>NC_088119.1:5794047-7050047 GCF_036370855.1 Dromaius novaehollandiae | reverse complement strand
GTTGGCTGGAAGCTGCCAACAAGCTGTCATCCTCGTGCTAACAGATGTTTCCATTCCTTTAAAACCCATTAGGTAGACAATTGATTGTTTTCTCTCCCCACTGAGGCTCTGTTGGAACTGTATAGTCTCTGGGCAAACTTTCCTGGATGTTTCTTCCAGCAAGTGGGGGTTTGGCAGGAAGGTTTGGCATTACACAGTGTGGGGAGCATCTGAATAGACTTATCTTTTGAGATCAATGACAGTGCTCAGCATCCTTGTACCAGCTGTCCTTGTGCTGTCTACTACCACTTGTGCCCTCTAAGACCTTATCATCGGGCTCGTCTTTGAGGACCTGAATCCCTGCCGCATCATCATCCAGATAGTATGGATGACCTGTATTTCTGTGTGCTTAGTGGGTGGCTCCCTTACATTTGAAATCCCTAACGTCCAGCCGATTCAGATAACCAAATCTAAGTGATAGTGCTTTGCTTTCACGTGTTCTGCCATGCTGGACTTGCTGCCTGAGGAGATTGAGGAATGACAGATCCTAATCAGATGGGGCCTTCATCTTCTTCCCTGGACACAAGTAAGAGAGAAATTCACCCAGCTTCAGATGTCTGAGTTGTTGTCTGGGCATCTCCTTCCATATAAGCTTAGAATCTCTTACTTGCCATGAGATTAGACAGATTAGTTTGTGAGTCATCTGACCCACTGCAGATTTAGCATGAGCTGAACTGCACCTTACAAGTGCCTTTCTCTTCATTGACTAGGGATTGCTGTGGTTGTATAAAATTGAGTTACCTGACATCTTGCATGTTCTCATCCATCCCCAGGAGCCATTTTATAACCGTTCTGCTCACTGCTGAGTGACTCCGCATGCTATCGTTAGAAACAACATGTAGAAAATCTGGTCCTTTGGCACCCTGGTTCTTTCTGCCTTTAAAGAGGTGCAAACAGTGGAAATAAAGAGCAAGAGATGTAGATGTCAGAATTGCAATGCAGTTACTAAATACCAAAATCTAGTCTGGTGTATATTGTTTGTATATAAGTTAAGATGATTCCAGGATCACTGAGTTAAATGGAACAGTGCTGGATGAAGTAGCCCAAAAGGAAGGCACCAGCATTTCTACAACTCCATAGAGAAGTAAAGAATTGTAAGAGCAGGTATTCCACTATCCTGATTTTTTGTGTTGCTTCCTTCACACCATCACAATATATTAAATGGTATTTGTCCTGGGAAGTTTGAATAAATACTCTTTTTGAAATAACAAATACTGTCCCAATAATGGTGATATCCTCAATAGGTTTCTGAGGTGCCCTGGGTAACTGAGGAAAAGATTGTGCCTGAAAGGCAGAACGGGAGGTAGAATACAGAGTGTTTATGGGCGCTGCTGATTCTGTCCTGCAAACACAGCAGAGTGGGCTCAAAGGACCATTTTGTCATGGCTGAAGGAACTGACGGTTTACTTTGTAACTCTCTCTTATTCTTGGCCAGCAGAGTTTGTTTTCACCTTGTGCTCTACTCTGTCATCTGTCTTCTCCACAAACTGCTGACTTTCCTGAGCGTCTGGGAATTGCAGTTGAAAGACGAAGAATGATGGTGTTTTGAAATGTGTCTGAGGACAGACCTAGTAGCTAAGAGTGTGGAACCACTTGAAGATGAGGTTCAGTGCTGGGGTATTGAACCTGTACTGCTGATGTGGGTCTGTGCAGCTTGTTATTTGCTCCATAATGCCCAAGAGTCTTTCCCTGGAGACTAGACTCCTTTTGTGCTGGATGGTGTGCAGACAGAAAGGGAGAAAGAAAATCATGGTCTCTCATAAATTTAACATATGCAGCCTCATTCGAAGACCTATAACTTAAGCAACTCAGCTCGAGCACTGTATGTTGTGAACTGTAAGGAATCCTGTAAAGCTCAAAAATGTGTTGCTCGTAAACTGGCTAATGTGCATCCAGCTCAAGCAATCAGCAGGAGAGCAAACCTGGAAGCCTCACCCAGAAAAGTCTCTCTCTCATTCCCTATGGAAAGATGTGCGATGTAACTCCAGCAGCTAAGTATGGATGATATGTGTTAATAATATGACATTTTCTTTTGCTTAGTGATCTATATATATATCTTGTGCTTGCCGTAGGTCTTTTGAAATGTAATTCCACGTATCCGTACAACCTAGATGAGCAGCTTCTCTTCTAGATGGACATCCTTGTGCTGTGTTTCTCAAGGCGTGTGTTGCTTCTCTTCTCCTACTGCATAACTGAAGCACCAAAAAATGAATAAACTAGTTAAAAAGACACCAGGTTTAACAAAAATTTCATGCTGAGCCTTCTGAAATGCTCTTACTCCCAAAAGCTGTCATGAAGTCTGTGGTCACTTGGAAACATATATATGAGTTACATCCATATGAATCCTAGTAAGCACCTGCCATGCTTTTCACATATTATTTTTACACCGTAGTATTTGGGGTTTTAACTGCGCAGCTGGTGCTAGAGTTACTCTGACGACAAATGTTCAGCAAAAGCAGATGCCTTGTTCAGGACGATTCTGCTTCCTGAAAGACTATTTTTATCTTGGTGGTGGGCAGGGACTTAAGCTGTGGTTTATGAACCATTGAAGCAAACTGGTATCTATTCATCCCTGTCTGGTGTGGAGAGTTCACTTCTGAGGTCAATTCTATTTTTTTCGTGGTATTTTTGCTGCTGGTGGATGCCAGGCAGTTGATTTGTGTGTGCTATGAAAGTGTCAAAATGAACAGAAAATATTTATTATTGTTTTAAGTGCCAAAAATTTACTTGGCTCTAGGAGAAATGAAATGAAGGCAGTGCCTGAGCAGAATTGGTTACTAGGTAATAAACGGAAGAGGAGAGAGCACATTCTAGGAATTCAAACAAGGACTTCTGAGGAGGAGACATAATGTTTCACGCAAAGTGTTTAGGTTCATATTTATGCTGGAAGGGGACAGGGAAGGGTCTATCTCTTATGTTCGTGTAGTTGTCTTTTTATTCGGCAAAAGCAGGACTAGACTAGGAAACTGACTCCTTTGATAGTGCCACTTAGCAGATGGCCCGTTAGCGATATGGCTAGATCTGCCACTGCACGTGCTTCAAATGGATCACACATCTAGGAAATTAATTTCCCATCCTCTGTGCAGGGAGACAGATTCAAGGAGCAGGTCAGTAGGAGCAGGCAAGGATGGGAGACAAAGAACATTTTCCATCATCTATGAGTGGGAGAAAATAGATCTGGGGAACTGCACTGATACTGAAACTAACCTGCCAAGTAAGGACATTTCGAAGAAATGAAAAATAGGTGGTTGGATGCTTCACTAGAAATGACTGATTTCTCCAGCAGGGCCATTTGCTTTCTTTGAAACCTTTGAAGACATTAGGATCGCTGCTTTGAATGTTGATGCTTGCAAAGTGTAACCAGCACATGAAAGCTTTTGGGTACAAGCATTAGATCCAAAGTTGAATGAACAGTTGGACAGGACTGACTAACACCTGCTGTGAAGAGACTGACTTGAAGCAATGAAACCCTGTCACACAAAAAGGATGTAAATCACAGCTGGAAAATGTGCACTGATTTGCTTAGGCTTTGTGGCTGCTTCTGTGTGGCAGATGGCCCTGCAATTTTGGAAGGGGGCTGCCTCATATAGGTAAGTGTGTGTTTTAGGGTGGGCCTCAAATGAGAATGTTGATACTTGCAGAAAAGGATCAGTGGAGCCTCTTGAAACTCTGTATGTCATGAAGTTAACTTCTGAATGAAAATCATGGCCTGCTCTGATCTTTAAATTGTTAAACTTGTGTCTCTGTCACTTGCCCTTTATCTTTGTCATGTCAAGCAGTTTCTTTGACAGTATCATCTTCACATTACCTGCCTACACTGTGTCTATGTTATCTGATATTTGAAGTGAACTTTTGAGATAGTCTGATAGCTATTTTAAGCTAGGAAGCTTCTATGAGAAGCACAGCTGAATATTTTAGTTCAAGTATAAATAAGTCATTGAGTTCTTATTGTAAATATCCTCTCCTACAATGATGTGTAGAGAGTGAGAGATTCAATCCTTTAAACTCTTGGGACTGATAGTTTATGCCTCATCCTAAATTGGCCTTGGCGTATTGAGAGTTTTGGGGGATGGTGGAGCCATGAACATGCTTTCTGAGGCATTTGCTGAAAGTCAGAAGCTTTGTTTCTGAAAAAAGCAAAATTAGGAGTTTGCAGTTGTTTTCTCTGTGTCAAGGGAGCAAGAAAGATAAAAAGAAATCCTTTATTATGATTTCCATCATTTAAAATGAATTCTGAAGGTCTGAAGAGTAGTAAATACTGGAGCTGAAAAAAGTTTATTCTAGTTAAAAATCTTTAAATTAGAAAATCATAATTCACTGAATACAAAACTTAATGGAAGAGGAGGTTAAAGGGTGAGGAAAAAGGAGGTGTTGCCTTTGGGAACTTTTTGTTGGGGGAATGCTGTTTTTAGGTCCAAAAATTAATTGCTACTTGGAACTAAGTCAAGTCAGACCACAGCACCCAAGAAAGCTTTTAACTAAGTCATGAACTGCAAGATTGCTACTGCCAGCAGTGATGGGCCCCATGCACAGCAGCTTTGTGTCCTGGGTCTGGGGTCAGTGGGGTAAAATCAGTCCTGGTGGTTAGGACTGTAGACACCTGATAGACCTGCAGGGATCTAGGACATGCAAGTCCAATATCCAGTTCTAAGTGATCAGAACAGCCACTAGCTTGGGGGACCCTTGGTGTGAGGTGTGTGCTTTATCCTCTGGTTTGGAGTGTGGCGTTTACAAAATACAATTATCTGGCAGAGCAGTAATGTCGAGCAGGAGACCCTGCAATTAACTCCTGGGCAATAAGTGTCTTGCAATTATGTTCCCTAATGCCAGGAGTACTGGTAGCAAGAGGGAGTAGGAGGAAAGTGAGGGCAGCAGAGGCAAAAGCAGTGGAGGGAACTGTCTCTTGAGAAGTTTTTCAAAGGTCTCAGGTTTTTTTGTTTCTCTTGGAACAAAAACCTGTTCTTGGCCCTCATTTTATTTTGTAAAACTTCTTTTATTTTTAGCTGGCAAAAGAAAGCATTCTTGAAAGAGGTACTATCTTGACTTCCCTGGAAGGCAATCTAGCATTAACATTTCACTTTTTAAATAGTCCATATTCAAGGTGAAATCAGATCTTACAGCAGAAGAGGGATGCAGTTGCATAGCAAATGAATATATATGAGCTCACTGTTCTCAGTAGGACTCCTCTCTTTAGGACAAGAATTATTGCACTCCTTTAAAAAAATAAAACTATATTTTAGTCTCTTGAAAGTTTATTGGAAATTTCTTGTAAAGGCTGGAAATTTCCCTGAGTTTGTCAGCCTCCTCTGAGAAAGCCAAAGGCTCTTCAAGACTATCATAGTGATCTAGAATGTAGCAAGAAATGCCAACAAAAAGCAGAGCTCACTTGTTTTGTTGGTGGTATAGCCAGGACCAGAATCTCTTTTAGCTGAGGCACATTGACACCTAAATGCTCTTGAACAGTTTAATCCAGGAGTTAGGTCTTTGAGAAGCAAGCTAGAGGTGGCATTACCCTTAGCCCACTGTCCTGTCCCTTGGCTGATATAGCATCCTTGTGTCAGTGTTTGCAGGAAGGAATATGTACCCACACTTGGCATTTTCAATTCAAAGCCCAGAATTTCACCTTCAGTACACCCTCATCAGCAATTTAAAATGTCAGACTTTTGCGTGGAAGTAGCAAGGTTCAGGAAGGATGAAGTTGGAGGCATTCAGCCTGGCTGTGTCAGTGACTGTTGGAATTGCAGTTGTTTCCCAAGCTGGTCTGTAATCTTACATGTCTACTGCTGACCTCAGCCGTGCTCCTGGTCCTCCTTTTTCTCCTGGCATCATTTGTATTTCACTGACTCCTGACTGACTCACCAGCCAGGTGCAAGAGACCAGCAGTGGAGGAGGATGGGATGAGCTGGTTGGTTTTGTGGAAGTCCTCATCCTTGAGATGAGCTCCTCAGGCAGGTTCTTCTTTTCCCCATCTGCATACTGGGGCTTGAAGCCAGCAGTCTCCTCCTGTAAAGCCACTGGGAATAGAGGGGAGAGGGAGAATCGTATCTTAAACTTAGAGAAGCAGCTCTAGATTCTTTCTGCAGAGCCCACGGGAGCCTCAGTATAAATCAGTCTGTGATGCCAGCTCTTTCCTAGTCAGCACAGGGGAGGGATGGATTCCACCCAAGCTGGTTCCTAGGATCGCTGTGAGAAGGGAGACTGCAGCATGTTTGTCTTGCCTGGAAGTGTTGTGGAGTTAATGTATGGCGTGTGCAGATCTGCTTCCTTCCTGTTAGGGGTGTAGCAAAGCCAGTTCCTTCTACAAAGAGCATCTGAGGTTTGAGAGGGAATTCTAAAGAAGTCAAGGAGCAAAAACACCTGTCCTCCAAAGGGTGAGGATTTCAGCTTCAGGATCACGCTTCACAACCCCCTCGGAAAACTATGCTGTACATGGACCTCACTTCATATAGACTGCCCACATACAGGTTATGCTATAGGTTTCACACAGGTTTCATGCAGGCCCCAAATTCTTAAGTGTTTAAAGAGCTGAGACCAAACAACTTCCAAGTGAGAGCACGCAAATAGCCTGAGAGAGCTTGAGGCAGCAACAGAAGTCTGTTCTCTCAGTACTGCATGCTTATGATTCGGAGTTCCAGGGCTGCCCTTGGTGAGCAGAAAGGTTAATGAGAGGTCATGACTGTCCTTCCTCCCCTGAATTAGTAAAACATTGGAATATTAAGACTGCCTAAGGAAAAACGAACAGTTTGAGCACAGATTCTGCCGCTGTTGTTAGGCAAGGTCCCACAGCAGTGAGGTGTTTGCCTGCCAAAGCTTACAGACAACAGTATGTTCTAACAGTGTAGATGGATCCACAGAGTTATAATCTGCCCTCCCATCTGCCTGTAGACATTTTGTCCCAAGCAGCACTCGTTTTAGCAGATATCCCTGCTGCTTGTTGGATGGTCATCATCTTGGCCCACAAACCAAACCCCTTCAGGGATGAAAATGGCAGGTACAGAGATATTTCTAACCAGCTGGGACTCTAACATAGGATTCTGGGGGCTTGGAGCCCAGACCAGTGGGTTCCCCCCTAGTAATCTCTCCCTAGTTAGGCTTTTATTGGTCTAATGAAACTAAGGGTTCTGCTGCAATTGCCTTCCATTTTCTGATTGTTACGGTCCGTAGCAGCAGCATCTGCCTCATCCAATCTAACAGAGGAAGTATCTGTCCGCTGCAGTGTATTGTGCTTTGAGACTGTTTTGGCCTCTAAGCTGAAGAGAAAATTCCCTGATTATCCATCTGCTCAACCGGAGCGAGAAATGGAAGAGACCCATGGTAATTTTCTTCTCCTGCTGCTGTCAGTTTAGCTGATGTAAGCTTACTTGTTTTGTTCTGCACAGCAAGCCGTTCCAGAAACACGTGCACCTTCTGGTTCGTAAGATGTACTTGGCTTTCTGGGTGCTGTGAACCAGGAAGAAGGGAGTGGGTGATGGTCAAGCTTGCAGCACTTTACTTGTGAGACCCTGACTTCAAGGCATCAGTGTGTTAATGGAACGTAAAACGTAGCTGCAAATCTGCCTCAGAGAGGCGGCTGCCTGCAAGGGGAACATTTAAGAAGAGAGCTTTGCTGAAGGGCGATCTTGACCAATTGCATTGTCTTGCTTTAAAATTTTTGCTTGAAACAACAGCTGGTGTAACAAACACTAGCAACACGGCAATGATGCTCCCAGATCTCGGCCTCCCAGGCGGTTGGTGCAACAGCAAGAGAAGAGCAGCTGAGCGGGGAAGGCTGCAGTGGGGAGATGGGAGGGAAGAGCCGACCGCACTGGATGCTAATTTCAACCTCCAGAGCTGGGCTAATAATAGTCTGGAGTATCAGGATGCAGTCAGACTACCACAGAAACGTCATTAAAATAATATTTAAATGTTTGGATGAAAAGTGAGAACCTTCCACAGAGAGTCGTTGTCAGAAAGCTCACTGTGCAGAACATGAGCCTCTTTTTTTGCATGCAGATTCTCCCCAGTGAGGTGTGGGCTTTCTTGTTTTAGTTTCTGTTTTTTTCCTGAACTTCAGGTTCCTCCAGTCCCTTCTGTAAAAACAGCCCTGAAAAATTCATTACTGAGCAGGACCCTGAACATTTGCTGTTTTTTTTTTTTTTTTCTGGCCTTCTGCTTTTTATTGTTTTAGTCTTGTATTTTTGTTAGAGTGAGGAAATCAAAGACACATAGAAAATAAAGGGTAGAAATGCAGAAAATGTAACTTCCATATTTTGTGGAAATGGTAAAAAATGCCATCAAAACTTTCCTTTTATAAAATGGAGCTGCTTGTCAAAGACTCTTCAAGATGCTTTTAGACATGCTAGTTCTCTGGCAATAAAAATTCCCACACAAATATAGATGATGAGAGGATGAAAAAGAGCTGTGAAACCTATTCTTTTATTCTCACACGTTATTCAATGTGCATTGTTGCTAACATGTCATTCACGATTTCAAAATCAGCAATTTATTCAGTGACTTTAAGCTGTTAACGCTGTGTGTAAATTGTACCTGTTTCTAAATATCTTGGAGAAAGGTACATTAGAATCCCACTTGGGATGCCTTGCACTTCCCATAGCGCCAGGAAACTGTGGAGTCTGAATTTTTATCTTACTTGCAGAACTAGAAAGGAATTGTCTGGGGGAAATGTAGCAGAACTGGCCTTTTCAGTCTGTGGTCCTGGTTGTCTGGAGCAGAAGGCGTGAACCTGTCCTAGGGGAGAGCCAGGTGCAAGGAGGAGGGTAGCGCTGGACCCCCCCACCCTTGGGTCCTGCCCTGAACTTTATAAAAAGGTGTAACTTGGAATAAGCCAAGGGCAGAATTTGGTGGCATCCTGCAGTGTGCCTTGCCCACTGAGTAAGTGGGCAAATCTTGCCTTCTCCCGGACAGCAGCATTCACAGGCATGGCATTTAAATGTTGAGGGGATCTATCTTCCCCCCACCACACAAACTCAGTCATCACACAGTCCCTCTTTCACCCCCCCAGTCCTTTCCCCCTTCTGAGCTGCTTGTGTGACATGCTGGAAAAGCAGTTTATGAAAGCGCTGAACTGACACGGCGCAAGTGAGGGGCAATATAGCAAGTGCACCCTGCCAGAAATCTGATCCGTGTCTTAGGCCAGCTCTCAGACACCACAAGGGGCTCCTGCTTCCACTTCCAGAGACTGCTGGGAAGTCAATAGCTCTGATTCAATTTCCTTTGGCCTTTGATTAAATTCTGAAAGCAGCTTACACCTGCTGTATATTCACCCTGTGTTTTTCATCGCTTCTGGGAGGAATGGTGCCATATATATTAACCTGGCGCTGGTGAAAAGAGACCCAGCCTTAATATTTTGTTCTGTTGGCTAATGAGAAGAAAACAGAGCAAGAACATAAAGCAGGGAAGTCTTCACATGGTTCATGACCCTAGTTCTGCTTTTACAAACCCCATTTGTGGGGGTGGATCTATATGTGGATCTACTTGGTGTTGTATGCTTCCTGGGATCTAGTCATGAGAGCAAGGATATCCATCACAGAGAACTGTGTCTTGGTAGGCAAGAGCTTAATGGCTCAGTGCCAGTCACCAAACTCATGAACCACACCGCTTCCTAGTCGTGGGTACAGGAGACGCTAGGGAGTACCACGTAGTCTCATGCAGAGGAGAAAAAGGACGATTTTGGGTCATAGCCGTGCCTTTCCTCTGTGCTGCGAGTTCAGGGCCCCATGCTATATGAATTCCAGCTCTTAATTGAGAAGTTTAGCAGAAGATGTAATGGTGTAACTAGACGGTATGTTTACATTGGTTAATTGAAAGTACTGTTCCCTGGAGGCTAATTACAGTGCAAGTCATTAAATCACAATTAGGATTTGTTTGAATATCCAAATCATTATGAGTCTCATATGCTATTTCTGGAAAAAGAAATGCAGTGCTTGGGGCTGGCCCCAGCTAGGAACTTACATTTCAATTTTTTTGCAGGAATGAAGAAGCTGATCACCAGAGACCTAGCTTAGCAAATCTATTATTGATGACCTGCTGCAGCTGATACCTAATACTTCTGAGAAAGTTAATTCATTCTCTTGAAGACTCTGCACCTTTCTAAATACCAGGGTGCACTAGTGAAAAATTAGGTTCTTTTCTGTCTGCTGGAATCAGCTGATTCTTTGAAGCATAGTGTTTTATGGAAACCAGACTGTAGAGTGTCCTGATACTATGGCTCATGAATCTTTTCTCCCATACCATGGGCTTTGCCTCATTATTTGATTGTACATTGGAGAGGAAATTCTATCCTCGACTTCATCACAGTGCGATTTAACAGTCTCTTTATTTCTCAGTTACACAGTGGTGTGACATACAAGTGCATTGGAAAAGATGAGTTTGGTTCTTTGGCTCACCTACATTTTGTGGGCCAACATTATATAAAACTCTGTTATCACGGGATAGCTGTGTAGGCCAGTGACCGCTGATACATTCAGCAGCAGGTCACTACTCGTTGTGGGATAGGGCAAGATGAGGTTCCTAAATCTGGACTTCCGGCCCTGCCTTTGGCTATGCCTGCTAAAGCCCATGCATGCAGGTAAAAATCCATGCAGTTTCTATAGCTTGGAGTGAAACAAGAAAGATAGAAAATCTTTAGGGATATGATAGAAATACAGAGGTAAGGCAGAACCACTCAGCAACATTCAGCAACAGTCTCAAGTTATGTCATAATCAAGGCTCAAAGCTTCTGTCAGGTTGGTGTGTGACTAGTTGAGAAAGAAACAGGTATCTGAATGCATGTAATGGCATGTATGTTGTTAGTTGCTGGCTTTTGCTGTGGCATATTGCTTTTGTGGCCTATTTAATCTTTTATTTTATTTTATTTTTTTGGTGCTGAAGGAAGCTCAAAGAGCTCAAAGATACAGCTAGACAGAGTTTCAAGCCTGTTTGTGTTACAGCTAGTGGAGTGCACACAGATATTTCTGAATAGGTGACTGAATAGGTGAACAGGGAGATGTGGGCATCCTTGGGACATGGTGTTCAACTGTTATGCCCGATAGATATTCTGCAACAACTAATGTGAGCGTTTGGGCTCTGCAGACTTCCCTCTTCCAGATTGCATCTCCATGTCAGCTGTAGAGTCAGTCCTCAACTGATATAAACCAATCATTAACTCTGTGGTTCTGCCCAGCATCTAGCACTCAGCTCTTGTGGTTGAGTTTTGTTTTCTAATATCCCTCCTTAATATCAGTAATAGGTATTGTGATAAAGACGTTAAGAAAGAAATCCTCTTCCTTACTAAGACACAAAACCTAAACCAAGCGGGAATATGGCATGGAACAACTACTCTGTGTGATTTCTTTTCCTCTAAAAATAGTTAGTCATCACCTAGGCTTTGTAGTTGTCTTATTTCTTGCTATTTAATGTTCCTGAGCAGATGTGGAGGGAAGGAAAGGGATGCCCCCATCTATAAAAGCCCACTGTTACTAAGCTGAAAAGTTGAAGGGTCAGAGATTTGGGGTTCAGTACGGTTATTGTGAAGGATTCAAATGCCATCTCCTCCCTGTGGTTACACGTGTGCATGGGTACGTGCTGTGCTTCACACGGAGAAGGCAGGTGGGCACGTTACCTACACTGAGCTAAGGCTTGCGAGGCTGGGGAGGAGGCTGAGAGCAAGACCCTGAGAGAGCAACTTGCTAGACAGATAATATGAGCCAAGTAGACAGGCCAAGAAAGGACCCATGAGCAAATCAGCATCTAAGCTGCTACCCCAGCCAGCCTTGCTATCACAATAACAGGAGGGTGATGAACTTCTGGAGTTTTCTAGAAAGGAGAGTTAAAGACTTTGAAGTTTTGGAAGTCTTCTTTGAATTACAACCTTCCTTTCTATTTGTGTTCTCTGCTGACGACTGTAATTCTCTTTTCTTCTCTTCTTGTGAAGGGATAATTTGATGGTTGAGTATAGAAAGCTGCGAGTGACATGCTACAGAGGTAAATAGCAGCAGTGACGTTACTGCAAGCTAATTTTGCAGGAGTTGATGATGCTGTGCTTCAGTTCAGAGAAAGTTTGTTTTGTGTGTGTGTTTTTGTAAGTATAAAGATCTACCAGTCACTCCTGGAAATCTGAGAAACAGTTGAATCTGATTTATTTATGACTGTTTACAAGTGGATTACAAGTCAGATTTAGAATCTTTTCTTCAAAGCACTGCTGTTATTCCTGGTATTGCCTCAATTTCCCTTTTGGACAAGATGAAGAGCTTTCCCTTAGATACTTCCATCCCTTATTGCTCATCAGGAGTCAAAATTCCTGCTACACATCTGCATTAAAGCTTTGGAGAAGGCTTAGTCTGGTCCTGGGGACGGCAACCACCGGCTGTGCAGTACAGTAGGGGTTAGGTGGGTGTTATTCAGGCTCTTGCATGCTGGTGTTGCAGGTAAGTAGCTGAAGGCTACTGAAAGCACTGTTCATGCTTTCAGTGGCAATAGGAAGCAAATCCTTCCCATATACCCACCTGAATTTCTTAGTCAAGCTGAATGTTGAATTGGGATTTGATTTTAATTTTTCCTTAGTACTAACATTACTGTTCAATCAGAGTCATTGCTATTAGGCAGGTAGTTACAAGCCCATCATGTAGAAATGGCATCTAAAATCCGGTTTAATATTAATCTGTGTCAGATTTACAGTGACAGCATGCTTGTCTTACTAAGAAATATTGATGTAATTATTCCCTTGCAAGAATGCAGCGCTGTAGTGAAACAAACAGTTATTTCATTTGGAAGAAAGGAAAGATATAGCAGCTCTGGTAGCCTATGCTATTTTTACAGCTTTTGCTTACACCTGCTGCCCACTGTATTTCACTGACAGAAAGGTGTTCAGGTCTGAGAAAGAAACCTGGAGGAATGAACCATGCTTTTAGGGATATGCTTTCAGTACCAGGACTTTGGGAAATTAATTCACGGATCAGCTCTGAGCAAAAGCAAAAAGCTGAAGTGGAAATTACTGGCAAAAAGGCTCGGAGGGTAAAATAAGACAGAAGATGGAGAGAGGGGAAAACAGGCACTTCCAAAGATGATTATTGGAGCCCTGTGTGCAGGGACATGGACTTGGCTGAGTAACAGGCCTGAAGTCCTTATTTTTGTATAGGAGAATTGGTTCTTGCAAAATGACACGTTGATGTTGGAAACTGTCAATACAGCCAAAAAAAGAAAAACTAAACCAGCTTTGATTTTCCTGTCAGGAAACAATCCAGCAAATCGTATTGTGTTGGTTTCAACATCAGTCTGGACCTGAATTGTCTCAGTAGCGCATGGGAGTTGCAGGGTTTTTGATTATGTGCTTCCTCATTTTTTTATTGCATTTTGGGTAAAACTTCTCTGCCAAAAGCAATCTTTTGAACTACACTGTGATCATGAGATGTCCATGATGCAATTTAGTCACCAGAAAGCATTGTGGTGTAAAATAGGAAGTATAAGTGGTTCCACTGCTGAGTTTGGCAAGGGAAGCGGAAGAGAGGTGCATATCTAAGCCAATATGTACCAGCATCCCCCAACAGAGATTACCATTCTAAGCTTCTCACCGCACCAGGAGTTTTCACGTTTCGGATGTTAAAATACCACCGTTCTTCCCCCAGGAAAGGAATTTTGCTTCTCAGTTTACAGCTGCTTTCATGTTGGTTTGTTTAAGCTTTCCCAGTTCCTGGTAGAATAAACACGACAATGCTGAAATGGTACTGCAATAAGAGAAAACAAGTGAGACTTTTCCTGAGAGCTTCAGGGGGAGGAAGCTGAGACGGGGATGGTTACTGCTGCATAGCCCTAAGGGCAACTGGACTAGAGTAAATATTATCTTCTGTCAGTAGTTTCTAGTCACTGGCATTATCTTTTTGGAGACGTTTCTTTCTTTCTACATAAATTTGAGAATAAATATATACAGAGAAGGCATAGTCAAAACTCTTCAATAAGCACTTCTTTGATAGAAATGAAATGAAGACTTTCATGGAAAATGTTCATGCAAAATGTTTGTTCTCTATTTACACTGGGGTGTGTGAACATCAGTTTTTCTTATCAGGTTTTCAGCCATGCATAGGATACAATGACAAGCCCAGAAGAAAAGGTGGAAAGCACTCCTTATGTTGCTAACTTTCCAGTTTGTATATACAAAATTTGTATTTTCCTTTCTGGCTACAACACTGCACAAGGGAAGCAAGGCTCAAATCTTTCATGATCTCAGTTGATTTTTCCTTTTGTGAGAATTCAGTCTCATATTGTAAGACCCAACTCAATAACTGCAATAGTTTCTGGTGACCTCAGCACGCATTAGGTATATTTTGCCTTCTTAGTTGCATGCCCTTTTTTTTCTTCTCTAAAAAAAACGAAGTTCAAATAGTCTTCATTTACCAAGTGTTCCAGGTTGCCCTGTACTGGAAATTTGGCCTCATCAATGTTTACCACTTCATAGACTGCTGTATTCCCTGCCAAATTAGCAATTATTTGAGATTTTCCTCTGAGTCAGTGATAGAAGTATTGCCTAATGTTTGACAAAGCCAAGGGGAGAGGGAGAGTGGGATGCAAGGGGGAATTAGAAACATCCAGGTTCTTGGCTTCTCACAAAGCCTTAGGCTTCAGCGTTCAGCTGTTAGCCAGTTTTTAAATCATTTGTCTTGTGCAGCATATTGACTTTGTGCTGTTACTGATCAGGAGATCTGTTGTTACCAGTCAACAACCTCTGTAGCAATCCAGGTACCTTACCTTAGCCACGCTTTCCTGCCAGGTTTTTAACCCCAACAAGGAAAAAAATAGAAGCACGTTTGCTTGACAAGACTGAGATCAAAGTCCTGCCTGGTGGTTGAGCAAGGTCTAGGTCAGCTGTGCCTCTGTTTTAGCAGTCAGCCTACCATATGCCCTGGGCAACAGACATGGCCAGCAAACCTGTTGTAGGCCTGTGGTAAACCTTCGTAGGCTTTGGGTCCATTTCTGCTGTCCTTCCCCCAGTTGAAATAGGAGTAGCCTTACTGAAATGCAGAAGAGTAGGAGGCAGGTAGGTAGCTGTGATGAAACTGCTCTCAGGGGAGACCTGGGAAGGCAGAAGACTGTGTTATGGCAGAGGAGCACTGGCAGTTAACCACGCAGGCACTTTCTTTTCCTTTCTTACCCAAAGTCTCCTTCAGCCGTTCTACATCATGGCAGGGCAGTATGTAGCTTAATACTGGGAAGCATTCCCATAGCAAATGTGCCAGATTTGCTGTGTCTGGCTGGTGTCGGTGATGAACTGAGTACGGGGAAGAGGGGTCTCTTCACGCTTACCGTGGAACTTCTCGCATAGGGGAAAATAATGTAGACGTGAAAGAGGCGTTGGGTTGCCAGGCTAGCAGGAAAGCACGGCACTTCCTCAGCCATGCAGATGTGTGTGGCAGCGCTGCTTCCCAGCATGTACGTGGAAGCCGGGTGAGTGGGGAGTCTCTGGGGGCAGCTGTATAAACCCGCTTGTGGGCACACAGGGCACCTCTGCCTTCTTTCTAATTGTGCTGCAAAGCAGAGCTGGGAGTGAGAAACCTGCCTCTTCTCCTCCCTGTGCCATCTGGGTGCATTCCCATGTCTGTCACTGCATAGCCCTGTGATCTGATTAGGGACAGAGCAGGAGGGAAGCTCTGCGCCAGCAGCCCCTCTTGTCTCTTGGCATTGCTTATTATTTCTGGTGTGTCTGTGAGACCGTCATTCTTCCATCAGGGATTTCTTTGGTGATTTGTCTGATAAAAAAATCCATCTCTGCCCTTTGCACAGCCTCCGTGAATTTACATTTCACAACTTAGACTGCAACCACAGTGAGGGTGAATTTGTTTACATGGGACCTAAAAATAAATAAAGAAATCAATTACCATCAGTTGCTTCCCTTTTTGAAGGGGAGGTTAAAAGTAAATGCAGTAAAAGACTCACTAGATACCTAGGTTCAAGACACATTTACAAATCCATATATTTTACAGCTGCACTGAATAGGAAGTACCTTTTTAGAATGCAAGATACTAGTCCCTAGGCTTTTCAGTGACTGACAAGTGGGCTTGTCAAAAAGCACCAGCCCCATTCACTTTACAGAAGTGAGGAAGTTATGACCAGTATTAATGCAATTATTATTCAAGTCATGAATGCAGCTGCCCTTTCTTGTCACAAAAGCATTATTTCCTTGTAAAAGCTCCAATGAGAGTATTCTGGCATCTGCTGAGACCCATCCTGAATATGATTAATTTTCATAATGTTCTGTCTAGTTTATAATAGGACATAGAGCAATCTGAGTCCTGGAGCAGGTAATGTTTCAAAATAAAATAATACAAATTAAATGCAGTGCAGATGTTAGAGCATGTCAAATTATATTTGTATGGCTGCCAGAAGAAGCAGCCATGATAAATGATGGTGGAGTTTAAAGGTGCCCACACATTTGCAGCAGGGGTGTTGCCAGTGATCTTTAAAGCGGGAGGACCAGGAACCAAGGAGCTGCAAATCGTGCAGGTGCTGGCGGCAGAACTGTGGTTGGTGAGGAGTAACGGAGGTTTCCGTCAATGCGGCTCAGGGGCGGGAATAGCCGTCTGCGTGTAGGGAGAGGTATAATCGCTACACTGGCTTGCTCCAGTGACGCTAAGTCAGTATAAGCTCTTTTGTAGGTATGTCTGTAGGCTAAAAGGGTAGTGGTGTAGGTTTCTGATGAGATAAAGGGAACACATAGGGCTTCTGAGTCACTGTTATGAACAGTATAAAATGCTGAGTCTACCTTTGCTTGGCTGTTCTCCATCGGGTAAACTTGAAAGGAGGTTGACTACATTGAAATCTTTCTACGCCACCCCTATCCATTTTGTTTATAAAGAAAATGTACCTTTAAGAGACATAAAGGACAATAAAGGGCTTTAAGAAAAATAAAATTGGGTTAACACTGTGTTGTACTGTCATGCCTTGGAAGAATGCTTCCCACTCTGGTTGTACAATGATTCAGTCAGATGAAAATGTGCTAGTGTGCCAGCTGCCCCACATTGGTTTTGCAATTTTATTTATTTTTGATTTAAGTAGAATGGCTTCTCAAAACCCAGCAGCATCTGCCTACTGGTAACTTCCCCAAAGGATGCCAAAAGAACCCGGGTATTCCTACGCTACCATGAGCTGAGGTCACCCATGGCAAAGGAGAAACATGCTATTGAAGAGGAGAAATACTGCATGGCATTATTCTTGTCTGGCAGTGGCAGACCCACACAGCACTGTCTGTAAGTCTGCTTTAGATTTTGCTAAAAACATAAGATTCTTAGGGAAGCCATAAATATTTCTGGTTTCAGGTTATAGGTCCCAGAATCAGTTCCTGCTGATAGAAGTCTGGTCACAGTTAGCATCTCTAACCTCACCTGTTCCATGGAAGCACAGCATAGATGAGTCCAGCAGAAGTCTTCAGTGACTTTGTTTATTACGCTCAGTGCAGGCACCTGGCTTTTTCTGCATTCTGCAATCACTTGCACTCAAACACACTGAGATACCTGTGTGGTACACAGCGTCCTATTTGGATCCTTGTCCGTTTCTTGGACTTAGCTTTTTTGATACCATTATAGCTTCCAGACTACACACCTGTCTCTTGGGCAACTGCGCTGACCACAAAAAACAGCTTGCTCCCTCCAGAAGGGCAGAAACTGTATGTCCTGACCCCTATGGTGCATGCATAGGAATGAAGCATTACTGTTGCTTTGTGTTCCTATTGATTCCATGAATAAATGATAGGCTCCTTGTAATGACGAAGCGGTAACTGTAGTTTCCTTAAGGGTATAAGTGCCAAGCTAAATATTTAAAGCCCACATAAATAATTGAAGTATCAGCCTCTCTTCAACAAAAGGAGGTTGGGGTTGTAATTTTGTCTCTCCCTGAATGATCTCCTGCCCTTTTGGTGCAGAAAACTCGTCTGGGAACCACAAATTATTTAGAAGGTTTGGCCGCTATATTTACTTTTGTACTAAAACCAGATTTTTGTTACTTCTGCAAGTGTGTCAGCAAAGCATTTTAGCACTTGCCTGACAGACAATAGCAAGGGTTGGGCTGGGCTTGTAACCCAGGGAACATCTTGCTAACGTGCTCATAGCCAAGTCTCTAATGCTCTGCCATTTGGGCTCTTTATTCCTTCACTGATTTCATGACAGACAGTTATCATTGTGAGGAGCAGTGGCACGTTTCTTTGGAAGGAAAGGCAAAATTTTAACAGCTTCAGCATCCCAGATTAATCCATTACCTCCCGTGAGTCAATAGCTTGGCTCCCAATGCTGTTAATGCCAGACACCTTCTGAACAAGGCAGAACAAAGTCTTCGAAACAGGGAAAAGGTCTGCAGGCTCTGGACAAGGTCAGGTCAGTTTATAGGTAGCATTTAGAGGGCTTTTTTCCTGCACTCCAGCATTTTCTGAACTGACACTGGATTCTCCTCATTAGCCGAGCCACAGAAAGCTCTTCTAGAAACTATTTCTATTTTACTTGAGATTTCCTGAGGAGAGGACTTCCCAAGTGGTTTGGCTAAGAAACCACCTACGACTACAGTTGCACTGAAGAATAAATATCCTTATAATGCTACCATTTTGCAGAATGTCGCTGAAGACACCAAGATGTTTGATGTTTTGCTTTAGTGGGCATGCAAAAAGAAAAGCTGTAAGGCTGCTGAGACACCTCCCTAGCAGTTTGTATAAATTCTACATCAGAAACAAGAGAATTTGGACTTTTGGATGAAGAAGTGAAGTAAACCCACAAGGATTTGCTGCAGCAGAGATCAGGTGGTTCTTGCTAACAAAGCACTTGACTTTGTAGGAAATTTCTGTGTGGCTGATTTGTTTGTAGTGTAGACGATAGAGACAGTTTGGCGTCTAGTGTCCTTACAAGGCATTACTGAAGTCCGGCTGCATTTTCACAAATAGGTACTAAATTAATCTTTACAATGATTTCCCCTAGTGATATTTTAATGCGAGTGTAATTTTAACCAATAGAGGAAGATATATGAGAAATACTGTGAAGTACCTAATCCACAGATAGAATTTATTGATGCACGTACAAATTCCCATAGTCTGGGGATAAAAACAGAGTAGTTAGAGACAGGAAAACCATTCTGCTGATAAGAAATCTTTGATACTCATCCTTTAATCTGTTTCTGTCAAGTCAGAGAGAAAAGTTGTGATTATAGGAGCGGCTAAATGTACGGCTGGGAAACTTCCTTTGTGAAAAGTACTGAGGGGTATTTTGAGGCTTTTAACCATGGGAGTGTATAATAGTTCTTGTAGTAGCTGTTATAGGCTTCCTATAGCTCTGATGAAGGAGTGTAAAGAACAGGTGTTTAACCTTCCTATCATCATCTGTATCTTACAGTTTATAGATGTGAAAGCAATCAGGACAAATTAAATCTAAATAAATGTGTGTTGTTATTCAGTCAATACATATTTATATATATATAATTTTATAATTATATGTATTGTTATTCAATGTGTATTGCTATTCAGTCAATTCAACAACAACAATAACAATTGTTATTGTTTTTGTGTGGTAAAGGGCAGAACAGGTAGAAGATGCAATTTATCTTAAATTAGCTAGAAGCAGGTTTAACAGACTTGTTAGAGGAATCAATGGCCATTTATGTGAATGCCTCAAGTTATGAATTGTGCATCTCTGCAGCGGATACACCTCATTGAGCCATCACTTCTATGTGGGGCAGAAGCCTCTCAAACAGGGGTAACGAGGACATTGCTGAAGGCAGTAAGAGGTTCCACCGTCACAGTTCAATTTGCCAGTGAACCCGAGCTGGCGGTGCAAGCCGCTGCTTTGGGCAGAGCCGAGTGGCCATAGGAGAAGCAGCTGCATGATGGAGGGACGCAGACTTGCCAGCGTTCACATACTGAACTGGGCAATCACAGTGCGAAGCCGCAAGCATGGCTTTCAGTTTGGATAGCACAAGCTTGCCCCAGGATCCTTTGTACTGTCAGTGAAACTATGCAGTCCAAGATGAAAACCACGCTGCTATGCCTTCCTTGCTAATACTAGCCGAGGTATCAGGATGGAAGCTAGTCTGTGTTTAGCTAACCTGTACTCATGCTTTCAGCTGCAAAGGGCTTGCCTACAGGTAAAGCCATTCCTTGTAAGCTATTTCGGACCAGCCGTCTGTAGACTTCCTTATTCCAAATACCTTTTTAAAAAGTTTTAATTCAGTTTAAAAGGCATGCTTAACAAACAGAGTTAACGTGAAACAACTCAATGGCAGAGCTAATCTGGGAGAAGGGTTAGCGCTAACATTCAACAGTCCTCTCATTCCCTTCATTCTGCCTCTGATGTAGACAAACCTTAAAAATGGCTTTACCAAGGTCTCTAAATAATAAACTGGTGGGGTTTCCCCATGCAGCCCTGCTCTTCTCAGTTTTACTGCTCTTTCTAATCACCAGAACCTCTTTGTATAAAATCCTCAGGGCTCAGCCCTCAGTAATATCTACCCGATTCAGGAACAACAGGTATAAATTGCACCGCAATAGCTTAGTCAAGCTGTGTGGTCTGCTCTCTTGGGTGAACTGAGGCCTTTGGAAATACATTGCTAATGGTGTGTAATTGCTTTCTGAATTGGTCTTTTGGAGAGAGTAATTGTATTATAGGAGCTACTGAACCTCGCTGCGGGATCTTGCAAAGAAGTGCTAAGCTGATAGATTCCCTTTCATGAAGTACACTCGCCATTCAATAAACGCTGCTGCAAAGTAACCTTGTTAGACAAGGCTAAGTAGCCAACAAGTTGCCAAGGCTACTTTTTAATCTTCCATCACTGCATTATCAGGCACTCCTCCAGAGCTGCGATTTTTGTCTCATGTTGGATTTTAACACTTAATCTCCACCTCTCTCATTTCCGATAAGGCTGGAGTATGTGCAGTCTTCCCACAGACAGCATCTTTTCTAAGGAAAATATGTTTTCTTCATTTGACTTAGTAAAACCCATAATGACAAATGTGACAAATTTCTTCAGTATCATCTTGATCATCTTGATTCTATCTGAAATACAAATCCTCCCCCAAGCAACGCTTCAGCCTAGGAACACAACCAGGAACCCTTGGATAATTAATTTTACTTGTGCAAATTCTGCAGGGCTTGGCTAATTCAGCAGAAATACAGTCCCTTGTTCATGCATGTTCTGGATCAAAGCCTAGAGATTTGCCATTAATGCGCATGGAGCTATGCCCTGCCTGGGAGAGCCACCAGTGAGCCCAGCATGGTTTCAAGATGTACAGCTCCTTCAGAAGTTGTCATTTATTGATTACACGAGTGGTTTTGAGTTTTTCAAAAGAGTTGGGGTAGAATTTGTTTCCAAAACAGATGCATGATATTCCAAGCAGGAGTCATTAGGTGCCGTGCTCCTTTGGTTTTGATTGTCTGCCATTATTTTTTTTATGTTACCTTGATTTGATTATTCCAGCTGATGTGGAGCTGGAGATTCTTTATTGCTCTGATTGCATGATGTTGTGTTTTCTCTTGCTTTAATAAGAGGCTTGCCAGTTTGTTTTTCATGATTCATCTCTGGGTGTCTCGAGGCCTCTTATTTTTGATGAGGATTTCACAGCTTATATTTTCACAGTATTTAGGATGAATGTTTATTAAGCTTATCTCGATCCTTAGGCATCAATTCAGCAATATACCTAAGCATGTGCCTGATCTTTAGCATATGAGTAGTTCCAGTGATTTCAAGGGGATTTACTACACATATCTTTAAAGATAGATATAATCATATGTAATGTGCTGAATTGGGGCCTTTTTGTTCTTTATAGAACAGATTCTGAAATAACAAATTACAGCTTTGGCATTGTCTCAGGAGTGGTTTCATCTTATGTCATTAGAGCTTTGTGAAACTCAGTCATTCAGAAATCATGAGTCTGCTCTCCCCTGCCATTCAAGAGATTGACTGAACAATCAAGAAATATTTTAAAAGATAAAATGTTGGAATCTTTCTTTCTGTTTGCTCGCAGAGGCTTTAAAGTTTGTATTTTTTTTTGAAATCATTAAGTCCAAAAGTTAACTTTTTAAGAATGGAATACAGAAGATTTCATTTAATTTCATATGTCAGGAGCCAGTATGTTAACAAAAACACAGGCTGGGATTCTCAGCAGAGGGAATTTTGTCCGGGTCCCAGTTCCAGAGAAGTTTAGGACTTTTTCAATGAAATCTTGATTTGTCAAAAGTTTAACTTTTCCCAGAAACAGTTCATTTTTAATGAAAGTTTGTCAATAAGGAGAAGTGGTTCCCTCTAAGTAAGGGAGAATGTGTGACTACACATAAGCCGTATTTCAGAAAAAGGTATTGAGTCCAAACTTGCTTAACACTCAGGGTGTTGAAGCTCAGAAGTACTTTTGAGGCAGTTTTCGGTGAGGCAAATAGGATATCCGTAGGGAAACTTTAAATATGGCCAAAACATTACAGTGCCCTTACCTGTGTTTCTGCTTACACATAAACGTGCTTCCCATCCATCTTTGAGATGTAATCAGGCGGGTGACAAATTGTCCTGGAGTTTACTGTACAAGGGACCCATCATTTCACAGCAATAGAGATGTTCTACGTGACTGTAGGTGGAGTGTGGCCGTAAGGACGTCTCGGCCTCCCGAAGCAGACCACCTCAAGTGCATGGTAGCCGTGACAGTGTGACTCACTTTCAAGTTCTTGAGATGCCTGTGGTCTTATAAAACCCTCGCTCTTGCTATACAGATGCTCCAGTGTCTCCTGGCCCTACAACAGAGAAGAAAAATAGCTTTCCCATCCTGCAGGAATTTTGGGAGTTCAAAAATTACCTTGTTCCATATTGGAAGGAACCTGGGTCTTTTAATTTCTTTTAGTGAGAGGTGCAAGATATTTACTGAGGCCAAAATGTGAGGTGTTCTTCTGAGATGCGGAGGCAAACATCCAGGAACAGGGTACTTTAACAACCCGTATGTTGGTTCCTTTATGATGGCCATTTCTCCATCTTGCCTGCTGGAACTAATCCACTCCAAAAAAATAATGATGGAATTTATCTGTGGCACTTCCCTGGCAGCAGTGAATACGCCATTCACGAGGCTACTGAGCTTCCTATAGATTTTTACAGGGAACTCTCAGCCAGATGGTTTTCTACGTGCTTTGAACCTGCTTTTTTTTGCTTCCGTAAGTGCATGTTGAATTTGTTACCATCTTGCGTGATTTGTGAGGGCTGTTGGTATTATTTTTGCTGTAGAGGGAAAAGAAAGGAAGAAATGTAAAATACAAACACAAAGTAATTTATGTGATGGAGCTGTAAAGAAAAAAAACAGAAGAAAAGCTGGTGGCTAAAGAACTGTCAGCTGACTGACACCAGTTGGTTATCCTGTGTGTAGGAGAAACATCCTTATCAGTGTATTGGGTTTAATCCAAATCCCCTTGGCTTTGTCTGTCTGGGGATGAAGTAGTTAGAGCAACCACATGACAATAATAACAATAAAAACGCAATCCAAACAACTCCCAAGACTGTTCAAGAAAGAAAGGGCTGGTGGCTCTAAGCATATTTTAGACGTTGCTGCTGATGGCACACAAAACATGACCTATGAAAGGACTCCAAATATATCTCTTACTGATGCCGCAAACATATCCAAGACATGAATATACAACTAGCATGGTCTTGGTGTCTGGGCTTTGCCAGGGGTCACTTCAATCAGAACAACCCTGATACATCCTTCCCCCTCCACACAGTCCAAAACAAAATAAAGCCTCCCAGGGAAATGTGTGTGAGTGATCAAAAGAGGGCTCCATGATAAGAACTCCATTTAGAGCTAATGAGACAGTAATTGTGGTTTAATTAAACATCGGCTGATTGCTATCCCTGCATATTTACTGGCAGCAATGGCAGCTGCTAAGCTACAGTCTGTGAATTACCAACTGGACCCAGGACTGGCCCAGCTAGCAAAATTCTTTTATTTTATTTCATTTAATTTTGTTTTAATTTTGTTTGGATTTAAGCTAATTAGAAAAAGGTGCTTTTCCAGTGGTCTATACATCTTATCACAGTGTTCTTGTAATTCTGAGCAACACTGAAGTGCTGGGATTTGGGAATACAGAGACCAGTGGGAACTTCCCTACAGAATCAGCTCGAGGTCCCCTGTGTTGTAAAACTGAAATTCAGTTGTGGCTAAGACTGCTCTTGCTGTGGGAAGGCTGTTGGAGAGTTAGACCATTATAGCTCCTTCTATGGACTGGGCATGTTCTTCCCTCAGTTTTCTACTGTTTCTCCATGATAAAGCTTCCCCTTTAATGGCCCTTTGCCATCAGCTGACTGCATGGTGGGGCTGGGCAGGCAGCCTTGTCACAGAGCTCCCTGGTGACAGTGGCTTTAGGAGCCCTGCTGGGCTCGCTCCTCCTCCTGCAGTGGAGGACGTGGATTATTAGCCAGGAGCCACTGTTGCTTGTATCACAACATCCTGGCGTAAAAGCTGACCTGGAGACACTCATGAGCTTTGGGATCATTTGCTGCCCCATCTAGTCTAATGGAAGTCATAAAATTTCCTTGAACCAACTCCTGTTTGAATTAGAGCAGTTTGGCAGAGAAACATCCCATCATTATTTTAAGAAAGATTGTCAGTGATGAAGAATCTACTGCAGCTGATCAGAATCCACTGATAAATTATTTCAGTGAGTAATTATCCTCAGTGTTAACAATGTGGGTCTAATTCCTAGTCTGAATTTGTGTGGCCTCCAGTTCCTGCCCCTGGATCTCATTATCCCTTTTCTAGTAAGCTGAAAATTCCTCTATTATCAAGTCTCTGTTCCCTGTGTGAATTTTGTATTATATAGTATTATATCATATTATACATTATTGTTTATTATTATTAACTGCTGCCTTTGGAGGAGGTTTCTTCCTGCAGTTCTCATTATTCTTCTATTTCTACTACTCTGCAATAACAGCCAAGCAATTTATAGCAATCATTAGACTGAGCTGCATACAACAATTACTAGCCCCTGCGCCCACCAGCGACTAGTACAGTCCACAGTAGGACCTGTCACTGCAAATAGAGAGTATCTAGAGAATTCAAGAGCAGGGGAGGAGGCACATACAGAAAACTGTAACGTTTTCTTTGGAGCTCCCTCCACCCCTCAGGCTTCCCTCAAATTTCAGCACAGTAAGGCAAGTCCTACGTTACTTGCTGGAGGTTGAGGGAAGGAAGCAGTGAGAGGGGTCCTGAGCCCCTTCCTAGGAAGGAGAGAGAATGGGGTGGTTGTTCTTGTGTTACTAAGAGTTGGGTGGGAGTCTCCAGGCTTTTTACTTCCAATACCTTCACATCCTCTTTGTTATGCTGTACCACATCTCTGGTATTTCATTCCTTTCTCATATTCTCTCCGTGCCCTGAAATGCTGTGTCGCGGCCTCTTCCCTGCTGCGTACCTCCCTGTATACACTGCAGTCTGCTCAGAGGTGCATTCACCAGTGTCACTCGGTGCTCAGGAGCCTGTGTTCAGTCCCACCCAAGACCCATGCCTGCCCTGGCACTGCCCTGGCACTTCTCATCTTTGGACAGAGAGCAGAGCCTGGGCTAGAACTGGAAGAGAAAGAGCTTCATAAAAAAAGACACAAGCCCTAGGTAGAAAAAGAGTGAGGGGGAAGCTAGAAATACCTTCAGCACATCATGTCTGTAGGCTAAGGCTGAGGATCTTCTCACAATCATGTTGTTCAGACTGCCCTGTGATGAAGATGCTTTGTGAAGAGTGACAAGTAATTTTGCTAGAGGTTTTCCCCACCTAGAGTTAGAGTCCTTTCACCTTAATGTAGAGTCCTGGTTCACATTTGCCAGGGAGAGCCTGGGTCCACCTAAGGTGCTGTACAGTCTGAGGACTTTCACAGACCTGGCTCCAGGGTAAATTCGTCTCCTCCCCTCTGAGTCTCCCTTACATGTGAAATATCCCTCTATTGAATGAAGCCTTTGCTATTCCCTCTGCTGTTTTTCTGCCTCATTACACACAGACCATCAATTAAGTAACAGTGGCAGTAAGGAGAAGGCAAAATGGCTTGGAAGTAATTGGCCTCTCTTGAATCTTGGTGGAAGAAACCATAATCATCTATAGCAGTAATGCATCTGCCTGTCCGCCATGCATTTCTATTTGCAAGAAATACAAAACTGCACAAAATTCAAGGACTTCTGCATGTCAGGATGAATTTGAGAACAGCTCCTTGTCTGAGGAAAAATGTTGCTAAGTTACAGAGTGTGAAAATTTTGGAACATTGAAATCCATTTCTGGGAAAAAATGAGTTCCGCTTCTTCAAGTCGAGCCAATTTTTGGAGCATAATCAGAGCAAGAGTCTTAGGCACATCAGTGGGTTCTGGGCTGTTTCTTCCCAACTTCTCAGCTGTGCCGGGTCTGAGCAGTGTTGACCATAGTACGACAGTGTTGAGGCATCTTTAATCCCATCTGCTAATATCAGATCATGTTGGTGATAGATGGACAGATTGACTGATTCTTAATGTATTTGCAGTTTTGGCACTGAAAACTTACACTGCAATGGGACGGCTTTAGTCTCTTTCAGCAGAGCGCTGCATTAAGTGAGCTGAGTCTCACCCAGAGTTACTGCATTTGGTGGAGATGGCAGGGAATATTTGTAGTTATTAAAATCTCAGATGCTTCATAAAAAAGTATTTTGTATTTGAAACAAAACATAATGCATGAAAAATCAATTTTTTATCTGTCTAATCAAACAACCTGGAAATAACAGACTCACATGTAGCTAGGCTGCATTTAAACTTACCATGGAGATTAGCTGTTTAGAGTTGTTCCAGTTCAGGCACCACAAGCAGGTCTCTGGGCACTGAACACCTTTTGTGAACATATGTCCCCCTTTCCCCTCCAGCTAGGGGGGAATTTATCACCCTCTGCTACTCTTTGGGGGCTTTTGGCCCCAACCGATGTGCTGATAGTGAGATTCATGTGCAAACGCCCTTATTTGACCCAGACAAAATCATCAGGGCTAAGTGAACAGTTTACATCAGTGATATGGACCGAAAGGTGGGTCTTGGTCATGCTATTAATAGCTACTGTTGCAAAGGACAGAGAAATAAACAGCCGCAAACCTGAGAACATCAGAAGTGATAGATCATCTGCAGCAGACAGGAAAGAAGGGCAGAGACAGACTCAAGAAACAGAGCAGTGATCTGGAGAAAAATGTAAATAGTTTCTGAGTTGTGGGCACTGACAGGAAAAATATAAATGCTTGTAGAGTAGAACAGAAGCTGCTTTGCAGAGGTGTGCAATCAATTATTGGAATGGGTGACTAAGAAGGACTAGTTGAAACTACTTCACTGAAATGGCTTTCTGACAGTGTGCTGGATTTGTGGTTGAGCAGATGCCTTTGAGAAAAAGTGGCTGCTTTCCACAAAAAGTCTTTTCTTTTTCCTATTGAAAACGTGAACACCTGAAAACCAGGCATTTCACATGTGTCTTTTAACACTGGAAATTCTGCCAAGAAAACTCAAGTTTTCTCATGGCAACTCAAGACAAAACATCTTATGTTGTTTTTCTTTTCTTTTCTATTTTCTATGGGGATAATGACCAGTGCCACCACTGACGCGCAGTAAGCGGGACATGGAAGCTATACCTCCTCACAGAGACTGTCTCCATCATGCTAATGAACTGCTAGTTTGAGGAGCAAAAGAAAAGGGTAATTTGTGTAACTAAAACTTCAACCATCACAAAGACAGCCAGCTCAGTTGTTCCCTGTCAAACTGACAAACTCTGCCTGAAGTGTGAGAAACATTAAGGGCTATCTGGAATTTGACAGGGGAGCTCTCCGCAAATAACTGGAAAGCAAATCCAGATAAAAACTCAGCATCCTCTGGGACTGTGAAATCAGTGGAGTGACACAGGTAGGAAGGAAAGGCGAGAATTTTGCAGTGAACAGGTCATAGCTTCTTTCAGGTTGGAAGGGACTTTAGGAGGTCATCTGCTCCATCCTCCTCCTCAAAACAGGTTCAGCACTGAATTAAGACTAGGCTGCTTAGTGATAAGTCCGGTTGGGTCTTGAAAGCCTCTATGATGATGCAACGCAAGTAAGAGAGGTTGTAATCATGTGCAGTGCTGTGGCTACTCCTTTCGAACTGTATGCCTCTTGCAAAGGAATAAATTCTGTATCACTTGGGAGGCGCATTTAGAGGCCTTCAGTATTTCCCTGGAAAACATCGCTTGGCAATCAGCTATTAAAGGCAAGCACTAATACAAATGCTGGCTGTTAAAGCCAGTTCCTTTGCAGTAAAGTTAAGAAGAGATTGACTTTAGATAGGGGTCCAGAGCAGGCTTGTGACTCACAGAATAAAACAGCAAGGGAAGGAGCTATTTAAAAGTGGACTTAGTCTGCCTATGGGTTGACCCTAAGGAGCACAATAAAGCTGGAGAACATTCACAGTATCTTTTCCAACAAAGGAAAATTCCTGCCAAGATTCACAAAGGCTTTCTCAGCTTTTACCTGCCACAATCTGTTTTTTGGCAGTTAAAGTAAATGAATAACAGCTATTTGAGGACTGCAGCCTCCCATCTATGTATAAACAACTTTCTAGACCAGCAGCAAGCTGATAACCAACCTATTGTCACCAGTTGTCAGCCTGGAGCTCTGTAATAGTCAATCAAGGGCTCAGCAGGCTATTATGGAGAGATGGGAACTATTTTAAATACGCTAGTTGTGTCAGTCCCAGCAAAGAGATCTCGAAAGCACTTTCAACTGGACCTAACTACTATTTTCCTTTCATTTCCCTGTGAAGTACAGGAATATAAATGAGCTCTAGTCAATCTGTGCTGGTCTATTGGGACACTATACCCCAAAGTCTGATCAAATTAACTTGAAGCATTTTAGCACACAAGTGTGCTTGGCTCTTGCTCATTATAATTTCATATCGGTTCAAGTGCTGAATCAAAATTCAGCAGACTGAAGCATCAAGAAAGCTAGAGAAGTACCACTGGGTTAACCATTAACCAGCAAAAGCTGGCATCTGCCTCCCAGATTCCCATTCCCTTTTGAGATTCAAATAAGAGCTTTGTGTGAAGGAGAGAAAAGGAAACGGAGCCCAAGTTCCCACAGAGTGTCAGGGGTGTCCAGATCTGCCTCTGAACTTTGCGGGCAGAATATTGATTGAAGGAGGCGGATGTGAAACTGTGACATTGTCCCCAAATTTGTTTTTCTACCACGCACTGGGAAGTCAGAGCAGCACATGGGCTCTGAGTCACAACTATTTGGATTTCCATGATGCCACCAGTTTTTTCAATTTCATTAAATCTTTGGGACAGAGGACTTGTGAACTTTCAGGGCTTGTGGGTGAGGGGCAAAGATCTCCTCCTCCTTGCTAGCCTGTTCTTCACCTCCGTGTTGCTTGGCAGGGTGCTGCAGTCTGTCCCGGGAGACCGCACTCCACCCTGCAGCTCCTGGCGATGCTACTCCTTCCTGTCTCCCAGCTTTCCTGAGACGAAGCCCCCTGCTCCAGCAAACCTCCGTGCTTGACACGTGCAATTTCTGCTCTGCTTCAGCACTTTGCTGGGGAGGGGGAAAGCAGTATCAGCATCTGCTCATAGGGATTCGTTTACGCTTGGACCTTTTACTTTTAGACCTGTGCTGTCACCATGGTATAGGTGTGCTGCCACCGTTAGTATGGACCCGCCCTGTGATGTGTCCTCTAGGAAGGACATTTGCAGTTTTTCTGTCCCAGGCTGGGTGATATGAAAGATAAAAAGCAACGATATGTCAGTTCGGGCACCAGGTTTCTAAATGACTGACAGCTTGGGGAGGAGACGCTGGGTCTGCGCTGAATTACCCTGAGAGAGGGCTTTGAAGTGTAGTTATGCTCCAGGCATTTCATTAAGAAGCTGCCACCCAGATTTATACTCTAACATGGGACTGTGGGGGGAAAGGCCACCAGGCATGTGCAGAGAAGAAGAGGGGCCGTGTCTTAGCCCAGGTTTGAGGGGGTAAAAAAAGTGTGGGGTTTTTTGTTGTTTGCTTTCTTTTTTTAGCTGCTGACAGGTTTGGGATTATAAGCACGTCAGAGGGTGTTTGCCAGCAAGTCCATCCTGTGAGCATCTCTGTTATTCCCAGTCAGATTAGTTCAATTTACATGGCAAAATATTTCTAACTGCCAGCAAGGAAAACTCATCCTGAGATCAGAAAAATAATAATAGTAACTCTTTAGTCCTTATACAGCACTTTGGAGCCTTCAGAGCGCTGAACAAACATTAGCTAATGAATCAAGCTGTGATGCTCCTCCTGCCCCATCTCCAGTAATAAATGCTCCAAGATGAGAAACTTGCTGACACTTTGTGCTGAGGGTGCCTGAGGCAGAGGGCACCATGGCTCCAGAGCTGTGTTGCTTTTATGGTGCTGACGGGGTAAAAGTGGCTCATCAAGTCAGCAGATAGGATCAGGATACATGCAGGGCTCACCCTGTCTAGGCTGGTGTAAACACAGATTAAATGTGCTGGAAGCCGGGGTATTGTAATGGCCACAGTTTCATCCATAGGAAGAAAAACTGCTCGGTGAAGTGCTGATTTCACAGTCCCTTGGCCAAAAACTGCTTACTCAGTGGCTTTGGTGTAAGTAAGGGATAACTGTGAGGGCTTTAAGTGCAACTGCAGATGCATTGCTAACAACCAATAGTAGAATTTGGTCATTTTCTTTGCCATCCTTGTGGTTTTTGCTGGATTCGTGGTAGTTTCCCTGGTGCTGGGGCACTGCAGTACCATCAGCCACTTGCGGCAAAACCTGAAGCTCCTACCTGGCTTTGGAGAGGCACCACCGGTGTAGATGTTGTCATGCTACTTCTGCAGCACTGTCCTTACCTTAAGCACCTCTTACTACCTCTCTGGGTCTCTTCCTAGGAGGGACAGGACAGTCACTTGCAATGCAAAATGGCAGGTACTGAACATCTTCGCTCCTGTAGTCAGGAATAATGATTTTGGGAATAGGATGCTGATTTCAGAGCTTCCCCCAAAACAGAGGCTAACATTTACTTTGAGAACTCCGGGCACAGCCCAGGGGAGAGAGGGAACAGGAATAGCTGAGTTGTAAATCCTTCTTTGAGCTCATTAACTGAAGAGTTTTGTGGCTTGAAGGACACACACTGTATTTACAGCAGCATGATTAAATGCTTGGATAAATCACAGCTATTAAATGGGCGATATCTAGATGCTACTGAAATGAGATAACACATTGTTCTTTTCCTCTGTTCCCTTTTCTTCTTCCTTTCTTTTCCTACCAATCGCTGACGTGTAGAAATAGCAGTGACAGGACAAATCACCGAGTCTCTGACAGCTCTTTGCTACTACTGGAACAGATGAAAAGGGGGCGGGGGGCGGGGGGGACGACACACCATTTATACACTCCAGTCAGGATTTTCAGGCTCTTTCCAGGAATGGTACTTCCCTAGACTGCACTGCAGAGTTTACCTTTGTGGAAAGAAAGCTCATCTGCCTGTGTGTTCATACCGCTCAGCTTAAATGCTCCCATGATGTCTTTTAATATGAACGAATGATGTTGAGAAAAGAGAAATACCGCTTAAGGTAATTATTATAATGTGTTCCCAGGGATTTTGCTGTGGGTTTGTAGCCACATATTATTTGAATTTCTAATTGACACAAGAAAAAGGGGTGAGGGAAATGGAGGAAATTATATTTTTATGGGGGTGGGGTAAGGTAGTTTCCCAGCTGTTTTCCTCAAAGCTAAGAACCAACCCTGTAATTTATAAAGAGCCACGGTGGGAGAGCAGAGACATCCACCACTTCTGTCCAGCTGTTCATATGGCAGCAGTCCAAGCGAACAAGTCTGGACCACAGGAGCCCCAAGCTTGCGCACATAGAAGAAGATTGTACAGAGGAGCTGACCTTCCCAAGGACCTGCATTCTGCACTGAAACCCGTGCTGGTCTCAGATGATGTCCCAAAAGTAGTCGGAGATGTTTCAGCGAAGGGAAACTATTGGATATAGGCCCCATTGCTATAATATCCAAACATCAGAAAATCGTTATAGATCCTCGCAGTCTCCCTCTGACAAGGGGACAGTGACTGAGAGGTTAACTCTGAAATGTGGGTTACACATGAGACTGAGCAATCTGAAACATGACAACGTTTCATTTAGATATTCATGAACTGGGGCTTCTCATTATTTCAGTTCAAAAGACCTTTTCACTCTAGAAATGGTTTCAGTTTAATTAGGAGATAATAAGCTAAAAAGCATTTTTAAGTGAATTCAAAGCTTTTGTTGAACCTGAAAAGGATTTCTTTTTGTTTTCACCATTTGCAAAAACAAACAAAGAATAAAACCAAAATGCTCCTTTTCAGGTTGAGCAGAAACAACAGCTTTCTCTCTCTAACTTTCTCTCTGTCCATCCATTTTTGATATGGCTAATGAACCAAAATTGCCATTATTTGCAGGGCTCCACTCTAATGCACCCTCTTAATCTGTACCTAAGGGGAAGGTCTTTGGAGCTAGACAGAGAGGCTGACTGGATGAAAACCATTCCTGACAACAGAAAGCAGAAGAAGGCAAGGCGGCTGTGGAGCCGAGGCAGGAATAGGGGATGTGTGAGGAAGATCTATGAGCTCGGGGGGTTTCTCTACCCTCCATCCTCCTGCTGACAAGATCGGTCTAGCTCTCCTGTTACAGCAGTATCTGATTCTCTACATTTTGAGCTCTAGCTCTTTCTTTTGCAGGAGCGACCCAGACAGGCAGTAGCCCTGAGGCAGCATGCGGGTTGCAGGAGAGGCATGCCCAGTGCTCTCTGCTGTCTGGCTGCAATTCGATGCTCCCTGGCAGCGTGAAGCACGCTGGCCAAGCTGCCCAAGCAGAGCTGGGGACCCTGCATGTGAGTGCTGAGGTGGGTGAGCAGGCAGAGCACCCGGCGGTCCGGGGGCTGGAGCGCTGGGAGGCTTGGGACAGAGGAACAAACCCACTGCGACCAGGACTTATTACTGCACAGATTTGTAACAGAGCAGAGGGATGAGGGATTTCCCTGAGGGGTTCAGGGGTAAAATCTGAGATGCCTACAGAGTAAAACTGCTGTGGATTTCCCAAACCCTGTAAGTGGAGAAACCCACTATGAGAAAACCTGTCAGGAAACTTATGGTGCCTAAGAATAGAGTCATGTCACTTTTAATGGTCAACATAACCAGTTTTTAGCGGGGCTCACAGTTCGCACAAGCACGTCTGCATTACAAGCCAACTGACATGGATACCAGTTAGTAACGCCAGACATAGGATTTTAGCTCTTTTATGGAAGTTGCATATTTTCAGCTTTGGAGATCTACACCTGAGCTCTTTCTAAGGTAGCCATCCCACAGCCTGTAGCACATTAGCAGTGTGTAGTTCAGTCAACACTGGGCTAACCCTGCTGAGGCTGCAATAGGCAAACCTTTGGAAGTAATTAGCAGGGCCGATCAGAATGCACGTTGAAGTGCAATGTATAGCCAGTGTAAAGCTGCATAAATTTCCTGGGCCGTGCATGTTTCTCTAGTTACAAGGAACTGGTATATTGCCATATGCTAGTTTATAGGTAATGCAAGACTGTTGAAGTATTTCTGCTGCACAGAAACACGGCATGAATCATGCTGCACTTCTCTCTTGGCTCAGACCCACAAACTTCATCAAGCATTCTCTATTGTCACAACACTCTTGGCTGGTTTATTATCCATTTGACTCTCGTTATGACCCCAGAACTTGCTGATCAGTGGAAAAAAATTCACGTTTGATACTGGGTTTTGAGGGGTGGCCATTTCAACCCATTCCATCTGAGCCACGTTCACCGTCAAAACTGTCATTCTCATGACAACCTCAGAATCAACTTGGATAAAATTTCCAGCTGGGAAAAGAGGATGTGTTTGGGAAGGGCTGGCCAAACACTTGTCTTGGGTGTAAATTGTACAAGGAAGATGCTTTTAGAAGTCCAGAAAGAGATACATTATCTTGACAGTTCTTCATCAAAGGAGACTTAGTGAAACAGTAAAGTTTCTGAAGTGTGATAGGAAGCCAGTGCTGCATTGGTTGGCTGGTAAATAAATCTCTCACACGGTGTTCGTTTCCTCAGTAGCCCAGCAAGTTCAAGGTACTCAAAACTTTTACCTCTTGGTAAACAGAAGCAGCAGCCTCCTGCAGAGGGGAACATGTCCCTTGCTCCATCCACTTCATTTTCCCCAGGATCACAGGAGCTGCCTTTATTTAAGCAACAGCCTTCATTCACATCTCCTTGCACTCCACCTGGGTGTCTCTGTGGATGTTGAATTAGAGCGAGTGACAAGAAGCAGCAAGATGAAGAAGCAAAAGGAGACTGGGAGACATATAGTGCACATAAGAGAACCAGAAAAGGTGCTGTGAGGTTTCTTTCTCCTACCATGGAGCAGGGCTAACAGAATTGCACCTCCTAATCTTCTCTTGCACTTGGGAAGCAAACATTGCCAGCCCCTGCACCGTGCAGATCAGCTGTGCTGAAAGAAACCTAAAAATTCAGCTAGCTCCAGTACACTGTGTAATGGTTGTCAGCTTCAGTGAAATCAGGGCCCACTAACACAGCTGCCCATGTCCTCACTGCTCAACAAGCAGCCACTGCAGCCTCTGCAGGAAAGTAGCTCTTTGGCACAGCACTGGAGCATATGGCAAAAACCCCTTTCTGCAGTTGCAATGAGAAAAAGAAGGCTGTTTTCCTTGAGAGATTTAACTTTCTGAGCAATTACTCATTTCAGTGGCTTTACTGCAAAGCTCGTTTCATCTCTGCTCAGGTTTTGGCTGAGAGAAGCTTGAATAATTTAGAGCCAAGAGTTTTGGGGTTATTTCTATTTGATCTCTCATTTTCCTCCTCCTTTCTCTCCTACCCCATGGCAGTCATATATCTTTTAACTCAATGCATCTTCTCTTTTATGAGAGTGATCTTGCTTTCATTGGGAGAAATACTTTGTGTGGAATTCATCTCTTTTAACTGTAGCCACCTGAAAGCAATGGGAGAGAGCAACACCCCCAAGGGGAGGAAACATCACCACTCTTAGGTTTCTATCTTAAGGTAGGATAAAACATCATCTGAAGATACTGTCCTGTCTCCATTTACTGTGGATAGACTCTTGACAACTGGCTTGGATGTGATGCTTTCTAGGTAGCTGTATGTAGCATCCCCTTTCTCAATTTCACAACATTGGTATAGCCTAGTGATTCCCAGAATATGGACATTAACCTGACTGGGTGGGGACGGAGGCAGGGGTAGGTCTCACTTGCTGTTACAGCATGATGGGCTGGAAATTACATCGCTTGGAGTGTTGGGTCTGTTGCTGTCTTTCTAGTCCTTTGAGATGCGAAACTCCTGACTGGCATGAGGAAAGGGAAGGAGGGGTAGAAATATTTTCCCAGGTCTAGTGAGGAGGGCATGCACGTCCAGGCTGAGTCAGGTAGCAACACAACATCAGAAGACGTGTCAGTGATATGTTTTGGTGTCATGTAACTAGAAGAGTGGCACCACTGTGGTGTCAGTAAAGTTGATGGACAAGAAATATATTTGTCCGTCGCTGTTATACAGTATTGATGTTGAACACAAACTGGGAATAAAAACGCTTGATACAGGCAAACAGAGTTGGGTAAGGGAAAATCTCATTGCAGTTTGGACTTATGAACTCATAGGAAAGTGATAATTCGACAACTGTTTTCCTGCAAAATTTAGACCTAGTAAAGCCATGTTTTCCATGGAAAGAAAAGCTCTGTTTCCAAAATTTGGAAACGTTGTCCTCTGGCTTAATTTGACAGTCATCTCAAGCTCAGTTTGCCTTATAAGAATTGTGGTTGGATATCTTAGGCTGCTGTTCCTCTCCAGGAGTCAGGCTCCCTGGCTTCACTGTGCCGTTCCGGAGGATTACGCAGTGCACAGGGACACGTTGGTGTGTAATGCTGTAACAGGGCAGATCAAGAGACAGTAGCCTGTGGTTTTGCTGCTCTAGGTCACAGAGCCTAGATCAGCTAATGACTCTTTCAGGTGGGTCCTTTTAGTTATCAGCACGTTATCAAGAGCTGAGCATGCTACTGAAAAGCTGGTAGCGTGGATGTTCTATGCTAGCCGTGGTTGGGTCTGCTTATGGGAGTTACTGGCAAAGCATTTGCTTTAGCCTGGTGGCAAAGGGCTGTGCTGCTTAGTTCATAGAGTAATGAACTTCATTACTCCAAGCTAGTGTGAGATGAAGGACTTTGGCCTCCAAAACTGGATGAATTGCTTGCTGTGAAGGGTCAGTCATTTTTCCAAAGAGACCATAAGAAGCAAGGACTGAATTGTTCTCTGCAAACATCAGCAAGCAAATGTTCAGCCCAGTTGTCTGTGCACCAGATGTTGGGGATCCGTGCACACATGGAGCTGGGCATGTTCTTTCTGGCTATGCACTGCTGTGCCCTGGCTGCTCAGTCATATTCCAAGAGCAGTTGTATACTAAGGCTGCTGTACATAAAGTCTTAGCTATAAAACACTTTATGCGTGTTTGGGATGAAAGGTGCTAGATAAATGTAAGCCTCATTCCTTGCTTGTTGTGGCCTTGCCACTTCATAAATATAGACTTGTGCAGACAGTTATATCAGAAGACATTGGTTTCAAATACTAGTTCTGAGCTTTTAATCAGACTGTGAGTATAGATATGCGATGGCAAATGATTAAATTACTCCTGCTTATCAGCTGAACCAGAGGAACTGACCCCATAGATTTCACTTTAACCGTAAGCTAAACTGCATTAGCTTGTTCCAGTGATTAATTCATCTTCTTGCTTTTTACATTTTGCAGTTTACATTTCATAGCTTGTTGGATGGTTCACTTTTGCAGCCTCTGGGATCAGAGTCTGTTGCATTTAAATTGGGGACTGATAATGGAAACTCTTTAATTTCAGCTTATTGATGTTTTATCTTCCCCAAACTATTCGCATTTCGCCCCTAAATGTAGAGCTGCAAAAACGGAGTGTCTTTCTGGAATGCAGGTATGTCCATTGCCTTAGGGTATGTCCACATAGACATGCTCACTTGCTTAAGTTCACCCTCACCCTCACATCCTAACTCCCAAATGGAAACATTGCCAGTGTGATGGAGCACCCCATCTCAGCCCAAGTGGATGCCCTATCTCTTGTCTTTTGTCCTTATTGGAACCAGATGAATATATTTTATAAAAAGTTTTTGTTTAGGAAATATAATTTGCAACATTTGCAGTAACACAAGTTTTTACTGCCACTAAAAAGTATAAACAGCTATCATATTTCTTAATACGTCTTACACTCTACTACATTAATTTGACTACTCCTATATGCTTGGCTTAGTATTTAAAACAATGTTTCTCTGACAGTGTGCACTTAGTGCGAGCCATTGGTTATTTCACTACTTGGTATCAATTGGGAAACTTCCTCCGAAGACTCGGGATCTGAAACTTGATGAGAAGGACGTCCTAACTCAAGTGCTTGCTAGCAGGTTCAAGTAAAGCAGTCTGACACTGCTGCAGACCGATGAGTACACCAGGTTTCTGAGTCTGTTTGAAAACAAAATTAAACCACAAATCTATTCTAGGAAAATTCAGGATTATATGCTGCATGCAAATCGACATTCAAAGCCCTTCTGTAGGACAGCGTTCCCTCCATTCTCTTACAGAAGGAAGACTTATTGTATGGTTGGTTTGACCTCTCCATGTCTGTGAGAATGCATATAAAACAATGCTAATTTGCTTGGAAATGATGCATATCAGTATACAAATATTCTTTGATATGGGTATTTCCACTTCAGATTTATCCTTCTGCTTAGGAAGTAAATTGAAATAGCTCCATCCTATAACATGAATAATTTTATTGGCTTTATAAGACCTTGCAAATCACAACCAGTGAACACATTTTATGTCACAACAAGCTGTGTCCCAGTGTTTTTCAGAGCCTGAAAATATATACACGGCTGACTTGGCATGTTTTGACCATAAGTTTTCAGTCTGGAGTACTCAAGCTATCAGCTTTAATAATATGTTCTTTCAGCAAAATGAAAACACTTCAGTTTATCAAAGAATATGCTGATATTTCCCTGTTTGGGGAAGTTTCATTCTATGAAACTTCTAAGTCTTGACTGCTGTTTTCTATTTGAAAATTAATTATTTTAAAGGTCAGAATTTCCCAAGGAATGTGAATGAAAGCATTCAGTGGACTCAAGTCTTTTTGCTCCTTCTGCAAATGAGAGAAATCTGGTAGGAAATATTTGACCCAAAACATTGAAAAGGCTGTCTTGATAACTTGAAAAAAGTTCAATTTCCAGTTAAAAAGTTGTCATGATGCCTTTCTGCAAACATCTCAGTTCTGAGAAATGTTATTTTCTTATGCATAAGCATGTCAACATCTTTCTTATTCATGCTAAGGAAATCCTAGTTCTCCTTCAGATAAGAGAACAGGAAACATATATTTCAGTTCTGACTTTGAGCTTGTTTTAAGCTCCGAAACAGAGCTGGGACTGGATAAGCTTTTAAGTAATCTTGACATGAGAGTGGAAAATGTGAATAAATCTGTTGCCTGGGATAAAACAACCCCATTAAGAGCTCTTCCTGGGTAGTTTTTAATTAAAAGATTAGATTAGAGATTACATTGATATATTGGAGTGCAATTTGCTATAGCATATTTAAACTCATGGCTAGAAGATAACAGGCACTGCACACACAAAAGCCTAAAAACAAGTTGTGAAAAGAAATGTTGCTGTGATGTATAAATCTGTACTACCCAAGGCCGTCCTCGTTGTTTCTGCTCATTCCTGTACGAGTTATTCAGGCAAGAAAGGCAAAGACTGGGCCCAGCATCTCCGTCCTAAGGTCTGGGTGGGCCGAGCTCTGTATCTAGCACCGACAGGTCTTTAGCCTGAAGCATGGCTCTGTGGGACGGATGCACCTACACTGTCAAAGGCTACGTGGGAGCCACCTGCCTGCACTCTGAGTGAATGGGGAGAAGTGGACTGCCTGGGCGCACAGGAGTGCATTCCGGAGCGGGTTCCTACTCCAGGTGCCTCTGCAAGGGAGGGATTCAGGCTGCAAATTAAGATGCCTGAAAGTGGCTACTGACAGGGAAAAGAGCCTCCAGGACATGCTCTGGCACCTTCTCCAGCTTGATCCGGTTCCCTACGATTGTTAACAACGTGCTACATTTGTTTGTGCTACAGCTGTTTGTGTTTTCTGGTCCTTCTAATCAGTTTGAAGGCTGTGCACAGGACCACTATTTCTGGGATTAAAATACAGATTTTTTTTCTATCCAGTGGGCTGAGGACACAAGAAGCTCTTAGGGACCTTTTTGATTTGCATTTTGTAGACATCTAAAGTGAAATGAAATAAATTCCACTCTCTGTTTCTGGGCTTGCTGGCTTCCTCAGCTCAAGGGATGGACTTCTTCCTTAATGGAACATACCAACATGTAATGATCATCAAATAAGCCAAATTGTTCAATCAACAACAAAAGTTGCACTTGAGAAAATGAAATAGAAGAGCTTGCCTTTCTTATTGCTAGTGATATTTTTCTTTTTTTCTTCGAAAGTGTTTCCTTAAACCACAAAAGAAAAGTACTGAATAGGAAATGGAAGCAACACTTACTTGAAATATTTGGGTTAGCTTGAAGAATGAATGTGCGCTCACCTTTCTGTGAACTATGGCAATAAAGTGTGGCACTGCAGCAGGCTGGATTGTACATTGCTCGTGTGGAGTGGCAGCAAGCTTCAGTCCTCAATCTGGCGTTCAGAAATATTCCATTAATGTCACTACCCTAAGGGCTAGAGAGGCCTTCCCCATGTTCCTTCTCAGTTCCTCTCTTATTCTCCCTTACCCGTAAAGGAAAGAGGGGATAGGTGAGGGGAATGGAGGTAAGATCTTTTAGCTCATTTTTAAACATGTAGGAAGGGAAAACAGCAGAAACCTGACTCAAGAACAAGCTCCTAGAACGCACCAGTGGAAATGCTTTGGAACAGAAAGAGGCAGGAACAACTGAGGGGAAGGCTGAATTCTCGCCAGCGGGAGGAAGAACTGCTGAAGTTGAAGAGGGAGGACAGCTGGGGTGAGAATGATCATGATTCTTATGAGGAGAAGGAAGAACAGCAGAATAATGATAGCTTTCAGTAAACTGAGGAGCAGTAGACGAGATCGTATGGAAGGCAAATCCAGGGGGAAGGAAACTAAGGAGAGGGCTAGGATTTTTTTCTTTGATAGCAGGACTATGAGCACAAATCATCCTAATTTAGAGGAAGGATAGGGAATTCAGTAAAAGGCAGCTTGACAAAAATGCAAGCTTTCCATTGATTTCTTGTTTCCTTATTGTTTTTGCAGCAAATGGACAGTAGGTTAGATCAGAAAAGCTGGGCTTTAAAAATAGTCAGTATATGGATGGACACAGTGAGAAGGAGTAGCACTAAATAAGGTACCGGAGGGGAAAGAGATCCCAGGTTAAATTAAGTCATACAGTGAATACTATGAGAGGCCACAGAAAGTGCTGCTCTGGTGCTCAGAGAAGTGGAAAAAACTTTGACAGGTGAACTCAAGACTATCAAAGAGGCCCTCACTAAGATGTTCTCTGTGAGGAAGTGGTTGGTATAGCTCATATTGCAACAAAGTCTTGACCAAGGAGAAAATGGAAGAGAAAGTGTTTAGGTCAAACCAACTGCTGCTGATGAAATTCATCATAGATACCTCAAGACCTGGCTGAAGGAATTTCAGCAGTTAGTGGTGGTGATGAGCAAGGAGTTAACAATTTCAGGAGGGTAAAAACGTGCCAGAAAACTCAAAGGGACCCACATAGCATGCAGTTTGACACCAGTTTTCCTTCAGGTGAAAGCCAGCCTAAGAGCCACCTACCCTGGCCATGCTGAGGGTCTTTCTTTGCTCAGCTGTCCTATTACACTACTTGGCACTGAAATTCTGTCAGTATTTTATTAAAACTGAAATCTTTTCATTGACCCAGTTTACAGCTGCAAGCTGTGTTGCACAAAGGGCTAGAGAACAGCCGTCCGTGGGGGAAGAGGGGCAGCAATGGGCAGTTTGTGGAAGAAAAAGTTAGCTGAACCTTTCTTTTAAGGGGCTTTCTTTTTGAAAGAGGAGACAGGGGATTCAGCTTGACCTCAATATCTGAAAAATACTGAATAAATAACCTTAACTGTTTGTTGAGCATCTGGAAGATAGCAAGAAGATGAGTTGCAGCCAACCTGGATTGGTAAAGCATAAATCATGTCAAATAAATTGAATTTACTCCTAAAAGAGAGAAAAGCCTTTTGGATAGCAGAGAAGCAGATGTCATGGGAGGCAATGTACTTAAGTGCAAGAAATATGACATTTTCATAAGCGTGTTAGAGAAATTTAGTCTGGATAAAACTGCAGTAGGGTAGGCCAAAGGAGGTTGGAAGAGTGGAGTCAGGTTTCATTAGGAATTGTCCAGTGCCCAGTGCTGTCCAATACTTCTATTAACTATCTAAACCATGCCAAAGCAGATGCATTTATTATGTTTGTAGAAAGCTGGGAGGAGCAGTTTATGTGCTTGTATGATCTTCACAAATAGCGCGTTGGGGAATGGTCTCAGCAGAATGCTATTTTACAGCAACTGTCGATAAGCGTATAATAGCCAGCACTCATGAGCTGCACAAATGTAAGGGCATGGGAAGGGGGAATAGCTGACTTCACAGCAGATATTTAGGAAACGGATCTCATGGTTATGGGGGAAACACAAGTAAACCAGGTGAGCCAGGTCATTTTGGGATGTCTGAGCAGGAGTCTTATCTGCCCCCAGCCGGGGCCGGCTTGGAAGAGAACAGTAGGAACGTTCGGATGTCTAGAAACCTCAGCTGATAAGGAAAAGTGGAAAAGGATATGGTTACATAGTGTAAAGAAAGCTCAGGAGAGATGTGTACGCTTCAGGTCTGATTACAGCCGCAGTAATGCCAATTTAGCAAGCAAATATATCAGCTTCACTGCCGTGCCATGCACCAATTTCACTACTTTCTAGCCACCTAATCACGTATCCTGTGCTTAATGGAGATCAAACTGTTCTACGTGGAAAGTTCATTTTCTAACATTTTCTTGCATAGATCACCTTCCTTATTCTACATTCTTTGCATGTAATTTTTTGTGTATATCGTGGCCTAACTAACCTAAAAAGATTTTTATAGCTTCCTTACAGTCTTCAGTGGGAAAAAAAATGCATGCCTATGATGAATAGGAAAACCTGTAATGAGATGAAATTGCAGGAAGATTCAGCTTAAACACTAGTAAAATCTTTCTAATGCTAAAGAGTAGTGATGCACTGAAATGGGTTACTTGATGAATTTTCTCATCATTAAAACAGCAAATTGGTTTTGCCCTTAATGCCTTTCTGCAGAGACAGGCAGCTGGCTTCCAGCTCAGTTTAGTGCAGGCTGTCAGAAGTGGTAAACATACATTGCTCTCTCTACTGGAGACTACTTTCGTTACTTGTTTCCATCCATTTTTGAAAAAGCCATTCAGACTAAGAGGGTCTATTGTTTGTGTAGTGGAACAATTATGCTAATAATAATGTGGAGCTATGCTTTATTTTAATATTAATTTTAGTGACTTGGCTACGACAGCAATTTGAGTGTGTGAATGACTGAAGAAGGGGAAATGTTTATAGAAATACATAAAACTAATGTTATGCATTCCATTTTACAAGTAGCTTGAAATGGGTTTTTAATAAGCATTTAAAATGATGTGTTCATGGCTGTATAGAATGTCATATCTCATCTTAGGAAAAGTGATTTTAAATAGCTCTTGTAATTAACTATTTATTTATTATTATTAAATTATTTACACTGGTATATTATTGGAAGCATTAGGTGGTATTATATCTGAGAGACAGTCCAGCATTCTCATGGTTGTTCTTCATTGTACGCCATGGCTGTGCTGAGACAGACTCTGCTAGAGAGCAGACTGCACGTTCCTTGTGGGGGCAGTTCAGAGCCCACCTTTGCTTCTTGTTAGCATCTGCTGGCTTTGCTTAGGGTGAAATCTGTTGATGGTGGTCTTAGATCCTTGCCAGCCATTCTGGCATCTGTCATGAAACCTTAAGGTGATGGGGTATTATCATTTTATGAGACATAAAAAAGGTGACATTTTCCAAACGTTCCATCAGATTCTGTCTCTGGTGCAAGTCAAAAGTAGGTTTAGACCCATGGAGTAAATTCCTGTCTGAAGATAAGCCTGGAATAAGTCTCAAGAGCTCATTTAATCTATTTGCTCTGAATTAGGATTATCTCTACCTAAACCATTTTGTTCTTAAGCTCCAGTGGCAGCTATTCCACAGCCACTATGAGCAACGTATCTGCTGCTGCCCTATTCTTAGCATTGGATTGAAAGCTGGATTCAGTGTTGAGGCTAAATCGCCGTAGGCCAAACCTTGGCATGTCTTTGCAGAGTCTTGAGAAGGGAGCACCAGAGAGGCGACTAAAACTTTTTCCAAGCTGTATCCTTGCCACTTTGAGATTGAGGGGTTCAGCTCCTGGTGGTAGCTGATAGCAGTGTAGAGTTTGGTGCTTGCTAGAAGGGTCACCAGAACCACAGCCCTTCAGCTTCTGTTGTCCTCTTGTTTTGCCTTTTTTTTTTCTTCTTTTTGGTGAGGTGGGAGGGTTGAGGGCGAAATGGGTGAAAGGTAAACATGCAGGTCTCCTTTGAGAGGAGCATCAGTTAAGGATATGAATTGAGATTTAGGCATTTAGAAGGTCTTAAAAACCAGACTCAATGGTTGTCTGCGTTATCAGGCTGGTGATGGCAGTAGCACCAGTTTCCTGATGACATGCTGCAAACAAATTCCACAGGGACTCCAGACAAGATGAGCTGGAATAGGGGTTTGATTTTCCAGCTCAGTTCCCACTGGGTAGAGGAATGAATTCATTTTGTTTGCATCTCTTTGTGTTTTGTAGTCAGAAAATAAGTACAATAAACAAAAGAGAAGTCCCAGAGCTAGGGCTTTAGAGACACTCTGAAGAGGATGAAAAGCTTCTTGGATAGATAATTTGGACTTCTTGTAATTGCTCACTTTCTTGTGCCTCTTTGCTATGCCTAACATGTGCATTTACTCTGGCTTTTTTTTCCTTTAAAAACTCATACTGGTGCAACACAAACTCCTAATGAACGACGTGTTTTGGAGCTTGAAGGCCCGTTCAGTCTTAGCAAGTCAGAGGGCATGAGCTGAGCCGCACAAATTGTTCCCTGGCCTCCAGGGTCAGATCGGCTGCTGCAGATTGCCACTGCTCCACAAACAGAGCTGTGCTTCCACACCCAACACTGACACGGGAGGGAGAGCAGGCACAGTAAAACTGAGGTAGTCAAGAGACAAATGTACAAGCCAATCTGCTGATTATGCCATGACATCTTGTGTGGGCTGCAGGTTGCCCACTGTGTTCTTGCCATCACCTCCTTACAAGTCCTACTTGACTGGCAAAGAAACCTTTTTAAATTCTGATAGTCACTGTTTCTTCTTGTCTTGAGGCTTTTTAACTAACTTGCACCACCTAGGGTCAGCAAGAGAACTGCAGATTTATATTCCTCTACAATAGATTCTGGAGGAGACAAAAGGAAAGTAGATGCAAGAAACCTGTCTGGAGAAATGCTGGGGACTAAAGGATTGATGTTTAAGGCAGTCATTTGCATCTGGAGATTCAAGGCCAAGTAGCTATAAATGCAGTGGGCAAGCTAGGAACCCGAGTGACAGGTTTAACTGATCACACAGCTATGCCTCTTCTTTGTAATAACTGCACCAGTTACGTGCACGTGTGCAGCATTGGCTGATTTGCCTCTGCAGTTTCTCCTTGTCCTTTAGGCTGTCTAATCCACAGCGTTCCCTTCAAGGCACTGGTCTGCCCACATTAGCAGAGCCATACGCCCTCATGTGCACTCCCAGGCATGGGATGCACAACTGAGCAGCTCCTGCAGAGAGCAGGGTCAGTTTGGGCCCTGATCACTTGTGTGCGCATTATTCCTCTTTTGCTTATGTACTGCAGCAAGAGGCAGGGAAAGAACCTGCAGGTGCTTGGCAAGAAAGCTTGCCAAGGGGTTTGTGGTTTGTGTTTGAATTAGATTTTTTGTGTAATCAGCAGAATATCCAGTTGAAGCATCTCCTGTCATGCTGGCAGGCTGCTTTGATCTGCAGGCAAGGTTGATGGGAACTGATCTAAGCCGAGCTGGCAGAGACCAGGTCTGCACAGTGATATGTCCCGTCCTTCCCCAGTCTGAGCCAGAGGGAGATGGGAGCCAAATGCAGAGAGTGCAGGAAGGTCACAGGATCAGCCTCAGAGGAGAGTGTTCAGACACAGAGTAGGACACGTCGTGTTTCTTATTCTTTTTGTGCCAAGACCTTTGCGGCACTGAGACTGTGGTATCGGTAGAGTACCACAGATCACCACTGCTGTCTCAGTCAGAGCGGCGCCATGTCCTTGGAGAAGGGGTCCAGGGGTCCTGCCATTCCTTTCAGGAGGTCTGGCTGTCTCCTGCAGGTTCCTGGGCACTGTGCTCTGCTCTGGAATTGACACCAGCTTTTCCATAACACACTTGGCATAGCTGATTAAATATCTTTTAAAGCAAGGATTTAGATCTGCATCTTCTTGTAGTGCATGTTGTGACCTGTATTATATTGGATTTCCAGCTCAGGAAGTACTTTAGCATCCCTGAAGTGAAACCTTGCCCACAGAAGTGCTGGAGAGAGCCCCACTGTGGTGAGCTAATAGTCTTTCGGGGGTGGACAGCTTCCCAGGGAGCTGAGGTGAGAGGATGTTCTGCTTCACCATCCGGGCTGAACTCAGTCCTTTCAGCCTCATGGTTTAAACTACAAGAAAAGAGGCTTCTTTTATGAGGGGGTGCACATCCTGCTCTGCGGAGGGATTAAGCAGAAGAAGAAAGCAGGACAGGTGAATTGTGCTTCTCTGCTGACTATGAGAGAGCCTGGGGAGGCTATCTCCAGGATCAGTATCTCCACTCCAGACATCCCAAGTCAGATGAGATGAATCCTAGAGGTTTTACTGCTGTAACTCATTTGGCAACCCATAACTGACTTAGTTATAATGGTCCCGCTTCCTACCACAGACCAATCTTAGGAAAGGTTGTTTCCTATATAGGCATTAAGGACACGTGATGGAACATGCCAGTGACATGTGTCCACTTGCAGAGATGACAGGCCACAGCAGACTGGAATGATGTGCCACTGCTGAGACTTGTGTCATATAGAGGAATGTGCTAGGAGTTTGGATTCTCCAGGGGATGTTCAGTTGCAAAATTCATGACATGTAATTCTCCAGGGAAATGTGCAATTCCAGCCTTGCTTTTCAAGCACTTTGCTAGCGCCTTTTTTTCTAACTAGAAGCGACTTGAACAAGAGCTGTTGGGAGGATCCAGAGAGTTCAAGAGGAGCATCTGAGCACGAGGTAGAACAAGACATGTCTTGAATTTACAACTCTGCAAGTCTGTTCTTTGCTAGAATTAATAGTAGATTTATGTGCGCAGGTGAAGTGCTGTTTACTACAGTGCATGCCATAGACCAGGGTCAGACAGCACCTACCTGCCAGGCAGAATTATTCCATACCAGCTTCCTTAACCTAAAGCCTGACTCGGAGGCTTCTTCACACTAGCCACGTTGTAGTGAACTTGGTCAGGGCTTGTCTCATGGGCCCTCAGCTAGCTCTCAAGTGCCAGCTGTGGCCTGCCTGGCCTCTGGATCCCGAAGGGGTGACGCAGTGGTTCGTGGGCAGTGTGGCTTTATAGCCCTGCGAACTGCAGGCTGAAGGTGAGAAGTTAATGCAGGGAAGGGAGTTGGTATGAGGTGCTGAGAGAGGCCTGATCCAAAAAGGATATTAGAGAGCTGCACTGTGTTCTCGGCTATCGAAAGCCACAGCAGCAGGAAGCATGCTACACGGCTTGAATATTGAGGAAATCTCAAAGTCATTTTTAAAGCCTCCCGTGGGATGGGCTCAGCTTGGAGGCGTCCCTCCTGCTGTCTCTCTATTACAAAAACAAGGCTGCCAGCCTCTTTGGGAAGACTGCTGCAAGGATCCAGCCAGCCGCGCCGGCTGCAGCGCAGCTCGGCATCCCTCACCTGGGTGGTGAGGCTGCCACACGGCCCAGGAGTATCTGAGCGCCTTGCTTGTAAAACGATGGCAGTAGCTAAGCCCCTGGAATAGATCACTTACCTGACTTAGGAGAACAATTAATCTTATGATCTCTGTGAATAGTCAGTTCTCTGTCTTTACTTTTCCTGGGTTAACTGCTTCTTTGAGATAAGAGCAGTGATGCTTTTGTGTATTTTTATGAGATGGATGGATTGGTGGATAGAGAGAGAGAGGAAGGAAAAATGCCCTCAAGAGTCTTTGCTCCCGTCAGCTGCTGAACACGCAGGAGCAGTGACGAATTAAAGAACTCCACAGTTGTTTCTTTTAAAGAATTATGAGCAGTACAAGTCTTGATTCTTTCCTTTCCATCTTGTGTAAATTATTCACTGTATTGGAAAGAAAACCCCTTCACCCAAGTTAATCAGCTCTGATCTAGGAGTTTAATAAGCTCAACAGCACACAGCTATCTTTCGCTCTCTCCCTCTGTGCGTAACTGTTGACAACTGATTAGCATCTGACACGCAGACACTAATCACGGGAGAGGGTTGCACTAATTACTCGGACTGGGAGTTGGACTGTCAGTGCTTTGGAGACCTCAGAGCCCACGAGCAACAACCTGTGAGCTGCTCAGCAGCAGGAAGGAGACATACCGCCAGGGTTGCGTTTTAAGGGTGTTTATCTTTTTCTGTTTTCACTTCTCTCTCTCCTCTCTGCCACCTTTGCACCAAATTGGCCAATTCCAGCTGAATCTGACTGAAGGAGAGAAGCCTAAATGTGATGATGTTCCTGCATCCGTGGAAATCAGTGGTTGACCATGGGGCAGAGACCCTGTATGTACTGTGGCTGTGGGAAACCCGCTCTGTGCTTGTTTGCTGTTAGACAGCATAGACTCTAGACCTTATACTGCACACCAGATAGGGGAGAGAAAGCATCGATCTCAGCTCACTCCTCTTTGATACCAAGCTCAAAGGATCACACAATAGAGGAGACCAGGCTGTGCTGCTTCACAGCCTGGGTATGTATCAGTCCATCTATGGCAAGACTGGAAAAAGCTTCCTCTCAGAGGAAGTTTCCCGGCAGCAGCAGAACAGCCTGTTCCGGGTCTTTGAGCACATTCCAGGGTTGGTGGGTTTTTCTTTTTGGCCCCTTCGTGTCTTTTCACCCTTACATCTTACGAGTTTTTGCTGGGTTTGCACTTTTCCAACAAAACATTTTTCACTCAGAAGTTGAATTTTTCACCCAGTGAGGAAATTCCATTCTCCTTTTAAATTTGCATTTTATGATGAAAAGTGGGAAACATCAGTTCTGCAGGTTTGGAGCTCAAAGCTATCATCTTCCATAAGGAAAAGGGGGGGGGGGGGAAGGAAAAAACAAATGAACCACATCTGACCACCTGTAGTTGTTCCCTGAAGATAACAGAGTCCTTTGGTCAAAGACTGTCCCAGTCTCCGTTATGTTGTCTGGTGAGAACTGATCTCTCAGTTTTGGTAATGGAGAGCCAAGAAAAGCCACAGTAGCCGAGCTCAGAAGAAACTCAGAGGTTCCTCGGTCCTGAACCGCTTCTCTCAGTGGAGTTGTACAGCCCAACAGTTTGTTTTGCACAAAATGACCTATCAAACCTGACAAGCAGCAGTGGCCAGCACCTGTACAGCGTGATGCTTTCCGAGCAGTATTTGCTCTTCCAGCAGCCCTCGGGGGTCCAGTAATTCATCTATTTCTGTGCAATGGGTACATGACCTTTAATACAGAGCAGAAGCAGAGAAAAGCTTTCTGTTTCTGCTAATAGAAATCTCCCTGTGTTGCACAGAGCTCTTTGTCAGGTAACTGATAAAGAACATTGTTTCTAGCTGTGCATCCCCTGTGAGGCTGAAATGCTGGCTCTTTCGTGCAGGAGTCCCTCACATCGCATACCCCTCGTGGGCCTCCGAGTTGGCCGTGTCCACTGTACAAATCCCAGAACAGCAGTCTCTCTGGGAGATGTCACTCTCAAAGGAGCGTGGGCAAAACCCTTTCTGTTTTGGAGAAGCCTCATGTTGCAGCCACTCTACTGCTCTGTAATCTGAGGCATGAAACTGGGGTGGGAGGTCTGTCCTGAGACCCTCCAGACTGGACAATAAAAAACACCGTATTCGTTAGCTAGCAAAATCGGAGCTGACAGCCTTTAATGGATATGCTGGGTCCCTTCCATGAAATGAGTTTAGCTGGTCTCTATTTCCCATTCCACAGTTTTTCACCAGCTTTGCAAGGCTGGTCAAACTTAGAAAGGAGGTGAACAGGTGCTTTGGTCAGGGAGATGCAATCTAGCCTGGCTTAGGGCAGAGACCTCCTGGCCGAGCAGATGATGGCTTTGAGGGGAGCAAGACAGAGGGCAAACTTCTCTTCTGCTTCTCTATGTAGACCAGATTCCTTTCATCAGCAGAAGTCTCCTATTTGTAACTCGTTTCTTCCTTTTTTGTGAATACAGATCTGAATGAAGGTTATTTGCAAAAAAGAAAATTACCGTATTACATGATTCTCCTTAAAACATCCATCCCACAAGGAGTTGCTCATGTTTCGCCAGGTAGAACCGAAACACTAGCCCAAGCAATGGGTTTGGTTTGAAATTATCTTTCTCCTCTCTCCCTTTCCTTTTGGGATGACGAATGGGGAGCAGTGTTTGGAGTCTGAAGACTCTTTCCGAGAAGCTGCCTTACCTGAATTTGAAAGGTGTTGCAGGCTTGGAGGCTGCTAGAGCAGCCAACGTGCCCAGCCTCTCTCCCCACAGCCTGCTGAGTGTGGATGCGCAGCCGAAGAAGGAACTCAGAGCACAGGCGATGCCCCGCGAAAGGAGAATGAAATGTGCCAAGTGCTGTTCAGGGGTGCAAAGCTGTGGAGAGTGCAGGATTGATGCTATGGTGCACTGTGTAGAAGAACACCCCTGAAGTGAGTATAGAGCCCCTGTCACTCATCCTGGATGTGTAGGTGGATTGAGCAGTTCTTTGCAGGCAGAACTGAGGTGGATTATTCATTCACTGGACTGTGGAGTCGCTTCTTTAAGGCTACCATCTGCTTTTCATGCATGGCCTTGTTCCCCGTTCTCTCCTGCAGCGCTGGTGTTTCATTTGGTGTGATGTAGTGAAACGGCGGGGCGGGGGGTGCAACACCTCTGGGGTTCCCGCTGCCAGAGATCTTCCCGTAATCTTTCTGCTCCCCCGTGTTAACAGTTTAGTAATCTGAAGTCTCTCTCTCCATTCCTATTACCTTTTATGATTAGCATTCTGTATCCCCTAAGTGACAGGTTTGATATTTAAAGACAATTTTGCTTAGGTTTCTCTATTTATTTCCCTCGCATACACTTTCAGCCCCATGCATATTTTATGGCTGGCGTGTGAATACTAATCCAGGTTCTCTATGTGGCATTACAGTGAGCAGATCTTCAGCTCTGACGGTTCCACCTTGACTTCTCTTTGCTTTCCTTTCAAGGTTGGGCTGCCTGAAAATATTAATACACTGTTTTGGCCGGGGGGCCTGATTTTTCATTTATATCAAATTCAATCACATTGGAGTCACTTTCCCCTCCCAGTGACTCGACTGCTTCAAAATTGATTCTTGAGTTGGTTGCAATTAGCTTAGGATCAGATCTGGGCAGGAGATTTCCAGCTGTGTCTTTCAACTAGCTGGGGAAGGGAACATTCAGCCCAGACCCCCAGTTTGCCATGGTGTTCCTGCTCCCCCTCCCTGGTACTTTCAAATTAGGAACACTTTCCTGCAAGATTTTCTTTTGGAGAGAAAACACTCAGGCATTTCCGTACTCCTGACCTGACCTAACCCGGATTAGGAAAGTTGGCTCCCTTCTTTTGGGAACTTTTTTGGGGTACATGGTGGCTGCCTGTCTTTCTTCCAGTGAAACAGTTTCTTTATTCCATCATGGATTGAAATAATACATATGATATATAACTATAAGAATTATGTATTAAACATATTTATCCAGCACCCATCCTAGTGGCCCCAGTGCACCTACAGAGGTTTGCGAGTTGGGCGTCCAAGACAATAATCTGAGCAAACTCTGCACTGGTGACTGAACTGCAGCTAGTGATCTCTTGTCCAGTAGGTTACCTGGAGGTAACTGACTGCCATTGGCAATGGGATATTTTTATTCTGCTTGCTTCCCTGAGCGGTCATGTCAAATTCATGTCTACAAAGTGCCCTGATCACTTGCCTGAGAATCCATCTTCCTCTGACTTGATGGTACCTACAAAGCAGAACTGCTTCAAAGCGAAGCCCGAGAATGGCATCCAGGGTGGTCCTTAGGTAATGACTGAATTTAACTGTGGATGAACTGAACTGCATAAGCTTAATTTCCTATTTTCCTGAATTTAGGGGTGCTTAAACCAGGGTGATCACCTTTCAGAGAGGTGGTCTGGCCACTGGTGTTTACCAGTCTCCTGTTTTCTGTTGTTTGCTGGGTTTTGTTTTCTTTGGAGGGGGGGAAATCTTAAAGTTTCTGGTTTGTCCTGCTGTGAGATTGAGTTTTCTGGGAGGATTTTATTTTGATCTTTAACACTTTTTTATTTGATTGAGTACTCTATTTCCGTCCCAGCTCCACTTACTGCTTTTTGCTTGTGAAAAAAGGAGAAAGTGAGGAAAGACTTCCTCATTTATGCAGTCCCTCAAATGTTTAATTTGGATCGCTGCCTTCTGACAGGCAAGGGTGGCAGTCCCAACAATACGGCACTTGAAGTCTTAGACTCCTAGCTGTTAGCTCATTGTCTCTAGTGACCCAGCAATTCCTCTTTTTAGCGGTGTGAAATTCCCCAGGTTGAAAATTCACAGATTTCAGGTGCTGAGCTGGTGGTGTGTACCTCTCAGCATCAAGACAAATTGTTCCCGTGCTAACTTCCAGCTTCGCCTCCTCTGATGCTTTTCTAGCTCTTCTCATTTCTTTCTCACCGAAACTGAGAGTGCAGAGTCTAAACTGCTCTGCTAGCAGCGAACCCAGCTGTGAAACAATAGCACCATCCAGGGGCCATTGGGGCTCATTTCCATTTGTGTCTGCAGCTCTTCTTGTTGGAAATAGTTGGCTCTCTGGCACCTGAGCAGGGCCAGGCCAGGTCCCAGCCTGCCTTTGATTTTGCTTTCAGCAGAGAACTTAAAATGGGGAATTCAGCTCCTCTGCGTTCCTGCCTTTACCTTGATTGGGCTGTGCAGTCAGGAAAAAAACCTCTGTATGACACCTTCCCGGGCGATTTGCTATGATACAGACATCTTCAGTGGTTATTTGTATTTGCTTGGAGAAATGGCTAACATGTCTTTAGACAGCTATTCGTAGTGTTTATACCGAGAGTGGTTCACAGCCTATGTCACCTATTTTATACTAAAGCTGGGTAAATATTCTCCCTCCGCAACTGTTTTTATACATAAAGTGGGGATGTTGGTTAAATTTGTTAGTGTCTTTTTGCCATAGAATAAAAAAATAATTTTCATTTGAACAGTGCACATGTTAAAATTGGTATGTATTTCACTTTATGAGCTTTATATGAACAGTTGGTTGTGTGCCTCATAATCCCACTCTTCTGTGCTCTTGACTCCCTAACTAGACTCATTTCCTGTCCTATACTGTGGCCGGTGACGGTGTGGGGAATTGGGAAATCTCCGGAGGGATATGGGCTGAGTAGGAATGCAGCTGAGTTGCTCTCTCTCTATTTCCTGCTTTTGATGCAGAATTCCTCTCGGAGCTGAGGAATCTCACCAAAGAAAAGCTTTGGTTTCACTAAATCAAAATTTTATGACAAAAAAACATTCATCAAGGAAAAAAACCAAAAAACCTGCTCTGCAACCCATGCAGAAAGGCACTAGTAGAAGTGCAGGTAATGTAGCAGATGTAGATAGTTAAAGCTGACTAATCCACTGCTGTACCGAGATCAAAGCTCAGCTGTATTTTTAGTGGCATGGAGAGAAACAGAGATGCTATCTAGACCTTTGAATATGTCACCAGGTCTCTAGTGGAAAGACTTCTGTTAACTTTGTTAGATACTGGATTAGTGAATAGACAGTCTAATAATACTGATTTATCTTCAGTGTCTGAACGCAGGTGCCTGAGCTGCTACCCAAATATGCAATTATTCATTAAATTAAATTCATTAAATTAACTCCCAAACTTAGAAGTATGTATGCTTGAGAAATAGTAACTGCTGGAAACACCAGTTAAAACTGACTTCTGAATCACATAAAGGAAACAGGCTATAATAGGACAAAAGTTGCAAAGGAAGACACGTCCTTGTGATCAGGTGGGAGTCTTTGAACACATAAGTGAAATAGCAGTTAAAAAATAACAATTTGATATGATGTGTTTGGATTTTTTTTTTAAATGAAGGGTCCCTCATAAGAACTTTCTTGCAACTTTTTGAAGTCCACTGTCTGTACCATGGCTAGAGATGGCATGATGGCATTCCAGACTAGGTAATGCAGGGGTCTAACTGGTCTGGCGATGAAAATGCTGGCATGGAAATGCTTGAGAGCCGAGTGCTGATTCAGGAGCTGTGTGCCTGTCATGTAGAAAGCCATATTAGAATTCAGGCCAGATGTAGCACTTCTTCAGACACTGAATAAATCCCATTCATGTCCAGCGTGCCATGGGTAAGTGTCAGGATGCATCTGAGAAACCATTAGACAGAAATGTTTCCACCTATTAAAGCCCAAGGATGCTCTCAGAAATGTTAAGGTATCACATACTTGTGCCTTGCTTTGATCAGCTCACGTGAACGTTCCTTTTAACAACCTCAGTATTGTAGAGATCCTTTGGGACAGCACATTCACAGATGAGATAGAAGTAGCAATTGCTTGTTCTTCCGAAGTGGTATGTCTATCTCGCTGTTTACACGTCTGCCTGAACACACCTCCATCCTCCCTCTGCACTCTCTAGCCATCTGCCTTACCTATTCCCGTCTCCCTGTTACTCCTGCTTGCCTGCTGCTCTAACATTTCAGCAAGAAAGTCCCTTTAAAAACATGGCGGTGCCCAGCTTTTTAAATACTGTTGAAGATCTGGGGGCTGATTTTTCTCTTTGGCTTCCCTTTTCTGCTGTGCTTAGCAGGGGGGCTTTGCTGTCTGGAGGAGCAAAGCTGCATAGATACCACTTGAACTCCCTCATGTCTAGAAGGGATGCAGGGAGGGGTGGATTGGCCTCTTTGCTCACTTCTGAAATCACAGCCCCAGCAGTGACTTCTCCCATATAGTTTTATTCTTAAAGGAACTGCCTTAACCTGAGCAATGGGCGGCTTGAGGGATGACCAAGTCTCCCATGAGGCACTGAGCAAATCGATATTCAAACATCCAAAGTGAAGTATTTTGGTTTGGGTTGATCTGAAGAGAAAAAGATTGGTGTGAGTTTCTGAGTGGGATATTTGGACTAAAAAGCAAAATCATCTTTGATTCTGCTGAGATTACCTTTGCCATGGCAACATATAAAAAGATTTTGCCTGAAAATTTCTGATCCTATGTAGATCTGAGGAAGGGCCCCTGAGGACATCTTAGTATTGGACTTTGGAAGACAGATTTTTTTCCTAAAGAGAATTTCTGCTCTTCCCAGCACAGCAAGGCCTCTAGTACGCTCATGCAGGCTAGGTGAGTTAAGGTTTAGCAAGAAATTTTTAAAGACCTTGTTAAAAACTGTCTTATAAAACTGTGACTGCTCTTGATTTTTGGATCATCTTAGAGAGGGGTCAGTGATACCCCATAATTTCCCCAGTGGTTACAACTTATCTTCAGACAGCTTTCTCGGTTCTCACCAGAGAAGCGGGTCAGTGTATCACTAGCATACGCTTCACTCTTTGGGACCCCAAACCAGCCAACACAATGCTCACTGACTCTGCTTGGCCTCTATTTCCATATTCATGCGCTTGCCGCCGCATTGGATTGGACTCATGATATCAGATGGGAAAATGGCCACAGGACATCATGCTCCAGTGATGTGGCGCTAGTATGTTTGCAAATAAATTGTATCAGTTTGGAACATGCTGAAAGTTTTGAAGCTTGTAGTAAAATCTCCAACAGTGACTTAAGAGTCTAAACTGCATTTTCAGGATGACTTGGACACTTGAGATTCTCATTTAGTAGCTGCAGGCTTTATGTCTCTGATTCACTTGCCCTGAAGCAATCAGCTGAGGTGTTTTTAAGATTTTCCTTTTTCTTCCACCTCTGAGTCAGAAATTCCTGCTCTCTCCTTATCTTCATTGCAAAACTGGCAGAAATGACATTGCTTTAGCTCGGTCTGAAATGTTTGCGTAAACTCCCTTTGTTCAGCAGTTTAAGCTAACACATTGGGTTGAGAACAGCAAGGCCTGTAGTGCACATACGTATTCCCTGCTGTCAGCTCTGCTGTGGAATGGGAGAGAAAAGACTTAAACGACCACAGCTAGGGCTGCCAGAGCTTATCAGCCAAAGCACGTAGTCACGTCAGAGTCGGACTCCGATCGTCTTTTGTAGGAGACCGTACCCAGCTGGCATGAATGCTCTTGACATCTGAGATCATGAGAACGATGAATGATTCACACTGCTTCTTCGCCCAGGCTGCCAGCCACGGCCTTTTTGTACAGATAATGGAGAACAGTTGTGGTAACAAGTTGGGCAGCTCTTTCTGGGTGGTCTGAACATGAACAAGGCTCCTGGTGTGCAACTCAGAAATCAGATTGATGGTTGCTTTTATAAAGTTCTTAGGGACCTAAAAATGTACTGGATTTTCACAAATTAAGGAAGTGACAGTCAGATGATCTGCTCTAGACTCGCTGGCAGTGCACACGTTTCTCTGGGGAAGTCTTTGGCTCCAACCCATGTGTTTACCAATATAGTGGCTACTTGGTAAGTTCCTAATCTCTCCACTGGGTCTCGAAGCACAGAGAAAGCAAGTGTGGAATTATCTTCTCAGACTAAAATGTGGACAATAAGTAATGATGGATCCGAGTACTCCTTTGCTTCTATCTATTGCCTTTGACATTTCTAGTACATGAAGTCTTGGCAGAGGTTAGCATCTCTCATAGCATGAGATGCTACTATGGGGGAGACACCCTCCCTCCCACACACACCAGCCTCTCTCTTGCCTTTTGCTCAATCTTTGTTTGGATTCCTTTAATCTAAAGTAAAGGTCTCATGAGCCAGGGAATGCATTCTTCCTCTAAAACCAGGAAAAAAAAAGCTTTTCTCCGTCACTTACAGCAAGACATTTTCCAGCATCCTTTTCTTTAACCCCTTCTGCTTCATTTTGTTTTAGTTCTCCAGCCCAGCAGCTGGTAAGAGCTGCCTTGCTCAGAGCTCTGACCACCCAAGGGGAACGTTGTCCTCAGACTGGCAGCTCCTTCACTATCTGGAATTGTTCAGGAAAGGAAATTTTCTCTCACTAGGATTTCTATTATTTTGACATTCATTTTTGTCTGCAAACTGGAGGAAAAGTCAGAATATCAACAATTCTAGTGGCAATAAACATTCAGGAAAATGTTGGTTTGGAAACATCAACCTGAAAAACACTGTCTGTTTTGAGCAAAATAAATGCCTCGTTTCAGAGAAATGTCATTTTTGACAGATTGAAATTTCAAAATGTTGATTCAGAAGCTTTAGTTTAGAGTTTTCTCATGGAAATAACCATTTTGACAATATTCTGTGTTTTGTCAGGTAAACTTGTCACAAGATTTCCATCAGATCTGCTCTTTTCCCGTGTGTCATTCATAACTGTGCAGCCCTCCATGGAAAGCAGCACTCAAACCACCAAGCTGCAAGCTGAGGAAACCCTCTGGACAGGTTCTGGCTCCTCTAGCAGTCCTGGACAGAGCCAGGCTTTTTTTGAAAAGTAGCGATGAAAATTTCAGAAATGTTTTGATTGCTTTTCAAGCTATTGAAAGAACAGAAGATAAATAGAAAATGAACCTTGTTGGTAAAAATAACAGCCAGAAGTTCCAGGTTCTGGCCTTGCATTGATTCCTGCATGAGTTTTAGCTTAGTACTGTTTTTTTGTGCCTCAACTTCCATCTCTGCCTTTAGAATAGGAACGTTACAGTCTCCTGTGTTTATGTTGAAGCTTTTTGAAGATAAGGATTATTCCTCACAGTGTTTTTATACAGTTCCTAAAGTGACAAAATTCCAGACTGCACTGGGAATAAAAGTTGCAATGTTCAATCTTTGGGGTAAAAACCCCTTTGGGACTGCATTTTTCGTGTGATTTACAGTATCAAATACATGCACTCACTTCCAAAATCACTTTCCTCCTCTATTTTGCTTCCAGTCTTTATTTCATTTTTCATTTCATGTATCTGCTTTTCCTGCTGTAAAGCAAGAATAAACCCCAGACTTTTTGAGTTTCCCTCAGTTTCCATTTCCAGACAAAGGTGATGATCTTTGTCTGACCTGAGAGCTTTGCCATTATCACCTTCATCACCACTGTATTTAAATAGAGGTGCAGAAATGTTGAAGTGATTAGCCACCACCTGGTATTTTTCAAGCGTTAATCTTTTGCTGATGTGTTTTACCCAAATCCCCCACTAGATGGTATGAAGGGACTGGACAGAAAATTCACTCTAAATGTGGATAGAAAATTCACTCCAAAAAAGAAAAAAAAAAACAACCATACCCTAAATATCTGAAAAACAGCTAGGGGCCTAAGGATGGCAGAAATAAGTGATATGTGTTGGCCCAGTAGAAGTTAAGACACAGCTCTTGTTGCGTTTGCCGGAGTTGACTCTTGTAGTGTAGAGGGTGGCTGATGGACTCCAGGAGTGCCCAGCCCCAGAGGGTGATCTCAGTGCAAGTGTGAGTTTTACTCTCAGTTTTCTGTCCCTTTCAGAAGAACAAACATCTGCTCTTTAAAGTAAATGCCCTTGGTTGAATTAGGTGCCAGGGCTTCTATGCACCTGACTGGCACTGTGACACATCGCTTGCCCACACCTCCGAGCTCCAGGAAGTAAAAGCTCTTCATTCTGGTTTCCCTCACAGTGAGAACAAAAGGAGCTTGTTTTAATTCCCCATGGAAATGCGTGGGCATTTCTTCACAGCATGATGCCTTCCTCTTTCACATGGATTTCACCTACAAAAGACATCAGGTCAGTTGGGAGGGGTGCAGAAGTTTCCTCTGTTCATTCATCACCCTGGCAGACAAAAACAGTGAGCTAGTGGGCACACACTACTTCTCCAGGCCATCTTAGAAGGCAGCTGTTGAGTATGTAATTGCACAGCTAGCTAATAAGGAAGCTTGTGAAAGAAAAGCAGAATTTGGGTTTCGCTTGTTTGCTAGCAGGCACTCAGGTACAGTGGGAACACTTGGTGCTTTGCTGGGTACCACTATGGGTATGGGAGGTTCATTTGTATTTCTCTTTCAGGCCTCTGGGGAAAAATGAGCGCTCATTTGCCACAAGATCTTCTAGTCATAGATAGCCAGAACTAAGGGAACTGGAAAACAGATCAGCTCCTTTCCTCTGAAGTTACCCAAAGGGGTCCTGCTTCTCTGAGACCCCAGCTATAGAGACTGGAAAATCTCAGTTCTCTTTGTGCCCTTGAGCCTGGAAGGGACCCAGTAAAATAAACTGGGACAAAATCTTGAGGAACAAATGATCAAACTGATTCTTGGCAAAAGCTTTTTTTGGTTTTTTGAACCTGAACGGAAGGCTTCCTCAAAAAAAGAGGAGAAGGAGAAGAAAATTTTCTAAGCTAAACACATTTTGGGCAGATCCAGTGTCACTCAGTGTTTTCTTTGAAACAATTAAGCATTTCCCATCTTTTAAAAACCTTTTTTCTATTGGAAAGAAAAGAGGAAAATAAAGAAAAAGAGGTAGAAAGGTGTGGGACTAGCTCACTCAGCCCCATTTTCTTTGTTTTTACGCTTTATGAAAAGTGGAGAAAGTGGAAATACAACATGGAGGGGGAGACAGAAGGAAAGGAAGTGAAGAAAGGAAAAAGAAAGAACCTTTAAAATGAAGTGTTTAATTGTAAAATACCAAGAGAACAAAAGGAAACATGAAGTGAGATAATTTTATTTCTTTCCACTGAATATGTTCCCAGTGGTAGTCACCAGAGTAGAGATAACATGCTGCTTCACATCTCTTGTGTTAAACAGGCAGTGCGTTCCTGTGCTGAATGCAGTGCCTGATGCTAAGTGTTAACTGCTTGTGAAGACACGAATTTATAAAATCTACTGAGGGCTTTGGCCATCTGCTGATTAAGCTGGTCTGTAGCCGACGGCTCCTTCCGGACTCCTGGCCAGAGACCCAGCTGGCTGTTGCTCTGGAAGATGCCCCAGCAGGCAGATTGTGTCCCACTTACCAGGCAAAAGCCAGCGTGGTGGTCTGCTCCATAACCTCTGTTCTGACTAGGAAGAAGGCCACATATCCTGACACACAGCAGCCCGTCTGCTCAGGGGCATCAGCTACCCTGGTGCCTGGGATTCTGCTCTTCTCTCCACCTCCTCTCGATGACCGAGTTTCTGTGCAGCTATTGAAGCTCTCCGTTGGGATTACCTTGGCCACTGAGGCACTGTCTCAGATCACTAGATCACTAGAGATACAGTGATATCTCTGGAGGCCAGAAAGGTCAGGCACCCTCTGGAGAAGGTATCTTTTCACACAAAGCTGTGTCCAGTTACTGGTACTTCACTATGTTGACTTTGCTACCATGTCCTTAAGGAAGGCTGGAGGCAAAAAGCTACGTTCAGGCACACCTCTTGACCAGGAATGCCTTCTCTCTCATGGAGACTAGACACCCCAGCAAAGTTTGTCTTGCTTTTCCTTTGGGACATTTTGGATGATCTAAAGAAATGTTTCCTGTTTTGTCTTTCCACAGACCAACTATTGAGCTTTCTGCTGAAACTCAGGCACAGGGCTTTCCCTAGGCTGAGCGCTGCATCTGATGGGCTCAGCCTTATGAGAGGAGAAAGGAGGACTGTGGTCCTCCGTCAGCAGAGTCGTGCCCTGTACCAGAACCCTTCTGATCCACAGAAGAGCCATGGAGGAGTTACCATGGACATTAATTTAGGAGCAGTTAAAAATGTCCAAGATCAGGATTCTGATTTCAGCTGCTTTGTGCAGTCTGGACAATTCAGACTGAAGGGCAGCCATATCCAGGTTAACAGACCTGAAGAATATACTGTCAGGACTTTCCTGTGCCTCAGCAGCTTTCCTGAGATCTGGGCATTCTGTAATCTCATTTTACAGGACTGGTAAAGGAGAAAATCAAGTCTACTGACTTTCAATTGCAATTCCCCTTGTCGTTCTCCAAGCCTCCCAAGGCATGTTCCACTGAGCTAAGCTCAAGTGTCAGTGTTTAAAAGCAAAATGAGAGATGTCGTATTAATTAAAAAGGAGGTTGCATGATGGACAGACATGGCACAGAGGTGAATGGCTGTGAAAAGAAATCACTGCACGTGTGACAGCGTGTAGTATGGACGTACGTGGGAATTTTACACTTCAGCAGCAAACCAGCAAGGTGGCAAAAAAGAAACCCCAAACCCACCACACCTCCAAACATATGAATATATATTATTAGTCTCTTCATAATCTGTAAGAGAGAGACAGGCTGTCTCTTTGCTCTGTAAGCATCCATATTAGCTACAGAAAATTAGCGCCTTAACCTAAGAAGGTAAGAAAGGAAGGAATGAGAGTGTGTATGTGTATGGGTGTTAGTGTGTGTGTGTGTGTGTGTGTGTCAAGCAGACAGCATATCTTATTCTGGGTAAGACTGTATGTGTATGAAAAAAGGTTTTCTAGTATAATTTAAATCTGGAGCTATAGTTAGTACCATGATAGAGGTAAGTAATTCAGGATTTTAAGCACGGTTCTCCAACTGAGCTCAGGAACCTGTTTATTTAGACTCAGGGCATTCTTTCGGATACATGTGCCACACGCATAGCCCGCTCCTCGCTGCTGGCAAGCATTGCCGAGGCTGTGGAAGGAACCGATATGGATTAAGACTAACCCGCAGAAAATGAAATGATCATTTGACTTGGATCAGTTCCCAGGTCGCTGCAACCACAGGGCCACCACTGATACGGTGTTGCCAGCAGAGAAGAGCTGTGGGTGTGGGAATGGTCAGGCAGTTGCGAACTTGATTCTTTCCTTCAGCATCAGCATGTTGGCTTCTTCTTGTGACTTGAGGATGCAGAGAATGTGCTTTTGCTAACAGAGCTGGATTGTGGCCTTGATCTGGCATAATTATACATATACGTACATGTATATGTATGTATGTATGTATAGTTTGGTTTGGGAGGGGAGAAGAGAGAGGCAGGAGCATCTGTCTGGTTGCTGTTCATGTGGACACACAGCCTTAGTGTCCCCCTGAGGGGCAGCAGGGCCTCCTCTCTGCCTTGCAAGAGGCATATCCAGTACGTACACTGCAGGGTGCTACATCCTGAACAGCGTTCCCAGCCACCCTTGTCTTCCGGAGGGAGGGTGACAGTCTCATAGTCATTGGCCCACAGGAGAATGTTGCAAGGTTCAGTGGCCTTTTCCAGACAACTCAAGGGAGTGATTCCCCCCACCTAAACCTGAGGATCTGGTCCCAGAGTCTCTTTAGCTCCTCTGTGAGCAAGGAGGAAGCCGCATAGCAGGATGACACCCTGAGTTCCTGCAAGGCCCAGGTCCTCAACAGCTGTAGCATTCAGAACTGGAGAGAGTTTGCTTAAGAAAAGATTCCTGTTTGACTGGACTGTCCAGTCCTCTCAGCCTGAGTATTTGCTGATCCTTTATTCTCAAATAAAATAAAGTGAATGATTGTTTTGCCTAGTCACGGGAGAGCCTTAACTGGAAGACACCAATAAAATACATTGCCTAGTTCTTGTTGCTGCAAGAGAAAAGGCATCTCCCCTCCCCAGGGCTGCCAGCAACATGGATCATCAGGAAGATGCTTACTGGAAAAAATAATCTAATCTAATAGGATTTTTTTTCAGGGATTCATTGCAGGACAGCAGACTGTGCTGTAGCGATTTTCCCCTGTCTTTTGGCTTTTCAGTCTATCTATCTGGGATGCTTTCTCCTTGATCTTTTGTGCAAGCTTATTGTGAAATGAAAAGTCAGAGGAGTAAGCTGGTACCATTTCTCTTGGTACTATGCACAGGGAGGTCACAGAACAAGGATTAGACACATTCCCCGGAGAAGCAGGTAGAATTTAAATAAAGTTTTAATGGCCCTTGACATTCCCTGAGCTTTGAGCTGCTGGTGTAAAAAAAAAGGTGGAGAAAAAAAAAGTGGGAACGAAAAATCCATCTCTGCCTGAGACACCCAGTGCCTCAGTGTATGTGAAATGCTGCAGGGCCACATTATCAAACTCGGAAGACTGACATCAAATAAGTAAAATCCCTATTGGGACGCTTAGTGACATACCTGCCTAAACATGGGTTTTGAGCCTAACTTTCTCCCTTCTCTCTCCACTTCCTCCCCAAAACTAATAGAATTTGTATTATATTATTGTCATTATTGTACCTTCTCTGGAGGACTTGAGTGAATCACAGTTCTTAGCTTGTCCTCGCCGAGGGCCGCTGTACTTACCCTGTTGTTGCATTGAATAAGGACAGATTAAGCATCTAGCAAAGCCCAAAAACTTGGGCAGACTGTCTTGAACTTTCAAAATGCTCTTGTTTCAGTTTAGGGAAGAAATCAACAGACACATTTTTAGTATTTATTTTCTCCACATTAAATTTAATTTCTGTTAGACTTTACTGAACTTAAATTTCATGGAAAAAGTTCAGATCAGTTCTTCAGTGTTGCCAATTACAGTTTTTTTATTATTATCAATCTTATCATATTTATTGAGGGGTTTGTTTTTGGTTTTACAGTCTATGCCTTTTTGCTCCAGGAATCAAAGAGACTCTCCCCTTCCAAGCATGTCTACATGGTTGTGGAGAAAACCTTGGCAACATGAAATACATATCCTCCAAATTGCTGGAAACCAGATTCCAAATGAATGGAGCCTAAAATGTATTATTAAAATTTCCCCAAATCCTCATGATATTTCAGGCAATATCCTGATTGCTGGAGAAGGGCTAGGGACCTGACATATGATCCTGTGTGTGTTTGCTTGATGGTACTGGTTCCTAAATAAACCCATCCGCACCAACCATTTCTAACATAATCATCTAATCTATGTATCTTATTTACCTCTGAAGTATCTGAGTGTGTATTTGCTCCTCAGGATCTAGCCACCAACTGGTAATTGCCCTGTAGAGTCTCAGGAACATGTTTTCTAGCTATATTCTCCTCCAATTTCAAATCCCCAGCTGGGAAAGGAGCTGAAATCAATGAAAAACAATTTGTTGTTCCTGCAGTGGAGCTCTGACAAGTCATATGCTTGGGCAGATGCCTGATGCCAGCTCTGGTAAGACTGTATTTGAAGGCTGCAGAAGAAAATTACATTGTCTGTCATTGTCAGCATTATCAAGAGCAGACACAAAACAAAACACATTTGAGGATGTTAGATAGATAATTCATTGGAGCAGGGAAGCAGGTAGATAAAGCTAGATGCTAGCGCAGAAGAGCCAACATTATACATCATTACTGACATTAACATTACCTTATCTTTATGGTGTTAGACCTATCAGAGAGTCATCAGTTCTTGGGTCCAGGATACAAAATCTGAAGGATTGATTAGATTGGAAAAAAAAAGAAAAAAGAAAATTATATCCGGAAGGAAACTGCTGTGCCAGTTTGATGAATGCTCTGTGGGCATAAGTAGAGAGCTGTTCATGGGCAAATATGTTTGCATGATGTGTACAGGGAAGCAGTGTCAGGAGAAACGTGTGCTAAAAACTTGGGTGGGTCCTGTTGTACGCCACAGCCTGGATCTCTTGGTGATGAGCTGAACTCACAGCACAGGAAGCATCCCCCTTTTGAAGTCTGGACTTCTCTTTGCACAAGGGTGTATGTAGTCCCTCAGGATGCCTGTGATGTTCAAACACACCCCAAGCAGCCCAGGCAGCCTTCAGTGAGAATGGTGGCAGGCAGGGTAACGGGAGTGGGAGGCACGCTGGGGCTTGGCACTGTGAGCATTTTGCTAAGCAAAGAAGCTGGAGGACAAAGGTGCTGGGATTCATCTCATCACTCTTCCCTTGTCTATGATGTAGTTGTCCATGCTAGATTCCCTTCATAGCCACTGGAGAGCAAAGATGATGAGCCACAGGCCACTCAGTCATGACTAAACAGCCACATTTGGTCAGATGAGTCATGTCTGACAGGCACTGACTGTCCTTACTCCATCTCCACTGACAGAAGTGTGCATGTGTGTGTGCGCTTTAAATCCCATGGCAAGGTGCCAAGAATTCTTCATTGATGGAAATGAGATGTGAAGTGACACATAGTCCAGAACGGGGATGACTTGCTTCCCATTTTGAACAGCCATTTAAGCTCTTGAAAAGTGAGAATCTGACAGGTGTTGGTGTTTGTAGTGCAGGTAATAACCAGGAAACAGTAACTGTCTTCCAGTGCAGTCAACACGGATCTAACTGGTGAAGTTATTGGTTTAAGACAGAACAGACAAGTTTAGTTGCATGAATCCGACCTTAGGAATGAAGTGCCGCGTCTATGCTGCCTGGTGCAGCCAACCTTTCTCCTTATATTCCCGCTCAGTAGGACCACTGCCAGCTTCATGCTGGAAACCAGGTATGAGATAAAATTGCACTATAAGGCCTTTTGGGATGGCAGGTGTAGGAGGTCTTGCTCAGCTTTGTGCTAACGTACTTACATGGCCACACAGACGTGCTGGCTTGTACCCAAACGGCTGAGAAGGCAGGCGGACCTGGAGCACGACTGTCCATCAGGGACCGTGCAGATATTCCTTCTAGCCTTCTGACTTCCAGTGTTGGTGCCTGGCAATGACAGGTGACCGATGGATTGCTCCGCTGTGACCAGGAACCAGCAAGACACAAGCAGAATTGTAGTTGGGACACTGTGCAGTTACGTCTTTAATTAAGATAGCGACTTCTTTGTAAAGAAGCAAGGGTTGTAGCTGATCTCCCAGCCTCCAGCTCCACTCTCGCTACCCTTAATTTCAGTTATACTTTCAAAGTAGATGAGCCTGTTATTAACACTTTGGGACAAAAAAACATTTTCTTTCAAAAGCTTTGAGTGAATTTACTGAGCTGCATATTACATCTCAGCATGCTTTCTTTGAGAAAAACAGGCAAGGGTTCATTAGAGCTGGTTGAATTGTCCAGTGACGTAGCTGAGAATATCTGTGTCAATAAAAAACAATGAGTTTGCTTTTTCGCTATGCCCAGAGCCCTGTAACCTGCAAGGATTTGAAACAGTCTCAGGAGATGGGTGTCATCAAATCTAAGGTTGGATGTCTGTGGTGTAGGAGTTCCAGTCTGCACCAATTGTCTGGACTAGTCTGAAAGCCAAAAGAGAAGTAGGCATGTCTTCTTTCTTCTCTTGAGGTCAATATCTAAATGTGTGAAGTCGATTATGTTTTAATGCTGCCTGTCTCTTTAAGAGAGTACAGTAGTTAGTTCCGAAGGGACCATTGGATCTCACTTGAACTGGTTGTAAGAAAATTCCCTAATATTGATTTTTTCACAAGTGGTTTGACTTATTTTTTGTAATTATGTGAATATATATGTAAAATATTTCATACATCTTTAACACAGACTGGTTAAAATATTGTTGAAAGGAGAATGTGTGCCAGTGGGCCTGCATTTAAATTAAGCTTAGGGAACAATAATAGAGGGTCATTTATCTTGGTGAAAAATTGGAAAGAAACACTTAGTCCATTTTATGAGACGAAAACACCATTTCACAAGTGACGTCAAACACTCTGACTGCACTGTGCTGTTCTCATTGTGGAGGAAAACAAAGGCTGGGAGAAGAGCGCTTTGGGCAGTCTGACACATGCACATTTTCTGTGGCTCTCAGATTTCTGCCACGGGCTCAGAGCAAAACTGCCCCAAGATTGTTCTTCTCCGGCAAAGACTGAGAGCAGAATATGCTGGAAGAAAAACAGTTGCAGGCAGAGATCGCAGGCTCCTGGGTAGAGTAAAGGCATGTCGTGAGCTCTTACACCTCTCACTGATCCCCTTGCCAATAAGACTCACAAAGAGTGTTCAACAGCCTTGTTATTACCATCAGTTCTGTTCTCTCCCTCATCATTTCTGGACCACTGAGAGGCTAAAATATTAACCAGGACATTGATGAATTTGAGGCTGAATTCTTTTAATTTGTTCCTGGCTGAGTTCCTACTTGTATCCATAACTCCACTCTAGTTAATTCAGAGAATTTATGGCTTTAGCCCTGTCAGGTGCTTTGAAAAGTCTCTATTGGTTCCTCATTAATGGGACATTTTTCCCCTTTCTGGAACCTATTACCTAAATAGGATTTTTTTAATACGAAAAAAAAATATAAAAGTAGAGCAAAAATTAACAAGCCCCACTGCCTTCTCCTAGCAGCAGCAGCGACGGGTCGGCCCCAGAGAGCTCCAGGCAAAGGCAAGGTGACTAAGGTGGAGCGTGACGCACTCCTGGCACACGTGGTCACGTGGCTCCATGTAACTCAGGGCTGGCAGGGGTCTTTTTAGAGTCATCCTCGCTCTTTCTGACAGCTTGATCGGGTGATCTGAAAAGTCTTTTTTCCTTTAATCTCCATTTTTCTCCTCTGCTCATCTGTCAATGGATTTGACCTTGCAGCTCCTTGTCAGAGGCTCACTGTTGCTGGCCTAGAAAAAGCCTGTGTTTCTGTCTTCTCTGTGTTGAATATGACTCTACATCTTGTTTTATTTTATAACTTAGCATTCATTTATCTATCTGTCTATCTTTCTATCTGTGTCTATCTGTCTATCTGTCTGTGTTTATACTTTTCACTACTAGAGTATCTGAGCGTCTGTCTCGCTCTTACATGCAAGAGAAATAAAATAAACTTTCTTTTTTTACCATTGCCAATCGAGTGTGCTTTGAGGCAGGAGTGCTGTATTATCCTTGTGTTGCAGGATGTGACAAATTCAGGCTGAAGAGCTGAGATCTGAGTGTAACTCAGTTTGGCGAGTGTGGGCAGTGGGCATCTTGCACAAATTCCTGCATTTAGATCATGTGGTTGCTCTTTTTCTTCTGTTGAGTGTCCTACGGTGTTTACGCCCTTTTGGAATGTGGTTTTCCTTCATGTTCAAGGCCCTGAGTGTATGTTTTATTTAGTTTGGTTGGGGGAGATGGATATTCCCTATTTTTTTTCCTCCTAAATATACACCCTTTCTAAGTGTATGGCCTTCTTGGGTACTGAGGACTCAAATGAGCAGCCTGGAGATCAGAATTGTAAACTATGGCCAGGTCGCAATTGCAATTGCAAACTATGGCCAGAGGTGTTTCCTCTCCAGGCAGCATCGTATCGCACTGCAGGCCCCTGTTCGCGGCATGGTCTTGGTTTTACCGGTGAGAAAGAGAGACGTGGACTCACCTGGCAGTGCTTTCTGCTCAGGTGGAAGTCTTCAACGCCTCTGCTCCCCTCCCCTCTTTAATTCTTTCCTCCTCAGTGCTTCGTATTGCTCAATTCAGTTTCCATTTCTCCATTCAATTGTGGGGGAGAATGAAGCAGCATTCGGAAGTATCTTCCTCCTCCTCCTTCTCCCATGGCCCTAAGGAGACCTTGCAGGCACACACACGAGTCCCAGCGGGCTGCCAGGCTCTTCAGAAGTATTTTTATTGATTGAAATGGGGAGTTTTACCAACAAATTCCAAACATCAAATATGCTGTAGAAAACGGTGCTGAGAATCCAGACGCCGCTGCAGTGACAGGGCTGCACCGTGGGCTACGTCACGGGTGGCTCTGCTGCCCTGCCGTCGGGTCACCCGCGCCGCGGGGCGGGCTGCTGTGGGCAGGAGGCACCAAATGACTCCGCTCCAATAACGGGAGCTCCTTCGACAACAGGAGGTGGTTTTCAAAGAAAAGTGGTGACAAAGACGAGCTGGGCTTTGGGCCAACGTTGCTGTGATAAGCGGCTTTCTCCTCCCTGAGTGGGAAGGTAGACGTGTGACAGAAGGGATCCCCGATTCCAGTGTCAGAGGGTGCATATTTGGCCTGGGAGTCCAGCCAGAAGAAGAGAGGAAGCATAACCCCACATCCAGTGCAGCTTCATTGAGGCAACACCTTGCCATTTTCACTAGAAATACTCAATGTTATTGTTTAAATATTTCTTTTATTTTTTTCCAGAGACTATATATCTGTTTTAAGCATTGTTTTTTGGCAGCAAAGGGCAGGAGGAAGAAAAATACAAAAAATGCATGTGGGAAGCAGACGTTTTCTGTAAGCAATTTCTTTAAACACTTCCAAGGAAATATTTCCAGGCACACCCAAAAATAATTGGGGAAAAAACAGAACCGGTTTAAAAACAAAAGCAATTTCCTAGTCTGCGTATATGCATCCTTTATGATACGAATCTAAGGCGATCAGAAAGCACTGCTCTAGATGAGCAGCTTGGGGACTGCTCCTCTTAACATACACTCTGTCCCAAGCGCTCTGCCTCTGCAGCGAGCGGGAAGCTGCGAGCCCCGGCCGCACAGCGTGCCAGCTAAGGCAGCTCTCTCCGCTCAACCTGAGGGTCTGTTTGCTGCACACGAGCGAGTTACCTCTGCAAAAGCTGGTGGAGACAGAGAAAGCAGCAGGAAGGACAAATAGAGAAACACAAATCGGCTTGTCCCTCGGCCTCTCTCCTGGAAAGCTGCCTTTACCCCAATGCAGCAGTGGGAACGAGAGTCATCTGCTAGCAAAGGTTTCTTTAGGGAGACTGCCGAGTGCTCATGGTTACTGATTTGGTCATCACCATGCAAACTCTATTTTGGTTTCCATCAGAAATGCTCACTTTATTCCTGTTTTGTTACTTTATTTATGCCCCTCCTTCTCTCCTCTTAAACTCTTAAAGTGGATCGCGTAAGGATGTGAAAGAATGGAGAGTTTAGCAAGTGGGAAAGCGTCCAATTTTTGGTTCTTTAAAAAGTTTGAAATTGCAATTCCTGTGAATTGAGGGGAAAGGGGAGGGACTCCCTTCCAAATGTCTTGTTGAAAATGCAGCCTTTTCCTCCCAGCTGATTCCAGTTCTGTAAATTGGCGAGATGAGAGAAATCTCTTCTGTCTAAGCGGAAGAATGACAGTGGGTAAAGCGAAGCCCATGGCTCTAATTAGTGCTTCTGTCAAGCCAGAAATCAACTCAATAGCGACTCACAGTTGGACCACACTACCCAGGTCATTTCACAATCAAAGCAATGCTAGTGTCTGAGTGTAATGTGGGGTATATGAGCGTGGCTCCTATGTTGTAACATACTATATGAGCTTCTGTTTTCTTTCTATCTTTTAAGTGCTCTCAGCATCTATGCACCCTCCAAATTCAGTAAAAGATAACCAGAATCGTATGTTGGGAACCTTCAGGGGAAATAGCCCTTATGTGTTTTGATAGCATAAGTTTAAGTGATCATTAAAGAGTAGGAGTTACTATTTGAAATCTATATTCTCACTAACCAGGCCATTCTGCTTCACCCTGGGTGAATTCCACCCCTGAGAAGAACAAGGCTGAAGCATAATTTAAGCTCCACTAAACCCTTGAAAAGTAATTTCACCAATTCTGAGCACATCAATCAAATTTTTTTAAAATGGAGCATAAAACCTAACAAATTGTAACAAGGTTCCCATCAGTATTAATTTCCTATAATATTAAAGCTTGTATTATATATCTCTGCTGATAGTGAGCTCAAGAATATATTGTGAACAAAAATAGAATATAAAATACATACCGAAGTATCAAAATAATAAGAACACTAAAACCTTGCTTTCATAGCTGACAGATGCTCTGAAAGGACACTGATAGCATTATCCCTGTATCAGAGACGGGAGCAGGAAAGCATCAGTGTTTTCCCAAGACCACGCAGAAAGCCGGTGGCTGAGCTGACCCCCTGTTGCAGTCACTGGGCAGTACGGCCTGCGTATAGCACGCGCTTCACTTGGGAGCTGTTGGGACAGTTAACAAGGCAAGTCAGACCTGTGTGGCAAGCTTCCACATATCTCATCAGCGAAAAAGGAAACATGATGATCAGAAGCATCTCTCCATTTTCTCCTTATCTGAAGCCAAGTAGAACTCCAGTGATTTAGAAAAGCAGTTAATTAGCTACTCCATCTTGTTGGAAAAGGGAAGCGTGGTCAGAGCTGTGAATTAATATGCATGAATTTATCAATGTAATCTGGTTGCCTAGAGGATAGGACCCCAAGAGATATCTAAATCTCTGAAAACGTTGTGATAGACATACAGCCCAAATTTTAGGACTTTGAGAATTTCAGACTGTGAGGGCGCTGAATACTAGCTGGTATTGAAGAAGTGCGGGAGGCTTTAGGTGCTCTGCTAGCTGACTTCACTGGCTAGTCCCTGTCTCTGGCTGGTGGAGAGAGACAGCCTCCCTGGACATGGTTTAGAGCTGAAGCCTAGTTCAGGTGCCTCCTTGTCTGAGGCAGCCAGTCTCTCATTAGGGATTCCAGGAGGAATCAGGGAAAATTAACCACTTAAATTACCAATTCAGGTGGTGTGAGCACTGCACCATGATTTCAGAGAGGACAAGTAGTTACAGCTCTCCAGGAGATTAGGGGATTGTTTATGTGTAAGGGTTGTGTGCTTGTGTAGGCTGGAAGACCTGAATTCATCCTAGGCTAGAATTTACCTCCGTGCATATGAGCAGCAGGAGGGACTGAATGAACCTACAGCAGTATCTTTCATACCTTAATTTCTTTCTCTTACTGCTCCATGAGCAGCAGTAATACAACATATGGCTGGAAAGACCAGTCTTTAAAGTCACAAAATTGAATCTGTTCCTCTCAGGCTTATTTTAGAATCCAATTACGATCAAGAAAAGATCTTGAAAGAAAAATAATAATAATAAAAAGTCACTCCAGATATCTAGAGAAGATAAAGCAGGAGCAGCAGCTGAAACAATCCGGGTGGGGAAAAAAAGTTTATCTTGATTTGCCTCATGTGAGGACTTATGGATAGGAATGAAGACATACTTGCAAGAAACAGAAAACTTTTCCTTCTTTGAGATCTAATAATTCTGACAAGTACATTGAAAATATATCAGAGGAGAGGATCTTACTGTCCCCAGATGGAATAAGAATGAAATTAGCAAATGGCACATTAACATATTTCTGATTATATTCCAACCTTCCTGCAAAAGGAAATGTTATGAGGAGTTAATGAATTAATTTGTATAGTTTACAAAATGCCTAATTTTTCCTTGGAGTTAAAGACTACAAAGAACCTCTGCATCTGAGACCAACCCTTTCACAAAAGGATGGAGTCTTTCAGCTTTCTGATTAATCCAAGCCTAAACTTTAGGGTTTTAGTACAGTGTCCTTAAAGTCACCTTGTATGATCTTTAAAGAAAGAGGGAGCTTTTTAATAGGACTTTACAGGAATTGGGTGAGAAGTGGTTTTCACAACCTGAAAAAGTTACATGTTCTACCCCAAGGAATAGCTAATGCCTTATACGACGTGCAGGAAGAACAAGGACAGAGGGGCACTTGCATGGAGAATGGTGTGTACAGCTGGAATGTGCTGCTCTGAGTAGAGGATTTTGGAACAATTCAGAGGATTTTGGAACAACCTCAACACAGGGATGTGCAAATGCCAATAGTCTTTTAGCCAAAGAGCTCCCCAGAGATAGGAGAGACCCTAGTTTGCTTAAATCATCAGAGCAGAAAGCTAAAAGGAAAGCAGAGGTGTTATCTAGACTACGTGATCTGGGCGAGGATTAATGATGCCTGCACCATCCTGGACTGCTGTATTGCTCCCCTTCTAAAAAGCTCATCTGCTCAGGAGGATATTAAGGACAGATTAACACACAACTGCCAGGGACGATCTTGCCCCAGTGTGAACAGTCCAAACTTCACTATTGGCTGTTCAAGGCCCTGTCCTTTTTGTGTTTTGACTAAAATATCCGCATGGGACTTCAGAAAGTTTTCCTGGAAAAACGTCTGTGGACAATTCCGTTTCCTCTTAATGGCTTCTCTAAAAAAGAAGTGTATCCAGAGAAGTACAGACAAAACCTCACAGCAAGAAGTAAAAGAAGTAAAATAGGGGTTTTGTCTGCAAAGACAGTGGAATAATCTTAGAAGGATATCTTCAAATATCCTCCTCAAATATCCTGCATAAAATTTTGGGAAAAGAAAAAAAAATAACCCAAAACTCCTGCCTCACAGAAAGCCAGGCTGAACATGTTGCTGGTGGAAAGCTGCTTGGAAAAGAGACAACTCGTTCACACTGACTTTTATACTTGCTATCTAATAATATACGTAACAAGGCTTAGCTCTGGCTTTGGAAGCCACTTACTGCCATTCCAGATTGCAGGAGATATTCAGATAGTCATTACTAAAACGACCTATCTTTCTAGCTGAGTCTACCCAGACCACACTTCCTCCACCAGCTACACTTAGCCGTATCCAATATTATTACTTTTTCAGGCTTTTGCAGTGCTGAACCTCCAGATGAGTGGAACAGAGAATATGTGACATGTGCTGGATCTGGTACGTGAGAGAAGGTCGCCTTTCCCTTATGCAGTTTGCAGTGTGATATTCTCATTAGCCCTGCTACTTAGAGTCAGACAAAGCCCGAGCAGAATTAAATCACACGTTTTTAAAAGTCAGGCTGATTAACCTAGCTGGAACAAACTAACAAGGTGGATGTAGTTAGTGTGCTCTGAAATTTCTCAATTAGAACTTCATGCACTGAAAAATAAAAATGCATCACAATTAAAGCTTTTCAAGGTAAAAGGTCTTTTTTCTCTTTTGTGAGAGAGAAAAGTAAAAAATATCTAAACTGTTCTCAAAATAAAGTTCAGGTTTTATAGTCAGGAGGACTTTTTGCTTTGACATTTATGTTACGTAAATAGGCAAAAGCTTTTTAGAATGGGCAGAAGTGAAATAAAGTTCTTCAGAATCATTGCTATAAAATTTTTATTTTATATTAGAGTAATATTGGTGTATTTGGGAGGGATATTTTGTAGTTTCCTCTGTTTATCTATGGATTTTCCTGTTTTCCTTTCTTATTTGAAGGATTTTTATTTTCCATTTAATCTTGAATTTTTTTCTGTAATGAAAAAAAATCTCTTAATTTTAACTGACACTTTCCTCATCTTATGTAATTCTTTAAATAAGGACTAGAAGAAACGCTTTAGTCTTTGGCTTCATGGTGTTGGACTGAATGCTGGAGTACTAAATGCATTCACAGCCTGAGTGGAGCAGAAGTTCCCATTAGATGTTGTAGTGACCTTAAAAATCTATAAATCTCTGAAAAATCAAGCAGTTCTGGAGTGTGGCAGCCAACAAGGGTTAACTTGTCCTTTGGACTTTATATATTCATTTTTTATCCATTTTATCAATTGTGCTGTGTAGTAAATTCACTGAATCATTCTAATTACTTATTGATCGTGTTTTGGTGCATTGGAACATCCAAGTCCCGCTGTCATTGCGGGCTCACCTGGCAGTGACAGCATCCATCTGTAATGCACACGCTCTTTATTTGTTCCCTATCTCCGGGCTGTATAGCTGACACCAGGTTGTCGACTGCTCTGCAATGTGATCTAGCTTTGGTTCACGAATAAGGAGGTAGCTCCTGACAAAATCATTAACTTTACTCTACCTGCTTTTTTAGTTTTGCTAGTCCTGAAGGTGCTCCCTCCGTGGATGCAGCCTGGCATAACACAGCTGTATGTAAAGCATAGCTCTGGTCTAGCTGCACATTTAAACCAAACCTCAGTGCTGCCCTCCCTGAAGCCCCTGCTCTGATCTTGATGTGGGCAAAAGAGTCACAAGGCTTTGTCGACTTCGGGCTCAGTGTTGCTTTCCCCTCTGTAGAGAAGTGTTACATCTTTTGATTGTCCCCCATCCAGGCAGTCTGTGACTAGTCCTAGGAAAAACAAAAACAACAAAAAAAAGGACTCCCTTTTAGGAACTGAGAACTGAGAGATCTGGGACACTCACTGATTATTATTTCAAGCCTGAGACGGTAGCAACGCCCCTGCCTGCTTCTTCTCCTCTGCTGGGATGTCTGAGCTGCTCGTCAGTTGGGTCCTGGGTGGGTGTAGATTAGGGCACTGTGTTTTATGGTGAAGTGCCACCTGCACAGTGCCTCTGTTCAGCAGCTGGCTGACAAGCAGTCCAGGCGTGGGGCGCCCCGTAGCCATCTTAGCCTCATCAGTCAGTTTTCTATCCTTTTGGGGTAGCTCCCTGAAGAAGGCTGGAACATCTCTGCCCCAGGCTACAGCTCCCCTAAAAAGGTCATCTTGGGACCCCATGTGGCAGCTAGACCAAAGCTGGTTATGAATCAAAATGAGTGTTTCCTAAGGCCTATTTCTTTTGTTAAAGATCTTGAATTATTCGTACTATGCTAATGAAGTTCATGTAGGTCATCTGAACTGTCTTTCAGTTATTTAATAAATTACTTACTAAGGGGCTGAATTCAAGAAGATATGAGATTATTTAAACATGCTGGCAATTGACTGTTATCCAAGGAAGCAAATATCCTAGGTGGTCAGAAGACATGAGAGGGCTCGGGGGGTCTCTGTGGGGTAGGATGGTGGAGATTCTGGAGAACAGTTATAGGGCAGGAGTGTCTGGGCAAGGATACAGAGGGGTAGGCGTGATAGTCCGTCTCTTGAGCAGGGAAGAGTAAGGACGTTGTGAATGCCTCTGGGCATTCATTGACTTTGGCCTTCTCGGCACTAGGGCTGGTAGAACATGTCAGCTTTCTGTTGGAAAAGTTGTGTTTTTAGAGATGGAGGTGTCAGTGAAAAGTGTGTGAACATGGGTGTTTGGGGGATTTAAGGACTTGTGGCAAAAGATCTTCTGGTAGTGCTAAAACTGATGTATTTTGTGTCAACATTCTCCTATCACTGCCCCGACCAAAAAGATAAATGTCAGCTGCAAACTTGATACTTCTGCAGAAGGGTAGAGACAGGATATTCCTTAATCTGGAGAAGCGTCTGGAAGAACCACTTGTCTCAGTAGTTTCTAGGAAGAGACTCTGCCTTCCCTGGGCTAGGAAAGAGAAAATCAGTGCTGGGGTCTTGGACTAGGTCTGACTCCTAGCTGTGCAGTTAATTCTCGCCGTTTCCTTGATAGTGAGATCATATTTTGACAACAGCGTGGTGTCAGGATGATGTGCAAACCCTGGAGGGACTGTGAGCCAGCCATGGAAGGGATTGTGCTGCAGATACAAATTACAGGAGGTTGGCAAAAGTGCCAAAACAGATTTTAATGGTTATTGGAGGACTCGTGTTAGACTGCTGGCATCTGAATTTCAGCAAGATGTTGAGGATCTGGAGGGAATTCAGAGGAGAACAGCAACATGAGGAAGGTGCAGAAGGAAGTGAATGAGGATTCAAAGCACTCAGTGTGTGCAGTTTGTCTAAAGGATGACTAAGGGGATGGAAAGATGACAAGCTGCAAAGATTTGATGGGTGCTGTCAGGATGGAGCTAGCATGCGAGTTAGGAGGGGGATATGTTATGTGGAAAGCTGCTAGCAGTTGCTGGTAGGCAGGAAGGAGGAAGCTGTCAGCTCCAAAGAAAAACATAGAGTTAAAATAGGGGAGCTAAATGGTTTTAGACCTTTCTAGGAGATAAAATCATTTGAGGACTGTGAGGCTTTTGTGAGAGGTACCGAACAGCCTGGTCATACTGGAGTGAACCCTCGGAGGCCCAGGAGATGGTGCTGCAGGTGGAAAGCCACTACGAGGCCTTCTGAATGTTTTTCTGGAAAGATGCAGAAGTACAGATTTTAAAAGACAAGTTCCTAAAGACAGAATGAGTAGGGCACAATGCACCCGGAGGGTCTCTGGTATGAAGGGTCCAGGGTTCACATGCTTCCCCGTTTGGATGTGCCTCCCTGCAGAAATAGCCTGCCTTTGACTTTCTCAGCATGGTTCAGCTGTTGGACCTAGATGGTGGTGTCCATTCAGCCCTTCCTGCCAGTGCCTCCTCCCTGGTACGAGATGGAAAGACACTGCTCAGCCCAGGCCTGCTGGTGGAGGTTTTCTCCTGTCCTTGTCCTTTGACTGAGTACATGTGCTGCCCCTGTCCACAGCATCCCTGGCTCTTCCCTATAGGATGCCTGGTGCAAGAACTTGGGCATTGAAGAAAAAAGGGGCTGGTTTTGATATCAGATGTCTTTTCTGCTTGGGACAAAGCCAAGTCCTGTAGAAATCTGTTTTGATGATGGAGGAAAGGAGAGGGATATAAAAAGGGAAGAGAGAGACCAGGCAGAAAAACTGAGTCAACATCATGCCAGGAGAGCCAAGCATCTGCCGATTAGGACACTCCCTGAGGGGACTGAAAATCCACATTTAAATCTACCTTGTGCCGGAATCGGATGTCCTGCATATACAATTTCTCAAAAATTTTAATCAGCTCTGGAATGTTCTCTTAATGCTCCTGCACATAAATGATCTGGAGCTGCACATTTTAAAATGTTTGATTTGAATAGCTGTTGTTTAACATCCTCTTTAATTATATTGAATTCTTTCAGTACAATCAAACATTGCTCAGGGCCACTGGAAAGTGAAGTATTTCATTATCCTTGTAGGATATGAATACATCATCCAATTTTTTTCCAAATGCATAACTGAAATATTTATTGACTACTTCTGCTTGCTCTGTGTTGCAAAGCTAATTTTCTGTCCTGTCTAGTACTAGACCTGTTGGAACTGATTCAGTCTGAAATGTTCAGGCTCAAGTCAGTGTGCTCCCAGCAGCAAAACAGAGGTGCTTGCTTTGCAAGCCATGCACTTTCTTCCCTAGAAAGAAAATCTAGTTGGGAAAACCCAAGGATTCCCCTTATGGACATTTTTTGTCATTTTGCTGGAAATCCAACCCCCTAAATTATTTTGAGTTTTGGCTAGTTTAAAAAACAGTTCAAGGAGTTTTATTTTAACAAAAAAAGAATAAAGAAAAATCATAGGCATTAGGGTTAGAAGGGTCCTAGCTTGTGTCTAGGGCGAAAACAGCTCTGCCGGCATCATTGGTGACAGTGCTTGTCTAGCTTCTTCCCCCAAACCTCCAGTGATGGTGATTGCACTGTCTGTGTGTTCATGCAAAGCAGGCAGTTTCTGGGAAAAGAAGAAAAGCACCTTAGATTTTTACTAAAACATTTGGAAAGAAAAGGTTTAAAGGGAAACTTTTAGCTCAGCCTTAACAAGAAGTTTTGTCTTGCAAACAGATACAAGGGATACCGCTTTGAATAGTTCCTGGAATCACTCCTACACTTCTCTTCCTGATGGTATTCCCATCCTGGGAAATGCTGAGCACCTATCGCTCCCATCAGATTGGTGGGAGAACAAAAGAAGAAAGAGTCATTTGTGAGTCTAGACCTTGGCTGTTTGTGTGAGAGTTTTAAGGAACAGATGAGGTACCCTTGTCCTGCCAGTGGGAATCATCTCGGTGTGCATGGAAAATGTTCTGCAAGGCCCGAAGCTCCCATTTGCCTGCAATACAAGAGCTATTTCCACACTTCCCTGCTCTGAAAATCACAAACTGCTTTGTAATGACATTCCTTCCTCCTTGAACAGCTGATTTTTCCACTCGTTGCTTGAACTTGGCCCTTATCCTCCTATTCAGCAGAGGAGAGGAAAAACAAATGCTTCTGTATTTGCTTGCAGCGTCTCTTTGACACTCATTTCACAAGAGCCTGGGAGCTGTCAGAGCCATAATGCACAGCTTCAAATTGACATTTAATTTTTTCTGAAATGGTAATTATACCTGTCGCAGGACGACCGACTGTCTTTACAGTCCCGGACCATGTGGGTTTTGTGTGGCGTGAGGGAGAGGAGGAGAGGGAGAAGGAGATTTACTGCATGACTCCTCAGCTTATTTTAAAGATCTAAATTTACTACACAAGTTACAATGGTACGAAGCAACAATTCTTATCAACAGCAACTTAGTTCAACTAGAATACTTATTTTCCAATTCTAACTGATCTTACCCACGCATTGCCGCAGCGGCCAACATACACTCAGTCCCAGGGCGGTAACTGCGGGAGGGCGTCCCTGTCCCGAGGGGACCTGCAAGCTGGCAGACCTGCCGTCACCCACAAAGAGCCAAAGACGGCCTCCGGGCCAACCTGCTTATAGCCCTTAGGGGAAGGTGGAGGTGGAGTCACGAGGCCAGTTGCAGTTCTCTTCCCGCAATTGCAGAGTTGCAGTCTCTGGCTCTTGGCTGCTGCAGGCTTCAACTCTGCTCCCTCCTTGCTATGACGATCGCACCCACAGTCATGGGCGGCGGGGGCAGGGGGCACTGAGCAACTCGGTGTAGTCGACCCTGCTTGAGCAGTGTAGGTCTGAAATATTTTCCTTTTCTACTGACCTTTCAAACACTTGCCTATCTGGCTCTCCCCATCAGTTGGCTTCCCACAAGGCAGCTGTTCCTCAGTGTCCTGCTCTGCACAAGCTCTTCTGCCATGACTTGTGCAAGAGAGTGTACAGAAAGGGCCATGCAACCCTGAATCTTACTGCATTTTTCTCAAAAATAGCACACATGCAGAAATACCTGCTTTGCCATGCAAGAGTTGAAGTTACCCTAAGTCTTGGGGTGAAATCCATCTTTCCTGACAGAGGTTATTGTATAGGAGTCCAGCCAAATTACAGGGAGGCCTGGGGTCCTCTGCCAGCTTTCCCCAGCACATAGCACAGAACAGCAACTGAGCAACTGTTCCCACTTGGCCGTGGTTAAAAAGTGCCACCCCTCTTTGGACCTGCTCAGTAGCATGCTCTTCCCTCACTTTTCCAGGCTGTGGGGCTGATTCAACTGTGGTGTAGCTATCAAGCAGAGAGGACATGCTACCCTCATTGCGTTAAGAAAATAAGAAGGTGATGGGGACAAACGCAGGTGTTTGAGTGGACAGAGATTTATTTTACGAGCCTCAATCAGAATTTGCACCTCCGCTTTTGTGGAGCTGACACTGTCCTCAGGAAGGCTGGACTACCAGCCAGCCTCCGGCAGTTGTGGACATTTTGAAACATCAAACTCCCTTTTTTTAAATGCTCCCCTATTATTTAATAGCCTTTTACTTTAGGTAATTGTTTCACTTAGGTTGTTTTTAAAGCCTTTTTATGAGAAGTGGATTCCAAAATTAGAAGCAATACTTAGCTAATAACAGTGATTGCTCCAAACCACTAAATGAGAGAGCTAATACAGAGTTAAAAGGCTCTTTGTGTCTGTACCAGGCCATCAGAGTTCATTGCATTTCTCTGGGCACTTCTCCTCCTACCCTCATGACTTGTCTCACCAACAGCCTAATTAATTCAGCTTTCCCAGTGCCAGCTTGGGAACATAAAGGCACTGTCCCTTTTGTCACCATCACTCTGGGCCTGGGTTACCCTTCAGCCCATCCTCCCTGGTCATCCAGACCACAGACCTGTTAACGTGCAGCCTGATTCACATCCGGAATAAACCAACAGCTGCCCCGGGCAGGGAACCACAGCTGTAAGGAGCAGACCAGCTTGAATTTACAGGGCTCCAAAAGTATTAAAAGAAGAATTTAGAGGTATCTCACTGTCTTTTATGGACTGTGCCAGGTGGCTTATGTAGCTGTGAAATTCCTTGCTGCCCACTGTCACTCAGTTTTCACAGACTGGGGTGACTCCAGATGTGTACACAGCTCATTCCTTCCATGAGCTCACCTTGCTGTTGAGCGATGTGTCCGTTGCCCTCAGAGCTGTAAGAAAAGAGTTTGGCCTCCTTTAGCAAAATGCCTTCCACCCAGCAAGGCTTGGTGCAAGACTGTTGTGGTTTATAGGCAGCCACAGCTCAGAGATTAATGTCTGTTGGAAATGACTCATTGCAAAGTGTCCTCTGATCGACTGCAGAGTATGGCTTTTTGCCCAGAGTGAGCGAGTCTGGAAATCAAATGTTTAAGGTTGGGTTTGATAGAAATGGGATGATATGGCACAGTTCCTGCCGGGGCAGCGGAGTGCATGCAGTGACTTGCATGTTCCCATTCAGTCTCAGTCTCATTAAGATGTAAGTACTGTCCAGAGATCTATCAGCCATGGAGAAGCTAGTAGAAGGTACCTGATAAGGTAGAACAGACAAAGTTGTTAACCTGAAGAAGTGGATTGATGTTCTCTACCTGCTAAAGCCTGTCAGAACAGATGGCAGGAGACACAGACATGTCCTGGTTGCAATCTCTAATCAGGCACTGGGAGAAGGGAGACGTCACTGCACAGCACTACTCCGGGATTTCAGTAGCAACAGGCTTGAAGGAGAACGTCTCTGCCTACCTGCTACCCTTGTAACACCTCCATCACTTTAATCTCTTTAATGCTGGTACCCACAACGATGCTGTGAAGCAGAGCAGTGCTGTCAGTCCCACATTACAGCAGGGAAATGAACTACTTGTGTACCTTCAAATCCCTTTTCTCCGTGCTGTGGCTGAATACAGCTCACAGTACAACCATGATACGCTGTGGCACAGAGCAGAGCCAGCAGCTGAAATGGGAGAAGTGGGGAAGCCCCTTATGGGCCACTTTGTGATGGAGAACTCTGCCCTACAGGAAGCCTCTTGCAGGGCGGGAAGCTGAAGGTTGAGGTTACATCCTTAACTAGGTTCTGGCTCACGCTGACATGCCTGCGTCCTGGATAACACTGGCCTGAGGAAGGCTGTGCTCTGCAGGCTGGTATCATTTGCCGTGCAGGGGGCTGGTGCTCCCTCCCTCTCCCAGTGACCATACTGCGAAGGAAACACCATGCTGACGGCAGCACTGATTCCTCTGTTAGTTCAGTGATCTGACCTGTTGCCAAGGACAAGGTATTTTAAAAAGTCATATTGAGAAAATAAAGCAGAAGAGGACCAGTCTTCAAGCAACATTCAGAGCCACCTGTCCTCCCAGAAACTTTAGAGATAGACAGGTTTATTCCACTCTTTTCTCTCCTTACATCTGGGATTTCCAAACTCAGGGCATGATATATTCCTCCTTTGGAACTTGAAGGGCACATAATCACTGTCTTTCAGGCATCTGCCTTCTTGCATCAGCCGAGTGTCTACCTTGTGGGCATCGTGAACATCCTTGCGCGATTTGTCTGCAAAGCGAGCGACAGACATTTTTCTTTCAAGCTCTCTGTGTCGGTGTAAATGTTACCATACAAGTGCATCCAATAACCTCGTCTAACAATTTAGAGCTCCTTGCAGCAAGGTTTACTAACTGTTGGACTTCTAGCCACATGTGATGTTGCCATGACTACTAATTATTAATAATACCCTGCAATGAATGCTAACCACATCTCTGGAGGGAGGGGAGAAAGGTCCTATAGCTTTTTGGTCTGTCTACACTATTTAGCATCAAACCTGAGGTTGTTTGATCAGCCCAAGACATGTAAAGTGCCCCTCTCTGTCCCTTTCAGCCTGCAGTAAAGCTCGCTATATTAAAAGGTCTGTATTATCAGGACCCATCTGGACTGTCTGGACCTGTCTACCTATGGGCAGTAGAGAAAGCTGCAGAAAGAGCAGAAGCAAAGAGCAGGGAAGTGTGGGATGGCTGTCAGGGCACTTGTGTGTTGGTGCCCCTCATGTCTGAGTGAGCTCTGATCTCAGGGCAGGAAGGAGGAGGGCTGGGATGCAGAGCAAAATGGGGCTACCCTTAAACTCCAGGGTTCATCAAGGCCTTCAGAGTACGCAGCCACTAAGGGTTACTTTGGCGGTGTTGATGGATAGCAGATGTGCACTTAACAGCAGGCAGCTGGATTCCACCTCCGCCAGGTAGTGCCTCAATCCAGTGCAATCCCCTGGGGAGAGGGTGGATCTGTTTGGGAGTGTTGCACCTCTTTGTACCCTTTACCCCACTCTCTGGCTTTCTCTTCTAATGGAGGGGGATAAGCCAAGGCCCCAGGATGCTTTCGCTGTTCCTGGTCTTTTCTTTTGATGATGAAGTGGCAGTTCAGTTTGCTCAGTTGTTCCATTCGGACACAAAAGAAGTCTTTACAGAACAAAGATGTTTATTCCTTTTTGAAGTCTCTCTGATGAAGCAAACATACTGGAGAACTGAGAGGGATAATGTTCCTTGCAGTTCTGTCCACATGGACTAGCCAGGAGAATCTGTTCTCTTTGACTTTTAACGTTCAATGCAAGAGTAGAACAAGATGCATTTGGGAGTTGTAAGAAACTAGCGTGGTTCACAGATAAACTATTGTAAAACACTTTGCCAAAGGCTAAAAGGAAACACATTTATTGTGGGTTTAGAACGCTGATCAAACGTGGTCTGTTTAATTGCAGTTCTGACCCATCCTGTCCTTTCTCTCTCTCTCTGCTGAATCGTGATTGCAGCTTCCCTGGCTCAGCGCATCTCAGCCTGTCATGTCACACCAAGCCCATGATGTGACACAGGGGAATAGGAGGTGACAGGGCAGGAACAGCATGATGGGCTGCAAGGCTGGAAACAGAGGTGAAGTGAGCTATTTTAGGATGGGATGCCAGCAATTGGCAGCTGATATAAAACAGACCTGACAGATGAAAGGGCCAAGCTGCTGTTTTCAGCCTTGGCAGAGGAACTCATTGACCTTTAAGATGGTTTGGCACTTCACCCGCTGCTGAGTCAGAAACACCCAGCAGTGAATGGGTTGGTCTCCCTGCCTGCCGAGGAAGGATGCTCTCATGTTTAAGGCATGGTGCGCTGGAGGGATAAGTCAAAGCTTGGCTCTTGCACTGACCTCCAGTAGGACCAGGAGCAAGTTGCTCCAAGCTGGAGTCACCTTAGAACCAGATGCTGAGACGATGTCTAAGACAATCATTTCAGCTTCTGTCTAGCAGACAGAGACAATCGTGCTCAAGGGGTGACACAGCCCATCTCAGGATGGACATTTGAGACATCTGAACTGCTGTCTGGTGTTCCCACATCTCTATATAGACTAAGAAGGGCAGGGGTGGAGGATGACTTACATAGATGTAGACATTTAACAGTTAGGTATCTGAAGTTAGGTGAATCTCACCCTTTCTGTCGCCGCATGTCATCTCCAAATAGGCAAGAATAAACTCTCCTCTCTCAATTTAGCTTGAAAACTCTTTTACACCTGCATGTTTTGTATGATGCTTGTTTGAAACCAAAGTCACAGGGCTGAGCCATGGCTTTCAGATGCATTTTTTACTTCAAAGTAGAACTTATTTTGAATCTCCAAGATTTTGAGTAAACCTCCACTGTTCTGACCCGTCTTTGTACCATCCTGTACTTTTCTCGGAGTCAAACACAGGATCTTGAGATACAATAAACCAGCTCTTTTCCTGCCTTAAGAAGGGGAAATTGCCATGAAGTCAGAGGAAACTATGAGTGGTGAAGCAGGGATTGCATTTAGCTCAGGAAGCTCTTTGAAATGTCCAATGCCCAAGTGATATCAGAGAAAACTGGAATAAAGCAAAGACATACAGGGCCTTTATGACTTGTACTTGGACTAAGATTGCTTTTTAACGCAAGCTACTCAGAACCATGAAGATTTGCCGGGAGACTTTGACAATCTATTTGCCTTCTGGCACGAAACAACGCCTTTGACTGATAGTGGTATTTTCTCCAGAATTATAGTCATAATAAAAGTTCTGCGTATGCTGTTGGGATGAAACAAAACACTGGAATCTGCCTTGGTAAAAGAGATTTTCCCCAGATTGTCAGGTCTTTATCCCATTATTACCACTAACCATAGCAGGTTTGTATTGACCCATTTCTTTTCAGTTGCCATGATAAACAAATCAACAGTCAGGAATCTCCCTTTTCCAGTGTATATTAGCCAGGACAGATGGTCCTATCAAAGCCCCTTTGGACATCCAGTGCCTTTTTTTTTTTTCCTTCTCCATACAGAGTGGCAAGGAAAGGTGAAAGAAACCAGAAATTCAGAATCCAGAATCTGTTTTTAAAGGAATAACTTTCTTTCTCTCTCTGGTCTGAATTCAGTCCTGTTTTGAACTAAGTCATCATAGGAAATTCAGGTAGTTCTCAGAGTTTACTTCCCACTGCCAGTTTAGAATTAACCTTTTACAAAGTGGAGGCCCAAGGTACTTCCCAAATGGAAAACTTTGTGCTTCATCTTAGAGGGGGTAGCTCCAAGCAGTTTTTCCATCCCAGTTCTCAGGAGAGGTCTGTGCTTGGCCCATATGCTATTGCTTGTCAAGTCCAAGTTTGCAGCGTGGACAAACTATTTCCAGCACCTTACCATAAACATAACTTCATTTTAATTTAGCAACATGCCAGAGGAAATTGTTGGTGTGACAAGGCAGGATTTGGGGCTATTTTTATACATTGTGAAAGAGGAAGAAAGAGCATTTACCTCCTGAAGGCTGCCTTGCATCCTATGTGTAGCAGATCTCAGGAGATAACATCCTTCTCTCCGATGATTGCCTCCTAGAACTCATTCTCAATAAAAGCTTTGGTGAATCCCTCCCAAGAGCATGTTCATGCCCTATCTCATGCCTCCCCATCCTAAGTTCCTGTGCACATGTTGCAGTTTAAAAGAGAAGAAGAGTCCCCCGACTAAAGAGAGAGCCATCCAGCAGCTTGCTAGTCCAGGAGGATGACCAGAGGAGAGGACTTGGTTCCAGCATTGCCAGAAATCACCATCATTTGATTGCTGTTCAGTGGGTAGGGGTGTTTCTATCCTGTGCTTGCAACCTGTGCCCAGAGCCACGTGAACTTGGAATCCCTGGCTCCAAGCTAAAGAGTACTTTTTCAGCAGCAGCTGAGGACTACAGAGCTATTAACCTCTGGCGGGAACACGCTGCTCACTGTGAGAGCCCAGCCTGTTTGCTGGCAGGTTACCAAAGCGTTTGCAAAGGACCGAGATGCTGTTTTTCCTCTCAACTTCTGAGAACTTCAGGTGACAGAGACTGCACAGCATGCTGTAAAGAGGGACATCCAATCCGTGAATGAAGAGCAGAAAGAAACTGGTTTACAGGTGTATGTTAAAGCCTCACAGTGCAGCTGTTAAACTGAAGCCTGAGATCTATCATAACAGCAAAGCACACAAGACAGCCCAAGAGACCCCTACAGACTTTTTGCCTGCTAACTCTTACTCACGGATTAGCAGAGTAGTCCAAATGTAGTTTATTGGCTATATATTGTTCCCGTGCCTCTGGTTTTACTAGGAGCTATTACCCTGTTTTCTCTTTGAAAGATGACAGAGAAACATTTCTGCCTCTCCCCTGGGGTTCCACATGGGATGTACCAAGGTTCACATGTATTTAATATGTTTTCTAAAGAGACAGACCTTCCCTTGTGCTTCAGCAAAGATTTGAAATGAGGTAGAGGAGGATTGGGAGTGTAATGTTGGCTAGGTTATTTCTTTGTTATATTGCTGCTGGAGGAGGGTAGACTGCTGTTGTCATCTGCGAGAGGGAAGAGAAAATACTGTAGTGATGCCTCTTCGCCGTCCCAGAGAAATCCCTGCTCTGGCTACAGCATGTAAAAATCTGGGCCAGAGAGTAAAGGCACGGCAGTGCATGTCGGCTCTGAGATCTTTAAATCCTAATTTTGCTTCTTGATTAAATCTTTTAAGGATTGTATAGGTTCGACAGAAGACCAGACTGCTTATTAGCTTGCAATTGTACTAAATGTATCAAGCTAATTTAGTCTTGGCATTCTGCCAGGAACAAGCACGTGATTTGCTTTAGCAAGAACCTAGAATCAGGTTTTTAAAATAAAAATTCAGAATAATCCACTTTAACTGTGGATTTTTTGAAGGAAGTTGGAGAAATTCTTTGTTTCTGATTTGTAGCAAACCAAAAGAATGGGAATCAGACACTATAGGATGCTTCAGTCCCAACTTCGTCCTCCCTTTGTGATCCTAACACAGAGAGCAAATAAGGTGTTAAAAAGGTTTTTTCAACATTTGCATGGGATGTTGAGCTATTTGGTAGGAAAATTGGAAAGAGAGAGAACAGCGAAGCGTTCTTCAGAGGTGCATTGTGAATTTGTTCAGAAAACAGCAGTGCTTATGGCCTGGGCCAGAGCGAGTGGCTTCCCTGCTGCCGGGCTGTCCAAGGGAGCGCGGGTTCTGCCTGCGGCTCAGGACTGCCTTTGCTCAAGTACGGAGGAGCTCAGCTCAGCTCAGGTGCTGTTAGGCTTTTACATATGAACTGCAGAAGGATGGACAGTATCTCATCTGGCATGAAGCCTGGTGATATAAAGCTTCCCTGTCAACATATACACTTCAGAATATTCTGAATGAAATTTCACGGGACCCACATCATGCCTGGGGTTGAGGCCTTGAAGGAAGGGCGGGAAATGATGCAGCATTTCAGGGTGTCCATAGGCTTAAATATTTGCTTCCTGCTCTTACAATGAAGGTGGGTTTTGTGCTGATATATCACAAGTGCCCACGGAAAGCGGAGTACACGCTGCTGTAAACTTGGCAAAAGCTACCTGACAAAGCTGTATCTATATTTTATGGCAGCTCCTTTCTCTTGCCGTGAATATCAGGTTCTGATATCATATAATTCAGGGGTTTGGGGTCCTGTCCGAGGAGCTGACTGAGCAATTCAGCAGGGTTAGAAATCCTGCTGAAAGGAGAGACTTGGGAGCAGCATGAAACTGCCAAGTGGAATCAAAAATGTCACTTCACAGGCTGCAGAGTGAGGGTGGGCAGGACAGCAAAGTGTTTTATGGGAGGCTTCCCTACATCCCCAAATCCTGGGGGATGCCCACAGTGGGAAACAAGCAGGGTGGGCCCAGCATATAGCAGAAGGAGTGAAAGACTCATGTTCTCAGGCCTGGCTCTAGCGATGGAAACTTTTCATGGTTTTTCTTGGTGACCACGGGGTCCAGATGAATTCTGTAGACAGACAGTAGACAGAGAAGTCCTGTTGCTTGCATTGTGTTAAGCTGGAGTGTATGAGGCTTTGGAGAACATGCCTCTAGGAAGAATCCTGCTTTCATTCCCAGCCAAGAGGCTTAATTCCATTTCTAATTTCTCTGATGAGGCAGGACTTCCAGAGCTTGTGCTGTATTGTCAGAATAGAAAAGACTCGTATTCTGAGCCAGAGAAGTGTCACACTCTTCAGTTCCTCCGTTTCCCCTCTGAAGGTGACAATAACCTTTCAGCAACTGAAGTTCTCCTAAGACATATTTTTCAATTTAGCTTTCAGGCAGGGAAGAACAAGTGGGAAGTAACTTTACAGCCAGAGCAGCTCTCCCGACCCCTTTGCACACAGGCATGCTGCAGGTCCCTGCTCTGGAAGTGCGCTGCTTGAAAGCTGTCACCTCGCATGAGCTGTTGCACAGCCTAGAGACCGTTGCCATCTCTGCACCTGGTATTTGGATGATGCCTGTCAAGGGTTAAGGCAAAGGTAGATTATTTCCTCTTTATGCACAAATAAATCCGTTACCATTTTTCCCAGATTATTTTTTTATTTGAACGCCACATGAATAGGAGAAGTGAATTGAATTGGTTCCAGTTTGCAGTGAGAGAGCAATTTCAGTGGATTTAGAAGAGGGAGCAGTGCAGATAATGATCACAGAAAGAGGCTGAAATTAGTCAATAAATAAAGTGCAGGGTCCCATCCTGGCTCTACTTTCATTAGATTAGCTACACTTTGAGACTGTATCTCCTCTGGAGATAGATAGCATGTACACTGCCTGTTTATAGACCGCTTGGAGCACTGCATCCTCATTGCACGGGGAATTTGGCTAGCACAGGTCTGGGAGAGGACGTCCTGGAATAGGTGCTTTGGCTGCATGTAGACTATTTAGGACTTCATTCTAGAAAAAATCATTCTGCTCACAGTGTGGAATGTATTGGAATAATATTAACCACCTTTTGCTGTTGAGGCCAGCAGCTCTGCAAACTGAAGTTATGTCTAATTGATTATTTTTATTCCCATTGTACAGATGGCAATAGTTTGTGGAACAGATAAGTGAGCTCAATTGCTTAAGGTCGTGGTGATTGTGGGGTAGAAACCAGGACAGCCTGAATTCCCCAGGAGGCCCTCTCACTGTGGTACCACCCTCTCTCCCATGCACCTGGCTGCAGGTGGAGGGAAGGCACCAGCGTCTGAGAAGTCTGTTGGCACATTTGTGAATCACCTCAGGACATATCCACCTTCAGGCACAATTAGAGCTGTAGGAAATCAATATTTAATACAGTTCATTTAAAATTCACAGACAGTGGTGTGTTAGGAAAGGAATAGATTAACATTCACTATATGCCAGAATCAGTGTTCTCCAAGATCTTTAACTCCACATCCTCTGGAGATGGCAATTTATTATGTCAAGAATCCGAAGGAGGACGGGAAAGAGGTTGGAACTGGAGTTTTTAAGAATTTTAAATTTTTATTTAATTTACTTAAGGGATATGGTCCTTCTTTTCCTTTTAGCACGTTGTGCCTCAAGGTTTTCAGGTGGAACTGTGGCCATTTCTACATCAGTGTGGTCAGCTTGTCCATCTGAGATGCTGGATGCTCTGATGTGAAAGTCGCATAGCTGCATCAACAAGGTGGAGTGCTCAGGGGACTAGGGCCATACCGCTCCAGGCATTATCAGCTTGCTGTGTTAATGCATACAGATACAGGGCTTCCGTGTGGGAGCTGGCTTGTGTTTGGCCAGCAAAATGAGTGAGCAAAGGGACCTGGGACATGCAGGAGTCTTCTGTGCCAGCCGCTGTTTATGTTTGGTGGAGAGATACAAACACTTCCAGGGCATGTTTAGTTCATCCCAAAGTAGACCTCTAAACTCCCTCAGATTAATTCTGCCTATTTCTTCCTCCTGAGCGTGGAAGGAGCTGAGTGACAACTGCGGACAGAGACATCTGCTCTGTGAACACTGAATGTGGAGTGTGAGGAGCCCTACCAACACGACGGCTCCTCCTCACGCGGAGTTAGAAAGGTTGGATCCCCGACATCCCAGAGATGGAGGAGTGGGAGCTGCGGTGCGTCCAATGTACCTGCAGTGTGACTGGGAGCAGTGCCCAGTGGCAGCTCGTAGAAGACTGAAGCACATTTTGTAGAGGAAATAATGAGACGTGGCTTTATTTTTAGAGCTAGGTGATATTTTTAGATCTATTTCTTTCCCCAGAAGGCTCATATTTAGGTTGAGCAAAGCATTTTAAGAAATACTGTCAACTAAAAAGTCAATAATGGATCATTTACTTAAAAAAATCCCCAACAATGAAATTAAAAAGACTGAAGAAGCTGCAAAATTTTCTGTTGACATTTGCAAAACAAAAAGCTTTGATTTTTCCATTTCTGTTCAAAATATAATCTGCATTTGTAAGAAAAGAAAATATTGAAAAGCTGAAACCCTGAATGAAACATTTCATTTTGGCCCATGTGAAATTGAATGCTTCTCTTTTGTGTTTTTATGATGTTGTTGCTTTTGTTTTTCTATACTGGATTTCTCAGGGACTTGTGAAAATAGCATCCACTGCAAGTTGTGTGTCCCCCCCCCACCCCTCTTGATTTTATGTCTGATTTTCTCAGGCCAGAAAAAAACCCAGCCCAAAACAAAACAGGTCTTCATCTAGCTTTGTTTGTTAAAAAATCTTGACCCAAAAGTTTCTTCAAAATGTGATGCCTCGACAAATTAAACAATCCCTTTACAAGAATAGCTCTTCTCCTTGAAGAAATCCTCCACAAAACAATTAGGGATCGTGCAAACATACTTCCCTTCTTCTGTGCCTCTTTTCTTCTCCACCCACCTCATTCCCCCGGAAGCCTTGTTTCACGTGCAGGCTGTCAGCAAACGCAGATCGTAGTGATTGAGCAGCGTGTTGTACCAACAGCTTGCTCCAGTCTCCACAGAAGCCTTATTATAACAGCAGGAGGGCACAACCTGAAGGTGAGCAACAGGCAAATTATAGCTGTGGGGAGCCATTAGGTGTGAGGTGGAGTGTACCTGCTCATTCCCATGGCAGTGATTACCTCGGAGTTGCCGCCTCCGTATAGTGGGCTCTCTCTGGCGGTGCAGAGCTTAATGGTGTGCTAGAGCCCTGGGGGACTGGGTAGCTACATGCCTTGCTGACTGGTATTGCAGCGCCTTTCCTGAGGTCAGTTATCTTGGATTCCCAGCTCTTTGGCCATGGATGAAAGCAGTTCATCTAGTGCTGTGAGATTTTGGCCTGGTTGTAGAATTCCTAGACAGAAACTATAGCAGTATTTCACAAACGAGAAGGATGAGCTGGAGTTTGTTTCCCATTATGTTAGCAGCTATTTTTCTCCTATTTAGTCTTTTGCAGAACACTGTTGTCTCTCCTGAGAAGACTTGGCCCCATTTCTGTTATCTGTAGATGAATTATTGGAACCGTTTGGACATTTTTGTTCGAACACTGTAGCATTAACAAAGTTGTTTTCAGCACTACCAGTGGTCAAATAACAGCCACTCTTTAGCTCAGCCAAAGCATGTATCCTTTGCTTGCCAAATGTGTTACTGACAAATCTGTTCTTTTGTCATTCCTCCACCTGTGATGGTGGTGGTGATGGAAGGAAACTTTTTAATAAAAACTGTTATGTCACTCTGGTTATTATCACATTGACTTGGCAATGCAAGCAAGTCAGTCTCAGGAAAAGGAAAATAGTCCCACAGTCTTTGAAGCCCAAGTGGTCCAATATACTGACTTCTAAAATCCCAACAAATCAGGCAAGAATTGCAGGAAAATTGCAGGAGTTTAAGGAGTTTAAGGTAAACAGCTTGAAAAAGTGAACTTTCAGAGTTTTGTTGCACAAAACTTCCTGCAGACCAGCCTCTAAATGAAGTTATTCATGGAGGGGCTTGGCTTAGGTAGCGCCTGTCTTTCTCGGGTTATTCCAGTCCGTGTCCTCCTTGGCGAGGAAGATTCTTGCGCTGATATCTTCCAGTGCCTTTCTAGCCCAGACCAGGGTTCATTTTGTACCTCAATAGATTGGAATGACTTACTAGTCTGTGTAGGTTCATGCCTCCATTTCCAGCTTGAGATAGCTCCTTTCTTGCTATGACAACCCATTCGTACCTTGTCCTGAGCTCTGTTTGGCCCCACTCGGGAATACGGAGGGAAAGGAGGTTGGTTGCTGTGTTGTCTGGAAAAGCTTGCCTTCCGTTCTGTGCGGGTTCTCCACGACCACTTTCCCCCTGGAAGGTACAAAGAGGATGTCTGCCAGCCCTCAGGCGCTAGGGGGAAGAGGCAAGACATTCGTTCCTTCCCAGTCGTGCTGTGGTCCTGGGTTGGGGGAGGCTGAAGATGTCTCCAGAGCCGTGGTTCTTAAACCGTAGTCCTCAGATCAGGAGTCTGAGGAATCGTTGTAGGTGCTTCCCAGGACCATGTCACCTGCGGTGTTCACAAACTGAAGTGGGCTGAAAGGGAACCCCAGCAGTCCTGCAATATTACAAGGCCCTCTTCCAGGGACAGCTTGCTGAGGCCTTCCTCATTTAGGCTTTTTTGCTAGTGTTTGTGTAGGGAAATAAATGTCTCTTGTGCTTGCTAACACATGGTCTCTTAAAAAGTTTATGAACTTGGGGCTTACTGAACTCTAGGATTCAGAAACAGTCCAGAAGTGCAGCGTGTGTGTGCTCGGGTGTGGGCATATGCATGGGCAGAAGCAGGCTCTGCAGGCGTAGTGGCACTATCGCTATGGACATCCCACCCTGGCCCACATAATTTCTTCACCCTCTTTTCTCTGTGAGAAGGGGAAAACTTGCAACACACCCACTCTCCCACCTCAAGAAGCTGCTCTATTTGGCAAATCCAGCAGGTGTTGGAGTCAGATCTCTTCTCTCGTGGTTCCTTGATGTGCAGCCAGTCCCTCCGGTGTGCAGCTGCCTATTGCACGTGTCAGGCACACTCAGTTGAGAGACCTGACGAAAGAGGACCCAGGCATTCGGTTACAAAGATGGAGAAAATCCGGGAGCAAAAACCCATGGTTGGCTGGATAGAGGATCCCATTTCCTTCCTTGTCCCATTGCCAAAACAGCCATGCTGCATGGCAGAATGAAGCAAACGTTTTGTTTTATCTTACTTCACCTCCAGGCAGTTGAGAATAAGTTAAAATAAATAAATAAGTAGCCTTTGGGGTGCAGGGTTTTGACCTTGAGTTAATTTGTAATCAGTTAACTCAGGATGGTTAATAACTTATTCGTAAAGGTTAGTTTGAGCACACACACCCCTAACTTTTGTTCAGGCAAGGAACATTTGTGTCTCGATGTAGGGCAGAGAGCATGAATTTATATTCTGTTTTTAATGTACAGGGAGTGACCAGGTTTGCAGATTAATCGGCAATCAATTAACTGGAGGTTAGAAAAAGTCCAAGTAAAAAAAAAAAAAGCCTTTGCTCTGCAGTTTGGCTTCACACTGGCTGGAGAGACAAAACAACGTGTCTGACCAAGACTCAGTGCTGCGAAAGGCCACGCGATGCTGATCGGCCCAGCGCTCTCCAACAGTAACTCAGAGCCTTGGGCTGCTTGGCGAGTGTGCTGCCCGGCTCCAGCACCGCCTGTTAATATTAAACATATTCGGTACAATGAGAAGCTCAGTGAAAAATAAATTCCAATATGGTTTTCATCTTCAAAACTGTAAACCACCTGGGAGCCTGAGTGGCTGAGGAAATAAGCAAAGGTGCACGTGTGCCTTCCCTTTAAAAATTTCTTACTTGGCATTTGCCATATTAAAATGAGTTGCACCAGTGTAGGATTCATCTCATCACCTTCATCAAGTATCCTCAATACTCTCTTCACTGTCAAAACAGAGAGAGAGAGGTCCTTGCAGGGCCCAGCCTGAGGCTTGGAGAGCTAAATCTGTGCCTGTAAATGCATACAGGTGTGTGTATGAATTCTGTGATGCTCCTGCTTTTCCCTATAAATGGGGAAATAGTTCCTAGATGGAGATGGTAGTTTTGTCTGCAAAAACCACTCAGTCTTCTCCCTGGGCAGAAGCTGGGCAATTTGCACTCCCTCGAAGGGGACCGTGTTCCCAGGACACAAACCACATTGTCGAGCAAGGGATGAGAGCCGAAGACGCAGAGTGTCCTGACACTCCGAAACAGCCATCTGAATCCTACTGTCAGCCACGGAGCTCTGCCCCTGCTGCGGTGGACTGAGACAGCTCAGCCCAAACCTGCTCCCTTTGATCAGAACTAGCTTGAAATTTCCTCACAGCAGGGAGAACTTCAATCGGCCTCGGAGAGCCCCTGCTCGGGTTAACCCTCCCTGCCTGTCACCTGGCGCAGAGGCCTCGAAGGAGCCTGCCAGGCTCTGTAGCTAAGGCAGAGCCCCTCAGCTCTCCCTCCTGTGATGCTACAGCATGAACCCAGAAAGCCTTTGTGATGAGACCAAGCACGTCAGCTCGAGTCTTCACCTCTATAGTTCCCTTCCTTTATTTCCTCTTTATTTCCTATACTTCACTCGTAGGTCCTCCAAAGACTGAGTGCACTCCCCACCCCAGTGCCTGACAACAGAAGCTGTTATAGCGTCCCATCTCATCCCTCGGTTAAGGTGGATGTTGAGCAGGACCATGACTCCCCGAGAGTGCTCTAATTCCACGGTCCCTCATTGCATCCTCCACCAGAGCCAGCTCCTTGTTCCAGAAAGACCGAAAGGGAGGCAGGGCCAGCCAAACCATGACACAGCAGCACTGCCAGAGCCTGGCCTGGGTCCCAGCACAGAGTTCAGATCAGGCCCCACAACCGGCTTTGGGAGCAAACTGGGGAACAGCCATACTGATCCTGTAGTGATTTTGTCACCCAGTTCAGAGCATTCCTTACTGTCACCAACAGTTAGCTCACCTGCAGAAACGCCTGACTGCTAAGGACCACATGTCATCGCCAGGATTCAAATATTAAATTCAACACCTTTTTTTAATGCAGAAAACTACTCAGGTGCCTCTAATCTTCTATTTCCAAGTCATGAACTGGATCAATGTACAGCAATTATCTTTAACCTTTAATCTCTGAGTTGGTCTGTCCATAATTTGTTTTCTGTTACATTCCCTTTGGCTACTGCTGGGTGGATTGAGATATGCAAACAGGGGTAGTGTCTAGGTAAGCGAGCCACTAGCACATCTCTACAGTTTTACTCTAAGAATTCAATTCAGTCCCAGTTTAGATTTTTCCCCCCCGGCTCTCAGCGTTCCTGCCTGTTCAAGGTTTGTACCCCCGTGCCGCGCTGCATGGCCCCCGACTAATGGTGATCCAGCTATTGTGGACCAGACTGTGAAATGTTTTGTTTCTTTGCCTGTTCACTTTCTGTTTACCTCAGTTCAGCTGCCTGATCCGGCTCGCAGCACAGCTCGTGACGTATCTAGTGTGGGCTGGGGTGGGGAGTAGCAGTGGGCAAGGCAGGGCTGCCAAATATTGCATGTTGTGAAACTGTCACCTCCAGATCTCACCAGAATTTGGCCACAAGGTGACACAGCTCAGACCAAGAGATGAAGATGCACAACCTTTTCAGCATCTGGCTTCTCTCATGACACTCTTAGCTCAAAGAGGCAAGAGTGATGTTTAGTCCAGCCATTTGCAGCTGAAGAAGATAAGTTGATCTCCGTTAAGACAGTGCAGGGCAGGCCCCAGGGAGGCAGAGGAAGTCCTGAAGGTACAAGACAGACGTTGCACAAAATTCAAGTAGTTAAACATATTTAGACTAGAAAATGAGAAGGAGGCTGTGGAACAGCTACCTGACCAAAGCAGCAGATGCTAAGATATATATATAATTTAGAAATTAATTTTGTTATACTCGTAAATGGTGTTAATGGTTCCGAGGGTGCAGTCGCTCAAATGTCCTTCCTGGTCCTACATGAATTATATTTTGTACTACTCCGCTCAGACAGATGGTCCCTAGAAGAGGTGGTTTAGTTATTAGTTTTTATTGTGCTAGAGTAATGTCGTAGTCTTGAAAACCCTAGGCTCTGAGCCAAGGAGAAATCACACAGGTCTGGACACATCCCACCTAACTTAATGCTTTTGACTGAAGCACCTAAGCGAGAAACCTAGTAAAAATAAGGAGCCAAGAATCACTGTATAATCCAGGGACAGAGGGTGGCTCTCTCTGTCTAGATTGAAATCTCTCTGGAAGGACATCTCACTCCCTGCTGTCTATAGACAGAGCCTACACACCAAATCTAAACGGAGCTCCTAATTTAAACACTTCCGTTAGGTGTCTAATACTCTGTGGGATCAAAACAGCCTTCATCCTTAGGTAGTTTATCCATGTGATGGTGTATTTGCACCCTGTTTTCTGCCAGCACTTCCAGGATAGCTTCAAAGCAGGTGTGACCTACAGCATGTTTAATTCACTCCAGCTCTTGGTCGGCTGACTGGTGTTTAAAGCTGTTCCTGCTTGCCACATAAATGTCTTTATAGTTTTTCAAAGGCGAATGTGCTCAATCTGTTTCTGCAGCCTAATTTACATATGTTTTGCATAGCATGGGTATTTTGCTGTTGGTGTTTTATCCCAGCCCCTCATTACCTGAGCTAATTGCGAGTTGACTGTATTGAGCTTTCTATGCAGAGATGCCAACCCATGAAAATGCCGGGTTGTAGTGCATAGAGAGTGTTTAGAGAAAAGGTCAGCACGAGGCTTTGGAAAATTGCAAGCGCTCAGTCAAAGGCTTGAAAGGAGCCGTAGACGTTGCATAGTTGTTTTTTCCTACCTCAAGGCGGGATAAACTTTGATGAACCATTATGTGTTTATCTAGTCTATGCTTATGCCTCTCATGATGGAAGCTCTAACTATCTCCCCAGGCAATCTACTCCAGTACTTATTGATAAAATTATTTAATGTTTTCCTAACATTTAACCTAATATTTCTAGCTGCAACTTTTTGTCCTGTTCACTGGCCACAGAGCACAGCTTGTTCCTGTCCTCTCTGCAGCAGCTCCCTATGTATTTGTAGACTGTAATTATCTCTGCCCTTCTCTTTTTATTATGCCAAACAATTTCATTCCGTTTTTGTCGTGTAGGCTGGTTTGTAGAGTGCTGATTATTCATGCAATTCTCTTCTGGATCTTTTCCAACTGGTCCACAGCTTTAGCGAGAGGAGTGCCCAGTACCACACCTGCGACTCCAGCTCAAACCTCCTTGGTGCTGATGCAGCGGCAGGACAGACAATGTCTCTCTGCCTTGCTCTCTGCTGGTGCATCCCAGGAGGGTGTTTGCCTTTTGTCCAACAGCATGACACTGCTTGTTTGTGTTCCGCTTGGGATGCACTAAAGCATTCAGACTCTTCTTTGCAGAACTGCTGTTTGACAAGTTTTATCCAGCACATATTTATGCAGTTGATATTCCGGTGTAAGTATAGGTAGTGCCTAGGACGACTTCTTTGAGTGTCATCCTCCATTTTTTTCAGTTTATTTCTCCAGTTTTTCAAAAGCATCTTTCTAGAGTGCCTGTATTCCCCTGAAGATATAAGAACTGCTGTATTACTTCAGACTGAAGATCACTCAGGCCCAGTATCTTGCCTCCAAAGCTGGAAACACAGTTAATGCATCCTTCCATTTTGATGGTTTGTCATTGATAAATATATCTTAAGTATGGGTCTAATCATGTTTTCACCCCTTTATCTTGGATTATTCTACACCATTTTCTATAGCTTGCTTATGAGATTTGGGAAAGCATTTCAAAAATTACTTCTGGGAAAACTTTCTTGTTCAGGCTTTTGCTGTACCAAAGGCGTGATCCCCATGGGTCAAATAATAAGGCAAAATGTCCATATCAGAGTACAACATTTTTTTAACTTCATTGCATACCCAAATTCACTGTTAGTGTAAAATGCTTTGAAGTCAATGGGTTACTTGAGCAGAGAATTTAGAAATAAATGAAGTGAGAAATAGTATTTCATTACTAATTTCCAAAGTGCTTGGGCTGTAACTTTAAAAAGATATAATGATCAGATCAGCCCATGATGCAGAAGTTGAAATGATGCTTCTTTTTCTTTTGGTACTTGTGCTGTATTCCAAATTAATTAAGGTCCAATAAAAAAAGCCATTAATGGGATCACAGAACCTCCTGAAACCAGAATTGGGCATTCCTTTCAAAGTCCCTGGCAATAATTAGCTTTTTACAAATCTGAATCAGTAGAAGAATCCTGAGATATTTTGAAAAGTGAACTTAAATCTGTGGACCTCCAATGCTTTCAGATAGGACCAGTTCAAACTTTTTTTTACGCAAAGTCGCGAAAGAAAAAACAAAAAAAAGGACGGCATCCAGGACATGAATCGTCACAGAGCTAAGTCAGGAGCCCCAGCTTTGTTCAGTAAAGGGCTTCTCTGCCAACAACTGGCTCTTAAAAATGTTGACACTAAGTTAGCCTAACAGAGCAAATGATTTTAAGATGGAAGTATTGGCCTGTTGATCATAGTACCCAAAATGCACAGCCACATTTTGCTGCCAGTGAGCCCTCAGCGGGGTAACATTTGGACTGCTAAAAATTTAAATTGTATTTCAGAGTTAGACCATTTCTTCCTTTAATTCCCTGAAAGACTGATCTTACTATGTTCTGTGCAGTCAGTGAATTTGGGTACTCTGAAGTGGTACATGAGCCACTTCTCCCCCAGAAACCATGGCTTGGGGAAGCTCTGAGGTTTTCTTGGGCTGCAGCTGCTGGAAGTTTGTCCAATATGGACCCTGAACTTTTCGGCCCTTGCAATAAGATCAGAATAAAAGCAAATAATCATTGGTTTGGTCCAGATGTGGAAATCTGGAAGCCTTCTTCTTGTGCCAGACTAGGTGTCAGCCATCTTCTGCATGCTGAGGGCTTTGTCTTCTGAACGCCTGCCTATCGTGGTCTATATGGCAATCAAAATCATGCAGTAGAAATGCTATATGAATGGCCCCTCTGTACGCAAAAAGCAGGGATACTGGTGGTAACAACATTCATTATATAGAGACAAGGCAAATATTTTCTTCAAGGAAGGACCTACTCCCCAGGTCCCTGAGGTTTACAAGAGACAGTCTCCACATCCTCATCACCGGGACAAAGCTCACAGCAGTCGTAGCTACACCAGCTGTTGTGGGAAGTTTTGCTTTTCCAGCTGACTTGCTGTTAAGGATTTGAAGGCTGGGAGGTTATTTTCAACACATTATCCATTATAAAGTAGTACCAGAGGGTCGGAGAGGGGGGCGCATGTAAACAAACAAGTAATTGAAAAGCGGCCCGTGGCCTGGAGCAGCCATTTTTAATTGCTTGTTCAGCTCTGGTTGGTTTAGTGGTTTACTTAGCGGCGGTGGCTGAAGCTAAACACATAAGACGGGGTAGGGAAATCAGAGGAGAGGAACCTTTGCCTGCATCTCAGAACAGCCAGTGGCCTAATTTTAAGGGAGTGCATTTTCATTTCTGTAGTGCCCACAGGCCGTAAGATCAGGGCTTGTTTTTCTAGGAGGTTATGTGCTCGTATCTACCACCGAGCCTCCTCTTTCTCTGAAGCTGCACTTTGCAGCTGCAGAGCAACCCCAAAGCCAGTGTCATTTCCAGACGAATGATGTGGGTGCTCGGCACCTTCTTCCTTCCCTTCCACCACCCGCCAGCATGCTGCTTCTGCAGACATGCCCCGAGGGTTGTGCTTACATGGCTGGTTTGGGGGCTGTGCTCCGAACCAGTTTGGGGAGCTGATTCAGATTTCTAACAACAACTTTTTTTGTCAACAATTACAGCCTTTTCCTTTAGTTGTAGCTACACAAAGTGAAGGAATAAGTGTGGCAGCCCTTCTACAGGAGGGATGGGAAACTGAGATGGAAAACATACTGAACTGATGAGGACAATACCATGATCCTGAGAATTTTTCATAGGAGGGACTTGTTTGGAGTAGGGAGGGATGTGTCTTCAGTAAGGTGCCCTAACAGTGAAGTGGAGTCAGAGGAATGTGATGTTTTCCTCAGGGGTCTGTCCAAAGCTTCGTTACTGGTAATGGTGATACATTCGGAAACATCTGAAAGCAGTCAGAAAATAATTGTCCTCATAAAGAGGAACTGGGTGGGCTCAAGACGCCTTCCTCTCCTGAGACCTCATCTTCCAAGGGCGCAGGTCTGATGCTTTCTGGAGGAGATGGCTGGGTAAAGCAGGGATGAACCTAACTCTATGCAGAGCAGCTGCTTCTCTTTCAAAATGCCCCATATGCAAAATTTCTGATGAAATGTTTGCTTTGGGATATTCCTAAAGTTCAGCTTGATTCTGGATTTTGCTCACAACAGACAGTAAGCGAACTGCTTTCTCTTTTGGTTAGGTATCCTTTCAGGACAAGCACAGTAACTTAATATTTTTCATAGGGTACATATTATTTCAGGGTGATCATGGTGGGGTTCACCTTCATGTGGCCCTAAGCTCCTGCAGGCTGAGCGCACATCATGGCAGCTCTGTGCTCATTCACGGCCACTCGTTGGGCCAGGACAAGATGACCAGAAAGGTGAGTCCTTTGAATAAAGATGCAGCTGAAGTGCATCCACTCCAGCTGGCACAGGAGCAAGGATAGAGCAGGCAGACAACAGAGGGATCATGGAAATGAAGAGACCAAATCCAAAGAGTAATGTTCAGCATAAGAATTAAAAAAAAAAGGAATGCAGCAAAAAGGAAGAAGCCACGACAAGTTTTGCTGGAGGCAGTGTGTTAAATACAGCCCTTGGATTTTCTCATTATTAGAATTGGTAGCTGAGATAAAGACAATCAAATCTCCTGCTTCAGTACGTAAGCTGCTGCAGGCATCTGGGATGAACCCCCTTCTTCCTCTCACATGGCCCCATACAATTAATCAGAAATGTTAGTAACAAGAAAGCAATTTCCAGTAGTTCAGTTCAGGAGACCTGGCTAGTGTTCCTATGCCGTCATTGATCTTGTCTGGCCACTGGCAAGTCAGGAGCTGAGGGATGGCGAGAACCAGTGCTCATTAGTAGTGGGTTAGGATTTGTCTCCTGAGAAGCCTGTCAGACATTGCTGGGCTTTGGAGCAATGGAGAGGCCTGGCATTGCGAGATCCACGTTCTCCTTCTTGCATGGAAAGAAGTATTCACCTGCAGCAGCTGCTCCTCTACAGCTGTGCCCTTATCTTCATGCCTGTAATCAAATTCATTCAAACAAATTAGTTTTAAATTGAAAAAAGGGGGAGGTAAACCCAAGCTGAATAAATTGTATCAGTTTAGCGAAGGGATAATTGCATTCTTCATCTGTCAGGAAGAGCTGACATTGTGATTTACACTCACTAACTCCAGTTCACCCCGTAATGGGCGCAGTGATGTACAGTTCACCATGCTTGGCTTCCTTCTCAGTGGCTCTTTCTCTCACTGTCTGTCTATTCCTCCCCCAAATTATGAATTGTGCCTGATGCGATCATATCATTAGTCCAGAACACAGGCTGGAGACGGCACTTTGCTTCTCATTAGGAGTGAAACTTCAAATTGTTTCCCACTGTTTGCCCTAAGAGATGTCAGGTGATGTTACTGGATTTCTAAAGGAAATTAGTACAATCAGAAGAGCCTGGAAGGCTCCAGGCAAGGGTATCAGTAGGGGAGGGCTTTTCTTCAGCTCCCTAGTTTGAAGGTCACTTGCTGTGATAAATGGCCGTTAGTTATGTCTGTGTGATGTCTGCTCTGGGGAGCCAGCTGGAGAGAGCAGCGGCCCTGTCGTAGTTCCTGATGAGCTGAATCAGAAAGGCAACCCCCCCAGCAGAGGGGACAAGGTGTGGGTGACCCTGGAGAGCAGCCCCCTGTTCCGCCTCTGCTGGCTCCTGCACACCCTGACGGGGCTTGGGAGAGTTTCCAAAGAAATCGCCCTCCGCCGACACAGCACCCTGGGAGCTGTGCTCTGCCAGCGATTACCTCGAGGTGCTGAGGACATGGGGTGCTACTTAGCACACGTTCAGCACCGGGTAAGGCAGAGCATCCTTTAGTCCATGTAAACTCCCCAGGAGTTTGGTTGCAGGGCTCCCGGTTGCCCTCCTGCAGAAAAGAATGAGGCAACATGGAAACGGGCTGGGAGAGGAATTCGTGGACTGACAGGAAGGTATGCAGGAGGAAATTGAGTTCTGCAGAATTTTCCTCAATAGTTGGGTGTATTCATTACAGAAAATCTTCTGAGAGCAATTGTAACTGGCTAATAGAGTTTGAATGAAACTGATAGTCCTGCTATGGAGTGCGTGGGAATAACAGTCTCATTATGTTTCACAGGGCATCCCTTCAATTCGAAGGGTGACACACTGAGTACAGAGGGGTAGAGGAGTCACTGATTGAAGTGAGGCAAGACAGACTAACAGGAGAAACTTTGTGGAGTATAATTGCAAGGAAAATAACTTCACTAGGAGAGCAATTAGGCTGTATGTTAGTCTTCCAGAGAAAAAGCAGGAACTATATCACTCCCGTTTGCACTTGGAGCTCTGGAGAGCAAACTACATCTTGCAGCAGTTGGTACAAGTAACTGCATCTTTCCTGCAATTGCTACAGAGGAGGCAGTGGAGAAAGTCCATTTGGCTGAGAGCCTGGTGGGATGTAGCCCTGATCAGAAGCACATTAATGGAGTTAATTTTCAAAATGCATTTGATTATTACGTTGCCCAGGCAGAGAATCCATCATAGTAATTAAGACAGGGTGTCAAAGGGGGGATGCAGTTGCATGCTTGCCGTGCACATGAGCTAAGGCTAGTTCACTGTGTGGCACTCGTAACAATAACATCGTCCAGGCAAGCAGACTGCGGGTGTTCTTGAGGCTCCTCTTCTTAGGAGGAACCTCCATTCACTGGAGTGATTCTGGTCCCCGAAGGGACAGATGCAGTGTACTGAGGGCCTTAAATGCACCATGAGGCAGAGGGTAGGGGCATGAGCTTCCTAAATGAGGCCTCCTCAGCCTGTTTCTGCTCCTCTACACCCTTCCACAGCACCAAGGTTGGGTTTTGCCTTTTGGAACAGAGATACTCTCTCACAGTGAGAAGCAAAGGCTCTCACTGCTTCTCCTCTCAGTTCTCTGTTTTTGATCCATACCCTTGGCTGAGGTTCAGGCAGCACCAGGCGTGTGGCTGGCACCTGCCCCGCTGCTGGCTCTGACCTGCACATAAATGGCCCTTCTCAGGTGTTGTGTGGCAGAGGGGAGTGTGAGCTGGTGTACCAGGGCCTCTCAGTTAGCCATCTGATGTCCAGACCCCTTGGATCTCCCATCTGCTTTAGCTTAGAGCAGTTGCTAGACTGCTTCACCCTGGACTAGGTCAGAAAACCAAACAGCTCTGACCAGCTTTTTGGCATCTGTCTCCTGAATTTGCTGAACCGAAGGAAAGTCAAGTACAGCAGAGGCTAGTGCATCTTTGGACAGTGGGAAATGGCAGGGCCTCAGTGTATGTGCATGGCCAAGAATAGATTAGCTTTGTCTAACCTGAGCTGACCTTTGATCTCTGGTGCTCCCTGAAGTCTGATGACACTGATAAAACTCCCCGGAGGAACAAAGCCTGTTAACTCCTTCAGCCTCAGAGCGTGAAGTGTCCGTCCTCCTGCTTGTGTCCTCAGTGGCCACACAGCTACTATCTGTCCCATTGCCATATGAATTTTAGTAGTTGCAAACATGCTAGCTAAAACCACAGGGACAAATACAATGTTTTTTAAGAAGGGTTTGGTTTTTTTACAGTGAGAGCAGGCTTTCAGGTAGAGTTACTATCTTTTATGAGATCAAGTGTGGTTGGAAAAAGCAGACAAGCTTTCAGGCACGCTTGCCATTCTTCAGGTCTGAAATAGAAGCAGCAGATTTGAAAGCTAAAGACAAGTTGAGGACGATTGCTCAGAGTTTAATTAGAGATGTATCAGTTAGTTCATCTGTGAAAGAAAAGGTAGGTGGCATGCATGCAGTAGAGCGGATGTTAGGTTTAGAGAGAGATCTGATAACATGCATATCTCCTAGGAGGAACATGGAGGTAGTTAGCTTATAGCCTGTATAACACAGAAAAGTTATCGGGGAGGATTCGTTTGGTACAAATCAGTATTTCTCTTTGATCCACATTTAGTCAGATTTCCCGCTGCTGGTACGGGCTGCAAACACGATTTCCTGTTTTTTCAGATGCTCCTGAGAAAGGGCCACCCCAGTTTCTGCACTGCGTATCACTGGCTCATCCACACACAAGTGTCCTGTTCTATTTCATGTTGCTGCTTTGCAGGAAACAATTTCACCGCTGTCTTCATGCTGTCTTAAATACTGCTGTATCCATGCACAGTTTCACAGCCTCGCCTCTTCGTTTATCAGCTTGCCACTGAAGACAATAACCTTCCCACTGCCTGTGTTTCAGCAGTGCTTATTTTGGGAATATGTACTGCAGAACTGAGCATGAAATGATGGACTGCCTAAAGAAAAGAGTGGCATATCCTTGAACCCTGCAAAATGTTTCATAAGAATTCCCAAATGTTCGGTTCAAGCTACCATGCGATGATTGTTGTTAATATTCCTCAGTAAGAAAAATAGAAACTTATCTAGGTTTTCCATTTCTGATTTTGTGGAAAGTTTGTCTTTTCAGGGGAAGGAAGTATTTTACAAATAAATCATCGAAAATCCAATTTTCAATTTAAACAAAAAAAAGATTCAGTCCGAACCCTTGAGTCAGACCTTCCGGGTCAGCATTCACACATGCTATTGCACTCACGATGCCTAGGTGAAGTGTTTTTCTGGAACACCATGCCCAGGCGTGCACTGCCTTGGATACATTTGCAATCCCTTTCCTCCAAGTTATGAGCCTGAATCCATTGACTCCCATGAGTAATAATGAGGGAAGAACCTCAGGTGCATTTGAAGCAAACTTCTCAAACTTGAATGAGCCCCAGCATTTGCAGGTCATTAGCTATTTGCTTCAGACTAGGCTTTCTTTCTCACTTTTTGCACAAAGCCTCTGAGTTTACTGTGAAAAATCAAAGAATTCTGATGCATTTTTAGCACAATTTATCATTTTGTGCTAAATTAGAAGTGACTCCTAGGTTACTAGTTTCCCTTCTGCCTGGCACATAATGAGAATGGTATGTATTTTGCTAGTGCTTTCTTATTCATCATTTTCTCCCTGCTTTTTAACAAGTTGCCTCACCTTTTGTTCTTTGATTTCTCTTCCATTGCCTCTTCAGCAGATAATCTACCTCCTTGGGAGTTTAGCTCCCTGATGAGTTCTTCTCTGCTTTACCCCTTGTTCTGCCCTGAACCCTACATCTGATTCTGGGTTTATCCCTGGAAACCAAAGTATAACTCCACCAGCTCTTCATCAGGACTGGTTCTGGAGAAAATGGCGCATTATTGGTTCGCATTTTGTACTCATTCTCTCATTACCTTAAGAGCATTTTCCCCCAGCTTGACATCCCTTAACATGTATTTTCAGACCATTTCTGGTATTTAGCTTCATCTCTGATCATAAAGGCTTTTTCTTCTTCTTCTGCCTTTCTTTTTACTTTTTTCCTCTCCAACTTGCACTAAACTATAGCTTCACTGAGAGTCCTCTGGGTCAGGAATCAGCATGCAGCTAACACATGCATCAGTTCCCCACTGAAGGTGTTCAAGAGGAATGCCAGATGTCCACTGCTGCGCTATATTTGAGCTCTTTGGCATTTTGATACTATCACATGGTTCTTGCCCTCCTTATGTGATCCTTCTGTCTTGCGTCTCCCTGTGGAATCAATTCAGCTGCTTGCTCCAGCATCTTCTGGAGTTCTGCCATATAGTGAAAGGATAAAGATTAGGTGCAATCAGATGGGACTGGGTATCCTCATGTCTTTTCACAGTAATAGCACGTTGGGAACATCTGCCATCTTAGTGTACATCTACAGTGTATATTCCAGGTAGACACGATCCATGGAGCCAAACAAAGCTAATACACTCTGCCTCTCTGTCAAGTCTACTAGGTCAAGCCCAGGGCTGTGCCGAGATGACAGCACCAGCGCTGGGTGCAAGTCGGTGAGCTCTAAGAAGTGTGCACTTCTCTCTTGTTTCAGTAAAGGAAGGAGTGGGTGTTCTGGTTAAGCCTAAAGGTGACAGTTAGATCAGGGTAAAATCATTGAGACAGGGGACATGGTGCAGCTTGCTATCAACTCATTGGTTAGTTCATCCAGCCCCTATGGTCATAATATAAATAATACTGATACTGCATGGCTGCAAAAAAATGAGATTCAGGAAGAATTGAGCAGGGCTAGATTACAGACAACAACAAACAAAAATTTGAAGTCTGGCTTGCTTCACATTCAAATTTCAGTCTCTTTCTCTTGACTCCAGCATGTGTTTTAAACAGTCATTATGGGTTGATGATGGTTTGCAATTTTCATTTTCATTTATTTCCCTGAGGAAAGCTGAAACGCCAGCCTGGCATGTGGCTTGCAGTGGGTTGCCTTCTGGATGGTTTTGTGCAAAGTTTTCCAGCTGGGTTCACAAAGACATAGATTTGTTTAAGGTCACCCAATGAAACAGGGACCTTGGTGGTGACAGAGCACAGTGGTCCTTGACTGGAATAACATCACTGCAGTCCTACGAGGCAAAACTTTGCAACACCTTTGGTTACACTGTCAGTCTGCTCAGAACCCAAGAGGTGCATTTACTGGTGACTAAAGGTATATACAGATTAGGTTGCGTTTGCACATATATGGTCATAAATCCTGTCTGAACATGGATTGTCCTTCAAAGAGCAAGAGAAATAGCCTCAGTATCGACTACAGTGGCACTGAACACCCACACTCAGTTGGCTTTGCCATCAGTCATTCAAAATTCTCCCTCTACATGGTTTGATGGACAATAAACGAAATGAAGGGTCCATCTACTTTCAAAGGCTTAAGAGTGAACAGGAATCAGCATGCCAAAGCTTATCAGTGTTTCAAGCCAACACGTAAAGTGCTGCTCGCATGTGGATGCCACAACCCTGAGTGCACCTCCCTGGGATGTGTCCTGAAAATGTTATTACTGGTGCCTATTGCACAAATGCCATCATGTCTCAGCATGGAAGAGGCTCTAGCAAGAAATGGAGATGAAAAAATGCTTAGAGAGTTGGTAGTCGATCTGTTCCAGGTGCCTGCCAATGGCAAGGGGTAGGTGGGCTAGCGCTGGGGAGTCTTACAACAGGGGTTGCCTCACTAGGAGTGAGCAGTAGGACAGGCAGAGTTACAGGAAAGAGCTCTGTAATTCCAGACACCACATGATCAGGACCTGCTGTTCATCTGGTTTGTATCATTCCCTCAGGATCTTCATCATGTCAGTATATCTGGAGGTGAAATCTTTCATCTGGAAATATAAATGACTTGGAAATTTAACAGATATCAGACAGAAAATGAAGGCAAAGAATAAAGAGAAACGCATAGCTCAAGTGTTTTGTTTGTTGAAGTTTGAGGAATGGGAATGATTAAAAGGATCTGCAGATTTGTATTAAATTCATCAGACCATTTCAGTGAGAAGAAAACTTAAAAGTTGAAGCTTTCCATTTCAGCCTTTTATAAACAATATTTTGAGTGTGTGCGGTCCAAGGTGCTCCCATTCAAACATGAGAAAACAAGCAATGAAACAGCAATTTGAAAATCAAATGAAACAATTCATTGCAGACATTTCATTTGACCTGAAAGAAAGGTTTGTTGAAGAGCTTAGCTTCATCCCAAGAAAAAAGAAAAGAAAAATAATTTATGAAAATTTTTGTCCATTTTGGAGGTTTGATCAGTGAACTGAAACATCAGTTATTTATGCAGCTCTAATCACAGAACTACAGACATCTGGCTGCCTCAATCACACTGATTTGCTCTTGTTCACAGGTGATGTTACTCCCTTGTATGGAAGAGTGATCCACTTAAGAGCCTAACGTGTTGAGCAGATGTAGTTAAAATCTTGATGCCAAGTGGAAATAATGAGAACACTCCCAAATGCATTAGCTTCTCCTCTCCCTGAAGTCAGAGGGATCATTTTGACTCATATTTGCTGTTTCTTATTATTGCCCAATTACTGTAATCTCAGCTTAGCTTTTAAAGGTCATCCCCTGCCTTTTCTTCCAGCTCAGAGGCCAGGGACTGAACAAGGTTTATCCATAGGTAATCAAGGCAATGTAATGGTCACTGATTAGAAACTATCTCAGCTCTTTTCCCGTTCAGGTGCTATATGACTTGTGTGAGGCATTACTCTGCTCTCAGCAGTGCCTTAGGATATATTTAGCACAGAATAAAGGCATCCAGATCAGGCTGTAATTGGGTCAATTCAAGAACTAGAGCAAAATTGCCCTCTTTCTTCTCTTTCCTTGGCCCAGCACATCCCTAGCTAAGCGGCAGTCAGTGTAACTCAGTGAAGTGGTAGGAGGCCAGTTGTGTCCCAGTGTAGCACAAGGGGACGGTGGGACGCTCCCCCAGCATGCGTCCCAAGAATCGCAGCTCATGCACCCAGGACCTGGTGTGGTTTGCTAAGCAGGACTGTCTTCCCTCAGCCCCCCCTTTATGCTTTGTCTGTGTGGAGGGTGAGATCCCTCTCGCATCCTTCAAGAGATCTGCTGTGCTTGAGCCCTCCTGGGAAGGAAGGTGGTAGGAGGAAGCCTTTTGTTCTGACAGATCGTTTTGAAGCACTTCGTGTTTGCCATAGCTTTCTGCTGGATCAAGCAGGAGAATTAACAGAAAAACTACAGTAAAGAAATTTGGGGAGTTTTGCACTCTAGCTAGAATGAAACTTATAGCTTAGACAGAGAGTACAAAAAGGAGGGAAACATGGGGAATAAAAGTCAAAAATCCCTGAAGCTGAAGAACAAGCCTTGCAGCTTTAAGGGCTCGAGTCTCTGATAGGGCACAGTGTGTGGGTGTTACCTGACTTCACTCTTGTCCGTGCAGCTGGCAATTTTGAGAAGATTGGCTCCAGTGGAGATGCCATTACAGGCACCCACTCTTTGAAGGATGACTCCTTATTTTGTCCAAGATAAAAGTAAACAATGTGAGTTTACCTTCACTTGCCATTGACCGTAATACCTGTTGCCTACCGAAAGCAAAAGGTGTTGAGGTATTGTCTGATCTGTATTTTGTATTGATATATTTGAGGACATCATCACTGACCCATTAGTTGCCACCTGATGGCTTTTCATTTAGCAGAAAACCAGAAACAAGATATTCTCTGATATATGAATCCCTGGAAACTGATGCTTGAGGTCTGCATATATATAAGGAGACAAATATGGGAAGACAAGTATCTCAGGAGGATTTGGGGGCCAGAGAGCTACCTGTACTTCAAGAGAATACCGCCGAGAGTATGTTTTGTGGGAAAGAACGTTTGCAAACAGCAGGGATTTTGCAAGACAAGCTGCCCCAGTAAGATGAGACTGGTACCTGAGAGAGGGATGTTCCCCAGGGGGGAAGGGAACCTTCTCTCAGCTCCTGCAAGGGGGGTGAGGAGGGCAGAACGAAACAGCTCATTTCTCCTGGTGAAGTCTCGACAGGATTGCAATAACAGCAGCTGGGCCACCAACTCCCAGGGCACATCCCAGCCAGAATTACTAGACTTAGCTCTGCCTGGCAATAATAGTGCTGCCGTCACACCAGAGACCTCCCCTTCTGCGTGACAGCTCAGAGCACCTCGGAGGTGGGTAACTTACTCATTAACCAGACTGCTTTGTCATGACAGTCTGCATCATGTTTGCACTGACTGACAGCTGTTATTTCTGTGTAGGAGAAGGTGATGAGAGGGACTAGGCCTTTTGGAGGTGTAAGGGAGCACTTGGAATCCATCATTTTGTCATCCAGAGACTCCTTTTTTGCTGTCCTGATCAGTCAGAGCTCAGATACTAATGACTGGGACTTGCTCCCCGCTCCTCAGCACCGAGCAAGTGCTGAGCCTTGCGTTATGGAAGGAGGGAGCTTTGCAGAGGAGACTGGGGAAACTTAAGCAGGTTTTTGGAGGACTCTTCCTACCTATCATGGGAGTTACTCAAGGTCTGTCTAGTAGCAGTGTTTTCAGGGTTGGATCTGGATTTCTGGATCCATTACCAGCCACAACACAAACACCCACCACAGCCTTAATTCTGTCCTAGCAGAAATCTTGCCTTTCTGTTAGCCTTTTTCTTCAAACATCCCACATCCACGGGAAGCCAAGATGCCTCCGCTTCTGTCTGTTCGATACTGCTGTGGGAAAGAGAATGCCTAGGAAAGCAGAGAGGAAGAGTTAAGGTTGTTTTGTAGGTTCTGTGTTATTCAGAGTGGTCGAACTACCTTATAAACAGGACTTGGGTAATAACCCAAACCAGAGATTTATGGCAGCTTCATCAGTATAAGGTTGATATGAAAGACATTACATAATATTGAATATACTGTCTGAACAGAAATGATTCGACTAAAATGTTGCATCGTGCGTAGGACTATGCATTTATCTCATAAAAAAAAACAGCAAAGGACCATCATAACTCACAAACCTTGCAAACTCATGGTTGTCACCAGTAAAAGGCTTTGGAACAAGACAGGGAGAAAGAATATCGCTCCGAAATTATTATAGAAATGTGTCTCTTTAAAGGAGTTGAAAATAATATGGGTTCGATTATCTCTGACGGGGCTTAACTGGCCTTTATATCCAGATTCCATTCAAAATGGATAATTTTCCATTTAAAAACATATTTTTCCCCCTAGTGAGTAGGAAATGAAACTAGATGACTTTGTATCCCTAAAAAATGTATTATCCAGATTATCTTTGGGAAGATTTAAAGAAAGAAACCAATCTCTTTGCAGTAGTGAAATTTCAAAGCCTGATAATTTTACTGTGATGCTTTAAAATAAAGAGACAATTTAATTCTTCTGATGTAGCGGTGTTGTTTGGTCCTTGCTTCATCTCAGGTGCTTCTGAAAGATGCTGGAAAATAATAATCGTGTTCCCTTCCAGACACACAAATCAGACTCTCTTCAGCAGTATAATTTTAGATTACACACATTAAAGTTGAGGAAAAATTTCGTATTTCTTCCCTCAGTTTAGCTGTTTGCAGGTGAAGCACTCCCTTAAGCAGCATCTTAGCCACCACTGAGCTTGCAGTTTCTTCCTCCATCGTGTCCTCTGGGTCTGACTTTGGGCCAAAGCATTTCTAGGAGCAAACTGGTTATAAAATACTACAGGAAGGAGGATTTCTCAGCCAGGCAAAGTAAACAAAATCTTCTCTTTCTAATCTGGAATTCCTCAGGGTTAGTAGAAATACCAAGGACAGATCTGCAGATTGATGTTTTCTGCTTACAAAATAGGTCGAATAAGGACAAGACAAGTTTTCCTGCCTCTTCCCTGCCAATGCCCTCCAATCTGAGTCAGTGCAGTGCTTCTGCTGAGGTGAATGAAAGTTCAGCCTTCAAGCCTAGTCGTTCTTTGACTCCCACAGAAAAGCCTAGTCAGCAGAGATAATCAAATTAAAAATAAAAAGGGGGCAAAATTGCAACCGTTTCCATGAAATCTGTATTCCTCTTTGCTTTGTGACTAGCATATATGTATTTTCCATGCTTTGTTATGTATCTGTAGGTTAATATAAAGATACTAACCTTTTTCTATGCTCACAAAGAAAATAGAACCTCTCTGGTGATTTCTGAACCCCTGGGAACCTCCCACACTGATTTTACAAGTGTCCTGGTGACAGGAAGATGGACATGTGTTTACTTCAGGCATCTAGCCGTTATGTTTGGGGAGGAGAGGCACTGCTGCAGAACACGCTAAATGTCCTTTGGAGAGGTGAGATGTTCAGTTAGTTTGGAGTCTTTGGAGTCAGAATGAATTACTGATTTCCATCAAAGCCCAGGGACTGTGAAAAATAGGTGATGAGGTCTGGTGCAACCCTGTGGTCACCCTCAACAAAGATGACCTATCTGCCCATTGCAGGATTCGTGCCCTCCCCTCTGTATGGGCTCCAGGGGCTACTGCTCCTTGCAAAATTATCATTCTTCCTTCCTCAGCTCTAATGTCACATGCGTGACAGCCACCTTTGACCTTTCCGTGCTAATGTTGTTAATAATCAGCTAAGGGTGTCTTTAGATCCTATCTATTTCAAGCCAGAGGGAACAGGGAGAAATCGGCTCCTCTGGACTGTGTGGTGGGAGTAGCACTAGACAGTATTTTACACTCAATTAAAAAAAACATGTTCTTCTTAAGTCAGGGTCAAATTGGCAATGAAACCAGTTGTAGGCAATCCTTGGAGGAGATTTTGGATCAGAGTCATCATGGCTCTATGAGACTCAGTGTAATGAGATTATGATGCCGGATTTGAGACCAGTGACCTTGGAGTCTCATATCTGGATGAGTTCAGATGGATTTTTGCTTAGAGAAGCACCTGTCTAGTGATTCAGAACAGTGAAATAACTTTTCAGTGATTTAATTTTCACCTGCAAAAAAAAAAGAGTTTAGTTCAAGTCTTATTCTTCCCAGGACAGAATAGTGATTTGATTTAGGGCTTTCATGTCCTAATCCTATGTTCTATTCATGCAGCTATTGGAAAAACTTTGAGGGAGAAAATCTTCATATCTCATAGGTCTGCTGTGTCCAAAGTTCCTCCTTCACATTCTGAGAATTTCAGAGTCTCAGCAGTTTATTCAATGTGCCTTCTTTTACAGTTTATAACCAAGCACAATACACTGCAGTCAGAGAATCGCAGTTAAGTTCCAGTTGGAATTTAGTTCACACACAGACTCCAATAAGTAATCCCAAGAAATGAAAAAACTCAGAGCACAGCTGAGGCACAGATCAAGCACAAGTTGTAAAAAAGGTTTTAAAGTGGAAGGCTGTATGAAGAAAAGAGAAGGCTTAACTTCAGGGCTAATGCTTTAAGTTTATAGTGATCTACTTACAACCTTAGATCTATTTTCATAGTGTGGGAGTACAGATGCAAAACTTCCCACTACATATTAGCTGTAGCTTGAGGACACTTTGCATTTATTTGCCTTTGTTTCTGATGTCTTGCAAACAGCTCCTTAGCTAGAGCTGAGTGCTTCCCAGACCTAGGTAGGGACTTCCAGTTTGAGCCACGATCTGGCTCCTGTTTAATGTTCCTTGCCCTCTGAGCACAGTTTGTTCTCTCAGCACTCTCTGAGGGCTTTCTTTTACGAAGGATGGAAGAATGGCCGCTCTGAAACAGTGCTGGAAGCATTATCCCAGGCAAAGTAAATTTTTGAGTGGAAGGCTTTCTCCACACTCTGGGGTCCGTGTTTCTCCTCACTGATGTTGGCACCTCTCTCACTCTGCTTAACTACCAGGGTTTCTGTGACTTCTCCCGGCCTTGGACACCTGGAGACAGAGCTGAAGGTGCATCCCTCCGTGCAGTGCCTCTAAATTGTTCTCTAGCTGAGCTCTAAGGGCTGTTCAGAGGAGGTGGTGCTTCCCAGTGCTCCCTGCCCCATCTGACATGCCAGAAGCAGGTTGTCCGTGAAAGATGGTTATTCTACTTTTTTCCTGAATTGGAAAACTAGTGAGCTGGAAGAATTCTCTGTGGGCAGTTGTCCATATACTTGGGAGCATCTTTGGTTCTCTGCCATGATACTTGTGCTACTTAACAATCTTACACTGTCCCTCCCCCTTCCTCTCTCGTAAGTACCTTTGCTTTACTGCAGACCTTTCAAAGCTGGCTCAGTTGAGGCATCTTCTTTCCAGAACTGCTGTCTTCTAAACTGCTTCCTTAATGTTAAAACTCCCCGCAAGGGTAAAATTATCCATGGAGATTTCCAGCATCTCAGTTAACCACTATGCCATTCAGACAGTTTGCATCGCTAGCATCGCCTTACACAAAATAGCAGCTACTTTGTCTTTAAAATCCATTACGGCATTGGCTGTCACCCAGTGCTAGAGCAACTGAATTACAATTAATAGCATCTCTAGCACAAGGCTTATAATGTCGTGATTGGGCTAATACTTAGCTTTCAAAGTTTCCTCTCCTTTTTTATGGAGAAGTGACTTTTTTTCTTTTCTTTTTAACTGATCGATCCAGATCTGTCAGGTTGATGTATTTGTCCTGTTCCTTTCTAAAAAGTCATCTTCACCAAGGCAGTTAGAAAATGATAGCGATGAGAAGAAACCTGCTAGGCCAGAACTGCTTATACTAAGTTGACCAGTATGATTTCATTGTAGCCTTGACCCTTTCCATCTCTCCGTCTGAATTCACAAGGGTGGGATTCATCTCACTGACTGAGTGTATCTACAGTGTGTCTCCAACTGAGCTAACTGTCCTGAACTCCCTGGTAGTCACGGAATCCAGACAATGGAGAACAGAGCGTGTTCCAGCTGTGTAAGTGTGAGTGTCGTCTTTAGAAAGAGATGAAATGCACCCCAAAATCCAGTGTTATGTGGACCAGGCTATTTCTCTGCGTGTGCTTCTGTTTGACATTTAATCAGATGATCCCTGCCCTCTAATTTGGGTGAGAAGGACTCAGCCTTCATGTATCTGCTGTTGTGCTTCCTTCAGAAACTCTTTGGGACGGAATAGGTGGGTTCAGCCCCAAAACACAACACGTAAACACACATTGGCCACATGTAGGTGTCAAGAAGCACATCTGCTGCCTAAGCTAACGCTGCATCTCAGGAAAACCCGGGGCTCAACTGAGCCAGACACAGCCATCCAGTGCCATTTGAGATCAAGACATCCGCACGAGGCTGTCAGGTGTCACCTGAGACGTAGGGGAGACCTGTGTGGATGTTGGAAGCCAAGAGGAGTGCAGCACATTTCCAATGGCATGATGCTCATGGTCAGCAATTCAGCCAAGCCCCTAGCTTGCATGTAGGCAGTTGGATTTAATCTTGAACTGCAACACACCCTAAATACTCTTTTTATTTTGTGGTTCTTCAGGGCGTGATGCCACAGAATTGTGCTCTGTGTCAGGAACATGTAGGTGGTGCTGCAATACAAGTGATAAATAACAGCAAGCAGCCTTGACTGCCTTCCTGATGTCTGCTTAATTAGTTAGTATTTTACCTGCTGTATCCTGGTTCCCCGTTGTTGGCACTGCAGTCCTGATTGGAGAGGCTGGAGAATTAGTTTCCATCATGCTAAGCAGGATTTTCTTTAGGCCATTTTGGCTTTACATCAAAGAGGGAAAACTGTGAAATGCCAGACATACTCTGCCCAGCTTTGCTCCCAATAGCTGTGGAAGTGGGTGCAAAATAGCCTCTGATGGTCCCTCTCACCATGACGCAACACCCAGCGGCAGCTGTCTGCCCCCTCTGCAGAGCTCACCTTTTTGTTAAACAGGAGTTAAGGGTGTGGATTCTGTGTGTCAATGCAGAGAGCACGGTGAAAACGGGACATCCTCCTCAATGTAGATGCTCTGCCTGTTTCGCAAAAGAAGCAGATCGCTGTAGTCACCAGGAGAGGGTGGGAGCACAGGGGCTGTTTAGTTAGTGCAGAGAGGGCGAAAGGGGAGTGAAGGCTGGATTCTGTCTGTTCTCCAGATGGCTCTATATTGTTACTTGCTGGCAAATTAATTACTTGTGGATGCAAAGTATATAGAATTTGAGGATATTTGAGTGTTCTTTGTGATTTTTTTCCCCCTACCTGTTCTTTCTACATCACAGAGTTGACCCGATGCGGGTTTGGGGTGTTTTTATTTTTTTCATTTTGTTATGGTTTGTTTACTGAAAATGTTCATTCATCATCAGAAAAAAAACAGCTTTATGGCCCCCAAACACCACTTTTCAGCCAAGAAATGGCCTTTCATTTTCAGACAAAACCTCTGCTTGGGAAGAACATACATTTTGTGAACATTTTTTTTTTAGCATAAGAAGCCCCACTTGCACTCAAAAAATCATTTTAATGGAAAGTCTTTGAGCAGTCTCATTGGGAACATCAAGCTTGTTGTGCCTAACCTCCTCTTTGGCTATTTTTTTTTCCAGAGAATCTTTGGAAAGCACCATTTATTGTTCTTACGGCTTAAATGAAAGCACAGTGGAAGCACAGTTCTAGCAGATGCATCCTTTCTCATAAATGTTTGTCAGACACTGGAATATAAATTATTTTCTCTATCTCTCTTCAGAAGCTTTTAGTGACATCATATTTGGAAAACAGGCTGTTAATTCCTACCTAGCTTTCTCCAGTTATTATCTGCCAGGGTCAAGTATAACGTTATTCCCGTTTTATAGATAGGGTTACTGAGAATGGGGGAAATTAAGTGAAAGCCAATGGTAGACATGAGTCATCCCCAGCCCTGGGTCCCGGTCTTACCCCAGTTAACGCCTCCTGCATGCGTGTGACGCGGTGGTCCTCAGGGAAGCTGCCAGCTATGAGGTTATATTTGAATTCTTGGTTAGACCCACAGCCATTTAAAGGATGTAGGCCAGAGAGGATTCAGCTTTCAGCTGGTGAATAAAGATTGTATCTTCAAAATGCAGTCAAGAAAAGAAAGAGGCATTCGGTGAGTGTGGCAGCTTCACAAAAGGACTTTGGAAGTAAGGACACACTTTCTGCTCCCTCCACCCCGGCTGCCCGCCCCATGGTACGCGAACACGCACGCAGTATCGGACAACAGGGCGCAGCTTACCCTGGAATGGGTAAAATGCATCTTTTCAGGCTGCTCTTCCCATGCAGTGCAGCGCAGCTAAGGGAGCCTTTGAAGTGGGATTATACAGTTTATCTTGTTTCCTCTTTGCCTTTTCTTCTCTCTGTGTTCAGGCATTTTTGCTCTTGAAGCCACATTAGAAGGAATTGGGAGGCAGAGCAGGGAGGCCTCTCATCTGGTTTGCATGAGGCTGCTTTACAGTAACACAGCATCAGTCCCATTGTCCACGGAGCAGCTGAAAAGAGGGTTGTTGGTCTAATAAAGGATATTAGCTCTCTCCAGGGGCCTTCCTTTGAAAAGGGAAGACAGATGTAACAAACCAACATAGCCTGAAGGTCAGCTTCAGCTGTCACTATTCCCTTCTCCTGAGAACTCTTTTTCTGCCTGAAGTACCAAAAGGATAGCTTGAGGGCACTGAACACACACACGTTTCTCACTGGTGTTGCCTGCTGTCATCCTCAGTTAAGCAACAAATATTAGGTGGCCCAAAAAATCCCTCCATTTCCACTGCACTAGGAGGTTTGGCCTGTGGGGCGCCAGTGCTCAGCACAGCGCTCAGAAACACGAGCTGGGCGTCAAGTCCGTAAGCGGTCTCAGTCCATAAATGTTGGTGTTTCTTGTGAGCTTCCCGTGGGACAAGCGCAGATTGCCTGGCTGCCCAGATGTACAGCTGCAGGCAGGGATAGAGACACAGCTGGGGTCACCTTCCAGAGCAGGTGGCACCCAGGGTGCCCACCCGCTCACCAGCAGCGGCTGCGATGTTTTGCTGCCAGACGCTCCTGGCCAAGCTGTCCCCGGACTTAGTGCCAGCACTGCAAGCTGTCTGCCAGGCCTTGGGTGAGCAGGAGGTGGACACTTCAAGAAACATGCTGTGCTCACAGCTGCTCCCAAGATCCCTCCTTATGAGCAATATCAATACACCCTCAGCCTCTGGCAGCTAAGGACCAGCTTAAGCTCTCCCATCTACTGTTCCAAGTGCAGTGGATGTTGCTATATATTGAGAAGAAAAATATCACTTAGCAAAAGGAGATCTTCTGCCAGATACAACTTTTCCCTCCAGCTACAGGAAAAATGTCATATGATAAATGGTAATCACACTGTTTAATACTCTGCTGCGAGATGCTGGGATCCTGCAGTGATGAGGAAAGGATAAAGCCTTTCTAGAGCAGCTTGTGCTTCCTTTAGGCATGTGCTGCAAGCAGTTTTGGGACCACCTTGCAGGATATATCTCTTGTGGGGGGTTCTCCAACTGGAGCTTCCAGCTGAAAGCTGCTAGGATGCAGGAGGTCTGGATCTGACGTCCTGCTCTGCCATGGATTTCCATCGGATCTTTAAGTGCACTCCTGACTTTCTCCAGACAGCTCCCCTGTGTCATCAGTCTGACAGGTGAGAGTCCTCAAACCCAGACCTGTGTGTTATCAACACTGCAGATCCCCCCACTCCGGCCTTCATTGCTTCCGCCAGCCCCATGTTGCATGAACTCTCAGGAATGAGTTGACACAGACTTCATTCATTTCCCAGCCTTCCCTCTGCCAGCAGTGCTTCGGGAATCCCTGCGGGAAACCTGGGCTGAAGTTGGAAAAGGGTGTAAAGAAAAGGTTCATCACCTGTCTTCTCTGGCATTTTCTCTCTGTTTCTTGTATTTGCAAGCTGGTAGGCATTCTCCAATCACCCAAGCAATTTAGGATGAGATAAATAGTGCCTTGGCCTTCATTTGACTGCATCGACTCTTTTTCCATTACTCATCAAAAGAGTTATGAAGGATTTTCCCGTCATGCCCATTCTTTGGGCATGTTTGAACTGTACGTTTCCTAAAACAGCCCCTGTGAGCCCATCTGCTTGTCATTTCCAACTCACTGCGGCCCCACACAAGCGTCACGCATCCCTCGGCTTCGGAACGCCATCCTCAGGGATGCGGTTTGCAGGTGGCAGGCTCTGATCGAGTCTGGCTGACTGGCCACGTATTTCCAGGGAATTTGTCAGTCTTCTCATTCCTACAAGCCTCTTCCACAGTGTGCAGGTCACAGCGCTTCATTTCGCCTGCTCCTGTAGCCAGCAACAGGCCAGAAAGGCCCAAGGGACGTGCGCCGACCAGCACACTGACATCTCGGAGCCCGACTGGATGCAGCTGGGGAAAAGCCTGGGGTTGCCCATTCGGTGTGTACCTGAAAATGGGCACGTTGCCCATTTCCGCAGCTGAAAGTTCAAGGCTGCGTCTGCCACGTGTGCCAGCAAGTTTAGCATTCACCAGCCCGCCTTGAGAGTCTTTGCAAAACCCCAAATTACCACATTTGTAACCGAAAAAATCGCTATGTATGAAGCCCTGATCTGGTACATGAGCAACGAGCTAGGCAGAGGAGATAAATAGGCACATTATTACTGCAGCCGGAGACATGCAGTCACTGGCCTCATTACTGCTATTCACACACAGAAAATGAGAGCAATAATATTAAAAAAAACAACAGGTCCCACGGAGGGGTGGGGGAGGCTGGAATTAAACTTGCTACTGTTGAAATGTTCCTGGATGTACTTGGTTCTCGTGCCCTCTTTCTCTCTCCCTCTTCTCCAGCCTAAAATATGTTACTTGACGGGCTGGAACTGTGCAGGGCTTTGAATCTCAGGTGTGGTTATCGCCTCCGGAGCTCACCTCCTGCCTAGAGCAGAAAGTTCCCTTCAGCAGCCGCTTCGCCTGGACTGCATGCAACACGCAGCTTAACGCTTGCAGTTCAGGATCTGGGCGAAAAGTGTTTGGAGATACTGCCCTTCTCAGGAACCGTTAATAGCTGTTAACCTGTGTGTCCTGTGAGTTTGAAAGGCCTCTGGATGTAAAATAGGCGCCTTTATTAAATTGCCTCCATATCTGAGCAATGTGATAAAAAGAGAGAACCAAAACAACCCTCTTTTTCTCCCGCTTCCTCCCAAAGGGCCTGCAAATGAAGATGTCAGCTCATAAATATCCGCAGGAGTGATAACTGCCCAATTCAGAGCTCTCCCGAGCGATTCAGTGATGTTTTCCGGCATGCAGGAAAGGTAATTGTTTGGATGAGAGCTTTTGTTTTTTCCGTGCTGCTGAGACATGTGGCAACCTTGGATAGGATTAAGCGCGACTCAGGTGGCAGAGGAGGTGGCACCTCTTTTAGGTTAAGGCCTGAAAAATGAGCTCCCCGAAATAGCAGGGCAAGAAACGATGCCCATTGCTGGGTGCTTGGAGGAGAGACGCATCTTCTTGCCTGTGTCCCACACCCGCCCAGCGCTGAACTGCCTGGAGCTGTTCATCCGTCTGGTGGCGGCTGTTCAGAAGAGGCTGAGGCTGGCTGCAGCAGGCAGGCAGGCAAGGGAAAATCCCGTTTTCACAGAGACGGGAATGAGGAAGCTGCTAGGGAGGAAGGCTGGGCAGCGACTCAGACACCTCGGGCTTGAGACGTGACTTTCACTCCCAGCCTGGCTGTGCGCTTCCTGGTGGCCTTGTACCCAAGGTCCTTCTGTCCCCTTGTGCCTTGGGTCCCCAGGCATAAAATGATGGTACTGCCAGAGAGAGGCAACCCTTTTGGGGCCACAGCTTTCGAAACTATAGCTAACCTGCTGCAGAGCACCACAGGGAGAAAATTACATCTATCCCTGGCCCAAAGCCTGAAAATACGAGTCAAGCCTTGAGCGTGTAGTGAGGTTTTTCTTTTCAGTGTTATTTTAGGATTTCCTTTGTCTTTTGCTCGCTGCTTTATGGGCCCTGATGTCTCCCCTGGATTATGTTTAAGAACTTTCCTCTGAAACTGCAAGGTTTAGACTTCTTGGTTGTGTAATGCTACGTGAGAATTTCCCAGGCTGAAGGACTGAGGCTTTGGTATTGCTGGAGTCCTCATAAAGGAGTGAGCACCTGCAAAGCTGGCTGGCCCTGCTGAGTTTCCTGCTGTAAATGCATGCCAATATTTCTCATCCTCTTACCTACACCCTTTCACAGGATCCTTTCCGCTTCTGTTCCACTTACATGCAAACGGTACGAGCAGTGTGAAACCCTTCCTGAGGCCTCTGGCCCTGTGTTCTTTGTCAGGGCCATATAAACAGAATGAAAAACGCAAAAATACGAAAATGCAGTGTTCCAGATTTCCAGCTGACGTCCTCCGTCCTCCTCCCCCTGCCCTTGGCTTTGCATCCAGCCCGGAGGTGAGAGGATAAAGCTAAGAAGCTAAGGAGATTTAGCCTGATTCAGGAAAACATGATATTTTATGCCTGCAGTATTGGTGGAAGAGATTATGCTGGGTCATTAGCAAGTCCCGGATTGTTTGATTACCCTAACCAGGCAGTGGAAAGGAAACAAACGGGGAGGAAATTGGCCCACAGGGGCTCTGAGATTGTGCTGGTGATATGTTCCTGGTTTTATTATTTGTGTGTTGTGCTTAGTGGAAGGTTTTAAAGCAGCCAAGTGGGAAACATTGGTTTCAGCAGCAGCACTGGGTCTGGCTGCATTCAGTGCACGTGTCCACCGTGTAAAATGTGGTAATGCCGAGCTAATGGGGGGGTAAGCAGACACGGGAGGAAAAGTTGCTCGTTTCCTTCCCTGCTCCCTCGATAGCTGTAAGCGTCTCTCCCAAGGAGGTGCTACGGACTGTGACAGCTTTCTGCAGTCACACGACGCAGTGCTCCTGGTGATGTCTGAACACCTCCTTTGGCAACCTGCTCTCCACAGCAGCCTCCGGGCTTGTACTCTGCCTCCGTGCTGCCCGGGTTCCTGCCCTGCCCGCCCGGTGCTGCCTCTCTGCTTTGCCTTCCTGGTTGCAGCCCGGGCTTCTCCCCCGCCCAGGCTGCAGCTTTCCGCTGCGCTGGACCAACCTTGGTTGTCCTCTGCACGCAATTGCTTTGCAACATGAGTTCTGGCAGCTCCAAAGATATTCTGGGCTCCGTCCCTGCTCTGTCTTCTGGGTCTGTGATCTGGTTCCCAAGGCAGCTTCTTGCAGGAACTGCTAGGATGAGGTCCAGGATAACATACATGAGGAGAAAGAAACCTTCGATTTTCCATGCCCCATTTTAAGCAGTGGATATGTTTCGATTTTGCTCTAGTGTCTAAGTTGGCAATGCTAATAAATTGTTCACTGGGGCAAGATATCTAACTCTGATGTGCAGGGACCTTGCTCTGACTTTCAGAACAGGGTGACACAGAGGACAAGCATAAAACAGCGGCCCCTCTCTCTCGCCACAGGATTTAATAGCATTTTCTAGTTACACAGTTGTCCAGATCCAGTGTAGCTCCTTTAAAAGCCCCAGTTACCTAAGGAGCAGCCAGCACTTGCTCAGGTATTTTCTAAGTGGATGGAGCCAGTGTAAGCAAATAATTTCAAATTAAGGTTGACAGATGCCAAAATTAAAAAAAGAGACTTTTTAGTCAATATGGATCACTGTAAGTCAGGAGCAATCACATTTTATTGCAATGTCGGGAACAGCAAGCCTTGGGTCTTCCCACTCTAGAAAGAAGAGACAAAGTTAATTTTGATGTGGATGATACCATCACATTGGGTTGTTTTATTGCTAACAAAGAACAATTGAGGAATTTATTCTGCTGATCTACAGTGAGTCCTTTTATCCTTTTGTAAAGGAACTAAGTTTAATCACATCTGGCAGACCTGCTGGGTATAAATGTGTCCCAATATCCCATTACGTTTTTCAATTTACGTGCATTAGCTTTCCCCAGGAAAGTCCTCTGCACTTCTGTCCATTGAATTAAATGACTATTATGAAAACAGAGCAGGACATTCTAGTGATTTGGATGTTTCATTTTACCCTAGGAGGCAATTAGTGCCAGTAAGTCCTGTTACCAATGCCTCCTGCAAATTCATCTCAGAAGTAGAGCACGTAAATGGCCACAAGTGGAGAAGTGGGACAAAAGTTTCATATCCCAGTTCCCCTTCCACTAGACCCACCAGTAAGGAGGAACAGGAGAGCTGTGTCTATGTACAGAAGAGCAAATTCTGTATCTTTAATACTGGAAAACTTAGGTACGGTTACTTCCAAGTGAAGAAGTGACATTAAAAATCAATGCTAGTTTAGTCTGTGTCCTGCAACAGAGACAAATGCTATCCAAAACATACTTTGGAGCTAATGATATTAGTGATGTAAATAATTGAAGCAGAGGGGGAGAGGCAGGCGTTTAAAGGCTCAACAAAAGTAGAGGAAGCACATTATAGATCAGATTGGAAATAAGATGAAGACTTGAGCCCTGTAATCTATATTGATCAAGGCATTTCCAATATGCTCATCAGCAGCAGAGAAAGGCAATGAGGAGAGTGTCATTAATCACACCAGGGCTGTGCCTGAGGGCACAGGCAATCAGCTTCTTGTGCTGCCTAGGCACAGCATTCGTATGCAGAAAGACACACTGCGCGCTAAACAATTTAATAAACAATTATGCATTTATGGGCAGGATCGCAAAGCCTGTGGTTTTAGGTATTAGGATTGAACAGCTGAAGCCTGCAGCTTGGCGAACAGGTCCAGGAAGCCAACATAGAAAGTAACATGCACAGGAAGGAGCTGCAACTGAGGCTCCTGCTCAGGAACAGCTACCGAGCTCCTGATAAGCTGGGACAGGGCAGAGGGAGCTGAAATTACAGTTTGTGTGTCTGCCATGTAAAAGCCAGCCAGATTTCACTTCTACAAGACGAGTTTTTATAATCTTTGTAGCTCTAAATGCAATAGCACACCCAGGGACACGAGTAATAAAGACCTCATTTTCATGTAAATATAGCCAGCAAGAAGAACAGCAATCAGGAGGAAGAAAAATAGAAGGAATAAGTGAATATTTTTCAATGCAATATTGCCCAGAGCTCCCTGCAGGATCTTGATTGGTATTTGGTGTTTGAGAAAGTAAGTAAGAAAAGAAGGAAGGGTGGGTGTACCTGTCGCTTCATCCCCAGGTGTACAAATGCAGGAGATGAAGCACACAGCTGTAAAATGCTATGTCCAAAGAAGCTTGTTTACTGTTCCAGATCCGATCTGCTAATATGGCAAAATATCCTTAGGGGAGGTGTATATGTAGTAAGAGTAGGGTTCTGCCAGAAGTAACTGGTTGGTCAGCAGGATTGTACCCTTACGGAGTGTGATCTCGAGCTATATTCTTGCGCCATGAGCTCCTGTCTTTCCTAAGGCACTTTCTGAAGAGTGTTTTTTGAGTGTGTTTATTGTTTTTTTGTAAAGACTCCTTTAGGGAGCATAAGTTAAGATCGATTTTTAATGTGCTCTAACATCCCTGAGATTTTGCTTTGGAAGTAATGTAAATGAAATCAGCATTAAGCGTCCAGAGGGCAGACCAAAGGTCATCGCCGGCAGTTGAGACGGCGAGACAGCTGAGCTCCTCCACCTTTTACCGAGCAGCAGCGCTGGATGCAGTGCGAGGAGACAGCCACCGGCTGCTTGGCGGAAGAGTTCCTCGTGCACGTGTCCTAGCCAGCCTTCCCTTTTGTATGGGAAACCGGCCGTTCCTGCTGTAATGAAACTGTTGGTGCTCGGGGAGAGAGAGGGAGGTTAGTGAGTGAGAAGAAGGAGGGGAAGGGCAGTTCACAAAGAGCAGCGAGGGAAGATGAGGGGGAGGATGCTGCAGGCTTTGCTCTGGCTGGGGGACAGAGGGGCCAGCCCTCCGTGTGACAATGGCTTTTGTTAGCGACAGTTTCATGCAGACACTGTGGGTTTGAAAACCTGATTCGGAGAGGAGAGCTTTGACAAAAAGCTAGCTTTCCAACAATACCGATTTACTGTAGTTCTTCAATGAATAATGCATTGTCCGTGCAGGCAGCTCTTAAGCTTTGACAGACTAGCACTGTTAGGAAACGTGTCTGTGCAGTTCCAGTAATACCGGAGGCAGTGCAGGTGGGAATTTGAGCCTCCTCTTCTGCTTGCCTACAGACTCTGCTTATTTCTCTCATCTCCTATCCATAGAAGCTTCCCCAGCCTGAAGAAAAGGGCTCCAAGCCATTTCTTTCCCTCATTACCTTCTAAACAGGAGAAGGAATCCAGAGCATCTTCCCTTTTTCCAGATGCTGCCCGACTCCTAGCTGCATGCCCGTCTCATCTGACTGGAAGAAAGCCAGAAAAAATGGCAGAAAACACACGACTATGGCAGAAATGCCAGGTGAGGTTCTTGTCCTCATTTGTGAAGTCTTTTTAGTGCCTTGCAAATTGCTGCAGAAAGCAATTTATACCTTCATCTGTGCTGAAGCTGCATATCAAATCTAAAAGGCAGCGCAAACAGAATTTCCATGCGACTTAATGCAAGTCATCTCCCTCCTTCCCCTCCTGAAAAGTGTGAGTGAATTCTCCTGAAAGTAAGGGAAAGCAAAAAATAACAAATAAAGAGCCTTGGAGAAAGCGTGCAACTTCCTCCAGTCACTGCTCTGCCCACACACCTTAGTCCTTAACCTCAGTAGTTCTTCTTATTTCTGATTTTGTGTACCCTTCCCTTAGCTCCAGCCGGGCACTTGCAGTGTGGGCAGCAGTAACTGTGCTGCGCTTGACTGAGACTCGCTCGGTGCCGCCTTCCCAGAGCCCAGCTCTCCAGGTCTTGCTGGAAACAAGGATACACAGGGAACCACCGAGCCTGGAATTTATTTATTCATTGCCTTCTGCTCCCTGTATCAGCAAAGTGATTTCTTCGAAGGCTGTATAGATTTTCTCCTGTGCTCTGTATTTTGCCTGTACTGAGCTTGAAGGCTTTGGGAAGGAGGGAGAGAGAGAGACTTAGACTTAAAAAAAAAAAAAAAATCTGCTGGAGATATTTGCATAATAATAGATTTGTACTGAAAGACAGACATCCCCATAGGCTTTAGATGGATAAAATCATCTATAAACAAAAGCAGGACAAGAGGGGCAAGTGGGAGGATGGGGGTATAGCAAGAAGTGTCCTGATTTCTTCTGTATCTTCTTTTCTTTGCCACCAACTTCCAGCGAAACTGTTCTCCAGGTTTGTTCAGCCTTTCCCTTCTAAGTGAGATTATCACGTCTGAACTCCTTCCTTTCTTGAAGCAGACTTTCCTGCAAGCCCTTTTCATTGCTACAGCTATTTGCTGTAGCGGGATAATTTCAGGCAGAGGTGTCTGCTTGTTTGTCCAGGGCTCAGAAGGGAGACAGCTGGCTTTAAACCGCCGACTTGTGTCTGTGGCTGCTTTGTCATTGCAAACACATTTGAGAGCTGGGTACATAAACGCAAAGCCCAATCTAATCTGTGCTGGGCTGAGGAAGAAACAATTGACTCTGCGGCGCCTGTTGTAACTGAGGACGGTCTCTCATGTAATCAGGGAGGTGATGCTTGTCGCGGATAACAAGGGCCTGCGGGGAAGGAAATGGGAGTCCGTCCCCAGCTCCAGCTGTGTCTAGCTCCCAAAGTGCCGTCGCTGCCGGAAATCTGCACTGAAGAGTCTTTTCTGCCATCACGCCAGACCCTCAGCAGCACTGAGGACTAGCGTGGTCCGTCGGCCTCGCTTTGCAGGGCCAAGCTGTCCGGTTTTTCTGCTTGGCAGAGAGGTCAGAGGCACTCACCTCCCAGTCCTCCAGACTAAGATGGCCAGTAATTTTTTAAGGGACACATGACAGCACATTCTCAGCCTCAGCTTACAGGATAGGGACCCTCTTGCTATCACTCGTGACTGACAGTGCTGTCCTCACAGCCAAATGACTTGTCATGAGAGACCTGAGGTCTGAAGTCTCTGCTTCCCTTTTCCCCTGTTCTTCCTTCCCCTTTGTTCATCTTCTCCTCCCTTGTTTCTGTCCATCATGTGCCCTTTTCTCCCAAATCTCTGCACATCTATGTGCTGGCTTCTCCTCTCTTGCATCAAGAATAAGTTACTTGTCTCGGCTTTGTAGGCCTGTGGGACCTACCTGGGGATCTCCCTTAGCCCTGCTTATCATCTCTCATTCACTTCGGACTTCAGTACCCTCTGGGCACCAGTCCCCAGTGCCCCGACTCCCTTCCGTCAGGTTTTCAGAGAAGCATGTTTGTGCTGCCTCCCATCTTGTGTTCCTCCTTACACGTTGTAGACAGTCCGCACAGACAAACTCTGTATCCCAAGAGCCTTCCCCAAACCCCTCCTTTCCTAGGACATTTATAAAATAACCTGATGGCAGTTACCTAATCAGCGGAGAGCAGTCACTGCCATGCTGAACGGCGCTGCCTCGTTGCTCTCCATTCTCTCACCTTGCACGGCCGGTGGTGGTCCTTGGGGCAGAGCCTTTTCATCTCCTTGTTGTGCTGTGTTTTGTACAGCACCTGGCGCAACTGGGTTGTAGAGCTTACGATCATGTAAATAAGTAGTAGCTATAATAACTACAACTACAAGGTACAACCTGTTTTTCTGGCTCTTTGGGAGCTCAGAGCCCCACTGCTTTGGGCCTCGTTCTTTGTGAGCGCAGACTGTCTGCAGCACGCTGCTCCAGCGCCCGCTCAGGTATTGATTGCAAGTCTCCTCTCGATTGAATTTCCCTCCAGGCAAATGAATGAATTAGATTCTGTATCAGAATAGTGGAGCCCAGCGGCAAATAGAGCGTATCTGGGCTAAGATCTTCCTGTGTTGTTTTATAGAAAGCAAACAAAACTGTGAATCTTTTATGCTTACTCTAAAAGAAAAGTCCTGGATCGGTTTTGGAAATCGTGGCCTGTATTGTCATTTGTATTTGTACTCTTTTAATTGATGCTGCTGAAACTTATCTTGATTAGTCACAGGAGTGACACAGGTATTAAGAAGGAAAGCTCCTTTCCTGGGGTGTTTATTGTACCATGCCCAAGGCCTGAGGTCATGTTCAAACCCAAAGTTGCCAGTCACATGCTGGGTTTGCACCATGGGCTCACTCTCAAGTTGGGAAACTGAGGCACGAGAGGGTGCAGGGAGGTGCCTCTCTCAAATTTGGGTGCGGATGCTCCATCTTTACCTACATAGCACACACAGATGGGTTTTTTGCACAGCACTTGGCACAAAGGAGTCTGGGCTGGTTTTGCTCCAAATTAAGCGAAAATGGCTAACTGATGTGGCACATCGTGGGGTATGTGTATATGGGATGTGGCTAAATCCTGAGACAACACTTATTTTCAAGATGATCTTGGGCAGAAGGCAGCAAATACAAGGGAGGGAAAAACAGTCTGTGTAACCACACAACAAGTCCTTCCCTTTGCACACATGAGCATTGAACGAGGGACAGGTTAACACAGCAGCACACGCAAGATGCTCCCCACAAGCACAGCAGCCGGCTGCCAGCGTGTGGTTAATGGCTCCCAGGCAGGGGTCATGCAGTTTGGAGCAATTCTTTTCAGCTCCAGCATTTCCTCCAGCAACAAGAGTGGCAACCACAGTGATCCGCAATGCTTTCTTCCCACCCGATACCTGTAAAGTGAACTGAGATGCCTACAGCAGCCACAGCCTCCCAGCTCTACCCACTGGTGCAAGACTAAAGTCTAGGCTGGGCTGGAAGAGAAATTGTGATCCAAATCCTAGTGTTGTTAATGGAGGGCAGGAGATCCTGGGATCCCTCCAACCTCATGCTGTAAAGCCCACAGACAGTGACTCCTTTACACATGCCCATGGTTTATCTTCCATCACAGTGAAGTTTACTTTTTCCCTGCTAGTGAAGACCTTTCAAGAAAAAGCAGAATTTTTTGTGCAGCCTTTTTTTGCTGAAAATATTTCCCCTGAAATCCGGGAGGAAATAAAACTCACCTTTATCACCTGGGCGGAGGTGTAGGCCTCTAGCAACCAAAACTGAACCACCTGCAGTTTGATCTTCAGCTGCAGTTTTTCTGTTATCAGTTGTCAAAAATCTTTCTGTCCACTGAAATGCCAAAAAAGAGCCTTATTCCTAAATAGAGAAGTCTCACAAAGCAATATTGTGAAGACAGGGACTTTGGTGCCACCCCTCTAAATTCGCATCAGCCGTTCAGTGGGTTCCTTCTCAACGTGGACTAAGCTACCAAACACCCTAGAGGGAAACAGGCTCCTTCCCGCTGCTTTTTTGGCTTTTGTAAGCAGCCTGGTAAAGAACTTCAGCTTCATAAAAGGAAAGAAGCTCCAACATGCTAAGGCAGTAGAGCATCTTGTGCTGTTTCAGGCAGGGTGGAAGCGAACTCCCCTGGCTTATCTACTACTTACGGTTCCAGGCAATAACAGGCTCTTGCAGCTAAAGCAAAGCAATATCTTTACAGAAGGCAAATATAACTTCCAGGCTTTGCAGAGGTGAGCACAACCCTCCTGCATTTCCTTTAGGAAACCATAAACTGCAGGAGAGAAGAAAACCCATCAAACCTGGATGTGGTACTAGCAGTGAGACGGCCGGTCCTGGAGCTGCAGGCTTGAGAGGCCAAGGGAGCCCCGGTGGAGGGGTCACTTCACCAGGAGGCAACGAAAGGGAAAATGGAAGATCCTATTGCCAGGGCTCACGTGGCCAGAACTGGAGACAGTTCAGCAGCCTGCCCTGGCCGAGCTGTGACCCACCAAAAGTGCTTCAGGACAAGTGAGAAAAATCCCCCAACCAAGGGCAGCTGCGGGCACTGGAGGCGTGGAAGACCTCCAAAAGAGAAGCGGTCTATAAATGATTAGGACAAATCCTAATACGACTGTATTTCTGTCTGCTAACAGCTAATTATTGCAGCGCTTTGTAGCCAAGGATTTTCCGTGATAGTGACATTGTTTAATGAATCTCCATTTGTTTTCTTGCCATTAATATTTATAGGGCTTTCTATTCTCTGTACGGCTTTCTGCCTTCATAAAGGGACTCTGCTCTCAGAGCCGTTCAGGCTGAATTCTCCCATCTCTGAGGGGTGACATAATCGCCTGGGTGACAGACCTGGGCAGGAACGGGCTGACTGAAAGGGAAAAGAGGAAACAACAGTTGCTGTTCAGGAAGACCTCGTTGTGTTAAGCAATATGCCTCTACCGTTCAAGGCCCCAGGCAATACGGGCAAGGGACGAACTTCAGGTTGTGGCTGTGCGCCTTGTTTCTATTATCAGGGTAAATTGAGCAAAAACTTGGAAACCTGCTGGAAATAATTCTCTCGTGGCTGATGTTTTTCCCCAGCCATTCAGCTGCCTATTCAGGGGACGTGCATACATGTAAATGTCCTACAGAGAGGACATTGCAGCTTGTGAGAGGCCTTGCTTTCTGCAAGGCTGAGGAAATGTCCTGCCTGCCCCTTGCCCGCACCCCAGTTTGGAAGGACTCTGTTCTCCGGACAATACTGCTTGGCATATTCCTCTGGAAAGGCTGCGTCTCCGTAGCAATGCTCTTTGGAAACCACTAACATGCTTTGTGAAAGTGATGTCTCCCAGGCAATGGTCTTTGGAGAGGAGAAGCCCTTGCCTTAGGTGGAACAAGAAGGCCAGAGCATGAAAGCAGGACTGCAGCACTGGCGCTGTGCACTAAAAAACATTATCATAACACTGACTGCCCGGAGAATGACTCCTTATCCATTGCTTAGTCCTGCATGTGCCCTTTGCTTATAGGAGACATCCAGGAGGAAAATCCTGACCTGAATGAAGATAATAACAAAATTTCCACTGGCCTTATTGGAGTTAGGATTCTCCCCAGCGTGAATAGACATAATGATTTTGCTTTCACACCTGAGATGCTTACATGCACACAGGAAGGATGACGCATGGATAGAAAGCACCCTGAGGAAAGGAAATAGTTCCCCAAAAGTTTATAGAAGTGAAAAAGCGTGAGATGCTGGACCATTTCTTTAGTAGGAATGCATGTCCACTGCGATAGAGTTCAAAGCTGAGTTATGTCCCTCACATGGGTGATTCACACGATGGGGGTGATCAGGGGTGGTACAGGCACAGGCTGGACTCACACGGGTAGTTCATTCATCTTCGCATGAGCGTGAGCATCTCTGCTCATGTCTCCTAGCAGACTGGTTGAGGGCACGTGTTTAGCTTTGGTTCTTTGTTTTCTTATTCTTCTATAACACCAAAATCTCTGGGAAACCTCTCTGCAGAGGCACAGATATTTTCACAAAGGGTTTAGTGCTTCTGAAAAGGCAGGTCTCCTGCCGACAACATCGTGTTTCCCAGTGGACCACCTTTGAGTGCTTATTGTCCTTCCTTATTTGTGCTTTGCTTTGCCCTAAAACAAAAATCATACGGAATTTGGCTTGCATGGGACTGTCTAATCTCTGGAGAATCTTTAAATAATTTTCCGGTTTTGAACTGGAAGCAAGATTCAAAAATCTCAATTTCTTTATCATAGGTTCAGGAATGAAAAACTTGAACCAGACAAAACATTGGGTCTTCAAGCTGTTTATTACCATTTGACCTTTAAAAAACATTTGTAGTGTAAACTGAGTTACATTTCTAAGCTAAAAGTTATTCCAAACAAAAAATATTGTTTTTGGTGAAGATGACAAAATGGGCTTTCAACAGGTTTTCAATAATTTTTTTCCCTCCAGCAGGACATTTGTCAAATTGATCCTTTCCCACAGATATTTTGGCTTCAATATATTGGCATTGTCTGGGGAGGAGACCTTTTGCTAAAACAAAATCTGGACCAGGAGTTTTAGGAACAGCCAGGTGTGGCTGATTCATCGGCCAGAATAACAGAAAGGGCAGATGATTGAAGAGCACGGGAGCCTGGCCTCTGCTGTGAATCCTCCATCAGTCTGGGCATGAAGCACTAAGTCACAGCCATTTAAATTTTTACCTCTTATCGATAGGTCACTAAATTTGCGGGCACTGATGTGCGCGAGTGCCATCTGCACACCAGAGCACATTTTCTTCTCGCTCTCCCAGGTTCCATCTGTTGACACTAATGCATTTCTGACATATTTCCTCCTAAACTTCTGTGACTGCAGCTTTATCTATTTATCAGTAATTAATTTTTTATGAAATGTGCATGAGTGGAATCCTAATTTATACTCTAGACCATCCCTCCATCTACTCCCATCCTCCATCTACTGCTCTGCCCTATTAGCTTTGCATGTATCACTCAGGAGCCCCCGGGCTTTGGAGAGGGCCCTCTGTGTTTTCCTTTCCAACAGCGCAGGCATGCTGGAGCGTGGTTCCCGAAGGAGACCCAGCCTTGCAGGGTGGGGGGGTTAGCACTCACAAGCTGTGATTTTCAATAGCCGTCAGACCACTTACTATTGCCACTCTGTCCCAGGGTTTCTCCTGGCACCTTCATAGATAGCAGCAATATCCTTTTGACGGCTTGTCACCCTGACCCAACCAGAGTGAATTCAATGCAGAAATCTGTGGACTTCATGAATCTTCCTCTCCCGTCAAGCCTGGCATTGCTGCTATATGGCTGAAAGCCCCCCAAATGCCCCTGGCATAGGGCTGAAAGGAGTGTAGCACAGGATCTCTGCCCCGGTTTGGCTCCCTGGAGGGAGAAACTGCTGGGACCAGCGGCAAGGAGGCCTGAGGAACCATGAAAGATGGACATCTTGAAAGCACTGCACCAGGAGGACACAGATCTCAGCTCTCTGGGGCGAAGCAGCCTTTACCCCCACTTTGTTGGCACCGCTGTGATGCCCTTGGAGAGGGACTGCCCTGGTTCTGCCGTCTGGAGGCTCTGCTTCTCCTTCGTGCTGCTGGCTGCAGAGTGTCCTGCCTGATACCATGTGAGGAACAGCAAAGGGAGGAGAAACTCACTGGCAGACTTCTAGCTGGGCTTTGTAGACCCAGGAGGCTTGGACAAATCTGCACAGTGAGCCAAGGGAACTGCTGCCTGAACTTCTCCTGTCTAGGCTGGAGAGAGAAATGCACATGGACTTCTTTCTTATGACAGGCAGTCTTTCCTCACATTAGCAGCCCCCAGACCCTGGGTCCTTTCCCTGCTCTTCTCTGAATCCTCTGCACCTCTCCAACCTTCTCCAGAGGCAGGGACAATATCCCAGATGGAGTGATGCTGTCCAGCTAGAGACCACTGTGAGAATTTACATGGCCATTTATTGGGCTGACTTTTCTAAATTTGGAGGGACTTCTGTTTTGTCTGAATCATCTTTAACCTGCCTTTTATCCCTCCTGGTTCTCATCTTTTCAGCCCTCCTGTTTGTGCTTCCTGGTTACATAGTCTCTTCCTGTGTGTGTGTCTGCATGTTGTCACATTAAAGAGTTTCATTTTCTTTTTCTTCTAACGGTGTGTTTGGACTCACCACCTCAGTTGGCTGACCACTCCCATCCATTTGGACGAGACCCAGCTGCTGATCCGTGTTTGTAAGCAGGTCTTTGAGCAGATCGTGGGTTTCTGGTGCGCGGACTGCAGGGAGAGCAAGCTCACTGAGTGAGAAATCCGTGTTGTATCCGACCTCCCCATTCACAGCGAAGATGCGGACAGAAATCCTGCTCTGTAAGCACAGGACCTACCTAGCCAAAGCGGGAGAGCCAGCTCGAGGGTGCGGAACAGCAAACCGCAAGCTGGAAGTGGGGAGGAAGATGGAGGGGAGCGGAGACGAGGCGAGGCACTGATTTATTTGTGAGCTGCAATGAGGGAGCTTCAGGTACAGGCCTGAAAAGTCTGTCTCAAACCTGACAAATGGGATGACAGCCCTTTCAGGCATTTGCTTTATTGCTGCTATTAGTTATTTTAGAAAAAGCATTGTAATCTGCCATTTCCCTCATGCATTATTCAACACGCTTGTTCAATTCCCATTCCATACACACGTATTCACACCCCCAAACACACTTAAGCGTATATATATACACAAATAAATGGACCTCTAGAATGATTTCAGGAGAAGGCAAGGAGCCAGCAAGACCCAGAGGTGTATTGCAGCCCTTTATTTCTACTGTACTTTGCCAATGTTTAGTAATTGAGCAGGTCCATAGTGCAGAGAAGCTGAGGCACAGAGATTTACTTGAGCGTTGTCCCAGTTGTGGAACACAGGAAACACAAGACCAGAGCGATGGTCTGGCTGATGCAGGATGTTAACTCCGAGACTGGGCAGCAGCAGACAATTTGGAGCAAGGGTGCTCACCACGCACCTTCCCAGCCACATCTGGATCACCAGAGCAATGCACCTGACACGTCAGCCATCTTCTCTCCCCTTTCTCCAGGGCTCTGTAGCACACTCCCAGCTTTGTCGTTTGACCAGGAGCACGGTGGTCCTTCTTGCAACGCACACAGCTCCCATCAGGTGATGGGGCACACCTCTGCCACGGGATAAAATCATGTGGGTGTCAGATCGCATGGCAGGAGCTGTGATGTGTCTGTGGCTCTCACGTGAGATGGCAGTGGTGGAGGCACCTGATGGATGTGTGACGGGTTTGGTACCGAGGCCCTTGTGCGCGTCCAGATGACCTGCAGAATTGAGCACTGCTGCTTTCATATCCCACACAGGGATGTGACAAAGGATGCTGCCATCTGCCCCGATGGGCCCTGTCCCGCACTGTTCCACCTTGACAGGAGCCCTGGCTCAGAAATAAATAGAGAGAAAGCAGCCAATGGTAACAGGCAAAAACCTCTCCTCCCTCCAGCTTGGTGGCGTGTGACTGATGTTCTGCTATTCCTGCCAGTGAGGACGGGTCTCCCAGGGGAAAATGGGATCTTGTTCGCTGTGTGATTCCAGAGAGTTGTTTCTGCTGCAAGCAAAAGCAAGGAGATTGGCGATGAGCTGACAGCGTTGACAGCTGAGCTGAAGAGCAGGAGGAGAAGTGAACATCTCTGGAAATGGGAACAGCTAGAGAAATAATCAGAGCTGAGGATAAAAGCTTGGAAATACCTTAGAGGCAATGAAAGATGCAGCAAAGTCAGATTCAGCAGTACAGATCAGCATCTTTCTGCACCAAGACAACACCGTGGCGGAAAGTCACCACGATGGGGAGTGTGTTCTGGGAAGGTGGTCGCAGGTCTGGGCTCCGAGCTCTGGGGCTGTGTACCGAGGGGTGGAAGCAGTTACGTGAAGAGGCTTCATTAGCCAGACTGTGTCACACCGTGTGCAGGAATCCAGCTGGGCAGCCAGGGAGATTTTTTTAGGCAAAGCTGGCCAGAACCAGTCACAGAACAAAGCCAAGCTCTTGAAAGCACTGCAGGTGCTGAGAGATACTTGATCACCATATGGCTGAAGCAGTAAATTGGACCTCAGAAAATACCCTGAGGAGAACAGACCTCTGCCAGCATTAAAGCTCCCCAAGTACATGGAAGGCCACTGGCAGAAGTTGAAACGTCAGCTCTTCGCTCTCTGCAAATACTGGCTGCCAACGGAAAGGCAAGCAGACAGGTAGGCGGGAGCCTGGTTTCTGGTTCTGAAGCACTTAGCGTGCTTAGTAGTTTCCTGCTCAGTCAGGCAGGAAAAGTTGAACTACAAAGTTATGTTAAAAGGCTTTGATGACTACTGCACCCCATGGAAAAGCAGGACATTTCAGAGACCTGCACTGGGACATTTCTTAGCAGAGTTTGTTCTTTGCTGCCTATCTGTCCTTGTCGACAATTACAAGTTTCCCATTCAGGCTAGAAATCATTAGTAGCTGGTGATTTAAAGGAGGTGTTGTCATCGTGATCCCTTCCCATGGCTGAAAAATGACTCGAGTAGCATTTGGAGAAAGGGAGAAGAATCCATCAGAGGAACTTTGTCTCGTCTTCCTTTTCATTTGCTTTCATGAGCCCTGCTGTTCTTGGCAGAGAGAGATGCGTACGGGAGAATGGGGATGCGGAGTAAATGGCAGCCTGTCTGACTAATTGCCCTGTTCGTAATTCACTGCCTTGTGCCAAGTCGCAGCGAGATGAGAAAGAGCTGGGGCGATGCCTGTCCCGGTGAGCCCGCCCCAGCTGCGTGGATCGAGTTTGCAGCCCGCAGCGGCCTGTTGCCGCCTGTTTCCCGTCCCAGCAAGTGGCAGGGGCTTTGGTGAAAAGCTGGCAAGTTTCCCAAATGAAGGGGTAGACCAGATCTACTTCATCCACCATAGGCCTTTTGCAGCGTCTTTGCTGAGCCCCAGGCAACCAAGTGGAGGTGCCAATGTATGGTGCATCCGTTAGCCAAGACCTTGCAGGGGGGTCTGCTAGGAGCTTCACTTACTTGTGTTACGCTGCTGCAGGGTTAAGCACCTCCCATGTGGTCTTTGATATGCCTGTCCCCTTCTCCTCCTCTGGCCGCCGAATCTTGTCAGCGGTCCTCCAGAAAGGGTTGAACAATGTGATAATTGGTCTTGGCCCCACTGTGGATCTTCACCCCTGGCTGGTGAGACATAAGTCCTGGGCTGAGACCACAGCCCTGGACAGTGCTCAGTGAATGTCTGTTACTGAAGGATAAGGGGTGTTTTACAGCTGACGGGGGGCTGCTTCTGTCTCTGGGAAGAGGTGAAGCATGTTGCGCATGACAGACGGTTCAGCTGGTGAGCACAGACAGCACCGTGTGGCTTTCTCCCTGTAGGGCCCTGCCGATTACTGACAGACGCGTTTCAAGGCCTCCTCTGCGCTGTTCCTTGCTGCTCTCCTCTTGTCTCATCCCGACCTGGCGTGCAACCCGACGGGCCCCAGCCCAAGTCCCCTTGCGTGCCGTTCGTCTTCACACAGCCAAGAAGCAAGGCAGCTCGCCCAGGGCTGCAAGAGGTCTCTCTCCGCTCAGTCCCACCTTCCAGCCCCAAACCGTTCCCCATTCCTGCCGTTCCCGTGCCAAAGGCTCCGTGGCTGAGACACTCTGTCCTCTCCGCTTAGATCGTGCCGACCCAGTCCAAAGCAAACTGACCTCCTGTAAATGCAGAGGCTTCCAATCATGCTGAGGATAACGCAAAGTAAAGACTATCTTGTCCCTGGTATCTTTATTTCTGATTTTGATCACCGTTGTGACCCAGGGATGGCTTGACCAGACAGAGAAGCCCCATAAGTAAATATTTATATAGATATATAAAATATATTCATACTTTCTGGTTCACCAGCTAAGATCATAATATTAAAGAAAGTTCATTTCCTCCCAGGATGAAAGTGTATTGCTTTTCTCAGAGAAGCTAGCGAACAAGCAAACAAAACCTGGAGAAAAAGCCTTGCCTCAAATTGGCTGAATTCTTTCTTTTTCTTTAATTACTTTAGCTTAATGTAAGCAAAATTAACCTTGAAGCTTTGCTTGAAAATGAAAAATTGCAGCATTTCAGCTTGAAATCCTGAAACAAAAGATCCTGGCTTTTTCCCCAGGAAAATTCCTGTTTTTCTAAAATATTTCCCTGCAGTCAGCTCAAATATGCGGCTACTTCCAGGCAACCTCAAATTCCACTGGTATTTTTTGGCGAGTAAATTACCCGTCCTCAGAATTTCCCCTAGCTCTGAAGAGCGAACGTGCTTGAACTGAAACACTCGAGAGAAAATCGGGAGCATCACGTGTGATTTATCAGAAACCCGAATGCTGCTGCTGCAGCCTGAAGAGAGCTGTGGCTGCCCGGCAGCATCACCCCTAGACAGCGAGAGGCAAAGGGGTCCTTCGCTCCCTGACCCCTCCAGGCACCAAAATGTTTTCTCCTTCCCTCAAAGTCGAAAGGTGCCGGCAGCTGCCATGCTGGGGAGCCCGTGTGGAGGTGGCCGCGGCAGGAGCGTGTTCGGGAGGGCAGAAGGATGACGTCCACCCCGGGGGGAAGCACGTGGGTTTGTCCTGCGGTAGCGCTCAGCTCAGTGCACTCGCTGTTGTGCACTTACAGGTGTAGCTAACAGTGTCTGCGTGGAGGAGCTTTTTATTGATTAACGCAAACAAGTCAAGGGCAGAAGGAGCACGAAGGGTCACAGCATGCCCCCAAATATATTCCAGGTCAGTGCCTCATCCACAGAAGCACCGACCTGCCCTGCTGGGAAGTAGTTCAGCTGTTTTCAGAGAGCTGCTCTTAGCTCGGTTTCCCATAAAGCGGCATCGAGCCTGTTGCAAGTGAAAGGAAAACTAAGAAGTATCATTAACTAGGGCTTATTTTCTAAAAGGGTCTCCAAAGATAATGAAGCTCTTCAGTTCCCACCAGCTCTGCTCTCCTGACAGCCGTGCCTTAGTTTCCTCGTTCGTTAGGTCAGTAAGGAAAGCTGAATACAGACAGCTGCTGTGGGGGTAATTAGTTAAGGATACAGGAGTGCTCTGAACATCAATTTTACTGCATGATTTATTTATCCAAGTTAACATTCCCAGCACAACGAGAAAAATGATCTGTAAATACCTTTGTGACTTCTGAGCTGCATTTTGCTGGCTACCACTGCAGTATCTTTTAATTCACTTTTGTGCAAACATTGGCACCAATGGAGGTTTTTGGGGTTGGTTTTTGTAGGATGTGACCTGTGCCTTCTCAGGCAAGCTTCATTTAATCATAAAAAGAGATTTATTTTAGCTAGAAATAAAATTAGGTTTAAAAACTTTCAAAATCCCCCTACAAAATAGGAATGAAATTATTGAACTGGAGGTAAGGTCGAAAGCAAAAAGCAGTAACTTTGGCTAAAAGCACTTCGGGAGAATGCTGCAGAATGAATTGCGCTAGCACGTAATGCTCCAGGAAATGCAGTTTGGTTAAACTTTCAAGAAAGCTGACAATCTGAAAGTGTGGAAATAAAATTTAAGACCTCCTACAACCTTATTTCTGCCCTTGCAGATCTGACAGTCTCTAGCCTTTCTGTATTTGTTCCTTTAGTGTAGTCATATTCATATCTCCGTGGATTTTGAAGTCTGGCGAGACCACACAATGAGAAAAATAACAGCAGATGACTATGGAGGCATACTGTCTTATGTGTATAGAGAACTCGTGGTGCCCAGTTCAACAGTTATACTAAAACTGCAATATTTGTTGAACAATACTGGTTTTGAACAAAAAAATTTAGAAAATTTAGCATTTTTTTCATGGATGCTTATTCCCAAGGAACAGGGCTGAATTGCAGACTCCAGAGATGGTTGTGATCTATTTGGCTGGTTCTATTTGTCATTAATTGGAATCGCTGCAAAAATCTGTGCTATCATTTACAGATTGTGGCCTTATAAAGAAAATAATGAAGAAAAAAATCCCAGATAAAACTGAAACAGAAGCGCAGAATATGACATAAGATGCTGCTAATAAGAGCAAAGTCTCATTGTTTGTGCCAAGAAGTGGCACAGCAGAGGCGTGGACATGTATACCGCCTGTGCATATATTAACACATACAACTTTCACCAAACATGAGAGACCTAGACATTTACAGATGGCAGCTTGAATATCAGGAGCTTTTTTGGAATCTTTTACCAGTTTCAAGAAGTTTCTCCACTATTCGCGTGTATCTGGGTTTTGGTGGGGAGTCGTTTCGCCTGTAGCCTGGTGTCCAAAGGAACATGGCTTAGATAACTGTGATACTTGGGTCCTCCTCATTCACTTCGGAGCCCATTGGCCAATTTCTGTAACATTTCACCCTGTGGTTGAGGATTCAAAGCTATTATGATCCTACAAGTTTAAAGGGAAGACTATCCAAGAAGAAGGCCCAGTTCATGCAGTCATGGAGGAAGAAATCTGCTAAGCTTACCTCTAGGTAGACAACATTTTCTGGTGAAGTTTTTCTTGATAGTTGAGTGAAATTTGAGGGAAGTGTCTGCTTGCCTTGCCAGTGCTCATTTGTTCTTCCTGGAACCAAAACCACAGCATTTCTTTTTAAACATGGACCTCCCATCTTTCCATTTTTTTAGGGTTTCATTTCCAATATCGGATTGCGGCCAAAAAATGTTGGTCTTCAATTACCAAGATTTAATTTATTCTCTTTCTGAGCTCTTGGCTTAATCCAGTGCAAGAAGGTACAATAATGAACTCTCTTACGGATGAAAACATGGAGCAATACTTTGCATTTCATTAGCTCCTAAAAGAAAGCTGAGCAAGTTAAACAGAGGCCAGCAATATTTTAATTGGCCTTCCAGAGATTGTCTCCTGCAAAAATATTCCCTCTTAATAACGTTTGTTAAAACATCCTGTAACAGGTTAACTCGCTACTTAAAGCTCTCTGCACAGTATGGTTTCAGCAATGTGTGCACGTAAATAAATCGCAGTGCTCTCCCAGCTTCGCAGCCTTTCAGGTCTCTCTCCCATTGGTGACTGAAAGTGCTCCTTTTGGAAGGCTACCTGCAGGTTTGGGCTGCCCGAGCTCTTGAGAACTGGCAGGAATTAGCATTCATCTCTTTGTCGGAAGGACTGTAGCTGTTTGCTCTATGGCCTTGCTGTCTGTCAGGGAAATTGGTACTGGTTATGCTGGCAAAAGCAAGTCTGGCTCTGGGTAAAATGTATCTGGGAGATTTATGGTACAAGGCGGCATCAGTCACTTCACAGTCTTCACCTTCCTGACGATGCTACAGTCAGTCGCAGGATCAGTCACTAACCCCTCCGCGGGAATAAGCCTTTTTGGCTGTTTTGCTGCAGACGGCCTGGTAGCACACTGCACCTTTGAGCTAATTATCTCACCCTCCGTTAGAGTAATCACTGTCTCAGTCACTTCACAAGCTTCTTGTCTGGGGCTTTGGAGGAGAGCTGGCAGGTTCAGCTGGTGCAAGCAGTGCTGTCGTCAGGGAGGGCAGCGTTGGCCTCTGCTGGAGGACGGAGACCTCCAACTTGGTCACCTGCCTTTCAGCCATGTCCGAATGTTGCAGAAAAGGAGTCTAGTTCCCTGTGTGCATCAAAACTGCGTAATGCAGGAGCAGAGCAATTCCTTCAGGTCCATTTGGACCTGACGGGCACTAAGTTACCAAATGTCCAGCTTTAGCCTGGTGTGTGGAAAGAGCCTCTTTTCTGTCCTCTCCCAAGGACAATGTAGAGAAGGTGGCTCCTTGGTAGGGGACAGCAGAGCTCACTGAGGAACCGCTGCGAGGACTCAGGTGCAGGCTCGCAGCTAAAACTTCTGAGGAATTTCTGCAAAAGGAATTGCTTCTGCAAAATGTCACAGATGTTTTGCTGCCCTCATTCCAGTGATGATGATGAATACAATGTGAATACAATAACCGAGGAGGAAATATCCTTCACCCTTTGGCATACGATTTTCTGAAATATTTTCTTCTTACAAATATTACCTCAGTGTCATATAAGAATTATATAGTGCCCCGTTCATCCATTTTGTTTCGCACCTTACATCTCCCATAATACACCATCACCTCCTGCCTGGTGAAATGGAGGCAGATCATGGGATTCCCTGGTCTTGCCGCATCATGGCAACCTCCACATGGGCAGGAAACCTCCCCACAGTAAAGACTGGGGACACGGGACAGCCAGATTGCAGCTCCCGTAAGGTACTACCACATCTTTCCAAACTGGACCACTCTGGTTTCCAGTGAAATGGCTTTGATTGCTGGCGTTGGACTGTTCTGCAACGAAAAACACTAAACTCTGTTTTCTGGAGAAACTGTCTCCCTCCGCCCCCAATATTTAATCATGAGCCCAATTTTCTGCCAAAAATGATTTCATCAGAAACTATTCAATCAGGGCTGGTAATGCCAGCCGAGTTTCGGTGCCGTCTCTAGCTAGTCCCCTGCTCTTGTCCGTGCTGTGGTGTCGGCAGGTTCTGTTGATGGAGCTCCCCAGAGACCCTGGGGATGCACAGCACTGGGAAACTTCATCGTTTCCAGCTGCGTAAATGTTACTGTGGCCACTTTGTGTCCTCCTCACCAGCTTTTCAGGTTTTCTTTAGCACCGCTGTAATTCGACACAAGAAGAGAGTGACTCCAAGATATTTTACAGGTATCTGGTTTAAGGAGGGCACTTAGGTAAAGTCAACATTTGTAGGGTAGGAGGAGGAGGGATTCTTTGCAGTCCTGTCTGGTCCTGCTTCTGTGATTCCTTCTCTCATGATTTTTGTGATCCCCTGATACTGTAGTAGCAGAGGAGAAGGAAGCCGTCCTTCCTCAGATGCCAGTACTTGTGTTGTCTGCACACCGCAGACTCCCGTGCGTGCGTGAACACATCCCTGTGCCCATCAGCGTGGCTCTCCAGCAGTGGCTTTGGAAACAGAAGTGTGTGACAGGACTATGTAACTGCTACTTAAGAGCTCGGCCCACATTTTAAACTCAGCTGCTTTTTCCCCTGCATTCTCAATCGGCAAGAGCCGGAGATGTTTGGTATTCACCAAAGCGGAGCTCTTCAAGGCCACATGTCAGTTCACTTCCAGACAGATGTTGGGTGCGTTGCTGAAGGCAGCAGGCAGAGAGTGCTTGGACTCGGCAACGAGGGTGGTGTGAGGACGTAACTGGAGTGGGATAGTGCAGAATTTATGTCCCAATAAAGTAACACAAGTCGGGCAGGAGTTAGTGCTCACTGCGGGCCCTTTCACTAGTGGAAGTTTCTGCACAGTGACGGGTCCTGAACTTTCTGCCTCCACCAACATAGGCTCTGGATTAAAGACTCCTCATTCCAGCCCTTTGGACACTGTCAGGAACAATATTTCATCCTTCTTATGAATCATGCAGTGGGATGTCTGCAAACAAATGCTGCCACTGAGATGTCAAAACACTGAAGTATGAAGATTGTGTAATGAGATGTGGCAACACTGATTACCATATTAGAGAAGACTTATAACATGGCAAACTCAATTTCCCAGTCCAGGCAGTACCTTCGCCTCTTGACCTTAGCATGAGAGCATCTTCAGACCCCCTCCAAAAAGTGGGATGTATCTAAAACTGTGTTCCCATGGTATTGGAGCATCGCTCTTGTGATTGAATCCAGAGGTTCCCAACTGTTGCAAAGATCTGTCTGGACACGTGGTACTGCTCCCATTACTTCAAGTCATTAAAAGAAGCTAGAGTAATTTAAGCTGGATTCGTTAAGTCTCAGGGCAAGTCTCCGCTTGTAGAACAAGGCAAGAGTTTGCTGGGAGGGGAGATGGGTCGCCCAAAAGGCTGTGACAGCACATTCTGCACCAAGAAGCTGTTTGAAATATGTAGGTCTTATTCTGTTGTCAGGCTCTCATATGCCATTAATTTACTCTAAGCGAAGTAAATACTGCGAGTGACGTAGTAGCGGGAGAAGCGTTGCTGTGAAATACGGCTGACTCAGTCTGTTGTACTGCAGAAGCACCGATCGAACGGGGGTCCCTGCCGTGGCGGACCCTTTGCAGATGCAGCCCCAGAGAGGTCTCTGCTCCTAGAAACGCGCCAGGAAAATCGTGCTTGATTTCAGCGCAGCAGGGAGGTTCAGCCAGCTCTAATCCCTGCTTTGGTTGTAACCTTACCCCTGCAACCTCACCACCCGACGGCGTGATTTTAACCCAAAATGTAAAAGCCAGGTCTGTCTGTAATGATCTAAGTAACTGAGGGGAGTTGGGTTTTTTTCAACATGTGCTTGGAAGATTTCTTTTCAGCACAACACGCTCCATCACTAGGAAAGGTTTCCCTTTATGATCTACACAGTTCTGTCAAAGAAACAACAGCCTCTGGTCCAAAATATGCCTGTTTCTGGGACTCAAAACACTATTTTTTGTTTGGCATCCAAAGAACCAAGTGTTAATTTTAACGTGTGGAAACGGCAGTTTTCTGAAGCTGTGCGTCAAAAGGCCTTTATTTCTGTTGTTCACAACTCTTTCAGCAGTGGGAAACTTTCAACAAGGGGAGAGTCGTCTTATTTTTAGTTCAGTTTAGATGTTGGTTTTGATGGGTTTTTATGGAGAAATATGTTTCTTAGCTTTTCCTTTAAGACGGTCTGGGCTGTTTATTTTCGCGGGCCCTGACTCTTTACATAACAAGCCTACAACTAGTATGTGATAGAAACGCAATATGCTGCTAAGATCGCTGCTGCTTCCAAGGCAAAATTCACGTTTAATCTATGGTCCAATTCGCTCTGTGACTGGATTTCAAGTTGCAGCAGTGGCTTCTTTGGTGCTTCAGTATGTGGTTAAAAATACTTCCTCAGCTGATGCCCATTTGCAGCCTGGAAATACTGTGAACACATTTCTTTTCTCATTTTGCAAAGGAGCATGTGCCCGGTGTCAGTTTTATGTTTTCCATTTTGCGGCTAATGCTGTGTTTCCCCACGCGCAGGAAGTCAAGAGAATTCCCTGGGTCAAATGGCTTTTATTTGAGTTTGCAAGGACGAGCCAGCAAGGAGGTGCACAAGGAAAGTCTTCATCAGCAGCAAAATACCACGTGGGAAAACCCTCACATAAAATAAGAATTATTGGCATTATATCTAGTGCCTCTGTTCATGGATTAAAATGTGATTTGTAGTCAGAGGGAGAGACAGGCTGGAAGTGGTTGTACGAAGGAGGAGGAATTGGCTTCTGGAGGGGCCAACACATCTCCATCTGCAGAGTGATCCTAGGGAAGGAGCTTCTGCTAAAGCCTTAGGTGAGGGGAATGGGTCTGGCCTGGACTTTTTTCTTCTGCTCAGTGCAGAGTCGCAGCTGGAACCAAGCAGGTACAGCTGAATTTGGACTTTTTTCCATCAAACCTTTCACATGCCTTTGTATCGCCTCTTATTTTGTCTTGGTGACTGGATTGGACTGTGAGTTTTACTCGGCATGTTTCTGTAGCGCATGAAGAAAATGCATTAATGTGTCCTTGAGGAAGGAGATCATTAAAAATTAGGCCACTTTGAAATCCTGGATTTTTGTCTGGTTTTTCTCCTTCCAGCTCAGAAACAATTTTTTCGTTTTCCAGAAACTTTCCCCAGAGTCACATCTCCTTGGAAACTCCTCCAAGAAATGTCCATGGAAAATGCTGGTTGCATAAAATGGGCATTTTCCACTAGCAAAATCATTCAGTGGAAAATTCCTGGCCCATTCTAGATTGTTGGCCTTATCCTGGAAGGATTGTGCTCCATTAGTAAACAGGTTTTTCCACAATGAAGGATATAGACTTCTTAAGGTGAATTTGGCCCTCTCTTGTGATTAAAAAGAAAGAAAGAAAAAAAAGAGCTCTCTGCAGTTGGCTTTGATCACAACATGGGCTCAAACAATACATAGTTCCCAAGGGCAAGAATAGCATAAGACAAGGGGAATTTTCCCCAAGGGTCTTCTGTCCTGTTCACAGGATACACTTTTTTTGCAAGAAATGGAGGTGTGAATGTAACCTTCATCTTCTTCAGTCTAGTTCAGCTGAAGAAAAAAAAGAAAAATTATCATATGCAGTTTGTGTATGCAGACAGTGGTCTTTACCATTAGAGCTGGCTATGGATCACGGAGTTGCTTTCATTTCTGCTGGACAGATGAGAGCGTAGAAGCATTTCCCATCTGGACATTTCCACCTTGCCAGCTCCTCTGCGCTCTAGTGACCAGCTGGTGTGGCCCCGCTCTTCCCGGTGGGACACTGGAGTTTCAAAGACATTCGGTCTTTTCTACGAAAGCTCTTTGAGCTGCAGGACAGCATGGGATAAGGGGCTATTTTGTGACTTTGGGGCACAGGGTCTCCTTGAGGGTCTTCTGGAGGTCCCAGCCCGAGGGCAGGGAGGTTTGAGAGTGCCGGTGGGCTGCCTTGGCTACCCTGGGACCTTCTGTCTCTGCGGTGTCAAGGCACGTGAGGCAGCCGGCATGTCACAGCTCCTCGCTGTTGGGCCGAGGGCTGTCGTTGGCCCATGTGCAAAACCGGGGGGCCGTGGTGCTGCCTGAAACCCCATGCATTAATGGGATTCAGAAGCTCTTTCTTGGTCTTCGTTAGTGGATCAGGGTGCCCCACAACGTCAGGTCTGCTGGATCCCGAGATTCCTCTGCCCGTGTCCTGGGCCTCCCAGCTGGCAGTTGCCTGGCTGCGTGACGGGGGTGTGGGAGAGAGCTAATGCTCCCCGCCGAGACCAGAGCACGGGCTTCTGGGCAGAGACAGCTTGAGAGGACGTCTTGCTCAGCTGTCCCCGCAGATGTGCTCAAAGGCTTTGAAAATCCTTTTTCCTGTTACTGGACCAGATCGAAGTCTTTTCCGTCTTTTCTTTTTTTTAAATGAAAAAGGATTTCAGTAAAAGGCCCACTGTATTTAATGCTCTGTGTTTTCTCTCCATGACACGAGGCGCTGCATGATTATAACTCAGAGAGCCTCCATGGGAGCAGAATTACTCCTGGTTTGCACCATTCCCACTAAACCATGTTATTTATAAACAGCACCCTGGAAAATCGTGCTTGACGACTGCTCGCTAATGAGGAATCCAGATTGCCCCTCGAGCCTTGCGGGGCAGGAACTTCTGCTTTTGCTTATAGCTCCTTAACTACCGCTGCTGGAAGACCCAGGAGTATACGGGAGATTCCCAGTAACTCTGCTAATGAAGAAGGAATGGATGAGCACTCTATATATTTGTTGCCTGATTGCTATAGAAATAATGAATCAGGGAAACACATTGAACAGTCAATTCTCTCTCATTCAGAAAGCAGCACCATTTAATTAAGTCTAAATAGCACTTTGAATGGTGAATTCTGAATCGATTGAGGGCAGAAAACTCCACAGAGCGTTTTGTCAGAAGCTCTGTCTGACTCCCTCGATGCTTGAGCAAATACTAAGAAAAAGAGATCCTTTCAGAAACCTGTTCCCCTCAAGGCAGGAGGCTGTTAGGTTGATTTCCAAAACAGATTTTGCTTCCAGGAGTTAATTGGTCCCCAGCCCTTCCAGAGACATGAATATTTACTGAATCTTGCACCTGAGTCTTTTTCGGTTCGCAGTGGCGTAAATCAGTGGTGACGGCGCTGAAGTCGCTGAGGCCACACTGGGCCAGCGGTCTGGAGCTTGTCTGGCAGTGCGTCTGCATGTGAGCTGCTCAGTCAGGTTAATTCAACCAAATTAATTATTTACACACTGCATGTGTAGAGAAAAGCCGTGGGTTTAGCGCTTTGTTGCATCCAGCAAGCCTTGTTGCAAAGTCCTGAGCACAGTGTGCGTCACGGCCTAATTAAATGTGGTGGGGTGAAGCTAGCAATGGGGACGCAGCATCTCCTCTCGGTCATACCCATCAGTAGCTCTGCTGGGTCAGCTGCATTACACGGTTCCCAAAATTATGAGCAGAGACCGTTTCCTAACCAGCCTCGCCAAAGGCGTTGAACGGTTCCGCCGTTTAGGGAGGCGCAAAGGTGGTTTTCCCGTCCTCCCGGGCGACCGTGCTGTGCGCTGACAAAGCAGCTGCTCTCCGGTCCGGCTGCTGAATGCCAGCGCTGCCCCGTCTGCCTCCCTTCTCACTGCGTACGTTCTCCCCTCCTGGCGTTTCCAAATAGCCCTGGCCGTAGGAGAGCACACGTAAGCCCCGCTTAACACATTTCAGCAAAAATCCCAACGTCAAGAAGTCCTGTGCAAGGGATATATCAGAGTGAGCGTGACGCCCTTCAAAGAGACCCTAATGAGCGAGGAAATGCCCGGTTCCGGTGCGTCCCCTAAGCCCTGCGCCAGCACAGGCTGCCTCCCCGCAGCACTTGCCTGTGTCCTCTTGTGACTTGCTCTCATTTTCCCACCACAGGAGCACAGGGTTTGATGGACACAGCGAAGCAGGGGTCCCAAATGCTGTCACTGTGCCTGAACCCAGTGCAGGCTCGGGAGGGGTTGCAGGTACATTGCGTCCAAGCTTGGGTGCCTTTGGGCTGCTCTGCCCATGGACATTGCACTCGGCATCGCTCTGTGCTAAGGAAGGGCCAAACTCTGGCTATATTTGAGGTTGTAGTGTTCAGCCTTCCACAAGTCCAGGCCACACAACAGAGGAGATCAAAAGTCTCAAGGCTCTTCTGTCCCAGCTGAAGGCATCTAGACCCCCCGGTGTGACCTGGTAACCCTGGACACCCTATAGAGTCAACGGAGACTAATTTGAGGTGCCTAAACCACTGAGCAGGGGAATCACCCATCTGGCCCTAGGACTAAGTCAGCAGGTGCGTGTTGGGACTGAGAGGTTATGTGCATTTTAGTAGGACCCAGACCCACGTGGAGCTGAGTGACCCCAGGAGGAGACAGATGCTTTGGAGGAAGACGTGTGATCCTTGTCTCAGGCAGCCGGGGGCTTTGCTCTCGCTGCATCTCCTAACTCTTTTAATGTCTTCTTACAAAATTTCTTCTGAACTTTTTGCATTTCTCATCTGCCTGTATTTATTTTACAATAATTAGAGAGGTTTTTTTCCTGCTGATCTTTATTTCCTTTTAATTTTGGCCAGAGCAATAGTAACCAACATTACCAAGGGCAATTGATTGAGAGGGAGCTCCTGAGATAGCAATTTCTTTTTTTAATTAGAGCATTCAATAGATCCCATTGGAAGAAGGTCCGTTAATCAGTTTTTAAATGGTGCTGTGGAGAGTTACAGCAAACGCAGACATCTAATACGGATGTTGCTATTTTCAAGGGCAGAGTTTAACTAGATGCAGAAGCAAGTCATGTAGCTGGAGACTGCACAGATGTTTTTTGACTATGATGGGAAGCCATAAAACAAAGAGCAGTTCGAACAGGATCAGATTTTTTTTTTTTAAAGCTTAAAAAGAACAGAAGTGTTTCTAAGACTTTTTTTTCCCTTCACTCCAGGGAAATTAAGTTGCGCATTATGCCACTGACTTATTCATAGCAGAGGAAAATGAATTATTTGAAGTAATACTTTGGGGTGATTCCTCTTTGAAATTCCGGCATCAAATCCTTTTGTCCCTTCTTCTCAGGTGCAGAATCGATAGCAATATTGGGTTTCAATAAACAATGTTCTGTTTGCCATCCACTAATTATGCGGGGTTTGCACACAGTATTCCTTTTCTGCTGCTCAGTCGTTCCGTACCTCGCTACCCCTTCTTTCTGAGTCTAGATCAGTTTTGTGTTTCGTAACAAAAAAATCGCCACGTTATGTTGCAGTTCTTTGTAATGCTCCAAGACACAGTTCAACCACCGCAAGTTGCTTTTTGTGGGATTTAGCAAAAGTCCTAATCCTAAACTTCCTCTGGTAGGTTTAGCGTTAAGGCTATTTCACAACTGGGGAAACTGAGGCACCGAATCCCCCTCACCCCCATTCCTCCAGCAAGCTACTGCTAGAACAAGGACGCCAGATAGATTTAGTGAAGTCTCAAGTTGACACATTACCGTGGAGATCCCTTCGTCTCTCTCTTACCCGTCTGTTGTCTTGGGAGCTCACACAACTCGTGTTTAATGCAAAGCTTTTAAACATGTGGTTCTAATGAATAGCTCATTTTAATGACATATGTCTTCCTGCCTGTGCGAGATGCTGTTTTAAAAGCAAGACGGTGAAGGTGTAGTAGGAGCAACTATTAAAAAAATCATGCATTAGAGCAAGTGTTTTTTCTGGTTCCAAGAAGGGGAAAAAACAAAGAGACAGAGAAAAGACCTTCTAAACTGGCCATTAATTAAGCTTGGGAGAAGCTCGTTAACGACTTAGCAACCCACTTACCAGAGGGCACAGCAGCGATGAGGAACTCCCATCACCATGTAACGAGAGTCAAAGCGGATGGTAAAGTCACACTGAATATTCGTTAGCTGCGACTCCAAGCCATTGCCTAGGATCTAAGGGAAGCGGCAACCTTTCCCAAACAGCGAATGGTCTGGTGCAAAAATGCACAAGGTGTAAGAGGAGATTTTTCCACATTTTTTTGAGATTTCACTTGCAAACATAAGAACTGTCAAATTAGATTAAACCTACGATCTAGATCATTACCAGATCTCAGAGAGGCTACGCTTCATCGACGACAGGCAGATGGGAAATAATCTGTTTTTCACTTTCTTAATCCTTTATAACTGACAACTGATTTGAGCCGTGGAGTATGTGGTTTCCTGTGACTTCTGCTATCTTTTTTTTATCATTAACTGTTACAATTCTGGATATTCTTACTGCCCACGTACAGATCAGGCCCTCTCTGGCTTCATACAAGTCACAGTAAGGATGGTTAGAAGTCATTTCCCAATGAGACATAATAGACTCTTCCCAGGCTCTTGTTTTATTGATGTTACATCCTTTCCTGAAGTGTTGCAGGAAATACATCAAATGTTTTAGGGCTGTTGGGAGTGTTTTGTTTATGCTTTTTAATAGGACTACTTTTTTCCTCGCTGCACGCTAAGCGAGGGTTCCCAGAGCTGGTGCGACTCTGTGGGTCTGGAAAGGAGAGAAAAAATTGGAAGTGATAAATGCTGGGAATTAAAAGTGATCTAAAGTAGCTGTCACATTATAATGCAATTTTCAGGCCCAATATCTCATGTTGTGCTGGATTTGGACATAGATTGCACACGCCATTGGAAAGGGAGTACTCACCCCCGATCCCAGGCACATAAAGCACCGGCTCCGCATGGGGAATGTTTGCAAGATCCAGTAATAAATAATAATAATAGGACCCTAAATATGTCGCTAAGCAGGGCTGAATAATGTCACTCATATACTGCAGACCATTGCTACCGGTGAGTTTCCTCCCAGGAGGGAAGGCAGGATTTTTGTGACATATCCAAGGAAAAACAAAGGAAAGTTGGGCGAAGGCTGCCGGAGGGCTGTCAGGAGCCCGGGAGGGTGGGCAGATGGGAGGGCAGGGTCTGGCGAGGCCGTCGCGAGGTGCCACTTGATTGCACCCTGCCCCAAAAGCCCTGGGTGCAGCGGGAGGGGAGCTGCGTCCTTTTTCACACCAGGCTCAAGCAGTTTTGCATTATTGCTATGGCAACATCTCGGACCAGAAATGAGGCAGCTTGGGCTTTGGAAAAGGAGCCAAACTACAGTCTTTGACCTCAGTATCTCGCCCTACTTGAGATCCTCGCTATACCTGCTTTTTTTCCCAGGGGAAGCTTAGCACCACGGTGTGGTTTGGGCAGGGAAGATTGGCTCCTTGCACAGCTCCCCCCCGATCGCTCAAGCTAATGACCCCTCTGCAGTGCATAATATTTTTTCAATCTGATTTAAGAGGAAATTCTATTGATCGTCGCCTTCTGCCCAGACCTCTCAGTGCAGCGCAGCGACTCGGCGCTGCTTTGCATTCCAGGCAGGCGCGCGCCGCGCCGAGCCAGCAAGGGGGAATTAATTCAGTACAGTTTTGCAAGTGCACTAGGTGAAGCCTGACATGCCTTTCAGCTGGTCAGACACAGTGTGCAGTGTCCTGCGGGTCACCCTCACGGAGGCAAAAAGGGGCTGAGATGACCAAACGTGTGGCAGGGAAAATAAGATAGTTCGTATCAATTATTGACGCATGTTTCGGGTTTTTATTTCCAGAGCTCGTTATCGATCTATTATGGATCTGTTGATAAAGAGTCAGTGAAAAATCCACATAGATGTATTGTTTGCAGATCAGACTATGACTGGCCACATCCCGGAGTTTTTATTCAAGTAAAATTTCCCAGGGGGGTGTGAATCTTGAGACTGTCAGCGGAAGGGACTCGGCGGAGACTAAGTGAGTGGGTAAGGTAGAGAGCCCTCGGTTCAGCCGACAATTTAACCTGTGCTGTCAAGCCAGGAAAATCAATAGGATGATGGCACATGCGGTCGAGGACTTGCTGAATTGGGGCCAGTCCTCTCCGCTCGGTGCCGAGGTGGGTACCAGCACTTTGAATTGCATTAGGGAGCAACTTGAGAGCCGGGGAGGGTTTGAGTGTACCAAGGTGTTACAAAATGCTGGATTTTATCTTTTTTTGTCTCTATGGAAAACAAGCCCCGACACACTCCCCCTCTCCCTGCAAAAATGTGTCCTACGATATTTGCAGCTGAATTTTTATTGAAGCCTAATCCTTTCCAGAAAGCAAAACAAAACAAAACAGGTATGTGTTGGGCTGAAAACTGTTGAAAATGAGATTTTGATGAGCTGTGGAAGTGGAGAGGGCAGTTTTCCAACAGGAAGAAAGTCCCACTCGTTTTGAGGAGGACTAACACATTCTGTTGAAACTTTGTTGTTGTTGCGTTTTTTTTTAATTCCATCAAAACCCCAACCCCCCAAACCTTCTGCAAAGTATCTCTTTCTCCTTACATCATGCTAAAAGAGACTTCTTAAAGGGAGAGCCATGGTCTGCACAGGCTCAGCAGGCCAAGGTAAGGAAGGATTTACCAGCGGGGCGAGGAGCGCTTGGAGCTGGCTGTGCTCCAGGGCTATTACAGCACAGATGTTTGCAGCTGCATTGCTCCTCCATCTGTTTCAGGGGATACGTGATCCCCTTTTTTTTGCAGTAATTCAGCTGGCAGGTGACAAAAACAGGAGCAGAAAGCCAGGACCTGTTCCAGATACAGAGGGAAAATACTTTGCTTGCCTGCTGGGTGCTTTCTCCCAGGCAACACAGACCGCTCAGGGCTTTGCAGGTCTGTCAGCCCCAGGGATGGTGCCTAATTCACAGCCAGTAATTTCTCCGGTAGCTGAAGTTTGCTCTGGACTGTAATTTCTTCCAGTTCATTCCTTCCTTGCGTTTGAGTCATGTTTGTAACTCGGCAGTATTCAAGACCTGAGCTCTGCTGCTGAGCTGTGATTGCTCCGATAAGCCCGAGGTATCATTTCTGACCCGTGCCTGCAAGTGCACATTATCCATTTCCAGAGTGAATATTTGCCTGCAAAAATTCAAAGTGCATCATTTGCACCTGCTGTTTTCCAGCAGAACTGGAAAACTCCCCGAGCCAGGGGTTGCAGGCAGCCGCAGCAAAGAGCAGCTCCGCTTTGGGCAAACCTGCCCCGGCTGCGCAGCCCCAGCAGCCCTTCGACGGCACCTCACCCTCCTTCCCCGGGAGAACGGGGCAAATGCAGCGTCACCGAGCCTCGTTGTACAGATGGGGAAACTGAGGCACGGGGATGTGTCGGAAATCAGGCAGATCCATTGGCGAGCTGGCACTAGGGGCATTTACTAATACTCCCCCAGAGGCAACTTGTAAAATGAGCTTTTCTCGAAAGAAGGCGAGATCCCCGCGCCACCCACCCACACGCGTGTCCTTAGATGACGGCAGCATTTGCGCCGGGTGAGGGAGGGGACAGGCGAGCTCTGCCCCACTGGACGGCGGCGCGAGAGCTGTCGTTTGTCACCGCAGAGCCTCACCCTGCATCCTCGGTGACAAATCATTGCCGCAAGGATAATCGAGCTGCAGAGGCGGGTCGTTTATCATGGCCCTTTGCTAAACAAAGCACTTTTCTCCCTCCTGCCGGGCCCTTGCAAGGTTTTGGGCTGGGGTTTTGGGCTGGGTTTTGGGCTGCCCCTGCCCACGCAGCTGCCCGCCAGAGCCTGAATCACCCAGGGAGGTCGGAGGAAAGAGTGGTAGCTGGGCTTGCAGCATCCTCCCAGGCACCCTCTGCCAGGGGAGAGGGAAGCTCTCCGGCCAGTACGAAGGCACTTGTTGCTTTTTTGCCTCTCCTGAATGCTAAGCCAGGCTCACAGCGCTCACTGAACAGGCGTCCGTCCTCAAGGTCAGCCGGGTGCCTTGTCTCGCTCATGCTTTTGTGCTCAACATGCTGGATTGGAAGTGGCAGCTAAGGGCAGCCTGGCAGGTAGGGAGCTTTAGAAGATGGGCACTCATGTCCCCCGGTGCCCTGCTGATCCTCGTGCAAGATTCAGCGCGTTAAAACGCACATGGCCGAGTTTAATGCCTGCGTCCCGTAAGGATTGGCTTCCCAAGAGTCAGATTCCTGGGATTCACAGCAACTCACTTGCCAAGGGGAAGCCATCAGCTCACCTCGCTTTCAGGCTGGCCAAAGGTTTCGCTTGCAGTTGCAATGAATTCACATGAATCCAGTCACTCACAGCAGCTCAGCTGTAACTCATTAAGGCCCAGTGAGTCGCTTGCTCACAACCCTATACATATATATACTGCTGCAGTGGAGGCCCTGCTTTGGGAAGGGGGGTTTGAGTTCTCCTGCAGCTCTTAGGGTGGCTTTGTAGCCAGAGATGGCTGTGTGCATCAGATACAGAGAGATTTACAGGATAATACGGGTTGGAAGGGATCTGGAGGTCATTTGGTCCTGTTGTTAGTGCAAACTAGGGCTGCTTGGATCATCTCACTCAGGGTCCTGCATTAGGGTCTTTTATGCAGGGCAGCACAATTCAGCGTTGCTCTCGTCAGCCACTGCCTCGCCATGCTAAAGAGAACATTTAGCCTTGAAACAGGAGGCGGAGGGTAGAAAGCAATCCTATGAATTGTTTTCTCTCTTAAATAGAGTGGGGTGAGCTCTCTGAAGCAAAACATTTATTGAATCCTTTCTGCTACTTTCTCTGATCATGGCAAATGACTTCTCCTTTTCACTGACTTGCTCACAAGCTGCTGCTATTTGGAAGAGCGGCTGGTGGGAATGTATTTCAGCCTGTGGATTTGCTCACAACTTCTTTCCGGTGGCTTCTGGGTCTCCCTGTTCATCCATCCACTGCTCCCCCCGTGTGATCGATCTCTGAAGTTGGTACGATGCTGTTTCTCCCCGGTGATTGGCACAGTCCTGTGCGAAGGCTCTGCCGAGCTGAACAGGACAGCTCCTCAGCTAGATAGAAAAATGGTTTTGATTCGTCATGTTTTTCTATATCTAAGTAACTTCCAAATTTAAAGTAGCTGTTTATTTACAAGGAGCTTGTTCACGAAGACACTGGAGACTAGATGAGGTTGAACCCACTCCCCAGATTTTTACGCGAGTTATTTAAATTACTCCTGGTTGGACCCTGAGCCTTGGAGAGGCCCCATCGGCCTGGTGTCCGGGGCACAACGTCAACCCCAAGGATGTTCCCCCTTGGCTCGTTGCGGCGTCTCATCCTGCTTTCAAGTGGGCCTGGGCACCTTCTCTGAAGTCGCGGTTACTGCCTCGTGCTGAAGAGGGGGGTTGCTTTGCAGACAGGCCTTGGAGCTGGGCCAGCCCAGCGCTCCGAGCTCCTGTAATTAGTCAAAATCTGAAGGTGAATTATTTTCTGACAAAAGATGTGGGCAGGCGGGGGTTTTGTAAGGCTCCATTAGTGGAGGCCATTAGGCCCCTGGCAGGGCCGGGCTTCTCAGCTCAGCGGCCCGAGCGTGTGATGGAGAGCAGATCCTAGTATGTATAATTAACGAGCGTTGAATAATTTGACAGATTGGAAACACATTTCGGTGTGTGTTCTGCCAGGGGAGGTGACTGGCGTTTCTGTGCTACCCCTCTGCTAAGAAACCTCCCAAGGAAGATGGCAGCGAGGGGCTGCTGAGGGGCAGCAGGTGACTTGGGGGCCCTCGCGCGACGTGATGCTCGCCTCCACGCTGGCCGCAGCCCGGAGACGGTTGGGGCTGAGCAGGTCGGGTTTAATAACGTCACTCGAGGTTGGCGTGGGGCTGGCAGCCTGCGGTCGTATGCTCGTCGACCCTGCGGGGACCGTGACGGTGGATGGGTGGCGAAGGTTGACTCAGTGCTGCCTCTGGAGCAGAGGAGGCCGGGGCAGAGGGCCTGTCCTTCCCAGCATCCCTCCTCCTCCTCGGTGCCTGTAGCTGGGTTGTGAACATCCTCACGGGCAAACAGTGGTGCTCCAAAGCCATCCACGGCGTGAGAGGGCTGTGGGTTGGGAGAGGAGCCTTCACGAGGCCGGGCCGACTTGGGCTGTGCTGGAGGTGCTGCCCATGACTCCTGTAAGACCTTGGGCACGCGTCTGACCTGCCCCGTGCCTCAGTTTACCCCGCTGGCCGAGCAGCGGTGAGGACACTGTGTGTGCGCTACACCTTCCAGGCTGGATTCCTTACACAGAGGCTAAAACCCACCAAGGCTGCCTTCTCCTCTGCTGGAGCCCTGCTGCTTGCACAGGCTGGGCGTCAGGATTTCAAGCGGAAAGGCTTCCTGGCCCCGCGGAGACTGGGCTGCTTGGCCGTATTTGCAGAAATCCTCTGCCCCAGCTCTTCCACCCTTTTCTGCAAGTCGTTACCATTTCTGTTTAATGGCAAGCTGGAGTTTTCCAGCAAGGCAGAGCCGTCCGGTGCGTGTGTAGCACATGAGCACGGAGCCCGCACTGGGAACGGGGAGGGACAAAGCTGCCCGTTCCCTGATACACAGTTCCCCCCCGCCTGCCCCAAGCAGGGAAGAAGGGAGCCCCCTTATGCACCGGCTCCCAAGGAATACCGCACTTGCATCCCATTTTTGAATCAATCTCATTATCCAGAAACAAAACTGGCTGGAAATTTGCTTTCAAATATTGTTTTCCCCCCTTCAAAAATCTTTGGACAAGATTTCCTCGGGAAGTTGCTTTTGCTAAGACTTCATTGCAAACTCAGTGGGAGCTCAAGAAGAGGAGCGAGTTGTTGGCCTGTTTCTCTCTCGTTCTTCCCTGCGGATACACGGGAGCGATCCGCAGCCTTCGTTTCGGCGCGTCGGTGTGTTGGGCAGAGACCAGCCAGCCCGCGGGGCCTGTAGCCAAGTCCCCCTGCACCTTCTGCCGGTTCTCAACAGTCGTCCTGCCACATCCCTGTAAAGCTAATGGCACAGGCCAGGCAATTAAGACGAAGGCTCTCCGGTCCCTCTTTCCCGTGACGCTCTGTGTCCTCTGATTACGGCAGGTTTCCTAGCTTGTTCCCTTTACGGATTAATCCTTGGAGGCGCTAGGGCAGACCGTTACAGTAATCCTTGGAGAGAGGCGGAATAGCTTATTTTTTGTTTGGGTTTGACTTTCAAATCCAATCATTGCAAAACAAATCCTGGAGAGCTTCATTAGCTGAAACAACAAACTGAATTTCCCTTTCTGCTTGCTTGTTTGTTTGTTTGTTTTCCTTCAACCAACATTTTTAGCCACCATTGATCCAGACGCTGCAGTCCCATGGCGGCTGCTGTTCTTGGGTTGGAGGCAAAGTAGTCAGTATTCATCGAGAGATGCAAGGAAATAAAAAAGAAATGACTTAGTTTTGCTTTCTGTTTTCCCCCGAGCCATTCCTTTTTATCGCACCCATCTTGCCCCGAGCTGGTCCGGGTTCAGAGCAAACCATCTTCCCTTTCCCCGTGTATCGGGACCCTGCAGCCTGGACCCATCCGCCAGCTCGCGTATTCCCCCCGCTCCGGGCTGGCGGCGGTGGGCTGCCTGCCGAAGAACCGCGGGTGATGAACAGGTGGAAATGAGCAGCGCAAGCACCTCCCGCGCCGTGCCGAAACATCGGGGTTGGCTCTGGGGGGAGCTGCAAAGCTCCTCTGTCCGGGAGAGACGTTCTCGAGCTGTCTCCAATGGCAGAAGAGGGGGGAATATGATCAGAGATGAGACCTTGCTGTCTTGCATAGATGTCGCCTTTGGTAGTCAACGTAGGGATCTCACAAGATCTCCGCAGGTGGATGCTCTACTAAACGTTTTTTCCCAACCCCGTCGGAGTGCGGTGGCAGCAAAGAGGGCGGTTCATGCTGCCTCTGTGTGCGATGGAAACATCCTTACTGTCCCTCCATGGCAAGGTCCCTTCGTGGCTGATGGCAGCCTGGCCTGTGGGGTTGCAGGTGGGATTCACCAGACCAGGGGTAGTCACCTGCGTCAAAGTGAGCTTCTGCTACACAAGGGCTGCGTTCATTCCCTGAACCTCTCTAGCTCTTACTCCTTTGCCACTGAGTTTTCAGAAGCTCTGCCACAGTTATTTTTGTTTCTTGTCCTGGCGTGACCTTAGTTAAAATAAAAGGCTGGCTGAGTAGTGCTCGTGCTTCGAAGCATCCCTTTGAATGGGGCTTTTCTTCCTCAGCGCTGACACGATCTCCCCAGAGCGGGAGCTGCGTGCCGGCCAGTCTTCAGCTGGACCCGTACCGTGGCCACGGTTTCACCAACCGGCTCCTGACTTCCCCTAAATCCCACTCTGAGTCTCAGCAGGGCTCTAAGACAGCAGAACCCACGTGCCAAAACCTTGTCCCATGCAAATCCAGCCCTGATCCCTGCCTCGCTGAGAAAAGCCCAAACCGGCTCTCCCCGCTACGGCCGCACGCAGCCACGCGAGTGACGCTGAGGGGCCTTTTCCGTAATGCATCACTCGTGGGGGTTTTCAGGACTTTTTCCCGGCTGCTGTTGGAGACGCGGCTGGTTGCAGCCGTTGCGAGGAGGAAGAGGGACATCAAAACCCTCTGGAATAATCTCTGTAATAGCCATCAGCGAGTCACTTGTTCTCCTGCCTGTGCCCGTGTCTAGCTAGCGAGGCAGCGGGGCCGCTAATGATCCCGCCGCAGCAGGGAGGCGCCCGGAGATGTCTCTCCCTCTCATCACTCGCGCGCGGAGGGTGACAGCAGCGCTGATCTCGCTCCCGATCTCGGCGCGCTGATGAACCCCTCCAGCGCCGAGGGCCCGCGGTGTCTGCGGATGGGCGGCGGTAATTGTGCCGGAGGACAGTGAGCAGTGGAGACGCTCCAGCGCGGGGTCACGTAGGAAATTACAACCCTGGGGTGTTTCTGAATGCTCCTTGCTGCTGAGGAGGAGACCTGTCATCTCATAAAACACCTAAGGTTTCTCAACAAAACAGCACTTTTTTTTGCCTCTGGGTGTTAGTGACTTCTGAGCGAGAAAGAAAAGACGAGAGGTTGCCGACAGCGCTGGCTGTAGGAGGAGGGGGCTGGGGGTGCAGCTCTGAGCGGCGGTTGCAGAACTCGTGGGTTATTTTCCTTGCTCAGCGACAGACCCGCTGCGTTACCTTGCGCGAGGGACTTGTGCTCAGCTCGCTGACAGGCAGAGCATGAGTAGAAAATACCAGGACGGGTGTTCATGACAGGAGGAGAGAGCAATCTCCGCTTCAGCTTATCTGAGCAGCCCGCTTTGCAGAATACCCCGAAGTCCTGTGCTCTCAGGGGTCTACACCTGTAAAGCCCTTTCACTGACTCACAGCTACCCGTGCCCCCCTTAAGGGGTGTCCCGTTCACTTCTGACACACAGGGGCTAGGGACAAAAGGAGAAGAGATGTTTTTACTGCCCGGCTGCCTCCGGAGATCCATCTCTAGCTTCTGCCTGAGCCGTGGCAGAGCAGGACACACTCTGCTACCCAACTCGGGGCCAGTATCTGTGATGGTGACTGCTGCCTCCCCTGTGCTTTACTCATTTTCCAGTGATCTGCACTGGTTTACAGCAAGTTTTCCCCGGAGGCAATCGCTGCTCACGCCCACTTTTAGGGCTAAGATTAGTGAGCGGTGAATACGCGAATGGCACCTCAGTGTTCACGTATCCTGGTCCGCAAGTGTGAGCAGCAAGTAAATTTGGAAGAATCAAAGTGTGCGTTGTTTGGGGCACAACAATTTAAAAAAAAAAGAGTCAAACAGTTGCTTAATTTCTATGCAAGGAATAAATGAATCAGCTCTATTTTCTCCAGTGGCAGAAAAGCAAACGAGAAAGAAGTTTTATCTGTGCACATTGCATTGTTTCAAACCTCAGCTGTTACAAACCAGCAAATATTTGCAGTGGGGAGAAAGACTTGAGAAATTAAATCCGGGTGGGAGGAGGAGGCTGCCGTCGTGGCCTTTTCCTGATGTTAGCAAAGCTTGTCAATCCTTTGTGCTCCAAATGGAAAGCAAGGGAGGCTGCTGCAGGAGGAAAGCAGCCGGGGGAAGCATGACGGCTTGATCCTTTCCTCCGTGCTTTTAAGCTGGGAAGGGGAAATACGAGCTGCAAAAGCAGCTGGCGATGCCCTGCCTGGCCGAGAGGCAGCGAGGGAGCGATATTTGGTTTTAGTGCCCGACTCCCCCCTTGGGATTTAGGTGCTGGACACGGGAGCAGGAATCCCTGGTGTTGAGCAGATCAGGTGGGAAGAGCGGCAAATGGGGGGGGGGGGGGGGCTGTCCCGCCTTTCCACCCCGGTATCCAGCGTCCCTTAAGCAGGAGTCAGCACCTACTGACTACTTAGTGCTTTCTTACCTCAAAAACCCTGGTGTAAGGGGGGCGGCACGAAGGGTTATTGTTCATAACGGAGCCGATGCTTAATGCTCTGCGTTTTCACGTGTGCGCAGGTTTGTCTTGTTCTGTATCTTTAATCAGAGACTATGGTTCCTAACAGCGCATTTTGCCTGGGAAGTAAGTGGGTCAAAGCCTTTGGATGCAACGTGCTCAAATCTTGATTGTCTGTTTAAGGGAAGGCTCCTCAAGCAGGACCCCCCCGCGCTCCCCCCACTGCCAATCCTATTGCCCGGGACAGACCGCGAAGCCAGAGCAACGGCTTGGCCATCGGGGGAGGATGCAGAGACAGCCTGGAGCCTTCAGCCTCTGTCACGGGGGGATGCCCTGAACCCCACAAGACCCAAAGTGCCTTCCCGCAGGTCCCCCGGACCTGCTCAGCTCCTTTGCTCCTGCCAGCAGTGCCCCAGCCCGCGATGCCGTGCGCTGTGGGCCAGGCAGATGACTCCAGCAAACCCTCGCCGAGACTCGGGGGGCCGAGTCAGCCTCCCTGGCGTTGGATCCTCTCCGCTGCTGTGAGAAGGACTTTCCTCTTCTCAGCTTGGGCCTTTTGTCTCCATTTCTAGGCAGCTCTTTTGCTCCGGCTCTCCCTTTTCCTTCTTCGCTTCGTTGCAGCACGGGTATCTGCGTGTCAATAACCAGCTTTCTGCTGTTACAAGTGCAACAGGGATGCTAAGAAGTTCTTGCTCGTTTTGTGTTGCTCGTGTTTCCCATGCCCCAAATCCTGCTCTTGCCTCCAAGTGCCTCTTGCGAAGCACTTTCATTTTAAAGACACAGCGATGTGCCCTGAGCCGTGTCGCTGGGTGCAGCTTCCATCAGCTAACGAGCCTCGCTAGCCCTTCTTGCAGCAGCACCTTTCTGCTCTGTGTTGGCGCAGGAGCAGCGCTGTGACTGTCGGGGTGGCAGAAAGCAAGGAGAGAGGGTCTCCTCCTGCATGCCTGGGGTCCTTCCTGCTCCGACGGGCAAAACGGCCTCTAAAATCCAGCGGTTCGTGGTCAGCTGGTATCTCCTTGCCTTCGCCGTGTCAGGGCAGCTGTTCTTCCGGCGGGAGGCAAGAGGGAGACGCAGGCCTGGAGGGGCAGGAGCAGTTACAGGAGTGTTCAGGGCCGCTGCATGGGAGGAGGCACTCCGTGCATGCAAAGATGGAGGCTAATTAAAATGAATGAGAATTATTTTTATCTCTTTAAACAATTGTGCAATCGTATTTTAATTAAAATAATTTTAAAATGTAATTTTTGCTAATGTATGTGCTCATGCAGTTATCAAAAATAGACAAAGAGACTGTAATGACTTAATTTGTTTTTTTCTGAAAGGCTTTTAGTGGCAATGAATTGAGATATATGTATCTATGTAAAGATTATAGGCATAAAGACAGCATTGAGTTATAGAAAGCTCTATCTGAGTGTAAGGGTTTTTTCCTCCTAGCGTTCAACTAGTTTTTGATGTTGTAAAGATACTCTTGCATGCAAAGCTCTTTGCAGCTCATAGAAATCTTTATTGGAAAATAGTTGGGAGACTTGATACTGCTGTTACTCTTTCCCTGTGGCTTGGGTGGGTGCAGGTGCCTGCAGGAGGTCTGAAGCTTGGGGGGGAGAGAGTAGTTCAGAAAGGATAACTGGAGTGGGGGGAAGGAGCTGGGATCAGTGAGTTATGGAGAATCAACACAGCAGGGAGTCACATTTGCAGCTGGGGAGGGATTACAGATCCCGTGTGTTAAGGTTAAGCAGAAGAGCGAGGGGCACCGTCATGCCGTCACCTGCTCGGTGTCGGGACCCTCCGCCGCAGGGCAGAGACCTGCAGAGGCCGATGGCAGCCAGGGACAAACCTGCTCTTGCCGTGGCTGACAGCGGTGGCTCACGATGCTTTCACAGAACTCGAGAAATATTTGGAAATGTCGTATGACGCAGGGGTAGCTTATCACCAGCAGACATAGTTTGGCACGGTTATTTTGCTCATTACACATTCAATTAAAGCAGCTTGAAGTTATGTTACTTAAATATAAAAGCATTACCCGAGAGAGAAGGATGTTGTTGCCTTTATGAAGATGATTGGATTTAGAAATGCAAAATTATTGTGCCCACGAGGAACGAGAAGTGTAAGCCAGGCCAGAGTTAAGAAGTGCTTCAGGAGGTTTTTAAGCAGCAAATTCCAAAGCCTTGGATTTTTTTTTTCCTCAAAATAACTGAGATTGCAAATTCCCCAAGTTTGGTTGGCTGCAAACTCCGCAGTCTACTAATTTGTTTGTTTATTTGGTGGTGGTGGTTGTTGCAAAAAAAAACCAAAAAAACCCAGAAATATTTCCATTTGATTTTCCTCTCCCCCAAAGGAAACCCTGTCTGAGCCTGAAACAAGATCATTTCTGTAAGTAACGCTGCAGGACTTCAGCCAGTCACACGTGACACTGTGTGTTTGTATCAAACCTAGCGATAATTGCAGTGATGCCTCGTCCCAGGAAGGAAAAAACACTGAAGTTCCTCCCAGCGGCTGATGTTACCATCCACTCTCTGCTCCCGTAAGAAACAACACCGCTCGTCTCCCTTGTGGCACATCTTCCCGGCATGTCCCGGTGTAATCTGCAAAGCCATATGTTGTAATAAAAGGATGGCAAGCAAGCAGAAACAATAAGCAGACGTGATAAATGACAGAGGAGAAGGAGATTTTTTCGGTATTGGGGCTTTCAGACCGAAGCAGGCATTAGCAGAAAGGTTGGGAGCTGATCGGGAGGAAGAAATATTCAGTGTTTAAGAGTTTCAAGGCTAATTCAGGGCTCATTAAGGGGAGAACAGAATTAGCTGTTTACCAGAACCGCTTTCTTCCGTGGTGAAAATACGTGCTTTTCTCAAAAAAACAAGTAGAAAACAGAAACTGTGCATCTGAACATGAAAATGGCTTGGTTTGTTTTTGTTGTATTTATCGCAAAAAAGGGTCGATGCCTTTGGGTTCCTTGGCTCTGCTGGGGGCCCCTGGGCTCCCACCGACAGTCTAGACTAGGACTGAGGCTCCCCCCGCTCAGAAGCGCTTTGCGGGGAGGAGGGTCCCCCTCGGTGCTGCGCTCGCCCCAGGATCCAGTTCCCTCCGTGATACAGAGACGTGCTTTAGTGAAATTTAATCTCTGCAGAGAAATCCTGTTTTGGGTAGTGAAAGCAGGATTACGATATAGATGATGTTCAGGTGTTTTAATATTGCTATAAAATCCTGTTAAAGCCTTATCTCCTGACGTATTTCTGTCTCTCTGGCACACGCACCATGTTCACCCTCGTGCTCCCCCTGGTCCAACGGCAGTGGCGAGCGCAGCTCAGCTGATGGTGATGTTGCTGTGCCCTGTCCCACAGTCCGTGTCAGCGGGACATTTGCAAAAAGACATTCAAACTCAGCCAGCAGGCCAGGCCTCCGACACCAGAGACTTGCTGCTCATCCCCCATCCTAATTTTGCTCAGTCACCAGAGCAAGCAGGACCATTAAGTGCCGCTTGAAGATGCTCAACCTCACAACGAGCAAATCATCAGCACATGGAGTTTTGTGACGTTCCAGTTGCCTCCTAACAGCCACTTTCCCTGCAGGTCTCACTTAAATATCTCCCAAAATGCTCTTCATCCAAATCTACCTTTCTTCTTCCTATAGATAAGTTTCTTTAAACGTGGAAAACAGCCTGGCTAGCAAGGCACCATAAGCTTTGTGCACATCTTCCTGCCTTAAGCCTGACCCCTTTCCAAGAGGATACCCCAGGTTCTAGGCTGGTGCTTGATACAGTCCAGGGACAGATGTGTCTGTATGCTGAACGTCCTTACTGAAAATGCCAAGGGAGTCTGTGGACACAGAGCTGATCTTCCCCAAATTCCCTGAAGGACATGATCTTTCCCAGACCCCCCTGCATGAAATTCCTCCGAGGAGCAGAAACTCAGGCCTGTGCTGCCTGCATGGGAACACCTGGAAGAGCCGGATCCTTTGCAGCATTCCCAGCTCCAAATCCAGCACTTCACCCAGTGGTTTAGAGAAGAAATAGTCCTTTAAACTTTTGAAAGAAGAAAAGAATACAACAGTGCACAGAGACAAGCCCCAAATTCTCCCCTGCTGCTTGCTGTTGAGTATCCCAGCGCCTGCGGGACTCACCGCCCCAGCTCGGGAGATTTACTGATCCCTTCCTCCTCCTGAGAGAGGCAAGAGGTAAATGTCAGATTGCACAGCGGAGGAGAAGGGAAAACACCTTCGGGGAATCACCGGCTGCACCACGATGGGAAAGTTATGAACTTCAGCTGGGAGAAAGAAATCGGGTTTTATCAGACTGCAGCCCTGCAGCAAGAACCACATCACGGGGCACTGCCAGAGCTGCCTGGCCCGGGACATCCCTGAAGCAGTCGGTCCCAGTCGCGTGGTAGTGCTGACACCTCCGAGTGATGCTGTCTCCTACCCTTGCTGTCCCTGCGCTGTGCTGCTGGCAGTGGGGCAGCACCACGCCGTCCTGTTCTCTGCGGCGTAAAGCTGCACTTACTGCTGTGCTTAACTGGCCTCCGGGAGACACGGGTTCAGTCTTTGCTTGGCATTTCTCTGCCTGGAAAATGAATGCCGTGTTCCTGTGTGCCAACAGGGAATGAACAGTCTCATCATAAAATTACAGCTAAATTATTATGTGCCTTTGGCCCAACTGCAATCCTGTGAAGCGTTTTGGTTTCTATGTATTTTCTGACCCAGAAACTTGGCCAGCAAATAACTTCCGAGCAGAGTTAACTTGCAGTATTACTTGAACCATGGAGAGGTAATACTCCACTCATCCTCCTTCCATTGATTAACACCGAGTTCATTAAAAAGAAGTAAAGTGAAAAGACAGGAGCGTGAGTGATCTAGCTTGGGCCAGCAGAATCTGAAAGGCTCCAAAGCCACATGAACCAATTACATTAAATTGCTGTCTCCTGTGTCAGTATAATTTCAGCTCTGGTTCTTCATCACTTTTTTTCTTCGCTGCATCGCTAGATCTGTGGCTGTTGATGAGGTTTGGGAAAGAAGAGATTTTTACTGTTGGAGATGTGACACATGCTGGCAAAAATGAACTCATCAGACACAGTAATGAAATGACTCTGCCTTTAGATCTCCTCTCTGTGGCTCAGCCAGTGACTGCGGTGTGTCTGAGTGAGTTGGCCTGGGATGGGGTTGGAGCAGCGAGAGGTCTGTTGTTTCCCTCTCGAGTCCCACCACCCAGATGGAGTGTCACACCTGAGAGCATCAACAGAGAGGGAAAGGCAAGGGGAGAGGAAGAAGGTGGCGGGGTGGGAATTACTGAGTATTACTACAGTGCTGTTACTTGTATTGCCTCTATAGCTGTGGCAGGTGGGGGCTTTAATTACAGCGTTTAAGGGGAAAAAAAGCCCTCATAGCCACTCATCAAGTAATACATAAAATAAGCAAACTGGCATTGTGCCTGGGAAGTCGTCTGAGTAGGGCAGCACCAGCAAACACAGAGGGAAGGCCAAAATCAAGATCCCTTCTGAAGAAGATGACGACGATACCGATCACCAGCTCTGGCAGTCTGTAGAAAGCAAACAGATGGCCAGTAAGTGAGGAGAGCTGTGAGCCAAGCTCCAGGCTGATCGCACCTCCTGGTTCCTTGTACTGCAGCTGGCCTGAGAGCTGCAGTGGAGAGCAAAATTTGTGAGAAGAGGCTGCGAGAGGCACCGGGACGTCGGTGTGCATATAGCTGGCATGAGTCCCTCCCTCAGCAATTCATCAAGAAGCAGAGCTGTTAATGAAGAGCCCATTTATTTTCATCACAACCGAGTCCTTTCTTCTTGTTCCTGCTGATGAGACATACGTGCTTTACACAGCTCTCCCTGATCTTCCAGAGACTTTTTGGGTAGCACCGGGCAAGGCCAGGGGCTGGCCAGACCTCTGGGGCACATCTCATTCTCTGGACAGAAGCCATTTGCTGCCATTCTGAGAAGAAAGAAAGGACAAAAGAGGAATCAATTTGTCAAAAATCTCTTAATGAGCTGCTGAAGACAGCTCAGCCAAGGTACTGATGACCTCCCAGGTTAATTAATCTGCCATGAAACCTGATGTCTTTTTACATTCTCCCCATCTCCTCCTCCTCCTGCAGCCGAGATCTCCTTTAGTCCGGGTGACTGGCTGTTGACTGTGTGACACCTTCAGGTGCTTTTGTGCCTTCTTCATCCGCTGCTGGCAGGTGATCAGGCAAGGGACGGGAGTGCCAGAAGCCAACCCCTCTCCTGGCTAGCTTCACGCTTCGTTTTTCATTACACCACAATTGCATCTGGCGGGATTGCTGCCTCCCCTCCCAGGAGAGCGGCGTGGGCGATGGCGGCGGGAAGGAGCACACAATGCCCCAGAAAGGAAGGCCGACCCAGAGCTGCAAGTAAGGACTCTGGCAAAGACCTAGAGCTAGCTCAGTGAGCCAGCAGTGTTTCAGCTCCCCATGGAAACTAGGGCCCAAGCACTGAATCTGCAGGTGGATTTTCCCTGCTAAAGGCAGATTTCCCTTTTCTGCTTACCTTTCAAAAAGCAGGCTTGATAGCAAAGAGAGTAGAGCCTTTCAGAGGCAGGCAAGTGCCATGGAGCTGAAGGAGGATGGAGGGACCTCTGGGGCCAGGTAGTGGGTTTTGAGCCTCCCTAGAGGATCCTCCAGTTTAGGTAAACTCCTTAGGAGAGCACCAGTGAACCCTCATCATTTCCAAGCACACTGGGGGGACTTTTTCCACAGGAAGAGGGGAAGGCTGAATTGTCTGAGTGAATCTAGCACCCAAAGAGGTGACACCTCTTTGCCAGGGACACCGACTCTGCTATTTTTAAGCTGCATGTGTGAATGGAAATGGAGAAGAATGTGTACTGCAAATAGGAGCAGAGTTGCACAAACTAGTTGCTGTTGACAATTTATCTAGCAACTTCCTCCTCCGTCTCCTCTGGCACGTTGACTGAAAGCCATCCAGTGCCTGGGAATTTGTTTCTCCTTCATGCCTAGTCGATGTACTTCAGGTTCTGCATAGATATCTTATGCATGATCAGCTCTTTTCTTCCCAACAGGGGAGAAAGAACAAGTTAAATGATCGGAAACAAGATGGATTAATTGTTCAGAGCAGGCGCCACATCCTTTTTTCTCCAGTGACAATCACATTCACAGGTCTTCTGGTAAAAGGACATGGCTGGATGGTCAAAGGAGAGCGGTCCTGCTCCTTGAATGGCAGTGGCATTGCAGGTCCTTTCTGGAATGGTTCACCTGGCTGGGAGCTCGGATCTGCCCTTAGCTGGAATACAGCCCTCTCCCCGCTAATAGCTGAACAGTAAAAAGTGGGCAGGGAGCAAATTTTGGCTCATGTTGTCGTGGCATCAGGTCCCTCAGGGCTTCCCAATCTGAGCCTTTGCTTACCCTGGAGTTGTCCTGCTAGCAGGAGCAGCCCTTCAGAGCACACCCCCCTGTCAGGGCTAATGAGTCCTTGTTACCTCCTTCGTCTAGTAAATGCCATGGGATTTTTTTCCTTCTCTTAATGAGAAGTATTTCATTAAAACTGGCAAGTTTCACCAAATTGCATTAATTTCCATAATTTGCTTACCAGCCAGATAGTCAGGTTTTCTCCTGCGTGATGCTGAACTCTTGCAGTTACATCTAAAAGCTGCTCTATCTCCATTCAAAGTCAGAGCTTGAAAGAACCTTAAAGTTTTGCCCATCTGAAAAAGTGTCAAAACTCAGGCCTGGAGATGGATACTGTGATTGGTTCATTGCTTAAAACAAACAAAAGTCCCTAAAAAAGGTCCTGAGTCATTCTGAAAAATGAATGTTTCCGAAATGTTCCTCCTATGATAATAACATCAGTGACAGCAACAGACATTAAAAACCTACAGATTTTGTTAATTACTCATTATTGCATGCATATGTATTTGTCATTAGCTATAGAAATAACGAATATTAATATTATTGCTATTTTATTCAGATGAAAGGTTGGACATCTGTAGTTATTCATACTTACAGAAGTGATTGTTAGATTATAATTATTGCCATTATTCTATATCAAACAATGCCAAATATTGCGGTTGTTGTAGTGGGGTTTTTTTACACCAAATACTTGTGCATCTGTAGTTCCTCTCATTAATTTATTCTGAATTTTGGGGTTGGCCAGGAGCCTTTCCCAGCCCCTGATGTTAGCAGTGTTTGCTGGAGATTTGCCACCTCCCCAGGTCGAGCCCAGCACAGCCTCTGGGCTGCAGCTCCGGGAGGACCGAGGAGCTGTTTGCCGGGAGGGTCTCCTGGGAGGGTCTCCTGGAGCATCCTCCAGTCCGTCTCCCTGCCACCACCTCCTCACTAGACACACGGTCGGACTAGACAGGGTGCTTGGGGAGGTTTGTGAGGCCACGAAACCATCTTCTGGGCCCTGGAATGCCCAGAGATAACTGGCCCTGCCCTTTTTGCCCCCAATTTATGCCAACCTCGCTCCAGGTTTCGCTGCTACGTAAATTACAGAAATTGCAAAGAAGAATTGCTTCAGCCATCTGGAAGGAGAATTTTCCTTTTTTCCTCTGAAGCCGTGGCATACCAAACCTGTCCAGGACTCTCATCCTGCAGGCTTCATTTAGCAGGGAAATTGTTGTATTTGTGTTTGGGTTTTGAATCACAGCCTAACAGCATGCAGGGCTGTGGGCTTTCCGTTCCATTTTGTTTTATTACCTGAGTGCTAAGCATTTCTCATCTCTGCTCAGGACAAAACATGCTCCTGCCTGAAGAGAGAGAGATTTTAGTTTGTCCCTTTGTCCTCTACGAGCTGAAATACCAATATTTGCTCACTTAAAAAGCAAAGCGAGGTACTGAAGGCTTGAGAGTTTGTAGTACTGAGAGACTAGAACACCCCTTTCTCTGAGCTGCTGTGCAGATCATAGCTGGAGAAGCTCACGTGCGATTGCCTGCAGGAACCTCCTCTACTTTCTCATGTATTGGAGATCCAGAGCCAGACCTGAGCTCTCCTCAGATATCTGTCTTGTGACCTTCTTCTGGGGAGCTTAGTTGTCTCCATCCTTTGGTGATGGAGAGTGGGAGAGCTACTGAAACACAGCGCAGTGGAGGAAGGTAGGAGGAAGGAGGAAGCCCAGGCTGAAGGAACCAAGTTTTGATGTAACCACGTTGCTTTTCTGTCAGTATTACTAAGTCCCGACTCCTCAGTCAGCTCCACCTACCTCGCAGAGCTATTCCCTGGGAGGGTCACAGCAGCCTGGATTCCTTGAAGCACTTTATACTGGAGATCTCCTTAGGTTCACCCCCCTGCTGACTTCTGCTTAGGGAAGCAGAGACCGGAATCACTCATCCAAAAGCCATCTGCAGAGTCTTGCAACCTCCAAGCCTTCAGATATCAGAACTCACGTTCCCAAAAATCTGGAGACTGTCTTTTGAAGCATGTGATTTTTTTTTTAAGGAAAATGTGTCAGATTCTCATTTTTTTAACTCATTTTGTGAGGTTTGAAGCTGGAGTGAAGGTGATATTTTTAAGTTGCTGGTTTTTATCAGCTGCATTGGAAGTTACTGAACTGAAAGCTGAATCTCATCACATGCTTTCGAGTCTTGAAACTTTAATAAAAACACAGCTACTCCACAACTCCCAGTGAAACTAGGGGAGATGATCTCTGACTACATGCATTAACTCAGGCAACCATTTCCTAAATTCTTAACTGTTATGGTTCTGCCTGCTTGAAGTTTCTCTGGATGCCAGGGGCAATTCTATTAAATAATACTGAGATTTCAGTTTTGTTTGTTGGTCATTTAATCTGCTCTTTTATAAGGAATTTAAAGGGCCATTGGTATAAGGACTGTGATACAGTTTTGGAAAGCTGCCATTTTCCGATTTTCAGCACGAGGAATATACCATAAGCTCAGTGTCCTAGTATGCTCCTGCAGACAACTGAAGAGATGCAAAGAGGCAAGGGCAATCATAGGGCTTACAAAAACCTCTTGGGGTGGAATAAAAAGTACATTACAAAGAAAGATGGTATCATCCTAATTTTTCTGTAGGGAAACTGAGGCAAATAGCTTCCCAAGTTTTTTCAGCAAGCTAGCAGCAGAGCTGGGGATGGCAACCAAGAGCCTCAAACTTAATATATTTTGGTGTGCTCATCATTTTTAAATAAAATGCAACTTTCCTCTCTCTATTCTATGGACAGAGACATCCCAGAGTCCCCAAACTCTGTGCAGAAATCTTTGGGAATCAGTCAGAAAGCCTTTGAGCTCCAGAGCTGGGTGCATTCATGCATGCGGTGTTGCTGGAGCATGGCCCATCCAATTTGCATGTGTGGTGCTCGTTCTTGAAACACCTTGTCAAAATAATACTTTGCACTCCCTGAGCTCCTTTCATCTGAGGATTTCAAAGCACTTTGCAGATATCAAAAGCTCCTTACCAGCCCACTCTGTAGCTGTGCATTACTGTACAAAAGGATGAGCACAGCCGAGGAGAAAGTCTTTGCTTTGTCCCCTGCTGAGGCAATGGTCTGGCTTGAACTCCATCCTGTGGTATCTTGCAGCCTGGCCCCTGAGCTCTGCAGGAGCTTCAGGTGGGGGAAACCTTCTCCAGTCTCCCTCTTTTGCCTGTCAGAGAGTGAAGCTGGATCTTGCCTGGGTTTTTTGACTCTCTGTAATAAGCTGAGTAATTTTTGAGACTAGACAAGTTAGTGCATGGACTCTCAATGCCTGGGCTAGACTGAGCGTGGAGTCAGAGGGCAGCATAAGCTGCTGCCTGGAGGGATCTTCAGAGATAGACAGAATAGATTACGGCTCACTGGTAGCAGTACGATGCAGATGATACCATCTTCCTACCATCACTCACTGCTTCCAGCTCAAAAGAAAAGTCAGGGCAGTCTGTGCCTTCGCACAGCTCAGAGGAACCACGTGTGTCTACCACAGTCTTTGCTATTAAAGGCTAGACTTTTCTGCAGACCTTTTGGGGAACGCCTAGGTGATGCTGGCCTGCTTTCAGCCACAGCTGAAGCAGAGGTTCATAGTGTCTCCAGGTTCACTCAGTAGCCAGTGAGGACATGGGTACTTCCATCTCCTCCAAGGTCTGGAGGTCACTCTCTTTCTCTCCACTGGTGATAAAGGGAATCTTGGGTGACAGTGAGCCTTAGACACCTTGCTAAGGTCCCAGATACCAATGCGCTTTTTTACCTGGTAAATTTTGCCTGTGAGTGTTTCCTTAGCTGGTATCTGACCTCTGCACCAGCAGAAGATACCCCTTGCATTTCCCCCGTGGAGCATTTACTAGCCATTGCAATAGCAGCCGACCCATTAGCCTTGCCCATGCCCTGATGTGGCCTCTACAGCTCAGGCCTGGATGATCGTGTGTTGTCCCTGTTCCCCTGGGAGACATCACAGTCAGGCTTGCATGGCTGTTCCTATTGCTTAAAAACTGAGAGGAAAGGAGGACAAGTAAATACCAAGAAAAGAAAGAGAAAAAGAAGATGAAAGATGGCATTTCTCTCTTGAGGCAATGCAAGAAATAAACCAGAGTCCTCCTCTTTTTTTTTTTTTTTTTAATTAACATATTTTTTTCCTTTCATGGCCTAGAAGATGATTTTGTGGCCAAAAAAAGAATGTTTCTTCATTCCTGGCTGACAACTTCTGAAATATGCAGGGGAGCTCTTCGCTTCAGCTCCAGTACTTCGGTGGCTGATGCCTGACTCCAGCACACTGAAGCGCAGACTAAGGCAGACTCCTGTGCTGTGACCCCAAGCATTTTCCCAAAGTGCTTCAGGAAGTTTAACCCAAAAACAAGGCAGGGACAAAGGCAGTGGCAGCTTTAGGGGTGGGCATTTGGGAGGATCGGATTTATCCAGCTCTTAAAACAACAGATGGGAAGTTGTATTTCAAAAAAGAGAGAGATGGTGACCATGCTCTTCTGGAAGTGTCTGAGAGATGGTGGTGGCAAAGAGTCTGTCTGGGCCCAGGTAGGCCAGGAAGGCTTGGGATGCCCCTGACAGGCCAAGCCCCCAGGACAGCTTTTAGGATCACGGTGTTTGTACCTTTTGCTTAGGCTCTCTGCCCAAGCCTCACCTCGACTGTGTCAATAATTCTTCAGGTCTGGTGGTGCAAGACAGACTGTAAGACAAGGGCTGACATAGTGAATTAGGATGCGAAGAGAGTGAGAGGTTATTGAGGGAAAAAGTAATAGGGTCGTGGAAAGAACCTGCTCTGAAGGTGGAAGCTGTTATGCTTCGTACAGCTACTGAAGTGCCTATTTAATTTCTTGACTGTGAATTTAGCTGCCTAAATTTTAGTGCCTCTGTTTCCTTTGTAAACTGGAAATAATGCATGAGCTCTCCTTTGCACCTTGCTTTGGGATGCAGGAGTAAAGATCCCCAGGCGTTGTCCCAAAGTTGAAGGTGAGGAAGAACCCAACGTGATGACTGCTATCGCATTTCTTCCGTGGACTGTGTACCTAATGCCAAGCTGAAACTGCGCTAGAACGTTTGAAATCACCATCTATTTCCTGAAACAGGATCTGCTCAGGGTTGAGCCAACTGGCTAAATCTATATTTTCTGGCAGCCATGGCAGCAAACTCAGAAGTATGGGACTAAATTTATCTCAGCCCTGCAGCCTCCTTTCAAAGAACGAAAGAAAAAAATAAATAAGAAGATGGAATGAAATGAAGGGCCCAAGCATTCCCAAAAGTCATTGCATCTCACATTATGAAATATAGATGACATTTCTGAGTCTAATACCAATATTGATGTTTGCAGAGACATTTGTTCAGTGCTTGAAGTAAATACCTTCACGATCGATATAAATAAATGCAGCTGAATTTTTGTTGTGTGTAGGTTTTATATTCGGAGAAGAATTGGAAATGCCTTTTCTTTTTTATTTTTTTCCTCCTCTTAAAGAGCTTAAGATATTGAATCATGAATGGGCCACATGAGGGGCAGATGACAGATAAGACAAAGGCAGGAACCATTATTTGTGAAGATTTTATTGAACATCATGTGATTTTTTTTTTACTGCAACACCCCACAAATTACTTCTGCAGATCAATACAGTTAAGCTCATAATAGGGAAAATACAGGTTGGGTATTGAGTATTATTTGACTAGCTGCAGTGTAGAAAAAGGAAAAGGTGACGTTCCCTGAGTCAGGCTGAGAAGATCTACCATCTTGTTGCTGTTCAACAAAGCGGTCCCATTCCCACAAACTCTTATCCCTGGGGTATTTGACTCAGCTCCCTTCAGGGGCAGAAAAATAACCTGGTAATAGAAAAGCGAGAGAATAGAGGGAAGGTAGGAGGAGGACTGTCTTTTTCAGAGACAGGCAGATGTTCTGGCTTAACTGTAAGGTGAGACTTTGGTTTAACAGGAAGGTCGCCAGTGGTGCTGCCAGTTCCCGAGGTGGACCTTTGGGGAAATCTGACCTCCTCTCCACAGCAATCAAAATTCCTGGCATTTAGGATGAAGGCTCAGGGCTTTTAGCTGAAAAATCCAAGGCTGAGGCATTAATACTCTGTACTTGTATGGGCTCTAATATGGGGATCCCGACTATGAAGTTCTGCACTTCCACAGCAAAGCTCAGGTGGCACAGTGAGATGCAACCGCTTCCCAGGTGGACTTGCCATGCTTGCAAATGGGTCCAAACGGGAGTTTGGACAGGGAAGGGGAAATAAAACTCCACTTGCTCACACAAACTGGACACTCGGCTTTCCCAAGGGGCTGGCAAAGTAGACCTCATTTTTCAAACTCTAGCATGAAAGAGCCCTTAAAATAAAACTGGGCTTTCTTGCTAAATCGGCAAAAAAACTGAGCCTATTTCTGCTGACTTTGAGATCAGGCATCTAAGAGGTGTGGTTCATGTTTAGATTGCTAAACTCTTTTCTTCAGTTCAGCTTTAAACTTGGATTTAACTTGCCCTGATGGGACAGGACTGAATGAGACCAGACTGCTTCAGCACGGCTCAGTTCATCTAAGTCAGTACATTTATCATCTGTAGTTGTCATGCAGGGAGATTTCTGTGCTGAGGAGCCTTGGAATGAGAAATTGGATCCTGGGTTATTTTATATGCTGTTCTCGTTTGCCAGAAAGCTAGTTTTACATGACCAGCATATCTGTATTAAAGATAATAAAAGGCCATCAGAAACCCAGCAGTCTCTTTTGTGGTCTGGGCTTGGTCTTGCATTTGATTCAGACAGTGCCTTAAGTAGCGCTACCAAGATCAGGGGATTCTGAAGCAGTCACGCCGGGAGATTGAGAGTATGATAAAGCCGAGATGTTTGCATAGTCTATTGTACTTTTTTATTAATGGGAATTTAACGAGCAAAAAAATCTATAATTTTCAGAGACCACAGTAGCCAGGGCTTTCCAGAGAGGGAGGAACGGCATATCCTACCCTGTAGGTTCGTAATGTAAAGATTAATCAAATGCATAATCCTCGCTGTTTCCTTTGTATCGCAGTTGTAACGTCTGAATATTGTTAGTCTTGTAAAAGGGCTTGACTTTGTGCTGGCAGAAGAAAGAGGCTGGGAAGGACTCTTTGATCATAAAAGTCTCCAAACGGTGTATGACTGCTCTGCAACTCCTGGCAGGGGATCCCGAGCACTTTCTTTCTTCTTTCCCTTTTTTTAAAGAGAGCCATTTTCAGGACATCCACTGTGACAGTACTCAACTGACATTCAGTGACAGGCTGCGGGTGAAGTGGGGCTTTGCTAGGCTTTGCTTTCTCCTGGGGCAATCGCTCTCTCTGTGATGTAGTTATAGCATCCCTGTAGCTATAGTAACTAGGGGAATTTATAGGAAGTTGCACGTTTTTGAGGGCTATATCTGTGTTGGTAAAGAACACCGGGCCAGGGAACGCTTTTAGGCACCACAACATGCTTGTTCCCACATCGACGTTGTTGGCATGCGCCCTGGCACAGCACCGTCCCCAGGTCTTAGGCCTTCCTGGCTCTCTTGTTGAGGGTTAGCAAGGGTCAAGCGTCCTTCGCCGTGGGCTGTTTGCATGGGGCCACCTCTTCTGGAGAAGGGGATTTAACAGCATCGATTCAGTAACAAGTTCTTTGGAGTGAGAAGGAGACTTGGTCTGTTCCCACCTGGTGCAGCGGTGGCACCTTAGTGACATCCCATAAAATTAAGTGTCGCAACACAGCAGGCCTTGGTGATATGGCGCCGTGTTTAGCGGTATGAGAACATGTCCTGCCATGCTGAAGGTCTTCCTTACAGGAAGTCGACTCCAGTCTTCTGGCTCTTGGTCCACTTGTGCAATCTGCCACACACGTGTCTGTTTGAGCTTCTCCATGTGCACATAGGCTGCTTAAAGAGGGGAGGTTTCGGTACAGTTTGTGGGGAAGAAACGGGCTTTCTAGGAATGCATTTTTAAGCATCCATGAAATTATTTATAGCTTAAAACTCTGAAATATTATTCATCTCTGAAGGGTATTTGAGTTCAAAATGAGGACAGGTCAAAAAGGAAAAAAAAACACTCTGAAACATTTTTGATGAAAAATCAAGTTTTTTTATGTATTTCTGGAAGAAGGACCTGCTTCTCTTATGGTTTTGAATATTCATCAAAAGCCCTCAAGTCAAAACCCAAATAACTCTTACCAAAAAGACAAAATTCTACAGCGAAAGAAGGGGTAGGAGGGAACATCTTACAAGCAGCTCTGTTCAAAACAGAGGGGTTTTTTTTTTAGCTACTTGATCACAAAAAGGATGTGAAAAAAAATTAAGGACCATAGATTTTTTTATGATCACATAACTCAAGAAGGGCTGATTAAATTCTTCTGAAATTCAGAAAATATCTGAGAAATGTCAAACCTATAAAGGTATTTCTGGCGTGACCGTTTCAAGCAAGTGACAACAAAGGTTTAGAGCAGAAACGCTGTCTCAGTGGTGTGATGTATCAGCACATTGACAAGGCAGGGGAAATATTAAAAGACTGACAGTGATCTGGACAGGCGTATCTCCCTACTTGAGGTGCTAGAAGGAGAAGTAATTTATCTACCTAGAATAAATGGATTTTTAGTTTGGAGGATGGAAGAAAAAGAGAAAATTCCCAACACCCAGTGGAGGAGAAGGCAATTTTCTCCTTTCTCCTGACACAAACCTTCACGCGCACACACCTAATGCAGCCCAAGTCAAGGAGATTTCTTGTTGGTACAAAAGCCGCGCTCGGGAAGCATCATGCTTTGCTTTCCACCGGGCAGAGGCATTCCCCGGCACTGAGCCTGGTCGTCGCCAGATGGACATGCCGGGAACCTGCGCAGCCTTCAAACTGGGGAGGCTGAATGCAAACTGCCTTTCGAGCTCCATCCCGGCGCTGCCCTTCCGCTGCTCTGTCCCTGCGCGTTGCCTGGGACAGTGCTGGTGGGCATCAGCCCCGCTTGCCAAGGGCCATTCAGGTAGCTTGGCAGTCCCTGGAAATGGTTGAATTTACTAGCACAGATATGTAATTAGGGTCTAAGTAATATCAGAGTTTGAATGCACACTTACAGTGCAGCTGTTTATTGGTGAGGAGTGGAGGAAGGGGATGTTACACTTCTCATTGCTCTCTTCCTTTATCTTCCTCTCTTCCTTTAGCCTCTCCCAGCTTCAGCTGACTTCTACTAAGACTTTTTGACCCTGGTCCACTGCAGCCTCTTAGTTTTTCACTGTGATGTACATACTTCATATGCACATGTCACCTCATCTTAAAATAGAAACATGTGTTTGATTAGTCGCTATGAAGGTGCCTTTTTTGTCCTTCTGAACTGTTTCTTCATGTCCTTAAAGCCCAGCCTTGGTGCTACAGTGCTGGAAAGGGGAAAGAGCCGTACATTAATATATGATGCCTTTTGAATCGGTGCAAAGCTGTGGATACTGCTGTCCACAGATTGCTTTTCCCTTCTGCCCCAAGCTCTGTGTGAGTGCACCTTCTGGTTCTCCAGGTCGGCCTCCGCCGTGTTTAGTGCTTTGGCTGAGGTGAAACCCTTAGACAGCACCAGGCTTTGGAAAAACCATCCGCATTTGCTGTAGTCAGGATCAGTCTGCAGAGATGAGGTTTTGGGAGCTCAGCCGCTGGAGGCCACTTACTTTTCAACATTTTGCATCTCCCGGCTGAAATACAGGTTCTGTCTTCTGAATTTCAGCAACGGCCTCTCAGGAGCAGAACACCAGCTTTGCCAGAGACATGTTTTCCGCCTGCCTGTTGCTTTGAACAAAATGCTGCAAACAGCCCAGCGTGTCTGGCCTGCACCAGTACCCTGGGTATCGGTGCAGACCCACCGCCTTGACCCGTGTTAGCTCAGAGCATCACCAGTCATGCTTGCACCTAGGATCCCGGCATGTTCTTCCTATGCTCTTTTGCACAGACACTGGCACAGAAATTGCTCTCTTCTGGGCTGTGAAAAAAGCAAGGTCAGTCTCTTCAAACGGCCATGCTGATGTTGTGAACTGCCAGTTCGTGCTCCTCAGGGATCATTTTTACTTGCTTGGCATTAGGTAGTTACTGAATACAGATGTTCTGCAATCCTGCAAATGCACCAGCCCATTAACTGCAGTAAATACTGACCCCGTAGTGTCTTCTACGACCTTGTTTCTTTGACCCCAGATCAGAAACGGGCATTTTAAAACCACCCTGGTCCTTACTGCAGTTCTGGAGGATGAATATCTTTCCTGTGGCTGTAGTGCCAATAACAGAGCATCCCTGTAGAGTCTAGGCCACAAATGAGAGCTGCCAACACAGATTATTTTTCCAAAAACATGGAGATTTGTGTTGTGCTGACAGGTAGATCTGTCTTTGTCTGTTAACGTCTGGTGAGGAGGGCCAGGATGCTTCTTGCCACTTACTCAAATGGGAAGAGTAAGTGAACATTTATCATTATCAGGGCAATTACCTATCTCTGGAAAGCCATGCTGATCTCTGCATATAAAGGAGTAGTCTTTGAATGGTCCCTGTTGCAGGAATAAAATGGAAATAGAGGAGATTAAGATTGGGATATGTTCCTGTGAGCTGATGTTATGTAAAGGACACTGCTGTGAGGGTGGTGGCTGGTACCTGGCAGTGAGGCAGCAAGAAGGGGCGGCTGCTTTTACTGGAACGAGCCTGGTCTCCAGTTGTAAATGGAGTCACCGGAGCCAGAAAACAACATATACGCTATCTCCAATGCCAGCTGCTGGGCCTTGCCCAGTTGTGGTCATCCAACAGCCTGAGATGGGGGAGAATCCAGAAGCTATGTCCAAACTCTGGACTAACGCACTGACTTAAGAGCAGACAAGTTCACCACCCCCCTGACTCCTGGGGTTGCTACCGAAAGAGAAGTTGTTAGCCGGACGAGAGCTGAGATTTGAGGCATCTGCACCACGCTTTGAAGAGCCCTTGTGTATATGAAAACATCTATCCAGCATAATGAAGCATGGGGTTAGGGCTGAACTTTTTCTCCAGCATGTCCTGGAGCCTGGACCTAAGAAAGCAGGTCTGGATCAGGATCTGCTTAATGGATTGCGTACAGTTTGTGGTGTGTCGCTCCAGGAGGAGATTGGAGACGGCCCCGCTAAGCCTTGTCAGCCAGGCCGGTTTCATGATGCCTGGAAGTCAGGGCAGGATGCAAGATAAAGGGCATGAACATTTGTTGATCAACACAGTCATTAAAATTCATAGGAAATCATGCTTGGGAGGGACCTCCAGCGGTCACTGCCTTGCCGAAGGGAGGAGTATCCAAGTTGCTCCTTCCTGACAGATGCATGTTTAATCCATTCTGAGCAACTCCGGTACTGGCGATGCTACACCTTTGCCAGGTGATTTATTTCAGTATTTAATTGGACTCATCACAAAAAAGTTTTCCCCAATGTCTAACCAAGATCTCCCTTGTTAGAAATTAAGCCCATTGCTCCTTGTCCTACCTCAAAGCTCATTTCTACGGGATGGGCCACAGGGGCTACATAATGTTCGTCAACACAGACCCAGGAAGGGAAGCTTTTTGTGCAATATCTTTTCCTACAGCTCTGTGCTTGTACAGTACTGAACACAACAGGGACTTAATCCTGGCTGATCCTTAGGCGTTCTTGTAATAAACGTGATTAATAACAAGATAACAAATTCCTTGTGTTGTTTTCCTCTGGAAAAAATCAACCAAAGCACAGGAACGAAAAGCTTTTGCTGCTCTAAGAAAATCAGGGTGAAGATCGTGGCTAGTTGTAGGCACAGAGACAGTCACAAACTGACAATATTCAGCAGCTGATTCTTGGGTCCAGAAATTCTGAAATGTCCCCTTTTCTATCAAGAAAAACCTTAGAAAATATCCTAAAGCAGAGGCTGCCCTCGAGCTTGAAAAGAGAAGGGTTGGTTTCTACTTTCTGCAGTTCTCTTAGGAGTATGGAAAACTGAAATCCTAAATTAATGTTTGACTTGTTTTTCTCCCTTTCTTCATGATTCTCATTTGCTTGCCAAGCTGTGGAACACAAAGGGAAATTCATGAATATAAAACTCTCCAAAATTCCGCAGAACACCCAGAAAACAGATAAACACAAATGAGCTCTCTTCCAGCACAACTGGGATCTATATTACCTCCTAAATGCAGTTTTGTCATTCCCATTCTCTGAGCGCTGCACATCTATTTACTCTTCCATTGTAGTCATCCAGTATCTTCTCCCACATGTGCCAATGCATTTTGTTACTTCTGAAAAGAAGGAAATCAAATATTTGCCTGACGTAAATCAGGAAAAAGGAGTGATTTGCAAAGAGCACTTATTTCCAGAAATCGTGAGTTGGGTACTGCAGAATGGAGTGAGCAGTTCCTGAAAGCAGATGTGTCATTTTACTCAAGTAAATAATCCTCGACTCAGATAACCCATCTATTCAGGGAAGATTGTAAAGCATCTAAAAGTATCTTCTATTATAGCCCAGCCACGTCCATCACTGGACCCCAGAGCTGGAGGTGACACAGCTAAATTCTGTCAGTATTTCTTCTTTCTGTGCAAATGAATCCATTAGCTGCTGGGGTGATCCTTTGAGGCCATGGATGGAGAGGAATTGACCTTCCTGGAGCTTGTGGGGTCTTCAGGAGCTGTTCATTGCACGGAATGCCCTAATAATAAAAATTATGGAAAATGAGGTATGTGATGGACTTGACACACTGGGAGCAAAAAGCTGGTGCTGGAGCAGTCGGAAGGAGGTTTGCTGCTGACCTCCACATCTCTGTGATTTTAACCTCCATGAACTTCAGAGAGTGCCAGCAATCCCTTGTCGGTTGAGCCAGAGCCCAGCTATTCTTTCTATCAAAATCATCTAGAAGTAAAAATCTGAAGGGAAGAAGTTCTTTCCAAGCAGAGATCGGCAGAGGCAGGTTTTTACTACTCATCTGAAGTGAATCTCGGTCTCTCCACATTCGTGGCGGTTCGATGACATGGGCTGGAGATGTAGCAGCTCTTTCTGCCCCTGTCTGAAGCGCTGCTCAGCCCCGACCGCAGGAGTGATGCACGCTGTGCTGTATCTGAAGGGGTTGCCAAGGTCTGGACGTGGTTATGCAGGATGTCAGGACAGGTTTGGGTCATTCCTCTTATTCTGAAGGCATTTTCTAGCTCATTAATTATTTAGGAACAATTTTTGCAGAGACCAGGGCTCAAACCAGGCCTGCTCTTCCTGCCCCATCTAGTCGCAGGGTCTCTGTTGACCCCAGGGAAGATCAGCCCCAGGACCAAGGTGGGCCCTGTCCCAGTGTCTTTCTTCTCTGCTGCATGAGCCTGAAACCAGTTTTAGGAGCCAGCGAGGTCTCCCAGCCTGGAGGCCAGGCGCCCTTTGGATTTGTAGGTGCAGCCTGTTCTCCCTGGCCCACGGGAAGGGAGTTCATCATTATTCTTATTTCTGACGGCTTTCCTCCTGGTTTACAGGCACCTGAGGGCAGGATCAGGCCCCGGCTCTGTGCTCTGGAGAGATCCTGCTCTGCGGCTGTGCAGAGGGGCAGAGCCACGCGCTGCTCTCCTGCAGATTAACGGGGCAGCAGCGAATTTCAGACTTTTCTTACTTGCTCACTTTATTCTCTGTCTTTCCCATGTGTTTGGGAGCAGCAGATAGAGGTGGCTGCTGAGGCTGTTAAAATTCAGGACCGAGCAGTGGTGTAGGGAGAGGCAGTCCAGCTCAAACCCTTAGGCCCTTCGAAGGTGCTCTTAAAGTCCTGACGGGGCAGAGAAGAACCTCTCTCAACGCATGCTGGAAAAGGCCAGTTTTACAAAATGAGACAGACCACGAAAATCCCGTCTTTGGGGAGGTTCAGCATTTTGAAGTTCCTTTTGCCCTCATAGCAGGATGGAAGTCAAAAATTTTGAAATATTTCACCCAGGGGAAATTTCATTTTCGAAACATGAGAACCCCCTTCTGGAAATATTTCACTCTGATAATACTGAAGCAGGGTAATTTGAAAAAAAGAAATGTAATATATAAATATTAAATACCTGTAAAATATTTATCACATTCTATATTATTTAAATTCTAGTTATACCCCTCTGTGTTACCATTAAAGCAGTAAAGTAAAGCCAGAGTTGAATCAAACAAGAAACTGGAGATTAAGTACCCCATTTTGACTACAGATTATTTCCATTTCCGAGAGTGACTTGTTCTCATTAGATCTTCCGATTTGGGCAAAAGAGCTTTTTCTGGCAAAATACTGTTTCATTACTCGTCCCTCCTGGGTCGTGGCGGTAGGTGGACATTCCCAGTGCTCCCAGCAAGAGGTCCCAGAGCCGTTAACCCAGGATGGTAGGTTTGTTTCTACAAAACAAACTGTCTAGGGACAAAACAAACCAAACTTTATCTAGAGCCAGAGCACTCTCCTGCACAACTAGCAAAGCCCATAAACACGCAGCCAGGGATCGAGAGACTTCTCCCAACCCACCTGCAAAGTCGCTGGCAGAGAATTAACCTGGCTTTTTGGCTTAGCTGCTGTAACAAAGTTCGCACGGTCCTTTCCAGATTGACTGGGCAGTTTGGCCGAGCGGAGGGAGCATCACTCAAGTTTAGAACCTAAAAAAATATTTAAGATTCTAGATCAGTAACACTACTTCCACTCAGCCTGAGAAAGACATTTACATCCTTTAAAAACAAGTGTTTTGATTGTGTTTTATGTAGAGTACACATAACCAATTGAAATATAATAGCCTCTATGTTACCGAGCTCATTTTTGCACTGCTGCGGCTTATGTCTTTATGTCTTTAGGACATTAAATCATCCCAAGGGTCTCGTGTTTTCTTACATCCTCCAGCACTGTTTTTTTTATGGTAGACTAAGTATCTATATGGGAGATTAAGTTTTACAGTGTGATGCCTCAATGCACTTTTTTGTCGCCGCTGCTTGTTCTGCCGCCTTCGGCTTACACATGGTATCAACTCCAGCTCCTGGGAGCTGCCGACGTTGCTCCAGCTTGTCACGCACCAGCTTCCATCTTCCTAAACATGAGCTTTAGCCACAAATGACCGGGGCATCTGGCAGCACCCTGACATGAAGCACAGCGCCGGGAGAAAAGGGGAAGATAGGGCAGTGTGTAGGATTTTTTATCTATGTAACATTTCTTTACTCATTTAAACACCAGGGCTTTAGAGTTTGCTTCGCAACCGCCTTTCTGCATGGATGTGGTTCATGGACTAGTCGCGGGCTGGAAGTGAAGGCTGTGGCCACCGGGAGCTTTTCGGTGAACTTTCCTTTGTTGTTGTTCTCATCACGGAAAAATGCCAATTTGTCAAACCCAAAAGAGGCATTTTGAAACCTTGCCTGACTTGAAATATGATTTGAGAAAAATGCTGACATAGTCCACACATCTCATTTTTTTAAAATGAAGAGTCTCTGGCTATTGAAGCAGGGGCTTTCTGGTTTGCAATTTTAGTTAACTTTGGTTAATTTAGACTAGAAAAAAAAATTAAGAAGGTGAACCACAGCATTTCCACTGACCCTTGCTGGATTCCTCTCCCCATACACAAACACGGGAGGAGGAATTGTATTGGTTTTATTCAATTCGTGAACACTTTTGCCTCAGCTCCAGACTGGAGTGTTTCAGTATGACGGTATTTTAAGGGGCAAAGCTCAGTTTCCCCTTTAGCTCAAGTTAATGGCACTGCCCTACCCTGAGGCCCGATGTGGGTCCAGCAAAGATCAGGAGATGCTCGGACACCATAATATTGGGGCCAGCTAAGCAAGACAGATTGTTGTGACTTCTCGTGACTGTAATTCTTATGTGTCCATGTGTGATGGGACAACGCTGGGTTCCTATAGAGCAAGGGTATTGCTCGCTGATCCGTTCCCTTTTTATGTCTCTTTGCCTCATTGCCTTTAGCTCTCTAACCACCTTACCAATGAGCTCCTCATTATACAAGTCCCCAAACATATCCCTTAGAAAACAAAACCGAAGCAGAAAACATATTTAGCTCTAATGATGCCCACATTCTCTCTGTGTCTGGATCTATTGCAATTTAATGAGCAGAGTAGCTGCAGCACTGCTGGGAAGATGAGCAGGGCACGCCGCTTCTCCAGCACGCCTGCCCGAACGGGGGGCTCCTGCTAAGCTGAGGCACAAGTGACCTGAAGGAAATACACTGCCATGACATTAAAAGTCAAGCTTGACATTTAACTCGGGAATATTAGGACTTGATTATGGACAAGTGGGAGGTGATGGAGCCTTTGTTAAGGCCTGGAAAAGAGAAACGGGGAGCAGTTTGCCTGCAGCAGATGGGGTGGACTGTGCTGGTGCAGAATCCAGACTGCAGCATAGGGAACTGCAGGTCCAGGTACCGAAGCAGATGTAAAACAGATCAGTTGATGAAACCCTCCAGAAATCTTTCGTTTTGAAGCCATAAGGAAGAGCTGCTGGGGTATCAGTCCTTTCTCTGGCACCTGCTCCAAACCTGGCACGGAAGGATGGATGATGCTGCAGCTCCCAAACAGCTGGGACACTGGCAGCTGCAGCGGCAGGAGGAGGAGATGCCGCTGGGTCGGTGTGGAGAAAGCTGCTGCTGGCAGGCGAGCGGAGAGGAAACAGGCTGCTGCAGCCCGTTGGGATTAAAACCTGGCCTCTTAGGCTGAATCCAGCTTATTCTAAGGCCCTAGTTCCTCTGCCTGCAGGAACTTCTAAGGAAGGAGGAAGGGAGATCAGAAAAAACAAGGCAATGTTCTGCCCAAGCGCCGTCTTACATGGACAGAAGCAGAAAGGTGGTGTCCCTTCTCCCAGAGCCTCAGGATCTGCAGTGCGTCTTCCAGACCCCAACCAGAGCTCAGGGACTGTCACGGTTGTGCACTGGAGGATGTGCTGAGATTTGGCCTGGGCAGGACCTGATGTCCATGAGGGTAGCCCAGCTGCATCATCATTCCCTTCCTCCCTCAACTCTTCCCTCTCTGGGTACTTGCAGCCTTCATATGCCCATGGAAATGACTCTGTTCACACCTTTCCAAATTACTTGTTGCTTAGCTATGCTATATATATTCCACTCTTTTAATGTTTCTTCCTAAGTCGGTCCCACCAGTGCTTTAATTAAGCTTTCCTTCCCCTTTTCTGATCTCGCTCCAGTCTTTCCGGTAACAAGGTGCTTTGAGCTGCTCATAAAAGCCCAGTTTAGTCTCATCACAGCCATTCATGGCAGGGCTAGTACTAGAGCCGGGCAAAAACTCTCCAGCGAAAGATGTATCCTCTTGAAAAATACCACTGCAGCGCAGTCCCAGTTATTTCATTTAATACTGCTGGGGGGGGTTGGCCAAGCCCAAAGCGGGGTGTCGTGAAAGTCCTTTCTGCTTAGCTCCCGGGCTGGGAGTAGAGGGAGCTGCAGGCTGTCGCCGCAGGGCCGGGGATGTCGGGAGCTCGGAGTCCGCCGGCGGGGCTGGCCTGGGACTGCCCGGGCCGGATCTTCCCCCGGAAGGCATTTCGGTGCCGTTCCCAGCCTTTCCCGTTTCTCTCCACCGGGAAGCTGACACGGAGGGTGGCCTCATGGGAGCAGCTGCAAAACCGTGGGAGTTTCTACTTGCGATAAATTTAAAAAAGTAGTATTGGTTTTGGTTCAATTTGGACCAAAATCAACAGAGGGAAAAAAAACCACAGAATTTCTTACAAATTTGCTTTTTAGCCTTCTCCAGCTAGTGTCTCTCTGCTCAGGGACGTGACGGGTTTGTGAATGCTTGCTTCTGCGCTTGCTGCCGTTCCACACTTCTTGAAGGAGCCAAGAAAAAGCTCTGCATAAAAAGTATCTAAAACAAACAGTCTTTTTCAGATATAAATGGCTAAGTGGCAGGCTCTATGCTGACAAACAGCTTTTTCAAATAGATCTTGAACGTCAGTGCTTTTCAGGTACGGACTAACTCGTGGGGAGGCAGCAGGAGGATACCGTTGCCTTTCCATACATCTCCCAAATTAGGACTGTGCCGTGTGTTGTACCTCCAAGGCGACAAGATGCAGTCACAGTCCCCTGTCCTCAGATCGCAGCTGCCTCTGTGCCCACTCCTACACCCTTAAAGCTGTTCTGTGTTTTGATTAAGCCGTCTGCGCCTGGCCGTCCAGCCTGCAGGTATTTCTGAGGGAGGCTGTGTTGCTCATCGGTTCCCCACTGCTTTCACACGTCTCCCGCTGAGAGCATCCAGCAATTTCGAACGTGTTGCTTTGGAGTACGCTCAGCATCACAGACACATTTCGAGCGAGCAGCTCGGCACGGTCCTTCCAAACCCGTACTTCAAATTCGCCAGACTCCCTGGAGTATTTCAGCAGATTTGGGGGGGACCTAGGTCTGATTAACTCCTCTCCTGATCTCTCAAGGCCTTATGTTCAAAAAGAGGTGTAAACAGATGGGAACAGTAAACTCCAGCAGAAAAAGGTCCGAATTTCAGGTTCTGGGCTGCAGCCCCGCGGGGGGAAATGGATTGCAAAGGGGGAGAAGGGAACGGCGAGCGGTGGGAAGGGGCTTGTCCGTCACGAGCCTGTGAAGAGTGTCCCTGCTAGGGACATGCCAGCAGGCACCGGCCCCTGGCAAGAGGGCAAACCGTCCTCCCGGGGTGAAGGACGGAGGGAAGGAAGGTTCCCCTGCTCCCGGGCTGCGGGAAGCCGTGGGAGCCCTGGGACACCGGACGCAGCGTCAGGGCAGAGCAGAGCTGGGGAAGAGCATGTTGCAGAGGCTGATGGTCAGCGGTGGTTTTCTAGCGCTGGCTGGGGACCAGACATTGAGACCCCCAAGTTCCCACCTTCACAACCAGCCAGGGCAGAGCTCCTTGGAAATACGCAGTACTTTCTCCCAGAGAAGCCAAGCACCCAGGGACAACGACGCAATGCTGTTTTCCCAGAATGTAGAGGGGATTATTTAGGAAAGGGTGGGGGGAGACATGGTATTTTTGCAGCCAAAAATACATTCTCCAAAGAAAACACACTGCAATTGCATTAAAATACAAAGAATGTATTTGGTTCCTTTCGGTTTGACCTGAACTGAAACATTTAGTTCCATTAGTCGGAGCATAGCCAGCGTGCTGCAGTGTCGCTCAGGAGCTGGCTTTGGGCTGCTTCTTATTTCCATCCTCAGCTTCCTAAACGAACCCATTTCCCACAAAACCGCAGCCTTCCCTCTGGTCACATTTTGTCCTCTTTTTTGTGCTATCAGGTGAATGTTTCTGTTTCCAAGATATTTTTAAAAAACAAAAATTGAACCCTTTTTCCTTGAAAATTGCAAACTTCTCCTAAAACTGCTTCTGTTTCCAACCAGGGTGTATTTTCGCACATGAACATTCTTGTGGACTGTATGGGGGAGTCATTGCTGGCAGGGAAAATGGCATTTTTTTGTGTTACTCCGATCTGTTCCAACAGCTCCTGGGGAGTTTTTGCTTAAATATTCTCCTTCTAGCACTATCGTTTGCTCTTCTGCAATTAGCTTTACCCACCTCGGCCCTGCTCGGCTGGGCTTTCAGGGAAACGCCTGCGCGTTTCCCTGGGTGGTTTTGGTGGCTGAGGTGAGGTCCTCCGTCCACAGCCCCTGCGCTGGACCACGTGCACCATGCTTCGAAGAGGGAGCTGGTGGAGGCAACTGATTTTTTTGCTGCGCCCAGAGGCATTTCTTCCTCTGAGTAGAAAGAGCACCTTGAGGCTGTAACAGGGCCCCGGGCCATGTTTTTGATGCAGAAGCAGCCTTATAGTCCTCAAGGGCTTTCAGGGCAGGCTAGATACCTACAGGACAAGCCTAAGCTGGCCTGGAAAGACCAAGGCACAGGATCTCACATCCCACAGGCAGGGTGAGGAGCCCCCCGAGAGCTGGACACGTTTGTGTTTAACGGAGATGACCACAGTTCACGGAGAGCCCTGTGCACTGGGCGCTGCAAAGAGCCAGGAGCAGATTTGATCCCTGGTTTTGCAGAGCACCTTGACAGATGCCCGGCCTGGATGGCGTGGGTGGGAGAAACCCAAAAGACAGCAGAGAAGCGCATTGATTTCAAGGTCTGTTAGAAACAGTGAGGGAAAGGAAAGAGAGAATCAATTCCTGATGAATAAATAAAATCCATCAGGAGAGACATCTTATTTCAAAGCTGCTGAGGGCGCTTTGGAGAGAGGCATGCAACATGCTTAAAACCGACCGGGAAGGTCTCAGTGGTGCTGGCACACGTGAAGCAGCAGGTACCAACTTGGAGCAAAGGGATTTTCAGCAGCAATGAAGGAAGCTCTTGCACCCGTGCCCACCCTCCTGCCTGCAAGGCTGAGAAATCCCTAACTACCAAGGAAGTGCAAGAAAATCCCACTGTGGGCAAAACCCCGAGGGTGGGAGGGACGTAGGCCTACGTGAACCCTCTGCAAGCCGGCGACAGGCTGTTGAAACACATGGCTTGGCAAGCCATCCCTCTCCTGCGTGCGCGGCTGCAAGGCTGCCTGCAGCCCCAAGTGCCTTCTGCAGACTCAGCTCGGCTGCCAACTTGTGAATAGTGCTGTCCGAAACCCTTTTTGTGGATAGCCTGGAATTACAGTCCTGTAATCCTCGTATTCCTCTCCCTTGCGTTGCCCTCTTCCCTCTCCGTCCACCCGTGCTCCTCACGGGAGCTGCTCCTCTCCACTAGCAAGCTCCCACCTCATGAGCTCCACTGGAGCCAAAATCTCTCAAGGAGCCCTAGGGAATCTCAGGGTCTTCTCCAGGTGAGGTTGTGGGATCAGGCCATGGTCAGGGAGGCCTTCAGCAAAATCAGACTCCAGGGAGATGGTGAGGCCTGTCATCGAGGGGTGCTTTCACGAGAAAAGGGGAGATTCGGCGAGGGGAGCGGGGTCTGCAGGTGGGGCTGGCCCCAAAGCTGAATTTCTGTTTGGAGGAAGGTTTTGCCTTCGGGAGCAGAATGAAAATGAGCAACGGAAATGAGAAAATGTATATTCGGTTTAAGAAATGTTACGGTCCCCAAAAAATTCATCAGCGCCGATAAATGTTTTGTGAAGCATGTTAAAATGTTATTTAAATAACATTTTCCAGCAGAATATAATGATTATGAAAATTACCCAGAAGGTTTATTCCTTGGGGAGAGAGGAGGAAAGCTGAAAGTGCGGATTCACCTCTGTAGCTTCCTTATATTAGTCCCTTTTGCAGAAGACTGATACAGCTTGGGCCATGAAGGTCACTACAGAAATGCCTGTGGATGTTTAACACGCTAAAAAGTCAGATAAGCGAGAGATGGAAAGGACATAAGAAATGACTAAGGTCATCTCTGTGGTCATGCTGTGCAAATCCTCCTTTTCACAGCTTTTGATCCCAAATCAGAAACATCTTTTCGTATATTTAATTTAAAAATAAATTCCTTTCCACTCATCTCTGAAAAACAAAATCTGTCAGATAAAGCAAAACACACAGACCAATAGTTTCAACAGGACTTATGCGGCTTTCACCATTCATTTGGCAGAGAAGGTGCATTTATAGTGAAGCGAGTGGCAGGAGGAGGCAGGGGGGCAAATACTGTCTGCAGTTATTTGTGAATATCTCCTCCATTTCAAACATGCCTGTTTTATTAATTTTTTTTTTTAATGCAAGAGAATCCTACAGGCAGCAGCCTCCATCACTGCCCAGGGCAACTTCATCAGAGTCAGAGAACAAGTGGAAAAAACAACATATGTATTATTATTAAAATAGTATAATTAATGACTGCACCACCTAAATTTGGTACATTTAACCCACTTTTAGGGAACCTCCTGTGATGCAGCTTCCTGAAAGCATCGCAACCCAGCGTGCCCGGCTCCAACCCTCATCCCAGTGCCCCCATTGCTCGCTTCCAGCCCTGGAAACGGGGCCTTGCAGGTGCTAGCTGCCCACAGGAGCGGGTCCAGCACAAAGCTCGGCATGGGGCAGCAGGCTCGGGGGCTCCGGGCCGCCCCTTCACAAGCTGGCTCCACGCTTTTGAGTCGATTGCAGTGATTGCACCAGGCTGAATGTTAATTACCTCTTGATTCATGTTCCCGAGAGGGGATTTGGCAACAGGCCGTTAGGACAGTTTGCTCAGGGTAAGGTCCTTCTTCTTTTTGTAATGGGGTCAAAATTTGCAGTGCTCCTTCTAATTGATTTCACTTGGGGTCAAAATAGCTGGCAAAGGCATTGGCAGCCTAGCAAGAGGTGGATTAAAGCTGCCCATGTGTCTTACTTGGGCATTTCCGTACTTTCAAATTAGTCTCTCTTCCATTAGAATTTCCTGGGTTACCAGGATGTCTCGTTTTTCTCACTAATTAAAATGATCCCGTAAGAGTGGTTCACCTGCAAGTCCCCGACATGAACCCTTAGCTCAACTCCGAGTGCAGCAGAACAGTTCAGGCAGTAAAATACGAGCCGTCGGTGTGCACTTTGCATCGGCAGCCGCTGAGCTCATCGCGAAGGAGCCCTCGCTCTGGTCTGCGGTCAGCCAAGCTGGAGGAGCACGCCGAAGCCGCTTGCACCCGTGTTGGTGGTGGGTAATGACGTAGCTCAGCCCGACAGCTAGTTACCAGCTGAGCGGCGGTTGCTGACTAGATACCTAACTCCAAGGGTGGTCACACCTCTTACACCAGCCGCCGGACTTAATTGCCTGCGTCGCCTTTTTTCTTTTCCCAGACCAGTGCAGTCTACCGGTATGAGCATCTTTAGCAGAGTAAAAAATGCGCCCGTAACTGGGGAGGATAGAGATTGCACTGATTTAATTCCAGTGGTGGAGTTGAAGCAGCCTGAGCTTCTGGAGGAGACATTAGAGAGAGGACGGAGCTGAGCTCCCCGAGTCGCTCTGCCTGGGTTTGCTCCACTCGTTCACTTGACCATCACTGACGGGCCAGGGCAGGATCATCCTAGGTTTGCTCTGAATGGGTCAGCCTGTCTTTGAGGCATTTCTTCTTCGGCAGCCTGACCTGCTTGTTGAGATTCGGGCAGCCAACGGCCAGCAGCTCCACAAAGCATGTCCATCACTTTACCAGTACTGTCCAGCTTGTCCTTCTGAGGGCTGCTGCCTGCCGGAGGTAGCTTTTCCAGCCATGTATCCTTCCTCAAACAGCAGCAAGGTTTGAATCAAGAATGAACTTACTCCATAGTGTTGTCATTAGATGTTTTCCAGCCAAACAGATGGGTTAGCATGTTCCTCAAGCCAGCTTCGACAGAACCTCTGCTTATTTTTTATATCTAAAGAAGCACTGCAATTAATTCCGTAACCTTCCTTCAAGAGAATTGTAATTGCTGCTGTGGCAACATAACAAAAGTTGCTGTTTTCCACCGGATGCTTCATTAACTTGACCCTAATTGGCCAAGTAAACAAAAACAAATTGCTGCTCAATCATGACTTGGGCTGCATCTCTTAAAGCAACCCAGATAAGCAGACAGGCAGAAAAGAGCTCAGTGCTCAAGCCAGAGGTTGCACACTTAGCGAGGAATCCTGCAGGTTCACAATAATTCTGCCCTTATTAAGAATAATCAACAGTACGCTGTCGCGTCACGACCAGAAACATTAGGCAAACCGTTGCTTATATTAAATGAGAGCTTTTTTTTCCTCTCACCTATTAATGATGATTGGGACTGAATTAACTGGCTTAGCTGCTCATTTTTCATCCTTCCTGCTCTCAGACTTCTCCAGGAACAGAATGGCAGACAGAGGGAAGTGTCTGTGATGTGCACACGCACAAGCCGCTGAAGTCTGCTTGGGATCTCCAGCATGGTGTGAATCCTCCAAAGCCTGCGAAAGGGTGAAGGCAACAGCATCACATTGCATTCAGGGCTACACTAAGGCCTGTAGCTTCTGGACAAACCCAAGGAATATTCTTCCAAGCAGTTGGTTGCCTGATCGTTGGCACAGTCCCCTCATCCATAGGTGGTCATGTGCAAGATGCAAAGGGGAACTGGTTACAGAGGAAAAAAAGAGGGAGACAAGGGAAACCGCTTGTAATTTCTCTGTTGAACTGTGTGTTTACATTTTTTTATTATTTTTTCCCTGCATGAAGGGTCTGATTCATCTTATGTAGCCTTATGTGTCTGTAATGAAGGGACTTAGATCTCAGTTAGTCACCCTTGGCTGCCGTTACAGCAAGTGGGATTTAGGGCGTGAATCATCTGGCCAACTGAAGGCATCTACTTTAGGTGGCGATTAATTGCACCAGGTGCCATTAAGGGTATTGGCTGTATATTGATTTCCATTGACTTTCAAAGAAGCCCAGAGAGCCTGCTCAGAGACACACTGCCACTTCTGCTTCCTCTGAAATTGTCCACTTTTGGAGGAACGAACAAAATTCCCAGTAAGTGAAACAGTCCGGTTTGGACATGCTGTCTCGGTGGGGCTGCACTTTGGGTCTCTTGCTCCTCGTGCCTTGCAGAGTCTCTGCTTGCAGCCAGCCTGCATCTACTGTGGTGAGAGTATCTGCTAATAATTTCATTTCTGTCCTTGGCAGTTTCATCCTTCTTTTTTCCCCCAGATGTCCCAGGGCAATGACAAAAGTCCCATTGACTTCAGCAGTGGCAAGATCTTGCCCTTGACATCAGTAAAAGCTTTCCTGACGGCTGATGACGCTCGCTGGGCATGGGTTAAACTGGTGCATAGCTTTGAAGGCAGCAAATAAAATGTTTACATCTTGGGTCATTAGCTCCTTTCTGGCAGAGAGCATAGCATGAAATTCAAGGGCAATATTTATCAGAGGACAAAAACGGATTGTAGAGGCTGCATTTGTCTACTTTGTTAATTAAAAAGATCCAAACTTCTGAAGTCCCCCGATGCAAATCCCCGCACACATCAGTCAGGCCCCAAATGCTGCAGAGCTGTTACAATCCCGCTTCCCATCAAATCTGCTCTGGCAAGTGCCAGAATCTCGAATTGTAACTGTTACTTTTTTTCTTATTTTTGTTTTGTTTCTAATGCGACTTTAAATGAGCAGAAGCAGTAAAACTACTAAAGTAAAGCTGAGCAGAGCTGGGCTACTTTCCTGAATGCCCCCATTAGCTCCAGAGTCCTGCTTCTTCTTGCACTCTGCCTTCCTCCAGTCTAATTACATTCAAAGCTTTTTCTGCACATAGGCATGAGTTTAACGAAAGGGGAGGTGGGAAAAGTATCCTCTGCCTTGCTGGTTCTGGTAGGAAATGCAATATGATTCTCCCTGAACAGGAGATGATCTTGGATTTGGTTCTGCAGGTGTTCCTAGCAGTATGATACCCCCAAAAAGAGAAGACCCAGCTTTATTTTCCTGTCCATACTGAGATGGGACTGGATTGAGCTGGAATGTAAGATTGGGAGCAGAGAGCTACAACTTCAGGTGCCCAGGGAACGTCACAGTCCAGCACGTCAAGGATTAAGCTGAACACCTGGCATTTTCTAATTGCATTTTTGCATTTGAGGGTATAAATTTCTCCCAGCTCCTCCCTAGGCACCTACATTCTTCAGCATTTCTGACTCTAAATGGTTTGCGCATCTGTGCCAGATTGGCAGCAAGGACTCCCATGGGCTTCGGTGGGCTTGGATCAGGCCCTGTGTGCAGGCCGCGCTGTAGCGAGGAGATGCGTAATGATTTGGAGAGAAATGATGTGTTTATGAGCATCATTTATTCCTGTAGAGCTTGGCCACTGAAGCAGGGCGGATGTCCTGGCCAGGCTTCCCCTGCACAGTAACCTGCTTCATCTCTCTGCGCTGTCAACAGCTGTCTGCGGCTTCCCATCAATTACCCGTTAAAAAAGCCCATTTTGGAGTGGCGATGAAAGCTCGCCATTTCCACAGCACTATTACCAGATCTGGGTTTTAATGGCCCAGAGCCTCTAAATGCATGACATGTGGTTTGTTCCGAGGCATCTCCAGGTCGAGGGAAGGTGGGATGCAAGGGGGAGGAAAGGAAGAGGGGGAGGAGATGGAGGGAGGTTAGGTAATTCCCTCCTCGCTAAGAAACTTTACAGGGAGAGCAAACAGCTTGGGAAGTGCCCGGGCTAAAAGGATTGCGTGTGCCTCTGTTTTTCCAAATACAACAAAGGGAGAAAAAAAGGAAATATCTGGAAGTTTATTTAGCAGGGTTTTGAAAACCCTTGGTAAATCAGACGCTTCTATGTCAGATTGCTGGGATCTAAAATAAATGTTTGGTTTTTATTTCATTCTGCCTCACAGTGCAAGAAGAAAAGGAGAGAAAAATTTAGGATGATCTCCTTGGCCCAGCTATTTTGAGTCAATAGATTGAGTGTGTATAAATTTCAAAATCTCTTTTGATGTAAAAGAGACCCGTCATTTGGGAAAACGGTAAATCCCAGCAATGAAATCTGTAAAAAAAAAAAAAAAAAAAAAAAAAACAACAAAAAAAGAATAAAACCGGCACAAACAAACAAACCAACCCAGCTCATCCCTGGAGTTCAAAACCAATGAATAATCAAAAAGCAAACAAACCTCTGCAAGCAGAGAGGAGCCAGGCAGGCATTAAAAGGCAACTGCCCAGCCCAGGCGTTATCCGGAGAGCTAATCGGCGCTTGGCTGCGGGGCTCGGCGGTGCAACTGGGAACACTAGCTGGGAAATGCAGCACAATTATTAGTGGATACCACTCATCTGCATTTCCCATTTCTGTCCTTGCCGGTAGCCTCTGGGGAAGGGTTTTCATCTGGTTTTGATGAGAGCAAAATTAAAGTAATCATAACAAAACTGTATCTGACTGCATCCGAGCCGGGGGAGAGGAGGAGGCGATGGAGAAGAGCCTCGCGCTGGTGCTCACAGAGCTGCACTGATCGCGTGGCTCTTCTTCGCAGACACCCAGGACGTTGCAAGCTAACAGAAAACAGACGGTTAGGCAGAAATACAGATATTCTCCTTTCACGAAGAGGCAAAAACACATCTGCAGCTTTATTGTAACCCACAAGCCCAGTGACGGAGTCTGAACCAGCAGTTACTCCTGGTTGTCACTGGCGTAAGCAGAGAAGAATCGCGTGTGTAGGTTCAAGAAGTTGGACTGTCCTGTCTCTCGGGATACTTTGTTGTTCCAGAGTCTGACAAGCAGAGAAAATCTGTCAGTCTTGGACAGAAATCATATTTTGGGTAAATCTGTTAAAACATTGTTAAATGCGTCCAAATGATCATAACACATTTTTCCTTATTAGATATTTTTTCCCAGCAAACGGAGCCTGTGATTGCTTTTTGTCTTCGGGATGCCGGCTCTTGAGCAACAAGAGCTTCTTATTCTTTCTCTCGAGTGCTGGTCATAGGCTTTTCCACCTCTCAGTTCTGAAGTGAAAGGTGTTTTGAAATGCTCCACAGTTATTTTTGAGTACCCTGTCCAGGCTTGTTGTGTGGCCTGTCAATGGCAGAAATCGCTGAGGAGATGCACACGTGGAGGCTCTGTGTCTGATCTCACACCACCGGCTGCTGGGGAGTGTTTTTGCTTTGAAACTTAATATACGTGAAAGAGAAATCAGGCTCCTGCTCGCAACGCTCAGGCCGCTGTGCGGACAGTGAATAGCCTTATTTCAGGGTTTAGGGCTACTTCGGATGAGCTAAGAAACACGAGATGCTTCTTCTTGCCAGAGGCAGCCCTTTGGGGTCATTGGGAAGGTGTGTGTAGCTGCTTGAGTGGGTTGGGTTTGCGTCTTCTCCTGTCTCTGCTATTCCTCACCCTCTACTCTAACCACAGAAAGAGGCATTTTGACCCGAGCAATTAAAAAATTGAGAAGAGCTTTAGATGGCAGTCCTTGGTGAGCCATCACCTTACCAACCTCTGATGCACCCAGGGAGCTGTAGGTATTTTTTGCTGAAGTTATTGGGGAAGAGAAGCTGATGGATGCATGGGCAGGAGGACAGAACTTGGTTTCTCCAAGGCCAGATCAAGACCAGTTGTTGTTATGAGTTGTACAGAGAAGAGGCTCTTGAGCATCTTGGTACCTAGAACCAGTCTTCGAAGGTGCATTGTCTAATCCTGGTTTAGGTAGAGCTGATCTGGCGCTCGGGTGACAGCATGGCGTAGGCACTGCTTGATTTTTCTTCTTCATTGAGTCTCATCCGTCCTTGGGGGAGTCAGAGGAGCTCAGCTCTAACATGCAGTAGGGAGAAACGTTTCTGCAGCTGGGAAAGGACTGATTTAGTTCCTTTCCCGTGGACGCCTGCCCACCGGCAGCCCCTGTGCACAAATGCCACACGACAGTTGCTTTCTCCTACTAGGAGAGAAGTGTTCTGCCCGAACTGCTCCTTTGCATGAGCAGAGGTTTAATTTTGAGCCATTAATGCGTGTGATCCGCACTGATGCTGCAGGCAATGTGCTCAAGCTGGATCAAATCCTCTTGCATGTGTCGGAGCTGGGCTGGGGGCGTGCTGCCAGCGCTACCAGCTCCGTGTCCTTCCCCTGCCATCCCTCTCCTCCCTTTCCCCCCGCCGTGCCCAGGCCGGACCTGCCTCCTTCCACACTTCCACTTCAAGAGACAACAGTTCTTTTGCTCAGAGGAGTGAAGCAAACACGAGGTGATTTTTCTCCCATCCCCTGCAGAAAGAACATATTTTCCTCTCTTGCCTCTGGTATCCCCTGAGTGAAGGCTTTGGGGCAGATCTTCAAAGCCATTGCAGAGCCAGAACGTCTTTGAAGGTCTAGTCTTTAAGGTTTGGGAGGAGAGACGTACCCCCAAAACCGTGCAGAGGGCAAAGAAGACCCTTTGCCGGGCCCCCAGCAGACACCAGCGCAGCTGCAAATCTTGTTCCTTTAATCTTCACTGCAGCTGAAGCGGTCGTGCAGCATCGCTTGCATGGGCTTGGGGCAGTGCTGAGCCCTGTCCTGAAGAAATTGTCTCCGTTGTTCATGCAGAGAAATTGGGCTTCAGCGGGTTGGGGGATTTCTTTGTGTTTGAGAGTCTGCAGAGCAAAACGGGGTGCCACATGCTGAAATGTTTACACCGACTTCTGAAACGATCCATGAAAATAGTTCGGTTTTGCTACCGGGAGACCTAAAATACAAGTTGCTTCTACGGCTGCATGATATCAAGCCCTGTCCAGTCCAGGTGCCCTCGTGCCTCCTAGGAGCTGTAACTCAGGGGCTGCATATCTGCCCTCTCCTCTGCGAGCCAGGGTCAGCACTGAACCGCCTCGCCTGTGATTGCCCCACCACAGTCCCTCTCTATTTAAGGGGATCCAGAGCATCACAGCAGTGATTAGCAGCAGAGCAAGATGGTGTCTCCTGAGCTCATAGCTCCTCTTCTAAAGCTTAGCCTGCAGGACAGTCTTCTCACTCTTTCTTTTTTTAACATGGCTTAATTACTCTTCTCTTGTTTTATTTGTGTAATTCTGGCTCTGGGGTTTATCGTGTTTGCATGGAAGCAAGTGGAAGGGCGGTGGGCTAACCTTGCTGCTTAGCAAGGACTTCAGAGAAGTCATTAGAGTTGCAGGAATATGAAAGGACTGGACTTAAAATTTTGCTAGTTGCTTCATTAAAAGCCTTTGTAGTGCATTTTAATAGGCCTAAAAGGCATAATAAAGAGAAAAGAATACTTCAGAAAAGCATTTCTGACCTTGAGATATTTGCAGTACTACTCCTAAGTCTATTAGCTGTGTGAGTTTACTGTAGTGGTGGCCAGTCCTTGGGTTTTTCTGTGAGCCAATATTGATGGGGATGTATTTCTTTCCTGAAGATGTAGCGTGAAATCAGACCCTGGAAGGTACCAGTCTGAGCAAAGACTTGCACAGAGCCTCTGTGACTATCCCAGCTGGCTTTCCAGGGACTCTCTGATCCAGGGGAAACTGCTGGGTGACAAAAGTGGTTTTGTGGCTGCAGCCAGTGACGCTGGGAAGCAGCATAACCTCAAGGGGACAGCAAGCACGGGAGCTGCCTCGCACCACGGCCAGATCCCGTAGAGATGATGTACAGCCGCCGTTGCAAGGCGTGAGCGTCGTGCGGGGCCGCGGGGCTCCTTCTGGAGGTGGCTGCTCCGAGCTGCGCTGCTGGAACCGGGGCGGGGTTGCTTTTGGGGGTCGCTCTGGCTGTACTGCTCGTGCGACCTGAGTGGTATCTATCCTTCCTCGGTCTAAAACAGCAAACAGCTATGCCGGCGATCAGTGTTACCCATGCTGCAGGAGGAATAACAAGCCTCTTTAGACCAAAAGCTTGAGTTAATAAGACAGGTTTCTAAGTGGTTTCAGCTGCCAAACCAGCTGTGGGAGCCCCCCAGTCGTTTGTGTGTGGGTATTTTGCTGGCAGCAGAGAGCACGGTTGCTCTCTGGGGCTCTGTTCATGCCGGCAGCTGCCCTGATTCAGTGAAATCCTTGATCTATTTAAACTGACCACTCTTTGCAGAGGGATCTTCTCATGCTGTTTGGAGACTAGTGAATGTCAAGTTTACAGCTGGTGGTGGAAAGCAGGGGGGACCTGTGTCGCCTGAAGGGTTTTTGCAGGAAACATTGACCTTTCCTTTTTTCTCTGTGTTTGTTTCTCTCTTTTTTCCTGTCTTTTTTGCCCATTGCAACTTTCTTTTTGTATTTGCAATCCAAAATGAAACACTTTCATTGAGGGTTTTTGGCCTCCAGTTATCAAAGCCAGTAGGCTCCAAAGCTTCGCACGCTCTCGGTCGCTTTGCGTGCTGGGATGCAAACTGGGCGAGGGCGACCTGTGTCGTGGCTGCCTGGCAGAAACAGCGCTGAGAGGGGCTGTGGACAGAAAGAGGCTGAGCTGAAGGACATTGATTTGCTACGCTTGCGAGGAAGAAGCCGTGGTCCCCGGACGAAGGGGCTCGTGAAGGTCTGGGCTCGATCTAGAGGTGCAGCCCATCTCTCGTAAGGACGGGCAGCAGCCTCAGGCCCTGGTGCAGCTGCTTTGGGCCCCTCTGCGGCAATGCCTGCGGGCATGGAAAGGGCATCCCTTCGGAGCACGGGAGGAGTCCCATTTAGCTGTCATCCGGGAACGGAGGTGGCTGTGAAAGGTGGCCCTGGACAAAGCAAGCCATTAGGATTAAAAATAAAAGCAAGTTGTTCTTTATTTGCAGCCATGGTGTGATTCACTCAGGGCTACAGTTAACGACAAGGCTAAATGATGGTCATTGTGTGCTTTACGACTGCCAATAATTCCTCTTTTATGCCATTGAAACCATATGGCATGATGGATCATGAAATCATTTTTTATGTGCTTTATATAGTATAAAAGGGCTTTCAAAACCGACTTAATGACAACAAGTCATACTCATTTTCCTTTGGCCGTTTGAGATTATCAGCTAATTAGTATCTTATTCTCATTCAGAACAGCTGCCTATTGTTTTTGGAGGTCTGGGAGCAAACCTGGAGATGTGTTATCAAGCGTGGTCTTTGAAAATGTTGTTTCCTTTAGTGAAATGGCATCAGTACTTATGTCAGTCAGATCTGAGATTTCTGATGAGAAGCAGCAGGCTCTCCCCATGGCTCTCGCACACCCTAGGCACCGTATGGGCCCTCGGGCCCACGGGCGACGTACTGGGAGCAGGATGCATCCCTGGTGTGGGTGCCTGAGGACTTGTCTTCTCTGATCAGCTGGACAAAAGTCAGAATTTCTGTTTTGCTGCAAATAGAGATGTTGTGCCACTGCTCGCTATAGTTATATCTGTTGTATGTATAGTTATACCTTTGAAAAGGTGTCATTTCTGCTGTAAAATGGAGTGAGGAGAGAATCAGGCTGAGGGATATCAATAGTGAGATCCCAACTGGGAGACTCACCAGGCCATCCCTTAGGTGGGAGCTTGCCAGCAGGCTTTTTCTAGTCTAGCTTAGCATGTGCTATGTCTGTGCAGCCATACCCAGGGTTGGCTTTTAGCACACGTTAATCAGTTTTGGAGCTGGTTGGGGCTTTCTGCAAATTCCTTCTTTTTATAAGGCAATTTATACTTTGGCAAAAGCTTTGGATTTTCCATCCTGAAAATCCACATGTGATATTGCGTTGTGAGGCTGCTCTGCATTAAATGGGGACCTTATGAGCCACCATGGTGCAGCGTGGGAGAGGTGGCTGGGTGTCCTGTTCCCCCTGCTCCCCGTGAGGTGCTCTGGACGTGCTGCAGTCCACAGGATTATCCTTCACGGGATAGAAATTTTATCCTTGGATCCATTCCAGTTCCAGGACTTGTTAATCAAAATCTTGCAGCAAGACGGCTGTCAGTCTTTGTCGAGACACGGCCGCAATGAGTCCTGCCGTGCGCGTTTCCAGCAAGCAGCGTTCCTGGCCAAGTCCTGTTGTTGCAGAGGTGATTAAGAATATAGCTGTGCCCGCAGCATCACAGGCATTAGACTCCTTTTCATTTCCCCCCGGGGAGGCTGAGACCACTGGAGACGCAGAGCTGACTTCAGAAAAAAATCCGTCTCTCCAACAAAATATTTATAACAACAGCAACAGCGTGATTTCTGATATGCCCATGAGGAAGGGAAGGAAACGGGCTGCCAGCCGCGGGGAGGAGCAGGACTTTGGTGGCATCAGGAGCCTGCATCTCCGTGGACTTAGCCTGGCTGTGAAAGGGCAAAGGACTGAAGAGCCTGAAGAGTCTGAGCAGCTGTGTGGCAGAAACGGCTCGCTAGCTTCTGTCTGCACTGGATTTGGGAGTGGGGCTGGCCTCTGTGCAGTGCCCGTGGACCGTTCACAATGGGCAGTGGAGGAAGACCAGTTGCTATGAGCATTTTAGAAAGGTCTTTGAATTCTGCACAGGCTAGGCCTAGTCTAAAATGTAGGCTGCAAACCCTGCATCCATCTCCAGCAGAGGCCCCCAGCACAGGGAAAGGGTAAAACCCTTTCCCCGTTGTCCCCTCCTGGCTGTCGGTGGTTTAGGAACCGAGAACCAGCCGATGCTGCAAGCCATCTTCATGAAAGCCCTGGGGGAGCTGGAACTGCTGACGGCTTACAGCCCAAATTCACAAACAGTTTTAATAGAGCCCAAACTATATTTGTTGGAGGCAACTATTCTCCAAAACAAATTTGCCCATCACCGTTTTCGGCCAAATTGGTGTTAGCAAAGCTGTCAGCTAGGCTGTTATCCATCACAGTTGCACCAGCCGAGAAGAATTCTTAAGCACAAATCCACACATGGGGAAAAAGAAAAAACAGAATGTATTTAACATTTATATCTTCTCTTTATTACAGCAAATGCCTTTTATGTCCAATAGATGTAATATATAGCACCAGTCAAACTTCTTGTTTTGAGTAGCATCCCTTATGAACTCAGACCCATTTTTGTTTGGTAAATCATTTGCAAGCTGATCCTGATGGTGTTGTATGGGATTCATAAATCTTAGCTGAATAGCTTCTTTCCAGATAGTAAGCTTTTGCAAGAAACTTCATGTTTACAGATTAGTGGGCTCAATGCAGGAGGAAATTCTCTGACCTGAATTATATGGGAGGCTGTAGAGATGATCCAGTGGTAGCCCAAATACATACTGGTCCACAGTAGCAGTCCTTAATAGGCTTTTAATCAAATGCAGTATGTTTATTTTCAAAGTAGCTCAGTAGCATATAGATGGAAAAACGCTTGATGGTATGGGAGAGATTTTCCTTATGAATTTGCAAAGTTCTTTGATTTTTTAATTGTATTAATGTAAGTTTTCACTGTGAATTCCTGGGCTTCCTAATGCTTGACCATTGAGATAGTGATCTGCTAAGATTTTATCGGTCTCTATGTTTGCGGTTTCTGCTAGATCCAAAGTGAATTTCAGATATATGAAATTTTGCTCACAGAATTTCCTTCCTTTTTTTCCTTTCCTTTTTTCCCCTCTGTAAAACCCGTTAGGATGACTGCTTGGCGGATTATAATGACCTCCACCAGAATGGGCAGCTACAGGGAAGATTAAGTTCCTCAGCCCTGGGGGACCAGTAATGTTCACAGAAACTTCCATTAATGACCAAAAAATGTAACAAAAATCCTAGATAGCAATAGGGAAAGCAGCCAGCCCATACACAGACCATCAAACTGAAAAAGGTATTGAGGTTTGGGACAAAAAATAACAATTCAATTCGTCTTTGTAACTTTATATCCTCTCGGTTGGTATCAAACTTTCGAGGAGCATTACATCCTCCTGTAAGCTTCAGCCTCAAATATTTGGGACAATTTGGATTCATTTTGTGAAAATGAAAGGGCTTTTTTTTTGAAAGGGATCATTCAGAATAGCTGAATTCAGCCTCAGTGATATGGAGACTGCTGATCTACTAAATTGGCTAATGAAATTAAGCTAAATTAATTTAATCAGACTGCCAATTTTCATAAAAACCTAAATAAAATTTTATCTCTGTTTTACAACATGTTAGGTCATACTTAATGTTGAATATAGCTTAATGTTGGCTAGTTTTGTTAAGTCGAAATATGTGATTTACTGATATGCCTGAGAGCTGATTGGGTGAAGGGAGGAAACAGATTCAGTGCTACATCAGATGTGGAGCAGTGGGGTGGGTTGGGTTATATCTAATGTGACCACTTATATGGATCAGACCTTAAAAAGACTTTAAAACCACATATGACCAAAAAACTTCACAAATTTCGGTCTCAATGAAATTGGCTGGAATGGAAAAGCTAATTCTCCATAACTTTTTCAAAAAGAAAAGGCAGGAGGTCTGGAAGCCATCAGGTCCTTAGTTTGATTTCTCGCCAGGGCGTTAGGAAGAGAGAGACCTTTTATAGAACAGATTTGAAATAAAAAAAAAAGCTTTCATTTTTTGAGGATTTGTGATCTGAGTGTTGCTCTCAGGAAAAAGAAAAGAAGCAGAGAAGAGAGATGTATCAAAGGCGAGTGACTCCACGATGGACTGAAGTCAGCTCACAGCAAGTATCTTAGCGGGGTTTCCCATCACATCTCAGACCTGAGACAGAGCGGGGACAGCCCGACTTCGCAGGGCGCTTCCCCGGCCCTCGGCTCCTGTAGCTTTGACTTTGGAGATGAGCACAGGGCTCGAGCAAAGGACTCGGCTTGCAGGGTTGCAAGGAGTCCCTTAATGCCGTGGGAAGCAGCAGCCCGGAGGCAGCTCTCGCTCTTTCCCTTTGCGGCTCTGGATTCAGCGACCTCCTCCCACAGCCCTAAACTAAAGGAAAGGAAATGTCAAATAAATAAATAACTGAAAGAAGGGTCAGTGCTGTGGCAAATATCAAGTGTGTAGCGGCTCGTGTGATGTGATCAGAACACAAGTTGGCTGTGCCGGCGACTGCATAGGCTGAATGCGTGAGAAAGGGACTCCGGGAGGTGTTTTTCAGATCAAATTATAAGAGAACCATTTGGCTTAGGAGATGGGGAACAAGTAGAAGTAAGGGAATAACCAATTTTTTGGTTCACTGCCTCTTCTGGAAAGGAAAGAAGACGTCGTTTCAGGTTGAATGAAGTGTTGCATTTCTCCTGAAAAGAAACATCTCATTTGAGCAGCTGGGAGGTATTTGATATTTCAAACCGAATGTTATTTTGCATCCTGAAATTGAAAAGGGACCAAAGCTTTGTGAGAATGACCAAGAAGCTCCTGGATCTGCGCCCTGGCATGCCGTGTTCCCTCATGGAGGGGATTCCTGATCTCCATCCCCAACCTCACCACTAGCCTGGTGGTTGCACACTCGTTAGGGATGCAGGAGCTTCTGTGGGAGCGAGGACTGCCAGGCTCCGAGTCCTCAGGTGCTCTAACCACTAGGACATAGTGCAGATATTTCCCAGCATGACAAATCAGAGCCTCGTGTGAACATCTGGAGCAGGTCACATGCCCTGCACCGAAGCTTCAAAGACACAAACAGACCTGCAAGCTTTTAAATGAGTTAAACTGGGGCAATATTAATTTGCTCTGAGCATATATTGGGGAATATAGTGTGGTTCCCGTCTCTTTACTTGCCTCAGTTTCCCCAACAGTGCTTCATGCTGATTCTAGCTGCTGGAGAGGTCGTCAAAGGGATGGGGACCTTCATTTATTTGTGCCACATTACAAGCACCATGTCTATCCAGTACGCTCCTGCCGAAGACTGTTTATTAAAAGATGTTGTGACCAATTTACTCAGCTTTTAATTAAACTGTCATGCTGAAACAGAATTGTCTCTTGGGAAGTAAGCACACATTTTATGGTCATTTAATTTTTGCTTAGGATTTTAAAATTTACTTCTGGCATACTTAAAATTATTAACAAGATTCAGGGATTCTTGCCCATTCGTGGCAATTACAAGGAATAAATCATTAAGCTTAATGAGGGTGAGAAGCAAACTGCAAAGTTGGATTTTTCTGTAGGATTTGGTCTTGCCTCTACTAATTTTTTTGTACAAATACACTCAGGCTGGGTCACAGCTGACTGGCATCCATGGGTGCAGGCATGCACATGCGCACACAGTCTCAGCAGCTGCTGAGATGAGGAGGGGGAGAACGGGGTTGTTTACAATGGCAAATTAGAGCAGTTCAGCTTCACAAAATGGCTATTTCATCCAAGCTTGAATCTGCAGTGCTGACAGGCTTCTCAGGTCGTACCTCTCTGGCGCTATCGTATTGGAAGGGCTCGTATCTGCACTTAGGAGAGCAAATGCTAGCGTGTTGGGAATGGCTTCGTTCAGGACTGAAACCAAAGTTACTTCAAAAAACCCAGATTCCCACTGTGCTGAATCTCTTTGTAAGGTTCAGCAAGGCTCTCTTCTTCTTCATTTAATCCTTCTCTTCCTCCCTGATGCCTTATCTTTGCTTTTTCTCCTCCTCCACCTTCTCTCTTTGCTTTCTCCTTTCTGGGAAGCATCCAAGAAACAGGCTGGAAGTTGTCACCTCCAGCAAATGAGCAAAGATCAGATCTGCTTAGCAAGATGCTCTGGGATGCTGCTCTCTGCCATAGCAGCGTGGGCTGGGAGCATCTGGAGATCAGCTTGGCCTAGCGCTGCCGCGTAGGAGGTGGAGCTGATGTTCTGGCCACTGCCACTGTCCCTCACCATGTGTCCTTGGTGGGGGGGCCTCCAGAATACATCTCTGGCAGGTAAAAATGTTCATTTCTGAACATTTATGAATTACAACCTGTGAATTACCTGCAAGTGTCACAGCTGCGGCAGCCACCACAAGGGCTCTGACAGGTAAAAGGTTCCTCCACGGGGATAATTTTGGCATAAGAAAGGCTGAACTCTAGTCAAGCTGTCACCAGAGAAAGAATATGTCTAAGATACAGTGAAAAAGTACTAGATGTGTTCAGGGAGGAGAACAGCAGGACTACATTTTCTTACACGTATTCTATGGTCATTTCACAGCAACCATGTCTTTAAACTCAGGGTTGCCGGTTCCCACTCTTGTTCACCCTCTTCACATCGCTAAAAAGTAGAACAGTTTAATGCCTTTCTTGCGGATGGATTGTGAGATTTGCTTAGCTAATGACTGAAAAGGGCTGTAAGCACTTTTGGTGAAAAACGCAGTCGAAAGGGAAGTACAGTTATTGACATTCTTCTGCTGTGGCCTGCTCCTAATAGTGCTTTAAGATCATTTTGTGTTCTCCCAGTCTCAGTTAGACGCGATTGTTGTGATTGTAATTCCCTTCTAGGTAACACGGATGAGATTCAGATGTTCTGCAACACAAAGGGAGGTGTTATCCGCCCCCCACGTAGTCCTGCTGCTTAGAAGTCTGCTCTGCGTGCCTGAGTTACTTGAGGAGATAACCAGACGAGTCTGCAAATCCAGGCCGTGACTAGCACAGGATTATCTTCTTTGCTTGTTAGGATGAAGTGTCCAGCTCTCAAGTGACCTCAGGTACTCAGAGCTCACGCTCACTCCATGCTCTCAGCCCGGTGCTCAGAGCTCTTCCTCAGCTGGGCACCTCCTGCCTGCAGCTGCCGGACGCCTGCCTCTGCTCGGGAGGGCTCAGCCTCGGGTCCCTCCGCCCTTCCCCACTGCTCTGGGCTGCTGTGCAGAAATAATGTAAAATTTCTGGGGCCAGCGTGCGAAGGGAGCTAGGTTGCACGCTCCCCGGTGCGTGTACGTGCACAGAGTCCTGCGTGCTGGGCCCTGCTCCCAGGACCAGTCACGCTTCCTGAAAAAAGGAGTCCTGGGTTAAATTATACAAGCCATGTAGGGAATGTGGCTGGAAGCCAAGGATCCCTCCTCATCGGCTTCAGAAGTAACAAAATATTTCATCTGATAAGTGACATTTGACATTTCCAAATTGAAATTGTTTTGATACTCTGTTCCACAAAGGAAAATAGAACATTACAATTTCAATTCCCCCTCCCACCATTTGGGACAAAACCCAATACTGAAACATCTAAATTCATCCCAAAACAGAAATCCAGGTGGGCTCACCTCTGATATTAAGAAAGTTTTTTGGTTTTATGTTTCCCATCCATCAAGTGGGGAACAGAGCATGGCCTACGAGTGACTCTGTTGCTGCTGCAGAGGAACAAACCAGCAATTCTTGTGACAAGCACAAGATTAAATCTCTGCGAACGGCAGCACGCGAGAAGTAAGAGTATCCAAAGTGTTCACTTCAGTGACTCTGCCGCAGCAAGAAGTGCCCTGGGCGGCTACATGCGGTCTAGCGATCTCTGTTCCTCCACATGTTACTTGCATTTTGGATACCCTTTAATCAGCGATTTGTGACGAGATCATTTCAGAAATAGGTAGAGTGAGACAGAGTGTAGAGATTAGGAGCAGCACAAACCAGCCATGAAGCCGTCTTCTTGCAGAAAGTCTGGACTGCTTGGAAGGCAGAAAGACCGAAGGAGAAATGCAAGAGGAGAAATCGTCACTTTATATGGGTTCTCAGTAACGGTGGACAAAGGGCTGCACTCATGTATGTAGCTGGGTGTCCCCGGGAGGCAGCAGAGGAAGACCTCTCCGTTCCCTCCAGAAACCCCACATTTTCTATGCAGCCGCAACTGCTTCCCTAAGGAGCTCCACCTTGGGCACTGACTGAGGCAGGGCGTTTGAGGAACTGCTGATGTTCAATCGTACGATAACGAACGTGCACAAGGAGACAACACTGAGCATCTACTGCTGACGTCATGCTGGTGGCTTCTTACTTCTGCATCTTGCAGGTGCATCTTCTGCATCTTATGAGCTGAATGTGCTCGCCGTGCTGGAAGACGTGTGCGCTGTGGGTAGATACTGATGTGGAGCATTGGTGGGAGGGTTGTGTTAGCACTGAGCACTTTGATGTGTTTTGCACTACAGCTGTGCAAAGAGATGTGCTGAAGAGGGTGATGTCCTGCGGTGTGGAGACGGATGAGTGGCATGGGAGGGAATGGGGAGCGACTCTTTGACCTCATCTCGTTCCCGCAGCCAAGTATATCACAAAGTTGTGGCTTTGCTCTGAATTCACACTGTTGAGTTTGGTGATACAGGTGTTTCATGTCAAAAATTGCATTTGTAGCTGGGTCTCTGCATGCAAAATCGACATAGCACGGTCGTGTGGCTAAAATGGCCCTGCTGGTCTTTCACATATAGAGGATAAACACAGCTACAAAATGCTGTTTGCTCATAGCTGCTCTTCAGCAAATTATTGTGCTAAAAGACCGCTGCTGGCTTCAAAGAGCCAGTGATTATAACACCAGCCCTGGCTGTGCAGGTAGCGAAGGGCTGGGGAATGGGCTGGCCAGAAGGATGGGCAAGTTTAGGCAGGCATTCACAGCCACCAGTGGAAATGTTCATTCTTACTGTCTTTTACAGAGCCGGTATTAAGGAAATTACTGCTAATTTCCAGCTGCTGGCTAACAGTTATGCATCCTACCGAGACTTGATATTGCTAGGGCTTGGACAGGCATTCGATGACAAGCGAAGGGGTTGATGAATCCTGGGCACACTCAGAACTAGCCGTCCAAAGGCAAAGAGACAAAACGAAGCCCAGCTGGGCAGGGATGCAGGCAGTAATCGTACAAAGAGCCAAAGAGCTCGCGATGACCCTGCGGGAAAGGGGGATTCGAACCTCCGAGTCAGAAATGGGGTTTGGGACTTTAGTGGTGCAACGGAGCTGGGGGACTCACCTCGCTTAAACTTGGATGCCTAAAGTTGGGAAAACATACAGAGGGAGGCAGCTCCCAAGGGCAGTTGAGCTCACTTCTCTTGAGACGTCTCTTTAGGCTAGGAGGAGGTGGCCTCTGGAAATGCCCGTGGCTCACCGATGACAGTAACGGGAGATGAGTAGTTTCTCCTTTGACAGTTAAACTGAGATGTTTGAAGATAGAGAAGGACAGGCACTGTTATGTTTGGACCTGGCACAACAGACGTGACTATCCCGTGGTGTGTCAGGGCAAGGCCTCCATTGCGGTCCCCCTCCCCGGAGAACAGCACGCTCACCTTTCACAATGCTTAGAGTAGGACAGGTCCAGGATGGTTCATTTCATCAAAAACATGCAAAACCCCCCCCAATTTTGTGATGTGCCATGGTAGCAGCCACACAGCTTCACACTCCGGAGCGTATCTGCATGCAGCCTGGGAACACAAAGATGGTATTGGCTCTTTTGTCTGGAAGGACGTGTGTGTCCAAGGGGTTGGAAAGGGTTTCTAGAATGGATCACTCAGCTGTATTCTCTGAGTTTCCGTCCCCTCTAGGATCTCTTGAAATGCCAGACAGAAGAGCTGCTTTCAGAGCTTTTGAGCATCCAGTGACTTCAGCAACAGACTTTTGCATGCTCTGAACTTGGAAAGATCAAGCTCTAAAATCCCAGATGGGATCTCATAGTGTTGCACCAAGCTGGGCTCCCTCCACCCGGCAGAGAAAGCTCCCAGACTGTGCAGTCGTTGCATAGCAGGGGTGGACAGGAGTTTGGGCTTGAAAACATTTAAAACCAGATGGGAAGAAAGAAGTTGTTAATATATGGAGGAGCACTGGATGGTCTTGTAGGTCTTTTCCATCTGTAAATTTTGGGGTTTTATGATCTGGCAAACTTAGCACCCAAGTTTGCCCCTCACTGGACAGTTTTTTGGGAGTCAGAGCCCTGGGCTGAAGCTCTTTGCTGCCGGATGTGGCTGGGAATCTCCTCTGGTTCTGTGTGTTGGGATGCTCTAGGATCCTTTCCCAATGGTATCAACTGAGAGACAGCATCAAGGCTTCAGAAGGTATCACAGGAAGGACCTTGAGTTTGACTTTATTGCAAAATAGGTGGATTTCAGTATAAACTGAAGCAATACTTAGGTTTGTTCCATGTCCCTAAGCTTATAGACAGCCCCAAGTTCAAAGCAGAAACGGTCTTGTTCTTGAGGGTTTTGAATATGGGCAGCTGGCAGAGAGAGAAGAGAAATGGTAAAACATATGTAGAAACCCAGGTGAAGCCTTCAGTGTAGGCATATTGGAAAGCCAGCGTCAGGACACCATGATGAAGTATCTTTCACAAGCAGTCTGCTCCGGCAAAGCTTAAATCGCGCAGTTCTGAAGTTCATGCTGAGAGACCCCGAGCTTCATTTGTCAGGAAATTTAACACTTCCAAGGGCATTTGACTTGAAAAATGGGAACACTTATTGTGATTCAAGCATGGTGTGACACGGTGGCTGGGTTTTTTTTCCATATGTCTGAGGCATTTCATGCTTTGGAGAAAGCGTGACTTCTACTTTAGAAGAGTTTGCTCATTTCCAGAAAAGCCAGGCTGGATTATTTTGCAGAAGTGACTAGTTACCTGCAGTTTTTCAGGAAGTAGGACATAGTTTCTTTCTTTAAAATCGTTACAGGCAAAATTAAACAAACGATTATTTATTTCTATGTATGTAAGTTACCCTAAAGAACATTTCCAGCTTCTTTTGCAGTATGCAGATGGACAAGGCATCTTGTTTGTCTTTAACTGAGCTATTGACACAAGGAATGACGCCGTTAAATAAGAATTAAGAATGTGCTTCCTACCTTTGAGGAGTCTGAGATAGACTCCCTTTTTTTATAGTCTCATTCACTGCAGTGTTCTCTCTTCAATCCTTTTCCCTGCATCTCAATTTAGATTTTGATGACTCATAAAATTAATCCACTCTCGGTAGCAAATCTCTTCCTTTGCAAGCTTTAACGTGAGGAGCTGTGTTTGCTGATGCCACGTGCCCAGGTTGCTGCCTCAGTCATATAGAAGAACAAATTGGGAGAAGCAGGAACCTATTTGTGGATTTTTCCCTCTTGAAAGACTGTTCCCCGGGGACAATCCTGCCCAGCTGCTCTGCTGCACTTGAGGGTCCTTCTTTTCCCACATTACTTCTCGGTCCCCAACTCCCTCCCTGCCAACAGCTCAGGAGCTTCCTGGCAGTCAGAAGGCCACTGCCAGCGGCTGACCATCATCAGACCTTTGCCAGCTTCAACCTCATTTGCAAGAAGTCTTAATTTCCCCTCCACCAACAGGTGATGAAGAAACATTAAAACAACCCAAAAGTCTGCCTCCAGAGAAACAACTGATCAAACTCTTTAAAACTCTCCCTGAACATGAGATAAAAACATGAAGCAAGGCAGACATCTACAGCTAAAAAACCCACACATTTTTAATAAGAGTTGAAGAGCTCTAAGGAAAGGATTTGATTTTCTCACCCACACCAGAAAAAAGGCGGTAGAGGCTCCTGTACAGGGAGTGTGATAACACCCATTACACTGCAGGCCTGAGAAAGGAAGCTTACTCTCCAAATCCAGATTTACCATTAAAAAGAAAAAAAAGTTGGCTTAAATAATTCCTCTCCATGAAATTCAGTGACAGCTACATCTAAGAACCCTTCAGGAATAACTACGAGAACACTGTTTCTACGTCCACGAGTCTTTCTGAAGAAATTTCTAAATAGGCTGTTTTGGCATTTTTTTAAGGCTGCACGAGTTTCTTGAGGTTGAGGCAGCCTGAACATGAAAGAGCCTTTCTGACCCCGTGCAAGCGAGCAGGAGAGAAGGGAGAAACGCATTCTCATTAAAAATAATATGTCCTTTTTGAAAGTGGTAATTAGACAAGTTACCGGCAGCAGCTAGTGTTGATCATTCGGAGACAAGCGCTTTGTTGCTGGATGGGAATGATTATTGTCAGGTGCTGGGGATGGACTCGCTTGGCAGGTTTTGTTGTTTGCTTTAAATCAGCTCTCAATTTCCAGAGTCTTTTCAAGTGTTGTGTGAGCAGAGGCTTTTATAACATTATTCTCTCTATAGATAGTTGCATAATAAAAAGAGTTTTGCTTTAGATGGAGGCGCATCCGCAAATTTGATTTAACTGGGATTTAATTAGGATTTAGTTTGGCGAAGTTCTGGAGCCAAGGAACATCCTGTCTTACTTTTAGACTTGTTTGCTTTCTTTAATTCATTGTGTTCCGTCCTTCTACGAAACAGTGCTGGGTTTTATTGGGAAGATCTGTTGTAGAGAGTCCCCGGAGACTGACTGCCTTTTTAGCACCAGTTTAGCACCTGAGTCATTTCATTTCCTTCCATGGAGCTCTCTTTGATCCACGCAAGCCGGAACAGAATTAGGCTCCTTTGCAGTGAAACGCTGCGCAAAGGAGGTGGAGCACCCGGAAAGTCCCCGTATGGATATCAGGAGGAGGAGCAGGCTGTCCACTTAGCCGAGCAGCAGCTTCTAGAAGGAGACGTCCTGAACCAAGGTCAGAAATATCCACATACTTTTGTGCCTAACAAAAGCAGCTTTTCCAGTCACCCTGAATTGCCCCGTTACTGTTCATCCGTATCATCTGATTTTCCAAGCCTTGTCCCAGAAAGCTGCTATCTTTTGAAAGAAAAATTAGAATTAAAATTCCTTTGTTGTTCCAACAAAGCTCTCCTTAAGTTGTGTCCTCTGTGGCTTATGCTGTGGTGTTCACCCCGGGTATTTCTGCAGCCTGAAAAGCCTTTCCTCGCTTTGAATGTAGTTAACAGACCGTCGCATGCTCAGATGCAAGACATTAAAGCCCTGACCTGGTTGTAAAAATCGCTGTCTAATCAGTACCTTGTTCCCTAGTAAAACACTTCCTTCGGATGCGAGGTAGCTCATCTCTCTCCTCCGGTGGCATTTGATACGTCCGGCTTTCGGTCTTCCATTACAAGTTGGAGATTTGTTAGAAAGCCCCAAGAAGTGTTTGTGGCTGGTTGACTCTTCTGAGCTAAATTCCTGTCGCACCAGTGCCTGAAATACTGGAGATTGGAGCTGGGGATGCTGGTGGTCCCTCCCAGGACATCACTCCTACGTGGCCCTCACTCTGCTTGGCTCCTCTGAAAAACGTGACCAGCACATCTTCTTCCACTGATCCGGATTAGCTGCTCTCCCGTAATATTCCTTGAAACACGTGCATTTTGTGTAGGTAACGACGATGCAGTAGCCAAAGTCTAGAGGCAGTAATATTTCTTTCGACTAGCCCAAAATAGTAAAGCATATGCAGGGAGAAGAAGCTCTAAATAAACAAAACCACAATCTGCTCTTATAAAAATATATTTGAATAGTGTGTGCACAACAGACTGGGTTCCCCTCCGGGCGTTTCCAGCGTTTCTGAGGGTTCGAGCGGGTAACAGCTCTGAAATGTGGCATATTTGCAGCCCTGCAAAGCAGAGTTGTAGTAATTGCTAACTCTTTAAGTAGGAATATATTGGCATCAGATTATATTTTATATTATTTTTAAACGACAATAGACACAACGACGGTTTCAGCTGTTTTATTTTTAGAAGGGAGGAAATGTTAAAGGAGGTTATTGGGTGAGTGTTGCAGGCACCCAAGGTGTCGGGAATGCGGCAGGTGGAAAATAACCTTTTCTTTGCCTAAAATACAACCAGTCAGGCAATCCCTTGTCTTTCAGGTTCGCATGGTATCAAGCCAGGGCAACCGAAATGATGAGAATTAACCTGCGGAAGGGCCCTGCGGTAATACTGTTTGAAATATCAGTGAGGCTCCTTGTAAACCCGTACGTGCAGTCCGAGGAACCACAAATAAATGTTGATTAATCGCAAAAAGCCAGAGCGATGGAGTCTCCTGCTTAAGGGACATGTTTGCTTGTGACTAGATTACAATACTAATTTTTTAATAAGTATGCAAAGCGTGCATGCGGCAAGGAGGGAGAGGAGAGCTAATTCACAGAGCTGTAACTAGGGATAATGCAATAACGTTAAGAAAAGGCGCGTCGACACCACCAGGGAGAATTGCCTGACAGTGAGCTATATTTCCTGAAATTAATTTCTCGCAGGAAACTGTTGCAACTCCATTACTTGAGTTGCCGAGAAGGAGCCAAGGCCAAGCGCAACGGCGCTGTGTTGGAAACAGTTTTGCGCTCGCAGCAGAGGGGGCCGATGCCCTGACAGGTAGTGCCCACGGGGGGATTTGACATTTCTCTCTTCATCGGGAATTGCTGATGCACCAAATACACAGCTTCTGCTTTCTTTTCTAGTGGAAATATATTGGTTGCAGTAAAAAAAGTCCTCAAGTCCCCTATGCAATTTTGAGAGGAAATCTCAGCTCAGGAATTTTTGCTGTGGTTGAAGCAGGGTTCAATGCACTGCGCCATCTCGGTTGGGGTAAGAGGTTGCATTTAGGGTTTTCAGGTACCACCACCAGTCCACTACCATAGACAAGCTCTGTCTTGTCTCGTAGACAAGCAGACAAGCTCTGAACCCTGTAGATGCCACTTAAAATGTTCCCTTTCCCCTTTAAACCAAAGCCCATGAAGTCCAGGTGTTCAGGACAGCGTGTAGGACGCTCTCATCTTCTTCTTTGATGAAGCTCTTTCAGCCCTGTCTGTCTAAACATGTTAATACTGCGGAGCCTGATGAAAGTTTATCATCTCAATAAATGATATTCCCAGTATAGCCGAGTGTGCGCTGCTCTGGGGGATGATGTTCTGCTATGAAACGATTGCTAATGCAATCAGAGCCTCCTTCCATTAGCGTCACTGGGAGAAGCGTTCCCGTGCGGTGACCGTCTCCTGGCTGGGTGGGCTGGCTTGTTGGGCTGCCTCGGAGGCTGGTTACGTGCGACCACTGCGTGCCGAGAAATCACAGGGACGGACCCCGACACTCAACAGAGCTGTCTGCTCGAGTGCCTCCTCCCTCCAGGCCTCTGTTACTGCGAGGAGGGAGACGAGTCTTACTGGCAGGCGTGAAAGGAGAAAGAAGAAAGAAAAGAAAGTGCCTGATGAAGAGGGAAGGCAGCATGGTCAGCCAGCACCGGGCGCTCTCCTCGGGTCCGGCTTGCCTCCCTGGGGATTTTAGCTCCAGGGTCTTCTCTTAGACAGACTGAGTGTAGATGGGCTGCATAAAAAATACATAACAAGAAGAGGGTTTGGAAATAGGCTTCCTGTTTAATACAAGTTGAAGTTACTGTTAAGATAAAGGAATGAATGTGAAGAAATCGTTCTTCCATGGCAGAGATTTGGTTCTTTTTCTTATTCCCTTGCTGCTTATCATAGTGAAAAGCTACTTTGGGCATTAACATGCTTTGAACCCTCCTACAAGACCAGGTGAGGAGAGAGGTCAGGGAAGGAACGTCAGAAATACATGGTGGAAATTATAAGAATTTTAGTCCCCCCTCCAAGAGTATTGCAAGACATTAACTCATTGAGGTGCTTTGTGGAGGTGTGAAGATAATCCATGGCTGAGTTTTCACTAATCTGCCCCAGGATCTGCCCTTGGAGGTCTGGTCTGTCAGGAAGGCCCCGGGGCCACCAGAAATCCGCGGGATGCTTTGGTGAAGTTTTCTGAGATCTTTCCAGCCTCCGCCAAGGATGTCAATGACGGCATCAATCGTGAACCTTGCGGAGTGCACAGCACATTGCCCTGCTCTGCGGGCCCGTTTGCCGAGAGGCAGCACGTCGAAGTCCAGCTGTGGGTTTCGACAGGCACCACAACCCATGTGAAAAAAAATAGAGCTGTTCCTGCCTCTGCCGCTTACCTCCTCCTGGTGTCCTGCAGAGCAGAGAGGAGGGGATCACACCCAAAGCGTGTGGTTTCCCAGAGAGCAACCTTCACGGGACTGAAACCATGGCGAGGACGGAGCCTGAACCCAACTTTTCCACTTCTAGGCAAACCCTGAGCCTCTAAACTAGCTATTTTTGCTGGTTCTTTCCTTTCTGTCCCTTTATTTCCTGGCCTTGATTATTTCCTCGGGTGGGAATTTCCAGCAGAAGTGAGGTGCAGGCTTCAATTCCAAAGAGAGCAGCCTGGTTATGTGCAAGGAAGAGGACTGGCCCCTCAATCCCGGCTCAAATGACACAAATGCCAGCAGAGAAGGAGCAAAAGCAGCTCAGAGCCCAGGAAACCTGGTCGCAGGAGATGCCGGGAAGGGTGCCAGGCAGAGGAGGACAGGGAGGGTGTTCACGGGGAAGGCACCGGCAGGACAGATGGTGCAAAGCTGAGAGCAGGAAGCGTGGAGGAGGGAAAGGACCATATGGGAGAAGTGGGTGAGTAGAGGGGGGGGAAGAAAAGCGACATTGTTTTCAGTTCTTTTTAGCTGCCCAGAAGCTATAACATGCGTGTGGTGTTGCCTGTCCCCACGATTTTATTGTTTCTTAGCGCTGGATTGTATCGTGGCGTGTTGGCTTCTTCTTGAAACTCCCAGTTCCTGGAGTCCTGTGAGTAGGTGGACGTTTCAGAAAATCAAATCCAGAAAGTTTCTAGTAACCTGCTACGAGTTTAGCATGTCCCCTATTTACTAGAGAGTTGGGCAATCTCCAGCTGAATGTTTTCCAGCCGGAAAGTATCATTTTGTGGAAACTTCAAGCTTTTGAATCCCTGGAGACGGGAGGGGACGATGGCTTCCCAGCCTTGGCACTTCCCCTCTTTCGGGTTCCTGCTTTTTGAAATAGGAACATAAAGGTCAGCTTTTCCTACCAACTGCTGCCTGGACACATGACATCTCTGTATACCCTTTTTACTTCCTATTTTTCCGGAATGGCTAATCAATCTGCGGATTAGAGGGATTACCCCGGCCTGTCTCCTCTGATCGGAGGACTTGCGAAATTCAATGAAAAGGAAAGAAAGTCATTTAAAGAAGTGTTTAATCACTTAGTGCTGAATGATGACTTGATTTGAGCACAGATTAATTATAGGACTTCATCTTTCTTCTGGTCTAGGTTATCTCTTGCTTCATACGTGCGCAGGACCTTCTACAACCAGGAGGTCTTAGAGGTCTTAGGCCATGAGTGGGCTCCAATATGCTATAAAAATGCCTCACCTGTCACTATTAAAAGCGATGAGACTGTGTTGGAGGCAAAGCTTCCAGCTTCAACAGCAGCATCCGCCTTCTGCAAGGAAAATCTTGGATCATGTTTTCTGCCAAGCAGGCTGGAAACAACAGCAGAAATACTTTTTTTTCACTGCCACTAAGTTCACAGCGACTTTTCTTACGACTTGAGGCCTGTGCGCAGCAGTAAGCAATCCCGCGTGCTGATTCTGCGCTCCTCCGAGATGCTCCGTAGAAATCCGGATTTGTGTGTGTAAAGGGAAGATCATTCACACGCAATATATAGGAAACTAGGGATTTTCCCATTTTAGCTGGCAAACTGGCCAGTAAGCTTGTTTAAGGGTTGTCCTTAAAATCCCCAAATGCTCATACAGTTCCTATCTGTTCTTAGGAGTCATTCGTATTTTCAATTATCCGCTTGGAAATATTTGCATGCTGCAGGCACCGGTAGTAAGCACAGTAAGGAAAGCACTATAAAGAATAGAAATAAAAGAATAAAAGAACAAAGGAATGAAAATACGGTTGTAGAGTCCAGTATCACGTGTTGCGGCCGTGCACGGGAGATGGATCCAGGCACCTCGTCCTGCTGCCGCAGAGGCGCCTTTTCCCCATCCACAGACTTTTGCCGTTGCAAAAGGGACTTTGCTGCCACATGGGCTCTGGCTGCGTTTTCGGCATTTCGAGGAGCGACTGCTGTATCTGCCAAGGTGCTTTTGTACCAGCTGAGCCCTCCATCTTCCCAGCAGAGCTCTCCTAGGCTTTTGCTTGATATTTTTTTTTCCCATGGAGACCAGAACAGGGCTATGGGTTTGCTGGAGCACGTGTTTAAGCGTGTTGCTGTCGGAGGCTGCGGGATGCAGGGAAAGTCGGGTCCCCGACGGCCGAGCCGCCACTCTCCTTGCATATCGCTGCTCCCAGCGGGATCCCGCTGCCGCTGGGATTGCTCCCCTGGTGCCGCCAGCTCCTCGGAGGAGGCTCCCGGCTGCCTCGGGGGGGTCTGGGTGGGGTTTCCGGATGCTGTGACGGGGAAGAGCAGGCTCCACGAGTCCTTCCCGAGACGGCTGCACACGACACGAGCCCCTGCAACAGGCGGGGACAAGCGGTGACAAACCGAGCGGAGCGAGGGGACAGGCGGTGTTACCAGCGCCGTATCAGCAGACAGAGCCCTCCGGGGCTGTGGGGTTGTACCAAAAAGGCGGCTTTGGGTGCGGACTGACTCTACCTGAAAAGTTCCTCGGGCCCCGTTGGGGCTGATTTGATGCGACTCGATGCCTCCGGTTGCCTTACCCGCTCTCAGCAGCATTTCTTTTTCTCTGGAAAAATCCTTTCCGTAGCGGCTGCATCCCAAGCATCCCCTCGGAAATGCCGCTAGCCCCAGCTTAAACCCAGGCGGAGTCCGGAGGAGCGGAGGTGTAAGAGAGGTCCCGGAGGGCGGATGATCGCTTCGCTCAGCTCGCGGCCACCCCGGCGGCATGGGCAGTGCGTGACGTGCGTCTGCCCACGCTGCGGCCGGCTCCGTATTTGAAATCGAGTCTCATGATGCTCGAGTAATTTTCTTTTTTTAAATCAGTTCTGGGAAAATGTTTCAAAGAAAGGAAAAATCAATGGGAAGAGCAAAGTCCCCCCCAAAAGGCACCTTCAGCTCCGTAATGCAGACAGCTGTGAAACGCACTTAAGTTTTTATGGTTGCTCTTGTATTTTTTTTTCCAGAGCTTATTCTGTGTCCAAAGGGCAGCATGACTGTCACACTGTCCTCGCTCTTGTGGAAACCGATGTTTTATTCTTTGACCTTGCAGCTGGTTTTCCTTCGGCTGCAGCGAAGGCGGCTCAGGCGCAGAAGGTACATAGCCTGCGATAAAATGTGACGTTAGGAATAGGAAGAAAACAGGAGCTTTTCTGGAAATGTGTTGCAAAAATGTGATTTGAAGGACTTGTGGCAAAATAGCCCCATCGGAAGTGTTACAGGTGGATGCTAAAATAATTCCTTCGAAACAGTGCCATGGCTGGACAGCGGGTGCCCGTTTGCCGTCTGCGGACCAGGCTGCCCGACTACGCGGCTTCCCCGTGGCACATCCGCCCTCTCCGCTTGGCTCCGTCACGCTGGGGGCCGTGACTCAGTTTCCCCAACTGCCGAGGAATATTGCTGTTAGGCAGAACCGATAAAGTGAGCGTTAACACACGAGTGTGAACTTAAAGGCTCTCTTAGGGGGAAGCGTGCTGTTTCGCTAGCAAGGCTTCGGTGCTGTAAAGACTTTCTTGACTGCGGATGAGTTTTATCCTAATAGTTACGCTCGCAAAGCAAACAAAACGCTGATTTTTTGACTGACTAAAATCCAAAGGTGTTTGAGTCTTGTCTCGATGTATACAAAGCCAAATATGCTTCCCTTGGGATACAAGTGCCAAGCTGTGGCTGTAAAGAATAAATGACAGGTTTTATTCATTGTAATGCTGGCGGAGCATGCCGAGGAGGGGGGAAGTCCCCCCTTGGGACAGAGCGAGAGATAGGGAACAAGTTACACGAAAGCACTTGCGGGGTTGGACTCCTGCCCGCTGAGCGGTCTGCAGAGGCTGAGCAGTTTGACCGCCGGTCGCTGAACCGGCTCTTCCTTCTGGCCTCCGATAGCTGCATCGAAGTGGGAGGGAGGAAGAGAGCATCGCTGTATACATCACGTATACATATATATATACATATAGCCAGATGTGCCCCAGCTTAGAGAGAGGATAAACAGGTTTAAGTTGCTTGGTCTTTGCTGCCGTGCAGCCCATCTGCATCCGCAGTGGCAGGAGGTGGAGGAGGAACACGGCTCCTGCACCACAAGAGCGAAAAGATGCCAGTGTCTAACAGAGCAGCGCTTTCGGCCCCTTGCAAAAAATAGGTTTCTCATACTTGGTTTAAGATTATTTCCCGGCGTTGTCTTTTCCCTGCAAGAAGAGAGCAAAGGACCCCCACGTAACGCCAAGCCCATCATTACCGAATACAAAATCAAGCTCGAACGTCGGGCATGTGATGCTTGCAGCGTTGCTGCCATTTATTTTTTTAACCCCCAAAGTAGCCGAGTCTGCCGTGCGCCGCTGCCGGTGCGTGTGCGTTTGTGTCACGTGCGGTGCAGGCAAGGTTTAGCGCTGATGAGAAACAAAGAATTCCTGCGACAGCAAACAGCAGCAAGCGAGGCCCAATTAGGTGTCCGGCTGTTCGCGGGAAACAGATTCTGTTTGCTTTGTACTGAGCAGAGAGAGGAGCCTTTGCCCTGTCTGTGTAACAGCGACATGGAAGGCAATCTGCTGCTGGGATGGGAAGAGCTGTGCCATAATGTGCCGTTATCCAGGAACGTCACCGTTCAGCTGTAAAGTTATCCATAATAAAGTGCATCCCGATTCATCATTGTCCCTTATATTCAAATGTTATTATTATTGTTGTTACAAGGATGAAGGCTTCGTTCGTTATCATGCTGGCAGAAGGTTTCCCTTCATGTCTCAGCAAAGCGTTGAGTCCTAGAAAATTCTTGGTGTTTTCCATGGGGAGACTGAATTTCCACCTCTCACCTCCCCATCAGATGGGACACAGCCCGGGACATCGGGCGACGCGGCACGAAGAAGTTGTGCTGCGGGTTTTCAGGAGGCTGGATTCTCCCAAGTGATGGTAGATGGGTGGCGGGGCAGGAGCGCGGGGCGGTGGGGCGATCGAGCTTATTCTGCTGCGAGCGGAGAAGTTGCAAGCAGGGGTGGAAGAGAGGTCCTGCTGGGCCAAGGATTCAGCCACAGGGTAGGCACTGCCGTCGGGACTGGACCCAAGACCGCTCTGGTTTGGTTCGGTACCTCCAGCAAGCAGAGTCGCCCAGCGCCTGCAGAGTGGGCTGGCAGCGTGGCTGAGAAAGAGAAAGGAAAGAAAATAAGGAACAAAGCAGTTTCAGGAGAGCCCTTTTCAGGCCGAGCTGTGGTGCAGATGGAGGAAAACACAAAAACGCGGTGTTAAAGATGAGAGGCTGTCATAGGAGCAGAATGAGACCCCGGTGCACCAGGAGGAGCTGAGCCTGCGACAAAGAGGGGCTGGAGAGGTTGGCTGCAAGGCCGTCTGCAGCTGCAATGTCTCTAGGAAGATTCGGAATAAACAGTTTGCTTGTTTTTAAAGCAGGGAGTCCTTCGTGTTACAACCCAGACAACAGTATAGGGAACGAACCTGAGCTCTTTATCTATGACATAAAATGACTTTCCCATATTGACAAGACAGGAATTCAGACTAAGAGAAAAACAGCAATCAATCAGCCATAGCAATGGGCGATGGAGAGGAGCGGCTGAGAGAAGCCAAAATAATTACTCGGGAATGAGGAAGAAGCCTGTGATACCGAGGGGCGAGAGGGAGGAATTCGCTCTGCTCCTTGCTGGAGTGAGACCTGGGGAAAGCAAAGGGGCTGCGATGTTGCCACTTGCCTTGGGACTCTCTAGCAAATGAAGGAAGAAGAAATGCAGTGGTTTAGATAAATGAGTCATGCCACCAGCAGTGGTAGAGAGAAGTTCAGGGTCTTGTGATGGGACTTGGTGCATGGCCCACTTTGCAGACGTGCTGGCAGGCAGCATCTGGAGTTTGTAACGAGCCGTCTGGTTTTGGGAGGATGGAGAAGCTGGGCAATATTCTCCATAAATGTCCGTTTTACCAAAACCCAGAAATCTTGAAATGTTCCTCTTGAGAAATAGGGCTTTCACGACCTTGAAAGGCCAGCTTTTCTTCTGGGGAAAATGCTGTTCTCATAATGCAGATTTTGCCAATGCGATGTTCATTACTGAAAGCGAACCAAATTTAAGTGATTTGAAACCGAACTTTTCAAACTGCTCATTTTGCAGCACTCAGAAAAAGAATATCTTTTACTCAGAAAAAGAATACCTTATGCCCTCCATTTTTTCCAATGGAATTGGGAAGAGAGAGGCTGGAGCAAGATGAGGTGGAAGAGTGAAATGTCGTATCATCTTCATCTTTCTCTTGATTTCCCTTCCCTGCACCGTAATGAATGAAAAAATGAGCAATGAGATGACAACCTCCCTAGCTGTTTCACAGTCCAACCCCACGGCCCCATCCCATGGTCCCTGCCCTGCCAGGACCTTCAACCATCCCAAATCAATCCAAGACAAGAGCTTGAATATGACCTAGACTAGCCGGATGGAGCAAGGTTGTTAAACCTCGGAGTCCTCAGGAAAGGGGCCAAGAGACTAGGCAGAAGCTTCAGTCTTGGAGTCCTGGAGAAGGGGACTTGCCACCTTCAAATAAGCAAGAACAGAGCATGGTCTCATCCCACCCAAACAGCTGGTGGAGAACAATTACAGCGCGATTGTAGCTGTGTCTTCTAGCTTGGAGGTAGTTCAAAACAAGACTAGCGAGTCCTTTTCCCACTCACGATTTGTCCATAATGCGCATGTCGAGGACCAGAGTTTGCTGGAGCAGAAACGAATGCTCCGGAACGGAGAGTGGAGAGCCACTTGTGAAGTGAAACGCTTGTAATTACCGTATGCAAATTACCCAAACTTCAGGTTGCACTGGATGCACATGCGTCGCCTGGTTAATTTGGAAACAGTTCAGTAGTTAAAAGTGAACTATCGGGTTCTCATTATGCAATTAGGATTTTAGTGAAAGAATCATTAATCTGAGATGCAATTAGTCGGGCTGCTGTCGCACAGGGTTCAAAAGCGATTTTGTTGGGTGGTGACTTTGCTGTTCACATAGCGTTGGGTGAGATACCTCTGGATGCTTTGATAGGATCTTCTTGTTTTGGGCTTACATAGACTCAATTTAGAGTGATACAAACACAAAGAATGAGGATTTGGTTCATTTTAAACTGTCAGCTGCTCTCTTACATCTGAATTTTCCATTTCTTCTAATCTCTGCTATTTGTCCTGTGGGGTAGATTTATATCTAGTGCTTAGGAACAAAGGCTGGTGTAATGGCACTCAGATATCACAGTAACGAGGGAAACGTTATTACTAAGAAACACGCAACCAGGCAGGTCTCTTGAATTCATTTACCAACTCCACCAGCAGCTCTTTGCATGACCTTGAACACGACCAGCGTGAGTATGCTCTTGGTGTCACAGGGTTTGGGGAAGGATTGAGGAGTTCAGCACTATATAAAGGGCACTTTCTAACCCAAATCCTGAGTTACAGAGCTAAGAGAGATCATAAGAAGCTGTGTGTTATCTTCATTTTTAGAGTGTTGTTGGAGTAAATCATTCATCTCAGGTCCTTCAGGAGTCCTTTTGGTGGGACTGAAACTGCACAAAATCTCTGTGTCTCACTCTAAGGCCTTTCCTGCAAGAGGAGGATGAGGCTGCCCGTTACTTCTGTCCCAGCTTAGTCCACAAATAGCTCTTGTGCTGGCTCTCTGCCCGGGGTAGATTTCACTTACTTTGCTCACAGGTAAAACAGACACTTTAATACGTCCCAAGTCTATAGGGGAAAAGGTGATTTAAGAACATAAGAGAAAAGTTCCTTAAGAGCTAATGACTTCCCGTGGGTGAGATGTTTTGGCAAAGTCTTTCTGTCTGATGAAAAACAGGGATTCAGCAGCAGCAAACTGTTCCATAGAATAGTTTTAGCCTTGCAGAATTGCATATGGCATGCACATAAAACATTAGAAAAAGCCAAAATGTAGCAAATCAGAACACTCTTTGGTTAGAAAGCTCTTTAAGTTGTATTTACACAGTGATTTAAGAAAATGCTTTGCTTCAAAATGGAACATTTTGTATGAGGGCAGACTAAATGTTCTGCTTAACCCAAAGTTTATTTTTTCCAACTTTCTGATTGACCAAAAAATTTCAAGGATTTGAATTTCAAGTTGACCTAAAGCAATTTTTTTGTTTGTTTGTTTATTTGTTTGTTTGAAATTGCCAGCGAAGCAAAAAATCAATTATTTACACTGCTCTACCTAGAATGTACTTACCCAAAGTGTGCGATAAACAATTTGCTTGACTGGCTACTGCTGGGGAATGTAAAAGCCTGCTATGAAGGGCAGATGGTGTGAATCTTGCCGGTGAGGTTGCAGAAGCTACCAGCCTCAGTTGTTCAGGAGGAGACCTCATCTGGAAGTCGTGATCCCTCTAGTTGTGATCCTGTCATTGCTTGTGGTTTTCCAGCCAAATACAAATAAGCATAGTAAGTCAGATTAAGTCACAACTGGAATAAAGTAGGTGCATCACAAACCTGGATCCTGTCTCCGACAGTGGCCTTTAGAGGATGCTTCAGGGGAGTGTGTGAGTATAGGGCAGGTGTGCAAAAATGCTAATGTACATATGCATATACATCTCAAAGAGTTTTTGAAACAGAGTTTGTGGAAGTCAGTGCAAAGTAAAATAGACTGGTTCTGATCACCTTCAGCAGTGGTTTAATTAATCTCCTTGATTCTCTACTGACACACATCAGGAACACGCACATCCCATCCAGCAGCACACGTGGTTTCTTCTAACTGAGAATAGTAAAAAGCAACCTAGGGCAATAATCTCTTATATTGTCTCAGTTCAGTATTCCAGAACACGTATGTATGCCCTTATTCCCTGTTAGCAGCGGTTATATCTACACAGATAATTAATGTTCTGTGACAAATAGAAAGTATCCTACCGCACCTTGGGTGGAGGTGTCTCCCCCAGCTAGGGAGCTGAGATGCATCTCAAGAAGGTCGCTCTTCCCATTCAGGCAAAGTCCAGGGGGGATACCTGCAGCCTGAAAGCCCAACAAGTCCTCTTTGCTTTCCTAATCTGCGTTTGTATGTGATTAGCTCATCACTTACAAGCACTTTAGGGGTTATCAACATGGTGGATATAAGCAGGAAGAGGAGAAAATTCAGGATTCTAGGCAGAAAAACACGTTTCACCAAAATAAACAGAGATCTGAGATCTCTGCAGCCTCACAGCTGATATGAGCTTTGTTTTACAACACCATGTCCCCAAGGCGGTTTTGACTCAACTCTCAGGCACACAGTTCATATTTTTGATTTCCCCTTTGCCAAAAGAGCTTGAAAAATGTGGGTTTCTGTGAGGTTGGGCACATCTGCAGCTGTGATGTTTTATGCTGTATGGACAGCTAAAACTTGAAGGGAGGGGATCCTTCTCCTGAACTTCAGTCACCTGAAATGTCAGCGGGTGATGGCAGCTGAGCAGTTAAGCTGACAAAGTGACCCTCCAAAGGGACTTTCACACCCCGCTTCCCATGTGGCTATTTTGGGATGGGTTGACTCACGCTTTGAAGGTGCCAGTCTGCAGAGAGAGCTGGTGCCCGGGCTGAGAGTTGCACAGCTGAGGTTTGGTGGGCGAACCCCAGGCAGGACCTCTGGCTTCGCCGAAAGACTGCCCAGGTCAGTGCGGTTCCCCAGGCACATCGCATCGCAAATGGGTGGCTGTCCTGCTTAGCAGCCCCCAGCTGCAGCATCCTGCATCCATCCCACGTCGCCGCTGTCTGCAGGCAAGAAAGGGCTCTGCCCAAAGGGACAAACTTGTTACGGCTGGACTTAACAAGCCTTTCACTGGCGGTCCTGGACCATCCCTTGGAACAATCTCACATACTTCCATTACCAGCAGCTGCAGCTGGGCCTTGAAGAGATGTTATTTCATGTCATATTATTTCAATAGCACCTTGGAGCTACAACGAGATTGAAATTGCCTTTATGTTTCCTCCCCAAATGTCAGGCACCTCACTGTGTCCACATGGCACGGCTGTGACCTCCCGGCTCAGCGCTCTCCAGGGAAGGCAGATGTGATTTAAAGGTCAGCTCAAGAGCACGATTGCTGGGTAGCGACCACAATGTGAAAGCTATTTCGGCAGTGGGATGGGGAATTAATTACCGGCCTCGTGAAGCCGCCTGGTGCGTCAGCATCATCTCCAGGAGAGCAGGGGTCTTTTTCAACTTACGAAGCTGCAGAGTGAAGGGACAATAGTGGAACGGGCAAGACCCCTCTCCTCCGAGATGCCTGCTAAGCAGGCAGTGAGCCTGTACACAGGCACAAGCAGACACAGCACTCAGCACCCCGTTCCCAAGCGGGGTCACTGAGTACCCTCGTGGGCTGCCCACAAGCTTCCTGCCGGGAAGCGAGTGCGTGCTGCCGCTCCGGAGACCGCTGTAGTACAGGCATCGGCTTTAATAATATCCAACAACACAGGATGGAAACAGCCCCCGGATCTCTTGCTTTTTTCTTTTCTTCTGAGTTAAGCTGCTGGCCCTCTGGACTGTGCGGTGAGGTCTGCAAATGTGACCCGTGTGCATCCTCCAAGGCCCAGAAGCCAAATGAAGAAGAATTGAATGTTTGTGTATACATATATATATATATGCACATCTGATGATAGCATTACCATGTCTGGCCAGTATCATTACTGAGCGGGGAGAGGAAAGGGAGCTGACTCACGATCTTCTAACTCTTGTGTTTGGCTTTACCATGTCTGGATCATCCGCAATTGCTTATGGGAGGTTTTTTATCATGTTCTAATTGAGCATTCCTTGCCTCATTATTAAACAATTTTCTCATTTCGTGCTCCTTCCAAACTATCCATCTATCGATAATGTTCCCCAGTTTTCCCTGGAGATGCTCTGCTCTTTGCAAATGGCAGTTTTGCTCTTGCTCTTTCAAATCAATGTCATTTTTGCTTTGCAAGTGCCCTTATTTGCTTTTATTGCAGCACCCCTCCCTCTCCCCCTTGCAGTCCAGGAGCGCCACTCACGCTATACCCAGCGGAGAGACTACGTGTGTCACCAACTGGTGGAAATTAAAACTGAGGGTTTCTCACTTGCTGAGGCCAATACGGAATTGCCTATTGCCACCTCTTGGTAGGAGTAAAGAATGGCAAGTCAGTCCCGTCCCCTCAGAGAAGATAAAAGGGGTGATTTGGAGAAAGCCAATGCATGTGATTTTCTATTTCCCTCCACGCTGTGGGGTGGCGGTGGGGCAGCAATGGCACCTAGCAGTGCATTTCGAGGTATCGCTGTCCTTGGGATTGCAAACAGGTCCATACTGTTGGTTTCCGAAGGTCTCCAGTGCTGTAAGCAGGGGCATGTACCAACTGTCCTAGTGTTGGTGTTCGCCGTCACGCTGTCCCACTGCATCCCGAAAGCACCTGGCCGGTCCTCTGCGTCCCTGGCAGTGCTTGGAGCCTGATCTGTCGTTATAAGAAACCGCTGGGAGACTCAGTTGCCTCCCCCATGTGCGAATAGCAGGTAGCTGACGTGCTGGTGCAGCACTTGCCTGATGCTGCGCCAAATCACTTTACTGAGTTGGAGAAACCTCTCCACGTGGGCTTCCTCGGCACCGTTTTCCTAAAGACGTTAAGTTGTGTCAAGGGACCTAGTGCACAGGGTGAGTCTTTAGTTGCAACTCATCAACCTAAATAAATTCACCTTTCTGCGGAAGCTGCCAAAGAACTGAGCTAACCCTTTCCCACAAACACCCCACGTGAGTATCTGTGGATGAATAAATCATGAACTGTGAAAGAAAGAGCCATGTGTGTAGATGTGCATGAGTGAGGGGGAATGAGTGGAGAAGCAAACTCCTTCCTTGTGGCACTCGTTGCACTTTACTCGTGGGGCCAAGTGTGCAGAAATGAAGGAAGAGGGGTGAAGATTCACATCTTGCACACTTTGATGCTGATGGTGCAGTGATACCTTCAGTTTTCAGCCTACGGGGGATAGTGCCTGACAGTATATGGTAACTCTCATATTTGTTTTACCTCCTTTTCTCCCTTTAAGCTTCAAACGTCTGCCTTAAGACACCAGAGGTTTTATCTACAGCTGCATCTGGAGGTTTCTATCAGGAGATTTAGAGATGATCTCTTCACCTGCATGCAGAATCAGGGTTTCCTCTGGTTGCTCATGACTACCAGTAGCCAAATCCTCCCCAACTCTCTCTCCACCTGCTTCAAGGGCTGCATCTAGCTTCTATGTCCAGTGCCCCATGGATCCTGGCAACCCAGTTGCTCTTGAGTTTTGGGATTTCACCAGTGTCACAGATTTCTGTGGTTTGGCATGACTGTAAAAGAGCAGCGTATCAGACTTGCAGAAGTTTCTCTGCAAAAAAGTTGGGGAGGTGTGTCTATCTTTGAAAATCACAGTCCCCCCAGTCTGCGTCAGATCAGCCAAATGCTGTTCCTGGTGGCTTGTCCCGAATTCGATTAAAGGGAGTCTTAGCTAAGACATTTCAAACTAGGTATTTCAGGCTCAATAAATTGACTTCTCTTCTGACCAACTCTATTCTCAGCTCAGGGCTGGAAACACAGAGCAGTGGCGGGAGAAAGCTCTGGGGATACAGCAGCATTTAACAACTGCACAGTTCTGCCTAGAAACGCGCGCAGAGGTATATTTGCAAGAGAAACTAGCTGAACACATCACAGACTTCTTGCATGAATTTAACAGCAACTATGCGTTCCTCGTAAAGAGTTTTGGGGCTATTAAAAGACATTTGTTAGAATAGCTGGTGAATGTAAACCCCAAGCAGACCCTAGGCCAGACAAAGCAAATGCATTTGAAAAGATAAATGAACATTTGCGGAAAATTCGTTGCCTTCTTCTCCCCACGCTGGTGATGGTAACGTTCTTGTTCTGTCTCTCAGGACACACAGAAACACACACGTATCTACAGCTGATTTTATTTAAGGAGACATAGAGCAGTTTATTTTGGGTTATACAGAGCGCGAAACAGCAGCAATCTCCCAAGCCTGATTTTACAAATATAATGGGCTTCTCAAGGACTCTGTTTTCTGAACCTTTGTTCCCACTCCCTCGTGTTGGGGGGTTGTGTGTAAGTGTTCCCTTCGCATCAGAGCCATGATCCCCTCTTTATGCATTATTCATTTGCCCACCGTGCTGGTTGCGATTCTTAGCGAGCTCTTTAATTGTCATGGCTCAGCAATAAATGATCCAATGGTGTCTGCTAGCGGCTCCCTTCCTCCTTGTCCCCGCTCCCGGGCAGTGTTGGTGCCCTCTCTGCAGCTGCTCTTTGAGGATGGGTTGGAAGTTGCAGTTCCTTTCGGATGAGAGAGAGACTCAAGGGCAAAGAGCAGTTCTTCCAGTGAGTCTAGTGGAGATTTTTTTCTCCCGTATCGTTCCTGGGAGGGTTCATGCTCCTTAACCGGCTGGGCAGGATGCAGTAGCTCTCGTGTAGGTGTTTGATGCGATTTTGGATGTCCAGGGGACATTTCAGGTGCCCTCCTGGCCTCCAGCAGCTGTAGGTCCTGTGGCTGATCTGTCAGTCCCATTGCTTCCCTGGGATGCCCGAGGGCACACCAAACATCCCTAGATACCGTATCTGGGCAACTGAAGCCCACCCTGACTGTTTACAGCCCCCCCCAACACACCCCCATGCAAAACCACAGCTGCTGCTGCAAGGACGGAGCTCAGCCTAGCTGAGAAAAAACAGCGATTATTATTTCTTTCCTGAGCCTTTGCAGACCCTGTCCGGATGTGGAAACATGCAGATGCAATGACAGAATATCAATTCTTGCTTCCGGAGGGGAATGAAAAGAGAGAAAAGAAAAACCTTCTGAGGATGAAACCATCTCTGTGGAATTCCAGCTACAAGATCTACTAAGTGCTTATGATGGCCCTCTGACCTGGTGCTGTTCATCTCAGCAACGGCTCGATAATACCTCGCTGTGTTTTTTGGGAGCTGCCTTTCTGCACTCAGCTGACAAATCCCGGCTTCCGACTCTCCCCCTGCCCTGGCCACCTGGGTTAACCCTCGGGCATTTTACAGGGATACGTGACAGCACGAGGGCCAGCCCATGCCAGAAATGATGGGGGACATTCTCCAAGAGCCGTTCTGCCAGAGCAGATGCTATGATGTGGTGCAAGATATTAATGGTGCGTTTTTAATTCAGATGAGCAACGCTGTCACCACCAAAGGATCTCACTGCGGTGAAGTTCATTAGCAGCAGACAGCTAGATAATAACCGTTCCCTCCACGAGCGGTGAGAAACGTCACTTTGATGAAGACATGTAACCATGGGCACCGTGGGCCTAGGTCTGCAGCTCTGCTGTGCTCTCAGCGGTGTAGCTCCGCTGACTTCAGTGGAGCTCCCCTGACTCATTGGTTTTAAACGAGACCCAAATCAGTCCCTGCGCAAATCGTTAATGAGTCATACCAGAGCAGGGGAACCCAGACTGAGAGCATCAGGAAAGAAACGGGTAAGCTGCAATACGAAGCATCACCTCTCCCTGCCTTCAGCCCTTGCACCTCCAGCCAAGAGAGCAACCACCTCCTGCAGCCCAGGAAGGCCACCGTTCCCGTGCATCCGCCCGGGCATCATGCCCCAGGCTCGCACACCGAGGACAAGATACAAAAATGGAGCCAAGTCCTGAATTCAGGGTGGTATTTACTAGAAATCCCTTTGCTGCCGGCTTTCCTCCAAGCTGATACTCATCAGAGTCGTTTGCTTGCTGTCTGAACAACGGACAGCACAGTGGTTTAGCGCCCCACACGATTGCTAACTACACGCGGTGGCAAATTGTCCGCCACCTCCTCAGTCCACTTCCCATCTGAAACCATCCGCTGCAGGTTCCTGCCTCCTCAGAGCCCTTGGTCTCCCATCCCATCCCAGTCCCCTCTCTGGAGATGCCACAAGCCCTCGGGGAAGATCCAGCCCTGAACCATTTGGGCATCCAGGAGGGCAGGGTCACTCCCGGGAAGGGGGGAAACAATGTAATTTGTCCACCATTCCCATTCTGAAAGGGTTTTAATCCACCACACAGCAGTAGCATCTAACCTACAAGAGGGCAACCCCTACAAGAGGTGTATTTTTGCCCTGCCCACCCCATGATGTCTATGTGCCTGAGGGGGAGAGAAGTGCTGATAGAGATCAATGGCAGGAGATCAGCAGGGGAAAAAGCTGGTTTCTGTCCCAAAGGCCTTGTGGCATCTCCCTACGGTGAGGGCCAGCAGCTGGGATTTCCACCTCAGAGGAACATTGACTAAAAGCTGCTCCTCATTTAGCCCGGGTAGGGCTGCGGCCGCAATATGCATCTCTAATATATAGCACACAATTACAAATACTGACACTCTTCCTTGCTGGCTTGATCGTTCACAGTTATCATCAACCGTTTCTTGGGAGACCTTAGTCCCTTCTCTTGGTCCAGGTGTGACTGGGAAACCTTAAACCTCATTAATCTTCTCCTGACAGAGCTCCTCCAAGGAACTTCTCAAAGAGACACTGAGCAGCGCTGGCACAGACATTGCTGCTGCAGATATATTGTCAGGGCCGTGCAGCCAGCCCTTCCCTTACAAAGCAGTTTATGTTAAATATTACAGGTAAATGAAAATCCCATTAAAGATCTGACATGTATTGAACGAATCAAATGCATTCCGTTTCTTTGCACAACTTAGAGAGGGAGGACTGACCTTCCCCTGACTTCTTCTTTCTTGGCGATATGCTGAATGTTTATGAAGTACTTAAATATTGTATTTACAAGGAGATACATCTCCCCGTGATCCCTCCGTTTGTGCCTTGAATTCTGTTTTTAATTATGAGAGCTATTTTTAGCCAAAGGCTCATGGCCTGGTGGATTCCCATTATAGACATGAGCTGTGGAAGGCCCTCATTTCAGGCTGTCTTGAAATGAGGACGTCCAATATGCTGTCAGCAGTGCTCCTTAATTAGCACAGCATGATGTAGACTTATTTATTCTTGCTTGCTTTAGAATAGTATCCAGAGACACGGACTGAGTCAAATGCACCCCCGCACTCCACACCACAACACGGAGAGGCACACAAACACGTACAGAGTGCTTTTAGTGGCTAACAAATAAACACGGGTAAGAGTGAGAATAAAGAGAAAGGACTAAAATGGGGTATAAAATGGCTTTTGGGGGACAATTAGGTACCTGCGCTCCAAACCATGACCCTGAAATCCCGCGCTCAGTTGCCACGTAACCTCACCACAAGTCTTAATGCAAAGTTCCCGGGACCTGCACTGGCACCCAGCGTTGATGGAGGGTTTCTCCAGCCCCGTCACGGAGAAGACAGCGTCCTTACCCACCGCGCGCGGACCCGGAGGACCTGCGGCAGTCAGCCAAGGTTCCCTGGGGCACAGCTCCCCAGTGACATTTCATCTGCTCTACTGATTAGCACTGAAATGAAGTTTTAGCCCAGAGGAAATTTTCTGGAAAGAAACACGAAGGTGGAGGCGTCTTAGAGATGCCGGAGGAAGAAGCTCATGTCAAACAGGAGCCTGAACTTTTCAGGCTTTCTATCCGTCTCGGTCTATTCTTAGTCCTCTCCCCTGCTCATCAGCCTCTCTCCTTTACTCCATCAGGACAATTTCGCAAGCTGGCCTACTTTTTTTTATTATTTACCCTTTATTTCTTTTTAAGAATCCCAAATCACAACACCGTGGAAGTATCTTTTGACGCGAGTGGAGGCTCGGGGACGGGAGGCTCATTGAGAGCTTCCTGAGGGATGTTTGAGCTAGCACTAAGTGCCGTGAATGTTCTTCAGCCTGTATTTATGCCGCAGCGTTAACAGGGGGGTTGACTTGCATTCAGCACACCTTGGCAGCCAGGGACAGGGGGTTTTATGGGCTGCTCTCCGAGTGTTTATTAACCCTCCAGCGCTGCCGCAGCCTGCCTTCGCTGGGGTCCCCGCGTAGGGCTTTGCCTCCGTGGAGGTGGCCTCTTAGCTAGGACTCCTGCACCATCAGCGAGGGGTCCATCCCCTGCCCAGCACAGCACAAGGTATCATGTTTATTCTTCGTACTTTTTATTATGTGTTGCCACAACCCCCTGTTTCTTTGAAATGCGGTAGTCGGATTCCAGCAGGCTCTGCCCAGGGCCAGGATCGCTGCCGTTATAACCGGACGGCTGCGCAGAGCGAGTCCGTCCCCGCAGAGAGGCTGCAGGAGTATTTCTAACAGCGGAGCTTTGCATCCAGCTCTCTCGCGTCCCCCTGCAACCTGCCCAGGTCAACGGCCCTTCTGGGGGGGATGCTGAGAAATTATTGACGGCAGCAAGCCCGCTAAGGCCCCGGAGATACAGGGGCATGACAAGGGCTTCAAGGGGTAGGAGAAGAATATTGTAGATGATGCATATGTTGTTTCCTTTGAGATATTTCTATATCTTAGGAAAACTCAGGAGGAGACACAATTGCCCTCTGAATTTGTTGCTGGGGCCTCTTCATAATAAAACATTCACTGGAGCCAGAAGAGATTTAAACGGGGAAGTATTTGGACTTTAAAATGTGCTGCAATAGCGTTGCTGCAGCTCAGTTCTTGGGCTCCCAGCGCAGCGAGCTCTGCAGAGCTGAACCCGTCCCGAGCGCTGGCTCTCGCTCACTCCGAGGTGCTGCCACGAGCCGGTGAAGGTGCTCGAGGTGCCCCGCACCCGGCCCCATCCTGCCCCGTTAACCGAAGCGGCAGGCGAGCGAGAGCAGCAGCCGCAGGAGATGCACGTGCCGCGGCAGGATAAATAAATACATTCGCAGAAGAACAGAACAGGATTAATTTTATTTTGAAGATTTGGCAACAAACAAACAAAAAATCCATAGTGATCTTAGAAAACATTTATTTTAAGCCCATACTCGCCCCAATCCTTTCTTATTCCTGCTTAGCCTACAAATAAGTCGATATTATTTAAACCTTGAGCATCCCATGGTCATATATATTATAAATCAGTGCTGCTTCACTGTCTTGTATTTTCCTCTTTCTTTAGCTGGCTTGGCTAGCAGTTATTTTCTGTCTGATCCTCACTGTACACTACTGCAGAAAGGACTTTTCTAAGTGTTCACACAGCGTCTAGCGCCGCGGTGTCCTGTCCCAGCACCAGGGCTCCTCGGGCTTTCTGCAGGACCTCCGAGCTCTTCAGCTCAAGCACTGGCTGTTATTACGTATTTTAGTAGTATCCAGCAAAACGCTTGGGGCACAGTCCAGGTGCATAAATACGGGCCATAACATGAGGGAGAGCATAACTCGTCAAAATTTATCCTACGGAATCGTGTTGTCACAGCAAATCTGGATGCGCTATAGCAGAAGGCTCTTGCAGGACCTTACTGATGTCATCAGCCTTTTCAGCCAAGACGTATTGCAGTGCTTCATTGCAAGCGGGCTGAAACACCTGGAGGTGACCCGAAGCAAGGCTCGAGCTCTGCAAAAACGCAGCATTACATCCAGCTCACGGACAATCCCCCCAAAATTACGGGAAGTGATTTCATGGCAGCCTCAACATCCTGTTTGGATCAAAAAGGAACAGTTTGCTCCAGGTTTGAGCATCAAATATCTTTTACATGGCATTTGGAAATTAAAGGCCAAAATACTTTGTCCTAAAAATGTTTAAATATCATTTGGGATATATGCAATTATCAATATACATTGACGTCTGGCCGGGAGACCACGGCAATCGGCTCCCATGGAGCCAGCTACCTTGAAGAGGCCTCAGTTAAAGTGCCTCAGCTCTGGGGAGGGTTTAAGGATTTTTTTTTTTTTATTTGAGAAAAACAAGTGACTGACTTGAATTCAGTAAATATCTTGGTGCCACTGATTCATTGTTTTTACCAAAAAACTTTCAAAGTTTTTTACCCAGTTGTAATATAACATAATAGTTGTAATAATACAGTTTAAGCCGTCCATGTTATCAAAACCAAGCATTCCTATAAATCCTTCATCTAGAAATACTGGCATTTCTAAAATACGTGCTTATTATTTTTTGAGAAATACCACTCATTTTTATGTCAGTTTTGAACGTCGGGAACATCTGAAATAATGGCATTGCCCTTCAAACAGTTCCTCTGACTTCTAGCTCTCTCCAAAGCAAAGCTGGATCACCAGGAGAACGTTTCACCACTCCAGTTCCTCTTTCCACCTGCTCTTTCAGGAAGTTATTCCATATATCGGGAAGCACCTTGCTTAGCACCAAACGGCCATGGTGTGGCACTTGGCTGAGAATCTGCCCTGCGTTGTCTCACACCATCGATGCCCCGTTCCCACCGTCTGCAGTTCATACAGAGAAAATCAGAAAGCGAGGAAGCAGAGCAGATCTTCCCGTTCATCCCAGTGAGCTGTGGATCTAGCTGGCAGAACCATAAATAACTATGGCGCTGAGCTTGCAGTCCCCCTCTGAACGTTTTTAAGTGTGACCTCTGTGTGACTTTAATAATAATAATAGATATTTTAATGCTTTTTTCTTCTAAAGAGTTTTGCAAAAGCTTCCACTGGTCCAGGGAAGCAAAGGCCAAGAGGCGTGAAACAATTCGCCTTGGTCACCTGAGTAGGAATACAAGTGTTTCTTACTTGAGCCTGGTAAATATTGTCTCCCATATGGTATAAATCCATTTGGGAAAGATTTTCTTTTCCCATTAGCTCCTCAAGGCCAGCAGGATGCAGAGGTCACTGGAGCTTGTGCATCGCTAACGCCACAACAAAGTGAGATGGGGATTTGTCAAAGGTGTTTAATCTATTAAACGGGGTTTAATATCTGCCTCCTTAGATCCGTCATCTGAAAGCCTTGCATCAAAATACTTACGGTATCTGAAAATGAAAGAAGTGAGTGTGGTCCCCACCCTGACCAAGGCAGCAGACATGAACACAGCTCTTTCCTCATGTTTAATCTCGAAACCTGGAAGCACAGATGAGCAGTCGTCTTTCCTGCAGCATCGCTTTGCAGGGCAGAGCTGCTCTTCCAACAGGACTGCTCCTGGCACATTACCAACAAGCCTAAAAACATGTGATTAGGAAAAAAATCACCGTTAAATTAGTATGGACTACCTTATAATTAATTTAAGATTAATGGGAACAACTCAGTTAAGATTCTTTAATGATAATTACCAAGCAAATTACAATAAAAGAGAAGGGAGCAACTAAAAGTAATTATAGTGTACATACATCCTGATCCCGCACCACCTAGCAAAATAACCCGTGTGTATTGAGATAACTACACTGCCTTTGACGTGTGTGTAGCAGCACAAACAGCGGGGTATTAACAACCGCGAGGCTCTTCTAGCATCATTACTGGAGTCACGTGGCCCCTGCATCTGATTTTGATTACTATTTGTAGTGTTAAATATAAATGCGGCTGTGGTACATGTGCAACGCAAAGCTGCGAAAAAAGAATTTCACGCCAGCTGCAAAGGCAAATGCTCTGAGCGTAGGGAGTGAAAGATAGGCTTTGGCTCTGCTCGCTTCATTCATCGTTTGCGTTCTTCACCTCTCACGTGCACAGTGATACTGTCTTTAATTTCACGATTTCACACCACTTTCAATAGGGCTCCTGCCCATACCGTGAAGGATGGACAGAGCTCAAGTGAAGAGCACGTATTCACTGCTTCCATTCTGCCGTTATGTTTAATAAGGTTCTCAGAGCTTACGTGCTTACTATGACTTAAAGAAGAGCAAGTTATTGATTTCTTCGGAGGCTTTTCTACAGTGCTCACCATGGTTGGGTCAAGCATTTTGCAAAAGGGAGGCAATGTTGTGCAATGCAATGATATCCTTGTCCTCACCATGGATAGTGGGAGAAGGAGGTCCTGAGCGACCCAGGGCAATCTGAACTAACTCTTGATTTTTGGATGGCTCTGCATGATATTGTGTGATGGATATTCCCTCTCCCCTGCGGTTGTCCCAGCCACCTCGTTTCTCTCGTCTCTCTTTAGACCATTTTCCCATCCGGACTCTCTTTGGTTAGATGTGCGGGCAGCAGCACCCAGCGCAGAGGTCCCCGTCCTCCAGGAGGATCTTGAGCTCCTGCTCCAACACAAAATAATAGCTTAAAGGTTGAGCTCACAGTCTCACCTTTTGGCTGGACAACAACCTGACTGATGGTTTCCTTGGCTTGCCAGATCTCCCAGTGCCCCGCGGGAGGAGATGCGTCACCCTTTCCCCTCCCGCAGCGTGGTCCCCCCCGGCCACGGGGTGCCCGGGAAGGGCCGGGTGGCTCGGGCCAGCCGCCGCGGCGGGGAGGGCTGCGCCGAGGGCGAGCGGCACTGAGTCACTCCTGCTTGGCTCCTCCCGAGATGTCACCAGCTGACAAAGCGTCAAATTGGATTCGGATCTGCAAATTACAGCTTGCGGTGCAGCCGAGCAGAGCTCCGCTGCTGTGACAGATGAGTGAGGGGCTGATGTTACCCTGCAGGTCATTCGTTAGGAAAGGAGGCTTTTTCCCCTGTGGGTTTTTTTTTCTCTCCTATATATTTTGTTGTAATGTTGCAGATCTTTGATTCATTGACTCAGACCACCTGAACTACAGACAACAGCGAGTGTTGCATTTTAAATAGGCAAACAGAGCTGTTTTAAGAGTGGCCTCTTTTGAGAGGTTAATATTATAAATGCGTCTTAAATGTCTAGTGCATAATCAAATGCCATAAAAATGGAAATATTATGAGTATTGAAACCCAGAGAACAAAAATCTTTGCTCATTGCTCTTGCTACCGAGGAATTCAGCTGTGAATATGAGCTGCAAACTTGCCTGGAGACATATTCCTGGAAATATCATTACAGAGTGAGCAATGAATGGGTCATGCCAGGAGTTTTTCCCCATTCTAGAGCCTCTGGCTCTCAGTCACGGACCCCGTAGGATTTTACAATGAAAAGTTGCAAGTGTTGCAGGGTTTCTCCTGGGTGCACACTGCTGCCTTCTTTCCAAGTCCCTGTAGGCAGCCCCTGATATCTGCTTCCCTTTCCGTTCCCTTTCCGTTCAGTCCACGTGGGGAAGGGGTTGGGTATTGCTGACTACACCCATACGGAGGAGAGCTGTAGCTTGGATAATTGAGACTCAGGCTGATGGACTGCTCCCGCAGTGTTGCTTTTTGATCCCCGGCGAAGCATGGTTACGCCTGCTGCTTGCTCTCCTGCGCTAATAGAGAAACCCGAGTGACGGACTGAGTGTTGACGCAGGCGGCTCCGGCGCAAGCAAGGCGGCAGGGCCAGCAGGTGCAAGCCCTGGGCTCCTTCTTGCGACATCCCCGGATGGATGGAAGAACTATGGAAATAAATGGAAAAAAGTATGGAGGTGGTGTTGAGCATGGCCAGAGGTCTTCCAGCCTCTGCTAGAAGGGATGTGCGGTCCCGGCAGAGCAGCCCCAAATGCACCCGCAAAGCATGGACATCTGCCCCGCATTGATGCACCCTCCTCAACCCTGCTGAGATACCAGGTGACACCTCCACCGACACCTCACGTGGCACCAGCACTTTAAAGGCAAGAGATGACTTAGGTATTGTAAAAACATTCCTGGAACAGAGGATTTGGTGCAGTAAGCCAGCTCAGTCAGCAGTGCGACACCAGGACCTGCCAACTGAGGACATTTGGATTATGCTTTTTCACTAGGAGTGTCATTCATCTAGCTAAAGTGGCTCACCGCGAAGGGCTGAAGCTGACGAGTAACCCACCCCAAAGACAGCTGGTGTGGAGAGAAGAGAGCCGGCGAAAGAGCTTTCAGTCATTTCGATACCCCATTTGCCATTTCCTGGGTAGAAACTTTCAGTCTGAAGTGACTTTTTTTTTTAATGAACCCAGTGACTACTTGGAAGGGGAGGGAAGAAACAAAAGTTAAATTTCAAAGCTGAAACAATGTGCCAACGTTATCAAAACGTGGCGTTTGGACTGGGACTGAGTTTCAGTCTAACCTAGTTAGCTGCTTTCTGCGTTCCCGGTTTTATTAAGCCGCTGGCTTGGGCGAACCTCAGCAGATGCTGGGTGCTCTGGGACAGGCGTGTTTGCCGGGAAAGGCACTGGCGGAGGGAGGCGCAGGGAGGGAAGGCTTGGAAAAATAACAAATAACCGGGAGGCAGCCTGAAGTTTTAACGAAGACAAGTCAATCTTGACTTATTGTTATCATCCCCTAATAGTTTACACTGTATTATTCCCTAATTACGCGGTGAATCATGCTGATGGGTTACATGTTTGCACCTTCGATGAGTTACTCCCGCGCCTTCGCTCGAGAGCGTCATTGCTCCTGCTGGCAGTGCCGCTGCCCGGGTGGCCGTGTCCTGCTGTCACTTCGCTCCGGAGGAACACGGACACACTTACTGACTTCTTTTAGCAACGGTTTCTCACCTCTGTAAATAATTCCTTATGAGTTATGCTCCGACTGGCTGGTGCTTATCGTGCAACCCTGTGAATAATAGAGGGGGGAGTAAATCCTTATTTGAATAGAAGTCAAGGAAATATTTAATTCAGCCCCCGTGTGCTAAATTAAACACGCCTCTACCGAACTGTCTGGGAGACTGAGCAGAGGTGGCTTCGTCATTGTCTTTCTGTAGGCCATGGACTTCTTTTACTGTGGCAACGCAGGCTCTGCCGGCGCCGTTCCCAGCGTTTGGCTCTCGGAGTCCGTCACGTCCTGCCGTGACAGGGCTGAAATAAAGGGCCGTTTCTCTCAGCTACTATAAAAGCCCTGGTCACGCTGATGAAACATGCGGTCCCCCAAGGAACTCCTCTTTCTGAGCCTGGCCCTCGCTTCTGGCGGTGGCATCTGTCTCGCTTTCCAGCCAAAATGGGTTTTGCCGCACTGGGCAGAAGCTATGTGCACGCTGTTGACTGCACTTAGCTTCGTATTTTTATTGCAACTGCTACATTTCAGCTAGAATTCCCTATTTATGCTTTGCCAAATGCTAAGAAACGCTGGTCTGCTACCCTCAGATGGAGCCGACCTGCTCGGGCTCCTAAGATGTGTGATGGCCTTGGACACAGATGCAGAAAGCTCAGTTCTGCCCACGTCCCTATGGCTCATGCTCCTATGTGTCCCCTGCGTCCCTCTGCCCGTGCTGGCTCGGTGCCTGGGGAAGCTGATAAAAGTCAGATATTCGGGGCATGGGTAGCATCTCGGCTTGGACACCGAGAGCCCCGAGTGCACAGTGGGGGCTCTGCCTGCTGGCCAAAGCCGTCATTTGGCCTCAACTCCCTTGACCTTCTCACCATGATGCCGTTGGGTTAATACCGTGCTCCTGGCTTCCTTCGCCAAGCCATCGGTGGTACACGCCTGGCCTGGGCGGTCCCCACTTTCCCAGCAGGACCAGCACCAGGATGCTCAACCTTCCTAGCTACTCTTTCAACTCGCGCTCTGTGGTTTGGTCTTGAAACCTTGCCGTCGAGCTCTGTGAGCTCCCAGGCCGGGCAGGACATCCTCCCTAGCACTTCAGAGGAGTCTGATCGCCTCCCACTCAATCCCAGTGCCCAGACTGGCTAGTATTTATTTGACAGCACCGCCTCGTCTAAAATTGTGCAAGTCTCAGTCTGCAGCCAGGTTTGTTAAGGGTGTTATTAGCCGAAAAATCAGCGCATGGTGTGAAGGGGCTCACTTTCCAGCAAGACAAAATATTGTGGTATTTGATCTCCCCGTTTTATTTCCCGGTAACGGAGCTGTCTCTCTTTCCGCTGCAGATCGGGAAGTCCCAGTCTAGCCCGTGCCAGTCATGTTGCTCAGCAGGGGTTTCTCGCTGAGAGCAGCAGGCATGCAAATGCAATACACTTCTATAAAAGCGTGCGTTTTAGGAGATTAACATCTATTTATTTGAAATGTTGAGACTAGGAGGTTCTGGGGGAGATAATGATTATTTATGACCACGTGCCACGCCTTCTTCAAATACTGACAGCTCCAGCGAAACACATGGAAAACATCAGGCAAACTAAAAAAATGACAGAGCCTGAAAGCGGAAGAAATCTTGGATTCGGATCCATCCCTTTTCCAACTCCCATCTCTGTGGAGGGCCAGGAAACGGTGGTACCTTGTCCCTGGTCGCTACCTGGGCAATGCGAGATGAGATAACGCAATGGACACCCGTGGTCACACGAAGGTGGTCACACCTCACAACCCTGGGCTCCAAAATGCCACCGAATTGCTGAGGGACACCACATGGTCCTGGGGTGCCTCGCACTGTGCTGAGCTGTTGGTTACTATCTGCCTTTTAATAGGGTGAACCCTGATACCAGTGAAGCAAAAGGGAGTTTCACCACTGGATGTGCATCCAGGGGATGGGGTGGGTGGGGACCAGCGCCTCGGCCCCGCTCTGCTCACCCCGCGTCCCAGCAGCTGGAGGTGCCTGCTCCCACCTCGGCTGCGTTTCTCCTCTCCCACCATCCAGCACGGTGGGAAGTGGCGCTTGGGAAACTACATCTCCTGTTTGAAAGTTGCCGTCTTCACATTCATCCCTCAAAAATGATTAAAAATAAATCTCGGCTGCCGCAGTTGTCTTCTGAGCACGCTCTCACCCATTTCAGCATGGGTATAATGCTCCTGAATTCAGCAGATCTCTGCCTTAACGATAGGTATATCTCAGCTCGTAATCAGGCCCGTGCTGTTTTCTTAACAAACAGTGAAATTTGCTCAGACTATCACCCTTAAGGCGACTACCGTTTGTAAGACAACCAAGAGACGATAATTATAAAAGCAAGCACAGCGTGTGTACACAAACCCTCACGCTCACGAAGCTTTGATGAATCTGGGGCAGATAAACCGCTGCCTGGATATAGAAGCCCAGAGTTATTCTGGTAGCTGATTCAGTCCCTTTTAAGAGGCATGAAGCTGTTACTCATGATAGTAGCTCCGGGCCATGTGCTCGTCTGACTTTTCACCGCCGAAGCTCGTGGGGGTGCGTCAGGGTTGCAGCAGCAGAACTGAGAAAGTTGGTCCAAACCTGCGGGAGATGGGAAGCTCCTAGGTCACGCTGAAGCCATGTCCCATTGCTCTAGGCGTGTATTACCTTTACGACCTCTTTTATACTAGCAGAGAAATATAAAGGGACTTGTGTGAGGAGATCCAGCCCTATCAGGCTGGCTTAACATTAGCAGCATCATTTACGTGCTGCTGCATCCTCAAGCCTGAGCGGATGCAAACCCGCGACAATTCGGGGGACGGGCTCCCTGGCTGCCACCAGCCTGGGCGAGACGCTGGCTGCTCCCGGCACCCGTCACGCTGGGAAGTCGGGGTGAACATGGGCTTTGCTCGGAAGAGCGATTTCTGGACGCTCACCCTGGTGCTTTCGGTGCTGCAACAGCCCTGAGCTCTGCCTCGTGCACCCTTGTGCACCACTCCTCCGGCTGCCGGCAAACCCAGTACACCGGGAAGCTGCACTGGGCTGCACTGGGCGGTTGCTCTGGATGCTGGCGGGGTTATAAGCAGCCAACAGGCAGCCGATTCTTAACGTTTTCAAGAAATTCATTATTATGTCTTTATATAATGGCAGCTGAGCTTACCAATCTATATAACGCTTATAATCTATATAACGCCTCTGGTCCCGTACGTGCCGGCCGTGGAGGATTCCTGCTGCTTCCAGGCTCTTATGTCACCTCATTGCATTAATTATTGTTGATTATTTGAGTCATTGAGACGAGACCTGGTAGCTGTGGCTGGGTATTAGGATAGCCACAGAGTGAGATTCTCCACTAGCGCCGAGCGGGTCCCCGCGCGCAGTCCACAGCCCGGAGAGATTGTCAGGCGCGTAACGCGAGAGTACGAGGGTAGCTGTATTAAATCAGACCGTGAGTCCGTCCTCTCCAATATCCTGTCTCGGACAATAACATGCCTAAAGAAGAGGATAAGAATGAGGAGAGCATGTAACGATGTTTCCCCCAAATGCTCTGCTCACCTCCATCAGTCTGTGGTCAGGGACTACCTAAGCACGACCTATCTAAGGTGGCTTCTCTGCTTTAATAGCCCTCAGCCGAGTCTTCACTGTGTGGTGCAGAGCAGTGTGTTTTTCTGCTTGTTTAGACCTTACCTGCTAGTTTTAGTGGATTTTTCCGGGTTTGCCCTCCGGAGAGCGCTGCGGGTGCCAGAGGGGACGCGTCTGCCGAGCACCTCCGTGCTGCTGGAGGGGCTGGAGAGGCACCTGGGAGCCCGGCCGCAGGCAGGTTCGTGAGTGCCGGGGAGCCCGGGCTCATTCTTCCAGGCGCAGGATGCCAATTTTCCCAGTAATTTGGCTTCGAGATCAATATTTTGCGTGCTTCCTTCTTTTTCTAAAGCCAGCATCAGGTGTTTCTCATTATCACAGAGAAGCACCGCATTACTTCATCCAGAAGAGCGGAAAAAAAAAAAAACCCAAATTGGAAATACTGATTATTTGTCTTGTGCAATTATTCTGGGAACAATTCGCTAGGGACTTATTACATACTGTGATGCTGATGCACATGGGGGAAAAAAAAATCCTATTGTCGCGAAAATCGCCCATCGTCAGGATCACATTCAGGATTTTTTAGTGTCCCCATGAAAATGTTTCATCTCAGTCCCTTTGCAGCCATCTTAGAGATGTGATAAAGCTAATATGTCATATCTCCAGTGGCTAAGTGAGGAATGGGGGAGTATTCGGCTCCTAATGTTCAGGAGTAGCAGTAAGGAAAATTAAGTTCTGCTTTTTTTCCTATTCTGCGGAAGGACTGAGAGGCCTTTTTGGAGAGCTATGTGCAACTGGGCAGATTTGCAGCCCTTGCTTGAACCCCCCCTCGACTGCCATCACCTTCCGTTGCACCAAGAAACCGATGTTGGCCAGGGTGGGAAGGAGACGGGGACACGTTCGATCCCCAGGTTTTAGAGCCGCGCTCGCTGGTGCAAGAGAAGCCGCTTCCCGCTAGCGCTTTGTTTACGAGATTAACGGCAAAATTAAAACAGCTCCCGCGACGTGGGAGAGATTTCGTGGAGACGGGAAGGAGGAAGGGACCGGGCAGGCCAGGAGCGGAGGGGACGGCTTGAAAAGCCACGAGCAGACGAGCTCTGCGCTTTGCTTTCGGAAGCGCTCGGTACGTTGCCAATAAACCTGTCTTAATTTTCCGCAGAGGCTTTATACCTCGGGTTGGGTCGTTCCCCATGAAAAGCATCCCGGAGACAAAAGGTCTTAATGGGGGAAAAGCATCGGCATGGCATCTCGAAACGCTCAAAAAAGGGTGGAGAACGTTTCGTCGAGGGAAATAATTCTGGCAGCTTCTTGGGGTGTGAAGGCAGAGCCAGTCCGTACCCCCTCTCGGAGGAGGCGAGGAGCTTTCTCCTGTGCTTTCCTTCCTTTTTGGCTTCTCCCGTCGAAGGGCTCCCTTTGTTTTGGTCGCAGCACCCGGGAGCCCCCGAAAGCCGCCGTCGGCACAGTAACGACACACCGGCGGGATCTGCCGGATGCAAACTGCCGGCACTTTGCAGAGCGTGCCGGCGCAGCCCCCTCGGTGATGCTTCCCTCTCCCTCTGATCTGCCAGTGGCAGTTAAAGCCTCTTAAGGGTGCTGGGCCAAATCCTGTTCCCCATTTCCCCCCCCGGAAAAAGTGCAGAGACTCCTCCGAAGTTTGGGGGAAGTTTCACTGCTGACAGCGCGAGCAGCATCCGGCCTTAAGTGTTCAAAGTTTCCCATTCTTCTTCCTCCTTTTTTTTTTTTTAAATCAATGTCATTTTAAAATTACATAACTGCAAAAAAGCATCAGGAAAAAGAAAAACTTAGGGATGGTGCTTCTATTTTATCAAACCTTTTCTCCATTAGTCTTCCCACACAACTGCTGTCACCCATTAGCCTGCCAGAGTGATGCTCCGGGGATGCTTTCCGCGCGGCAGCTCCGCAGGTAGCTCTTCCCTGACCCCCCGGCAGCTCCGCTCTGTCCTGCCGGGGAAACCTGGAGATAGGCTCTACCCGTGCCAGAGAGCAGGAATATTAGCGGAGACCGTCTTTTCGCGTTGATCCAGTCCTGGCCAGAGCCAAGAAGAAGGGAAGAAGCCCGGTGGGGCCCGATGCTCTCCTGCGGGAGCTGCTGCCCTCGGGAAAGCGGTGCAGAGGCCCCTGAATTCACCGTTGCGGCCAAAACTTGGGCTCGCCTACATGAATTCACGCCAAAATACATGGTGATATTCCCACCGAGTTTGCAAGGAACTGAATCAGGCTGGTAACTTTTGGGCTGTCCCGATTTTCCCTTTGAAATAGTTTTGATGGGAATTCAAGTTTCTGACCAAGTGAGGGATTCTCTTTGGCTTTTCAGAAGGGGGTAGTCGTCCCAGGGAAACGTCACCGGAAAGCCCCCGGTATCTGAGAACAGCTATACGTGTCTCCTGACGTGCGGTGATGTGCACCCGGGGAGCTAGAGGCTGTTTTGCGGGCGCCTTCGCTCTGCCACGCTGCGAGGTGGACACCCACCAGGGTTAGGTCACCGCTGAACGTGCTGGAGAATTGCCCTCTTCTGCTTCCCGGGGCAGTTTCTGCTAGACGGGCAGTTTCTAGAATAACGGCGTTTATTGATTTCGTCCAATGTGACCTCTGAGCTTGGCTGTAGCTCCCCGGTGTGTACGAACGTGGGTGCTGGTGTGTATGAGACCCACACGGTGCACCACGGAGACCTGGTCCATGCATGTTCCCCTGTGCAGCTAAGTATTTCCAGTAGCAAATGGAGTTTGCAACAGGATGGTTTCACTGGTGACTCTTGGGTCAGATCCGGCTTGTGGGACCGCTTCAAGGCAGCTCAGTCCTTAAAATTCATGGCCAGATCCACTGTGGGGGGGTCCCCAGTTTGTCCCAGCTAGTTAAAAATCTGCTTTACGGCAGGGGACCCTCATGTAGCAAATAAGGCAGCCTCCGAACGTGGCCCTGGTGCTGCAGGATTAAAGCCTGCTTTTACATCATGCAAGAGGCGAACATCCCCTTTTATCCTCACGTGCTACGTGTGGAGGCTGTGCTGGTGTTCAAAGTGTTTGAAAAATTGCTTTTCCTCCCTGATGCTCTGAAGAGAAGGGCTGGGACACCCTCCGTGCCTTCGCTTGCTTTCGAAATCACAGCAACAGGTTTAAGAGGAGAAAGGGCTGTTTCCCACCTGGCTCCCAGAAGGCTCTTCAAATACCTCGGAAAGACAGAGAATAAACATTAACTTAAGAAATTGCTCCCTTAACTTGATTTAGAAGAAAAGCTCCCCAGGAGAGAGATCATTTTCAGCCCCCGTCAGCATCTAAAGACAGCAGCCGTCCTGTGTATTTGCTCGGTCCCGTGAATTTAACCCATGGCAAAAGGGTTCAGCAAAGGCGGGAGGGTGGAATTGCAAGGCGAAGACTAAGCGGTGTCTCGGGGAAGACTGAGGCCCACGTGGGCCAGCTCTCCTGGCTGCTCCTTGCCTGGCCCAAACCACCGAGATGGTTCAGAGGTGGTAGGATTTCTCGCCAAAAAGGAGAAAATACTGAATTTTCTTCTTGGGCCTCCTTAAGACACGCTGGGGGAATTTCTCCAGCGATACCGATCGATACGGGCTGTCCCGTGCTACATGACTCATTCACCGAGGGCAACAAAAAAGGCGCTTGCTGATGGCAGGAGGCTGTAAGAGCTTCGCTTTTGGATTTGCTCCAGTGAACTCACGTTGGAATTAGTTAAGAAATCCAGAAGCATTTTCATTTCCCTCTTGTTTCATCCCCCCTCCTCTTTTCTCCAGCGGCAAAATGGAGAGCGGAGAAAAGAAAAGCGCGAGCGTGTTGGAAGGATGCCAGCCGAGAAGTTTAAAATAGCTGAAAAGCACTCGTCTTTTCTACCTGCAGAACAAAATACGTAGCCACAGCCACACACACACACGTATGTATGTATGTGTAATTACTCTTTTAATGAAAGTAAGTTAATGCTCGTGTAAGGAGATGCCAAGGATGACCATGCCGCGGTGATTTGAGGCCGCAGGATGGCAGCCAGTTCTCCCACCCCAGCTCCTAAAGTCTTTCACATGAATCCTTTGCAGCCTCCTGTGACCCTAGGAAAAAAAAACCACTTTTATTTGCTTTTTACACACAGCGAGTGCTGGTGTTATCCCCCCAAACAGCAGCATCTCTACTCGCTTGGGCATTTGCTTGATTTCTCTTGGGTTTCTTCAGGCACACAAGAGGCACGGAAAATTGGGTATCAAAAGTTTCTGTATTTTTGGGCCTGAAAGCCGAGTTATAAAATGCAACCAGTTTTACTACTCTACTGACAGCATAATACACGCAGCGGATTAAGAAATAGGTTACTGACACCATATTTACGTGCCTTCGATATTTTATTCTGGCTCAAGTGTTTCACTTGCCCGTGTTACAGTCGCGTTCAGCCCCCAAACGCTCCGGACCCGGAAAATCCCTGTAACACCTCTAGCGCACAGCGGTACCCGGCAGGATCGCGCGCTGCCAGCTGATTCGGAAAACATCACAGTTGCTTTGAGAATTTGCCTTCGAGGCAAAAACAAAACCGAAGCAAACAGAAAACCACCTTGGAACGAAGTCACACGCGGGTCCCCAAATCCCCGCCGCTGTCCCGATGGCAGCGGCTGCGGTACGCGGCACCGGCTCGGCGGCAGCAGCGCCGGCATCGGCTCGGAGGCGGCAGCTTCCATGGAAACCCGTAGTTCCAGGCGCTTTCGGCTTTCTCATAACCTGGTGGCTCGGGCAAACCTGCTCCTGAGGTTTGCAGGGCAACGGGACACGCTGGATTTGGGGAGAATTGGGGTTTTTTCTCAGCTTGCTGGTCCCACTGACGGTGTGGAGGGAAAAGAGCTTGGGGCTGAGCTTTCACCCTCTTCCCTCCCCTGTGAGCTGAATTAGGCAAAAATAACATAAAGGTTCAGGTGGGACAAAGCGTCGTGATTTACTTTTCAGGGGGTTGCAAAGCTTTTATTTAATCCTCTTTGTCTGAACCTGAGTTGATGCTTGAAGTGGAAATGGAGTTTCAAAAAACGGCAACACTTTGGGTTAAAAAAGATGAAGAATATATATCTTTTCTTTATTTTGGGGGGCAAGCAAGTTACGTCTTGGGGAAGGAGGGCAGGATTCAGCTGAAATTATTCACCCAGCTTCTCCCATGTAGTTTCGTTTCCCTCCAAACTGTATTTTCCAACGGAAGTAGCAAACTGCCCCCCCAAAGGATAATTTAAAGCAGCGACTCGTTGACTAATAAGCAATTTTTATTGACTCCAGCCCTATGATTCCTTCCGTGCGTTAAGCCCAATAGCCTCCACTTTGCCAAACTACCCCAACGAGCTAATGAAAACACTTTAACGAAGGAGCTGGAAGCAAGCAAGCGGGCAGAGACCAGCGTCGCGCTGCGGTGCGTTTGTACAGCCCGGCGCGACGAGCATCCCGGGCGCTGCCGAAGCCACGGCGATCCCGGGCCGTCTCTGCCGTGACGTAGCGCCGGTGTCGGAGGAGGAAACGTTCGAGGACTTTTATAGCCAGGCAGCTTTTATTTCCTTGGGTTTGTGTCAATGTATCATGGGGATAACAACCCTACACCACCCTGCGGCGACGTGTTTGTCATCCCGGGACTGAGCCCACGGGGGAAAAAAAGAAATCAGAGCTGTGGACAAGCTGAGGGCCCCAAATCACATTTTTCCCCCCAATTTCACAGCGGTCCCGGGGCCAGAAGCGGGATTTCTGGGCCGGCTGCACATTGGCGGCTCCATAACCGCACGAAAAGAAACTCTCCGAGAGAGGACGGAGCAAACCGGGCGGCAACGGCTCCATCTATTGGGTGAAAATCCGCAACGGCGAAAAACCCGCACGGAAAATGAATTCCGAGCAAAAATATCAGCGGGGATTCGAGGCAGTTAGTGCCGCTTACAGCTGAACTGGCCGCAGTTACGCGAGCGCTCCTCGGTGCTGTTCTAGCTCAAAAGCAAGGCAGCAGCCGGCTGCTGTTCGGCGCTGGGAGCCGAGCGGGTTTCGTGCCGGGGGTGCTGCGAGTTACCGCCGGCTCCGCTGTTGGGGAAGGGGCTTCGCGGGGGCCTGGCGCCGGCCCCGGGCCTCGGTGGGAAGCGGGGTCGGGGGGGGGGGGGGGGAGAGCGGCGGCGCCGAGCAGCCCCCCCCCCCCGGCCGCCTCCCCCCGCCTCCCGCGCGCGGCCGCCGCCGCCACCTGCCCCTCGCGGCGCTTCCTCCGCCCCCTCCTCCTCCTCCTCCTCCTCCTCCTCCTCCTCCCCGGCCGCGGACGGGGCGCGCCCGGCGCGGGGCTCTGCCGGCGGCAGCATGAGCGCGGCGCGGCGCTGAGCGGCGGCGGCGCGGGCGGGCGGAGGGGTGGGGGGGGATGGCGGCGCGGCGCGGCGCCATGTGAAGCGGCGGCCCCGCGCAGGCGGGAGGCTCGGCCGGGGCGCGGCGGGCGGGCGGGCGGCTATGCCGCGCTGCCGGGGCCGCTGCCCGGCGCGGGGCGCGGCGGCCGGGGGCGGCTCCCCCCGCGGCGCGGGGCTGGGGCTGGGGCTGGGGCTGGGGCCGGGGCCGGGGCCGGGGCGGGCGGCAGGCGGCGGCATGGCGCGGCGCGGCGCGCGCTGAGCGGCGGCGGCGGCGGCGGGGAGCGCCCATGGCGCGGGGGCGCCGGGCGCCGGCGCTGCGCACGCGGCTGCACGGGCTGCGGCACATGTGCTCGCGGCGGGCGGCGCCGCCGCGGCGGGCGCTGTGGGCGCTCGCCTTCTGCGCGGCGCTGGGGCTGCTGCTGTCCTGGTCCTCCAACCGCCTGCTGCACTGGCTCGCCTTCCCCTCGCACACGCAGGTGCGCACCGAGTGGAGCCGCCAGCTGCCCTTCCCCGCCGTCACCCTCTGCAACAACAACCCGCTGCGCTTCCCCCGCCTCTCCAAGGGCGACCTCTACTACGCGGGCCACTGGCTGGGGCTGCTGCTGCCCAACCGCACGGCGCGGCCGCTGCTCACCGAGCTGCTGCGCGGCGACGAGGCGCGGCTGCGCTGGTTCGCCAAGCTCGCCGACTTCCGCCTCTTCCTGCCGCCGCGCCACTACGAGGGCATCAGCGCCGCCTTCATGGACCGCCTGGGCCACCAGCTGGAGGACATGCTGCTCTCCTGCAAGTACCGCGGCGAGCTCTGCGGGCCGCACAACTTCTCCGCGGTGAGTCGGTGCGCGCAGCGCCCCGGGAGCGGAGCGGGCGGTTGCTGGGGGCTGGCTGCGGCGATGGGCGGAGGATGCTGCCACGGGCCGCTCGCCTCGCTCCCTTCCTTTTAGTAAAAAAAGCCCAACCGAAACACGCAGCCTGCAGCCCCGTTGGCTCTTTCCTGGGATATTTTCCCTGTTGCGCCTCTACTTTTTTCCTCCTCCAGCTGCAAAGCAAAGTTTCCTCCCGTGAGCTCCGCCTGCAGCTGCAGCCTCATAACTCGCTCTGCTGCGGCCCGTTTGGGTGCTGGGAGCTGCCCCCCCACCCCCAGCCGCCCCCCCCCGTGCCCGGGGTGGCCAGCGCGTCCTTAGCTCGGTGCCCGCTCCTCCGCCGCCCGGTTTGTCCCCCCGGGTCGCCCCCCGCGGGGCGGTGCAGCGCGGTTCGGGTTGCAAGTGATGATGCTCCTGATCGGAGCCCCCTTCTAGAAAGCACCCGGCCCCCCTCGGCGAGTGCCGATGCTCCGCGCCGGTCGGGAGTTTATCGGGGGGCTCTGCCGCGGAGACAAGCCGCTAAACTTAGGGCCCTGTTTTGCAAAAATTTCTTTAATTACAAAAAAAATATTCCTGTGGTCGCTTTGGGACTGTTTGCAAGCTACGGTGCTCTGAGAGGAGACGGCGAATTGCAGCGACTAACGCGAGCGCACAGTGCTCTCTCCGAATGCCCCTTCCGTGCGGCATCGCTAGCGGATGGGTATTTATTGTGCTGGAATATTCGGCTGCTCAAATCTCTACCGATGCCGGAGAGGGAGAGACGCGCGCGGTGATCAAACGCTGCTGCTGCTGCTGCCGGTGCCTGTAGGGAGCGAGAACTAGTTTGAGCTGTTGCTGCTCCGCGCTCGGGAGAGGAGCCGAATTCCCCGTTCGGTGCCGCCGGAGACGCGTGCCGAAAAGCCGAAGCGGGATCTGTCACGGCAGCCTGCCCGGCTGCTGGGTTGTGAGGAGGAGCGGGGAGAACATCCCGGGGGGATTCAGGCGAGCAGCCTGGGACCGTTCGCTTGGCGTATGCTGCTGCAGAGATGGGCAGAAGTGGTACATTTAGGGAAAAAAAAAAAAAAGATGTTACTGAGAAAGGCGCTTTTTAGCAGTGGGGTGGCGAAAGGAGAGGAGGCAGGAGGGGTTTTCTGGGAGCGTATCCGCTCGCTGGCCTGGGAGCGGGAGGGCGGCCGGGGCACTCGCCGGGGCACGTGAACCATCCGTGTGATGAGTTTCCTGGGTGTTTTCCGCCGCGGGGGCTCGTGGCTCCTCTGCGCGCCCCGGCCTGGCTCCGAAGGGGAAACCGCGGCGTAGCTCTGCCTCTTCCCCCCGTCCTGAGCGGGCTGCAGCCCTTCGCCGCGGTCCCGGCTCCAGGTACCGAATTCGGGGCTCGGACCCTGCTGCGAGGCTCGAGGGCGCGAAGGCGGAGCGTGGCGCTTGGAAGGATCCCTCCGGGTCTGGGCTGCTTGCGGCACCTGCTTCTCCTCCCGAAACGAGAGGAAACGGCACCAGGGAGGAGGGAGAAAAATCGCGTGGTTTGAACCGGGCACAGAAGCGAAGTGGGTGGAGGAAAAAAAACCCTCAAATGTAAACTGAATGAATAAAAGTGTAAACAGCGTTTTGCAGTTCTTATACCTGCTCGGATGCCTTAAAGACCATTGGGGTTTTCTGTGTCAAAATGAAAGAATGAGGTGATGGGAAAGGTGATATCTTCTGTTGGATAAAAAACCAGAAGACCAAAACAGAGATGTTTCTGAGCAAACAAGCCCTTCTTTATGTCTGAAACGGAAGAAAGGGCTCTGTGTCTTTTTTTTTTTCCTCCCAACTCTGTTAGTTCATCTCGTAGAAGAGATTATTTTTCCTTTCCACCCTGCTTTCCTTAAGCCCTCGGTCTGTCGTTGCTGTCGAACTTCTGTAACGTGAAAAAGCAAAGGGCTCCTCGAAAATACAGGGTAGTTGAGGCGCGTTTGCGTTACTCGTGCGTGACGATTTTACGTTATCCCCTCGCCTCGAGAGGATGCTTGTCTCGAGTCAGAGGCTTAAAGGGAAGCGGCTCTTCAGCAGCCGGTGTCCTTCAGAAACTTCTTCCCATTTCTATTACAAAACTGTCAGCAAGGGGCAGTTTTAGCGATTAAAGAGGGAATTTGCTTTCCCATGTGCTGGCGGCCCTGTCTGTCTGTAACTGAATATCAGGATTAAGTGGACAATTGTTTTGTTCTGCATCGCTTCAATTCTGGGTTTGATTTAGTTCACAAAACCCTCTTTGTTTCTGAAATATTTATCTTGGTTGACCTGTCCTGTGCTTTTTGATTGATTTTTTTTTCTTTCTTTCTTTCTTTTTTTTTATGAGGAAGTTATTAATGTACCCTGCAGGTCGGGGATTTACGAGCTAATTACCTCATGCTGATTTAAGAACTTCCCAAATAAAGCTTGTCATCTCACCTGCACCTCTGCCTAGGAAATAGGAGCTTGCAACCTGCCCTTTGCAAGGGGAAGGCACGTGGGGTGCATGGAAAGACGGAGGGTTTTATTCACTTTCCCGATTGCTCTGCTGCGAAACGGCCCGAGTGGAAGACTGTGATTTATGGGACTGCTTTGAAGGCTTTACAGTCAATAGCCGTTAGTGTTTTTATTTGGTCACTGTTCATTTTGCACCGTTTTCATCCATTCCTGGAGTTAGGGGCCTTATGGGATAGGGAGTGGATAGAGAGCTTGGGTGCTGCTTTGTGGTAGAATATATATATATTTTTTAATGTTCTTCTATGCCCAAATAGCGCTGGGACGTGGGTCTTTTTCTTGCTGTCCCCACCACCTAAGCTGCCGTGTCTGCCCTGCAGCTGCCACCCAGACTGAGCTAACGAGCTGTTCCCAGCGCTGGGTTCACGGTGGGTTTCGGCCCGGCTGCAGCCGGGAAGCGGCGTGCCTCCGGCTCGGAGTGACGTGGGCTTCGAGTGGCTGCGAGAGCCCTATTTAGCACCACCATAACTAATTGCACAGCAATTTCGGCGTGTGTGTGTGGTTTCTGTTTTGTTGGGGGATTTTGCTCGCTCTGCTACAAACTGGTTTATCCAATCCCTTTTTAGACCGCTCTTCCGTTTGTTTTTATTTATTGTTATTTTTTTTTTCCTTAGCGCCAGTTCCAAACATAGCTTAAGTCTGGCTTGCTGTTGCTATTAGTTCTGGAAGGAAAGCGGGTTGCATTTAATTACGCTGATGTGGGGCTGAAGCGTTAAATATGCTCCTGATTTGTACAACTGCCACTTAAAGGAACTACGAGTGGAGCCAGTTGGATTCAGTCTCGCTCGTTAAAACAGCAGTGCCAAGTCCGTGCTCTCCTCACCAGACTGCAGTGGCATTAAGTAATATTACTCATTTTTGCGTTAGCTAGCAGCAAAGGATCCAAGGAGAAACGAGGACTGAGCTGTGCTCGGTGCCCTCTGAGTGCAGAAGACGTTGCTTGCCGTGAAAGATGGCTCCAAAAAGAAGTCTGGGGGCTGCAGCCTCTGCTTGGGTCAGCTGGTCCCCGCGTTAGGGCCAAGGATCTCGTGTTGGATGTTCCTGCTTTCGTGCTGACTCGGTCGCTGAGCTGAGGCTCGTGACCGTAGAAAGTGGAGGGGAACAAAAACTGAGATGAACTTGGCGGCTGGACGCACTGGGAAACGGGACGTGGTTTTGGTGCCAGTGCCTGCAAGGGAAGGAGCAGGTGAACCCGTGCTCCTGGGAGCACTTGGCTTCTTCCACCCCCTGTCCTGCGGCCTGGGAGGTTGCCACCACGTTTCTGGATCCTGGCGGGATGTGAGATGGGCGCTGAGCTGCTCAATAGTCCTTCCAGAGCGGGATTCTTCTGGAGGGTTTGAGAGCCCTGGAAGAGGTCCATGGAGCAAGGAGACACGGCAGTGGTCCTGGGCTTGTTCCCTTGCCCTCCTTTTAGTTGGCCACACAGATTTTATTTGGCACGCTTTTTATCATCACAGGCGTTTTGATCTAGGAGCCTGAAGTGGGAGGTGGCACCTCAGCCCCTTCTATTATTATTTTTTTCCATCAGATAGCCTAATTTATCTTGTGCCATGGGAGCGATGGACCGCATCAGGAGCACACCAGCTGACAAATGTCGCTGTAGGGCCTCGGTTTGATCTGTCAGGGCTTCTTGCCTTGACACTGAGCGGAGCGATGGCGAGATGTTAGCTGAGAAAGGGGGAGAGGCAGGGAGCAGATGGAGGCGGAGGGAATTAAAATAATCGGCACATCAGCGCGGGGAGCAATTGTCCGGAGGCCGCCGGAGCGAGCGGGGCTTGGCGCGACAGTGGCTGGAATTGGTGCTGAGGGGTTCCTGTTTCCCTGGCTATTTATGGTCTTTGGAGTTGAAATTAGCCCTGTGATGTTCTGATCTTCATCAGCGTGGCTGTCTGCCAAAACGCTGCGTGCTTCTTGGCATGTGGCAAGGAGAAGGTGTACATTTTGTTTCGGAAAGGGCTGGCCCTCCTTCTTGGCCCTGTCTTTCAAGGGGATGTGAATTAGCTCCTCCCGTCTCCTGGGTGATTTAGAGTTTGGTTTTTCTTCTCCTTGCCTTTTTCTTTTGTCTTTTTGTCTTTTCAAACCAGGTTTGCTCTTGGGATTTTTCACAACCTCAAAAATGTTTCGTTTTGGTGTCATCTTCTTGACCTTTTACGTTCTACTCAAGCGTAGGCCCTAAAACCAAAGCAGAACTCTTGGGTCGTTTCCCATGGCGCGTCTCAATTTCCACTGGAAAGTGCCATTCCTTTCCAAATGGTTCTCTTGGACCATTTTTGGCCCGTTCTTCCTTGAACGTATTTTAGCTAGAGATGTTCCTGGTGCTTTTCAAAGCAGTGCAAAACAGAAATGAGGAAGATAATATGCAATTGCAATGAAACTGTGTTTTCCACCTTCTTTGGAGCAGCACCTTGCGAGGAAAAAAAATATTGATGAATCGAGGGGAGTCTGCAGGATAACAGCAATAAGAGAGGTCGTGGGGATTGATTCATGAGGAGGGACCAAAGGAGCCGTGCGAGGTGGCCGAGCTAAGGATGCCTGTGATAACGGGCTGTGCTTCTTTGGCGTTGTAGCCTCTAATGAGGATTTGTCTGGGCTGGAGCAGAGCAAATTCGCGCTGGGTGGAAGAAGAAATTCCAGAGTGAAAGCAGGAGAGAAACTTGCCTAATTGGTCTTCAACTGGAGACAGGCTATCAAGAACGTGCTGTGGGGAGCAATCCTTTACTGTCTTGAGGAGCATCAATTTGGCCCAGTAAGGCTTCTCCGAGTCATGTACCTATTTTTCTTTCTTTCTTTTTCTTTTTTTTTTTTTATTTGAAAAACGACATTGGGTTTTAAAGGCTGGCATAAAACTGCTTTGAGGAATGTGCCTCGCTGCTGGGTCAGCACGAACGTCTCTGGACTCCATCAATACGTCATGGCAGGCAAGGCCAGAGCGAAATTTTTCAAGCTGATTCAGAGATGGGCCGTCGGGGCTCTTGCTCTGCCCTATTAATTTATAAAATGTGATGCATCTTCCTCCTTTTTCTGGTTTTGCAGCCCCTTGGTCTTTATTTCAGGGTGGCGCCGCACAACAAGAACTTGCCGTGGAGACTCCCTGAAGACCGAATGCCTTTGCAGCGTGGCAGGCTGCCCTTGAGCTGCTTTGCCTTTGGGCTTGGCCAGAAACCCTCCTCGCTCTTTGCCCAGTTTTGGTTTGGCCTTAGCCCTCTGCAAGGGAAGCCACCCAGGTGCAAGCACCAAGCAAGCTTTTGGGCACGGATAGGCTTAACTTAACCTGGGCAAATATTTGGGGCGAAACTATGGGGAAAATTATTTCAAGCACTTGGAAAAATCCGTTCAGTTGGGAAGTGCTTCTACCCTGTCTCTTCATCTAAGATTTTTTTTCTCATTGCCACCAAGTTTTGTCCAAGTTTCTCCCAGTTTATGGTCCTGTTGTCTCTGAGTGGGAGCAGAGGACCAAAGCCCTTGGCTTGCTTAGGGATGGATGCGCAGGCATGCTGTTTGGAGGGAGGAAGGCATCTCCATCATCATGGAGAGAGAAGGCATCAGCCTGCAGAAACAGGGGAGGCATTTGGGGAGGTCCATCTTGTGCGGTTTTTCATTTTTTCCTAGATACTTTTTTTTCTGTTTGTGCCGAAGCCATCAGTCAGGGAAAAAAAAGTAACTGTTAGTCGCCTGCTAAATATGTAATCATCAGCATAGGTTTGTTTTGGTCATATAATAGATTCCAGATAATTACTTGCCACCCTACAGCAGGGTAGATATAATTAGGGACATAATTACCGCTACCTACCACTCAGGGATTCTGCGGCAGCTTAATTAATATTTGCGAGTTGCTTCAAGATCCTCCAACCATCTACTAATACGTACTGAATGCAAAGAATAATAATTACTATTTTGTTATCGAGGTGCCCAGGCAAAACGGCGCGGGGAAGTTTAATACGGTGCAAAGCCAGGCTTTTGGCAGGATGGGAAGAGGCTTTGCAGCCTCCCCGGTGGGGTCCAAATTCCTCCAGAAACGGTTGCTTTTCCGGCAGGACGGCTGAAATCGGAGCTTTTTCTTTCGCTTTTGCAAAGGTCCCACCTGCGGGCTTGCTGTCACCTCACCTGGCATGGCAGGAAACTGCTCAAGTCTTTTTTTATCATCGCCCCGAGCACTGTGATTTCATGCAGTGGGAGCAGGTATTTGTGCTTTGTTTTGGATCATTCCACCCCCCCCCGCCCTAATTTTGCAATTTACTCCCCAAATAAAACAAACTCGGGCAACACAGCCGCCCTGACGCCCTTGAGCTTTAAATATTTTAATAACCAAGTGTGAACATAAATTAAGAGCTAGAGATGCTGCTGCTCTTAGGACCACACTCACTCACGTACTGATTTTCGCTCAGTATATTAAATCAAGAAGAATGGCCTGTTATAATATAATTAGCGGTGATTCACAAGCAGGAATTACTGTTGCTAGTGTGGGGGGAAAGTTGCCTAATACGATTGGAAAGGATGGAAACCTTTGTGTTTTGGGTTTGGTTTTTTTTTCTTCCTCCTGTTTGCCTTTCAAAAATGTTTCGACAGCTGGAGTGGAAGAAACCCTGCAAGAGGGAATTGGTTAGGTATTTTGTAATAAATTTGTGTAATGATTAAGAGTGGGCTCATTGCGGGCATGTAAATCTTCGTGTGCTCCCAGCGTATGTTCCCGACAAAAATAAATAACCTCATCCTGTGGCTTTATTAGACTTAATGCATCAGCGCTTCGCAGCCTGCTCTCGCAGGAGGACCCCGATCCGTCTGGGCACTGGGCAGGAGCGAAGGCAGGAGCTGCCTGACCTCAGAGCCGTGCTCCTTTCGCTGCAAACCGCTCCAAAAGCCGTGGAGATTTGTGATACATGTGGTTTTTTTGCAAGCGGCTGGAGAAACGGGGAGGCTCCGAGCAACCTCTCTCTCTGTCCCGAGGGTTTTTTGGGGATGTATCCGTGTGAAATGCTTCCGCCTGTGCCAGGTTGTGGTTTATTTTCGTGGTCCCTTCGATGACTTGCTGCGCAGGGCTGTGGACCCCAGGCTTTTGCCTGTGTTTCCCGGGGAGGATGCTGCAGGTTGCATGGCTTGAAAACTTTTTCTGCGTGTGCGAGAGAGGAAAAGCCCCCTCGCTCTCACCCTGTCCCTTAACCGGGTGGCAGGAGGAGAAGCTGCTATTTCAGCCTCTGCCCACGAGGAAATGCAGTGACTGAAATATCCGGGAAATACAAAAGCACCCACGAAATACCAAAATACCCAGGAAAGCGGGTCCGAAATCACTGCAACAGAAATTGCAAAATTACAAGGTGAATTAAAATGCAAAACGTGGCTTTGCCTTCCAACGTATTTCAGTTGAGCAACCAGGCGAGGGAGGAAAGTTAGGCTGAAGCGAGCAATGTATGCAAAGCTGTCTGCTGGTTTTTCTCCCAAAAACAACTTACTTCTTTATCTTTGCAAGCTTTGCCACCTTTTCCCTGCCCTTGAAAGTGCTTGCGACTTGCTGGCTCATTCCCGTGCGTTGCACGTAGCTCCGGTTTCCCTTAACCGTCCCTCCGTCCGGGTTCGTGAGCCTCCGGCGGTGGCTGGAAGCATTGGGCTTCGCTGCAGCCTGCCCAGCCCTCCGCCGTGCTCCTGTCCCCTGCTCGGACGCCCCTTTTGCCCGCCGCACTGGGGACGCAGGGATGTCCCCGACCTTTTGATGCGCTGATGGCCTCTTGCTGCGCAGGGGTGGCTGGAGGCCAATTCGGTGTCACGATTTCCGCTTGCTACTACCTCATTAAATAATTAAAGTGCAGGCTCCGGATGTTAGACGTGATCTTCCTGATGCGGAAACCACGCGTTTCCATGACACTGGAGGGCAAAGGCTTTTCCATGGCTTTATTGCCAGGCAAATGGAGTGAGAAGAGAGACAGGATGGAGGGATGCTCCCACATTGGCAGGTTTTTCCTGCCCTCCTGAGCCCTGTGTTGCTCTCTGGACCGGGATCCTGGCTGCTCCCCAGCTGCCTTGGGGCTCCCGAGTTGCGATACGAGGCTGGGTGCTCTGCGCCGCTCCGGGTGACTTTCCTTGTTCCTCCCTGTCCTTCCCAGGATCTCCCTGCTGCCCATCCACATTTGCCGTCGTCCCGTTCCCATGGCTGTCCCCAGGTGTCAGCTGCCTGGTGGCTTGTGGGCGTCCAGCCGTGCTGCTTCTCGATGGTGGGAATCCAACCCATGTTGCTCTTCTGGCCCTGCAGCGTTTTCAGTGTAATATTGAACTCCATCCTTCTTTGGCTGAGTGCCAACACACGTTAAAAGTCGTCTGCCTCTGATTTTCCAGGTGATGGGCAGTTCACCATGGGCCAAGATGACCTGCTCAGATGTTTCGCTGCTGCAGTCAGTGCTTTACTCCTTGTGTGGCATCACCTACCTTCCCTTTCCAGTCAACATTTTAAATTTTTTTGCATTAAATGAAAGTAGCTTTGGCTTATACCATTCTGGAGGTGGTGTTGAACTGGGGCTCGGGGCTCCAGGTTTGCACTTGGGGACCTCATGCAAGTCACTTGGGTGCTGCTGTTTGCTGCGAGCAAGTTAGAGGTGACGGCAATGCCTTGTGCTGCAGGAGTATTGCATGTGCTTCGATATGTCCAAGGCTCTTGTACATCAAAGGAATTGGAAATAGCTATAAAACGATGTTCTTGGCTGGGTAGGGAGGCACGATAAATTCATTAGCGTCCCGTGACAGGGTAACTTGCTGCTTGGACAGGTTTCATCTCAACCCTAGGCATTTCTCGGCGTTGGCTGCGGGGGATTTATAGCTGCGGGGTGTGCGAGTACTGCTCCAGATTTTGCACGCTACACGTTTTTGTTCACATAAATACCCTTTCAAAAGACCTTTTGCTCAGGAAGCTCTACAGTTGGACTTTGCAGGAGGGAGTGTTTCTTTTTACCGAGTTTAAATGGCCCAATCTAACAAGAATTTGGTCCAGTGCCCTGCCACTCCCACTGATTTCAGCCATCGTTATCGGCTAATGAGTTGTAGCAGAGGCGATATGAAATTATGAAATTATAGGTCCCTTCCCCCTCCTACACCTCCTGCTTCCCAAAGTTGAGGAGGTTCAATTTAGAGTGACTTAGAAATTTGAGATCTGCCACCTCTTGGGAAATGCATAATAATACACACGCGGGAACAGCGTAGATCAACATAAATTGCAGATTTTGCAGCTTTACGTTACGCAGGCTGACGGTGCACTACGTTACGGGATAACACACCGCGTAGTAGCAGGCGGCCGTTGCTTGCAGTGCTGCAGATCGTCACGGGAGAGGGTGTTGCTGCCCGTGCAGATGCGCTGGCTGGTTTAGCAGGCTCTTCCCTGAGCTGTGAGATTGCAGGGGAATTTTATCCAAAGCTTCAGGAAAGATGTACATAGGAGCAACAACCTAAAGAAGGTCCTTGGCCTCAGCGGTAGCAGGACCAGATGCAAGGTAACAGGACAGTTGCGGTGGGGCAGGTCAGACTTAAGTTCATTGGTCACAGTAATTTCTCAAAGAGGTCTAATCTGAGCATATATGCATGTATATGTGTATTATCTATCTATATAGTGTATTCGTCCCTGAGCACCTGGGGAGGAGACATGTCGGAGGGGCTTGGTGGAGCTGGTCCAGGAAGGGCGCAGAGAAACCCTCTCGGCTGGATGCTTTCACCTTCGACGCAAACTAGGAGCTGCTTGAAGTTTAGCCATAGTTAGTAAAAGAAAAATAGTCGGGAAACACAGATTCACGTTAGTCGGGGTTAAACTATAGTTCCCTGCACCGGGATGGCTGAGATGAACGTGGTGGCTGGATGGAACAAAAGCCCTGGGTCCTTTTACGATGGCTATAAATATCGCTAAAGGATGTGGACAGCTAAAGAGAATGAAGTTAGAGGCTTCAGGGCTGGAGATGAGAAACGCAGGAGTCGGGAGGAAATGTTTTATCCTTTTTTCGCATCCGAATAGGATTGGCTGCGGCACCGTTTCCTTGCCTCGCTCCCGCGCGTCGGGTACGGGCTGCTGGGGAAGCGGCATGCGCGCCAACCCGCTCTGATCCGTCGTGACAGCTCTGCCGGTGCTCGCAACATCTGGAGACGTTTGCAGCCGGTCAGAGCAGGAAGAAGAAAGGCAGAAAGATGCCAGGCGTTAAGGGAAGAGCTTGAAGTTTGGGGTAGGTGGGATTTTCACCTGAGGAGAGGTGGGCGGTGGGATTTTTGCTATCCAAACGTTCAAAATAGCATGCGACAGGCTCCTCTCTGCATCCCTGAGCCTGGTTGACTCATCGGCCTGCCTTTTTTTTTAATTTGCGCTGTGCGTTTGGGATCTTCCTCGTTCGCTCGCTCTCCTGCTTCGGGTGGGTAGAACATCTCGGCGGTGGCTGCGCCGCGCCGGCGGGAAGGTGCTGGCGGGATGCGCCCGAGTCCTCTCGCTGCTGCGTCTGCTCCCGAAGCAAACGATGGAGGGGAGCCTCGGAAAAGGGAAAGGAGGGCTGTGCGGCCCTGTACGGAGTCGTAGTTGTGAATATATATGGGGGAAATGGAAAAGGACCTGCTGTTTCAGAGAGGAAATTAAGGCTGACGTTGAAAGTAAGGAAAAAAGAGGCCCCTACAGAAGTCTTTCATCCCATCCTAAAATAAGGGATAGGATAAGGGGAGTTGGGGGCCTTCAACTTCTGAAGGAGGACTGGGGCTTTTTTCTTTTTGGCATGTATCTCTACATTGGTGATACCTAAAACATCCTGATCACCCTTTCTTGCACTGCACATGCCGGAGCAAAGCATGGTTTAATGAAAGGGTCTTCAAGATGAATGTAAGCCCCTTGAAGCAGTGCATGGCCTTTGGGCTCTTCCACTGCTGATGGCGTTTGCCAGCCCCTGTCTAGCAGTTGGAGGGCTGCGGTTTTATACCCCGCTTTTGGCCTCCTGGAGGTGTCGGAGCTGAAGCTCAGCTTTTATCTCTGGGGACATATCGCGGGATTTCTTTTCCCTGGGGATGTGCAGGTGGATGTCCACCTCCATGAGCTTCTGGCCCTGGGACCTGCAGGGTTTTTAGGGGAGGATCTCACCTCTTGCAGAAGACCCCACCATGTCCTCGTAAACCCAGCGTGTGAAATGCTTCGATTTGTCTACGTGGAGCAAACCGAGCTGTATTGTAACCCATCCAGGCCAGCTCTGTCCCAATTTCTGTGTGCCACTGAGCCACCACTGACCCCAAATCTGGCCTTTTCGTGCCTCTGGGGTGGAGCAGAAATGAATAAATCAGAAATCCCCATGGAGCAACTCTGGAGAAACCAGCTTTCCCGAGCAGGAATAAGATGGTGCAGTATCATTTCTTACAGTCAGGTACGAAAGCCCCTGAGAAGCATTGCATTACGTTTTGTTTTCATTTTGCAGAGCGGTTTTGCTCCGTTGGGCTGCTGGCCTGCTCCGAGGACTGCTGGCTTCTGGTCTTGAAGTACAGCGCTGAGAGGGGCGGCCGGGTCCTCACCTCCGCCAGCCACCGATTTTTTTCCTGTGCGAATGATCACAGTCGTTTCGCACCTCTGTGCTGGCGGGAGGGCGGGTTGGACGGGCTCAAGCAGCATGTTTCGAGCTCTGACGATGAAAAAGCGACAAGTGCAGAGGGGTCTGAGATGCCTCAAACGAAGCTGTTTCCCAGCAACTAAACAGGCGCGAGAAAAAACACGGAGGAAATCCTTCGGGCCTGACAGCCGGCTGGTTTTGGACGGGGTTCGGGAGACATCAGCAGTCGTTAGCGTTAGCCTGGCACGCGCTGCCTTTTCATCTTGGTCTCCCCGGGGTTCGCAAAGGCGATGCCCTTTTTGATGTTGCATGTCAATGCGTGCCCATAAGCTCGTTTGCTTTCTTATCTTCTAAGTATAATGAGCAGTGGCAACTAAATAACGAAAGGAAGAAAAGTTGATAGAAAATAAGGTTAAAGCTCGTGGTGATGGAAACGTGCTGTACGGCTTTTTGGAAACAGAATCGGTTGTTTTGGAGCAGCAGGCTGCGATGGGCCGGGCCGGTGCTCGGGTTAGCTTACGTCCTGCCTTTGCGGTTGTCTGGTAGCATCCCAGGCCTGCCAAATCCTAGTTAAGCAAATGCTGTAAAAACTGCATGGTTACGGGAAGACTCATAAACTTTGCAAAACAGTTTGTTCGTGATGTGATAAAGCAGGTGAATGTTTGTCCGCTTGTGAGCTTAATGACACATCAGGGAAAACTTCAGGGTCTCACCCTTGATAGAGCCGGCGGTGGGGACTGCAGGCAGCTGGTGAACTCTCCCTGCGTTTGACAAGGACTTGAGCCCAGGCTTGGGGTAATTGGGGTAAAAAACTGCTTATACCTTCCCCAAATGCGGATAGACCAGGCCCTTGGTAGGACCAGGCTGTGCTTGCTTGGGTGGTATCTCGCGTATCTTCAGCTTCTCTGCTGTTGCCTTGTCGTTGTCCGTGGCAAAGGCGGGGGGTGTTTGCCGGTTGACTGTACGCAGGTAGGACCACCGATGGCCGGTATGGCATTGAGTTGGTGTGCAGGGGTCAATGTGCGGAGGTATTTTATCATTGGAGCCGCTGAACTCCACTTTGTGTCACTTCTACGGGTGAAACACCATCGCTGTTTCCTGGTAACTAGGAATGAGCAACATACCTGCAAATAGCAAAGACTGAATCAGGGAGTTTGCAAAAAGAGAGAGATACGTGTCAAACACTAGCTCGTGTCACACAGTTTCTCTGTTTTCTGGGAAAGCTAAAAACAGAGGAACTGGACTTGACCCTAGCTTGGACAGCATGGATCCACAGCAGCATCCTTGCATCCAGACCCCCCGACTCCTTGGTCTTGTGCTGAAGTGTCACCTTGCCAGCATCTGCTTTTCTCTCCCTCGTTACCTTTTCTCCCAAGACAGGTTGTGTGTTTATTGCACACAGTTGGGCTCCGATCATTCATCTTGGCTCTCCCTCGGAGTGTGATGGCTGGAAACACTTTCAGAACTGACAAAGTTCTCATGAACTTTGAGGAGGGAACATTTATGCCCTGGTGAAAGGGTTTTTTGCCGTTGATGTAGGTATTCTTGTTGCAGTTTAATTAGATTAGGACTCGGGGTTTGGTGGCCAGCTGTTCGCTTTGCAGCCAGGCAAAAAAAATCCAGCATTATACTCCTGCTGCTTTCTTCTTGTAATGAGCTTGTTAGCAATTAGTTGCTATTGGAACCGGCTTCCATGGTGTGGAATGGTAATGTAATGTGCTCAGCATCTGAAAAGTCTTTTTTTAATGTGAACTGGGTGTAGAGGGGCTGCAATAAGTGGTTTAAAGCCCCCGCTTTGGCAGGACTCAGCAGTGCAAGTGGTTCTGCTTCATGATGGTTTCCTTGCCCATTTGTGGATAGTTTAGCTGAGTATTTTCTTTGGTTGTTCTGGTTTTTAACTCTTCCAGCCTGGAAATTTTCTCTTCTCTCCTGGTTTCTCTTCTCTCCCTGGTTGGGGAATCCATCAGAGAACTTAAGTCTCTCTTAAGTCTTTTTTTCTACCCCATCTGTACTCTGACCAGCAAGAACGCTTGGATGCAGAGCACTAGCCCGTGGAGGACGGGATGTGCAGAGACTTCAGGTGCCCCTTTGGGCTGGCAGAGATGAGGATGCTTTTTGGGGTGCAGGACGTTTGTACAGCATGGGGCTTTTCCCAGTCATTCCTGGTGGGAGTTGCAGTCCTGCAGGACCGGTGCGTCATTAAGCATAAATATTCCCATTCCCAGGGACTGACAGGAGGCAGCCAGGGGAAGACTGCCGCTCGGGAGTGCTCCTGGCTGCTGGCCCCATGCGTCCCTCCCTGGCTCCTGGGGTGTCCGGGTGGCAAGCAGCAGAGGGGGGAATCGGCGCATCTCGTTCCACCCTCGGGCTCAGCTGAGGCCGTTTCAGGCCTCAGCTGTGCCTTGCAGAGCCCCCAGCAACGCGCTCTGCTGCAGATCTCTCCGGTACGTCAAATTTGCACCCTTACCGCTCAGCTAAGACCCAGTTTCCTCCTGCACAGAGCTGGGCATCTGCATTGAAATAACCTGTTACTGGACCAAGCTGCAAGTTTCCAACCTGAGCCGTTCAGCCCTGGGAGCCTATCTAAAAATGGTAACTCTTACTTAAAAAAATAAAGAAGAAAGAGTGGCTAAGGGACTAATGGCTTTGCACACTTTCTGTCCTGCTCTCCCTCTCTCACGTTTCATTCTCCTTCCGTTCCAAAAATGACCAAATTGCAGCAACTCAGATCTTCCAAACAAATTCCAGTCTTTGGAAAGGACCACAAATAGTAAAAAAAAAATGGCTTTTAGGAATGTCCTAAGGAAAGAACAAATGGAGAAATAAATGCTTTAATTTAGCCTTCCCTAGCGTGGCTCACCTTCTCCAGATGCGCCTGGAGAGATGCGCGAGGATCTGGGGGCTGCGTGGAGGAGCTGGCGAAGGATGCGAGGGCGGTTCGCTCCGTAGGGATGCGGCGTCGGGAGGACCAGAACCGCAGCATCCAGGTGCCGTCCTGAACTTACTCTGGGGGCCAAAGATGTGCCAGAGAACGCTGTAAAATTGCCAAGGGAATGGGAATAAGCCTGGTTAGGGGTAGCGTCAGCTGCAGCTCTTCTTGCACAGCTGATGGGACAGTGGGATCTCGCGGTTTGCTACCGACACATGTCGGAAAAATTCCCGGCAGGGCGTTTCAGTTACCTGGCCGACCGGCGGGGTTCGGAGGGAGCCTGGGGCTTCGCAGATGCCGGACTTGTTCGCGTCCCACTTCACCACCGCCGCTTGCGGAGGGGGATTGCTGTTGTCCTCCCCGTCTCGTGTGACTATCAGATGTAGGGAGTTAATAAGCGTTAAATGAAGCCAAGCGCTCGTGTTGACAGCCACAGCTGCATGCGAAGCAGAGCTTGCTCCTTTGCTTATTTGTTTAGCAACGAGGCAGCTATTTGCTTAGCAGGATTAAGCTGCCCAAGCTCTTTCAGTCTCAGCAATCGGGAGCTTTTGCGGGCAGTTCGCTTTCGGGAGACATTTTGCTCTTGCCACACGTAGAGAAGTTGGGCGCCAGGACCAGGACGTGTTTTGCCGTGGGCTGCACCCGCGGGCTGATGCCTCGTCGAAGAGCGAAGTGCTGCTCGGTGCCGATGCCGCGCGCGTAGGTACAGCTGGCTGACCCCGAGGGAAATTGTTTTCGGCTAAAAGCAATTTTGCAGGCGTCTGGTTGAGCTGCCGCGTCCCCGAGCAACCTGAGATTTAGCCTGGTGCCATCAGCCGGTCTCACCTTTCGAGTTGGTTCCCTAAGTAGTATAAGGTCAGTCTCTATTCCCCTATTAATGCAAAGCCACGCGACTTTTTGTACCCATTTATAAATAGCGACGTTATTTCCATCTTTTGCAAAGCCAGGGTGCAAGGGATCGACCTGTAGCGGACTGAGCTTTGCCTGTGCCTTAGTTTTATGCCACTTTGACGTGGATTTACGGCAGTGCCAAGCCGCTCTGCAAGCTGCGAGTCTCGATTTGTCTGGGAAGGCGAAGGATGCTCTGCCCCAAGGCGCCCGTGAACCAGCGCTTCCTCGGCATTCCCAGTAACCATCCATTTAATAAACTGGGAAGCCAGAGAAGAGGGGTCGGAGCCGTCTCCGGCAGCCGCTTGCCAGGACTTGGCCATTCTCCTTCTCATTTCAGAGGCAGAAAAGCTGAATATTTCAGTGGCAACTTGTCTTTCTCAACAGAGAGGGGTTTTTTTTTTTTTAGCTCGTTTTTATTAAATACCTCATGTGGAAAAAAATTCAACTTTCTGCTGGAAGGACTCGGACTTCATTACTCGCCTGACAAAAGAGGCAGATCTTCTAGAAAGCCGATGAAACCGGAGGGGCAGGAAAGGTGATGTTTTCTACAGGAGAGAGGAAAAAAAACCTGCAATTGGGTCCGGGGACAGATGAGTGCGTGCGTGAGCGTGCAGCCAGCTCCAGGAGCTTCAGCCGACGAGCAGACGCTGGGATGCCCCCGACCCCCCTCCCCAGCTCCTGAAAGGGTTTCTTTTACTTTCCTTAACTTCTTTTGGCCACCGATAAGTGAAAAATAATAATAAAGACTGCCTTTTCCGTTATCAGTCCCCACGGGGGCCTGAAAATCTCAAATAAGTGACTGCTGTACCATAGGCGGCAGTTCCCAAACCTGCTGTTTTAATGCCAAGAGCTGCGGGGATGGAGACGACTATTCCTCCAGGGTTTTTGCTGTTTTATCGCTTTATGGGCTAGTCCCAGTTTTATGTCACCTATCTTCAAGCTTTGGTTTAGGCGGTCAGGGCTGGATTTTCTAAAGGTTTTAAAATTTTCTTTCTCTCTCTTTTTTTTCCTTTTCTTTCAGCCTGTTCAGCGAGTTAATTCAAACCCGCCAGGCGGATGCTGGAGGAGGTTGCAAATCTGCCTCCCTGTACCAAACATGCACTGGAATATTAGGGGGGAATTAATTCCCGGCATTGCTGGCTCCCTTGGAGCAGCGTTTCCGTTTCCCGGCATCGCTGTTGGAGTGCAGAGGCACTTTCGGTGCCTGGAGCAGCAGCGAAGGAGCCCCAGGCTTTTGGGTGCGGGAAAACGAGGGACCTAAGTCCCGCGGGCTGAAGGTTCAGGTGATTGGCATTTGCGCAGAGGGAACGTGACGGGGAAGGAGCGGAGCGAAGAAAAGGATGGCTTAAGTGCAGGGAGACCTTGTGACTGTGTTAAACGTATCACTGGGGCATGGAAATGGGAAGTTTGGGGGGTTAATTGGCTTTTTCCCCATGGAAATGGCAGGAATCGTTTAATGTTCTGCAGATGTTCTTCCCCCGGTGGCATCGGCGCCTTGCGGTGAGACTCGACCCCGGCATTTTTTAACACAGGAGGAGAAAATTATGCTGCCCTGAGCTTTATGGACTTTCAGTAAAGTTGTAATTCCCTACTTAATTATGCTGAATAACCTTAAAAGACAGCTTTGTGTTTCGTGTTTAAGGAACGTTGTCACCGTGTGAAGGATGAAACTCCGCTGGCGTAGTGCAGCTTTTTCAGACCATTTCTGTGAGTTAGGATATACTTATTAATTTGCTATCGTATCACATAATGATGAGTGCATGGAGCACAGTCCGAAAGCAGAGACGTGGCTAAGTGATCGAATTAATCATGGCTTTCCCGCCCAGCCTCTTTAACGATGGTTTACCAACGCGGCTTCGTCCACCTTAAGATGTTCAATAACGTATTTATTTAGAGGCAGCTTTCGGGCGGAGATCTCTCGAGCGAGACGATGGGGCTGCACGGAGCATGTCGCAGAATAGCTATGCTAATGCAGCTCGTTAGCATTCATAATTTCAGTTTTATATCGCTACCAGAGATAATGAAGTTACAGTCAAAGCTGCTAAGTACTGTTCAGAAGATGTGCCATTAAAGCTATGCTTAAACCAAAATAACACTCTCGAGCATTTAAGGGGGTCGAGATCACAACTGAGGCTCCATTAACCATCCCAGCAGCACCCTCAGCACGGATTATTTAGCTCATCCGTGCATCGGCAAAAATAGTCGCTTTGCCATAGAAGGCAGCTTTATGGTGTGGTGTAAGAGCGGGTACTGAGACATCCTCCCTTAGTCTTGTGATGTTTAGTCGGTTGCAAATTATTACTTGCGATTAATTAGCAACAGAGGAAAGCGGAGCTTGCACGGCTTTGCCGCGGTCCACGTTGCGGCGGCGTGTCTGAGCCGTGCCTGGCTTCGCCGCTCTTGCACGGACACGTTTCCGAACTCGGGGCTGCTTTCCTGGCTCACATGCATCTGCTCTTCAAGGACTTGAGTGTTTTGCAGCAGCCCAGTGTGCTTTTGTGGCAAAGAAGTCGTCTTTTTCTTCTTTTTCTTCTTTTTTTTTAATTACAACTCGGGCTATTTGGGGGGATGGAAAAAAGGACTGCTCCATTCTTGAACAAGAGATATGAAAATGCCCCGGGACTGAGGTTTTGCACTCATTGAATGCTGCAATCGGCTGCTTCCTAATTTTGCAGGATGCTGGTTATTAGCTCTTGCACTTCTCGGCATAGGTCGCTGCAATGCTGTTGGTGGTTGAAACATTTTGGCATTTTTTTTCGATGCCGAAGAGCAGGAGCTGTCCTTCCCTGCCGTGTTTTATTATTTACCTTTGGGACCCATCCTATGAAATATCCAGCAGCCGCCTGGACTGGGCATGTGACGGACTCGGATGGACCTGGGGTGAAATCACAAATATTCGGCATCTCGGCAAAAGCCGTCGGCATCTTACAGGGCTTCACGCTGCAAGAGCATTTCAGACCTTGACAGCTAATATCAGCGTTGCCAGCTCTGAGGACGTTCAAAGTTTTAATTAAAGTTGCAGCCATCAGACACAAGTGATATGGTGCAAATTATCACTTTAAAAAAAAAAAAAGAGGGGAAAAAAAAAGAAATATGCAATTTCCTGGCAAATGTAGGCTCCGATACACCCCAAATGCTGAAGTGTGTTTCACACTGATGCTTGGGCTCTCAGCCTAACTTGCTTAGGCTTTAAATTAATTCATCTTCATAACATTTTGAGGGGAAAGGCAGAGTAAATGGCTTAGACCCCGCTTCAGCTTCCAGCGGCTTTGCTATAAGACCTCCCGGCACAAAGAGATTCGCCGCCAAAATACCGCCAGGTTTGGTGCGTTGTGTTTTATGGTCGTGTTTGCAAGGAGAACAGCGAGCGAAGGCACAGTGTTGCATTTCAGAGTATAAAATCAATAAGCAGAGGAGGCTGTGGAACCAATTAATTCACTTCTAAGTCTGTGCATGCATGTGTGCATAGAGGGAGATATATATATATATGTATGTGATATCTTTCTGTGCGTCTGGGCTTTTCTTAGATATGTATGGTCACAGGTTTGGGGGAGAAGGATGAAGTATGTGCTGGGAAAAGGGGAAGCAACTTTTCTCCCCTCCTTCAAGGTGTGGGAGCCTGGGTGAAAAGCGAAATGTTGTTACGATTAAAGAAAGCGGGAGTTGGAGCTGCTCGGGCAGAGGTGTTGCTTGTGCTTGCAGGAGTTATACGAGGTTTTGCTGCAGAAATTACCATAATGTGCCAGAATAAGGAAATGGTGTCCTATATGGTGTAGGCTCAGACTGATCTCCCTCCAAACCACCGGCACCCTTTTAAAGGCAGCACATCTTAAATAATTCACATCTTTATAACGGCCTTTCCGCGGTGAGACGTGTGGTGGTGGATGGCCACCAAAGCCCAAAGTATTAACGCGGTGCAAACCATTAGGGCACAAAACCCACAAAACCCGTCCAAGTGTGTTATTTACTTCCATCTGTAGGAGGATTTCTAGTTTCACTTGGCAAAAAAGAAACACTTTGGTCTCGGGGATTTTTACTACGCTCTCGTGTTACCGGAGTTGGAGCTTATTCATAAATGTCACTAGCAGGATATATATATTTCAGATGAAACGCAAAACGGCCAAGGCAGGTATGGTCTCGGATACAAAAAAGACCCTTGCAGGGCCATGTGAGCAATACGACAACACAAACCGTCATATACTCATTAAAAGAGGCGCTGAATTAGCTTTTTCTAAATAGTAAATTATAATGCCAGGAAACTCTGGAGGGGAGATTTGTCCTGCAGGTCTTGGTTTGCAGAGCTATGGGACATGGCAACTGTTTAGATATGTTAGTGACCGCAGGATTTTCGTATAGAAATGGCGTTATTTGATATATTTTGTGCCTGGGACTCCCTCGAGGAGGGCAGAGAAAGTCTTTGGGAGGTGAATGCCACAGCCCGGCCCTTCTCAGCATACGATGCAGCTGCACTAAGATCCAAAGTGCAAATCCTGTTTTGTTTTAATCTTAATTAGATCCGCAGGATGCGACAGCATTCTCCATCTTCGGCCTCTGATGTTGTTGGGTGCGCGTGTTCTGTCATTGCCCTTTCCAAAAAAGGGGAATTTTCTAATCCAGCTGCTCCAGGCCCTCCTACAGCCTTAAATCATCCCCAGTAGTTTAAATGCACCTTTTAGAGAGCTAAGCCATGGGTTTGCTCTTCTCCTTGCAAGTGTCCAGAGCAGCCAAAGCCAGGGACACACAGGTTTTGTCGAGGCTCCAAGACATTCATCCAACATCCATCTTGCACCTCCATCCAGTTTGCTTGCATTTTCCCCAAAAGAGCTGGGGAAAAAAGTCCTGCCTTCTTATGGCTGTCTGGTGCATCATGTTTGTCCCCTGCTCAGCCCTTGAGCACGTTGGAGGTTCCCCACCAAGCACCCGCCAAGCCTGCCCAGATGGGCTGGTTTAGTTTGGCCTTGGCCACCGTCTTTGTCTGAGGGAGCTTTTGCTTGCGTAGAGCCTTACCAAGAAAAACCATCCATTTGTTGCTCTTCTAAGTCACCACCTCTTTGAATTTTGCCCCCAAAACGGGGATGTGAAGGTAGCCTGGCCTTGCAGTTGGAGTGTGGATTTGGAAAGAAAAAGACCTGTTTGGAGACTTCATGATTTCAAACCCCGGATTCATAAATGGTGGGAGGTCCTGAACCGGCCCTGTAGGACCGTCGTGCGTGAGGTGCAATCCTTGCTTTGCAGCCGGAGATCTGGTCCTGCAAGGGGAGGCTCAGCCATCTCCAAAGGGGGAACCTCGTAAGAGCAGCGATGGTTTTCCTCCCGCTTTTATGTGCCTTGTCGACGGTTATTGCCGAACTTCATTGCCAGGCAGGACAGGTCTTCGCAGGCTTGTGTGAGATTTGAGCTGGATCATAAATCAGATAAAGAGAGCTCCAGGGAGGATGAGGAAGAAGTTCACCTTCGCTTGGATTTTCTTTACCTCTTTAAAAAAATATTAGTTCAGTGCCAGGTTGCACAGTTCTTGGTGCTTTATAGCAGTCACGGAACAAAGCAAAATAAGGCTCGTACACACCGCTTTTTTTTCCCCCTCATTCAAAATCCTTAATAAAGTCTTAAGGTTTCTTTTAAGGCTCCCTGACCTCTGGTTGGGAACGGCTTATTTCTTGACCGCGTCTTGCTTCAGTTCCTCCTTTCAAAGGAACTGAAAACGCTTGCTCTGAATTAATGTTTCCAGGCTTCTCCTTGCACCTCTCTTTAAAATCTAGCTTCCAGAAAGTGAATTAAATTGCAAAGGAACTAGCGAGAGGAGCTGGAGTCCAAGACCTGCAGAGCAAATGCGATGCATGCTTGGTTTCGACAACCATCTTAACGCGTTAGCGACGCGAAGTTAACGGCCGCTGTCCCTCGAGGTGCTGTCTGGACCGCAGTGTTGCAGCGGGAGTGATGTTGCCGCCGTCCCACCACCACTTTCTTGAGGCAGGAGCTGGTCCCTAGGGACACTTGTGGCTTTTTTTTTCCTCGTGCCATACCCAGCACAGCGTGTTTTCTGCGTACAATCAAAACACGTTGCTTCGTGCTCTTCCAAATCCTGACTCAACCCGAGCGGCAAAGCACGAGCAAAGAGAGACCGGAGGCGACAGGTCCGTAAGTGCTGCCACGTCTCTGTTTGCAGCCCCGGCTGTTGCTCTGCTCTTGAGCGTTCCCGTTGCCGTTAAATGCTAACTCAATCTCTGCATTTGATGATTCAGAGATCTCCCAAAGCGGGGACGCTCAGCTGCAGAGATAGCCCAGGTTAGCTTTTTGGTACTTGTGTGCAGAGATTGTCACCTTTTGTCCCCTAATGTTGTGCCATCACTCTTGATGCAGAAGTATATATTTTTTTTCCTTTGCTTTTCCTCCACTAACCCCCTGCACAGCGCAGAGTTACCGCTACCCCTGCCAGGGAAAGGCCTGGCAAAGTGGGAGAAACTTGGCTGCGGGGCCAGTGTCCTTCCCCTGCTTGAGGAGGGAGTTTGGCAGGAGCAGAGGCCATGGAAAGGAAAGTGGTACCTGAAACCCCGGAGGGCACCAGAGAAGTGTAAGTCTCCTTACCAGGGAGAAGAGTGGCCTTTATCTCTGGTGCTACCATGTGTCGTGGTAGCTTCCTAGGAGACCTTTCTCATCTTGGAGGTGTTGGTTTGAAATTGGAAACAGTTCTTCAATAAGCTCTGATATTCTCCTGTTCATTCTGATGGGTACTGGTACCATAATAAGCCATAATGCTCATTCATCACCTAAGTAAACTGCTAATTAAATCAGCCTTTGATTACGGATCCAGGTCCATGGTTAGGAAGCTGTAGTGCTGAGATCTTCTGAGCGGCTGTGGGTTGACCAAGCTCCTTGTAGTGGCCGTTCAGCCTCTGTCAACACGTTTCCATTGCACACGAAGCCTTCTCCAGACATCAGTGCCCAGAGAGAGTGTTTAGACAAATGTCCTTGTGAAGCAGAGTTGAAGATGCTTTCAACTCTAATGGTGCCTTGGGTCGAAATTCCCATCAAAGTGGAAATCTGCAGACTGTGCTCGTGAAGTAGAAGGACAAGTAGCCCTTGATTTCTCTGACCTTCTCCCTTTGCGTAACGCTATCCATCTGGTCTAGCCTGGAGACAAATGCTTTGTCCAGAGTAGAAGTGGGAATCGGCATTCGAGGATTTGGGTTTATTGTCATTACATGGAATTCAGCTTTCCGACAGCAGGAAAATCAGGGTGTTTATCAGGAGGTGCAAGAGTTATCTCAGAGGTGGGGGATATTTTTTCTCTGATGCCTGGCACACCTGGTCCTGTTGTAGGCCAGTCCATGAGGAGGGTGAAGGATGCATGGAAGTATTCGAGTAAGCGTGGATATTCTTCTCCTAGTTTAAATAATAATAATTAAAAAATTGTTTTTAGCAGGGAAGTAAGCAGATATAATATTAAACACGGGAAGGAAGCAGGTTTGTGGCATAAAAAGGTCATTTTTAGCCTCTTTGCAGGGCAGGACCACACTTTAATGAGAGGCGGGCGCCCCGATGCCTGAGGAATGGATGCCATCTGCAGACACGTAATTAGATGATTAAAGGAGAGCGTGCACAGGGTGGTCTGTCACTCCAGGAGGAAGCGGTCACGGAGATACACGGGCTGCTATTTGGAAAGAGCGTTTGGTTGCTGGCTTCAAGGTGGGGGTGTCTAGACCTGAGAAGACACTCCAAGACGTTGACCTTCTTCCAGTGCCGTGAGTGTTACCGTGACGCCTTAGGTGGCCGATCTTGCTAATGAGCTGCTCTGATGGAGGCGAGAAAAGCGGGTCTCCAAGGCCACAATTCCCCGGAGATGCGGATTGTTAATGCAAAGCCCTCTAACCTGGATGCCTGGAGATATTTAATGAAACTCCTGTGCATTGCTTTTGCTGTTTGTCAGTCTGACTTGGGGGCAAATCAGAGGAGATGGTGGGGAGCGCTGGGACGCAGTGACCTTTTGGTTTAAAGAAAAAGCAAAGAATTAAACCATGCAATGCCCTTGGAGTAAAGGATGGAAGGAACAGGTCAGTCCTTGAGGGATGATGGCTAGCAAAGGGTGTTTTACCAGGAGAAATCCCAGCTAAAAACTCAGACCAGGACAAATCAAGCCCGTGAAGCACCGACCATCTGGGAACACCCGGTGCTTTTGGACTGTGCCGGCAGTGCAAAGGGTATTATCTTATATCTGGGTTGGGGTCCTGGGTGTTGCATGGCGAGTGCCTGGTCTGAGGGCGCAGAGGGAGGCAGTGATTAGGTGGAGGGTCTCCCGCGGGCGATCTCTGCCTGGGGGTTTGGGAGGTTTTGGGGTCAAAACCTCCCTGCAGATCCGGGGAGTCTGCATTTAGCAAAGTGAAGCCCTCAAAATACACCTCAGTAATGAAGGGGCTGGGTGTCTGAATAATACTTACTTTTCTAATGGATTTTAAAGAGCTAAATTTAAAGTAGCCTGGGAAGCAGAGACCTCAAGGCACTGGAGCAGGGTTTATAAATACCTTCGAGGGAACGGTGGGAATGAAGGGAGGGGATTATTAATGGTCTCAGCAGGACAGAGAGCAACGGCCAGAGTTGAAGCATGGCTAGATATTATGATATTAGATGTTATGAATATGTTTTTAATTGCCTGAGTAATTAGGCAGCGGGAGATTTCCCTGAGAGAGGAGGATTACGGCAGCGCTGAGGCAGCGGCTGACGAACATGTCAGAAATGATGGAAATGAGATCCTGGGAGAGGAGGAGGAGGAAGATGATTGCATGGCGAGACTTCCCTGTGCCGACAGCAGCCGTGCATGGGGCTGCGTTTTGGTGGGCTGGACCCTCGTTTTGCTCAAGCCATTTTTAAACCCTGTGCCAGCTTTGCTGGCACCAGCAGGAAAAGCCGGATTTGCAAGGAGCGAGCTGATGCCGGCAGCTCTCCGCTGCTCCTGAAAGCCGGCAGCATCCTGTGCAGTCCGGGCGTAGGCACGTGTTGGGGCTTGGATGCACAGTGCCGAAGCGGAAGACTTGGGGTGATCTGATGGGATTTTTTTAGGCCATCGTTGCCTTGGGAGGTAGTTTGGCTTCAAGAAGAAATTTGAGGAGCTTTTTCTGTCCAGGTATCCAGGAGGTTTAGCAGGAATTGAACTCGGTAGCTGAAAGCCTGATTGACTCTTGGTCTTGGGTATAAACAGCAGCGCGAACCACTACGTGTTGGATGGATGTTGGATGTATTTTAGCAGTGTGTATCAGCAACCGCCCCGTAGGTCCCTCTCTGCTCACATATGCTGGTCTAAACCCCCAAACGAAAGCAAATCCCAGTAAAAACTCACTGCTTCTTCCCAATCTTGCTGCCAGACCCAGCTATGAAACCGGGATGCGGGAAAGCACCATGTCCCATAAGGACTAGGGAGGTCCTGCTCCTCTCAAGGGTGGAAAAAGCAGAGGAAAACTGGTCCAGCCTTATTCCTGAGCACTCTCCTTACCCACTCGCGTCGGAGGTTGCTGCCAGCTTGGTGTGTTGCTTTGGTTTTTTTTGTTTTCTATTTTTCCCCCCAAACCCCAAATGCATCTTTCTTTACTTACTCATGCAAAAATCTGCTGGCTTTTCCCACACCTCCTCACCTCGTCGCGCTCGCCGGCCGTTAATGGTCAAGCGAGCAGCTAAGCTGCTGCTCTCTGCCTCCCGCCGCGCTGGCCCATGTCCGCTCAGGGTGACCTCCCGCATCTGTCTGTGCAGCCAATTTGCTCTCCAATTTATGGTCTGGTGTCCTTGGCTCCGGGGGACCATGAGCAAAGAGAACGTGTGCCTGTTAGAGACAGCCCATAACCCCGTCTTCGTCCTCGTTAATATATCTCGTTGCAGAGATGGTTATAGCCCTGCCTGCCACGAGCTGGTAATAAAAAGCCGTCTGCCCTCCGGTAAACAGCCCTTCCGTGTCTGCAATTCAGCCGTTCCGGCTTTTTTTGATGTAGCAATGGGTATTGCATTTGGATGAGTTTACCTGCAGGTTGGCCGCATTCAGTCGTGCCTCTGTCCATGCCTTGGGCGAAGAAGGGCGCGTAGAAAAGCGTGTGTGCCGAAGCCTCTGTCGGTCCGCTATGATGGTACTTCTGCCTCTTGAGGTTTGCGTGGCGGTTTTTTGGGTCAGCATGTTTCCCTGCTGGAAAAAGCTTTTAAAGCATATAATTTTTCCCCCCCTCGGTGGTTTTGAGGTCCTGCAAGCAGAGCAGCCGCGGCGGCTCTCCGGAGAGGCTGGGGCTCGGCGCAGGCGTCTCCCACCACGCGTTGCCTCTCCGGCTGCGCGTCTCAACGCAGAGCAACGTGTCTGCTTGCTGCTTGGCCGCTTTCCCTGCTTGAGCTGCAGATTAAATGCAGAAATGTTGCAGACTGATGTGTGGTGCTGCCCCGATTCGAGGAGGAGACCTCCAACGTGTGCCTGGACCTATTTGCGTGTATATGGATGGCCGCTTTCAGCAGAAGTTTGCAGCCACTTTTGACAACTCCAGATAATAATAATAAGTGTTGCTTTTGCACCGTTCTCCTTCCCATCCATGCGGCAATTGCACGCTCTATTACGATTTCAGTGTTTGAGTTTATGCTGCAGGTGGAAAATTACGTTAGGATTCAGAGAGGCTCATTAAAGCTCATTAAATCTGCGACACGTTTCTGCCAAATTGGAGCCTTTGACCTGGCGTAGTTAAAATTCAAAGCCGAGCGCGGCCGCTGCGGGGCTGGAAGGGATTGCTCGCTCGGGGGTTAATGCACTTTATCAATCCGCTTTAAATTCCCTTCGCCGTGCCGCCGGCTGGGGCCGCGCGCTTGTACCGACAAGGCTGACACGTCTGTGCCGAGTCTCACGATAAAGCAGAAGCGTCTCTTTGAAAGGCGGTTTGGGGAGCTTGGCTTACCTGACTCTGTCTTACAATCTCCTTAAGGCCTAACTCCTCCATCCCTGGTAAAGTCGTGATCTGGGTAAGCTCCGTCACTTCTCCTTGAGGGTATTTTCCATTCAATTTTGGCTATAGGGAACTAGAGCACTTCTTTATCGTTCGTGCTGCCCTAGCACCTACGCAGCCTTTTGCTTCGTGGCGGCTCCGATGCAAAGGGTTAAACAGCGGCTGCACCGTGCAGTCGCTCCTGCTGCTGAGAGCCTACGTGACTGTAGAAACCGGTGCTTATAGCTGGTTTATTTTTAGCATAAATCAAAAAGGGCTTTGGGATTAGGAGCCGTGTCCGGCGTGCGCCTAGACCGCAGCAGATGGATGCCTGAGTTTCAGCGCGGGAGCAACGGGCGTCCGCGTGCGGTGGGGAACGCGTATCGCCGCCTGCGAGCCGCTGCTTTGGAAGTGTTTCACGGCAAGTACGTCTATTAAACATCACAGCATTGCCTGACACTTTGGGTAGAAACATCTCGGCTCAGGAGTGGGGAGAAGCATGGGAACTGGTCATCTTGGTCATTAATCAAAGGCTGGACCAGAAGGATCAATTAATCACTCACGTAGCAGCATGGGCTGAGAGGGCTTCGTGCACCGAAATCCCTTTTGGAGTATGGTTGCTTTCCAGGCACGGTGTTTCCTTGCACGGGGGATAAATTCCTGGGGCTCTGCAAGCAAAAGCCACTTCTCCGCTGCTTCTGTGCCTGGTATCGCGTCCGCAGGGCTTGCGTGGCCGCGATTTGCAAAATTGCTTCCTGAGTAAATAACGATCGACACATGCAGGAGGCCGGGGAGCCGCTGTGGCTCTGTTTTCGAGTTAGCTTGATTGCATTTAATGCGTGGGCAGACGCTGCTCGGGATGAGCGCATGGATTTGAAACACGAGCAACAGGTTAGGCAGCAGGTGACTCATTCCAAGCACTTGCTAAAACCAAGTCGGCAGAGAAGCGATACTCAGCGGGAGCCTGGAAAAGAGATGCTCGCTGCCGCCGCGGAGGACCCGCTGCTGCGGCACTGCCCCTCGGCTCCGCCGGGCCCCATCCGTGGCGGCGAGCTGGGATTCGGCCCCATGGCCAGAGGTGCAGAGCATCACCACGTACCGAAGGCATCGCCCCGGCAGGAGCTGCAAAAGCCTTGCGGTTCCTCAGGCAGGTTTTTAATGTCCGAGGGGGATTTTTAGTTTTTGCATGAAATCCGGCAAAATCTAAGAGCGGAGAGGGGCTCCTGGGGCATTGGCTGCGTTCGGGGCAAGAACATCTGAGCTGCTACCCTTCCTGGTTAGCAAAGCACGTTAGACCACTGTGGGCACAATTTGGCTTATCCTAAAATGCCCATGGAAGGGAACGAGTGACTTGTGTCCTTGAAACATCTCTTGTATCCAGCACACTGAGTATTAAGTGAGATTAATTGCATTCTTGGTGTCTTAAATCCCGTCGGTCCTTGGGACATGTAGAGCACCTAGAAACCCTTCCCAGGTGGGTCTACCACGTTTTTCTTTCTGTTAGCGTTGGTTTTTGCATAAGCAGAGTCATTTCACATTTGATGTGCCAGGGTTCGAAACCCTGCGCCAGCCGGGGGAGGCAGCGGCTTTCTCCGAGCGGGCAAATTTCTTTCGTTAGGGTTATTAAAAGGCTGCCTAGACCTGGAGGTGCTTAAACATCCATCTGCTTTCCTCCAAAGCCACTGACCTGGAGCTAAGAGAGACCAGGTAGCTGTTGCCCCTGGTGAGCTCATGGAAGCCATCCGAGCTCATAAATGTCCTGAAATGATAGGAACTTAATAGCTCCATAAACCAGCGACCCGGCGAAGATGTCCCGTGCAGGGAGGTGGAGCTGCAGGTACCGCAGCTGCAGTCCTTTGGCAGCCAGAGCTACTCAGCAGTAAATATTTGAGCTATTAAAAAGAAATCTTCAATAAAACTTGCTGGGTGGAAAGTCTCTTAAGTAGCATCTGTATTTTAATATCTTTTTTCTTTCCTTACCCACCTGGTTGATGATAAAATGGGGAAGCCGAGGCTCGTGCAATCTTAATTGGGGAATAGAGAGTCTCCCGGGATATGCGTAGCGTTGAAAATCTTGCTTTTCTCCCTTTCCGGTCTGATAAACGCGTCGGCAATGTTGTCCTCATTACTTTGTGTGGAGGGGTGGGGAAAAAAAAATAAAATAAAATGCCGACTCCAAGCACGGAGCCAATTAGGTAAGGTTTGGGGATGTTCATGGGGAAGGAGCTTTCCAAGGGGCCTTGCTCCCCAGCGCGGTGGGAGATGGGATTTGCTGAGGTCCCAAACCAGAGCTTTGCCATCGTGGAAGGGGGTCCCACAGGGCTAGAGGCCGTTTTGGCATCCCCTGTCCTCGAGGCCTTGCAAATCTTCATCTCCTGGACCAGTAAATAAGCAGAAATGTTTTGTTTCAGTCCCTAAATGCTCACATTGGTCATTCCTAGGCTGCGATCCGCGGTGCCTCGTGCCTCCGAGAAAGCAATGAGTATCGCAGTGGCTAAGTTGCTGCGCTTGGTTCTGCCAATAAGCTGGCAACTGCGGAAAAATTTGGGTGAAACGCTGCTGGGGATTTATTAAGAAAATCTGATTTTATGATATTTGGTCATTTGCAAGCAAACAGCTTCCTGGGGTGCTTCAGGAATTACAGGCAGCAGCGTTGCAGATGAAGATTTTGGATGTTTTATCACTGCTTATTGGGAACGCGAAAGGTACCGGGGTCATGCAACAATATTTAAGGCATAACTTTAATAAATCAGGGCGGTCTCAATAGCAAGGCGCTGAATTGTCCATCTCCAGCATCCCCATGGCAGCACCACTTCGGGATGTCAGCTGTGCGCTGGACGTGGTACCATAGGTGTTGTAAGGATGCGGCCAAAAAATAAAGTCTTTGCCCCAAAGAGGCTTTGGTCTAACAACAAGGCTGATGCATCTGTTTAGCTTTTTGCTTGTTTTAAGGAGATACGTTGAGCATCGCTGTTGGCATGTGTCAGCCCTCAGTGGTGATGGATTCCTCCCTATTAAAGAAAAATCCATTACGTATTTTTTTCTGCGATAGGGAAAAATCCCAGAGATCGTTATGTCTTTTCAAGTAACTAAGTGGTGGGTCGGGAGGAGAGACGCAAATTAACTCAATTGCCTTTTGGTAGAAACGCTGCAGCGTGCACTCAGCCTTGTTAGGAGACGACAGAGCTCACATGGGCGAGAGCTCCCTTAGCTCACCCAGCAACTAATTCCCAAATGGTCGTTTTGGCTGGTTTTTATCTTGCAGCTGGTTAAAAATCACCCACGCAAAAGCAAATTTGGAGTCTGGGTGCTCGCTGGGGAAGGAGACCTGGAAAAGAAGCTGCGAGCGCCCCTTGGCCTCCGTTCTCTTGTCGCGTGGCGGAATATATTCTCCTCTTACAGCACGGCGTTGTTTATCAGGGGTGACGCAACAGTGCGTGGAATCGATTGCAGGACTTGGCAGAAGATAAAAGTGCAGTATTTTACACCTTCTCTGCTTGCTGGAAGTCCCCATGAGGTTTGCACAAAGGAAAAAAGATCAAAAGCAGAGATTTCTCCGACTGGAGTGTCCGTCAATCAGGTCCCTCCTGCCAAGGGGCTCTGTCTGCTCCAGGTGTCTTCCAAGCAGCTCGCCCGGTTTCTCTCAAACTTTTGAAGCTTCAAGCGAGGTAGATTGAGAAAATAACTGCTCAAAAGGCGTTCCTGGGAAATAAAAGTTGGTAAGATTGTGCATTTTAAAAAACAAGGATGCAGAAAACATTGCTTTTATGGCATATCACAATTTTTTGCATGCCCTGTCTCCTGCTCCCGTCTGTTTCTGCGCCGTAGAGGCCAACGTCTGATGTCCCCTTTGCTGACATCCCCTTTGCTCTGCCAGCGTTAACGGTTGTTGTCTGGTTTATTCCCTCAAAGTTAAAGCCCTGGCGGTTGTTCTCTGCTTTTACGTAGTTTGTACTTTATTGCACTGTGACAGAAACTGGGAGTCCGACTGCTTCTGAGCTAAGGTCTCTATACTGCAGCCTGTAGTTATCCTTCATTTTTTATTTCCCGTTCTTCAGTTAAAAGCAGGAGTTTTGTTTAAAAAAAAAAGTGGAGAAGCAAACATAATTTGAGGTCTGTGCTGTGTGTTAATTTAAACTGCATGCTTAATTTCCAAGCACAGGCTGGTTTGGCTGCTTAGTTGAGATGGGTCTGAAGTTGATGCGCGTCATGTCTGTAACGTATGGACTTGCCCTGGGTGGCACTGCAGATACCGTTGCTTTGGACGATGTCCAACCGAACAAAAGTTTGGTTTGGGTGTTTGAGCCTTTCTGCTGCCGTGGCTGGATGCTTTCCTTGCTGCGCCTGTCTCCCGCGGTGCCCAGACCTCTTTTCTCGCAAGGCTCTTTGGGTTGAAACCCAGTAGCATCCCATTTTGGCACATCCTACATCACTTAGCATCGGGACCATCTTTCGAATCGGCCTTAGCATCTCTCCAGTCGGAGAAGTCTTAACCAAACCCATCCTAGGCCCTGTCAAACCCTGCGCATCGACAGCGCTGCTCTGAGGATAACGCTGAGACGGGGCACTGGCCTTCAGGAGAGAAACGTGCGTTTCAGGTTCCTGCTTTCTTTTCTACCTCAGCCCTTTTGTGGATTTGGCCCCAGTTTGTCCCAGCCTGCGTCCGAATGGAAAGATTGGTTGGATTTGTTTAGTTCTGCTTGGTTTCCAGTTCAGGCTTGGCTGCCTGGGGTCAGCCGGTCGCCTCTGCAATTTGTAATTTGCTTCTGCTTCAGGTCTGTTATTACGTTAACAACAATACGCTTTCAAGCTGTCAGCCCCTGCTTTGCTGATAATAAAATACGCTGCGAAGAACGCAGCCTTGCTGGGCGGCCGAGTCGCCCAGGAGCAAAGGGAAATAACCCAGTGCAATGACTAACCAAATTATAAGGTGTGGAGGGAATAATGACCCGAGTTATTACATCGCTGTACAGAAGCTTTTAGTATTTCAGACAGCTACATCTGTCTAACCTAACACAGCTTTGCTTTTAATTTATTAATAATTACTAGTCCCAGAAGATGGCAGTTTGTAGCGACTCGGGACATTCCCTCGCTGGTTGAATAGTCGCAGGAGTTCCCATTTTGCTTTCATCTCCAATAGTCCGACTTTCCCAAGTTGCTTCTGGTTCATGCTATTGCTGATGAGCTAAACGTGCTCCCTTCTGTGATGTGTTTGCTGGGAGCTGCTGCTCTCCCTCCTCGGTGGCTTTTTGGACCTTTTTGGTGAATGGCTCCCATAACTACGTGTTGTGCTTGAAACATAGCTGTGCCTGTGTCGGATACAGGACACTTTATCTCCCGAAGGCACCTAACTGGCTAAACCTCTTCTCAGAGGGAGCAAGGTTGACCAAGACCCATAAAGCCATTATTAAGCTGTTGAGATACCATGAAAACCCGTGGGACCGAGGAGCACGTACATCTGGAAGCACCTTGGGTTAGGGGTTTTGACTAGCTCCTCCAATGAGTCCCCATCACCTTGCTGCTGCACAAGGACCATGGTGATGGGCTCTGTGCACTGAGCAAGCAGGAGATCCCATGCCGTCTCGAGGACTCGTGTGCCTGGAACATTAGCTTTCGATGGCCGGCTGATGAGCTGCTTTCTCTGCTGCCTCCGCCACCATCATAGAGCCATGGTTTTGGTAAGATGGTGGTTAAGCCCAGCCTTGGACCATGGGCCTCTAGTGGTACGTGCTCTGCAGACACAGTGCAAGGGGATAGTCCCTGCCCTGAGGAGTTTGCAATCAGCTCATGGAGGAGCATCAGTCTTCTAGCAGGGTCAGCTTGATTCTTTAGTCGTTGCAGGCATAGACTGAAGCTTGGAGAAAGAGGTCACCCTCGATGGGGATGAAGGTGAAAGCGGGGCATGAATGGCAGGTGATAAGGGCTCAGCGAAAACACAAGACAGGGTCTTCCAGGATGAGTTGCCTTTAAGTCTCTGCCTCTGAATAGCTGACTTGGTTGGGAATATTTCTCCGTAAAAGTCCCAGACAGAGCGTGCAGGGCTCCCCGGGATCTGGCAATGCTTTTAAGAAGCCACTGGGGAGCCAGCAAAGTGCAGAGCGGTTCCAGCTGTGCTCTGCCTCATTTTCTGCATTTCGTATTTCATTCCTGAGGACGGCGGCAGCGAGACCGGGTCTGCTCGCCCGAGGCCGAGGGACTGCTCCACGCAGCTGGAGGGTAGCAAATTTGGGGTGGAAAAAAAAGGAAAACTGACTGCATTATAAATACATAACCCCGATACAGCTGTCACATACTTCCCCGTTGCTCGTGCTCCTTCGGCGTGAAGTGTTAGGTGGAAACTTCAGTGGGATGTAAGGAGACTCCGCAGATGGCTGGGAATATGGAGTTACAACAACAAACGGGTTTGGAAGGATTAAAGAGACGTTGTTGGAGGGATAATTTGAAGCAGTGAGAAAACCTGCATCTCTCCTGTCCCAAAGCACCAGAGACGGCATTTGGGGCTGGAGGGCTCCTGGGTTTAGCCAGTCTGGCAATGCTCAATTTATTTTTCTCTTCTTGGGTCTTTTGGGAAAGCCTGCATGCCTGCAACACTTGCTTGGGCTTCCTTAGGCAATGATGGGATGTCGGATTTTAAGAATTTCCTGTTGTTTACCCAGAGCTCGCTCTCCATCGATGCAGCTTCATTAACCACCCTGGCATTTTTGCACCTTGCCAGCTCTTTACCTTTGGGGCCACCACTTAAAACATGACTGTCAGGCCCATTTTTGCTGCAAAGAGGGTTTTCTGCAGCAGCTGAACGTTGCTCCCTGCTTCGCCTCCCCCCGCAAGCGGCAGGTTTCCATCCCCACGTGCCGGCCTCCGCAGGATACAGCCCCCGGCTCTGCGCTTTTCCCGTGCAGGGATTGTACGGCTCAGTCCAAGATCCTCCTTTTAGGTAGCCTAGGTGCAAAAATACCTCATTAGCCTGGTAAAGGTATTTATGAAATATTCTTCCCTATTATTCCTAAATAGGCCTGCGTGCGTTTAGGAGGGATATCACACGGAATAAAAAATGCATCAAATAAATTCCCTGAAATGGAGAGAAGGAAATCTGGATTCAGTGAGCTGCTCGCTGTTCAGATAGAGCGCTAAGGATCTGGGCCTTTCTGTAGTTAGAGTCAATTTAATTACAAAATAAAGCCTTTAGATTTCTGAACAGCTGGTCAGAAATATTTTTTAGAGGGGAATTTTGTTCCTGATTCCTGTGGACTTACTCCTGCAAAGTTAACTGTAAAATAAGACTGGGGAAAGTTGTTAAAGGCGTTGTGATACCTGTAATTTCAAGGATTGACTGTAGCACACGTTTTGAGAGTTCAGGGTATTTGCTGGGGGTTTTTTTGTTTGTTTTTTAAATTCTATGTATTTTCTCCTTGCGAAACTTTTCTCTGGTGCTTTTGCTGGTCATGAAGGCATGAGCCGATGCAGGATCCGGGACGTCGCTGGGTTTTGATGCAACGTTGGCGTCGCGCCGCTGCTGTTTTCCCTGCTTGAAAGGATCCGAGCACCGTTTCCGTGTAGCTCCTCTGCGAGCTTGTAGCACCAGATGAGAAAAACCTGGAATTACGCGCGCGTGCGCTATTTGGAGACAACCGCTTTGCATCCCTCCTTTGAGGCATTTGATGAAGTTAATGGCTGGTAAGTTTGGAACAAATAAAAAGTAATAATCTTCCAGGCCGTCTGTAGTCGGCCTCCAAAGTTCACTGCCACGAGAGGTGACTGCGTAGTTTTAAGAAGAGCTGGATTAATTTTGCAGGCGATAGCGTTTATGGTTCAGTAAGGCCATACCATTTACTGCGGAAAATCAACTTGCAGGCGTACGGGGTGGCGTGAGCAGATCGCTGCCGGAGTTGGGAGATGCCTTTCCCTTCCCTCTCTGTTTGACAGACTGGTCTCTTGCTCGTGGCAGGGTGCCGGAGCGGATGAACCCGGGGTCTGATCTGCCCTAGCAAATCTGTTCTTCCTCCGCTCTGGTGAGGGGACAGTTTGTGCCTGTGGCACTGGTGGACAGTGATGGGGAAGGTCTCCTGCATCTCCTAGATGTTATGGTGATACGTGGGGCTCAAATGGGGACTCAGCAGAGCTAAAAGCTCCAGCTGAAGAATTGGGTCCTTTGCAAGTAGGGATGAAGCCTGGCACCGTGCACGGCTTTCAGTGCTGATTTTATTGCATGCGGTGGGGAGCAGTGTTTGACAGAGAGCATGAGCCTGGTTTCCCGGGAGAGCCTGCCTCCATGGAGCGTGCAAACGCCGATGCTGGTGCAGACCCATGTGCTCCGGGGCAGCAGCACGTGTTTGAGGAGGGTGTGCCTGGCTTTCTCAAATTGATTCCTCTGTGGAGTAATTAATTCCTGCAAACAAGGAGCATAGAGCACGGTGGGAGCTGTCATCAGCTGGAGGAGTCTTACCCAAAGGATTTGTCTGCAGAAGTTTGCGGCATATCCTAAGAGCCTCTGCTAAAAAGCCCACAGGTGTGTAGATACCAAACTGCGCTGTTTGGTTGGGGTCTGGGTAATTTACTGGTGCAGTTACCTGCTATTTGGGTTGGTTTGCCACGAGGATTCAGCGCTTAGTGCTGGAAGGGCCTTTGCAGAGCCCAACATCTCCCTCTTGGCCAAGGCGGCTCCTGCAGAGCTACTTGAATAAAGCCCCCAGCTTTGCCTTGAACCTGGATGAGGCAGCGCCCTTCAGCAGTGGTTGGCAACTTCTGGTGGATATATACACTCGGCAAGCTAATTAAAAGGATATTCTGCTATTTTAAAACTGCGCTGTATATACTGAGCAAAGTCATTTCCTTTCCTGGGTTATGAATACCTGCTGAGGTTATTTCGAGCCAGTTCCCTTCCTCCTGATTATTCTGGTTGCTTCTCTGCTCCCCTCAACTAGACCCATAAAAATGAACCAGGTTGGCTTCGTTTCTATTTATACTCAATTCCAGATTGCTGCTGTTGCAATTTTTGGATTCCAGGCGTTGCGGCGGGCTGTCAGTCAGCTGAAAAATCATGTTTTCCCCGGCATTTTGAGTAGTCCTCCATCTACCTGTGCATCCCTCTCTTTGCACACTTTCCCAGCTGGTGGCTTTTGTAAGCGCATGGGACCTGTTGCGTCTGAAGGCCATTTGCAGAAGTCGGTCGCGATGGCCATCCACAGCAAGCGGATGGTCTCGCTGCCTGTCTGCCACGCTGTGTTTTTGCGCTGGAGCGATTGCTGGGCTTCGCACTGGCAGCGGGTGCTCGGGAGGTTGCTGGTGGTTGCTCCAAGCCGTCGGGGTGGTCAGGTCTTTGGTGCCTCCAAAGTGGGTGAGTTTGGAGCCGTGTGGCTGCTGTGCTTCCTTGCAGGGATAGCTCAGCGTCCTGGGACTCGTCCCTAAAGCACCTCAAATGCAAGATGCAGGCATGAATTAACTTCCAAGAAGCCTTCATACTTGCCACAGAGCAAATCCCATGTGTATCTGCATCTGCTTTGGACCAGGAGCCTGGAAGCACAGGGTGGGGGAAAAAAAACCCAACCAAAATAAAAATAACCCAGATTGAGTGGGATCTGAGAGCTTTGAGTTCCCAGCTCTGGCACGGATGAGAAACTTCATGTTTCTTGTGCCTTGATTTCCTCATCCCCTGATGCCCTTGATTATTTACAAGTGACTCAGAGATCTCTGGCTCTGAGATGCTCCAGATAGCAAAGTGCTGTTGTTTATCAGGCAAAAGTTTAATTGCACTTTTCCTTATCTCCCATGACTTGGAATGTCATAACTGGAATAGTTTTTTTTCTTTTTTTTCCTTTTTTTTTAAAAAGGCCTAGCTTTTAAATGTGAAAGGTCTTTCCATCAACCATCTCCGAAATAGCTCTGAAAATGAAGCAGAAGCAAAGTACAGGATAAAAAAAGAAATCCTTAGGGAAATGTTCATAGCATTGATCTCGGACATTTTGCTCGGTGGGGAAGCGGAGCCGGCCTGGCCTCTCCCCGTCCAATGTGTAAGAGGAAAAAATTTACAGACATCCTTTTCTTTCCATGATGTCCCGCTTTGCCCTTAAAACAAAGAAAGAAAAGCATCTATAGTGGGATCTTCTGGCTGTTCTCCTTGACTGGTCTCCATCGCCTTTTGACCACGTTTTGCTATCTTTCTGCCATGCTAGCTCTGTAAATACGCTTGGCTGATGTCAATACCAGGCAGAGAAAAGAGGTGTCTTGTTTTTCCTATTTGATAGCTGAGAGTAACCTCGGTGCGGTGCTTCTTTAGGCAGTCAGGACAGATGAGCTGTGTAAGCTGCTGTACCAAAGCACAATATATATGTTAATCCAGCAGTATTTGAAAATCTTCATGCCGCTCTTGGCACTCGCTGGTGCGAGGGTGTATATTAACTGGCGAAAATGAAGCCCCGGGGAAGATCACCGCGTCCCGCTGCAGAGGATGAGGCGCGTTTGAGGGGGGCTTTCCAGCGCCACGCAGGCTGGCGTCACCGGGGTGGTGGGAGCTGGGGGGTTTCTCCAAGCAGAGCGACGAAAACCGCCTGGGCTGGCCGGGCTGCTTGCAAGCAGCCAGCCCGAGGGGTGCCGTCTCCTCGGGAAGGGGCAGATGGACGCGGCTGCAACCCAGGAGACCTCCCTCGGCCATGCTCGTGCAGGCAGGTGCTTGCATGGCCGAACCGAGGGGTATTTTTTATGGAATAACCAGGGAGGAGCTGGGAAGTCCTTGGGAGAACTGAGCTTCGCCATCCGGGAAGCCCATATTTCGGTTCCCCCATGCAGGGACATCTCGTAGCGTGGGAAACTGCATTTCCCATGAAGAGCTTGGAGCCTGTTTCAAGCCTGAAACATGCTATAGAAATGCAAAGGAGGAGCTGGTGACCTCCCAACCCTTTTGGTAGCCGGTGGCCATAAATAGAGTCTGCAGAGGCCTCCGTCATAGATATCTCAAAGTTGGTTTGAAGATGGATGCGTGGCATGCCGCCATCTCCCTCGTGTCCTGTTGCGCAGGATACTTGCTGTAATGAAGCCATTTCTCTTTCTCTTGCCTTGCCAAGATGCACTGCTTTTCACGCTTGCTTTTACCACCGAGATTGGGCCTGTTGCTATAGTTCACTTGAAATACTGCGCTTACCCAGGAATAAATAAGTGGAATAAAGCATTCAGGATAAAAATACTGCCTTTGAGCTAATGGGAGTTTGTCTGGATTTCATTCATCCTCAGCAATTAGCCCAGCCCTGATGGAGGGGTGCAGGCGTGGGAAGATGCTCGTGCCTGGCCAGGGGCTTCATCTCTCTTTTGCCCAAAATACCACGTGGCTGCTGCCCAGTTGAGGGATGTGTATGGCAAATAGTGTGCTCACAACCTCTCCTACTTTTTGGTAGTGACAATTCAGTTCCAGTTGTTTTCCTAGGATTTTTGTATGTGATGTTGTTTGATTTTTTTTTTCCATGTGTTTATCTCCATGCTTGTAGTAAGTCATTAAAGAAGAGGTGTCCAAGTGAGAACCCCTAAGATGGACCAGCATTCCCACTATGACATCCAAATTCACCAATTCAGCTTCTTGTTGAGGTTAGCCCTACCCTGGTTTTTTTGGAAAGTCAGGGGAAAGAAGTTGTGCAAAGCTAATTTAGAAATATCCATCAGGGAATAGAGCACCCAAGCACTAAAGCAGCAGCCAAGCTTGTAACTGCACCATGAGCTTCTGTACCTGCCCCTGCAAATTGTGAAGGATCTGGAAATGCCCCAAATTAATGAGAACCCCACTTTTTTTTTTTCTTTTTTTTCTTTTATCCTCCTTTCTCTCTAGCACATGCCAGCTTGTTGGGAGAGCCGGGATTTCAATGCACGCTTCCAAATCCGTAGGTTGGGCAGTCGCTCGGAGCGTGGTTTAACAAGGTACTAACAGCACACGTACGTGCAGCTGAAAGCAGCAGCCCTCCGCTGCGGGGCCGAACGGCCCGCTGCGTTTCTGGAGCAGGACTGGGTCGCTTGGTGCTGTGGCTGTGCAAATAATAAATAACAGCTATAAAGTCTCTTGCTGAATCGGCTACTTCAGCGGCAGTTTAAATTAAAGGGCTAAATGAGGTTAATCCCTTAGCCACAGGATGCTCGCGGAGTGGCTGTGCTGGCTTGACTGCGGAGGTTATGGATCAGGGACCTGGGTGAGGTTTGAGGACACAGAATGCAAAATAATTTTGTAACTGTATTTTTTTTTTAATTTTCCCTTGAAAATAATCCTGTATTTGCTTGCTGAGCCTAGCTCTGCAGTGAGCAGCAGAGCTTGGCCGTTACTGCTTGCCGGCTCATGTTGGTGTATGTTTTCTATAGTCCAAATCTGATTTGGTCCCAAATAGGAAGCTATAAAGAATGATTTATATTAACCCAGTGCGAGTCGACTGGCTTTGCTGAGAGCAACATCTTCACCCCAGCGATGCTGTGGCTGGAGATGCTGCTGTGAGCTCCCGTCAGCAGAAGTGCAGAGCCGCCAAGCTCGGCTGCAGCCCATGCTGGGCTCAGTATTGAATCCCATATTTTCCTCAAGTGTAGTTCTGCTCAAAAAAGTGACTGTAAAAATGCCATCGTAATGGTCCCTGTTTACAGCCACTCAGTGGTTTCTAGATCGAACCTGCTCCATCGACAAGCATTAAGGGCGTTTTGGTTTGGTGTTTTTTTTTCCTTCCCATTTACTCTGGAATTGGAAAGTTGGATTTTTTGTGTCCTCGGCAGTAATAATAATATAAAAACGTGGTTGGATCCCTGGGTGACTGTTCTGTGTCTGAAACGTGGGCCAGAAAGCGATGCTGTCACTGTCCCCCTGCTGCGCTGGCTCTGCCAAGCTAAAAGGAGGAAAAATAGCAAAAAGAGTTGGCTTCCTTTTGGCAGTCGACTGAGCAAGCTGGGCTATGGTTGCTAGCTCTCTTCTGGCAGTAAATTTTGCTTTAAATTTCACATATGGGATGGTTTTTTTACCTCACCATAGGAAAGGAGCTGTATAGAGCTGCTCCTCCCTTCCCCTGGTTGCAGAAGGAGCCTCAGGAGCTGCGTTTGGGTCCACGTTTTATATTAGAGGCCCAAACTTAAGTGAGATGAAATCCACTTTAGCTCTTCTTATTTTCCCTGCGGTAAGGAGACCGCTCGTTTTGGAGCTGTCGCTGGGAATAATTTAGCGCCGGCTGGGGACAGACGTGCTGGCGTCTTACCGTTGGTAGCACTCCTTCATCTGCAGGATCTGTGGATGATGAAACGCTGGATGCGTGTAACGCATGGTTCAGGCGTGTGAAGAACACCAGTCTCTGCAGGCGGTGCATCCACTTGCGGATCTTCTGCACTGAAACGCGCAGAATAGCTAAATGTGATTAAGAGCTGAAATTCCATCGCGGGGCCTGAGAGATAAAGTGCCATTGCTGGTGGATTATTTTATGTGACAGATGGGCCTGAGAAATTTCTAAGGTGGCTTCAGCACATGCTTTCAGATGATGGATTTGTTAGTAGGAAGCTATTCAGATTTTGGATGCTTTTGTTCTGAGCCTGTCTGGCGAGAAGCAAATCTAATTTTTTTTTTTTACATGTTTTCAATTCCCGCTCTTCTGATATTATCAACTCCTTTAAGGTGTGTAGAAGATGTGATGGGTTTCTCGTATGGTCTGTGGGGCAGAGGGCAGCTGGAGCGCTCCAGCGGTGTTTGGGGAGACAGGAGCCAGCAGATTTGGTGCGAATGAAAGCTGAGGAGCATTTTCTGCTTGAAGGGCAGCAATTCTGAGCGCTCTGGAGTTTTGCAGGCTGTTTTAGTCTTGCCGAGTAGGCTGCTGGGGACGAGCTGGGGGAGAAGGTTGTAGGGCAGCTGAGCGGAGCTGTGGGAATATAGCATGGGTCAATCAGCTAATGGCTGATTGCATTAACAGCCCTGTTGCCGTTGTTTCTTCGCGTTTTAGCGTATGTCTGCGCGGTGGGAAGTGGAGATGCAAAGAAGGACTGGGTGGGACATGCTGCGTCCCCAGCAGACGGTCAGAGCACCTCGCGGGCTTGAATGCAGGTGTCCTCACATGCTCCCATGGAGTAAGACACTGCCAATATCCCTATTTTACTTATCTGTAGACTGTGTTTTCCCAAAGGAGGTGAGGCACATCAGGGCTGCCTGTGCTGCCCTTTCTGTCCTCAAGACTGGAGTCAACACCATGCAGACATCAAGAGCACGAGTGATGGGGAACAGCTAAGTTTGCTCCAGGGTGCTTGGGCCGTTCCTCACCGGAGAGCGCTGGGGCATCGCTGGGAGGTCTCCGCGCTGCCAGCGGGTCCATGGGAAAGCGCACGGTGCTCACAGCTGCTCCAGAGTCTGCTCTTCCCAACGATGTAGTCCTCGCAACAGCCAAAAAGAGCGTTTCTGCTGACTTTGAGCATCTCTAACGAAAGTGCTCTGAAGTGCGTTATGGAAGCATCTTTCTCAATTGACTCTAGAGCGAACTTGAGAGCCTAAATGCCGGTGCTCTGAATTATGGCTTAATTACGTGCCTGATGCCAGCTAAAACCTGCCATGCAAATCACTCTGTGCACGACATGTGGGAAATAAAACCGTCGCCTGACCACACGGTCTCGGCCATGATGGTCCCTGACTTCACACCGAGCCCTGTGCCGGTTGGGGATAGGGTTTGCATTTCTCCTGCCCAAAATACTTCATTTCAAGCACAAGTTGTGAACGCTCTGGGCTGCAAGCGGTAAAAGCCTCCCGGGATTTTAAGCCTTGCTGGAAACAGAGAAACACTGTTTTCAGTGCGATGGTTAGTACTTATCTTTTCTGCGTAAGGATGAGGGAGTAGTTGCTGTTTTTCCTTTGGAAAAGGCATGAGTTGAAGTTTTCTCCCAGTGGGAGTATTTGGAGCTGTTTGTCCTTTTCGTGCGGCTGGCACTTCTCTTCTGCGCCGGCTCTGCAGAAACACCGGGCTTTCTAGGCGAGGAATAGCCTAAAAAGCTCCAGACGGGAGGCAACAGTTAGTAGCAAATAATGCTGGCGTCCGCTGGGAGGGAACCGTCATGCTGATTCTCAGTATCTCATGAGGGTTGCTGGAGGGGTTGAAGGCCACGATCTGGCAATCTCAAGCCACACTCACCTATGATGAGCACTGAGCAGCTCATAACTGTGTCAGCATCTCTGCTTTGGCCTTGGGGTGTTGCTTGATGGTTTAAAGGTGCTTGGGAGGTCTGGAGATGGGCAAATCGCATTTTCTGGAGAACTCATTCTGGTATATGATGTCCTTCTGCAGCTGGAGGGGTTTGGGCTTCATGCTGACATCGCAAATCAAAACATTTTGTCCACTCTCTCTGCTAAGATTGCTTAGTGCTCGTGTTATTGCCATCGCTGGATGAGTGCTGGAGGGCTCCGTGAGATCCTGCTGGATGCTCTCCTGGTGTTTTTGGCAGAGCCCATGCAGCAATACTGCTTGTAATAAAGTGCAGCTCATTCTCGGAGCTGCAGCTGCTTCTGGGCTGGAGACCTAGCTGCGCTGCTGCTTGGTAGGGAATTTAGCAAGGGTAATGAAGAACAGTTCGTTAGATAATTCGAGGGGGATAGTTTAGGAGAACAGATTGTAATTATGATCCGTATGAATCCTGGCCTTCAAGCCATGCGCTGGCACCTGCCGAAAGGCTCCTGCTGCTGCTCTGCTCAGCGCTTGTCTGAAGGTGGATCTGGGTGGAGGCAGCAGCGTTGCGGAGATGTTGGTCCTCCAAGGAGGAGTGCGACACGCCGAGTCACCAGCCCTTCCCCTCTTCCACACCATCTGCTCTTTCCTTAGGGCGCGTTCCAGATTTTGCATGTAGTCTGGCAGTATCGCTGTCCCAGCCTGGCGTGTCTTGGGCCACTGACCTCGTTTCACCCTCGTACAGGCTGTGTAGCTGCAGACGGAGCAAACGCTGAGCGATATATGGAGCTGGTGAACGGTGTCACAGTTGTGCCGGGGCATTGATTTTCACGAGCTGAGAAGGCTTTTGTAAGAAGGAAATACAGCCTTTTGGAGACAGCCGAAATCTCACGGTAGATGACGTTCTGCGGTGGGTTACTGGAGGAGCAGTCAATGCTACTCTGCAACCCAAATCTTGGGAAACTCAATTTAAAAGATATTTGCAGAATTTGTGTTCATGTGGAAGATGAGCCTCTGTGGGAACATGTAAATATTGTTCCTTACTACCAATCTGGTGGGATGGAGCGCCTGTCACAGCATTCTGCCATCGGTTTGTTATGGGTGGAAGTAATTAATGCTTGATGGAGATCAGAGAGAGGGCAGCAGTTTCCTCAGTTTATGGGCCAATATAATTCTCAAATGTTTGGAGCCTCACCATTATAGTTTATTCATTTGCTGCCAGAATATTAGTGCTATATTTCTTTTTAAATATCCACTCAACCAGTGCTAAATTGCAATGATAGCTGTGGAGGTGATTTATGCCAGCTATAAGGACCCTCCATAAGTACTCACCACTCAAACAAATGCTTGCACCAATATGCTGTTACAGGGAGTGGCTGATTGCACAAATATAAAGGAGACGGCAATGTCCCTTAGCGAATTAAATGCACTACCCTTTCCTGCATCTCTGTGCTGCTAGTGTTTAACTGTTCTCAAAGGCTGGAATATAGGGGTATGAATTTTCATGCACTGACCACGTTTAATGCCATCCTGTAAATTAAGTAAGTTACAAATACAGCTGGTCCTGCCGAGTGGCAAGACAACTGGTTTTGAAGGCAGAGTCATGTCTTGGGCGTGCTATATATTATGTAGCAGCTTATCTGCAATGGTAGGCTATTACATTTGGCACACTGGCCGCTCCTAGTTTATAGAAGAAATAGTACTAAAGCCAGCATAGGACTGTCTTAGCCTCGGGCAGAATCTTAGGCCCTCGATGAGTTCTTCTTTAAAAACAACAAACTTGTGTAAAACCAGAGATGACATCCCTGCTCTTCCTGAACTGTTTTTTGGCAACCGTGCCCGGAGGGGTGCGGGCAGACATTGAACTGATTGCGTCGAAACATCTCTCTGTCTTGCCTTGCGGAGTTGCTTGACATGCCCCACCGGGATATTTCGGTCTCGGAGGCCGAAAGGAAAACCCTCGCCTTGTAAACATGTCTCTGACAACCTTTATGGCTCTGCTTTCCACAGCTCCAGCCCCGTCGCTCTTCTCCGTTTGAGATTAAACCTGACAACGTGAAGGATGGGTAATATTTTGCTTGTCTGACTTGCTTGTGTGCCAGCTTTCCGATAATACAAAACAAGCACAGATTTAAAGAGCAACCCATGGCGACTCTTTGAAGGGAAGAAGATACCAAAATATGCTGTCTGGATGCATTTTGCCTCCTGGGTTATGCTGATTCTTGCCTTGCTTTATGGTCTCTTGAGGTGGCCAGCCAAATCATCTTTTGAATCCTGAGGTCTGCGGTTCTTCATATTCCCCTGGTGTTTTTGTCTCAGATGTGTCAGCCTCCCCCGTGAATACCTGAGTGGGGAGTTTGTATTCCAAAAAGCCACTGGCAGTCTTCTCCCGTGGCTGCCTCACAAGGGCACTCCAAAAGCTGGCTAGGCTTGTGTCTCCCCTGCCCTGCTGGTCTCCTGGCACCCTCAGGACCTCCCCAAACATGTCACTGTTGGTCACTGAGCCCCAGCTCTAGGACATGACTCTAAGATCCTGTTTTACAGCATGGCTCTCTAGGTAGCTGAGATGTTACTGCCTTGCCTCCTCTACCCGTGCCCCGATGCTGTGCCCTGCTGTGGGTGCTGTGCTCACTGCGTGCGTGTGGTTGGGTACCGCAAAGCATCTCCCCAGAAGCAACCACTGCTGCTCGGGCAAGTTCCCTGCATGCTGGGAGCTGGCACCAGCCAAGCGCAGAGGAGCCCAAACTGCCCACGAGGACCTTTGGGGCCACTGTCCAGGAGGACACTGGGCTAGAAGCGCATCCAGGTTGGGAAAGTGGCCAGAGTCCGACAAAGCAGGAGTTTCAGGCACAAATTTGCCCTTTAGCTTTGGTACCCAATCTGCTAGGTGTCAGGAATCCCAACATTTTTCCCATGTGTTACATCGGGAATGGTGCTGCCTCTTGGCTTTGTGCATCGCTCTCGAGGAATGGGCTGGGGCAGGTGTCGGTGTGGGATGTTGCACCACCTTTGTGGCTTTGGCCTGTTGTCTGGAGTGACGTTTGTGTACTGTGGGGAGGTGAAAAACACTCAGTCCTTTTGCTTTTTAATAGGGTACTTGGCCGGTTTTATCTCTTTCACCTGTCAGCCTCTCCATCTATCTACCAAGTATTTGCTCTCTCTTCTTGTAGTATTGGAGACCCTCCACGCAGATGAAGTCCCTAATGTAATTTTTTTGCCTTTCCAATTTTCTAAGGAAAAATCTTGTCTCTGCCTGGGATAAGGATTTGGTTTCCTTCTGCTTTTAAAACTGGGAGGGAGATGAAATCCTTTCTGCCAGTTAGGTTTGAGCTCTCTTCTTTCCAAGCTGTCACTGCTGTCTTGTTCTCCTTTGGAAAGCGATCCACTTGGGATTTGATGCTTCAGAAACCTGTTTATTACAGGTATGAGTTGTGATTCACTATTTGCAGCTATCATTTCATTTTAGATGATGTACTGCTCCCTCCTGCTAGCGTGTGAACAAATGGACCGTCATGATGCACTTGTATCGAGCCAACTGGACTGTGCTGTTCCTAGCACCTCGAGTGAAATAATGACATGGCTCGATGCCACTGCCTGCTCAGCGGGTGCCACGGAGAGAGCTGGGAACTACAAGCTACAGGAATATATTGTGTGTGCATGAGAAGCTCAGAAACAGGGTCGTCTTTCCTCCTGATCAGATCCTTTCTTGTCGCCTCACGTGGGTTCCTGCGCAACCCCATCTCCATCCTAGTGATATCCTCCCCAGAGCCTCTCAGTGTCTTGCTTTCAGCTGTAACGCATCTTTTTGGGAAAGCCTTAAAGAGAGGATTAAGTCTACAGATGGTTATCAGAGCTAACTGGAAAATGAGCCCGATTCCCACTTGGATAAATGTTGATTAAAATGGGGGGAGGAGGAGAATCATTGAAGTTCTTCATGGAAAATGTCCACTTTCTGATGACCTGTTGAAGATTAGAATACATTGGTTAGGACATTTGGGGTGTATCACATCTAGCTCAGATGCTTCATGTTCCTGTTCTCCTGGGCTGGTTGAACTGCTGAACTGTGTGACATTCCCCGTTATACCTCATGGTGTCCTTATAAAGAGAAGGGTCTTCAGCACCGTGGGGCCCTTGGTTGCGATGGGCCATAGGAGATAGAGTTTGGGTCACAGAGAGGAGAATGGCCTATGTAGAAATGAAATGACCCTGAAATTCTGCGGAAAAAATCTCCAAGTGGAGATGCTTCTACTTTTAGATGCTTGGTTTCCTCTCTCTGCTTTCCCATTCCCCTGCCTCTATCCCTGAAAAAACTGAAGAAGCAAGCATTTTTGGAGGAAAAAGGAAAAAAAAAAAGATGGAAGACCAGTTTTGCAGCAAAAACAATGTTCTTGCCAAAAGCGTTCCGCCATCCACCAGCTCCACTCATGCACTTCGTCTCCAAGCTGTTGGAGAATGGTTTGAAGGTGGGTAATACCGTGTTTTTCCCAAGGATCTGTGCTGTCAGAGGGAGGTGAACTGATCTCTGTTCCCAGCGCCAAGTGGATTTTGCTGTTTTTTGGAAAGTGTCTTTCTCATCCGGCTCTGTAAAGTTCCTTTGTTTTCCTTTCCGCTCTGTTGTCCGTGACGCTGTTGGAAGCATGATGAGATACATGTCTCTAAGCCTTTGCATCCCGATGAGATACATGTCTCTAAGCCTTTGCATCCCTCAATTGTGGAGAAAATGATTGTGAAGGATGCTAATTTGTTTGCTTTTCAGTGGTTAGCACCTTAATCAAACAAACAGTGTCTTGCCTTGTCAGTGAGCTCTAGTCTGCATCTTTGTCTCGATTTTTCGAAAAGTAATTTACAGACTTCAATTACTTGTTTTCACCATCATTTTGCTCCATATCAAAAGCATAATTTATCAGCAGATACCCTTGCCCTGTGTATGCTGACTCTAAACAGTGAAATACCTTCTCTTCCATTATTCCAGTCAGGCTCAGCCACATTTTGAAAATCAGGCTTTTTTTTTTTTTTTGGACTGTTGGTTTGAGGCGCAGCAGGATATACATCTGTCGCTCTGAGCTTTTGAAGGTGCTGTCTTCTGCTTCGTGCATCAAGTGTGTTTGAGACGCCCGTTACTCTGCTTTCTAATTTCACGGGATACATGTTTTTTCCTTTAGGCACTAAAGCAGGGATCATTGTGTCATTCAAATACTGTTTCTCAAGTTTAAAAACATGTTCGCCTTTGCGCTTAAACATGGATTTTCAGATGAGCTGTCAAAAGTAACTAGTGATCCATCAGAGAGAAAAATTGGGAAATTGTATAGGTTATTCTCAAGGTAGATGTTTCTATTTTTTTTTCCTGGTTTGTGCTGAACCCTATTTGTATTTCAAGTCAAAAGATTAAGAACAACAAAAAGTGCTGCTTTCCCCTAAAACAAATGCACTGAGGTTAAATCATTGTGTTTTGCCTTGCATTTACTGTCTCGGTTGTACCATGGCAGTTGATAAATACTGGTGTTTCGCTTTCCGAAAAGCTGTATTTTTTCATCCTAATAATTTGATAATGGTCCAAATCCTTCCGAATCCGTGTCACGTTATCACAGAACCACAAAGAGCTGGGTAGGAGGAGAGAGAATCCACTGAATCCTGTTTTTTTGTTTCATGTATTTGTGATTCCTTTCTGCCTGGGAACAGGGCTAAGCCTTGCAGAAGATTGCCCGAAGGCATCCCCGGTTGCCGCTCGAGCGCTAACGCTGCTCTGTCGTCCGTGGCTTAGCGCTGCCTTCCCAAAGAGTCCCTGTTAGCAACCTTGTCCTGTAGGGAAAGCCTCTCATTTCTCCATCTTCACTTTATCCTCTTTGGTTTTCACTTCTCCGTGGTTTCCCACTTAGCCCTGGTGATGCTCTTATGGAGCGAGATGCCGGATGTGAGCAGCGGGAACGGGCAGCGTGCGGCTGCGTCGCGTTCCCTGCGGATGCATCTACAGGAGCGTTTTGATTGGATCAGGAGTGTGCTCTTGAAGTGAATCTCCCAGCTGGCCCCAGTTACCGTGCTTTGGTTTGCTTTGAGGAGCAGGTTTGGAGCACGTGGACTGGATTCCTTGGGGATGAAACTTAGCTGGAAGATGTGCTCCAGCCCAAGTATGCACCCAGTCCGTGGGAGCAGGCTAGAGCTGGTCCAAAGCAATAAAAAGCCCTGAAATATGTCTAGTGTCAGGTCCTCATCACCAGCTGTTTTGCTCTATAGGTCTTCTTCTGGTCCATGCGGTTTGCTGATATAGGCATTCCCTGTTTTATCCCCTGTTTGGTCTCTTGAGCTGGACTCTTTCCTGCTGCTTTTGCATGCTGGTTCTTTGCCAAGCTACTAAGCCTTGTGGTGACCCTACCTGAAAATTTCCACACTGTTTGCTAGCTCTTGATGCTTCAGCAGGTTCCTCATTAGGACAAGAGTTTATGTTCTCCATATCATGATCATGGTCCTGGTGCAGTATTTGGCTGTACAAAGTCACAGGTGTAACCGCCTGATTTGCAAGGGTGATGCACACCAAGAGCCTTAGTGAGGACTGGTACTTGATGATGGCCCTGAAGAGCAGCAGAAAATAGCTGGGCTTCTTTGGAAAAGTCTCCTTGGAGAGTTCTTGGAGAGATGTAGGTAATGCTTCCAAGCGCCTGGATTTAAGCTGCATCTCAGGTTGTCCCCTGGGCTCACCATTGCCCAGGAACAGATAGGGGACTGGGAGGCAGTTGTGTTTTGTCCGTACGTAATTCGGCACATGCTGGACTGTGGGTCGCTGTGGAGGTTTCTCATCTTCTTGTGCTGTGCAAGAGAAACGTCTGCCGAGGCCACGTGTGGGCAGGGCGGGCTCCTGCCCGTTGCCGGCAGCCTTCCATGGACCTTGGTGGCTGCTTGCTGAGGGGGGAGTGGAGGAGGTGGAGGAAGGTCCCTTCCTTTTCAGTTCACTATGTGGTTGATTTTTCTGGGATGAGAGGTCCCAGAAATGCTGTTTAAGTGGGCCCCAGGCCCCTGTCGTTTTACATCTTGTTTGATGGACAAACATACCCTTAACTGGAGCTTTTACACTCTGAAATTTTACAGCTGCAAAGGGCAACATAAAAAGCCCTATAAAATTGCCTGGATTTATTTGGCTAAAGACTAGCCTGAGTGCATCAGCAGCTTATTCAGCATTTACAGTGTGCTGTTGCTTTAGATATAAGCTTGCTTGTTTTCCCATGATTTTCACTAATGCAGGTTTTCTTCTTGCTGTATTTTAAACTACCCTAATTAGAAAGTTTTTACTTCTGCCTTCAAAGCGTATCTGGCTAAACCTATCTGTGGGCACTGGCTGCTAACACAGGCTTACTGTCGTTCAGATTATCTTTCCAGCTTGAATGGTTTAATAGGTCAGTCGAGTATTAAAAAGGGATTTTCACTTGGATAAAATCTTTTTAAAAGGGCATATTTTTTTCCTGCAAGCGCTTCATATTCTCTGTATCTCTTTTGCTCCAATTGGAGCTTTTAACTTGAATGTGATTTTATGTCCCGGCTTAGTTTTTCCACCTGCTTTCCTGATGCTGTGATTATAAGGCCTGTGTCAATATTTGATGGGAATAAATTGCCGATGACTCCGGCTTTTGGTTGGCTTTATGAATCATCGTGGGGTCGTATGAGCTCAGCAACCGCGTTAGCTCATACGAGGTGTTAGATGGGGCTGCGGCCAGCGTGCAGCTTGTTGGGCGCTCTCTGCTCTGGATATTCATTAGCGGTGTTTGCAGAGTGCTTGCTGCTTGGCAAACGGACTTTGCAAAACTGTGAGACGGTGGAGCGAGCAGAAGACTCTTTTGCTCCCTGTTTCACACCGACGCTTGTCAGTGGTCATAAAGTTGGGGCATTTCTATGTGGCTTGGAGCCTAAACCTGCAGCCGGCCAAATTCCCGTCAACACGGCACTGCCAAATCTCAGCGTTTTAAGCCTGCTGGAGTTAGTGAGCTGTTTCAGAGCCCCGACTGCTGTCCCGTGTGATCCTCTGAGCATTTCAGCTTTCTTTTTTTAGTCCCTATTACTCTGGGGAAAAGATCTTAAAAATTTGTATATCTGATGGTCTGAGTGCACGGCATAGGAGGGAGCTGGGCTTTTTAGTCTGGGGGTTTTTCAGATGCTCTTGCAATTTGGGGAAAGACTGAAAGCAGGAATTGTCAATGCTCGAGACCATCAATCCCCCCAACATCAAAGATGCCACATCTCTGCCACCCCACCAAGAGTCCCCCCCACTTTGAAACCCATGCAAGCCCTGCTTTGCAGAGCTGTCATTGCCCTGGCAGCTCCCATCTAGGCTTTTTCCAGAGTTTCTTTCAGGAGAGGAGCCAAAACAAGATTAAAGAAAGAGCAGAAGTGATTGAGGAAGTCTTTCCTCATTTACTGAGGCATTTTTAAATCATATTTATTTTCCAGGGGAGTGGTAGCATGAGGAGCAAACGGGATATTGCATTTCGGTGTTGGGGGGAGTGCAGGCATCATGCACGTTGCTCTCTTTGGATGGAAAGCAGCAGACATGAGCAATGCGCACAGGTCGTGGAGCTCCGTGCCGTCAAAATGACTCCTTGGTGGGCATCCAGTTGGATGGTGCCTCGCTGTCAAGGAAGCTCTTTCCTTTCTGGATCTGCTCATCTTCCAGAGCTTTTTATACTACTGAAGGGGCTTATTTCTGACTCGTAAGGGGGCTTGCAAGGGCCATCGGGAAGTGGCACGGAGAGGCACAGATTTCCCTGCCAGCAGGACGCGGGACAGCTGGCAGCGCGATTTGTCTTGGCGTAAGCGTCGGCTTTGGCATGGGCGGTTGCGTTTTTCTGGGACTAGGGAGGAATATTCCCCCTCTAACCCTGCAGGCAGGAGCACACAGCGGGGCTGGACCAAGGATCCTGGCATGAAACTGGGGAATTGCGTTACGTGTCGGCACAAGCTCACGCACTTGCGTGTATGTGCATTTCTCGGAGAGCTCACATGATGTGAATCAGGCGAACTGCTGCTGAAGACATTTATTGGCTGCTCTAAAACAGCTTTGCCTTCCTCCTAGCATCCCTTATTTTCTATAAGGAGACCACAATACGCTAAATTACTAAACTGGGTTAGATTTGTCTTCTGATGTGCCCTCCGAGCTGCAGCCCGGGGCCGTTTTTCGGCGCTCTGCCTGCGTCCAGGTGGGAAGACGTGTGTGTTATATGGCACTTTCTCTTTTCTCTCCTCTCAGGTGTTTACAAAATATGGGAAATGCTACATGTTTAACTCAGGAGAAGAAGGACGGCCTCTTCTTACCACAGTTAAGGGTGGGACAGGCAATGGACTGGAAATCATGCTAGACATACAACAGGACGAATATTTGCCAATATGGGGAGAAACAGGTAAGACCTTCTCTTTCCTCCTGCAAATGTGCGTGAACCATTTTTTTTGGAAGGATGGTATGGGCCCTTCTCCCTTTCACATGGTCCCAATCCCCAGCTTTGCCTTTCAGCCCATGTCTAAATCTCATAGTTCTTGAAAGCTGCAAGAGGACCCTGATCAGTAGAGAAACAAGTTGCTTTTCCAAATTAATTGAACTCCTCCAACTTAAGGGTTGGAGTTGGACAATTAGCTGAAAGTTCCCTTCCCCTTGGTTGCTCCCCAGCTGGTTTGTGCATCCAGCGTCCGTGCTGGTGCCCTGCCTTGGGGTCGGTGCTCCTTTTGGGGATGGCTGAAGTGTTTCTGCACCTGCCAGTCTGCCCTGCTCCTCCCCGGGAGCCTCGTGTCCCAGCACAGCCCAGCGCAACTTGGATCTGCTCCTCGGTGTCCACACCTGACAGCGGGGACCAGCATTTCCCTGAACCGCTGCGGATCCGTGAATGCTGATTTTGGGCATATCGGCACCAAAGAGGTGTCCCCTCTTTGGGGACACCAGATAGGAGGCCCATGCCCTGTCCTGGAGCTAGGGTGGCTGCTCACAGGAGACAAGTGGTGTGGTGTTCGCTTCGGATGCTCCAGCCATTCCCTCTTCCCTAGAAGGGTGTCCCTGGGAGGTTGCGTTCAAGATGGGCATCCGGCTTACGTGGGTGTTTTCCTCCTCCTTGCTGAAATTTTTGAAACGTTCACTGCCCTAATTTCCATCTTTGCTCGGGTTAACGCTGCCTGGCCTGCCCGTACGGTCCTCGGGCTCTGCTTGTGGCATCGTAACGTCGGGGCTGGACGGCATCCGTCCCCGGACAAACTTGGCCAGTTCAGGCATCTCCTGCAGTGCCAACGGGCTGGACTTGAGCCCTTCTGTCCTGGTGCGACAGGAGGAAGGTACCGTTCGGCAAGACTGTGGCTGTGCGCTGCATGCCGTGGCTGCAGTTTTTGCAAGCCTGCATTTACGTTTTAAACAAAACATGCCAAGAAAAAGTTGGAAAAGTTGCCTCCGCTGCACCTCCGGAGAAGGACAGCCGCTCTGTTTCCCCGGCAGTTGAAGCAAGGCAGAGCATTGCGTTGGGACCTTTTCCAGATGAGGTTATCTGTGTTTATTTTTAGATGTTGGGAAAGGTAGAAGAGCAAAATATCGTTCAGGCGTTTGCGCCCTGTTTGCCCTGGCCCCCTGCACGAATTCAAGCCCCCGTTCAAACTCCTGTTCGACAGCGAAGAGGACAGTTGGTTGCGTTCGTTCAAAACTTAAAATTTATTTACGTGCTTTTTGATTGTTATTATTTAAATGCATTCCCACAGTCCCATCAGTCATTTAAAATCGCACAGGCTTTTACAGCAAAAGCCTTTGCCTTACTGTTTTTAGGGAATACACAAAGGCAGGCTGATGGGGCCGGCTGAGGGGGAGGAGATGGTGGTTTTAGCTAATTGTTTTTGACTCCTCGCATTTGTCTAAAGCCTTGTCCTTTCAAAGGCAAAACAGCCGCTCACACAAAAGAGAGTGGGAAGATGAAGTGCAGCTTCCACCTCTGATGTTTTATCATTTAGTGCCTTGGAGGAGCCCCTGGGTGCAGGAAAAAGCTTTATTAACCACCTCGGGACAGAGCGGTTTTGGATCCCGCGAGGTTTCCAGTGGGGAGACGGCCCCTGTGTCACAACTTGTGCTGTTCTCGCAGTCGGGTTGCTTTTCCTAGCTAGCTTTTGCAGGCGCTTTAGGAGGACCCTCTCCAGAAATGTTGCCTGTAGAGCTTTGCTTTTCTATTCCGGCAGCACCAGGAAAGGTGGCTCAGTCTCAGCTGGGTAAAACAGACTCGTTACACAGGAGGCAAAAAAAAGAGAGAAAAGGCAGGAGAGAAGCAAGTGGGGAAATAAGGTGGGAGAACGAAAGATGAGGGAGGAGGCTGGGCCGTCCGCTGGAGCTCGCTCTTCTCTGCCGGGTATCTCTGGAGAGACTCGGCAAAAGTCCTGAAGACCTGCTGTAGCCCTCGCACGTCCGTGTGGTGGGAGGTCTTCCGGGCTGCCTGTGCCGTGGCGTTTGGTGGGATCACATCCAGGTGCTCTTTTCAGGCAAGTTTCTAGTCCCGTGGGTTGCAGAGATGCGTGATAACATCTGGCTGTGGTTGTGGGCTTGGAAACCCACAAAGGGGGAAAAAGGGGGGGGAAAAACCCCGCAAGTGCTTTTTTGTTGTTATTACTATTGTGGCATTTTAGGGTTTTTTGAGGCCAAACTTGATTTTTGATCACACTTGGAAGGGGGCAATAAGCTCCTTTGAGTTTCTAATGCCCTCCAAGGTGTTCTGCTCCCCCCGTGACCACCACTGTTAATCTCGCAGAAATGTATCTTAAATTTGTACGGTTTGTATGCGCCTCTCTCCATCTCTCTGAAGACATCTTTTCTGAAGCATGCAGAAGCTCTCTGATGTTCTGGGAACTGGGCTGATGTTGCATGGGCAGGATCGAGATAGCAAACGAGGTCTCTACCTTACCATGAAATCTGGTAGGAGTCAAGGGAAAGCTGTAAGTTGGACCTTTGGTTTGGTTACAGGTCGTGGAGGGAGCTCCTGGACTTGTTGTGAGTGAATTTGGCTTGTGTTTACAGCTCCAGACAGAACTGGAAGCTCTTTGAAGCTGCTAAAACATGAATCTTTGCCTATCAGCAAGAGACTTTTTTGTCCTCTGCACTTGTACAGCACCTTGTACAAGCTGTCTTCAATGTTTTTTGGTCCCTCTGGACACTACTGGAATAAAAATATTAACTGTAGTGGTTAATAGTTGCTGTTCCTATGGAAACACTTAACTTAGCTCTTAGCAGGTAAGTGAAGGAGTTGATGATTTCCAAATATTTGCATAATAATGTAAATGTGTTTGGAATTAAATCTCCTGAGCCGCTACCACTGCGACTGTACAAAAGGTTTGGCTCCAAGACTTTGCGTACGCGCAGCTCTTAGGAGTGAACCTCAGCCCTCGCTATGGAGAGGGAGGGATGGGAGCGGACGCGGTGAGAGCTTTCGTACTGCAGGGCCAAGGCAGCGTGCGAGGACGGGCAGCGTGATGGCCCCGCCATGGGGGCACCTCTGGGATGGAAAGGTTTCGGGGTTCCTCTCCAGGGTTTGGGGCTGTCCCTGCCAGGATAGGCATCACGGGAATGCTGAGGCAGGGTTTTTCCTTGCCAGATCGGTCTGTGCTCAACTGAAAAGCTCCTGGCTTCAGAGGGGCTTTAATTTTTTTCCAGTTAACATCTCCGTTATAACCTGAACGGTCCCATTCTCTCCTTGTGTTTCACCCCTCGGATAGTTCTGCGGGCTGGTTTTGTTGCTCCCTCTCCCCCATAGCGGTCCTGCAAGGCGGCAGTTGCTCTCTTAGTCTCCCCGCATAAGCCAGTCCCTCCAGCCCCATAATCACTTATTCTGCTTTTCCTTAGCCTTTTTCTGGGTTTTCCTGATAAACACCTGGAATGAAATGTAGGGAGGCAGAGGTGCGCTGTACGGAGACTGCTGCCCCCTCGCCCTCTTAGGCGATGGCTTCTGCAGGCCCTTCGGGCCCCGGTGCGCTGCCCCACCATCCAAGCAGTGACCGGCCAGGCGGACTCCAGCTGGGGCGGCACACGTGGCCTTTCCCTCTGCGCCTGGTATGGCTTGAGGGCCACCAAGCCCAACGTCCTCCCTCCTCCTCTTCCCAGATGCCGGGACAGATGGGACCATCAGTGCTCTTTAAGACTGTCCCCTCCTGTCCCCCTGCGCTGGAAAACCAAGCGATTCGGTCAAAGTCCTACTACTTAACCTCACAGAGGCTTTGCTTTCAGCTCCAGATTCGGAGGTGCCGTCAAAGCGCGGTCTCCTCTGCAGCCCCTCATGCAACTAGCTGGCACGTGGACTCCAGAGCTTCGTGCTGCTGCTGGCTCCCTGCCTCGGGATCTCCGCTTTCTGTTTTAAACTCCGCTTTGCAATTCAAATCGGCAAGGCGAAGAAAGGGAAGTGTTGGTTCCTATCTTGGGATGGGGCTGCTCGCGGAGCTGACGCCACCGTGTCGTGCTGGCATACGCTCTGTAATACAAAAAGCGATTTAATTGTTAGCGACTCAGCAAACAAAATGAAGTGTATTGTCATTCTAAAAGGACCTTTACTGAGCACCCATTAATATCTTGGGAAGCTGAAATATCATGTCTAACAAGTTGCTTGTACTAGGAAAGTACACCTTTCGCTTGGCTGTGTGCATATGCAAGCCCGTTATTTGAACATGTTAAATTTATGTGCGGTCTAATTTTGGAAGAGCAAGCATACACCGACTGCTTTCATCTTGGTTTTCCAGTGCAAAGAAAGGGTATTTTGACTGTGTGCGAATGTCACAGTATGAGGCAGCGTTGCTGTCTTTGGACGTGCAAAAATATTGTGTCGGGGCTGTCAAAATCATGAGGTGCATTTAAAAAGAAAAAAACACGGTGAAGAGAAAAAGAGCTGGCATTCCTTGTCTTCTTAGTTTTTCACCTCTAATATCTGTATTTTATAGCATTTTGCATTAACCATGAGGGTACTAGAAATGGAAGAACAAGGAGAAAATAACCTGCGACTCTCAGGTATTCACATCGCCCTCATGGTTTGCAGAGAGCCTTAAATATTCCAAGATTCATGATATCCCCACGGAAATCATGATGCAATCAAAAAAGTTAGCAATCCTGCGTGAAGGTAGACAGGCAAGATTGAAAATTTTATCCGGGGCGGGGGGGGGGGGGGAACTCTTTGCAGTAACCAAGGGGCAAACTACGATCTCTGAGCAACGTAGGTGGAAGTCGCAGCTGGTGGTACATATGGCGCAGAGTCCCCAAAATCGCACGGTTTCCCAGCGTTGTCTTACAAGATGAGAAGACGGGATGCGGACGCTGTTTGTTTTATTGCGCTTTGCAGCGAAAGTGGCAGAAATGTAATCAAATATAGTAAAAGAATCTAATTTGTAGCAGTGACTATTTGATTGGAAAGGGAATCCACTTCTGGTTAATCTGCCTGGAGTGGCCCAAGGTGTTATATATTGACCTAATGTACCGACGCAGTAAATTGGAAATCGCTCAGGCCGCAGTGCTGTAAATAAGAAAGACAATCAGAGCGTTCTGTGTTTGTGTTTCAGGAATCGTTTGATAAAGATGAACATTTCATACCAATTAATCAAGCAACATGTTGAATAAAAAAAAGAAAAGGGATGAGAAATACGCTATAAAATTGCGCTAAAAAGAAGCACGTAATATCTAAAGCTTGAGGCTTCAATCCACTTAGGAGACTATCACATAGTATTATGGGCTGCTACTATATAACTTGACAAAAAGCAAGAGCTGTGAGCACGGCTTCTGATCTCGGTCACAGGGAGAAAAGAGCTAAACCTATTTCCTTGCATGTCGGGCCCATCCAAGGCCATGATACATCTTTTGCTTCCCAGTAGGGTCTCTTAATGTCATTCTGGACCTTGGGTGCTTAGTTGCCAACTCCTGAAATCAAATGGTGGCCGCATCCTTCTAGGAGCACCGCAGGGCAAAACCAGAGGAGCAGACTGGTGTGACCTCCCGTGGGTGCCTAGAGGAAGACGCTTTCCTGAGGGCTGTGTTTTGTGAAAGGGAAGACGAAGCTCCTGGTGCATGGAGAGGAGGGGGGCTGGTGATTTTGGGACCCAACCTCGGTGGCGACTGCCGCGTGAGCCCACAGCTTTGGGAACTCACTGTCCAAACGGTGTTGGCGAGGTAACTGTGGTGCATCTACGCCAGAGGTGCAGATGATTTCAGTGGCATCAAGTTTCTGCACTGCTGCTTTTCTTCTTAATTAAAGCCGCCTTAATTGAGCTGATGTCTTTTGCTTTCCAAATTGAATTCAGATAAATTGAATTAGCATGCCTTTAATATGGAATTGTGGCCTTCTCGCAGGCGCTGATGCTTTAGAAGTTGGTTCTGACTCATTTCTGCTGCTTGCCGTTCTGAGAAGGGCCGTTCTGGTCCTGCTTGCATCTCCGAAGAAGAGAAAAGATCAAGGTGGTGCCATCCCCGCTGCAACAAGCAGCAATTCGCAGCCAGCTCTGACTGCTGGCTGCATTTCCGTGGGGACGAGCTCATGGTGGGACTCCTGCAAGGAGGGTCCTACAGGTCTGCAGAGCACCACAGCAATGCAGACATGAGCCTTGCTACTTAGCGGCATGCACAGCTTTGGCTAGCTCGTATTTTAGAGGAGAATACGTTGTGAGCGCCGGTGGGTTTTTTCTGGTGAAGAGTGGGAGAAGGTTAGCAGGGCTGTGTTGTGTGATCTTCTGCCTGCTCTGGCTTTTATGGTCTGGAGCTGGGATAGTTTCCTAATGGGGAGCATCTCCAGCACCTACCAGATGTTAGTGGTGCATCTCCAGCACCTACCAGATGTTTGGGGTGCTCCGGGCATCGGTACAAGGGATTCGCAGCACAGCTGTCTCCATACACTCCTTGCAACCAAGGCTCCTGGCTCAAGCCTGGGCTGCTTTCCTCGCCGCTCCTAAGCCCTGATAACTTCTGGGATCCTGCAGCTGGACCTCTGCGGAGAGGCCGTGGAGGGGGCCGGGGCAACCCTGGGCAGCGGTGCGTGGCCGGCAGCAGCTGCTACCAGCCCCAAAAAGTCATGTCGTCCAAATTTCCTCATCCTGGTATAAACCCGGTGCGTTTCCATGGTTTCTTTCCTTTCCCTACCCCCCGGGATTTTGTGCCAGGCAAAACAGATCTAAGCAGCACCTCTGTGCTGCAGAGATGTATCCGCGGAGCACTGTTGCTGCCGCGCTGCAACACCTTTTTGCAAAGTTTTTTTTAAAGGGCAAGTTGATGATTCAGCTCAGGGTTCGCCATCCCCCCCTTCTCCACGGCCTCCCAAACCGGGGCACTCGCAGCCTCTGCATGTGGCGCAGGAGCAAGCGCCAGCTCTCCCGGAGCACTCGCTTCGCCAGCTGCGGAGAGGCACAAAGCAGTCACTGTAATTTACTCCTGCATATTAATATAATTAGCAACTGCTCTTCATAAATTCAGGCATCCTCGCGTACCAGAGATGCCAATTCAAGCATGTGGCGGCTGCCAGCGCGGCGCCGGGGGCGGAGGTGGGTTGTCTTCTCCCAGGTCGTGGCTGCAAACCTGCAGGGCCCGGTCGCAGCCGGCGGGGCTGCTTCGGATTTCCACCATGGAAAACGTCTTCAGGCTTTGAACTCCCAGGTATTTTCAGTTGGGGAGGGATGCACAGGAGGAAATGGCAACGGTTGGTGCAACTGTTTAGTTCACGGCTGATGCCACGTGGAGGGGAATAACCTTAACCCACGTTGAGCCCATCTGGAAATAGGAAATAGGTAGGAAATGTCCTGGCAGCAGAAGCAGCGATTAGCAGCAGCAGATATGAAAAGGGGTTTTCATTGACAGCAGCTCTGCTGGGATCTGGATAGCCAATGTACCGTGAGCATGGTAAAAAGCACAAACGGTGAAGAGCGAAGCATTAGTCACTTCTCATAATAGCAGAATTAGAAAACACTGATAAATATTGTCAAGCAGCAGGTTCGCAACCGGTGATGCAAATTTTATTGCGCACCTCTGACGTGAGGTGTTTGGGAAGCCAGAAATACTAAATGGCTTTAAAAAGCAATTAGCCAAATGAGTGGAAGGAACAGTAATGAAGATCCTGTTAAGGATCTTTACATGACTTGCAGCCCAAGAAACCCCTGAGCAGCAGATTGCCCAAAGCTCGCAGGGTGTTCGTGTTTCTCCTGCATCCTGATCTGTCCCACAGCCCCCAGCAGGCAAGCAGGGCTGGCGGGGGCAGTCCTGGGGTTGCACGGGGGTGTCCAGGACACGTGTAGAGGCAGAAGATGACCCTGCGATGCTACAGCGCTTCCTAAAAGTCTGGCTGGTTAGTGCATGTTGCAGAGCCTCGCCGAGCTTTTGCAATTTCCTTTCCGTTGCAGGGATGCTGCGAGCGGTTGTCTCCTCCGTGCAGCCGCGGCTGCCTCAGGGCATCCGTTCTGCAGGTGAAACTTTGTGTTTCCTTGGAAGGATTGGTTCTCAATTTAATTTGGCTATCAATTTAATTTGACTATCAAGAAAAGAAAGGAAAGCTGCATATAAGAGTAACTTGCTTTTTTCCAGCACTTTTCAGCCCGAGGCGTTTTCACTAGCTGATTAACAAACCAGGTATGTATGTGTAGCACTTCAGCCCGGGCAGATGACACGCTGCTCCCTCTGCAAGGAGGAAAGACAGAAAGATGTTTAAAATTCACAGTACAAACACACGATGGCTTAGGATGTGGAGGGAACGATATTGAATTCGTCTGGGAGCTGCAGGAGGGATTTAGGGAGCCAGAGCGTGATGGCCTTGCCTGGAATTGAACCAGGACGCTTGGGTTAACACCCACCGTTGTGCCCCCAAAAAAGTATCCCGGGATCTCGAATGAGCCCAGCCAGTCAGAACCGATTTTCTATCTCATCCGAAACGCGTCCCCTCAGCAGCGCGGCTTTCGCTATCACCACACGGGCTGGGAGGTGCAAGGATAACTTCTACGTCGGCTTTGCAACGTGCGTGCTGTCTCTCCTGGGTTGTAACGCGGGGTCCGTGGTGCACATATGGTCTCCCCCTGGAAATGCAGCGTGTGCCCTTGCACCGGGGCTGTAGTATGGTGCTGACTCTAAACTGTCAGAAAATGTGAGAAGAATTTATATTAGACAGGGCAGATGCAAGAGTTTTCCAGCACCGAGCGGTGTGGCCCATAGTGCTTTTTCACGCTGCGCTTGCACGGTTTGGTTCAACTTTTCCTCCTCCTCCTCCTTGGCTTCAATTTAGCTTTTGCTTTTAATAGTGCTTCGGAAAGCTATTGTGGATGAGATGGAAAAAATAAACCCTTGCCTGGCAAACCTGCAGTTGGTTTTTTGCCCGTCTCGAGTTCTTGTGAGCGAGACTGAAACCGTGGCTGTAGGTTTGCATTTCTCGGTTACCTTCTGCAAAGCTGTTTGAAGTTGCCTGCTGGCTTAGAGGTGCTGTAGCAAGACGTGCCCGCCTTGGCACTGCAGCTTTATTGGTGGTGCAGGGGATGTGGTAACCTGCTAGTTCTTTCTAATAAGCAGATTTTGTGCATGAGCCTTGTCTGCTCCTGAACCTCTGCTGGGCAGCGCAGACGAGATTCAGCAGTGGACGTGCGCGTATGCAGTGGTGATTTGGTGATGCAGCAGCGTTGGTGCTCGGTGGGGGAATTCGCTCCCGGGGTCCAGGCTGGTATGACTCTTTGCAGGGCTGTGCTTGAAGCTACAGTGCATCGATCCTGGCTTAAAAAAAAAAAAAAAAAATGATTTCACTCCCATTCCCTGATCTAGGGATCAGGGTCTGCTCGTCTTGCAATGTTCTGCGTCTGGCAAGGAGCATCTGCAATCCAGGAGAAGAAAGCTGCTGGAGTGAGTGTGTGTGTGAGTGTGTGTGTGTGTGTGTGTGTGTGCGCGAGGTCTCGCTTGCCCTCTGTGCCCTGGCGAGAGGCCTCGTTTTAGCAGGTGGAGGCAAACGCAGGCTGCAGCTTGCTCCTTCCTCTCCGATCTGCTGCTGCGTTTTATGGCTATCGGGGATTTTAAGTCTTGCAAGAGCGTAGAGCCCAGGAAAGGCACAAAATCGAAATCCGAATAAAGGACAACAGCCGCGAATGGGCTCGCAGGTCATAAACCTGATACTCCTCCGTCACTGAGAGAGCGAGAGCCTCCTCTACCAGTCGCTTACGAGACTGCGAGATTGACTGGCTTTAAAGATTTGTCGAGAGCCCAGCAGCACGGCTCTGTGCCAGTAATGCTTTGGAAAAAGATCTGCAGTAAGTGCCCACAAAAGCGATGAAGGAGATGGAACTGGGAAGCTTCTCGTATCCTAGGTTAGACGGTGATTTGTTGGGTGACGCCAAACCCAACCTCAGAGAGTCAAATTATCCTTCCTGCTTTACATTTCTTTTTTGCTAAATGAAGTAGGGCCTCCCATGCATTCGTCTATTCTTGCTAAACATAAGCCTTTTTTGGTTAAATTCCACTGTAGAACAACGTGTGCTGAACCTCAATCAGTTCTGCAAGGATAACATTTTCTTTTAAATGATGCTAAGGTTTTGCATTACTAATTACATAGTTTTTGCAACGCTTAGCCAAGGCAATCAAAAAGCACCTGAGAAGCCCATGAGACAGGCTTGACTCACCTTTTTGGAGAGCTTAAACATTCAAAGAGATAAATATTAACTTTAAAGTAAGTGGCCTTGAGCAGAAATAAACAACACAGAGTGGTACGGGCCAGAAGGACCCACTGCTTTTGCATTCGAAGCTCGCTCAGGTCCGATCTCGGATCGGCTCGTCAAGAGGCAGCTTGACCTTTCGGAGGCTGCTCGGTGTCACCGAAAGGGAAGCATCCAACGTGCTGCGTTGCGCCACGTCTCGGACCTTTTCCTAACGAGAGCAAGAATTCATTCAGTTAGGCGAGTGTCCCGGGGAGAAAAGGTCAGCGTTATTTCCATCTTCCACAAGCGCCCGACAACCAGCACGTCCGCCAAATCAGACTGCTGCTAAGGATTAATTACCATTGCCTGAGCGCTCGTCGGTGGTGCCCGAGCAGGAGAGGCAGCTCGGAGGTGAGGCAGGGTTTTGAGTCCAGGCAGCATCATTAACGTTGTCACGTAACTGATAAATCCCAGGTTGGGGTCGATTGCTCTCTGGGGCCTCTCCACGTTATTGTGGTGCTGGAAAGAGCAAGTGCAGCCGTTGAAAAAGACGGTTTTGGTGTTACAAAGAGGCAGGTGTTGCTATTTCTGGACATGGAGCAAATTGTCCAAGGCTGATCCAGGCTCCGTTTGCCCCAAGGATTGATGTTGGCCCTTTGATGCGGCTCGTGGAATAAGGGCAAAGTACGGGAAGGATTTGGGGGAGGAGAAATTTCAACTAGGTATTAAAATCAGATTGTTTGGTTTTACTCAAGGGAGGGGAGGTGTTTATTTGTAGTCAGTCTCGGGGCTTTTAGATTTCTGATCTGAAAAAGAGAGATGCTTAGTGCAAATATTTCCCGCGACACCCAGAATTAAAAAAAAACCAGCAGTGAGAGAGCAAAGATGTGCCCCTCTGCACCGTGTCCTATATGCACCATCCTATATGGACACATACGTGCAGATGTGGTTGGAAATGCTGCTGCTATTTCTGTGCAACAACACAGGTGTCTCCTGCTCGGAAAGAGGAGAAGGTGTGTGAGCCACCGCGAGAGCAAGGGTTTATTCTCCTTAGGGCTGGCATCAGCAGGCGCCGTAAGATGTCCCCAGTCGCACAGTGTTGTTAAGCTGTGGGCTGTAAATACATATCGGTGACTTAATGAGAAAATCCTTTAAGGGATGTAGACACTTCAAAACCTTTTCCAAAAAAAAAAAAAAAAAAAAGTCAGGAAACATTCCTTTAGAGCAGAACTTAAGGAATAAAACCCAGAAGCCGGCTTTGGGAAATCTGGTAAAGCAGAGATAAGGTACCTAAAATCAGCAGACACATGTTACAAAGCGGTGCAGCGCAGCGTTAAAATCAAATACGCGTTTCATGCTGCATCTTCCATTTGAGTCTTTGTGTCCGGCACGTGGAGTGAAGTGTCCTTAGCAGAGACACGAGCGCCCAAAATAACGAGCATCCGCGAGGGAGGGAGGAAAAGCCAGGCGCTTTCGGCTGGTGCCCGGGTGGCTCCGATGGAGGCGGCGAGGTTTGGGGGCTGCTGGAGGACAGGCTCAGCCTTTGCTGTCCCCAGAGTTGGGAAGTTGCCTGCAAACATCCTTTTTTCTTTTTCTTTTTTTTTTTTTTTGAGCACTGAAAGTGTCACGTCAGCAACTCTGTGGCGAGGTTTCGGGAGCCTCTTTGGCCGCACCGGTTTTACAGGAGGCTAATCCAGATCAGTGTTGCCCCCTCTCTGGTCTTGATCGTTCCCCAAGTCTCTTCATTTCCCTCCTGGAAAGCGAAGAGCTCCGTGCATACTAATCGATCTCAGCGAGGCACCAGGAGAATTTGTGGCTACGGCTTTGAAGATAAAAGCATCTTGCAAGTGCTAATTAAGTTTAGTTTTATTAATCTTTGGTGCAAGGATCATCGTTTTGCTCCGAGTTTGCCCAACCCATAGCGACATGGACTCCGGTTGGTATTTGAGACCTCCCAGGCACTTCTAAAGGCAAGTTATGAACTGTAATAGTCACCGAGCAGCGTACGGCCGTGCTGAGGATCAGGTAGTGAGAGATGCTCTGGAAGCGTTTCGCTTGAGTTCAGCCAGAAAGCAGAGCCCGACAGTCTGTTCTTAAGACAACTCCTTGCTTTGGCCACCTGGGAAGGAGCTTAATATGTCTTTCCTGAGACGCACGGTACTTACGTTGCATGAGCAAAAGCAAAGAGCCCCGTGGGAACAGTCCTGGCACCAGTTCCCTGCCCCGTGCCCAGGCACCGTGTAGGAGAACACACCATGTCTCTAGCTGAGGGTCCCCTGGTGCTTTTGGTGGCAGCTCCTTGCTTTGTCTCACAGTTTCAGCATCTGGCAGCATCACCAGATTTTCAAAGTCCTTTCAGTTACTGCTCTCTTCTTGCTCGTTCTGTAGATAAAATAGCTGATGGTCCTTGCTTAGCGTCTCTGTCTAAGAACACAGCTGTCTCTCATTTTACTGTACCTTACTGCAAAAACAGAGTGCTCTAAGGAATCACAGATGGCAAAGTGCTTGTAGAGCACACTCCTTGGATTAGCTGCAAAGCAGTCAAAGACTATCTCAGCAGAAGTGAAGAGTGGAAGAAAAAAGGAGTCTGATTAATTATTCCGCTTTTATGGAGGTTAAAAGGAGGGCATGAAAGAGTCGAAGCTCATCTCTCATCAGACTGGAATACGTGTGTTTCAGCCTCTGTATTTACTAGAATTTGTAATAGCCAAATGTGTGGAGGGAAGATGAAAAGGAGGAGAAAAGCTTAGGTGTTGCAGAGTCTCTGTTGCTTCTGCTCACTCTCTCTGAGGCTCTTTGCTGCCTGAGCTCCATCCTTTGCAATAACACGGTCCTAGGTGCCTGCTGCACTGTGAAGTCTTCTCCAGTGAGGACTTACCCACAGCAGGATTGGGCTGTAGGACTTGAGATGGTTGAAATGTGGAAAGACTCAAAACTTTCTGGTGTAGAGAGGACAAAAGGGAGACTTGGTAGTAGTCGTCAGCTATGGACGAGACTAAGCCAGGGAGAAAGGGAGCAACGAGCCATGAGCCTGGAAAGGCAGAAGTTAGAGGGGGACATGAGACTGCACAGTCTTGTTCTTCCCAGTGGGTCCCAGTCCCCCAAGTTTCTGTAGGAAGAAGTGACGCAGGGTTGAACGTCTAAAGCAACAGCCAAGCAGCAGGGTGAAAAGCCAACAAGGGAAGAAACTTGCTCTGTTTAACTGTTGAGCAGGTGATCTTCAGCAAAGCAGATTTGGGAACAGCTCTGCATTCCCGCTGCTGGCTAGGACCAACGTGTGGAGTTGTCCGGGTGCTGTTTCTCCTGGTCTGGGAGAAATATCTTGGGTCTGAGAAATATCTTGGGTGCGTCCAGCTGCCCTGCAGACCTGCCTGGTAGTTTTGAAGCAATGCTTGCAGTGACTGTATAACGATGCTTCAAAGTTTTGGGACGGCCTCCTTTTCGCCCAGCACTGCTCTAATTTAAATTGACTCCTTGAAACGCTGTCAACATGCCAAAATCAAAACAGCCGTAGCAGAAAAGGGGCTCATTCCTTTTCCAGCACTGAACTTTACTGCTAATTATGGGCATGCACATCACATCGGTCTCCTTTTAAATCTCCGGAGTGGGACTAATCAAGGAGGTGGTGTTGGCCTTCGCCAGCTGACCGTGAGGCACCACCAAGGCACAGGTGTTGAGGTTGCTTTCCTTCCCAAACATTGCCCTGCGAGGCACCACTGACTCCTCTTCCCCAGCACTCCCCTTGCTGTCCGTTCCCATCCCATCCTGGGTTTTGGAGCGTGGCAGCGGCTGGAGCACCGTGATTTTGTGGAGAGCTTCGGCTGCCATTAAAAAACAGCAGCTCTTGTGAAGATGAAATGTATGGACTGATTGAGGGTGGTCCTAAAGGCCGACAAGGCAAAAGATGAAGGAAAGTAGCATCTGCAAGGAAGGAAGGATTTCACTTTCTTAATATTGGAAGTCCACCTCATTATTTCTGACCATGTAGAACTGGCCGTACCGAAGTTTGGAAGGGTCTGTTTTGGAATAAGGCTTTTGATGGGCTGGATGACTTTCCTCATCAGTGGACAAGGCCGTGTAGATGGGCAGTGTGTGACGTGCAGAAGCATTGCTCCGTGGGACCCGAGCATTTAGTGGGTATCTAGCGTTGCCTCCACCATCACTGCTGTATGCTTTGCTACCAAGCACGCTGAGAAACTGGGGAGCTTCAGGAAGGAGGACCGGGTGTATGTTTTGTTTTATTGTTTGCATTATTTTTGCTGTTATTATTACGTCCCCTACTACTGTTTAAGGGGAAGCTTATGAAGATTAGAGAGAGAAATGCCATCTGCAGCGTTTGGCTAAGTGACAAGATACACAACATAACGCAACTCAAATATTTTGCAGAGCGTGAAGAGCAGAGAAGGGAAGCGACCGCCCGCGTTGGGGGTAGTGCAGGTGCCACAGTCGGGAGGAGGAAGCTGAGGCTGAGCATTAGGAGCAACTTGCTGGCAGATGGTTCGGGTTGTGGATTAGGTGCAGCTCGGGAGTGGACATAAATTGCTGGCAGTGCGTTTGCAGATGTCCCAAGGGGACCAATCCTACATTGGCTATGCCTATGGATTATGCAGGTGGAGATCATCTAACTCCTCTCTTGAGCGTCTCCAAGCCACTGCCCAGCTGTAAAAAGAGTGGTAAGGACCAAGCAGGACTTTTTCACTGTCCCCCAACTTGTCTATCTCTCAAAATACATATATATGGCAGCATAAATCCAGGAACGCTAATGAACGGTCCTGCATAGATCCTGAATGTGTCCTAGGCAGGTCGAGGCAGATGTCCTGCTCCTCATGGGGAAAAGCCAAGGACAGCAAAGCGTTCACCCAGGAGCCTGGAGGAAAAGGTCTCTGAGCCAACTTCATCTTTGCTTGCAGTCCGGTCACCTTTGGGCCAGAACAGGAGATCGCCACTATGGAGCTTGCTAGCACATGTTCTTCAAAGTTTGCTTCCAGGTGAGAAACGCGCTTTCCGCCAAGTCCGAGCACCTCGGTGTTGCACTCTTCTTTTTGTCTGCAAGGTAGCTGGTTCCGACACCAAGCAAAACAGTTCAACAAATAAATTAAGTAGCTGGGTTTAAATATATGCAAACATTTCATTAGAAGCTCCTAAAAGGAATGTTTCAGCCATATGTGACCCCAGTCATTTTTTAAACTGTTGGTTAGTAAAGCATGCCTGGCAACTTTTGGTTCCATCTCAGGACAGTCTTATCCCCAGTTTTGTATTCCTGGAATTTCCTACAGTGTAAAAAATTCTGTTTACTCAAGTCTAATTCAAGGATAAAGCTAAAACATTGGCTTCTTCAGCTCCACAGCACGAGGAAGGTTGGAGCCAATTCTGCTGCTGTTGAAAAATGGCAAAAATCCTGTTTATTTCATAGATACCCTGATGTAGTAGTGTTTCTTGTGCTCCAAGCCCTTATCTGATCATGTTCCCATGAGAAAAATTGACACAAATTTTAATGTTTTACAGCAGTTTGTTATAGTCATGTCCCAGGAGCCAGGAACAATTTATCTTCGGTGTCTCATCGCAATGCCCTTCAGTGCAGATATTTATTTCTATAACCACAGTAATGGCCTCTCTGGGTTATTTATATGGAAGTTATATGGGCTTTCATAAATATTTCATTAGTAAAAACAATAATTAAGGGTTATTACTGAGATAGAAATTAGTGTTAAGCTAATGAAAGCTGCAAACTCATAAAAGCAGGAGTGCTGAGATTCCTGGCTCCCCTGGCGCTTGGCTCCGCGCTGCACCGTCAAAGCCAAGGGAGCTGGGCCGTGGGCTCGGACAGGAGGGGAGCAAAGATTTGGGGGTGCGTGGCCATCTCCTTCCCGGGCCCTGCGCAAGGAGCCCACGGGAGCCCAGGGTGCCGTTCCCGCACCGCCGGCCCTTTTGCAGGCATGGGAAAGCAGCCAGGGATGCTGCAGGAGCAGAGCCCTCCCAGCACTAGCGCCCGATGAAAGAAAAGATTGTTGCTAGAAACAAAACCAGCCGAAGGTTACCATAGCAGCACCAGCTCGGCTTTCCTCTCCCTTTCGCGACCCGGCATCACAGATGGTGCTGCCGCAGAAGCAACGGGCGCTCCTTGGCTCCCCGGGAGCGTAGGGCTGAAGATCAGCATCTGCTTGTGCTGCGGGGGACCCCGGCACCTCTCAGGGTTGTTGCAAAGCAGGACGGTGGTTTTGCTGCTCGTGGGATGCTAACCGTTCTCACGGGCTCGTGGCTGAAGGAGCTGGCTCTGCTTTCCAGTTCAGTCTCAGCTTGGAGTTGGTTTTGTAGTGCATTAAGCGTTGGTGTGGGGCAGGTCTTTCAGGGCCAGGTGAGATCTGGGAAATGCAAGAGGTGGCTTTTCTGTCTTCATAACTGCGACGGTCTGTTCCACCTCCCAGCTCCCTGCCAAGTGGATTTTGCTTTTTTGGTGGAAAAATGGGGTGCAGAAAGGGAGGGAGCACACACATTGCGTATGGAGATGGTAGGGGAGCCTAACCACCAGCCCATGCTGCCTTCTCCTTAACTGCTGAAACTCCCCAACACCGGGAGCGGAGAAGCTGCCTGGGATCCTTGGGAGCTGCTGGAGCACGTCTCCGTAGGGTCAGTCGTCTCACCTGGGGTGGGAGGGTAGGTGGGTGAGACGAGTCATCTGGTAGGGATGTTTCTTTCCATTCCCTGTGGAGAGTGCCTGCATGACTTAGACAAGCTAGCTGATATCGGACGGTCAAAGTTGAAGGAGATGCATCCCATCCTTGGGCAGCAGCTGAGATCTGCGTTGAGCCTGCAAGCTGCTGAATGCACAGGAGGTCACCGATGCGGCTGTTGCGGCATGAGGTCGGATGGGAAGCTTTGTGTGCCTGGCTGTGCAGCGACCACTCGGAAGTGTTTTCCTGGCAGTGAGATATTTTCAGTGTCATGACAGCAAAGGTCCCTGCTGGGGAGAAAGGAGGCAGCCATGTTTTTAATGCCCACAGCATGGTTTTGTGCTTGTGACCCATCTGTCTGATCTCCAGCGGAGCTGATGGGTCTTCTTAATCCAAATACTGACAGCACCTTGCTGGCGTTTGGCTCCGCGGAGAAGCATGGGCTGGTGGTGCAGCTCTGCTGCGCGCAAGAGTCAGCTATGGATCTGCAGCATCTGTGGGGGCCGGACATTTACAGCGATGTGTCCTCCCTTCTGCCGTCTCCTTCCCTACTGACCAGCAGAGACCTGTCCTGACGTTCACCCTCTCACGGTACCTCTTTATGGCTTCCCAGCAGTCGTGATGGCTGAGGGTGACTGTTCATTTCTGTCCAATTCCTTGGCTCATCAGAGCTGATTGAAGCCTGTTGTCACTTACTGCAGCCCCACCTACCTCCCACACCTCCGATGCCTTTTCTCTTCCATCCTCTACTGCACCTGTGATGTGGAAAGTGGCCACATTTTACCCTTTCCATTAAAGGAAGGGAAAACAAAATCCAAAGCAGTTAGCAACGCCTATCAGCATTATCCATGGAGGGCCGATCAGTGGTGCTTCTCTCCTGCGGTCAGATGGCACATGTCCCGCTCGTGCATGCTCTGCACGCGTGACCGCAGTCCGACCATCCGGGGCGGTCGTTGGAGACGTGCGTGCTAGTGGCACGCTGCGTGCGGGGCGACTTCACGGGCACGTTGCAGTGACTTTCCCAAGCCTTTTAATATAGGTCGTTTTGTCTTGGGATGCTCTGAGGAGGACAGATGTCCAGGATAAAAAGCAATCTGCCTCCTGGCAGGGGGCACGACACAGAAGCTCTCCAGACTTGCGGAGGAGTCTTGTGGCACACGTGAAGAGCATCGGGCGTGACGCTGTCGTCTCCTCTGTGCTGAACGACAGGTTGGCTGAGCTGAGCTGCGGCAATCACAGCTTGGCAGCCCAGTTGTTATTAAATCTCTAGCAGAACTGGTGCAAGCCACCAGGAGACCTGGGACGGGAAGAAGCTGGCCTGTCCACGACTGCCAAGCTCTGTTGGCTCCAGACCTTTTGATTTGCAGATGAAGCTTGCATTCTGGGTTTTTGTTTGCAAATGCTTTCATTTAGAAAGCTCTGCTCCCTTCTGGTGTTTACCTTTGATGCGTTTCAAGAGAGGATTCATATCCTTGCTTGGCCTTCATCTCGCCAGCCTGCACACCCCCAGGTGTGTGGGATCCTCCCCAATAATGGGCTCCCCACTCCTCTGCCTGTCCCAGGAGTTTTTGCTGGCTCTTTTCCCAGCCTCGCTTGATCAGGCTCTGGTGACCAGAACTGACTGTGGCATTTCAGTTGAGGTTCACCACCAAGATGCTCTTGGAAAGGAAATCAGAGTCGAGACAAAGCTGGCTGGGAGGCCCCTTGCTCGCCAGCATCATCTCTCCGCTCTGCGTTCGTTCGTGCATGAGAACGTGGGTTCGGGCAAGGAGCGAGGCGGCGAGTCTCAGACATTGGGAGTGGGAGTCATCTCACCCATCCAAAAGAGAAGTGTGTCACCTGAGCGAGCCAGGCACCCCTCTAAGGATGGGATGGAGAATCACCATCTCTCACCACGGACTGTGATGGGACACTGGTGACCAGCAGAGATTAGATGGTTAACTGAGATGGCTAAAATTCGGGGAGCTGAGCCCTCTGCGGGCTTGCAAAATCCACCTCATCTCGAGGCTCCTGGCAGCTCTCAGCGTTGGGTTGGACTCTGCCCAGCTGTTAAACTTCACCCTCTGCTCTGTCTCTCGTGCTGACGTTCCCTCAACACACCCTGCAAAACCCCGAAAGCAACCTTTGACTTCGGAGCGTGATGTGTCCTTTCAAATCTTCAGGTTAGCGCCGATTGATTTTTCTTTTCTTCCCCTCTGGCAAAATTCAATGCAGCGTTGTAGGCCGCCGTCCTTCTCCTTCCGCGGCGGAGCCACGCTGCATGCAATTTTCACAGGTTATTTTTAACAGAGTAAAATATTAGACTGCCTGCTGCCATAGGAGATCTGTCTGTGCTGCGCTGACCTTCCCGGGGGCGGCGAACTGCAACACAATGCAAATATTTTTATATATAGCATCCTCCATATGCGGCGTTGCAGGGCTACGGGAAGGGAGAGGGCTGGCGACTGGATGAGCCTCGGCGAAGGATATAAGAAATAAAGTAAGTACCCGGTATGAACATACTCTGCTTCTGCTCTGCAGGCCCACAGACTTTTCTTTTTTCTTCTCCTTAAGATCTAAAATCCTTTTGGCTGCAAGGGCTGGGAATTATTAGAATTTTCTAAGGAGACATCGATCAGCGTTGTCGAAACTTAGGGATGAGTTTCATTGAGGTTAGAGTTTCTGGCTGGAAGAGCAAAACCCTAAATCACTCAAAAACACCCCGTATGTCATTTGCTGAAGCATTTGTTTAGGTGCGAGACCAGGGTTTAAATCCTCACCACCCTCAGTTGGGGGGGGGGGGGGGGAGAGGGGTCCTTTTTTGGTTTATTTTTTTGTTTAGGAAAGCCATCTGATGATTTTGGGTTTCTTTTGGTCTGTAACGGGCAACGCTTTGAAATAGCCAAGAAATCTATGAGCAGGGGAAGCATTTCCCTCACTGATGTCATTAAAATATTTGTTTGCTTGGGGTTTTTTCACTCTGAGTGATAGACTGACTCGCTCACGGCTTTGTGTAATTATAAAATGTGCCTGACGTGCATCCTTTTGCCATTCAAATAAGTGTTTACTTAGTTGGTGCATTCACTGAAGTGCTTGAAAATTGCGTTGCTCAAAACACTGCCATTTATCGGCAATGCAAACTAAATAGATTTAAACGTGGATGTCAGTGCGTTTGGGGCGTGCAGTGGAGTCAGGCTTTCACACAACTGCGATCCCCGGGAGAATCTTCCAGCCTGACACCCATAGCCTGAAATGTCCCGGCCCCAGCAGCGCTTTCATTTAATTGCAATTCCAGGGTTTTCCGCTGGCTCCCGGCACGCTGAGTTGGAGCAGCTTTGCCTCCAACGAAAAAATGCTTCTCAGGGAAAGGAGGGAAAAGAATGATTGGAATTAGCCCCGGAGCCGGGACCTGGCAGTCGAGTCCTTGTGGGAAGTTCCTCGCTTTGGGTTCAAGCAGCTTTTCCCAGGGCCAGGGCAAAGCGGAGTTGCAAGACGTTATTAGTCCAATGGACTGGAAGAAGAGGATGGGCTGGTGCCGAGGATGCTCTGCCCTGAGGGACAGCATCATCCTGGCCGAATAAAGGCTGCTGCCTCCACGCTCGGCCCCCAAAAGTCCCGGTTTCCCCAGCTGGGGCCGAGCTGGAGGGTCGCGGCCAACGGCGCGTGCACGGGGCCGGCCGGCAGCTCGTCCATCTGCCGCAAAACGGCAGCGGCAGTCGGGAAGCCGCTTCCATCTGGCTCCTCCAGGCACCAAAATTAGCAGCGGGTCTTGTGCCGTTTAATATTTCAAGACGTTTTGCGGCAAGGCTTCTGCGAGGAGCTGCTTCGGTGCCTTTAAAACGGGTCTCTTCTTATTCTCCCCCCCAACGCCGGCGGTGGGAGCAGCTTGCTGAAGCACAAGGCAGCAGATGGGAGGCCCCGCGGGCCGGCACCCCGGCTCTGGAAGCGGGCAGCAGCGCGGGAGCTGCCGGGGATATTTATCCCCTCCTCGCTTCGTGTTGCTGGCAGCAGCATCCCTCAGCTCTCGCCCCAAAGCAGCCGCCTTGCCAAGAGCGATGTCGGGGCAGATACGAGGCCGGCTCGGGCTTTTTTTGCTCTCCTCCCTCCTGCCATCGCTGTTCCCTGCAACGCTGCGGTGTAAGGTGCAATTTTTCCTCGCTCACCAAACCACGGTCGGACAAAGCACCATAACCTGGCAGGACCGAACCTCCCTGCCCTGAGGTGAACCCTCCCATAAAGCAGGTTTTGTGCTTCTCTGCTCGGTTAAAGCTTGCAAACTTAATAGAGAAGCAAGGAACTGAAGCGTTCATTGCTGGTTGCTCACCGTCCAGCAAGACCGGTGGCCCGTCTCTCGTCTCAGCTTGGAGAGACCTGCAGGTTTCTTTTGCCCCGTATATTATGTAATAGGCTTTTTAATAATATACGTGGAGACATATGGCCCCTCCGATTTAGTATGCAACTGCAATATGCTTAACTAAAAATAGCCGCAATGCTTAATGTAGTTTGTTACAACACCTTCTGTTACTGGGTGAGTAATGAATCATGGCTGCGTTTTCGAGAGAGCTCGTAAGGGACCGAGCGGAAAAAATCTGAGCCTTGGGCTCGCCTTGTGTTAGCAGTGAGAGCTGGATCCGACCAGGGTCCCAAATAGTCCCATATCCGACCACTTCCAGGGCTAATATTAATTAACCAAGTAGAAGATACCCAAATAAATGTTTAGTGGGTAATCAAGTAATAAATTGTCAGTAGGAAAGCTTCTTCCGAATCCCAGGTAGGTGTATTTGCTTGCTAATATCCTGGAGTGCTGGCTCGCGTCCTGGAGTTTATATCCCATCTAAGTTCTTAGTTAAATTTTGAAATGTAAGTTCCCAAGTTAAATTTAAGGAATTGCCCCTCGCTGGCGGCACGGATGCGGCAAAGGTGGGACGAAACCCCAAGGTTTGCCCGGCCCCTTGGCCGAAGCCACGTGCCCACCCGGCGAGAGCGGCTTTGAAGCCAGCTCTGCGAGACGTGGCCTCCTGCGTCCCTTCGTCCTCGCCAGAAGGATCCAGCCGTTCCCGTTACTATGCTCGTTTGTGCCGATGGAGACAATTCGCTATAGTTATTGCACAACCCAGTATCTGCAGGAGCAATATTCTCCTTTTTTTCATTTGTTTCCCCTTGAGGTGCGAACTGGTTCTCCAGCGCGACCGAGAGATGCCAAGGGAGAAAACGGGAGCGTTTGGGGAGGGCACAGTGCCACCGAGCTTGCGATCCCTGTCCCCAGCACCCGCGTGAACCAGAAGGCCGGCAGGGTTTTATGCATGGTGAAGCACCGCGGCGTTTCGGCCGGCTCCGGGGTTGCACGGGCAGTGCTCGACTGCGGGGTTTTGGGGCTACGGGGAGGATAGGGAGGACATGAGCCATCAGGGCCCTCATGTGCCATCAAGTCTGCACCCTTGCACAAATCTCAGTTTCAGACTCTCTCTCGATTTTTTGGTGCCGCAGGTAGAAGACTCTTTTCCTTGCTTTCTTCTTTCCTGCCTGTTATTTTTTTGCGTCTCATGAGCTCTTTGTGAAAAGTCCCTTCCCTGTTTCTTGTTGAAGGGAAGAGAAACAACAAACAAGAAATGTCATTTTGTGGTGACGCTTCCCTAGAGCACAGAAGCTCTTCCTCCCCCTTCTCAAAGCAGTCGAGACTGGAAACCAACCCTCAATGCTTCTGTCACAGCCTTGAGATCCAGGTTGTCTGCACCTTTCAGATACAAGATGAGTTTTTTGAAAGTATTCTTTTCCCCAAAAAAGAGGGGAAAAAATCTCTGAAATACTCCATCTGGGTCCCAACAGATAAAGCAGAAGGATTGATTTACCTCTGTAGCTAACACTGCTCTCTCTCTTGCCTTTAATGCAAGCAGGCAGCCTTTAATGCTGGTAGCTCTTTCAGATACAGAGCTTTTGGCTTTGTTTTCTCAGAATAGGTCTTTAACCTTGCACACAAAGTACCCGCGACTTGCTGTAATGGACTTTGTTGCACGATGCTTCTGTACAGCTCTTTAAATGCTCTCGGTGTTCATCAAAGCGAGGTTTGCCAGTAGCCCTGAGACTGTTAGAGATAACGTGGGCAGCAGCAGGAACCGAACTCACCCGGTCATCGGTGCTGGTTCCTGCCCAGCTCTGGTCCCACCTTGTAGGTGAGGTTCGAGGAGCGCTGTGCAGCAGGACCATGACGCTCCTGCTGCTTGAGGGACCTGGTGGGCTGCAGGTTTTCAGAAGAGTTTTGAGCAGCGAAATTTGATTTCATAGTGAAGGGTTTACAGGGAGAGGTCAGTTATCCCTGTCAGTTCCTTAGCTCTGGAAAGGGAACACCTGAATTCCCAGCTGGGTCCCAGTATATTTATCTGATCGTGTTGCAGATACCTTAGTTACTTATGGAGATCTAAGATAGTTGCCTAGGTTCAGTGGATGGTTAGTGGAGAGGAGGGGAAACACCTTGATCGTGACTCATCCCGTTGTAGACATCTCCCTAGGATGTGATGACTCACTCTGGTGCTGCCTACCTCTCCGCTGGTGACAGGAGAAGGCTCGACAACAAGCTTCACCTTTAAGAGATGTGACCGTTCAGCGCTAGGGACCTCCGTTGTGACTTGCCCAGCGCGTGCAGCGGTGGCAGTATTAGCAGCAGCGAGTTGGGACGGCAGGACCATCCACTACATGTGTCATCACAGCATCTACCCCTTCCTGGCATGGCGTAGACTGGCAGTCCAGAGTCCGTTCCTCAACAAGCTCCAAACGTTGCATACGAGAGAGGAGGTGGGTCAATGTAATGTGAGAGAAGAGCCCTGGAGGTGATGTCCTGCTTTCTGTCCTCACAGCTGAAGGGGTCAAGGTTGAGGGACCCCATCCTTAAGAATAAATTGCTGGGTGGTCTCCAACAGGCACCAGCTCTAGGCTTTCCATTCTCCAAACCCCAGCCGAAATGTTAAAACTACTTCCCAGGAAGCAGTCGGTTAGGTTTTCCCCTCTGCTTTGATGGAGGCCTCATCTTTTGGCTCTCTAGAGACTTTTTTCTATTTTCCAGCATCAACTTATTCCCATCCAGCTGCTCCTCTGCCCGTGTACCAGCACTGGCCCTCACTGTGCTGCTCCTCGTGTTTAGCCCATAGCGCAGTAGGCAGCAGCTGGACCCCTCCATAGCATGGCCAGGCGAATCAGCCCACGCTCTTCCAGGTGCTTGCTAGAAGATGGGCTCTCCATTCTTCTGGTCCTCGTAGCCCAGGCTCTTCTGCAGCTCCTGCAAGTTTATTTGTCCATCTTGAGTGCGGGGACAGAGCTGATGACACTCTGCAAACCTCACCAGCCCTGCTGGAAATCTCGCGCTTGCTGCATCCAAGGAGTCAGCATGGTTTTTCTCGGCAGCTGCTAGAGCTGGTGTTAGGACATCGAATTTTTGTTCTGGCGGAAATAAGTCTTCCATGAATTCTCCCCAGACAGCAGCCAAAGCAAAGCCTGGAGCGGAAGAATAAACAGGACAAATTTTTAGATACTGTTTTTGTGGGGAAGTTGTGTTGACTCATTTGTCTATCAAACTGATGTTATCAAACCACCGTGAACCCTGCTGCGAATACCCTTATTTCAGCTTCACTTAGTCCTGTTACCAGGCAACTTTAACTGAAGCAAAATACAGCGCTTTCACAGAAATGAGAGCGTGCACATGGGACTGGAAGTGGTTTGACTGTAGTAAAATTAGTTTCATTTTTACTTACGAATTTTTGCTGTTCAACTATGCTGGTACTACTTTTCTACGGTTATGTTTCCATGGCAATTTCTTTTTTTTTTTCATCCATAAATTTTTGCCTAGGAAGAATGTGAGAGCATTGCGCGTTTGTCCAAGCTTTCTGAACGTACGTAGTCTGGTTCAAGCAGTGACTCAGACCTCCCTGAGTCCAAGGCACATCAGCTGGGTGGCTAGGGATCCAGTCTGCCCCACCTATGCAACAAGCCCGATGTGCTCAGCAAGTGCCGAGCTTGCTGCGTGGACCCTCTCAGAGGATCTGGTATTATCGAAACGGGTGGTACTAACAAGCAGTAGAGACCGTTCCCCCACAGCGTGGAGGGATCCTGCTGATGTTGCAGCTTGCCAGGGATGGGGAGACATGTGAAGATATTGAGCAGGAGATCCCACGAAGCCTAGAGATGAACCGTAGCACCTCAGAGCCTCTTCTGGGCATGCTGTGGGAAATGTCACGCTGTTCCTGGGGACCTTCCTACCCTGAGGAAGAAACTGGGGTTGCAAAGTGCCACTGCAGCACAACACTCCTCGCTGACATGACGGAATGAAACAAGTCCTCTTCAATAGGGACAAAAAGGACCGTCACGCTTGAGGGTCACCGTGAGGGTACTCTTCCTATGTGATACCCATCTTCGTGCTTTGGTAAGACACTACGGCGTTGAACGGCGCTTACGCAGAAGAGGCATGGGCGAATCTTTCAGCCCGCTGTGAGTTAAGTCCTAACATTGCTCCCATTTTATGGCTAAGGAGACTGAGGCAGCAGACAGAGGACTGTCAGAGGAGAAACCAAGACTCCCAACTCTATGCTTGCTTCTGCAGAGCACAGGAGAAGGCTTATTACCCAGAGTAAACCTTCAGGCCACCTTCTAATACAGTCACGATGAGAGGCAACAGCAAAAATACCACGTATTTTGCTCGGATTGAACTGCAGGGGCTTTGCTTTGTTTTTTCTCTGATAGAAGCGTCTTCCTCTGAGACGGCAGAACTGGATGTGACTGTTCTGGCTATAAACGACCCATGACTCGGGCTGCAAATATCTTGAGTTCCCAATAAATTAGTGCCAACTACAGCTTCAGATGTTAATTGCCAGGGAAAAGTGGATTGGTTTGGACATCATAAGGCAGGGGAAGGAGGGTAGCTACATGCCTTTGGCAGCATTTCTTATTTTAATTGCGGCTCCTTGCGTATTCACGGGAATGAACCTCGTAGCCCGCACCCGAGCGTACAGTCAGCTGGAACTTTATTAAGATTTTCTAGCGATGCTCCAAGCGGAAAGCACTGCTGAAGCCATGAGAAGCAGCACCAGAAATAGAAAGCTGTGTGGTTTGCTACATGTAATGCTCTGCAACCAGCTTGAAGCACTTGCTGAATTAATCCCCTATTTAATTAATGCTACTGTAATCCCTCAGATAAAAGAGCAGCTCAGGATTTGTTCAGAAATGCTGTCGTGTGCACAGTAATGTATATTAATGTATTTAAAAAATGCAGTCATCAAGAGTTTTCCCTCCCTTCCCAGCCTGGGCCACAATAAGAAATGATTTTAAAAGCACTGTTCTCTAAAAAGTGGGGTTAGAGATTGAAAGAGAAATGAATGAAGGTCTGTGACTAGACTTCCCAAAACGATGAAATCGGTTTGAAAACCATGCGACACCAACCGAAAACCCAAATAGAATTTCTTTTGAAAGGTTTTCTGGCTTCTGAGTCTGTGGTTCCCTGGTCGAAGTTTTTTTAGGTTTTTTTCCCCCCCTTAATTGACAATTGCAAGAAACAAGCTTAAAGAAATGGCCATGAAAGCTTAATCTGGCACTTAGTGACGTGCCTCCAGGAACCAGCGCTCCAAGGAGACATTCGATAGGATGCTAAAACTGCAGCAACCATCAAAACGATTGCGGGAACGCGTCTGCTCGTGTAACAGGGCTGTTGCACCCTGTGTCGCACCTCTCCTGTCTCTGGGTGACAACCTCCTAGGCCCGGGGCCACCCAAAATGCCAGAGAGCCTGCGAGGTTTTGCTCTGCTCGGGGACATTCATTGTAGGAAGCTAAACTCCTACCACGGACAGTCAAATGCTGCTGGAGGCTGGCAACCAGAATGCTGGGACCCTCTTTTTATTATGTTTGCAGCAAATATTTAGGATACACTAATGCTTCTCAGTTACCAATGTGGAGCTTGGAAACATTTAAGATGCAGTTAAGGAGGAGTGGTCCAGACCTGTTCTGTCGAAGGGTTTTGTAGTTGGGAGTTTCACTTTTCCATCCTAATGCAAACTAGTAAATTTGTAACGAAAGAATTTTTAGAAGTGACAGTTTTTCAAAGGCGTTTTCGTACTTACAGTTTCCTATTCTCATGTGTTCCTTGCTGGAAGAACAATGAACGCTCGCTAGCTTTTGGCAGCATTTCTAAAGATGCTGCGGATTTTGTTATTCTTGTTATTATTGATTATGAAAATTAATAACTTTGTTTTTTAAAAGCAGGGGTTCATTTCCACAGTATGGAAAATCCATTCGCCTACCCATCCTTGATTACTCGCGGTTACATGCCAGGACTTTCTATTTCAGATGACCAGCCCTGTCCCTTTTATGTCCCTTGCAGATACTCGCAAATCACGTTTCTGGATGCACAGCGATACACACACACACAACACACAAATATGCAAAGCGCTTTGTGGGAAATACATGGAATTAGCTCAGAGATGGAAAGAGCTGGGGAATTGCAGTGCGAGGTCGGTGCAGCAATAGGCAGAATAATTTCGGACTAAAAATGCTTCAACAAAACAGTTCCCGTTTTCCAACAAGTTAGGCTAAATACAAGCTTTCTGCTCAAACTTGCAAGGTAATTACTGAAGGAAGCATATGGTGACTACTCTGAAGTGTTGGAAGGGGATCAACACTAGGCAAAGCTATGGAGTCGTTTAGCATTGGTGCAAGTGGGTGTTATGTGGAAGTAACAGGATAGGACTTGGCGTTGGAGAAGCGGTAGGTGGTCTCTTGGGAGAGGTGCTGAACCGAGCCGTTCGGCATGCATCAGCGTGCCATGGAGGCAGCTGCGGGGTGTCCACAGAGCTGCCGAGGGCGGGTGCACGGGGCTAAATGTGCCGGCAGGTGCCAGGGTGCTGCCGCGGGCTGGTGCAGCACCTGTTCTGGGTGCCAGTGAGGTTGGATGGGGACGCGAAGCTGGTGGCAGCGCTTTGTTTCTGCAGGTTGCATGAGGAAGCTGGCTTTGCCTCCAGCATTAAAATATTTGGGGGGCCAGCGTGGGAGAACTGTTGGCGGGAAGATGACCCTCAAATGAGACACAATGAGGTGCTCAAATGAGGTGGGCCAATGCTGATCTTGAACAGACAGCAAGAGATGTCATATCGACGTCTTTCTGCCATCTCTTGGGAGGAGAGGAGCCAAACTATTGCCGAGCAAGACAAAGGCCTGCAAAGTCTTTGTTGTGGTGGGCTCTGGAGAGTCCTTATAATGCGGTTGTGTTCCTCACAGTGACAGGAGGGTGGTGAGGAGTGATCCAGGTTGCCATCGTTGGGTTTGAGCAGAAGCAGAGCCTGGCTGCCCTCACCAAGGATGGTCTTGGTCAAGGCCGACCTCGCTCCGGGAGGCTTTACTGAAACACCCCGTCCATGGGGGCTGTCAGCCCAGTCTGGTCTTCTGCTCCTGCTCACACAAATCTGGCATGGAAAGACCAGGAGAAAAGCCAAATGAAACCCTCTCTGCGCCACTGGTGCGCCAGTGTGGGATTCAGAGGAGATCCCTGTGCGTGCTGCATCAGCTACGTGACACCGCTTGTGATAGTAATACAGCTGTGCCATAATCATGGCCTTATGTAGATACCAAAAGTCCTTCTGTCAGGATGATGAACAAATATGTGATTGTGTATGTGGAGCGTACGTGCCGATGCACAGCGTCGACAGATTAGTGCTGCCCCAAAGACATCAATCAACGTGAGTCTGTATTCAAGAGCTGAGCTTTGCAGATCGATACGTCTCTGACTAGTTGAAAGTCCAGCTCCAGACAGTTGGAGCTCAGCCTCTGCCAAGCACGGAGAGGTGGCCGCCCCCCTGGGAGTTAGCCGAATTATTCAAAGCCCGGTGAGGTAACTGTTTTAATAAATCCTCTTTAGCTCCAAGTTGTTTTCTCTGCCGTAGATAGAAAAGCCTAGCTTTCAAAGGTTAAATATTAATAGCCTGCTCCAGCTGCTCTTTCTGTAAAGGCTGCAGAGATAAAATGCCTGAGATCCGGAGATGCAGCCACTAGATGTGTCGCTTCAGTCCCAGAGCCTGAAGTTTCAAGTAGAAAGAACATCAAGAAGATGATGTAAAGCCGCCTCACTGTCAGAGCGGTGTTTTTTAATGCTGTTTGCTTCTGAAACCTGAATGAAATGTATGTTTTGGTTTGTGTTTGGAGGGGAGGGTTTGTTTGTGCCTCTGGGCAGGGATCTCCAGAAATCTCTGCTCCAACCACTTTGGTCCAGGGCTACACCAGCCTCAAAGTGAGGCGAGGAAATTCAGTCTCAGCTGTAAAAGAGAGAGATTTCTGCACTGCAAATGGTCTTGTTTAGCCTAACGAATCCGTACCTGAGCCCATTCCCCCCAGTACGGTCTCTAGCTACATTTGCCTTGGAGGCACCAAGTTGGCAGGGCGTAGGAAAATCCTTGTGGGAAGAGAAGGCTGAACTCATTGAGTCAACAGAGTTGCATCCTCCTGGGCAACGGGCGCCTGAGATCTGTGAATCTCACATTATCCAATATCACTTTATCCTTTCTTCGTGCTTCCATCCTGCCCATATCAAGCCTGTGGTCTGTTGTCTTCTGCTGATGTTGTCCCCTGCTGCACGTCTTCTGTGCAGCACCGGGCGTAATGGGGCTCTGCTCCGTGGCGGTGATTCCTAGCTGCTAGGTTTCCCCTGGGAAAGATACTTCAGATTGAATAAGGTACAGCTAAAAATGGAAATGCATAATAAAATGGTGGAAAAATAGGAAGAATTAGTAAGTAAAGAAAGTGAAGCGTGGCAGATCTTTAAACACAAGTTCTTTAGATGCATAGGTGGCATTTGCAGACCATAGGCATGGGTTCATATTAGTAGATATACTCTGTTTCTATACCAAACTATGCATAGTTAACAACTTTAACCTTCCTTTGCAAATCAGTCTCCCCTCCCTTAATCCCATATGCTTCTTCTAGTTTGTTTGTAAGTGAGACAGTAGCAGCAATGCTAAAGAGAGAAAGGTTATGTACCCTATTGCATGAAGATGCTGATGTGCTAGATGAGCCCCAAGTGCTCTTCTCGCACACTTGGGTCTGTTTTACATGCTATTAATTCTGCCTTCAGAAAGTCTCTTGTAAGTTAGTTTTAGCCTCTAGTGGAAGAAGGCAGCTGACCTCGATCTACTTTATATTCAGCACAAACTCACAAGGTGGAAACGAGCGGCTATCAGCCGAAGTGAGGAAAGTTGTAACTTGATGATGTGTCTAAGCCCATAAACTCCAAAGTGCCTTTGGGCAACTTGGAACAACTCAGGCTAATAAGTACATGGGCGCCTATGAAGCATTACACACTTTTTTTCTTTACCAGATATCCTGCTTTTTCTCACCAGTGCCTCAGGCTTAGTTAGATGGGACTGCAGGGAGCAGGCTCCGGGTGCAACCGTCCTTTGGGTGTTGGAGACTTTACTGATACTAGGAATTTCTCTCTTTGGGGGAAGGAGGAGTTGAGGTTTTTAATAAAATGCATTTAAGATTCTGTAGCTAAAAAAAAAATCTATCAGCTAGAAAATAGATATCGCCTCCTGTTTGCTCTATCTTGGAGCTTGGTCTGGAGACAGACCAAGCCGAGTTGCAAATCTTGGCGTTAAATAGCGGGATATGGGGAGAGAAGGGCAAATGTCCCCTTGCTGTCAAATGCGATCCCGCCTGCAGCCAGGCTCTGACACGAGCGGCCCCATCCCGCGGCCGCCCTCTCGTCCTTCTGGTCAGCTAACCTGCTGTCTCCTTCTTCCAGAGGAGACGACGTTCGAGGCTGGAGTCAAAGTTCAGATCCACAGCCAGTCTGAGCCACCGTTCGTCCAAGAGCTTGGCTTTGGCGTGGCCCCTGGTTTCCAGACCTTTGTCGCCACCCAAGAGCAAAGGGTAAGTGCCTGATTTCATTTTCCTACCCAAAGCCCTCTAATGGGTCAATATGTGAGGTCACTTCTATGGAAGGAAGCCCCTTGAGAGGTGTTTCATGATTAACAGCTGTTTTCAGCCCAGACACCCTTTGCTTCAAATTGCTCCTCCAGTTGGCTAGCTTGGCTTGGACGAGGACAGGTTTTACGGTGTTGCTTCCCTCACATTGCCCAGAATTGTCACAGCTTTGGCCGCGGAAGGGTGTTCATCCCTGGTAATTACCCTGGCTTGCTCTGTTATTGCTACGGTTCAGCTATGGCAGTCGCAAAATGTGTTGGGTACCTTCCAACGCCCTGCAAAAGGATGCTTTTTGCCAAAAGGATCCCACATGCAAGGGATAAAAGGAGTTCAGAGGAGAACATTTCATTAGGTAAATGAGCTTGAATCCTTACAGGTAACACAGAAATACTTACATTATTTATTATAACCAGGGATGGGAAGCTCGTTGCTCCTCATACAACACTCTCCCTGCATCCCGACAGTGACATGTCGTCACGGATGGCTGTGATGAGACGTAGCATTGTTAGACCCAGATCCTTGCTCAGAGTTTGGAAAGCTGGCCAGCAGAATAAATCCCTTTCTCAGTTTGGTCCCAACGCTGGCGTTTTTAGCCTTCCTGCTTCATTGTGTCTCTCATTTTCCTTTGTGCTCCTGCATTCGCCTTCAGATGAGACATGAATCAGATTCGGGAAACACAACAGGAGCTGTTTGAGGGTTTGCTCTGATTGAACCTCAGTGGGGAATCAGAGCCGCGGTACTTGTATTTCAGCTTAGAAGAGCAATTCACCACCAAATGTATCCTGAAGCCAAGGCATCTCTCCATGGACACTGGTACCAAAATGCACCTGAAGATGCTGTATTTCAGTGAGCCTGGGTGCAGATCCTCTCTCCTCCGTGAGGACGCACGCGTGCATAGGCATGCAGGAGAGAATAAATGGTGTGGGTTCCCTGTAGGCGAGTGCCAGGTGGAGGCTTCTCAATTAAAGCCAAGAAAGGGTTTTTGTGTTGTCAGTCTGTATCTTGTGGGAAGCCCGGTGGGTTACAGAAAATGAGCAGCTTTATCGGAGCGCAGAGCACTTGTTTTGAGCATAACGCCTTGGTAACAGGGAAGGTGGAGGACTCTTCAGGGGCCGAGGCAACAGCTGCTGAAGTACAGAGCAGCTGCTCTCTCCTCGACACATCATCCTCCAGCCAAGCCTCAGCCTTGTATGGGTTTGGACTCCTTAGACACGCTGACTCCTCCTAAAGCATGCTGAGCCCAGCTTACTGCCCGGGTAGAGCTTGCTGGATGGTCATCAGAGGTGAGGTTGAGACGGGAGGATATTTGCTTCCCGTGTGTCCGAGTGGACTGGGCTCTCTCTGCCTTGAATGTGCCACCGCTGAAGCTGGAGGTGAGACCCCCCTCGTGCCCGTGGGCAGCGATTCAGCCATCTCAGCTCCATGCTGGACCGCTGCCATCAGGGAAGGGCTTGATGCTTGGAAAGGCGATGGACCAGGCATTGCCGTAGGGCGTCCAAGGTGCATGCTGCCGGCAAGAAAGCCACGTTGTCCAGGTGGTTGCCCATGGATTCAGGAGACCTGTGTCAAGGTGGCTTCTCTGCCCCAGGCTCAGCCAGTGGAGAAAGCAGCTAAGTTAAACTTCAGTCCTGACCATTGGGGAGAAGTTAATGTTCATTTGTCCTTCAGCGGCTCTTGGGCCTTTCTCTGCCCTTCCCTACCATACAATTGCATATGGAGGGCTGCAGGGCTGCATTTCCCGAGAGGGGCATGGGAATATCCACATAAGCCAACTCATTAGGGAAATAAGAGAAGCGATAATTTAATTGTTCAGAATTATCCCAAGTCTTGGAAACCAGCCAGTCGTGGGTATTTTTTGTAACCTGTGCCTGTTTGCTCGACACAAATCCTTCCACGTGTCCCCAGCATGTTCCCTTCTCCCAGCAGCTGCCTTGTGCTACTCTGGAGGAATCGGCAGTATCTGGTATTACTTATGTAGGAAATACTGCGAGATAAAGAATCTGGACAGAAAAATGATTAATTAGCACCAGAATTGTTGGCAGTGATTACTGTACTTTGAATCCCTTGTCTGTCCCATCTTGTGTTTGGGTATCTCTGATGCATGTTGGCACCGAGGGTGAAGCTACCGTTCAGCCAAGCAGCAAAGAGCAGGGTGGGCTGGAGATGACTCATGGGGTCCAAGCCGGCGGCTGGCAGCTTGCAGACGTCGTCCCATTTTACAGGGCGGCAAAGCGACGTGCCAAAGGGCGTAGAGGAACTCGGTGGTGGAGCAGAGCATCCTGCGTCAGGGGCCTTGCCGGGACCGGTTACGCTAAGAACGGCGGTGCAGCTCTGGCTCTTCCATCCCCAGCCTGCACATCTGCTTGAGCAAAACCCTCTCCCATTCCGAAACTTTTAAGACGGCTGCTGGAAATCTTCCCCTCGTGCTTCACATCCCATCGCCAGCATTAGCTGTTTTGTTATTTCTATTTAAAAAAAAATAAAGGAATTTTGCAAGGGATCCTATTAAGAAGAAAAGTAGCGGAGAGAGGGGAAACCACATTCCTCTGCCAAATCCCTCCTTCTGGGGAGGGAAGATGGATAGAAGATGATAAGGAAAATAGGTATTTTGGGGAGTCTCTTGGCTTGAAAGTGTTTTTTATTCCCCATATACCACAGCGCAGGGCTGGGGCTATGCAAGGGCGGGAGGTCCCCCTTTGATCTGAACCTAAAGACACTGAGTTGTTTTTCATTTAGAGCCAACCTGGCCTAAAGAAATTGTCCTTTTATCATGTTCTAATTGACTCTGTCCACCCCAAAACGGTGGCACCATTGGTGGGTTTTGCACTGCTTCACTGGAGGACCAAGAAATGTGCACCCGTGCTCAGAGAAGAGAGGACCTGTTTCCACTGTTGTGGGCACCGTAATGCTGGGCCTCGCCCACCTTCTCAAACCCCAAAAGGATATTTATTTGTGGCTGGGTTAGAAGGTTGTTGCTCTATTTCTGGCCCGGTTGCTGCCCCCTGCGGCCTCAGGCAAATCTATCCCTTCGCCCCCCCGTCCCTGAGAGGATGATCTCATTAAATGTCACTTTAAAATTAGCCACCGGGCTGGTAGCTGGGAGTGCAGACGGGAAGGAGCCCTTGAGGTTGGGATCCACCCACTCCATCAGAGGTCAGGGTGGGTTCCTGCTAATTAATTTGCTTCCCCACTTCGTTTTACGTGCAAATTAATGCTTCCACCTGGTCGCACCAATGGGGACCTGGTCCCTTCTCTCTGGTGGCACCTTCTTGCCTTGCTGCTGCCTGCAGGGATTTTCCTCTTGCATCTGCTCAGACCAGCCCCTCTCCATGGCTGGGACGATCCTGCTCCTACGGCGGCTTTGGCGACCTGGGGGAATTTGTCCGTCTGTCGCTGTGTTCCCGTTGGTCTGCAGCAAGCCGCCCACCTCCGGAGGTGCATCCCGGGGCTCCCGCCGGCATCTGGAAATCAAGCCCCTCTTCTCCTCCTGCAGAGCCCAAACCCTGCCTCCAGCTCTCCGATCTCTCCGCCAGCGTGACACTTTTAGGAAATGTTTGTCGGCTTGGTGATGTTAATGCCGTAACGGTGTTGTGCTTGCTCACCATGCAGCCACGGCAGTAAAACGCACCGATGCGGCGGCACCGCGGCGCAAAAACAACTTTGCCAGCAGATCCGTTGCGCTTGCTGAATCGGTGAAAGCAACCCTGCAAAGACGATCCAAGCTGGACGTTTTCTCCATAAAATACATCTGTACAGTTATATAGGGCAATTTTTTTTTTGCTGCAGACACCTGGCTGAAACAGCTGCTTTCTGTCCAAAATTGCTTAAAATAAAGAGACTCCGTCTCCTTGCTTGGAGTTTGAGAGGAGCTGGAGCGGAGCTGACTTGCTAAGCCTGCAGAAGTAACTTAGGCTTTGATAGAGGTAGCGCAGAAAAAGGTGTGCAATGGACCATTGCAATTAGAAAAAGGGTGTTTAGGTGCAGGATGATGAAAACCATCTTCTCTGGCTGCTTTTGTGTAAACCATGACGGTGGCCTTGTCTGCAACGCGGCGCTCTTCCTCTAGAAGAAACCAGAGTGGTCTCAGAGAGAGGAGAGAAAACTGTCTCGGGCCCGGAAAAGTGGGACTGGGAATATCGATGCCGTTAAGGGAGAGGAACATGGAGACGTCCGATGGCCTGGAACCGCTCGCATCGACGGACAGGAGCGGAGAGTGCTCCTTCCCCGGCTCAGTTGCTCCTCGTTCCGCCGCGAGCGCAGCGCGTTAGGGAAGATGAAACGCGCACTAAAACAGCAATCTCTGCCAACGTGACAATAAAAATTTAAGAGGTTTCAATTAAGCAACAGGTTCAAAGACAGAGCAATATTGTTTAATAGGGCTCTAGCGCGCCTCGGAGACTCATCCCCTCGTAACGTTTGCACGGGACAGAGAGCATCAGCTACCAAAAACGGCAGTATCACGATCTGTAATTACACGTGAGCTGCGAGAGCAGGTCTTGGGGTGGCAGCGATAACTCTCAGGCCTCTGTTTTTGAGCCACCGTGCAGGCAGTTGCGTTTGAAAAGGTCACCCGTCACAATTCAGTAGCATTTTGCAAAGTTTCCTAATGCCGACAACGTCTTCTACCCACAATATCGCACCTCCTCCCAGAAAAACACGAGCGCTGCGATTTCTTTCCGTTTCCCTCAATCCCACACGCTCTCCCGGTTGATTCTCCCCCCTATATTTCGTTGGACTCTAAATTAATTAAACTACTGGGTGAAGCAAATTGGCAGGCGGCCGGGGCCAGCCTGAGCGACAGCTTCGGCTCGGCGCGCAGGGAGGGCTCGGAGCCGGAGGACGCGCACGCGGGAGGGATCGCAGCACTGCTTTCGGAGGGCACCAGCGGGGTTTCGCTTGGAAAACTGCGTTTGGCGCGAATCAGCCCCTTTGCAAAAAGATGCACGGCAGTCGAAAGAAAATGGGTTTGAAGGGAAGCAATGGAAAGGATGCATCCGAACGAGCAGAGATTGAAAAACACGGACTCATTTAGTTTAAAAAAGAGGCCAGAAAGAGAGAGCATCTCTGGTGTATATGCAGTAATGGTTTGGGTGCTCCTGTTAACCCCTCGCAATATTGCAAGGGAAAGAGGGTTTTTAAACAGACTGAAAGCTGGTCGCTGAGGACGGGAAAGCGGGTTTTTTTCTTCCCATGGCAAAGACCTGGCCTGCGCTATTGCTGCGTGAAGGTATCGCAAAGGCCAGGAGCTTCGTAGGGTGCAACGTCCGCCGCGCACCCCCCAATTGGGTCACGCACCTAAGATTTTGGCCAACATATTCAAGCAACATGAGGGCAATGCCTTTGCATGCCCAGACATGCTGCTTTTCCAGTGACCACTCAAACTGGGTGCACTGGGACTATGGGCACTGCAGCTTTGCTGGGGTGCGGGAAGGGTTAAGCGCGCGCCGGTAAAGACAGCTCTTCCGACACTTCCTTGAAGGGAGCAAATGGGAAGGAACAGATGGATTTACACCGAGAACAGCCCTGCCCATGAAGGGAGACAGTAAATAGAGAAATTCCAGCATCATTAACTGGGAGATGGCGACAACAAGGGCTGCAAGCTGTGTGTGCCTGGAGGTTTTAAGTATTTTTACAAGTGCTGAAGCCGGCTGGAAGTGCAATGCTATTAAGCCAGTGCTCTGCGATGTCTCATTAAGGAGCAGAGATTTCTGGTTGTTGTTTCATTTGGAGCAAATGCGAATCCACTCCATCTAGACTTTGCCGTGTTCAAGCGTGGGGCTTTGGACATCCCTCCTTGCAGCCTGAAGTTTGGTCACGTCATGTGCGGCAGGTGGGTCCTTCCCGGATCCACACGTACATGTGTCTCGTCCCATGGAGAAGGCAGGTATGGCCAGAAACCAGCTTTTGTCCTGGTGCCACGGTTCACCCTAGGTCAGTGCATCCCTCTTCCTCCGCGAAAAATTCCTCCTGGCGAGGTGGAGGATTTGCCGGGATCCTGCACGGACCCCACGGCAGAGCCAGGAGCAGGCGAGTCCCGGACCTGATGCTTTGCAGAGACGGCGCTGGGGAAAACACCAATCTGCTCTGGATAAAAACACCGTCTTCGATCCAGCCAGAGCCTGGAGATACCCGGCGATGGCTGGATGCTGCAGGACGAGCCTGGGGAGCGGGGTAGGAGCCAGACGCAGTGTGGTGCCCAGGTGGCTTTTTTAACTCTGCCAAAACTCTTCTCCATGCTGGAAATGCCACCAGTCCGCATCTTCCCTGCTGCAGAAGATTAAACGCGTAGATAAAACGGAGATAGGCATTTAAAAAAAAGACCTCTGCAGCTCAGGACACATGTTTGCAGTTAGCAGGAGGCCTGGTGCCAAGAGCAGAGCACGAATGGCAGCTGCTTAAGCCAGGAAAGAGGGATGCTGCGGGGATCAGGTAGTGTCAAAACACAGAGCAGGGCCGCTGTCCCCGTCTGCAACCCGTTCCCACCACGCGGGGCTTCGTCGCAGTGCCTGGGCTGTGCGTCCCGCATTTCTGTAAAGCCATCCTCTCTCCCGTTGTATTTCGGGAAAGCAAATCCGTCATGCGTTTATGGAGATGGGTCAGTTTGTTCCTTCCCTTTCCGAGCCTGCCAGTTTGTAACTGATTGGCTCCCTCCTTTGTAGCGGAGACTGGGCGAATTTAAAAAGCATTTAATTCATTAATTAAGCATTAATGTTTGTGAGCGGGCGAGGAGGCGAGTTTGTCAACCTCAATTAGACGCCAAAGTCGCGTTTCTGTGAGCAGGAGAGGCCGCCGTGCCAAGGAAGGTTGCACGTGGGCAGCCCTAGGAGAGCTGCCACGGCGGCCGAGCAAAATTACGGATCAGCGTTACTTTTCCGGGCGAACCATCAGGAGCCCCTGGATGAAGCGGTTTTGTGCCTGTTGCCTTCTCCCTCCTGGCCGCGCTTGTGCCACCGCCAGCGTGTGGTTTCGCTCCGGCCATCGGTGCAGAGCATCACCCCGTCGCGCTGCGGAGCTGGATGAGCGGAGGCATCCGCAGGTCCTGCAGCATCCTTCGCCTGTCCTGCTGCCTCCACACCGGAGCCCTTCGGGGCTAAAATCAGCATCGTCCGGAGGAGGCAAAGCAATTCCCTGGAGAGGACAAGCCGGCTGCGCTGTTGCGCGCTGTTCAAGGGGCTCCGAGGAAAAGAAATCACATGCAATTAGCTTCTCTCCCACTCACTGCGTTTCTGTGCCTGCAAGCCGCAGGATCGCTCCGTCGCCCGAGTTGCTATTTACTGGCCAGCCGGGCAGTGCCGGCTCCGTAACGTGCTCTTGGAGGCGACGCGAAGGGCCCGCGAGCTTTGCAGGCGGGATTTCCAGTGCCACTAGCTAAATGGTTTCACTCGAGCAGCTCCTCGGGGAGGTATGGCTGGAATATAAGGGCCTTGCTTGAGGTTGCATTTCCCGGTAGAAAAGCACCCATGCTGGCTAGGAGGGGATGAAGAGGGCTTCAGGGTGCTGTCGCCCACCTGCTTGGAGCATCTCTTTCCATGCCAGATGGACTATTTGAAGGCTACAAGCCAAGCCAGCCCAGGGACTGGATCTTCTCCCCTTTGAAGGGTGACGGGGAGCATTTCAGCGATGCGCCCGGTCAGGTGGAGATGCAGCAGTGCTGGCAATCCTGCGTTTGCATCTCCGGGGTTGGAAGCGACGCTGTTGTGGCTCCAAGCACAGGCTGTAACAGCTTGGCTGCCTTCCGAGATAATTGGAAAATAAAAGGTTGAGACGGGAGCTGACAACATCAGAGACTTGGCACGTCGGCACCGCTCACCAAAGCTGCCCGGGGGAGGTGGCAGGAGCTCTCCTGGCACTGTCACGCCGGGCTTTGGGGATGCCACAGCCCGTTTTCCCCCAACCCACATCCAAATTATCAGGGGAGGGTGCAGCAAGATTTATGAAATGCAGCTCCCGATTTCTGCACGGAGCCCGGTCTCCGGAGATGTGCCTCCTCCCGCCGCTCTTCGGAGAGGACCCACAGCTGTGTCTGGTGGCTGAGCAGGCGGGAATTTGCTTCTGATTACAAATTACATAGCACTAGGGACGCGGCGTGCCTTTGAAGCTATAATTACAGTGGAGGCTCCAGGTAACAGCCCTTGATGAGCCCCTCGGAGAGAGAGGAGTTCATCGACGTGCTCAGGGGAGGCAGAGTCTAGCAGCCTGCAAGCCCGGGAGGATTTGTCTGTACGATCTTGCCTGTAAGAAAAAAAAAAAGTACAGATTTGCCTGTAAAACTTCCTCATGAATCGGCCCTTGCAGCAGCATTTCCACCGAAAAAATGATGGGCAGAGAAGCGCACAGCTTCCCAGGACCTCCGTGCAGCGTCAGCTCCCCCGGCGTGCGAGATGCTTTCCCTGTGGCCTTGGCATTTCTGAACTTTGTCCAGCCCAAAAGATGGATGGCAAGTAGCCTCTGCCCAAAAGTACGTGCAGGAAATATCTGCCTTGTGTTGCAAATTGTAAGAGCAAGGTATCGAGATAAAACAAGGAAGGAAGAGCATCGAAGGGACCGTGTTGTCCGTGTGGGGGCTGTCCCGGTGCTTGCCTTGGTTTGCCGGTGTTCCCGGTCCGGCAGGGCTGGAGGAAAGCTGGCTCCTCGCCGCGAGATGGGCCGTGGCTCCGTTGATCGAGGAGGGTTTAATTAAGCATTTAGGCCCTGCATCTCCTGCGGACGCTGTGCCAGCGCACAAGCACCGTGGCTCAAATCCAGCATTGGCCAAATGAAAAGTATTTAAGCCAACTATCTGATTGTGGCTCCCATCATTCTCTGATCCCGTCACCTACGTTCGGAATAAAATTTAAAGGGCTTAAAAGATTTGTACGGAGTTGCGCTCAGAAGAGGGCTGATTCCATCGGAGACGACGGTTATTTATTCTCCTTTATCATACAATGTGCAACATATGGGCCCCTTTCTCCGCTGCGGATGACTAAATGATGGCATCTGGTGCTCTGTTATGTTGCAAGTGTAAAGCAAATGAGAAAAGATCCCCTTCAAACGGCACTTTGCCAGTGCCGCAAAGACGTACTTGATGCTTTCATTCAAAGGTGCTGCTTTGCTGACTCCCAAAACCATCCTGTTTAGAGCCGGCTCCGTTTCTTGGAGGTCGCGGAATCGCTGGGAATTGCTTTTTTTTCTTTTTTAATCCCTCAGCTGTTTCGCTGCAGATGGGATCCTTCCTTCGCCGTCTGCGTCTTTGCACCTGCTGGGGAAGGCGCCTGCATTTCCGATCGTCACCGCAGAGCGTGGGGACGGCGTGGTGGCCCCAAGTGGCCAAACAGCTCTTAAAACCCCCCACTTTGGGGTTAAAAGCAGCCAGAGCAGCAACACACGTTAGGCAGAGTTTAGGAGCTCCCTGTTCAACACGCCGGAGTTTGCAGCTCTCGGCGAATGGCCCGGGGCACCCAAGGGAGATGCTAGATCGGGGCGGGTGGAGCAGCCTGGGCAGATCCATCCAGGCACGTGCAGGATCCTGTTTCTTGCACGTGTCCCGATCCAGAGCAGACCACTCAGACCTGCCTGTTGTTGAACATTGCTGGAAGGTTTTCTGCCTCATCAACACTCATTTTCCCAGCATGTGACTGGATATGAGCCCATGTCCCTGTGGAAGAGCGCTGTGAGCTCTTACAGCCCTGTTCAAGCTCTTACCTAGTCCCTCTGGGAGGGATTTTTGGCCAGTGAATGCTTGCAGAAGCAGAGGAAGGGAGCTGGCTATTTTCTGCTTTTCAGGATGATGGGGAAAGCCAGATAACCAAGGGGAGGTTCACCATTGCATTGAGACCCCCCCCCCATCATGTTTGACTACACAGGAGCTGAGCCTTTCTAGGGGATATCCTTGGGCTTGTGCAAGGAAAGGCCTTGACCTATCTTCTTGTCATGGCAAGGATGGCTCAGCTAGAGGGTTGGCTGTCCTGGTCCATGGCCAGCGACGGGTCGTTCCTTGAAGTCCTCACCCCAGGGAGACCAGCCAGGATGCAGAGAGCTGCAAGAGAGTGGCTGAGGCCAGATCCTGACCCTGTGGGAGACCCTATGTGGCATCAGTTGGCTTGGGTGGGAGAGGGCTTGCTGCCCTCACCTTCGAATCGACCTACACTCACCTCCAGATCGGTTCCTGGAAGGCTCTGGAGCACTTTGGAAAGGCTCGAGGCGTTTTGGTTGTAGCTGACGGCGTGAAGTCGGCTTGCGATGCCTCGCACCTCTCCGGCAGCCAGCAGGCCCTGCCCGCCCGCCTCGTAAAACCTGCATCAGGCTGTTGGGGAAGGAAGCGCTGGGGAACCAGTCCGTTATCGGCAGCTGCAGTAAGCAAACTGCGGGAATAAGCCAGGTGCCTCTGGATTAGGTGCCTGGGAATTGTTCCTAGTGAACCACAAAGAGAAGGAGTTATTTTGGCTTGGCTGCGAGGTAGTAGGAGTTGACAGCTCATCTAACCCTTCCACGGCAGGTCCACCTTCACTAGTGCTTGGCAGTTGCAGTTGGATATGCTTCCTGTCCTCGCTGTAAGACAAGTTCTTGCCAACATCACATCTTCATCTTGCTGGCTGCAATATAAGTCCGTTATGGGTTCCTAGCTACCGAATGATTCATAAGTGAAAGCCAAAGGGAGTTTCCCCAGCGCTCCAGCCTTGCACGCTGATGCACAAGGGTGAGCATCTCTTCACAGGGTGCTTCGAAGAGCCTGGGGACATGCTCACACCAGAAATCTGGAGCAGAGCTCTCCGAATCCCTCCTGTCGCAGGCATTTTGTCGTAATTACGCCAGGTCCATGCCTGAAGGTTTCGTGGGGTGGTTACTCATTCAACACTGGGTGCAACGTGCCTCCACTTTTGGGTTGTCTCTTTTCTCCTCCCTTTCCCGCACGGCTCCAAAAGAGACCCAGACAGCCCAGAAGAAGCACAGCAGAGCCTAGCTGTTAGGTCCTAGGCTTGCAGTCCGTCACCATATGTTTACATATTTATTTTAGAGTGAGATTAATGTTAGCACATTTTTAAAGGAATGTTTTTGTTCCGCCAACCTGCTTTGCCGGCGAGAAACGTTCTGTGTTTGGAGCAAAGCACAGCAAATTGGACGCAGCTTTAAAACATTACGGAGGAGGGGTTAGGGGAATGAGACACAGTGCTATTTTCTGCTCGCTAGCAAAGAGTATTGCAGAGCATTTAACAAAGATAAAGAGAAACGGGAAAGGCTGCCAGGCTGCAGACAGAAGGGGAACAGGTAGTTTTGGCTGGGAGGGGCCAGAGAGCAACTGTTTTTCCTCCGGGATATCCTGGGCTCTGAATGAGAAGGTTTCTGTGGTTGACTGTGGAGTTCTGCTTTTCTCATCTTTGTGTTTGTGCTCCGAGGTGTTAAATAAAGTGGTAATAGCAGCAGAAGGGTTTGCATTGCATTAGCACTGAGCACACCAGGTTATGAGCCAGGACTATGCGCGCTGGTGTGCAGGCACAGGAGAGGAAAATAGATCTTCATCATCGTCGGATGCCAGGAGGGCAGATAACCTCTATCGGCTCCGATTGCCGCTCCGGGGGCTGCTCCTGAGCGCTGGTGCCGGGAAGAGGACACGACTGAGTCGTCTCCCTCCTCCGAGCCTGCAGGGAGCTCGTGCTCTGCAGACCTGCACCAGCTCCCACCATAGCACCCATCTGAGCCAACCCATCCCTCCGTGGGGAAGGCAGAGGGTTGGAGGCTCCTTAGTGCATCAGGTCCTCAGGAGCTTCCCTTTCCTTGGCATTTTTGCCTTTTGTAGCAAGCGCTTGTTACTGACCCATTCTTGATCCTTTCCATTTGCCTCCCGAGGCCCTGGCCTTGTTGCTCACAGGGCTCTGAAGGTTTTAATCTGGTGCATTCGTTACCGCTGAGTAAAGTGCCTGAGGAAGGGAACAGTGCGAACGTGGCAGCTTCGCTCATGCTGTCACCCCTATCTGCTCGCTTAAGGCCACTGGTGCTTTCTGCCTGGAGATCAGAACAAGCCTGAGACGGGAGCCATCGACACACCGGTGCCGACGAGCCCGTGCTCGCGCTCGCCAAAGCCAGAGGCAATTTGCAGGAGCAGGATTTTACTGACGGGGCTAGGAGGACCTGAAAGTGCAGCTGCAGAGCTGCATCCTTGGAAGAGAAAGGACAGGTTTGGGAAGCCCTGCATCGTGTCCTCTGCTAGTTGTTGCATGAAAATGCCAGGTCTTCTCCGCAGTGATGCGGGAGTCAGCTCCGATGTCCCCGTCCGGACGAGCAGAGCCATCCACACGCTGTGGCTGGGCAGACTGGGTCAGACTGGGAAGGAAGGGAAGGGTGACCAAGGTGGTTTTCAGCTTCAGTGATGATTCAGTGCCTGGATCAACTTGTGTTTGAGTTACCGAGGTGCAAAAAGCCTGGCTCCTCGCTGCCCGGACCGGCCGGTCCCTGGCATCCCCTAACGCGCTGCTCTTGCCTCTCTTGCAGCTGACGTACCTGCCTCCGCCGTGGGGTGAATGTCGCTCGTCGGATATGGGCTTAGACTTCTTTCCCGTTTACAGTATCACGGCTTGCAGGATCGACTGCGAGACCCGGTATATCGTGGAGAACTGCAACTGCAAAATGGTTCACATGCCAGGTCAGTGCACGAGGAGGGCAGGGGCCCCCTTCCTCCACCCCAGCATGGGTCATTAGGGGATGACGAGCTGGTTTGGGGGCTACGTTGAGGTAGGGGATTTCTAGCAGAATAATTGTTCTCCATTAGCAACTTCATGGCTGACTTCATGGCAGGGTACAAGTACTTGCTCAGGGTGGTTAAACCCAGTTCCAGAGTACAGCAAGACAGATGTGGGATAAATTGCGTTCACTCCTGAATAAGGGTGCACGCAGGCAGCTTGCAAGCGTAGCTATTTCAGCGTGATTTTCAAATTAAGCACACCCGGGTAGGCTCCAAGGCAGGACAGCAGCCAGCTGGGCAGAGGCTGCAAGAGCCCTGATGCTTTTTGGCAGCAAGACGCTGAGCCCCGGGGCCTCTTCCTTGCACTCGCCGGGGCTGGGTTTCTGCAGCGATGCGTGCATGCCGGCCTGCAGCCCCTCAGATCCCACGGGAGAGGGTGAGGAGAGACCAGGGATGGAAGGAGCTGGGAATAACTCCACTTCCTTCCTATAAGGGGGGACAATACTTTATAACCTTAGCAAAGTGCTGTGAAATAGCATCCAGGGACTGCGCCTTGCCCAGCACCAGGTAGAAGGACGAGTCCGAGCTGGAGAGGAGCAGCAGGATTAACCTAGTGCTGCACGTCCCACGTGCTCCCTGACCTTGGCTCCAGCTTTGCGAGGGGGCTGCTTTCTTTAGGTGACCGCAGAGAGCCCGATTGTCCCTTGCAGTGACCTGGTGGCTGGTCCCCACTGATGGATGTTCCCTTTCTGTGCAGGGGATGCTCCTTTCTGTACTCCGGAGCAGTATAAGGAGTGCGCAGAGCCTGCGCTTGGTGAGTACCAGATGTGCCATGACAGTGGGTACCACGGGTGTCCCGTGCTGGTGGGACTTCCAGCAACCTGCCTTCTCCTGGCCAGCAGGACTGGGTTAATCCAGAGCAGCTGCAGCTCAGGGGTGGGTTTTGCTGAGACTCTGGGTCTGGGCTTGTCCCAGGTCTGGCTTTAGGAGACTTGCAGGTCTCAGTGCTGATTGCGGGATCAGAAGCATGTGAGGAAGGAGTGGGACATTACTAGCATGGGACTATCTACAGTCACTGCGTGTCCCACCAGCCAATGACGGTATCAGAGTCCAGTCACCAGCAAAGGGCCTCCCTCCAACCTGCTAGAAACAGCCGTGCAGTAAAGACAGATTATTCAACTGGGACTGGCTTTCCTTCAGCTCTTTGCTTTCATGATTTGACTGCTTGGCCCTTCTCTGGACAGCGGGACCTCTATTTCCTCCTCTGCTGTTCGTTTGAGTGACTCCATAAGATCTAACTCTGTTACCTTCTCCAGGTTTGCTTGCCGAAAAGGACAGCAATTACTGTATCTGCAGGACCCCCTGTAACCTAACCAGGTACAACAAAGAGCTCTCCATGGTCAAGATCCCCAGCAAGACTTCAGCCAAGTACCTGGAGAAGAAGTTCAACAAGTCAGAAAAATATATCTCGTGAGTGTCACAGAAAACAGATCTCCTTTACTTTATGGGAGGGAAGGTGTCTCTAAAGCACCGTTGGCCTTAGCAGCAGCGGTTGTTCCATGTTAAGCATCCTTTGGGCACATGCTGATATCTAAAATGTGAGACCCAGTGCTTGGTGCCTGAGCAGAGATCCTGGGGAGAAGTTGTCCAGCTTGGGGTACGGTGGTGGCTGCCAGGCTCCTAACGGTACCTTCTGGCCTTGGTCTCCAGGAGACCCAAATGTCTGTGGGTTGCTGAGGCCTCCACAAAGAGAGCAGTCAGGAGAGGGCGAGGAATAAAAGCCAACAAGTCCCATTTCTTTCCTTTCCCAAAGCACACAAGGCTGCTGGCAGCTGAGGGGCTGATGCTGTTGTCCTCTTTCTACAGAGAGAATATTCTTGTGCTGGACATATTTTTTGAAGCACTCAACTATGAGACGATTGAGCAGAAGAAAGCCTATGAAGTGGCAGCCTTACTTGGTAAGGAGAGACTGGGTATCCAGCCGTCACCTCTCACGTGCTTCAAATCCATCTTCCTTTCCAGTGAGGACAGCCAGGACCTGAGCTCTTAGCCGCAGGTTGGGGTGAAGCTATGTGGGTGCTCGCAACAGATTTGGGTGCTTGGGACTCATAGGGTTGGGAGAACAGAGGTGTTCGGTCAGGAGAAGCGTGCATGTTGTCTGCACGCACTCAGCCTTGCAATCCGTGCTGTGCGCCGTCCCAGCACGGTGAAGGAGAGCAACGGGTGGGAGACAAATATCCACTGTCAGGTACCTGCATCCTCGTGTTTGCAGCTGTAACGCTCCGTGCGTTAACCCATTAAAGCCATTAAACCCAAAAAAACCATTAACCACCATAAAAGTGGATCAGCGTTGTTGCTAACAGCCGGCCGACAGCAAATGCAATTAGTGGGGAGCGTGGGTGGCTGCCTCTCACCCTCCTCCCGGCCCCTCGAGATGAGGCTGTTGAGATGCCGCCCGAGAAGGTCCTGCCTCCGCCTCTCCCATCCTGACCGTAAGGACCAGACCGTGGCCCCTGTTCTTACCTCCGTGGTAACTTCTGCCCTGCCAGGAGGACAAGGGAGCAGGATGTCGCATGCACGTGTGCTTTGCCCTGGGAGCCTGTCCCTGGGGTGAGGAGGCAGCTCAGCATCCGCAAAAGCGGGGATGGATAACCTAGAATAAGACTACAATATGTACAAAATTATATATAGAATTATATACAGAATTATATACAGAAGCTACTGAACTGCTTGGGTCTTTCTGACATGTCTGGCAAGGACCTAGGTGAGTTTCCGGAGCATCCTCAGATCTGCAAACCGAGGATGCTGTGTTAGGAAAAACAGCGAGCTCCGTGGCAAGAGCATAACCCGAAATGAGGGATGCAGCATCCCCGAACTGCCCTTGGCAGTGGGATGGGGTCTCCTTTCCTCTTCAAGGTCTTCAGCCCTGTAGGAAACCAACGGTCCCTTGCGGGAGGGGGAGCTGAGCCCCGCTCTGCAGGCAGCTCTGCAGTCGCTCCGGTGAAAGCTTGCCGTAATTTGTTTTTAAAAAAAATCTCTCTTGTCATCGCAAGGCCCTCTGGGCTCTTTTCCACCTGCAAAGTGGCGTTTGAGCAGCTATGCTGTCGCTGGAGCAATGCGGTCCCTTCCCCAAATCCCAAGACGTGGCACCCGGAGGGAAGATGGCAGCACGTTTGGGGCTGCAGTTTCGGGAGCGAGAGGTGCCGGCTTGGCCCTGTCCTCTCTCCGACCAGTGTCGGACACGGGGACCTCCCAGGCCACTCGGATGCCTTATTTAAGCAGCCGGGAAAGGGTGGCCCTGTGTGCAGGCACCGCGTCCCACCCCACATGATGCTCGCCGTGGGCTCGTCCCCATCTCCAGATGTTCATCCCATGTCATGGGTGGTTGTGGCTGTTCAGCAGGATTTGGGGGCTCTGTCACCCTCTGATCATCCCTCTCCAGTTCCTCTCGTTGGCAGCCCTGGGCTTTTCCTAGGCTCCATGGGACTTTACCTCATTCTTCCATGGCATCTTCTTCCTTCCCCCACCTTCTCTCCTTCCCTGTTTGCGAAGGGTTTGGGGGACCGTGACAGATGGCTTCCTCTGATGCCAGCGCGCACATTACAGCGCTGTTGCATCCTCATTAGGCTTCCCCACGAAGGCCTCGTTAGCAGGAGCAATGGCTATCGATCCGCCCGGCGCTGGCAGCATCGTCCCCGCTGGGACCCGCGTTGCAGGGCACGCAGCCAGGCCTGACGCTGTAGCATGCATTGGTGGCCGGGGACATCCTCCCCAGGACGCTTGTCACACCGTTGGAGCCGTCAGGGTTTGCCCTTGCCGTGCCCGCGATGTCTGTAGGTGACTCCTTTGCATTTCGCTGCTCTTTGGGGACAGCGAGCGCTGCTGCGCCCAGGGAAGCTGGACCACGGTGGATGGACGCACGCAAGAGCGTGGCTGAGCCGTCACCTTCGGTCCAGGCTCCCCAGCACGGGGCAGGCCAGTCTGGTGCTGAGGCTCCAAGAAATACGTGGTCTCCTTTTCCAGGCTCTGTTTTCATCCTGTTCTCTTTCCTAGGTGACATTGGAGGCCAGATGGGACTATTTATCGGTGCTAGTATCCTCACTATACTAGAGCTCTTCGATTATATATATGAGGTAAGACCGTCTCGCTTCTCCTTCTCGTTCCTCGCCTGGAGCGTGTGCTCACAAGACTTGATCCCGTGCTGCTGCACCGTCCGCACCCGGCTACTCGTAGGCAGCCACGCGCCATTGCCATCTTTTCATAAAAATGCCTTTAAATAACCTGGGCGTCCCAGTCGGCCCGTCGGGCTGCAAAAGCAGCTCTGCTTGTGCCGGAGGGTGGAAAAACGCAACCCAGACCCAGGTAGTGTCCGTGACTGTTATCTGCTGTCTGCAGCTCTGCCAGAAGCCTGGGAGCAAGGTGCTTCCTAGGAAGTGCAAAGACCGGATTGAGCGCGGTCCTGTAGCACCGCTGTGGCTTGCGGCAGCTGCTCCAGGGAAAAGGGCAAGCTCCCGTTAACGGGAAGTGTTGCAATAACCTGTCCGGGGGGGACGTTGCTTTCCAGCAGCCCTCCTGTCTGGTGACGAGAGCTCCTGCCTTGCAGCAGCAGAGTTATGACCCTGGTTTATTTTTATCCCCTTTTGCCTAAGGAATGTTTCAAGCCAGGTGCACAGCCCAGCATCGCCCGGGTGGTTTTAGCTGGGCTGCGGTGCCGAAATATTCCTGGGTGAGCCCGGGTGGGATGCGCTGTCAGAGCCGGTTAGCTCGCCCATGGCTTTCTGCTGGCACAGGCCATGCTGCCACGTGCCCCGGTGTCTGCTCCCTTCAGCGTCACGCCGAGAGCCAGGCTGGGGCCTCCTGCGACCGAGCTGCATGCACGGTCTGCAAACAGCAGCATCTTCCTCGTGCCTGCAGCCTTCCTCCCGCCGCGGCCACCCCCGGAAGCACTGTAGCTGGCTCGAGCTGCGGGATTTCAGTGATGCAAGTGCCCCGAACGGACTTGTCCCTTGCCTTTGTCCCTTGGCACCTCCTAATTCTCACCAGCATCCCAGGATTTTAATGGGGGCTCCAGCACCCAAATACACAATGTCTTGGGCATCCTTGGTCCAAGGTCCCATAGCCCTGTCCAAGCCCCTTTTCCCAAGAGGACTCAAGCAAAGCCCATCTCCCCCTGCCCTGTGCCGCGCGGTGTTATGACAGTCCAACGCACTGCCGTATGTCGTTTTGCTTACTGAACAAAAGTCGTTTTAGTGGTTTCAATAAACCATTTTTCTGTACTGTAGTCAGGGTTAGCTCGTAGCCGTTGCATCGGCGCGTGTCTGAGCAGCTGAACCGGGTGGGTGCAGAAGGACTCGCAGCGCCAAACGCCCTGGAGCATTTTAAAAACCTCTTAAATGTTGTGAAAATCGGGCTGATGGTTTTATGTTGTAAGACAGTCGCTCTCCGTCGCAGTCCCTTCTGGGCAGCTATTAACACTTGGTGGCATTATTCTGCAATAAAATATATTGAAGATTACAAGCATAAAGCTAATAATGGCTCCAGAGTGCAAACAAAACCTGTTCTTTGGTTTATAGCCCGGTCTGGATGCATACAATATTTCATTAAAATCGACTGTTCTGGGCTTTCTTTGGGTTCTTTCATAAGACATTAATAAGAAATCTCCCCAAGTTTGGATTGTTTTTTCCCCCCTCTCTTTTGTTTGACATCTGCTTACAGAACTTGGCAAGTAGTTTTTCTAGTGCCTGGGTTTTTTTTCTCTTTTTGGGGATTCTGGGTTTTTTTTCTTCTTTTTGGGATATCTTAAGAGCAGTCCCTGTCTCCTTGGAAAGGCTCCATCCAGCTGTGCACGAGGCTGAGGGCATCCGCAAGGACACCTGGAAACCTGTGTTTAACCTGCTTTGGGGAGGGAGGGAAGGAGAAAACTATCTTAAAACGGTGCCTGTGCTGCACAGTTGGTCCAATCTGCCCTGGGGGTTGTTGGAGGGTGGCTTCAATTTGCATAAAATGTGTGGCATTTTCAACCAAAGCACTTGCAGAGTTGCTGAGGCTGCCAGCAAACAGATATCTCAGGTCTTTGCTGGCGGTCTGGCCAAAGTCGAACGACACGCTGATCCTAGAGGTGATTTTTTTTTTCATAATTCCCTCAAAGGAGGCTTCGTTTGGTCCCGTCCCAGCACAGAATTGCGCTCTGGGACCGCTCGCCCGTGGCCGGTCCCGTATCCCTGGCAGGCATTTCCACTTCCCTTACCGGCATCAATATTGCTTCCTTAGGAACTGACCCAGTTACTAAAGTTTTCAGCTCGCTGCTTTTTTTTTTTCCTCCAGTAGAAGGTCTGAAGAAAAACACTCTCACTTTTCAACATTTCCAGGATTTCCCTTGAAAATGGAATATGTTTTTCGGCAGCAGCAGCTGCCAAGGCAGTAACGTGGCTTTGAAGGGAGACGCTGCTCATCCAGCTGACATTTTTCAATATACCCAAAAATATATTTTTAAAAAATTGAGGGGGAGAGGGGGGTTTTTTTTCGTTTTTCCCTGCGGGGAGATGAGTTTTGACACGCTCCGTGCCTTGCCGGGGGCCTCGTAGGCAGGGAAATGTGCCCGGCTGCTCCCGCCCAGCTTCACCAAACCTCCCTCTCTTGCAGCTGATCAAGGAGAAATTGTTAGACCTACTGGGCAAGGAGGAAGAGGAGGGGAGCCATGATGAAAACGTGGTAAGGAGCAACATGGGGAGCAGGTCCGGAGAACTTCCCAGCATCCTGGAGGGGCAGGGAGCAGCGAGGGGCCCCGCGCTAACCCTGTGGCCCGCTCTCGCTCCGCAGAGCACTTGCGACCCCATGCCAAACCATTCGGAAACCATCAGCCACACTGTGAACGTGCCGCTGCAGGCCACCCTGGGAGCGCTGGAGGAGATCGCCTGCTGACACCGGCCGCCAGCTCCACAGTGCCAACACCTAAGGAAGGGAAACTGCACGGGAAAGCAGGGACCGAGCTCAGGTTTGCAACGGGGGAAAAAAAAATAAAATAAAAAAAAAAGGAAGAAAACCGCTATGCATTTAAAAAAATAAATATATATATATTTATATATATATATAATACATATTATATATACTCTGCCAAAATCAGAGAGGCGCCTTGGACTTGACTTGTGTTGTCCTTTCCTGTTGGGGGGGGGGGGTTGTCTTCAAGACGTGAAGGCAGCAGCTCATTTTCGAACTGTGCGAAACAAAGAAAACCAACAAACCAGAAAAGAAAAAGAAAAAAAACCCCACCATTTCATATACTGCCAAATGTATAAAGCACTTGCATGCCAGTTCTTTTTATGGCAATATATTCCTATCTGTCTTTATAAGCTCTGTTCCTCTTTACAGTCTCTGATTTTCACTACCGAGAAGGAATTCGCGGGCCCAGCCATCCCCTGAAATCACCATTACTAACGTCGTAGGCTGAATTAGAATAAAGAAACAAACAAAGTCGCAGCTCTCGGATTCTTCTTCCGTTCTTGTCCTTCGTGTCCGTCTGTGATGACTCGTAAGCTCGGCCGGGCCCCGCCAGGCCGGCTCGCCGCAGAGCTTCGCGGCCCCAAAGGTGAGCATCCCTGGACAGCGCGGGCGGTCCCCGCCGGGCCGGAGCGGGTCCCCTCGGTGGCTCCACGCCGCGGCGGCAGTGTCGTGCTCCTCCGTCTGTAACGCAGCTTGTGTAGTCCGTCGTCAGCGGGGAGGGCCGGGGTGGGCACGGGGCGGTGGGCTTTTTTATTTCTTTTTTTTTCTTTTTTCTTCTTTTTTTTAATTTTCCTCCGTTAATTTATTCTGTGCTTTCTCCTCGTTCTCATGACTGATATTAAAGCTGGTCTTGTGGAAATGGCCGGGCTGTGTCATTTCTGCCGTGCCCCATCCCCAGACCTGGTCCCCTCGGCCGGGTGATGGGCAGGCGCCGAGACGAGCCGTCCCGGGGCCGATCCTCACCCCTCACCGCCCGTATTTCTTTCACCGTCCTCCTCGCACGCCCTGGTGTCCCACCAGCACGCTCGGCGTTGACACCAGCCCCTCCTCGGCAAGGTCCCCATCTTCTCCGTGATGGCCCCTGGGCTCAGCATGTTGCTTCTGCTCTTCAGGCGCCCGCTGAAGTTGGGCTGGCTCCGCTTTTGCGCGTTGTGGCCACCCGTTGAAGTCTCACTTTTGAGGCACCAGGAGCATCAAGGGAGCTGGGTGCCTTGTCGAAGTGATGTGGTTTTACCCCAATAAAGAGAGAAAGCCAGTTTCATGAAGCTCCAAACCCTGCTGTTTTCTTAGCCGGGAGAAATGGGAGTAGGCTCTGTGTGTGTGTGTGTGTGTGTGTGTGTGTGTGTGTGTATATACACGTGTGTGCGTGCACGCTGGTGGCTTGGCACCTCTCTTAGCTCATGGGCACCCCAATGGCCAGTGACCGCCGACAGTGTGGTGGCTATGGCCACCTGCAGCAGGGAGAGCCACGGCTGGGCTGCGAAAAGCCATTTCCTCGGCGGTGCTGGTAGAGCCCCAACTCCCAACCAGCCACGAGAAGCGGAAATCAGCCTGGATTTGCCCGCAGGAGATGCTGAAGGCTGGGATAGATGGAGGTTTGGATCTGAAGGTGGAGGCTGATGAGTGGCTGAGGGAGCACCCAAGCTGAAGTCTATCCCTCTACCTTGGAGAAGATGCAAATCCGTCCTCAGAGCTGGGCTTGGTTCTTGCACTGGCTTTTGCAGCACAGAAATGCCTTTCTTCAGCTCAAGTCCTGCTCCTGGCCAGAGCATGGTGCGTGGGCAGGTCCTGGGGACAGGTAGCGTGGCTGGGGAGGGCACCTGCGCCAAAGGGCAGGGGCGATATGAAACGAGTGGGGTTTAGGAGAGCATTGCTGGTCTGCAGTGTCCAGAAAGCCGTGTGGATCCCCTCCTGTACCCCCAGCCGCACCAGCTTTCTGCTGGGGTGCACATAGATTGCAGGTGGAGTAGCTCCTTCCAGTCCATCACTTGGTCTGGATTAGACGCTACCCCCAGTGTAATGTCAGGAGAGCGACTGGCCAAGGGCGCTCAGCGTGGGTCTAACTCCTGGTCCATCTAAGTCAACAAGAGCTTTCTTGTACTTGGACAAAAGTCCAAGCTGCAGCAGGGCACAGTCCCCCATGGCAGCAGGCCTCACCTTATCCAACCCGCTCAGGGCAAGGGACTCAAGGTGAGGAACTGAGCAGGACACTTGGGGCAAATAGCCCCATCAACACCACCAAAATACAGCTCCAGGATCATGCTGTCCCAGCTCTGTGGGACCAGTGTGTTTCCCACTGTGAAAGGCCTTCCCCTCATCCCTCCCCCATCCCTCCCAATCCCAGGCAAAAGCAGGGATTTGCTCCATCTCCAGCATGCCTACCCAGACCAGGAGCCACAGTGTGAGTCTGGATCTCAACCAGCTTTGTGGCACCTGAGCGTGCCGCTTTGCAGAGGAGAGCAGACATCGCTTGCTTTAGCCAGCTCTGAGCAGAGCCTTTCTCCCTTGAACAGTAAAACCAGTAAAATTCCCAACAAAGTGCCTGGCTCATGGGCTTGAACACCCGAAACACCTTCACCAAGCAGGAAGGTGAGCACAGTCCCTTCAGACATCAGAGAGCAGCAGACAGGTTTCGGTCTGATCCCCTCCAGGCTGCCAGACAGGTACTTGGAGGACATGCACTCAGATGTGAGCCCTCCGAAGGGTTAAGGGCAACAGTGACTCCGAGAGTCACTTCCATGTGTATAAATTTTCCCACTTGGCAATTTATTAACTGTCTGTGAAGAGTTTTTGGTAAAGAGTCATTGGAAGTCTTTGCTGAAGCGGCCACTTGATGAGCTGGGACACAACGGGGTGCCCAGAGGTGCTCTGAAGAGTTTTGCTAATACCAGCTATGGAGGAAAAAAGATCACTTGAGCAGGCAAACTGGCCCGGGGGCAGCATCACTGATTGCTCCTGGAGAGCGTGGCCTCGAAGGGACTTGCTGAAGAGCTCGTTTTGTGTTACCAGCTTTCATTATCACCTTGGACCTTGACTCGGGCCACATGTTCAACACACGTGGGAGGCCCAACAGCCAGCAGCTGGTAACAAGCACACATCAACAGCCTGGCTGTAACGCTGTGCAGCCAGCAAGCTCCATCTCCCGTTGCCAGCGGCCTGTGCCAGCTGGTGCCCTGTGGTCACCTTCTGGACTGGTGGAGGGAATTTGTGCCAGACCTGGCTCCAGGGGCCTCACTGCAGCATCTCCGGGCTCTCAGCAGTGCCCCTTGCGCTGAGCGAGCCAGCGGCTGGGCTCCTTGTGCAAGCTGGTCTTTCTGTCCCTTATGCTCACTAAGGGCTGGGTTTGAGTCCAAGCAGGAACTCGGGACTTCATAGGCTCCAGCCCCCAAATGCACAGGGAAGTCACGTGGGTATCCAGAGGGGATGGGGGGAGAGGGCTGAGACACTGTGGCAACATCAGTCCCTAGCAGATGAGCTGGTACCACTTGATCGCGAGCCCTGGAGGAGCTTCCACTGGGCCTGGCAGTATTTAGACACCTCAGCGCCTGGGCTACTTCACTAAATCCCTGGGGCAGTCCTTTACTAAAACATGTCTAAGTATAAAGCCTGTATCTCCACCCCAAAAAACCCACATAGGTGCCTGAGGGATCGCCACCAAACACTACATTGCCTAGACACGGCTCAGACAACAACAGCAACTTGGTGGGTAGGTTGAAGGACCTCACGCTGAGAGCAAGCCAACCCAGAAACCAGGAGCACCAGAGGCTTGCAAAGCTCATAGCTGCCTTTTGTGCCATCCTGGGGGCACAACCCCTCCAGGCATGGAGGAGGAAAGCAAGGCAACCCCCCCCCCCCCCCCCCCGCCCTTTAGCGGTCTGCCTCATGTCCTCTGGAGCTCTTCTGGCCTGGCTGTTTGAGCTGGAGGGCAGCAGATGGGAAGAAGCTGAACAAGCCTTTTAGCCATGACTTCTTCCATCCCTTCTGGGAAAGCCCATAAGTGGCCAAGGTGGGTCATGCTGGGGCACTTGCACTGGGTTTAGCAGCTTTAACGCTGGTGAGGTCATGCTTGCCCAGAAGTTCTCCCCCGTTCCCACCACTGCCCCCACGATGGGATCTGCCCCGGGCCAAGGCTGAGGTTTCTCCACCAGTGATGCCGATGGGCCCAACTGCAGCCGTGCATCCACAGCAGCCTCTACACGGCACCGCCCCGGACCTGGCAGGTTTTGGCCCTCTGCTTCCCCGCAGGAGCCCAGCTGCACGCTGACCAGCTCCCAGCAAACTTTTGGCTGGAAGGTTCCCAGCGTGCCCACCGGGCCAGGAGACATGACGCTGATTGGAGCTGTCTGCTAGGCTCTCAGACAGGCTCTTAGCACTGGCACTGATTCAAGAGCCCTCTTAGCATTCGCTGCCTGCCCTCTCCTGCCTCGAGAGCCTGTAATTGGGGAGAGGAGGTGGTGGTGGAGGAAGGGAGAGCTGGAGGAGCTGAAACGCAGCAAGCCTGGGCTGCAGTGATGCTGCCTGCGTCAGTGCCAGCCCCATGGAGCCAGCGGGGAGGACGGCTTTCTGGCCCAAAGCAGGCAGGGTCATCCTCACCACTGACTTTCTGTGTGCTAAAATTTGGCTGATGCATCTACTGCTGAGGGCAGAGCTCGTGACCTGGACACCTGGGATTTGAAGGCAACACCAGTAACTCAGCGTCCACCTCTGCCCGCTGTGTGTTTGCAGTGCGGGTGCCAAAAGTCAACGAGCATGGTCTTGTCTTAGTAGGCTCAATATAGCATATATAATCTGAGACTTGCACTGGGCTAGGACAGGGCATATTCCTCCAGACCGCGATCGTCCCACCGCTGACCTTCCTCCCGCGCAAAGGCAAGCCTCCTTCAGGCAGCTGCTGCTGGATTGCAGCGGGCTCAAAGAAGGGCTGCAAGGGCAGCCCGGAGCCTTGGCAAGCTGCCTTCTCCTGAAAGGAAAGTTCAAGTCATTTAGTCTAACAAAGGAAGGTGAAGAGGTGGCTCCATGGGCGTACAAATTCCTCTGTGGAGAAATTCCTAATAAAGGTCTTTTTAATCTGGCAGACAAAGACAGAGCAGAGGGTCACAGCGGGGGTGGGAGCAAGATGCATTCAGATGAGAAGAGCCTGCCTGGGGCCATGAGGGGTCCCTCAGTCCCTGAAGTCTTTAAATCAAGCTAGGGCATCTTTTTTTTAACACATGAGCTCCCAGTGCAGGCCGCCATGCCCAGGCAGCACTCTCCGGCCTGGGTTATGGAGAAGGCCTTGTCAGATGGTATTAAAGGGCTTAGAAATGGAAAATGGTGTGCAGGAATGAGCACCCTTGCTCCAAATCACCTGTGAGCCCTCCAGCACTGCTCACTGCATCCAATATTTTGGAAGTTCCCAGGACCGAGTCTGCACGGCAGCCTGTACCCAGCCCGGCTCACCATCTTTGCACCAAGTACGCACAGTCCTGGGGTTGCTGGCATTCCTTGCCAGGCTCCATGCACCAGCTGAGTGAAGCTGGAGCCATCCCCATGGGAGTGGGCACAGGCTCCAAAACTTGGTGTTTGAGCCTGCTAGTGCCTGACTTCATCCTGTCCCCTAAAAAGCCAGATTTGCACCTAATTCTCCACCATTAGCTGCTCACAACCCTTTTTCTTACCCCAGGAATTCACCGCCAGAGCCTGGCCAGATCCCTGCCTGGGAGTCACTCCTCTGCTCCCAGCTATTTCTGCGTTTGATGTCTTTGACTTTCAGGCTCTGAGGGTTAGTTTAAAAACTGTCTATATTTCAATTGCTTATCGCAGTGAAAGTGGCGTGATCTCTAAGACTGGCAGGGAACAAATAATTACCACTGGGTACAAACTGTTTTGCTGTCAAGGCTCTAGCGTGGCAATTGATTAGAGGCGACGCACGTTGTGTCGGCGCCCGTTGTCTTATCTATCACCTGCGAAGCCAAATTCATACGCGACGAAAGGGAACATTGTGCCACGTCCTGGGGATGGTGGCTGAGGACATGCCTGTCTGCTCTCTACACTGATATAACCGCTAATAAAAAGCTCAGCCTTTACGGGCCGTCGTGCTTGGCGGACTCTCAATGGCAGCAGGCAGAGCGGCATCGCGCACGGGTGCTGGGCTGAGTTTGGAGCCTGGTCCTGCCAAGGGCGAGGTAAGTGATGCACTTCACCCCGCTGTGCTCTTTGGGACCGTTAACCTGTGATCCAAGCAGCTGCAACGCCGTGGCCCTTTCCAAAATGAGCAGCTGTCTCTGGATGATGACACAGGAGCCAAAAGGCTTGGACATGGCCCTCGAAATGTAATCTCTTCGGCTGCACAAGGGAGAAATCGGCTTTATCTCCTAGCTTAAAATGGCAGCGTGAGCACTGGCATCATGCTGGAAATAGTCTGTGCCCTGGCTTCGCTCTGCCTGGGTCCGCCGGGCATCTCGGGCAGCACCTGTCACTGATGCCCTTAGTTATCTGTTCAGGTCAGTTTTTCCCTGCTTTGCTCCTAGGAGAAGGCCCTGCTTGAGTGCCCAGTTCCCTGGACACCCATCATGCAGGGAGATTAGCAAGCGGCTTCGTTCCTCTGGCCTCTCCTCAGCAGGCAGCAGAGATTTACGTCCTGCTGCTTCGCTGCTTGTGCCCCCAGGCGACAAATCTTCCCTCGCCGCTTCCAGCACCGCCGCGCTGGTGGGCGCTGCAGAGCCAAAGTCTGGGAGAAAAGCCCCATCCCAGCGCTTCATCTTCCACGTGCTTAGAGAAACTCTGTAACTCTGCTCTGCTCTCATCCAGCATTGTCTCGTGTCTTAAAGCTGCCGGGCACCCGCAGCATGCTCACCAGGGAGACCCTCCCTTGGTCCCCTCGCTGTCTGCGCTCTGGCTCTCAGGGTGCTGCAGACCAGAGTTATGAAACTTCTTGCACAAAAAAAAAAAAACCTTGTTGCTTTCCCCTTTCAAGATGTCAAAAATAAGCGAGGCACAGCTTCCTCGTTTTGTGAAATGTGTTTTGTTTCACGGTTGCTGGAAGAAAGGGGAAAAAAAAAATACCCACCTTTAAAGATGTTGGCTTTGGGTTGAAGCCAAGCATAGCAAGTTGTATTTCTTAAGGAAAAATGATTATTTCTGCTCATGAGGGATGCCTGCAGAGAGCACAGCCCCGGCTGGAGCATGGTGTAAAATAAGGTCCTGTGCAAGAAGGGTCGCTTGGCTCCAGCAAAGAGCAGCTGAGCCAGCGCATGCACCAGTCTGCCACACACGTGAGCACGTCATCACGAATCACTGCAGCCACAGCTTGGTGTTGCTTAGGACCAAGATCACCCAGCCCTGGCCAGCAAGCAGGGCCACCTCACCAGGTGTTCCCGGGCACCTCCTGGGTGTGAGGATACTACGAGAGCTAGAAGTGCTGCACAGGAGCTGTTGCAGGCAGCCCAGCTTAGCTGCGGACACCTCAGCTTTTGGAAGTGCCTCTAGTGCGTGCAAAACTTTGCAGGGATCAAAATTCAGCCTGACGGTCAGTAGGTCCATCCACCTCAGAGGGCTGGGACAGAGCCTGGCCTGATGCTCTCACCCTCATCCTGATGCTCTCACCCTCATCCCTGATCCTGACATCCCAGTTACTGAGTATTCAGACCCTGGGGTGCAGAAGCTCATGAAGTGGGAGAAACTTCATGAGAAGGTGCAGCATCCCATGAGGACTTAAAAACTTCTGTGCCTTGGGATGCTGCACCACCTCATGACACCTCCCGGGAGCAGCTCTCACAAGGCGAGAGGAGCCCATCAGCTTCCTCTCGGCTGTGCAGGATGGTGCTACACATCACGGGACACGCGGCTGCCTGCCTGGCCCGTTACCCTGTCTTGGCACCGCTTTACGCGAGGGAAGTGTTGCCATGTCACCTGGCTCTTCCCAATTGTGCTGAGCCAGGATTTTTCCCCAGCTATTCACCAGCCGGGTTTTTTCATGCTCTCCATGCCCTGAGCGATACCCAGCAGCAAGCCTCCCAGTAATTGTGCTATTGCCTTAAACAGTCACGAGACTTTTCCTTAAAAGACATATATATTGGGTGGAGTTTGTTGTTGTTTTCTTTTCCTGTGCCTCCCACCTCCAGAGTGAGGAAGGTGACATTCATTTCACAGTTTCAAATGCTCAGGAGGAAGCCTGGAAACGTGCAAAGAAAACTGCTATTCTCACGCAAATCCTCTGCTTCCACCCACCCGCCCGCCCGGCGAGGAGCTGGTGAAACGCAGGATATGCTCACAGGAGCTGGCAACACGGTGTCACCACTTCGAAAGCCCAGAGGGGCTTCCCCAGCGCATGGCACACCGGAGGATTTTCCTAGACCCAGTAACCAGACCCCTGTCTCACTCATCTAGCTCTAATCCTAGCCCCCACCAACAATTGCAAGCAGATACGGCAGTCGCAGATGTGCTGTGGCTGGATGGAGTCATGAGAAAGCCAGGAACTGTAGCTGTGCCATTTTTTTCAGGATGCAATAGAAAATCGTGAGTTTAACATTGTCTCTGGAGGAAACACAGCTTGTGAGCTCTCATTGTCAGCCCATTTGTCTGTTCGTCCATCACCCCCAAGCAGCTTTCACACCCACGAGCCCATTCCAAGGAAATTGGGCTGAGGGCTCTCAGAAATACTCCAGGACCTGCACATTGAGCAGAAGAAGGGAGACCAAGCTGGTGGCTCTGCTGGGATCAAGGCTGGCACTGCTCAAGCAGCAGCGAGGCTGACAGGGAGTGCCAAGGCCGAGGGACCAGGCACGTGGCACCGAAGTGTGTGCTGCCTTTCCCTGGAAAGGTTGTCCTAGGAGACGGAGGATGCGGCTGCATTGCTGGAGGCGAAGGGGACTGGAGGGAATAAGGGGCATGAAGCCATAAGAAATCAGGCTTCTTTCATGCCGTTGCTCAAGGAGCAATGATTTTCATCCAAGCTGTGGATTTTGTCAGCTGGGGAGAGCAGCTCTGCAAAACTCCACAGTACGGTGCCCTTACCGAAGGGCTGGGATTTTTGGAGCATTGCTACAGCAGCAGCTGATTACACCTTTTCCTTTCCTGATTGACTTTAACTGGCTCAGAAGAGTAACAAGGAAATGAAGTGACATTCAAGCATACCCGCTCCAGCCCTCCTTTGACCAGGACGTTGGGAATCGCTTCATTGCCTGGTTCAGAGACCGAGTGGCAGCTCTGTCAGTTCTCCAACGGTGGGAGAGAGCAGCAAACTTTTCTAAAAACAACTCAATGAACCAGCCAAGGATTCAACCACGTCCCTGGAAAAGCGACCTGCAGCCCCAGTGGGGAGGGTGGGGTGAAGGGAGACTGAACTCCAGTGCAATGTCCCATCACCACAATGGGGCTGCCAGTCCCTTTCTCAGGGAAAAAAAACAGCGACTCAAACATCAAGAAAAGCAGTGAGGATTGCTTGAGGTTTCAGGAAAAAGAAAAGAAAGCCAACATGCTGAGCAAGCTCAGAAAACAGCTATGTTCAAGTGTGAGAGGATCTGCCAAGCAGAAGAGGCAGCTCTAAGCACTCGATAAATTATTTGCTGCAAATTATCCCTGCCTTGGCTTCAAGCACATTTCAAACAAAGGAGAAAGAAATGTGAAAACATGACACGATGCATCCCCACTACCCTATTACTGCCTACCTACGGTTAGGATGTATCTGCAGAGCACACAACGTTTCGTATCCAGTCTGTTGATCCGTCTAAAGAACGGGAGCAGATTTGATGGCTGTTCTGCAGCTCCTTTTCCGTTTCTGGAAAATAAGGTCATTCTCCTCTGTGTGCACTTCCCACTCTGCTGGGGTAAGATCATTCTGCAGATTTCTATTTCAGGTGGCTGCATCTTTTTTGGCAATTACATCCACTCCCTGAAAACTAACTTTCCTGATTATTTATTAATATTTGCTACACCATAGAAATCCTCTGATGCGAAAGTCTGTGGGTACCAGCTTCCTGCTATCTGGACCTGGTAAAATGTTTTCTGAGTTTTCAATCTAAACAACATGGGGATTTAGAAACCTTTTCTGGCTCCGCTTCTTCCAGAGCTTCTTCCAAGAGCACATTTTTTTATTGAATCATCTCATCCATTGGATGTTTCATGGAAGAGCAGAGACTGCAGCTTTCTGAGGGTCACAAGTGTCTGGAGGATACAGGGATATGGAAATTTAGACCAGAACCAAGCTCCTTGAAGTCCACCCTACAATGGAGCAAAGTGTTTTTGTTTTTTTCTTTTTTCTCCTCAAAAAATGGGTTAAAAGGAAGAGGGAGTTTTGTGTGTGATGAAGTCAAGCCGCCTGCATCTTCTTGGCCTGCTTAATGTCAACAAGCTGAGATGGCCCCACGCTGCGCTACCGGGAGCTGCTACATGGCAGGCTGGATTTGGTGTCTCCTGCCTCCTTCCTGGTGGGATCGTCCTCTTTGCCGTTGACCACTGGGCTGGCCATGGGCAGAGGAGCTACTCTTGGGCAAACCAGATGCTGTGGCTACAAGCAGACACACAAGAGGAATCGCGAGTGCTTTAGGTGAAGACGGTGGCATTCCTGGGCCACAACATAGAGCCTGAGATGGGAGCGCGTGGTTGGGAGGGCCAACAGAGGCAGCACCATCTCAGCTCTGAGCTGCCCCACGCTGCCTCCCATTTCGGAGCCGTCTTTCCAGCGTTCGGAGCTGAACTGTGGCCTCCAGTCTCTCCGAAGCAGCGTGGTCAGGGAGGGTCTGTCCCAGCTCTGCTTTCTTGGCCGTTTCATAGCTCGGTGACTTTGCGAGGTCACAGATGAAAACTGGCAGAGCTGTTTCTCAGAGCAGGCAGATGTGCTGCTCTCTTCCTGCACGTGAATGTGTCTGGGGGAATCACAGCAGCTCATGAAGCTCCCGCCTCTGCTGGTTGCAGACACGGTGACTGCTGTAGCTGTTACTGGCTAAAGCTTTGCATTGATCAACATTTATCTGCCAGTGGGGTTTCGGGGGAAGGAATCTTCTGGGCCAAGTCTGGTCTCAAGTCTATAGCAGCATCAGCCAGGTTTTGCAGCATGAAATCGGGGTCAATCTTGTGGCACGGTTCTACCACCCTTTGGGTGGATTTCAGCTCAATGGGGGTCTTCTGCCGCCTTTTGGAGGACATGTCCTATGCCCAGCTTCCTCCCCACCCTTTCTGGGCCATATGTCCCATCTCCGCAATTCCCCTTGCAGGGAGGTAGTGTCCCCACCCTGGGGGCACCTGGACAACACATGCACAAGTTTAAAATATTACATAAAATATTAAAAAAGAAGTACTGAGATTTGATAAAAGTCTGCATAAATGCCTGGGGCTCTCAGAGGCCTAAAGTCAATGGCCTAAAGTCAGAGGTAGGATCATATATAAAAATAGCAAGGAGCAGCATTTTCAGTGCACAGATAGACACCTAATGCTAGTAAATAACACATTCCCAAGGCCACCAGGATGAGGTGTCACTGGCCCCTGGTGGAAATACCCACAGGGTAAAACATGCAAAGGATGAAATGTCTCAGAAGTCACAGAGATGAACACAAGAAAGTGGCTAAAAATAGAAATCTTGAATTAGCCTTAGCCAAAGCGCACAGGGAGAACTGGGATGTTCATGCCAGAGATCAAGAGCTGAAGCTGCGGAGGAGGAGGCCACTTTGCCAAGAGCAGCATTAAAAGCTCGTGAGGCTTCATCAGCAAACTGGTGGAAGATGGATAGACCCTCCGGGCCATGTGGTTAGAGTCATTACACCTATAAATTGTTTTAAATGCTCATGAAGTCAAAGGCTCCTGTATTTACAAGGTAACAGCGGCTGGAAGTTGCTCAGGTTCCAGCTGGAGTCCCTGGTGCTCGGAAGGTGCAGGGCATGGGAGCAGCAGCCCCACTGCGGTCTGAGGACAAACCCCCCCTACTTTGGGGGAAAAAAATAATTGCAACTCCAGCTCTGGCCTCTGCCAAGGGCTTTTGTTTGAAAATGGAAGCTTTTTGGGGGGTGAGGGGAAGCAAATGTAGCGAAAAGAGAAAACGGCTTGCTCCTCTCACCAGCCGAAAATGGACACTTGGCTTTTAAATCAGCAAACAGCAAAACAGTTTTCCAGCCAAAATTTTCAAACACAAAAGGTTCAACTTTTGAAGGAGAATAAAGACACTTCCATGCACTGAGTTAAAAAAAAAAATTGTTTGATTTTGATGGGAGTTTGTCCCCCTCTCCCCACCCCCCCAGCCTCCCAGCCGTTGCAGTCAGGCAAAGCCTCGTAGGCACGAAACATAATAAAATCATTCTGGCAGGTTTCTTGCTTCCTTCAGAGAAAGATTTCTGCCAAAAACCCAGTCCAGTTATCTCTGAAGTGAGGAGAGGCCCAGTCCCTGTCTTACGGATGCTCACAACCTGATTTTCAGAGGACTGTGTGCTAGGCGGTGGCACGTTTCCCACCAGCCTGAGTCAGTCCAGCATCTGGTGGTGTTTGGGGGTTTTTCCCAGGAAAAGGGAGACGTTCCTCCAGCAGTGCTTCTCCAGGTCCTTCTGGCAAGGGCCAGGCAGCAAAAAGATAACTCAGGGCTTTGGGAAAACTTGCATGGTCACAGCCCTGCTGGCCAGGGCTCGGTGCACGTCCATGGGTCCCAACAGAGCCCGCACGACGGGTGTCCCTGTGCTGTCCTCCACGGGGAGCCTTGGCTGCAGAGCACCAGGCACCTTCCCAAAATATCCCCGGATTTGACCACTGAGTCCACCTCCTGACGAGGGTCCTATTGCAGGGGAAGATGATGCCTCCATCCTTCCCGTCAAGGATGCTGTGCCCTAGGTGGAAATATCTCAGGCACTTGCAGCGACACAGAGGCTGAGCAGCAGCAAGACCCTCATGTCCCAAGCCCAGTTCCCCCATCACCAGCACCACTGTTTGAGCCAGACGCACAGGACTGTCTGTCCTTGATGCCACAGTGGCCACCACGTTGGCCTCACTCCACGCTGTGAGGAGCTCCCTGCCTCCCTCCTGCCCTACCGCTGCCCTCTGGGACGTGCTGACAGCCCCAGGCTGCCCAGGCCCTCTCTGACCACTGGCTCACTCGGCATATCCAGCCCAAACGCCGTGAGGACTCCTGCATCCCAAGACCTCAACAAGCAGGTCTCACCAGTTGCGGTCTAAGACCTTCCAGTCTCCAACTGCCAAAGCCTTTGGCCAGCCACCACCAAAGCTAAAGGGCTTTACAGGAATGACAGTGCTAGAAGAATTATGAAAATAGGGACCAAGCTGAGATGAGAAACCCTCGTTAGTCTCGTGATGGGAGAAAGGGTGCAGAGAGCGGTCGATAAGAATAAAACGAGATGGAGATGCAGCAGCTGCCCCAGCTGGGGCAATCCAAGCTTGCGCCCTTGGCAGACACCAGAAGATCCTGTCCTAGACGCAAGGCTAGAAGAGCGACGCTTCATTAGGCCAGCTGCTCACACAGCAGCTAGCTTTCACAAAGCAAGCAAAGACCTTTCTTCCCGGTTTACAAAGGCAGAAACAAAGGTAAGAACTTAGAGTCTGCAGGTAGCCTCAGTGCTAGCTGGGAGGAATTTATCATTGAAAGACACCCAGGGACTGGAATCGATGGAACAAGCGCTCTGTTGGTATGAATTCAAAAACAAAAGTATCTTTCTACTCGGTTGTATCGCAAGGCCAGGCTGACCGGGCTTATAAATGTTTGACGAGCAGCAGCGTTGAAGGCAGCACAGGGGTATTGGGGTCCTGCACGCCTGCAAGGCAGTTGGAGCGCGGCCCACGGAGGAACGGGGCTGTGGGAGATGAAAGCGGGTTTGAAGTGCGCAGACGGCGTAGCTACGGCTCAGACAACATTTCTCGTGTCTTTCGAGCAAGGAAGGATGGTGGGGGAGTGGGTGTGCAATTTATCCCATGTCGTCGGTAACTTCTCTTTAGCTTGTGAAAAATAAGTCCGATTCTTTTTAAGAATTGCCAGAAATGGAGTTTATCAGAGAATTTGCACTAGAGCAGATTTTCCTCGTGTCTGTAAGCCAGACGTGGCCCCTTCCAAGGCTGCTTCAGCCAGAGGATTGCTTTTTGCATAGCTGATGCAGAAGCCAAACAAAAACTTATAAAAAGCCCTTAAGTTCAGGTGGCCCAAAACACATTTCTTTTTCATGGATCCTTCAGCCTTTTCCCTCTTCCTTTTGAAATCAACAGACTGGAGACTGAAGGGAGAAGAGTACTGAATTTGGAAATGTCAGAATAAATAATACTCTTTTTGTGTCTGCTTTTTCAAAAATTCCCCTTTCCTTGGCCAGTGCCATTCACTGAGTTAATCCTACAGTCAGAAAGCTTCTTTCTTTCACCTCTCCCAGATATACTTTTCAGGCAAACATTTATTTTTCTTATCTGGACCGAAATGCCTCCTAGACCATGCTTGGGGGAGTCCTTTGTGGTATCCAGAAGTGCCTGGCAGTGAATCCAAGGTACCTCCTGGCCACCTCTGTCTCCTGCCCAACATCTGTCCTTTCCCCGCAGGATCCGGACAAATAACCACAGGTCTCAGCATGCTTCATCCTCATATCCGAGACCTGCGTCCTGTGATGCCCTGCCCCAGGTGAGGCTGCTGGAGCTGAGCCACTCGGGATTGCAAGGTAGCACGAATAAGGTATTGACGGGATCCCCCAGCTGCTCCATTCCCTTCCGTCCCAAGAGAGCACTGAGACTCACTAAGAGGCACTTAATGCAGCCTACGAGGCTGCCCAAGGCAACCAGAGGTGATCGCCCAAGGCTGTCAACAGACCTAATTACTACACGTGGCCTCTGGAGTTCATCGGTGTGCTGGAACGAGAGACTCCTTGAAGTATGCCGCGTCCCCGCAATGCAGTAAGTGGCCCACCAGAAAGCCTCTGAGGTGCAGATCTGGTTGTGTCAGCAGCACGGTCCTGCAGCAAGATATTTGCATGTCGGCAGGTCTGACGGGTCTCAGGTTTGAGCCTGGGTAACCATGCACAGAGCTCGGAAGGTCTCAGCAGAAGCAACAAGCCAAGTCCTGTTCTTCTGCCTGTCTCACCCCCCCAGAGTACTTGCCCAGCTGCTGCCTGCGGGCTCAGAAGACAGTGTCCCCACGCCCTAGATGACCAGTGCTCAGCAAACTAGCTGGACCTGGGTGCAGGAGGACATAGCCCGCACTTCTGAGGCTAAACCCTGCTCTGCAGAATGAATATTTTTGCTCCGACCCTTCCCACCCATCCTGCACAGACAGGAGTTAAATGAGCCCAGGAAGGCTGTCCTCCATGGTGGCACTCCTCAGCCAGCCTCCCAGAACCCCGGGAGCAGAGAACACAGAAACAAGAGGGAGAAACCTGGATGAGCTCTGCCACCTTCCTGGCACCCCCAGCACATCTCACGCGTACAGACCCTTCTGGTCTCCTCACCAGTGCATCTCCCAGAGGGACCCTTCCTCCTCCTTCAGCCAGCTCATCTGGTAACACGCAACCTTCACGAAGACCTCCGCAGCATTAAGGCAAAATAACACCCTCTCGGGATGGAGCACGTGACCGAGATGTGCTGTTAGGCTGATGTAATTGATATCAAAGCAGAGAAGGTCACTGTTGTGGGTTTGATAGGAGAACACGACAAAACTGTTACAGCTACCAACCTTCCCTTTAAAGCTGACAAGTCTTGAAAAATTAAAAAGCACATGCGTGCACATGTGTGCATCACAGCTTTCCCTCTGGCTTTTGTGTGTGAGTGAGAGATCAGAATAGTAGGAGTGATGACACCTTTGTCTTGACTGCTTTGCAGGGTGCCAAAATGCCAGCTCTTAGCACCCAGCGCTGCTTTCACCCCACGTTTGAAGGAAAACGCATCCGAGCACAAGGGGACAACTCTCCTCCCATGCTCTGACTCGTAATTCCCTATTGATTTTCTCTTCTGTGACTCCAGCAGGCTCTGCAATGTTTTCTAGGTATTTTTGAGCAAAGTGGGTTCAGCTTTGGAGTCTCTCTTCCAAGGTCGTAAAATTTGTGGTGTTTGTTGTTCTGTAGTGGATGGGGAGCACCATAAATCACAGCTTTTCCATCCTGTTATATGTCCTTAGGGACATTCAGACTAGTTGAGTTCAATAAAACTAAAACAACCTGGTTGATTCAGCATGTTTTAAGCACCGACTACAAACCTCAGTTCCATTAAAAAAAGCCTCTTTGAAATGAAACATTTCCCTTGGAGGTTGGTAAGACCAACCAACCCAACTGCTCTCCCCCCTTTTTTTTATGGTTGCAAAGTCCATCTTTCTCAAGATGTACCCATTCACACTGAACATTTTCTTTTCAGCAAAGAAGCATTTTCCAGCTGCACCACCAAAACAAATTTGGAGATAGCTTTATCTAGCTCCTGCCAATAGCCAGCTTTCTACGTGCTCCAATTTCTTCTCTCAGTTAGCACTGCTGTTTAAACAGCCCCCCAAAAAAATAAAAGCGATTTTCCACGAGACATAAATTCTCTCTGTATCTTGTAGACTCTACAGAAATGCTGAAGTTTTCCTCCTGTTCATTTTAATTGTTGAAACTTATTTCTTATATGGTTTTCCTTGTAAAAAGCTTTAATTTACTTTGATCCTGATCGCACCCATCTAGTCAAATTCAGCTCCTCTCTCATCTTTTTAATATCCTCCTCTTGTTGCCTTCTCTCCTTCTGCTGTGATATCATCAAAGAGCTTTTTCTTTGTTCCCGTCAAGCTCACTCTTCCTCTCGGCATGTCTCTTTTATTAATTTGTGCTTCCAGAGGTCTCTTCATTCCTCTATCTGGAAGTATTAACTTTAAAATTCACAAGCATAGCACTTAGTGTGCAGGCTCACAGCAGACTGCTGTCTTCCCAGGAGCCTGCGATGCTAAATGTCTATGTTTTCTCTGGCGATGTTGTTTTATGTGTTTTAATTGCTGCCTGAGACATGAGGCACTGAAATTTGGGGGATTATACAATAGAGAGCCAAAGAGAGCACTGGGGTGATTGCCTAGACGAGGGAGAAGAGCCTTGCCAAGGACTCCCACCTCTGGGGCATGCTAGCTGTTGGTCCAGACCTTTTAACTCACTAGCTGGTGAGATTTATCACTCACCTATTCACAGTTCCAACTACCGTATTTCAATCATGGTTTAAATACAGCAGAAAAGAAAAGAAAAGGGAAAAAAACTGTTTCAAAGCTTTTTCTGAGCAGCTCTGTGCTTGTCCTTATCAAAGTCCCCTGAGGGCTAAAGGAACAGCCATGCATCTTGAGGAGCAGATGTCCTCCCACACACTTCAGCTCCGTCCCAGTGGTTTTGGAGGCTCCAAGGAGGGCAATCCATCACGGCTGTACTCCCATGCCCACTGCTTTCTGCAGAATAAACCCATCCCGGAGCTCTTAAATCTTGTGTTCTGTACATGGCTTCAGTCCTGTCATCTTCCAGAGGCAAGTTTCGAGGCTCTACATTTTCGGTGCTGAAGTCCCACCTCGATGCCATTTGAGGGAGAAGCTCCAAGGGGAGCAGTGGAGCAGCTGAACAAGGCATCTGCCCTCAGCTGTCCCCGGAGGAGCCCAGCTCCCCTCTCCCCACCAGCTCTAGAGAGAGGCCCCAGAGAGCCACGTCTTCGTGCCTTCCTGACTCACACGAAAGGCCAAGAGCAACGCGGAGGAAACTCCCACCCCGTTCAGTCACACTGTATCAGAGCATAGAATTGAACCAGGTCTCTACCGTGGGTCTCTACCGTGGGCCCTCTCCACGTGCCTTGGACCTCTCCACCACCCTCCCTCCTGGTTCTCCATACCTTCTGGCTGTGTTCTTCATCTGATCTGAGTGCTTGCATCACACAAACCCTTAAGGCCCAAACGAATCAAGATCTAGATGGTTTTCCAGCATGGGGATGGACTCCTCTGCAAGGAAACAGGAGAAGGGGCATGACGCATGCATTCACACACAGCAGTGGCCATGGCCAGACTAGCTGTGAGCAAAGCCTGCTCCCACCAAGGTCTGGTCCATGCCCAAGCAGCTAGCTCAGCAAATTAGTGTTTTCTGGTGCATATATTAATGTGAGCAGCACCTGTCTGCAAGGTCAGTGGGGACAACACCATGCACGTGGCATTTCAGGGCAAAGTCACGCCAGCAAGGAGCAGGAGGGCAGTGCGTGGGCACGGGGTTATGTCTGGTGGTTTATGCTTGCACAGATGGCGAGTAAGTAGCATGCAGGGAGCTGGCATATGCCAGGATCCATCCAGGTCATCTCACCCGTGTTCAGAGAAAACTCTGCCAGGTCCTGACACTGAGCTGGCTCGTGTGTCACTGCAGTGCAGCATGAGCAGTTTATACCACCAGCTCCCTCCAGGTTGAATTTGCTAATGATGCACGGCCACGTTCCTACCATAAAGTGCTGTTATTGGCATGTTAATGTAGCAGGCAGCAGTTCCAACACATGCTACACCCCATAACCATGGTGTTTACTTGCACATTAAACAAATAGATGGATATCAGGAATTCGAAATGGCCATTTGTCCCATCAACACTTACCCATTTCCACACCCTTCTTCCCTGAGGACAGCCTCTAATTGCTCCCTGAATGATCCCAGTGTTCTCCTTTTCACAGCCTTGCCTCCCGGGCCCGCAGAGGCACTAATTATGGAGGCGATAAGTGCATCCTCATATTTGATCAGATGGTTTTAATTTGTGTTCATAGACCCTAGTATCACCGTGAAGTATTTCCTAGGCTGTTTATATTTTGAGGGGTCTGTTAATAGTATTGATGGCGATTGCAGCTAGCTGAATCTGGTGCTTTTCACCTATGGCCTCAGCACTGTCTGAGCAGAGATGGGACTTTCCAAAAAGCAGAATGGAGGAGATTCAACTCACCTAATTCTTGTTGTCTGGAAATGCAGCCTCTAGTCTGAGAGTCATCTAGGCATTTACCATAAGCGGAAGGAAAGGCATCTCCAAAGAGAATTCATCCCCTGCCCCACGAGAGGGAGGTCTGAAATGAGAATAACCTCACTCTGAATGTTTTGATTCTTGTTCCAAGATCTAGGAATAGCTCTGCGAAGATAAAGTCTTTACTGTGCTCACATTTTCTCAGTTCATGGCCACGTGCATATAACTTGCTAAGCACTAGCAAGCAACCAATTGGCAGTATCTAAAATAAATGCATGTAATGACCATGTCCTTACTTTTCAGAGGGAAACCAAAGACGATATGTGCATTATACAAGCAAAGATTGTATATGGCTCTATAACCAATAAAGATGAAAAAAAGATCAAGCTGAAGCCAGATAAATTCAGAGTAATAACGCATATGTCTTTCCAACAAGGTGTTTGATTAACTATAGGACTCGCTGACTATTGGAAGTGCTGCAACCTTCACCACTTGTGCTCCATAAACTAGGCAGGATGATGTCTCTGAAAGGCCTGGTCTGAAAATGAAATTATTGGTTTGTACCAGGTGTAATTTTTGCTGGAAATTTCTTGGCTTGCCCTGAAGATAAAAATTTTAAATTCTCCACATTTCTGAACCACCTCCCAGAACCAAATGGAAGCGAGAGAGAACGTTACAGCAAGAGCCATCGTTTCACACCTGACCTGCTCTAACCTGGGCAGAGCTCAGCACACGGCATTTAGCCAGGTACTTGTCTGTTCAGGGCTCAGCTGTGGCCGATGCAAGTATTTCTGCCAAAGTTTGCAAAGCGCGGAGGTAATTCCACCTTCTGCAGTCATGGTTGAGTGTGAACCATCTTGCCAAAGAAGAGGTCCTGGCATTTCACCCCACCGTGACTGTCTAGCAGGGCCAATTAACAACAATGCCAGTAAAACCAGGAGGACAGTTGAGCATAAGCATTTTGTCCAAATGGCAACAAATGCCAAGCACGCAGATGAGCCTATTCAGTGAGCCATTTCATCCTCGTCCCAGCTGAGCTCATCGTAAAGTCGCAGTGCCTGGATTGGATCTGTCTGTAAGCAGAGGGATCCAGGTAGATGTTTCCAGGAGGTCTCAATAAAGAGCATAGGTCAGAGTTTCCACCCTTCCAGCAGTCAGAAGAAATGGGAAATGTGCAGAGGGACTGGCAGATCTGCTCCAAACACCTCTTGCCTATGTGAAATTTTGGCAAAACAGTGAATGTTCATTGTCAGTGAATGAATGTGGACTTGGAAACCAGACAGTGCTGGGAGGCAGCTGTCTCTTCTTCTGGCCTCTTGTGACAACCTGAGAGCTGCTCTGATGGGACCCCAGCTTTGGTAGCCACATCACCGGGGCAGTAGGTGAGCTCAGGAAACCGAGGGGTGGTGGGGTATCTCTAGCGAGGCCATGGGCAGCCTAGGCTGGGACTGCAAACATCATTCTGTGACCCCCACACCCCCCAGCACGGAGGACAGTGTCACTGCCTCCCACTTCACGGTCCTGACCCTGGCTTCACCCTGACAAAAGGGGCACCCTTGGTGCTGTGACTCTGATGATAAGGGCACTGCTGGGTCATAAAGATGACACACTCACCAAGCAGCAAGCCACTCCATCCGAAATGAGAGTCCCTCTATCAAAGCGAAGGATGGAGCATGGACTCTCATCCTTCAGTGCTGCTTTAATCACAAGTTCCTGCAGCCCCATCTGCACAGGCTTACAGAGCCTGGCCCTTCTGCGTGAATAGTTTCCTTCAACAGATCAGATGAGTCAGTGTCAGGGTTTTTGGGGGCTTTTTATCCTCTGAACATTATGAATGAGGGAACAGGAGAAGTTGTGTGGGAGAGAGGGGAACAGCAACAAGCACTTTGGCTCCGGGGCTGTCCCAGCTGTATCACTGATAAGTTATCATTGATTAACTACACAAACTCGATGCTCTCCTTTTCAAACAAGGTGCAGCTTGTCCAATTTCCACTCAGAAAGAAGCTATTTCAGAAAGCGACAGGCTTTGCTCATAAATTCAACATGAACCTTGCATTTGCAAATTCCTCCTTTTTTCCAGTTTGCAACAGGCAGTTCAGATGCAGTCACAGTTTTGGAGAATAAGAGAGCTCAGCTTTGCATTGTGCTGCTTGGTCTCCAGGCCAGAGCACAGCCCCCGTAGTTATAGTACAGCCAACATAGCCCTGACCGCCTGTAGCAGCTGTTTTGCCTCTTGAACAGTTGCCTCAGAGGGAAGAAAATCTATCCAGCAAATATTCTTGGAGTCCCTTGCTGTGTCCCAGCTGTAGAGTAAGTCAGCAGTGTATTCCCAGTGTTCCCACTGGGAGAGGCATCACTGTCATCCCCACTTCATGGGCACTCGCTCAGGGTCACCCAACCACAAAGACCAGAGCTGGAGAGAAACCAGTCTCCCCTACACAAGCTTCATTTCCACCACGCACCAAGCTCCTCTATCCCATCGCATGAAGAAAGGACCAACATGTTCTCTCTCCCAGCAATCACAATCAGGAAAGCACATTTCCACGTCCATTCGACATCAGCCTCCCTCTAGAGATGGCCACCAAGGTGACCAATTGGAAGCAATTACACTGATGTTTTTAGCAGAAAGACTGCCCTTGTTATATGTTAGGTAGGACAGAAAAAGCCAAAGCTCAGTTCCAGCCCTATGGGAACTGCTTGTTACAATGCTTCTCCCATGGTTTGGTGGTTTCTGAAAGTTTTAGTCCCTTCTCCTCCCTACAGCTGTTGGTGGCAATCCATGAGCTCAGAGCGTTTCTGGAGAACTGCAGTCATTGTTATTTTTTGGCTGAATCTCCATGCATGAATATTAATATGTTTGATGTTTGACTTGAGGTTTACAGTATCAGAAGCTTCTATTTTTCCTGTCCTCCTCTGTGTGTTTTCCTGCCTCTGCACTGGTGTTCCAGATATAGAAACATTTGTGAGCTTCCTTAAAAAAATAGCACTGACACTCTGCAGGGTTCCTGCCCTTCCTCAAGCCAAGAAAAGTGAGTTGCCACCAGCACACTAAGAGCACAGACTGCGTCGGCTGTGGCCCAGACAGGGACATCATCATTGCATTTATCCAGGAAACAAGTGAAGGGGATTTAGCATATAGAGGATCAGTCTAACCTCATCTGCAGCCCACTAATCCATCAGTCTCTAAGGAACGGTAGCATCGAAGCAGCAGTGTCTGGAAGATTGCTATGCCATGTCCGTACGTTCCCTTTGGCGAAGCTCAGGGCTAAGAGATGACAGTGTGTCCTGCAGGCAGTGGTGGAGGACAGGGAAAATGATCTCTCCCAGGGGACTGCCTTGGGGACTTCCTGACTGCAGGATGCATTTTTTTCTTTTGGCCTTCACAAGCCCTCAAAGCACATCGGTATCCTCATTTTTTTCTGACTCCTTCTGGAGCCTGGCCCTGCTTTTGGCCTCCACAGCTTCCCGGGGCAGTGAGCAAACCCCCAGGTTCACTCTGTGGCTGCTGAAGAACTGCTTTTTCTTTTCAGTCACTTTAAATGTTTTTCTCTGTCTCTCCCTCCAGTCGTCCAGAGACCTCGGCAGCTGCAGCTCGACACCGTTTCACCCAAACGTGGTCAAGATGCTTGGGGCCTGCTGAACCCTCCAAGATCCAGCTGGTGCCTCCTGGGGCCGGGTGCTTCCCTGGCTCTGACGGTGCCGTGTGTGCCAGCAAAGCGACACCCAGCCACGGCCATTGCCACTGTCCCACGAGAGGCCCTGCAGTGGGACAGGCTCATCTTCTGTTTGCTCAAAGCAAAGACGACAGGAGACTGTTTGGCCTGTGCTCCCGGGTGCAACTGCAGCAGCGTCTCCGAGGGAAGGGCAGGGACACGCTCCTTTGAAGGAGGAGACGCTTTGGCAGACATCTGAATTGGATGCAGAGCAACTCATCTCTTCTTCCCTCTGTGTGTTAAGTCTCTTCTTCTCAGTCCAGCTGCAACCCCAGCTGGGTCCCCTGGAGAGCCATGTCCTTCCTCGGAGACTTCCAGTGCCGGTGGCTACGGTCACCCCAGGGACTAGGCGAGAAGTGGAGAAAGAGCAGCAGATTCAGAGAAGCTCTCCAGAAGCAGAGGGAGAGCCAGTGTTCACGGTCCCCGTGTGCAGCATGTGCATCCGATCCCATCAGCCCCGCCACGGCACGGCGCTTGGCTCCCAGCCCTTGGCAGAGCGGGTCAATCCGATGTGGCAGCGTCCCTGGAAACTGCCAGCCTGTTTGTCAAGCGTAACGTTTGATATGCTTGGACGTGATCGGTTCACGCCGTGTGGCTGGCAGAGAGCCCGTCGCGAGGCAGGAACCCATGCCAGTTGAAGTGAGGGACACAGAGCATATTGCGCCAAGGAAAGATTCGTTACAAGATCTGAACTGACCAAATTAATAAACCAAGCCTGAGAGATGGATGCGGTGGGTGGAGGCGGGGTCTGCTCAGCTCCATTCGCGCTACCAGCCGCGGAGAGGCCCCAGGGACCCCACGGGGCAGATGGGAACGGGCCAGGCTGCATCCCTGGGGGGCTGCACTTTTCAGCTGCAGACGCCAGCTTCTCCTTTGCTCCTCTTCTCTCATGGCCTACAGAAGCAGAACAGCTTTCATGAAACATGGGCTCCACAGCAGGGAAAAGCCGAAGTGGCCATGGGGAAGGGTGCATCTCCCACTGCCCAGGAGAAAGGGAGTGAGGGTGGGGGAGCACTCAGAAATTGGGGCAGCAAGACCTGCATGAATACCAAGACAGGAAGATCTCTTCTTTGGCCCGTAGCTCTTCTCTTTTGCCTGTCTCTCTAGACCACGTCTTTGCAGAGGAGGGCTGGGACTTGACAGATGTGGGTTGCTGCAGTGCTGTCACAGTCTGCTGAGGACACTGGTCACCTGAAGGCCCCTGTGTACATTGGTGAGGCTCCCTTGTTGGTCACTGGATGGATTTTGGTCATTGGTGTTATTAATGGCAGTGCCGTAATGCCTGAACGCCCAGCTGGGAAGCTCCCGGTCCCCTTATACAAGGATGGAGCTGCTCAGTGAGGTCGAGAAGCCCAGCATGGTGAAGAGATTGAGCAAACAGGGCATAAGGAGCCAAAAGGAGTGCACGGCATGTCCCAGAGAAAGTGGGAAAGCGTGTGACCATGTACCAACGCTCACCAGTGCACACCAGTGCCTCCTCTGCCTGGGGCATCCCATGGAGGCTCTGCAGATGCTGAGGTGGGGCCTGGCACATACGGAGAGGGGCACTGAGACAGCCTGGGGACCAATGCTAGCGCTGCTCTAGGTATTTCCCTCGCCTGGTCTCTTGTGGAGCTTCAAGGCAGGATCTGACTGTGGCTTTGCTGTTTACTGGGCTCCCCAGAGCTGGTGTAAGGATCTCAGCCCTGGGGCTGGCTGGAGAAATGAGGCATTAAGCACAGGGAATTGCTTGAGTGTAAATACCCTTGTATTACATCCCCGAGCTATTTCCAGCACAGCGAATGAAGAGGTTGCTGGGGAGTGTAATGGAGTGGCTCCGAACAGCACCTGCAGCTCTCCCAGCTGGGAAACGGCTTGGAGGGTTCAGGCTTTTGATTCCAGCCCAGGAGAAACACTGAGGCTGGCCTGTCAAACGCTAAATCGTTGCACTCAGGCCCAGGAGTATCCTGGGCTGTGTTTTCCTCCATGCATCCCTCAGCAGGGTCTGCCGTCCTACAAGAATATCTCCTTCACACACAAGGTACTTGGTGGCTGGCATGGGCAAGGAGAGTGGTGTCAGACCAGAAGGGAGACCAGCAGATATAGAAGACGACCATGGCAATCTGGTCTCAAACTTCTTTGCACCACCCTGCTCTGATCCCCTTTCTTTAGCCCTGCTCTCAGCTGAATACCTGTGGCTGTTACCCTCTCCCTGCAGTTTCTCCCACGCCCCTGCATCCACCCTGTACCCACTTCTGAGCCCCCGAGGGCTGTGGGACGTCACCTGAAGCGGGATGCCTACAGCTGCCCATGGTACCTGTGCAGAGGCTGCACCTCTGCCCTGTCCATAGCTCCATCGGGTACCTAGACCTTCACCATCCCATCTTTGGTGTATCCAAACACTGGGCTTATTCACTTCTGGCTGGCTGTCAGGTCCCTGTTGAGCTGCCTACAGCAACCCCCAGCTCCCCCTGCCCCCACCAAGCAGCTACTTTTAATTTACACCCTGATAACCCATGAGTGTAATTAAACATATTCCTTCCAACAAGCATTATTTCTATTTGACAAGCATGAATTTCATTTTCCGTCGCCTCTCCCATCCACCTGTCTTGGCAAGGCATTTCCAAAGCTCCCTGGAGCCTTTTTTGGGCATGACTCATCTAAATAAGTCATATTAGCTACAGTTTGCCACCTTCCTGCTCACCCCCCTCCAGCTCATTAATAAACAAGGTGCTGTGCTGCCAGCAGGAAAAAAAAATGGGATTCAAAGGCAACCGCTGACCTCGGTAAGCAGAAATGGTGCCAAGTTCTCCTTGCAGACTCGAGGGAAGGAACAACACAGCCCGTTTCGGCGGTAAAACAGCGAAGCGTGGTTGGTGTAGCCACCCGAAGCTCGGAGACACAACGTGCCACGGGCCGTGGTGTTGCCTTGGTTGCAAATGCAGCAGCAGAGCTATGAGTCAGCCCTGTTCTTGGTACAATCATGTTCATTTGCAAAAATAAAAACAAAAGAGCAGCCCCAAGCCCCTGTGAGCGTGTGTTAGAGTAGAGACCAAGCGGGACGGGAGCAGGACCCTGGGAGAAGGGCAGGGCTGGGGGAAACCTCCAGATGTTGCCGACAGAGATTTGTCCGTCTGTGGAGATGAAAATCTCACCCCAGCAGGGACTGGATGAACCCTAAACCCACCTCTAAGCACCAGCAGCTCAGAGGGGGAGAGAAGCTGTTACAGCCAGGTAGGATCCAGAAGAAACTGTCCTTCTAAAATATGTGTGTTTGCCGAGTACAGGATCCAGCATTTCAATTATGTATAACAAAATAAGATGTAATAGTTGTATTTACAAGCAGCAGTTTGTCATGTGGGCTGCAAATTAAATATTTAAAAGCAAAGCAAGCACCTTTTGGCCTGGATAGGATTCCTGGCCCTCCCTCTCACAAGCAGGTTTGCAAACACCATGCCTGGACCTGGAAAAAACATCTTAAAACCCAGAATGGGCTCCCAGTTTGTAGCTAAAATGCACACGAAATATTATTTTCCGTCTGTGCTTGATGGCTTACAGCAGGTCATCTGCACACAGGGCTGCAAAGCAGCTGTAGGGCTGCTGGGGACAAGGTCCAAGAGGAAAATTTTTGCAAGGACCCGGAGAAAAAGGGGAGGAGGAAAAGGCACCACTCGAGGATGGTCCAGAGCCCAGGACAGGGTCTGCCAAACTCAGCCCCAAAGAGAGACAGAGAGCCACGAAAGACAGAGATTAGGAACCAGGAGCGGGGAAAGGCTCCTTTTCCCGGTGCTACCAGCACCCACCTGAGGTTTGACACATTGAAAAGCTACCGGTGCACTCGGCGCAGCTGCCTGCAGGCATGAACGCGCCAGGCCTGCTCATTCCCAGTGGGAAGGTGCTTTGCACACAGAGCTCTAAAATGCATAAACAGGAATAAGCAGCACATTAGGGAAGATGAATCTTGTCCAGGCCAACATGATCCATCTCCCGGAGTGTGCTCCGTATGAAATTTCATTAGCTTCCGGAGGGGAGTCGCACTGTTTAAAATAATTGATAATTATCCCAAGTGATGCATGGGTTAGCGGGGTTGAATGATTGTTCCCCTCCATGCCAGTAACTTCATCATCTACCCTGCTTTAAGACTCACTTTTATGCTACCATCCTTTTTACAGGAGCCTTTTTGGAGAGTAATTCGGTCTTTTATGGATACTATTCAGCATGAATTACAGTGGTATTGCACCCCAGCCTCCATTATAGATGAGATCTATTCTCCAAGGCTTGCCTAACTATCCCACAGAGAAGGGAAGACCATAAATCTACTGCAAAATTCATTTGTCACCTGTCGCTTGCCCTGGGCAAGTCCAGGCCCAGGTGCCCTCCCTGATGTTTTTCAGGGAGACGGACACACTGAAAGGGCTATAAGGCTGTGAATCCCTCCGTGCATTGACTTCCCAACGAAACGGTAGGTTTAGCCCTTGTGTCCTATCCAGAGAGTCCCAGGGCCCCAGCTCTGGCACTTGGCACCAGATATGAATTTTGCCCTGTCCCAAATGCAATTCTTCATTTGTGGTTTTTTTCTCTCCTCCACCATGAGAGAAGACAGCAACTCCCAGCTCAGCTCTGCTGTACAGACTGGGAGACTGTGGGGCCTCACTTTACCCCACGCTCTGCTGCATTTGGGGACAGCTCTCAGAGGGATATGCTGCAAGGCAAAGCTGGGAAAAAGAAAAAACTGAGACCAGATCTGTAGGTCAGATGTAGCAATTGGTTTGGGGAGCCCCCAAGCCCTCAGAAAGGTGGCTCAGCTCCTCTTCAGTTCTGCTAGCTCCTCCACAAGCCCTGCTATTCATATCTGCCCCGAACGTCAACCTAGGACCAGTGACTTGAGATCATTTGATAAAACTAGGCAAATAATTTGCATCATTGAGATCACCGGAGGGAGCTTCTCAGCTTGGATTTGTCTGCTCTTGTCACAGTCCTGCCAATGCAAAGTTAAATGCATAAATTAAATCCAGCTCAGTCCTTCTTCTCCTGAGCCCCAGTGCAAATAGAATAAATCAGTTTCATTTAGGAGATCAAACCAGGCATCACTCACAGATGGTTTTAAAAATAAACTCCTTCACAGCATGCATTAAAAAAACAACAAGCAATTTATCTTCCCCATCACTCTTCAATTTGTTTCTTGTGAGCCGAACTGCCAGGGATGAGGGATGCCACGTTTCTAGCAGCCCCTCTGCTGCGTCTCACGCGCCCGCTGAATCCCCTCTGATGCAGCGGCACCAGTGCGGGGAAGGTCATCTGTGCTGCACGACGGTGTCTAGACATCAGGACAAGCCCTTTCAGGAGGAAGGGGAAGGGAAATGCCACCAACGTGTCCCCGCTGCCTGCAGACCCCCTCCTGGCCTGCTCAGCCCCACCACCCCCCAGGAAGAAGAGCCCTGCTGCCCCTCTTGCGAAACGGGGACACGGTGCTGGGCACAAGCCCATGGACCAAATGAAGAGCAATAACGGGACAAAACCTGCATGTGAACCCAGCTGTGAACCTGTCCCGCGTGTTGTCCACTGCAACGGGGAGCCCCGGGCAGGGACCTGAGCACCGGGCGCTCCCCACTGCTCCACTGAGGTCGGCTCCGCGTGAAGCAAGGACTTTCTGATTCGTTTTTAATGACACTGTTTACTGCTAGTGAAATCTCCCGGAGCCAAAAACTTGTCTTTCCTAATAATAAACAAGCAAATAACAATAAGAAGGAAAAGGAAGCACATTTTTAAGCCATCAGGGTTCGCTTTGATTGATCCTGGTAATAAACCCCAGCAAAAAGAAGTTGTTAAGCTGAAACGGAGGTTGTAGATCTCCATCAATAATTTAAGCAGGGAAACAGGAAATTTAATGTGCTGCATTTTAATGCACTGCGTTTTCCCATACAAAAGCCCCACCAAATTCTGAGGGCTGTAAATGCAGAGACAAGGCTGGAAAATGCAGAAAGGCTGGAGTAAAGCCTTCCTTGAGGCTGGAGAGCCTGGAAATTGGTAAGAGGCTGAGTCACGCGACATATGGTGCCGCACATGGAGAACGCAAAACAGCTCAGCATCCAGGCCCGTATATTGGGACAGGCCAGGGCTCGAGGCCGAAGGCTTTTTTTGTGCAGGAGAATTCACCAGCTGAAACCAGCCTGGCAGCATCTGGGGGCTGAGGCAGCTGCTCCATCCTTCTTGTCTCCATTTTTTTCTCCCTTTTTTTCCAAGTCACGGAGCAGGGACTTTGTTCCCACCACCAACCCTGTCCCTTTCCCGTGCTTTATCCGGCCCGTGCACAACCGAGATGACGGAGCAGTGATGAAGAGCAAACCGTGATGCAAGAGCCTGGGGCACGGGACTGAGGCTGCGCAGACCTCAGGCCCATCCTGGCACATGGAGGTCTGCTAGGAGGAAGAGCCAGGGGAAGAAGGCTGCCTGGGGTCTTTCACACAACATGACCTCACTTAATAAATAGGGGAGGCAGAGCCACGCTCGACAACCTCAGGGAAAGAGGCAGGATGAGAGCTTAATCCTTTAAAGGCAGGCTGGGTAACAGGGAAGCCAATAAACTGTGCCAGTAACACTCCATCAGGCTGATTCTTATTTAAAATAGCAAATGGAAGACGCTTCTTCTACTGTAGGATTTAAAGGCAATAAGGCGTGACTAATACCCCCTCGCCGAGCTCCAGCGACAGCACTTCGCCAGCCATGCAGATTGGAGATGCTCTAAGTGGCTCTCGAATTTTTTTCCCTGAAGAAAGTGTTTCACACGCTTGGAAAAGAGACGTGCCCAGCCTCGCTGAGGCAGAGGGTCATCTTGCTCACGCAGGCAAAAATCATCCCCACATTAGTGGTCCAGGGGACTTGCAGCATGGGACTAACATGGAGATCCCACCTTTCTGCTTCCCGTGCTGTTGGCTGCAGAGCTCACTACCTCCAGGGTTTTGCATCTCGTGTGGCTTGTTGCAATTTTCCTGTTGCAATTTTCCAAGCACCGATCCCTGAGAGCGCTCGCGTATTTGCTGCTGCAGAGCATGTGTGTGAACGTGCTGGGCTTCAGCCGCCCTCCGCAGACCCTTTTGAAGGAGCCCCAGGGCTGGTGCAATCCATCAGGATGGATTCGCCATGGATCCATCAGCCTTCTGGCATGTCACAGAGTCTTTGAGGCAGTTTCTGGCTGCCCATCAGAGCGCTACTCCGGGACGTGCCCATGCACACGAGTCCCCAGGCCAGCCAAGGACGTGCTGAGCATCACCGGCAGAGCAGAAATCCCAGCCCAGACACCATCCCAGAGGCCCAGGCGGGCCCTGTGCCACCTGCTTTTTTGTCCTCTTGTCTCCCTGTCCCTCTGCAAGACTGCAGCTCAGGGTACCTGCCTCCCCAAAAATCATTTTATAAGCTGTTTTGATCAAATCTCTGAACTCCTCAGAGAGTGGCTGGTCCCTCCTTGCTGAGAGTGCTGACAGCAAGCAACGCTCACATCAGCAAGAACAGGAGACGAAGGGAGATAGAGAAACGTCCTGCCTTGTCTGCTGCTTCCCATAACACGCCGCAGGCTTCCAGCAAGCATCCCCGGGAGCGGGAGCATGCAATTAATGTGCCTCCCCAGAGCAGCGGGGAAGCACGGGCTGCAAGGCACGCTCAGCCATCAGCGCGCACAGCCAGCCCGGCGTCTTCATCACCTGCTCCCGCGAGCCGCCACGCCGGAGCTGAAAATCAGCGCCGCTGTAAAACCCGCGGGGTTCTCTGAGCTATCTAACAGATCTAATGTACAATGGGACGGTTGTCGCTTGATTGATTTCACCGCCTTCACTTCTTGCAAACAGCCTAGAGAGAAAAAAGAAAAAGGAAGTGATATTTCCCCAAGTGATTCTGTGTTTGGAATTAGCCGGCACCGACTCTCAGGCGCTCACAAGCACATCACCGCAAACGTCCAACGTGCCAAGATGCCCGGGACGGGTTTCCCGAGGGTCACGCTGACACCCAGGGCTGAGTTTGTAGTTGCAGAGGGCAGAGAGGCTGCTTTTACTGAAAGGTGCCGTGGAGCTTTGGGAATTTGCCCCTTATTCAGTTGGTGCATTGCCTCTGTGCTGTATACGCGGGGTCACAGTATCCCTCTCTCCTGCTCTCCATCCTTGTACTCCTCCATCAGCCCCTTGTCTCCGTGCCTCAGGCCAGTGAGGGCTGAGCTCCCACACACGGGTACCTTCTTCTTATGGGTCCAGATGGTTTTTTTTTGGTTTACAGACAGTTTGGCAAAAGAGTTAAATAAATGCGACACTTGCACCCTTCAGACCCTCCCAGCACACAGCTATCTTAGAGCCCCGGGTGCTGTGCGCTGTCCCCAGTGTGAGAGGCTTCAGAGCCTCTCCTCCTGCTCCAAGAGGCCCAGGCCAGGTGGCCCAGGACTGCCTCCATCCCTACAATTGACTCATTGCCCCTCTCCCTCTCTCAAGCTTGCTCCCGTTTGCAAGCTGCCAAGATCCTAGGAACATCCCCTCCCTGCTCCCATCACATTAGGGGCCAGGGTGAACATGGAGAAGATGTTAAAGGAGGAAGAGCTTAAACTGGTGGCAACCACCGTGCCAGGATCTGGGCATTGCCAGGAGGAGCAGCATGCCCTCGACCAGGGCTTTGTAGCCCCACATCGCTGCAAGCTGGAGACACCACACTCTCCATACCAACCCTGGGGTCACACTGCTTCCTACCAGCTCTGGAAGAGCTCATTTAATTGCATTGCCAAGCCCTGGGCCTAGAGGAGAGACACATGGTGTCCAGTCTGCCCTTCCTCCCTATTCCCAGCCTAGACAGGGCTTGAAAGCCTTACGATGCCATCGCTGGGGCAGGGGACAATGTGTGGCGATGTCAGTGTCCCTGCTCTGGAGCCGTGCTGGGAGCCCATCACACAGCAAGCTGGAATCCAGAACCACGCTGCTTTCCAGGAACAGCTGTGCTGCTGTCACTGGCATGAATTATGGCTAATGATAAGTTATGCTTATTAAGTATGTCAATAATTCACCCTCTTACAGACAGGAAGGACATGTTTTATCCCTGGCTCAGCTGCTGCCTCAAGTCCAATAAAATGGGGACTAAGTCAGCCGAAGGCAGCGTGATCCCCGAGCCAGGCTGCGGAGCAGATTGGCCCCACGGTGCAAAGTGTGCAGACACTCGGACCGGGTGGCTGGGGAGGAGAAAAAGCATCGTTGTGGCAGCTCGAGCACCAGGGGCTCGATACAGATGTGCCACAGCGTGGCACAAGCGAGACAGATGCTGAGCATCTCCATGAGGATGCAGCAGTCCCAGGAGGTGCCATCCACCGGGAGCATGCCAGCTGAAATGGGCAGGTCCGTGCCCTCCGGTGTGGAGGTGCTGAGCCCCCCCAGCTCGGCCATGCCAGCACCACTGCAGCGTCCTGCAGGTCTGCACGGAGCCCGTGCCGTGGCCAGCCAGAGTCCGTCTCTAACTCACAGGCTGGACACGCCTGGTATGCAAATCCATCCCAAAAACCAGCTTGGGAAGTGGGGGAAGCCAGGCTAACAAGTCCAACGCAAGCCAGGCACTCTTATCCTCCTCTCACTTCCCTCGTTCACAAGCTTTTATTTTCTTTGATTGCAGGGTTTTTGCTGGAATTTTGCCACTGACAATTTTTTTCATTCAAAAACCAGAGGGTTTGATTACATGCAAATTTTGGCCCAAAACATCTGCTTTTTTTCTCTGACACATTTGAACACTCAGAGAAAAAAAAATCCCATTTCTCCTTCTAGGCCTTTGTGTAGAAAGTGCCCTTTCCTTCCATTTTTTTGAAGGATTCATTCTGAAATGGCAACACTTCCCTTGACCAAATCTTCTGTCCCTTCAAGGCTGGTTTAGCATCACTTTTCCTCCCAGCTGAAGGGAGTGAAGGACTCCCCTTTCAACACATACACAAATGCTTCTCATATTTTTCAGAACCCAGAAATGCATTTTCTACTAACTGAAGACCAAAAGGATGGGGCTGGAGGGGAATAAAAGGAAACATTTCATCTCCACTTTCTTGTCTTTTAAAAGTAAATTCCTCCCAGGAAAAACGTCACAGCTATTTGCAGAGATGTTTGATGGCAGCAGCTATCTCCTTCTCCAGCCCTGTTCCATTTTGTAGCTGCAATTTTTTGAACCATTTCCTTCTTTTTCATGGGCAAGATGGAGAGGGAAAGTTCTTTTTGATCTGGAAATGAAAGAAACCTCCCTTTCTTAAATTTTTTTTTTTTGCACTTTTCTGCATAGTTGATTTTGCAAAGCACGAGAAGCCCGTTCTTGCACACATCCTCTAATTTTCCTTCTTTTCCAAGTTCTCCACCCTGCTATGCTGCTATTGCCCTGTTTGTGATGGGAGACCAACTAGCGTCTTGCCGATAGCCACATACCTCTTGTTGGTGTGAATCCAGCCCTTCTTAGACTCCAGCAAAACCAGCAATATTCAAGTGCTGCAACAACCAGCATTGCAAATTTTAGTTGGGAGCAGTCTCAATGCAAATAGGAGAAGGCAGCTCCCATTTTTCCTGCAGATTGGATGGGACTGGGAGCATCGGGAAAGCCCCAGTGAGACTGATTTAGAGACCCCAGGTTGCATGGCTGCTCCTTGCTACCTCGCAGGTCAATAAGAACAATCTACACCCAGCACGATTACAAGTCATTAACATCAGATTGATTCTCCGAGGCTTTATGCTTTTTTAATGAAATGCTTTTAAAGGTTTATTGAAGTCTCGTTGGGTCGGCCTTCGTTTTGGAAATAATCGTCTGCAGTGAAAACTTTGCAGTTAATACACTTTGCAAACAGGACTTGCCAACCCTCTGGCCCAGAGACAGAGCAGCAGAGAAGTGCAGGGGGAGCAAAGCTGGGCAGAAATCAGCCGTGAGGAGCATCCCTTGAGCTGGGCTCCTCAATTGCTCCAGCAGATGAACCTGGGGCAGGGAAATGAGCTTTGCTAGGGCCAGTGGGGATGACTCGTAAGCAGGGGATTGAGGCCACGTATTTCTGAACCAGCCGCCTCAGTCCCAGCACCTTCCTTGCACCACCTGCAGCCCCAGGGAGTGGGGCAGAGCCTCGTGCTTGGGGAGGACCCCAAAATCGCCCATGCAGGAGGAAGCATGGGCAGCAGCACAGTCTGACCGCACATCCCATGGCCCTGTGATTTCCACCGGCGCTTTCTGGCTTCGGCGTGCACAGCCCACTCCTGGCCCTGGTACTCGGCTCCTGGCACTGCTGGGCTGGGCTGCCTGCAGTCTCGCTGCCTGCCGTTCACACCCGAGCCGTTGTGGGGGCTTTCTTGGCAAGCAGGAAGAGCGTAAGACCTGGCAGATAATAACGGGTGGGACATAATTGATTTTACAAGGGAAACAGAATTTCCAGAACATCCACGCAACAACAGAGATTCAAGGGTAGTAATTGGGAGGAAGGTACAGTCATGACTCACGGCATTATCAAATCACGAGCAAACACATTCCCAGCACTCAAACACAGCCCATATGCCAGGCTCCGAAACCAGCTAGATCTGCATTCATTTCCAAATACCAAATCCACAGTGTTTTATTTACTAGGGACAGCTGGGTGAAGCTACCCAGAAACGCTCCGTAACAGGGAAATTTCAATGCTTAGAAAGCACAAACCTGTTGTAGATTGGTGTTAATACACATTCTGGCCTCAGAGGGGAAATGTGGCCTGGAAACAATTCTGTTACTGCTACTATTAGTATTATCCTTGGAGCGGCTGGATGCGCCTGGGTGCCAGGTGCTGGCAGACACATTGCAAACAGCAGCCTGTGTCTCCAGATAGTTTTCACTTCAGAATTGGGGCCCTGAGAAATGGAGACATCAAAGTTTGCAGGCAGGCAAACCCACTGGTGTAGACCCACTGGTGTAGCCTGAGAAAACGGGCAGGCTCTCGGGCACATTCCTGATATCCATCCTGACCGCAGCAGAACTGCACTGAGAAATGAACAGATTTACCTCCCTGGGAATAAAATCTGTCTCCATACGGAAAAATATCACTGCTCACTGTATAAATCCATGCTGAGTTCATATCTTGAATGCTGAGTGTGCCGTGGGTCATCCATCTCAGAATATAGCAGAACTGGAAAAGGTTTGGAGCACGTAACAGGACTAAAAGCTCGGTGATCTTCCAGAAGAGGAATGGCTGAGTAGGCAAACACAGTTCAAAATGAAAAAAAAAGTTACTGAAGAGGGGCTATGGATGCATCAAATCCTGAATGACATAGGAGAAGGGAGCAGAAAATCACTGTTTTCCGTCTCTTCCAAGGCAATTTTATGACAAGGATGTGAACTAACAAAAACCAACCAGAGCAGTGGTTGGAGAGTGCAAACAAACAGAGCTGGTTTTCACACCATGCCTGTGTGGTGGTTTCACACCTTGCTGCAGGACGTGGAGCCTCAGAAAGTGACTGACACATCCAAGAAACCTCTTAAGAGTGATCAAATATAAAAGAGATGAGGTCTCTCCCAGAAAGCAACTGCACTGCAAAGTGATGGAGGCTGGGAAAGCATCCTGAGGCAGCATCACAAATCACTGTCCAATTCTCACACACTTCCCAAGAGGTTCTCCAGCCCACGCTGGTCTGGACATCTCATGGACCATGGAGGTCAGGCCATTCCTTGTTACATCCCAAGCCCCTTGCCCCATCCACCTGCCCACGTGTCCTTCCTGCCAGCATCACTCAGTTAATAGCACATGGTCAAAGGGAGACCTTGGGGAAGGGATGCTCTGATGGACCCAAAGTCCTGGACCTTGGTGCAAATTTTTTTTCAGCTTCTCTATAACACGGGTAAGAGCAGGGCTGGCGTCCCCTCACCCACCCAAGGGTGAAAATGAAGCACACAGCAAGGGAACAGGGAATAACATGGGTATGCAGGACGTGAATGTGCGAAATAATGATTTAGCCCTAAACTCATTAGGTTTTCTCTGCCGCCCCATTGAACAGAGGCAACAACGGTTATTACCTGCACAAGATCATCACAGAAGAGCAATCGTGCAGCTTGAAATGGATAAAATCCCAAGTCATTATATTAGCAAATTATCTGTTTGGGTCTGTTTCCTATTGACAGTATTAAGCCTATTCTCATTAATATTTCACTCTTCAGGGAAATTAAACTTTAATGAAAGTATGGCACTTACAATACCGGCCAGATAATTCAAAAGGGAAAATAACAGCAAGACCGTGGCTGTCTGAATTATCCCTTGTAAATAAGTCATCTAGGAAGTGGAGCCCTTTTTTGCCGGAAAATAGTTCACAAGCCCAGACCCAGCTTCTGGGAAGAGACATGTTGCCTAGGGCATTTGCTGAGTATCTGCCCCAGCTCTGCTGTGTATGGTGATGCTATGGCCTTGGACAGGAGAATATGGGAAAATAAATGGTTCCCCACAGTTCAGAGCTCCAGGTCTGGCTCTCCAGGGCTGTCTCCCGTTATTCAGGCTGGCCAAGCTCCCAGGTAGTCCCTGCGGCACATTGCCCCGAGTGCATTTGGACAGAAGTCCCTTGCCGGGCAGCCTAGAAGGGAGTGGGGAGAGTCACTGCAGACTCAGATGTGAGAGACCCAAGTGTTTAGCTGGGCCAGGCCACCTGAAGTGCATCTGGCTCTTGCCTGGGAAGCCGTGGGAAAAAGCCACCGATGCACCTGGGTGAAGCTAGTCTTGGCACTGCTCCTCACCAAGCAGTAGGCAAAAATCTCTCCTTGGCACTTCAGAGGTCTCCAACATGTAAAGCCTCAGGCATGTGTACTGCTTCCTCCATCCATCCCCTCCCCAGTTTCTCACCCAGCAGATAGAGGGTCAGCGGCAGACAGCCAGGACGCATGCGAGGCAGCAGAGCCGCGAGAGACCTGCTCTTGCCGGTGCCATCGCAAGCACAAACACATCCCTGCCGCCGCAAAAGGCAGCGTGCGCTTGGAGAAAGCAGGTCCAGGAGCAAACAAGTGATTTCTGCACCAAATCTATATGGGTCTCCATGACAGTGATGTATGGTGCAACACATCACGTATGAAGCCTCATTCAGAGTCCAAATTAATCTTGTGTGGTTCCCAGCTGCCTTCATCCCAGCTTCCTCCATTGCCTTTGGAGCCCAGCACTTTGGAAACGTAGTTACTGCTAAACATTAAAAGAATATTTTTCTCTGTCTCCACTTGACATTTCATTTTTGCGAAGACAAAGTAACTATCACTGTAACTTAGCGGGGAGCAGCAGCTGCAAAATGGCAACGCTCTCCTCTCTGCTCCAGACTGTGTTTGCTGGCGCTGCGGCTGCTGATGAGAGAAAATTAATTAACTTCTTGGACTGCTTCCTAGGCACCCAACGTCACCAGCTAGAGAAGCCTTCTTGCAAGGAGGGCGTCCAGGGAGCCCAGCTTTGCCCTTCACCTCTCTCCAGTCACCTCTCTCCCAGCAGCAATGACCTCCAAGCAGCCTGACCCACTGCCCGGCTCTCCATACTGGCTAGAGGATTCCCCCTCGTTTATCATTACTGCTTTTTAGCTCCCGGTCCCTGCACGTTAGGTGCTGCTAGACCGAGCCCAGAGACCAGCCTTTGCGCGGCACAGATGAAAGCAGCCTCACACTGAAGGAGCATCATGACTGCTGCAACATTAAACAAATATCATTAGCAAAGCCTGGCCCAAACCCAGCTTTGCCCCGGGCCACACAGGGCTCCAACCACCTTCTCGGCTTTTGAGCTGCAAGGGAGCAGCCTTCAAGTCACACCATGCAGGTAGGAAAAAGAGGTCCCAGCAGCACATTGCCCAAAACTGCAGTTCTCCCAAGCATGGGAATATTCACTGCCCACGGCAGAAAACCGCAGCGGACAAACCAAAGGCTCCTTCACTTCTCGACCGGCTTCTGCTCCAGCCTTCACCAAGCACAAAAAAAACCCCGCAAGTCTGCTTCAAAGGAAGGATTGGCTGCTCCGTGCAAGGCAGAGGAAAATAATTTAATTTTAGCTCCAGTTAAGCAGGAAGGAGCAGATCACGGCAAGAGCCTGCCGACAAAAGAACTTCTCTGGGCTCAGCATCTAAGAGCATTTTCCAAAGAGATCTGTCCCGCAGCATGAAAACCAGTTCACTTGTTCCAATACGCCATAGTCAGAACGGGCCGCTGGGAAGAGTCTCCCACCCCAGCCCTTCAGATGTGTCTGTCAGTGCTTTTCCTTTGTGCTAGTGGGATGATTGTTCCCACTAGGCTCTTGCATTTCCCTCTCGGCCACTGAGAGTATTTAACAGGAGCCAAGTGCCCTGGAAAATCCAGTGCTGTACAGAGGGAGTGATGGAGATGGCAAAGCCCCATCAGCTCCCCCAGCCCCAGTGACTTCTGCTGAACCCCAACAGAAAGAATTTTTTCTTGGCTCTTGGAATTCTTTTTTTTTTAATATAAAAAGCCAATTCCTTAAAATCAAATTTCTTGCAAAGACAGAAATCTCAGTTTGGAAAAGGGTGCTGATAGGGAGCTGCAAAAGCTAGAGAAAAACCTCCAGAATAGCTGCTAGCCCTGTGGTTGCAGCCCTCAGCTGGAAAAGGAAGGTCCAAAATCTTCTTCCAATGATTTTTCATCTTTATGAGGACAGCTACAAAGAGACACTGCCAAAGAGGCAACAAAGTAAAGAAAACTTTGCAAGAAACACTCATTTTCCCCAGTGTGGAGCAGTATATTACATGGGTTTCCAGAAGGCTGGCAGGATCAGCACCATCTTTTCCACCCCTCCAACCTCATCACCCATTTAGTCACCTCCATCACTAGCAAATTTTCACCTAAGTCATTTAAAGACAGAGCAGAAAGCTGGCTCAGCCGAGGCCCTGAGGCCCTGAGCTATTCAGCAGCTATTTAGGCATCTAACCAGGAGCCAAATGCCTCCCAGGTCTGAGCACTCAGCACTTAATCATCTGCCCTCGAGTCCACAGGAAACTCAACCCCAAATGTGGATTTAAGCATCTGTCAGAATTTTTTCTGGTCACTGAATAAACCTTTCACCTCATCCAATTAGCAATTACATCCTTAAAGAAAAAAAGGGGGAGGGGGGGGAAAGAAGAAAAGAAAGAAACCTTGAAGTGTAGCTTTCTTTTAAAGTCAGCCAAAGAGGGTTTTCCCTTCTCTTATTTGGATTAGTAAATAAGCATCCTGCACCCCACAGGTGTTAGTATGGTATTCAGAATAATCCAGAGTGATTTACCCGTCAAAAGCTGCATGCCTCAAAATTAGGCTGGTTTGAAATCGCTTGGGCTTGGCGGTCAGCATCTCCGGGTAGAAGAGGCTATTTGCTTTCTGAAGACATTTTTAGCTGAGTAAATGGATGGCGGCTGCCTTGCAACGTGCAATTTCAGATCATTAGCTGCAGATGTACACACTGAGATCAGGCTGATATAGTATCAGAGGCAGTGTTTGGGGTCAATGGGAAATTGGGGAAAAGCTGGCCAAATTGCAAAAATTGGGCTCCTTTTCTCGGGGAAAATTGTGGGGAAAATTCTCCTCATTCTTCTGTAATGAGTATTGCACATTACCCAGCTATTTTGCAGCTGCTGAACAGGGCCTGAGAGTTAGCTTGGAGGAAACCTGAAGCACTCCTCTTCTTCTCATCCTCCCCCTCACTTATTCTTAAATTGCCTCAACTCTACATCTTTTCTCATTGAGACAGCTGAGCCTGGAAGAAACAAAGTCCTCCAAGCAGTGAAGCTACATGCCACTCCCCCTTCACCTTGCCATTTTCTAATTGCATGGGAATAAAAGCAGGGTGGTTTGGAGAAATTTGTGAGCCTTTATTAAATCTGCGAGATCTTTAGCGGCATTCAGAGCTTCCCAGCGCCTGCTGCTCGTGGCTACTTTCTGCCTCGCGCTTGTGCTCCTCTCCCCTTCCTCGCTGCCTGCGGCTATCCGGACCGCGCTGGCAGGGATCCCGGGCGCAGGGATGTGAGCGGCAGTTGGCTGATGCGGTGCCAGCTGATAAGGATCAGAAATGCACTGTAAAACTCTCCAGTTCAGTAAAACTTGTTGCAAGCTGACACCGGCTGCTCCGGTGCTACCCATCGCCCTGCTCTTGCAGCTCGGTGGTACTCAGGTGACACACTGAGCTCAGCCCCATCTTAGTGATCCAAGGATATAACTTCAATTTAAATGGCCTGTGCTCACATCCTTAAAAGACTTCAGGTACCATCACTATTAGATAGGTACCCAGCACTTTTTGATTCAGCTGTCTGGCCTCTAAATATTAGCAAGATCTACTCCCTCACGAGCCTGCGTTCGTGCCTAGTTTGGCCGTGGGAAGTATCACTTGGGAGCGCCGGCATGGGGAGAGCTGCCAGCCCTTAATTTTTCAGGGAGGCGAGAAACGCCAGAAACCTTTGCTTTCATTAATCTGCAATACTGTGCTGGGCCCCAAATCAAGCAGTTTATTTTTCTGTTCTCAGTTTTGCCGTTATTCTCCCAGACCGAGACCAACTTTCACACGTACAAACTATGGCTTGGGGGAGAAGAGAGTTTGAAAAGTTTTGGTATAAAAGTGTGTGAAGTAAATCAAAAATAACCCCCCCAAAAATGCTGCCAGCTCTGCCTGGAAATCCAGTACGCCAGTGGATGCAGACATCCCTCCCTCTAGTGACTAAATCCTGGATCTACAACCCCCTCCAACCTGCTTTGGGATTAGACACGCTTCCTTCCAAAGCTGAATATAAAGACTTGACATCCCCGCCATGGCCAAGGTGTCATAGCCCAGGGGATAAACGAGGCTGAGGAAGCCCCCGACACGCTGGCCAGTGGCTGCTTGGCCGAGCTGGGTGAGGCACGGCAGGTTTCCCACCTGGGAAAGTGGTGGGGATGCCATGGAAATGCGCAGCGAGGGCTCCCCCACTTCTCCTGCAGGCTGACATTTTCAAGCTGAGATACCTAGCATGCTAAAATTGCTCATGTACCAGCCCTGCTTTTATCCTCAGATTTATTTTATTCTATTTTTTTTTAGAGGGGGACACGACCGTGCTGCAACACTACCCTGTTGCACACGGGGAGCTCTGGAGATGCCACCACAGCCCATGCAAATGCAGTGCAGTGCTTGGTGTGCTTCCCAGGGTCCCTCATGATGCTAAGGGTGGGTAGATAGGAGGTAGGAGGTCCAAGTTTGGAGGTCCCTGAAGGCCAAGAGTGCATTTGCGGCTCAGGGTAACCAGGCTATCAATGTCCTCCTGGGCACAGCTGTGATGGTACAACAGGACCAAGGCACCCACATACTTTCCAGAGCCCCGAGCAGGCTCCGTTCCCACCAGCATCTCTCATGACAAAGGTTTATTTGCTGGAGGGTCTCAGCTCCAGCCCATGCCCAGCCCAGCATCCTGCTTGGGGACACATCAGCCATGAGATGAGCCCTGATGGACATGGGGATGGACATCAGCCTCGTGAGGAGAGCTCTGCCCCCTATGACCACAATGGGACATGAAGCAGGACAATGCAAGGAAGAGTCCAAATATCGGGGTCATAGACTCATTTGACAGTCAAGGATGATTTAATTACAGGCTGCGATGCCTAGCCCTTGACAGCATGGTTAATAGCTTCCTGCTATGGGGATTTGCTATCCACACACCTGTTTGCCAGCAGTACGCATGATGGATGGGCCACATTACAGGAAGCTCTTCAGCCCTCCCAGAGCCTGAGGACAGAAATAGCATGCAAACCCGCAGGTGAGCTGCGGAGCAAAGGCATGCCCCGAGGACAGGGAACAGAATAAAATAGCCAGCAAACCAGCTGCCACGCAGACGAGTGGTGCCAAGGTGGCACTGAGCTCTACTCTGGTAGGAGACAAACCCAAAAAGCACCATTTAGTGTCCATAACCTGACCCATGTGCTGGTCTGAGCACAGAAGAGGCAGATCTTGGAGAACAGCCCTGCAGTGGCCCAGCTCTCCCAAGAGGCAGAGCAGCTCCAATCCCTGGAGCCACAGCATGGGTTTTGCCCTTGCCCCCAGCCCTGCTCACCTGTGTCCCCATTCTCTTGCCAGAAGAGAGGGGGATTTGGGGCTTTTGCTAGCCAGCTATTTGAGGTGGGCTGAAGTATGTCTTTATCTTGATCTGCAGTACTGCAGGGAAGGTGCTGCTCTTTGAGAGACCACAACTCATCACACTAATGCAGGACTTGGCCTTCTGCAAGGAGCTGACAATCTATGGTCCCAGGCCGGACCTTCAGAGCACTGGCTCCTGGTCCCAGTCCTCAGCCCCATCACCTGCAGCTCAAGAGAAGACCATGTGCCTTCGCCATAGACCCTTCATTAGGAAAGCTTCAGTCATACAGCAAAGACATTTGGGACATGCAACTAAGCCTTTGCCTAATGCTCCTCTCCTCACACCTCCGTGCTCCTCCTGGAGTCCAAGCAGAGCTGGAGATTTGGCAGGGAAATAAATGCCAGTGCCCCACACTACAAACAGACCCAGGCATCAGCAGCAAGGCTGCTCGATCTGAGCTACGAGCCTCCAAGGAAAGGGCCGGGGAGGAAAGTGCTGATACCAGTGTTGTCAGCAGCACAGCAATTGCTGCCATCACATGCTGACCTTTGAGAAATGCCAGCCTGGTCTTGGCAAAGCTCTGCCTTCATTATTCATTAGGCACAAGCCCAGCTGCAAAGCAAGGCTTCCTCAGACAGCCCTTCCGTGCAATAAAAGTAAACAGGTTTAACATATCACACCCCATCTCTGCAGACATTCATCTCAGACTTGCAGCACAGAGCTGCTTTGGGCACTGCCATAGGGCTCACCACGAATGTTGAGCTGAATGCTAATCCAGAGCTTGCTTTAAAATAAGCTGCAGCATCTGAAGGTGCTGGTAGCTTGCTGGCCCTTAGAGTTCAGCTGTGTTGCACTGCCTTAGCTCCATGGGTTTTTGACAAAAAAAGGTGCTCTCAGAGCCTGCCCACCCCACAGTGCTGTCAGTGCCACCTGAGGAAGGAAGAAAACAGCAGGGCTGTTTGATGCCCTCTGAAAAGCTCTGTGCTCACTGCTTGCTGGCCCTGTCACGGCTCTGCAAACATCATGGCAGGGTTTGGTGGAAGGCTGCAAAACAGGACATGAAGGAGCTATTTCCACACTTGGAGCCCCTCCAAAAGCCATGCAAATCTATGCTGTAGCAAAGGAGAACACTGGATGGTGTGCAGTAAAATACATGAAGCAGAAGGGACAGTCTACAGCTGAACCTGATTTCTCATCTCCAGCTCAGGACTAATATTCCAGGTCACTGCTGAGTCAGGGAGAGGAAAAATGAGTGCTGCAGCCTACAAAGGGTGAGGATAGGGCCACAAATCCTCTGTCTGCTATAACAAAGAGATTTGGTCCTGCAGACAGCACCAGGAAAATATATCTCCCTAAATCTTTTAATCTGCTTAGCTCTCCCTCCCAATCCTCTGTAGGTGAGGCACCCTGAGCCTGACATCAAAGCAAAATTGAATTGCAACGCTGTCCCAGCAGCTTGGGAACTCAGCCCCTCGGGCAGGCTCTGCCTAACCCCCAGGAGAGGTGGGACACACAGCCAGGACAGAGGGCTGCTGTCCTGAAACTTTGCTCCCCACTTGCCCAGGGACAGCAGGCAATTTCCCAAACCTGTGGGAGATGTGGGAGACTTGTCAGCAGCTGGGACACCTCCAAGCTCTCTGGAGTTAAAGCTCCTGATAGCTCAGTTAGCTTTGCCATGCAGGGGCCAAGGCAGCTCATCAGCTTCAGCTATCAGAGGATGGCATAGGTTACTTGCCAGGATCACTGCCAGCCCCTTTTGGAAATCCTAGGCAAGACATTTCATGGTCCAAATTTCACAAAAGTGCTGAACAGAAATTGCACACTGAAAACTTTCACCAGCAAAAGGGTGTTTTGATCCAGAGACATGTTTTACGCCAAAAGGTTTCTTGCTCCCCATGGGAGTTATTGACCTTTGTTGTAAGATATGTAACCACAAGATGAGCCTTCAGTGAAAGGACTTTGGGTAGGAAATACCACCACCAGGCCTCATGGATGCTGTAGTCCTGTTGTCTTCCCTGTGTCTTCATCCACAGTGAGGTTGTGAATGCTATTGAAATCCTGGGAAAGGCAGCACACAGTAACGGCTCCCCAGCAGCATCCACCACCCAGGGAGTCCACACCCTCACTCCAACAGGCACAGCAGAGCTCCTACAGCACTAACCTTGCTCATTTTGCCTGAAATAAAAAAAGCAAACTCAAAGTTCATTGAAAAATCATTTTTTCCCCATTCCTGCTCACCAACCAAACTCAGATTACAGAAAGGGAAGTAAAATTGATCGGTCCACAACTCTCAAGGAACTCCAAGTACAAATGAGGCCATCACAGGAGCTTTCACACGAGTGCCTCTACCTGAACTGAGTGAAAGCTGGAGCAGTAACTCACACTTGTGCTGTTGTGTGGGTGTCAACTGTGCACATCCACCGTTGCTGCAAAGCAAACTGCTTCGGGAGAGAAAACTCCCTCTACCTGTGTGAAGAGATTGCATGTCTGGTTTTATTCAACAGAGACTGAACTGTTTCAACTACCTCTTCTGTTAGTGCCATTAGACACCAGTTCTTAAAGGCAATTTTGTGTAGTGAAGGATTCTGCCCTGGCCAAGAAGTAACAGATTTTTGCCAGTGTTGCAGCTTGAGGAGCTGGGAAGCAATCTGGCTGAAGATGGGATACCTAATCCCATCATGCCATGCCTCTCTGGTAAGTGGAAGAATAGTTGTGGACTCTTCCTTTGGGCAAACATCATGCTCAAGATGCTTCTTGAGCATGAGACTGATTTTATTATTGGTCAAATTAAGGATGAATAAGCAAATTTCAATATAACTCAAGTCCCACCTTTGTCTGCCCTGTTCGCCATGACCACGGCCAGCTGAAGCTCCCTACAGAGACAAGTGGTGACCTCAAAACACTGGGCAAACACACACTGAAACAGGGCTCTTCAAATACCAGGTTTCCAAAGACAAGAATTTTCAAATGCTCAGCACAGACTCTGAAACCAATTTACTAAAAGAGCACCCAGCATGGGGATGTCCAGCCTTGAGAGGCTTGCTAGTTCCTGATGCCTAAACTGTCCCCCACCTAGATGCCCCAAAGAAATTCTCACCAGGGAATCAAATGCCTTTCCAGGGGTTAGATCAGACCTCATGGAAATGTCACCGTGTGGATATGCATACAAAGACAGCAAAAGAGGGAAGAGCAGGTCCACACACCTGCAGTCCCAGCATGTTTGTCCCAACTTGATGTCCAAGAAGGGCTCCAGAAGATTTCTGTCTGGGAACTAACCTCTAGTGAAAGAAATCAGCCTTGATATCTGGAATTGTTCTCACCAATGGGCTGAGCTGTCCCCAGAGGCAAAGGCAGACAAGCATTTCCAAATCATCATCTAAAATTACACAGATCAAAGCAGAGGAGACTCTTGCAAGGGAGAACGTTGTATGGGCTGGAGGGATAAGCTAGGTGGATAAACTTGAAATATTTTTCATCTCTGAACCCTGTAATTCAGTAACTGCCCAGGAAGCCTTTTCTGATGGTGACAGTGTCCTCACTCAGTGGGAGCAGCTATTACCTTCTCAGCCCTCCTCTATTATTGCACTTGGTGTAGCTAATTAGTCATGTTCTGTGGGGAAGAACTGGTCAATATTTTAGTTTTCTATGGCCAACTTGACACTGACAAGACAATTTTATGACTCCGGCAAGATTTCCGCCTGCCTTGGGAGGAATTTGCTGGCGGAGTGGAGCTCTCCATTTGCCATCTGTGGGAGGGGAGGAGGGCCAGACTCGTACAGTCGGAAACACTTTCATCCATTAAACATGAGTGAGGCTTATTAAACCCTTCAAACATGAGGGAGGACCACACAGGAGGAAAAACACTAGTGCCAACCAAGAGAGCATCAGGGAGGAGAGGGGCATCATCAGCTGGCCTCCATTACCTACCAGAGCTGGTGCGACAGCCCTGCAGACCTCCCAGGACCAAGAAGCCCTCTCAAGCTTTGCTTAGGGGTCCTGCCAGGCCATGGTGCAGACATGGGGCCAGGACACGCTGCAGTCACCCTCTCTCCAGCAGACAGGTCACATCTGGGGTGCTGGGTCCCTCCTAGCCAGGGATACTCAGCAGCCAGCCGCCTCGGCTCCTGCCTTTGGCCCTGCTGCTAGAGCCATCCCACCCCTCCTAACCCCCAGAGAGCATCACAGCCTTCACAACCACCTATATTATATCAGTAATGTTAGTGTTAACCTTACCACTCCCATTAGACTGCTCGCTGATGAAGGTTTGTTACAGACAGTAATCACCTCAAAACAATGCCATACAGGCTTAAATGATGATTAACATCAATTATTTAAGAAAGTCTAATGGGCCAGGAAGTTTAAATATGAAGTTGTTATCCATGACTATTGCTGGTTATAAAAATGTTTATGCTTTTTTTGTATCATATTAGCGCCTGTATGGCAATGCCCTAAAAGTAGAATATCAGCATTTGGAAATGCCATTTAACAGAAGATCTAAGGCCAAGGGGATTGGGACTGCCATGATGAGCAGCTCGAAGGAGGCTGCTGTACTAAAGGACATCTCAAATGCCCTTGTGCTTCCAAAGAGGGTTTGTGTGCAGGCAGCTCAGCCTGGAAAAGAGAAAACAAAAGCAGAAAGGAAAAATCACAAAAGCCACTCCACCTCTGATTTTATGAGAATTTTTGCAGCAGCTGAGGTTTCCCTTCAAGCTTCGTCTCCTGGATTTATGTGAATGTGAGAACTGAGCTGTTTTTTCAGTGACATTGTGGCATTTGGGAACCCACTGTACTGGCTGGCACTCACACTGGCCCAGAACAAGGCATGCAGGGAACATGACAGAAGCATCTAAAATAGCTGAATTCGTCCTGTCAAGACCTGAATATGGTCCAAGCATGGTGGAAGGGTACTGAGCCTGCCCAGGTGGGCTGCACCATGTGCAACCACGAGCTCCGGTCCCCAAAAGCTTGGAGACACCTTCACCAGGCTGGGTATGATGGATGGCAATGCACTGAGCTGCCCCAGCATGCAGGGCTGCTGCTCTCCTGGTTATTTCATCAGGAGGTTGTTGGGGGCTGGCAAGCCCCTGTTTGCAAGGCTCCAGGGTAAGATACTGCACATGCATTCAGGAGCCAGAGCTCTGGCAAATAAGTATTTTAGGGAGCTCCAAGACACAAGCAGGGACATACTCCCAGGAAACCTCTGTGAAGCAAGCCTCTTACTCCAGCCAGCACAGATGGACTGACTTTTCCTGCTACTATGAGAGTCAGACATCCTCCTTCCCCAGAACTAATGACTGAGCACAATTAAAATAAGCTAGAGCCATCCTTTCTTTCCACATGACTGGAATACAAAGCACTAAAATATTGTTTAGGCTTGGATTTTTTTTTTCTTTTCCCAGAGTGAAACTTATTGCTTAGAATTTTTAAATGGACTCATCTCTTCTGCAAGAGTGTTTGCTCATGCCTCTCTACCACCAAGCAGTTGTCATAATGATCTCACATTTATGTGCCATGTCACACCCAAGTGGGTCCAAAGACCCTTTACAAATCTCCATGCCATCCCACCTGCAAGCCCTCCTGCCCAGCACTGAAATACAGCCAGAGGAACAAATAAGGGAGGAAAAATGACATATAGGCACTTCTCAAATAGACACAAGTAGCAGCTTCTGCTGCTTGAATCTGATTGAAGACAGAGCATTTTGTTTCCCACATGAAGGGGTATGAATCTCCTGTCCCCAAACAGTCCGATAATACAAGAGGCAAAATGACTCCGCATTCGAAGGGGCAGAGCAACCTAATATCAGATTAACTTTATCACCCAGCAACAGTGGCAGACTGCATTAGCATGCCCCGGCACTTGTTTGCTGGGATGGAGGAAGCTATGTCACTCAAAACAGCTTGGGAGCTAATGCATTAGCATACAGTAACTGCACTGGCAGAATGACTAACACCACACAAGACGCAATTTGCCTCAATTGCACAGCAATCCAGCACGAACCGCAAGTGAATGGCATTTGCCCCAAGGGCCACAGGGCCTCCCTCTGCCCAGAGGGTCCCATCAGGTCACTCAGGCTCCACACATTGCGCTGAGAGTTCAAAACCTGATGTTCCCACAGGGCTGGAAATCAATGGCTCTTGTTTCAAAAAGAAATGTAATTAACTCAGTATGTTAATGAAGTCCTCTCTGCTGGCCTGGGAAATCTGTGATGTGGACTCTGAGCCAGAACAGCTGATGCTGCAAAGAGCTAATGAGCAACAAGAGTGCCCTGTGCCCTCCGGGAGGGAGGAGGTGCCATTCCCAGGGCTAAACCCCACTAAAATCTACCAGTTCTCATGAAGTTTTAAAACCCTGCAAGTTTCCACCCAGATGCACTGCCAAGCTTTGCTACAATATACAGAGGAAGGCAGTAAATGAAATAAAATGCTCTGCAGAGTTTATTTGTTATTGCTTTTCCCATAAAACACAGCTTAAGCTTCATTTTACCTATATTCTTGCTTAATTTAAGCCTCATCTTCAGCTCTGATCTGCCTAACAACCTGAACAACACTTTTTACACTTATATTTTTACTGCCTTAAACACTGCTCTCACCCTTGCTCATTTAATGCCAGTAAAGATGCTGGAGAAGCATCTTCAGACAAAACTTTCCACTGAAGTTGATTTGAATCAACCAGAAACTGCAGGCAATTCTGCAGAAGAAACAAACCCCAGCAAGCACTGCTCACCCACACCCTACCTCTGCTGGAGCCTGCACAGGGCAAGGTTTAACCAAAAACTCACTGACAACACTGCTGCGTAACCTGTTCATGACAGACACAGCCCAGTGTGGTCCCAAACACCAGCTAGACACTTGCAGCAGGGCCTGGCTGTGCCAAGTGCAGGAAAAGTGAAAAAACAAGCCCTGAGTCACAGTAGTCACATCTTCAGCATCTTCTTGCTGCACACATCAAGGGAAGATGGGGGATTTTGGCTCTGCATGGCAGTGACCTGGTTCCCAGGCTGCAACATGCACCACACACCCATCTCCAACCCATCGGATGCCGATAGCCTTCGCCCGGACTCCCTGCTCTTCCTCCATATGGCCACTTATATTCCCTGCAAGTTGGCTCAGCCTTGTGCTTCTGGCAAGGCTGCCTCTCCCACCAGCATCTCTGCTAATGATTTTACAGGTGTACCAATATCAGCAGAGAGCAGCTAGCAAACAGCCCTAATTACTGTACAGATGCCACATCCCACCTGGGGACAGCTACAAAAAAATCACAGCAGCAGCCAAAGCCAAGCTGGGCAGGAAAGGCACAGCCACTGCTCCCTGCAAAAGGCAAATCTGCAAGAGCAGGATGCCACAGCTGGGGCTGGGTTTCTTCCCAAAACCAGGCAGCCAGCATGCAGTGCTCCAAGGAAACATGCTCTTTGTTGTGGAAGGCAAACAACAGGAAAAAGTGCACACAGCAACAGCAGGATTTTGCTAGGCAGTTTCTCAGTGAGCACACAGTTAAATTTAAAAGCAAGTTTTCCTGCCTGTTGTGTTCATGAAACCAAACCTAGCAATACCCAGAGCATCAGATCCAAACCTCTGCCTGTCAGCACCAGGATCCTGCGAGGATGCAATGCAGCTGAAGGCTGCTCACTCAGCATCCTTGGGCAAGCCTGGGAGTCCCTCGGGGAAAGCCTGGGATGTCCTGGGAGGAAAAACATCTCTGCATGGACAGTGCAAAGACTGAGCCCATGTGCTCTGGCTTTTCTGGAGGACAGAAAGTTTTTGAGGTCTTTAGAGAACTGCAGTCACAGAGGAATAGCTCCCTGCGGGCTTCGGAGGCTCCGATCTGGGGACCTCCTTCCTTTGCCCGTGCACTGTGTTCATCGGAGACCTCACATGCAAAAGCCAGAAGTGGACACTCCTTCCACACCCTTGTTGTCTGCTGCCTGCCCTGAGCCTGGCACAGCTCCCATCACCAACATCTTTTCCTGATCAGAAATCCCATCCTTTCCAAGACTCTCCCCCAGGGCACCTGATCTCCTCCTGCTTCCCCACAGGGAGCCTGGCAAGGTCATTTGGTGCCACCTCTGTCTCCCACCCAAGCAGCAATTGTCACCCAGCTTGTAACTCCCCTCCCTACACAACAGCCCCCCTCAATACTCCACTCTTCAAGCTGCACACCCATACCAAGACTGGCTCTATGGTTTTATTGCTTTTCACCCCTCCTCCTTGCAAACTTCAGCTTTAAATTCATCCAAGCAACACCCTAAAGCAGAGATGCTGTGCCAGTTCTTATTGTTATCTGCAGCATTTCATTGCTTTATGACAATATGAAGAAAACTTCTCATCTAATTTGCAGCTATGCTGGTATCCTGCTGCAGAGCCAGCTCTGCCTGCAGCATCTACCCCCTGCCTTGGATTAATTTTCTTGTGTTTATTGACAAATATACCTATTTCATTTGCTTTGTATCACTCTCCCATCTGTTGTTTGATGGGGACCTGCAGGTTAAGTGCTCAGAGCTCTGTACTCGCACATGGAAAGAGATGCACCTCCGTGGGAGCGAGAAACAGCACGATGCTGCGCCGGCACGATGCTGTGCCAGCACATCTGGGCCCGTGTCCTTCACCACAGTGCTCAGAAACCCTCCTCCAGCTCTTGAAGAATTGCTTCAGGAGAGCATCAGGACTACGCTCCCCTGCCCAGGCAGGGCCACACACCTGAGCTGCAAACCAGCATTAAATATTCCCTTGCTGCCTTGCCAACAACTTGGAGAAGCATCTAAACCCCTTGGGAAATGCTTCCTTCTGTGGAGGCCTATTAGTGGGGGGGAGGTGTCATCCCTGGGTGGCAGCAGAGCAATGCCCATTCCTGGGACATGTTTCTGCACTTTTCTATTATCTTTTAAAATAATTGGGAAGTTCAGCTAGAAGTTCCCCCACCCTATGTGGTCTTTTTCTACTCAGAAAGTCAAGGTTTGCTGCAGAAAGCCAATTTTTCAGGAAAAATAAGTTCATCAGAAGTTTCACACAGCCCTGACACAGTATCTTGTTGGCTTTCTCTACCACAAGCACTCAGTTAACCCAGTCCTGCCCAAGCCATATGCAACCTGGCCTCCATCCTGCTTCCAAGCAGGTACAGCACAACTCGGAGCCCAGAACAGCAGTAGGAGGACACCCCCCACCACCACCCCAGTTTTCCAACCCAGCCATAGTTAGGATGGAAAATTTTGTGCAAAAATTTCAACCAGTTCTATCCCCCAGCGCCTTCTGCAAACATCTGTGCAATAAAGTCATCTGAAGGTGTGCAGTGATGACCAGAAATGATGGATGGTCACCAGCTGCTAATGCATTTCTGTGTATCCATCTCTTTGGCAGAGGCAGCTATCAGTGCTGGATGCCCCAGCAGCCCTCAGGGATGGGCACAGACAGGAACAGACTCTCCAAAATTTGATGATATGACTGATGATAACAGGTTGCTGCATATAACACTATCTTTAAAAAATTATTTAGCATCCTGTTGCATTAGAAACCTGGATTTTCTGGGCCATCTTTTATATGCTGTCCACATAGCAAAATATTGGATTTTCATGAAGTCAGCATCCTGCAGTGAAAGAACATCCTAAATTTCAAGGTTTGAGCTCAAAGGCCTAGAAATGAAGCACATCAGTGAGCTGACCTTGCTGGAAACATGTACATTATTTGGATAGTCTCACAAAAGTCACAAAGGTGCTACAGCTGAATCCAAGGTTCAGGGTAAATTTATTGCCTACCCAATCCTTACCATATAAAGGGAAGTGCCTGGATTTACTTTTCAGTTATGATATGTCACATAAAGACCCAAATTCTGAGTTTTTAGTAGTCTGGAACTTTCCAATTTTCCAGTGAAATATCAAAGAGTTACTTCCTAGCGGGGCGGGGGGGGGGGGGGGAGGAGGGGGAAAAATGGGGTTTCCATTAAGAAATCTGCAGTGAAAGTTCTGCCTGCTTTAACAGGCAAACAATTAACATGAGTTTCAACTGAAACCCCATGTCCAGACAAATTCCTCCTTTCCCTTTATGGGAAGATTCACAGTAATTTCAACCATTAGGTGAAAACAACAAATTCAACACCTGAATTTTTTTTCCCCTACCTTGAAGAACTCAGAACAAGTTCCTTTCATAAAACTTCTATTCTTATCCCTCTATTTTCCTTCCTTTTATATCCAAGGGAGGAAAAAAGTATTTCTAATTATTTCTATTGTCGCCAAACAAGACATTCAGTCTATGCATTTGTTTGACTATTTCTTTTTCATCAAGCTAACCCCAGGAGCTGGAAAAGCTACCGACGATCTGCCTTGGGTTCAGTAAATTTGTTCAAGACAAAAGGCAGATTATCATAAAAATATATATTTTTGAGAATCATTTTGAGACTTGGAGCAATCCATGCAGAGATACTCAGAGAAACTCAAACCAAACAGCTTTTTAATAAGCTGCTGTTTAGTCTTTATCAACAGAAGAAGAAAAAAGTCACTGTTTCAGTTGAGGGTCCTACAAAACAGGGCTACATTTGCACTCTAACTGCCTCCACTGCTAATCCATAACGAGCAGTAACGAGGCAGGAGGGACAGGGCTGGGGAAGCAAAGATGCAACTCCTGGAAACAAGTCTGCAGGTCCCTTTGGACACTCCACAGCTGCTTAAATGCTGCTTTCCCACTCTGCAGAGTGCTTGAAGACCCAAAGAGATGCCTCCAATACCTGCTACAAAGCAAATTCTTCCAGGAAATACAGCAATTTCTACATACTCTTCAGTGCATGCTCCATTTGAGGCCATTGTGTGTTTTCTGCAAAGAGAAATAAAACCAAGGAGCAAAGGGCAGAGTGTGCTCATGGGATGCAGCCAAATCCTGAGAAATGTTTTACCAGGTCTCTCTTGCAATCAATCTCGCTTAACCAAGTTCAAGTCAGACATACAGCATGCTGGAGAACTTATTGAGAGCAGTAACATTAAGTGACCAAGAGAATTGGTGCAGCTGCAAATAAATCCCCCATCCACCCAGAGAAAGGGTTTGCAGGGCAGTCCAAGTGATGGATGAACCCCAGGGGCACCAGAGGGCAAATAAAATGATTGCTATGTCACTAAAAAAGTTTTACTTACAGTGGAGGAGAATGGAGTGAAGGAGAAACATGAGTGGTTTGTAAGAGATTTAAAACTAAGTCAGTCCTGCAAATACAGATTTTTAAAAACTCTATATTAAAGACCAGTATGCCTCAAGATGTAGCAATAAAGAAAAAAAAGCCAACCTTCAAACAGTTGCTAGGTGAAATGATTATGGTGCCAGAAAAAGCAACGTGCATATGCCAAGGGCTAAAAATCCCAGAAAGACGTATAAAAGCCTCCAAGAAATACCCCAAACATCAGAGCTGGGCAGGCTCACCAGCAGGGAGCTTATGAGCTGAAAGTCAGCAGAGTTTCATTCATCCATACTCAGCTGTGGATTCAGACCAGGTCTGCTGGGCAGTTATAGCCCCTTGCTCTGGAGAGCAAACTTGGAGCAGAGGCTTGGACAACAACCCCCCCCAAATCACACAGCCTGCTCCACCATCCAGGCACCCACCTGCAATATCGGCCAGGTAGGGGCCAAGCTGACATGGCTCTCCTGGTTCACGGGGTGGCAGGAGATGTGCTGCCTTTCCTCTGCTGAGCCACTTTGCAGAAAGCACATACATCTCCACTTGAGCAGAGCTTCCTCACTCTGGGCACTCATGCACCACCTCCCTCCACAGCCACACATGGCAAACCAAGGAGAACCACTTCAAAAAATAATAATAATAATAACAAAAATGCCTACAGAGATCACTCAGCAAAGCCCCAAAGACCAGCACCACTAAACAGACCTCTAACCAGCCCAAAGCTTGTATACCCTTTGGGGAGTGACCAAAAAGGATGGGGTGGGAGCCAGGATAACAAGAAACACATGGGGTTGATCACTGATCAATGTTGGTCCTGACACAGCTGGAGAGCATCCCCCTGCTCAAGACCACGCAGCCCAAAAGCAGTGGGAAAGTTTAATACAAATCTCTGGCTAAACCAAGGCTGCTTCCAAAATCAGGCCTCTCGGAAGATGTTGCATCTCCTGACAGAGAGAGACTTCTGAAACAAAACTGAAAAGTTTCTGTTCTGCCCAAAATAATTAATTCTTTTCAGCAAAGGAAATATAAACAAACACATTTTAATTGAGATTCAACTGGAGTATTTTTTCCCAGCTATTTTGATTAGAAAAACTATTGTTCTTGCAGAACAATGAAATAGTTTATGGATCCCAGCCTTGTCGAGCCAGCAAGGGGGAACAGCAGCACTAAAAGAGCAAGGGGGGGGCAGGGAACAGAAATAAATGTGTGGAAGGATGCAAGCAGGGAAAGCAGAAGACAACGCAGCAGACAGCATGAAGTCAGCAGGTGCCCAGCATTCAGATGAATGCTCAGAAACTCTCGTAAAACCAAGCACTGAAGGCAAAAAGCCAACAGTGTTCAGGCTAAGAGCAGAAAAGGCTTCTTTGAGTAGAGTGGAAGGGCTTTTTCTCAATGGCATTATGGAAACTGCAGAGATTGCATGACTGAAAGACACCCTGATGGCTCAGACACGGTCTGTCCGCTGCCACTGACTGCCCAGGAGTCATAAGAAGCATGCAGAAAAATGGTAGGAGGATGCACATGGACATGCAAGGACCAAGGGGAAAGGGAATGTGAGAGTTTGTGACAGCACAGAGAAGCAAAAAAGCGGTTTTAGCCCTATGCCCAAGGCAGGCAGGTCTCCTCTTGGCTGCATTCAACCTTGTCAACCAGACAGCTTAGGTTGGACAGCTGGGCACCTGCCTTCTGGGGGAACCTAACTTTGTCCCCCAAGGAGCTTCTGAAGGGAGAACGGCTGGTTCCATTCAAGGACTAGAAAGTCCAAGATGTTGGATTTCCCATCGATGACAAAAGTCAGCTCCACCAGGGAAAGAGATGCACAAACATATTTCAGGGCACAGGTGAGAGGAAAACCTGGTGAATGGAGCATAAGGCTTTCTTGAAGGTGCCTGAGAGCCTGGCAGAGATGAGCAAAGCGAAAACAAACAGGCAGGTCAAAAATAATTCACAGAAATATCCCATTGCTGATGCGGAGAGCCAGTGGCCTGTCACTGATGAGGAATAACCTAAGTACATGTGTCAACGCAGGGACTGCTGTCCATCCCCAAGAACTGGAGCAACAAGGTGGATATATCATGATCTGTTAAAGCAACCTCAAGAATAAGGTAAGGACTGGGTTCGTTGCAGATTTTTTTTAATTAGCAATGTTTTATTTATGCTCTGAAGCCTTTTGGGAAGCGCAAAAGGGACTCAGCTCCCCTGCATGGGGCGTATGATAGGCTGGGTTTCCTGACGGTGCGGCAGTGCTGGATAGGGGAGAAGAAGGGAGTATGGGACAGAGTGGGCCACCACTGCTCAGGCTAGGGAATAAATCGTGCTGCCTTATTTCTGTGTATTTTCGGTTCTTACCAACAGGTCGACCTTGAAATTGATCTCCGTCACCAGGAAGCCAGTGCGCAGCAGGCAAAGGCAAAATCCTTCACAACTAAATATGCAACAGTCACATAACACATGCTGCAGCAGAGATGTTGGGGGCTGCTCCTGACTCACACTGCTGCATTAAAGCTTGATCCCAGCATTTTTTGTGTCTGTCCAGGACCCCGTTGCTGCATTACAGCAGACAAAACTCTTGGACCCATTTTTGAGAGAGTAACAGCTTATATCCTTATCCCTGTGGTATGGCCACCCGACCACCCCAGCAGCACCTCGCTTGCCCTCCCCAGCCTACCCTGCACATCGCCAGCCCGGCAGTTTTGCTCTCCAAGCCTGTGCTCCCAGGCGGAAAGCTGCACGGACAGCCTGGCAGACCAGGCTCACCTACATCCTAGGACCAAGCGTGAGACCCTCATCCCACACAGAGATGCTCAGCCTTATGTGCTCCCTCACTCCCTCCTGCTTCGGGGAGTTTGGGAGTGAGAAGTGGAGGCAGCTCTGTTCATCTCCACAGATAACTCTGGGGAACAGAAGTGCTGCTGCCCGGCTACGTTGCTTGCTGGATATCAGTTGATCATGAGCCGGGTTCATTTACTCCTTTATCAAATGATTTATCAAGTGACGAGTGGACGGTTCAGACAAACCAAATGGATTTCATTAGCATGGCACTAGTGATTTGGAGCTTCAATAGAAAGAAGGGAGTACTGGAAAATACAAGCAGCAAGTTCTTCACAAAGCTCCCATCCTTCTTGCCTGCAGGCGGACAAAGCAGAGTGGATAATGCGTCTGACTTTACCACGAAGGTCTGTGTTTTGAGGCTCTCATCTTTAAGAGAGCTGATACCAGGCAAAAAGACTTGAAATTTTGGTTAATTCCTTTATTTTCCAGAGCCTCTTGTTCTCAGGAGGCTTTAAAGGATGTAGTAGAGACAAGCTGTCTTTACCTCTGGAGTTTCCAAAAAAGTCTGGGAATGGGCCCAGCGCAGATACTGGGACATACATTCAAACAGATGTTCCTGGTGGGCCCTGGGACAACCCTGCTTAGATATTCCTATGTACAGAGTGAAAAGCCAGAAGGAGGTAACAGATGCAGCCTCAGATTGAGGAAAATACTGCAACACGGCCAGGCACCCAGGGTGAATGTCACAGTCCTTTGCTGAAAGAGGTGGGAAGTACCCGAGCCAAACTGTAACTGGAGACACGGGCTATGCTCCTGGACCCAGCTTTCCTGGAGATCTCCTTGGCCTTATTTTGCTGTTGGCATGGCAAGCCAAAAGCCTTAGTGAACTTTTTTGTTTTCAGGTGAACCTTGACTTTAGTTTATCTGAAAGGTCAGGGCATAATCAAGCTGGGAAGCCAAGACTTGGTAGTACAGAGATGTTAAATGGATTGGCAAAGCCCAGGTTCATAAAACCACTGTAATAATTACGTCCTTAAACAGCCACTTGGACGCATATTCTAAGTGTAGGTGGATCCATCCCATTGAGATCCCCAAGGAGAAGGGAAAAGGGAACTTGGCAGGGAAGTTTCTCATTTATACTTCTGCTTCCTCAGGCCCTCTCCTTTCACAGAAGATGCCAAACTCTTGGCTCTGTGATGAAGAATTACACTAGGGCATTTGAACAAGTCACTTAGTTATTTAAGAAATTATTTTAAAACAGAGCAAATCAAGCTGGGAGAGAGCGGGTCAGTGAATTAACCAAACAGTGGGTGAGCAATGCCCAGGAAACTATCACTTTGGGTAAAGCATCTCCAGGAAAGGTCCTGGTTTAGACTGGAAGAGCCCTCACCCCGGAGAGTGAGAGAGGGGCAGAAATGTTTGCAGGCTGGGGAGTGTTGGCTGGCCCAGGTGTGAACATATGGGGTTGGGAAGCTGCTCCAAAGGGGATCAGACAGACACTTAAGAGAGATCAGAGCTGCTAGGCAGCAGATGGAAAGTGATATGGGTTTGGGAATTGCAGGATTAAAGGCCAGCTTGGAGCCGGAGCGCTCTGTGTGATGCTCCTGTACCTGCTATCTCTGGGGAGAGTGAGTCCTTCTCCTCTCCACTCATCCTTAATCCCCCATGTGTCACTGCTTCTGCTCAGCCTGCCTCCCTCAAACCTCTGAGATCCTCCACCCAGTCATCCGGAACAGTATTTAATTGCAAAAAGTCAAGAAAAGGCTGTCTTAAAAACTTCCATCATATTTAATAACTGTCAGCTGCAAGTTGGTCTCTCCAGACACTTTCTCTTCCTTAGCCAAGGTGAATAGCAAAGAGTATTCCCAGAGCTATTAAATTAATGCCTCAGCAGCAGGAACAACATCACTTCTATGGCCAGGAACAAGGAGAAAATCACTGTAAAGTTCACAATGTCAGTGGTAGAGTGAGAGCTGCCAAGAGCCAAGACTTTCCAAGCAGTGAGGGCATGGGTGGAAGCCAGTGATGATTTGGTGGCTCAGCACAAGAGGATTTAGAAAGGCAGAAGGAAGAGAGGATGGACTATGGCACGTTCCCAGTGTCTGCACCCTCCTGCACCGTGCAGCACTTCACACTCCGCAACCTGCCCTCCAGGCACCCCTGTGACCACAGACATCTCCAAGAGGTCACCAGGCTCCCCAAAGCTTTTCTTTGGCCAGCTTAGCTCCCCTGAAATACAGAAAGCTAAAACAGGTCAGGTGCCTTGGCCCTAAAAGAGAGTCTAGACATCACTATGTTGAGCCCGCAAATCAGCATTGCAGGGACCTCAAGGTAGGTGAGATGAACCCCCTCTCTAGTGTGCAGGGCTGGCCTGCGTAGGGAAAGTAGGACCAAATGTGTGTGTGTATGCACATGCTTGTGTGCGAGTGCGTTTTTGTGTGTGTGCACGTGCACAGGGAGAGAGGTTTCTTATTAGTACTCTACTTGCTGCGAACGTCTTTAAACCACAGCACAGAGGAACACGGCTGTGCAGCCTCTCAGCAGCCTGATGCCCTCGCACTGTTCATGGTGCCTTCCCGCCCCTGCCGCAATGATGCTTGCAACAGCTCACAGCCTTCTCTTTATCTCGAGCAGCAGAGACAGGAGAGGGCACGGTCCTGCCCCGCTCCCAGCAGGCTCTGACTGATGTTTCAGCTGTCCTTTTCTGCAGGGCACGGGTTCCCCCCAGTGAGGTTAGGACACTGCTAAGCGAGAGGAGGAGAGCAGCTGGCTTCTTTGTACTGACATACCCTCCGCTGACTTCCCCATCGCTCCCATCCCGAGCCTCACGGCAGGGATGGAGAGATAATATTGATGCACTCATCCTCCCCTTCGCCTGGCTCCCTTGGCAGGGAGCTTTATAGCTTTAAAGGGCATCGGCTAAAATAGTGTGAAGGACAGGAAAGATGCATTTTCTCAGAATCTCGACCGATCGCAAATGATGAATGTAGAGAAATTAATGCTCAAACCCCCTCTGTCTCCCCAGCTTGAAGACTGGATCCCCTCCGGCTTGGAAGGCTGAGCTGGTCCCTGCTTCGTTCAGCACATGCGTGTGTAGGGCCATTTCATAGATTTGCTCCCATTCTTCCCCCCTGGTTTACAAATAACTGCTGGAGCTAATGACAATTAGCTCTAGAGTGAAGCTTGTTGCATCCTGATATTCACCATGGGATTCCCTCCAAGCCCTTGTCTTACTAGTGAAAACCATGGTCTTCCTCCCAGCCCCAGCTCGTGTCTTGCCCTGAATTGCACCTCAGGACAGAGAAGAGGGGAGAAGGAAGAGAAAACCAACCTTAACCTGCTGCAACAAGGATCATTCCCCTCAGGAACCCTTTGAAGGACAGCCACAATCCTGAGCTGTGCAGACTGAGGACAAATTCTGCTCTCATAGAATTTATTCTTGGCTTTATAGGAGTAGCCTTGTGTTTTAATAAATCCAAAGTTTCATTGTTTTCTGTTGTCTTCCAGAAGAAATTGTCATTTCTCGGTTATGACCTAAACAGCTAGCCTTCTATGGTAAAGGTCAGTTAATTTTTATTATTCTTATTCTCCATTCCAGCGAGTATCTTCACATCCCCATATGAGGCATGAATTTCTCAAACGATCTGACTCTGGTCCCAGAGTCAGTTGCATTATTATGCATCTTTATCAAATCAGGTTCATTGTGGATGGGAACTGAGACAGTCACTGGGGAGTTTTCATGAAATTAACCATTTCTGCCAAGAAATTAAATCAGTTTTGCTGCATAAACTGAGTCCTGAGGTTAGACTTCTCCAGCTGAATCTGTACAAATCTGCCAGCCCTTATGACAGCTGTTTGCAGGCCTTCAGGGAATTTTTGTTTGTTTAATACCTTTCAAGCCCAAACGATCCCAAAGCACTGCGCAAACTCTTTTCCTTAGACGGTGTCCCAAAGCAGGACTAGCTGCTCTGAACCGCTGTCTGAGCGGCCCTGAGGCACCCTGCGACCAGAGGATGCTCCTCCACACCCAGCGGCAACCCAGCGGTGCCCTTCAGCTTACGGTACCGCCACGGCTGCGCTTCCAGGCGCAGGTGGGTGTTTCCTCAGCGTGAATACGTGAGCTGTGATGTCTTGGCTCCAGCTGTGGCCAGATGTGCCACTCTGGCTGATGCTACTCGAGAGTCAAAGGTTATGGTCCTCACCCGCTGCCTGATCCAATGGCAGATCCTGCTCTAAACAAAAGCTCTGCTAGATAACGTACTAAAATTTCCTTGTTATGTTCCTGAGGACAGAGATGTCCACCCCCAAAGGACATGTGTGAAGCCAGCAGAAGGTGGACCTGTGGTCCCCTCTCTGCAAAGGTCTGCTGTGAGCAGCTGACAATGTCTCAGTGTGCGTATAAGTGATGCCCAAATCACTGCAGGGTTGTGTCTCTGGGAACCGCTGTACGTTTCATTTTTTGGATTAACTTCATCCAGACGTTCAGCAAAGTTGCAGTAATCATGATGGATATCAGTGAAATTCTGGAAGGAAACACTTCATAAATCAAGACAATTTAAAAAACATTAGCATTCAAAGCATGTAAAACACTGATTTTACACCACAGTACATTTTTTTGGTTGTTTGTTTGCATGCACCCTGAAGACAACAGCTATGCACCAAAGACATTAATTTTCATTACAAAGCTCCAGGCAGCAAATCAATCTTACCTGGGTTATGTTCGGCTACAAAACAGAACAGCAGTGCAAGATCTAGCTGCCTGCATGGCCAGGTGTCGCGGACCTGCCCGTCCTTCTGCCATCACATCACCAAGTCCCTCACCATAAATACTTTTCTCCCCTCACAGATCTGTGATGGATGCGAGTATCTCGTGACCTGCTTCATAATCATTTATTCTGCAAACACTTGCTCTCAGCTACCAGGTGGTAAAACTCATTTTTTCTAAAAATCTTTTCCCTCCTCGGTACAGCACTGGTTGCTAGTGAAAATCCAAGCACGCAAGGTAAGTCTGCTTCTTTCTGGGGAGCATGAGAGTTTCTAGCTTTGCCTGGGGAGCAATGCGCTGGAAAAGCCTCTGATTTTTGCATCTCTTGCTGTGTAAGCCTGAGAGAGCAGAGAGTCACTGCACACTTTTGGGAAGGATGTGAGAAACAGTGAGGTCCCAGTGCTGAGTCGCTATTTGTGTTCAGTTCAGAGGCTAATCAGGTAGGGCTGTCCTTTCCCTTAGCCTAGGGTTTGACCCTGTGAAAAGCACAGCTAATAATGTCCTCAGGTAAATCAAAAATAAACCAATTAATAAATCCGAAAGCGTAAGGAGCAAATGCAAAGGTGAGCCGAAGAGTTTTTAGGCATGATGGTGAGGTTCCTAGTGACGGACAGAGAGCGTGAGATACTGGACGAGGAAGGGAAGGCAACATCTCCATGAAGCTGCACCAAAACCTTGTGATTTTTGCCTCATTTCCAGGGCATCTGCTGCTTTTGTGAGAGCCTGGTGATGACAAGAGGAGAGTAGTGACCTGCTTTGGGAAGTCTAATAGTAGTCATTCTTTTTGTGTGGCTAAGGAGAAGTAACTCCCCGAATGTCTGGCCTGGCCCTGGAGTCAGACCCCTCCTTCCCGTGCAGCTTTTCAGAGCGGTAACACCAGTTTCATGAAACAAGGCTGTTTCTTGCAACCTTAGTTGCCAGGATCTGGTCATTTCATGGGAACATCAGCACTCATTTTTATTTTAAGTAAGCTCCCAGCCTTCCTGGACTCAAAGGAAAAACTTGAAACACGGCTCAAAGGCTTAGATCTAAAGAATAAATAAAAGGGACTTGACATTCCCTTTTAAAACCTCGTGCTTTTCAAGTATATGTCCCGTCTGGGGGGTTGTAGCTCCCATTCTCTGCATGCATGGGACTGGCTGCCAACTCAGAGACCATGGGTGCGGAGCAGCCGCTGGGGAGCCAAGGCAGAGGTGGTGGCACAGCCCGTGGCGGACAGATGCTGCCATCAAAGAGTCACACTAGTCCGTGAGCACCATCGCAAGTGCCCTCGCAAAAGGAATTCAGTGACTGCCTTTTCATTCCTGAGAATTAAACATTTTTCAAAGGTGTCCCAGCTTGCAGCCCTAATAATAAAGCAAAAACACGAAAACCCCAGGAAAAGCCTCCCCATGCAGCATGCAAAGATCTCATTCCCTGTCAAACCCATCTGTCTTTTTAAGGTAAGCAATGCAAAAGAACACAAATCTATTGAACGTGGGGAAGCGCCACTCCAGGTGATCAAATGCATTTCCTAGCCAGGAACAAAGCAAATCGTACTAAACAAGGCAAGTGCAGATGGCAGCCTTCTAATGAAGCTGACTCGCCTAGGATAAAATAGCCAGGGCACATCAAGGCCTGAAACTTTCATCAGCACCAAGTTCGCAAACCAGCAGCATCATGGGATAGTTGCTGAGCTAATGACGGGGCAGCAAAAGGGAAGGTTGCTTTTGCCATGCTCTGAAACCCTCATCTCCGCGGAGAGGCCCGGCGTGCGAACAGCAAAGCAGGCAGCCCCAGCTGGAGCCAGGTTTTGGAGCGTGAAGGCTTGACCATGCTCTCGGGGAAGATGATGGCAGCAGTCCCCTTCACAAAGCTTCAACAGACTCTAGAAGAGCAGCTGTGCATGGCGACGAGATCTTCTGCAGGGCTTTTGCTGCTATTGAAATATCCTCAAAGCATCACAGTGCTGAAAGATGCTGCTCTTGCCCCCAATGTGCCTGGTGTAGGTTTGATCGCTAGTCCCCATCCCCTGCCCCCTTCACAGTCCCCTGGGGGTACAATACGTAGCAGGGTCGGGGTGCTTCGATACAGCTGGGAAGACCAGTGCTCCTAGGGAGCATGGCAGGAGATTTGGGGATCCAACCTACACCATCTCATCGAGAAGGACCTCCTCCCAGATCCTCCCAACTTAAATACACAGTCTCACCACCAAGGGCCCTGGTTTTTGCCTTCCCCAATGCAAGCAATCTGAGACGGTCTCTAAGCAGGGGAGAGCAGGCACACACAACTAATGATTTATTCCATCAACGTTCAAACCGATTACCAAGGAGAAAAAAAATCAGAGCTAGGATTATGGGCTTAATAAGTGCGAGTGCTTATTGCACTCTCTCTTATTCTCTTTGTAACTGTCACGCTGGTAGACCTATTACAGAGTTACACCAATATTAGCATTACAGCATTATCCCCATCACTACCATCAGTCCCAGTGGCTGTATTAAGTACAAATCTCTCTTGCTGACGGTGCTTGGCCATGTGCTGATCTCCGATTGTACCAAACTGCCCATGCATGGGGCGAGGGAGAGATAAATCTGCTGCCAACCAGGTGATGCATCCTCATTAATGTTCACCAGGATCTTCCCCATCTCACAGCTGATGATGCTTGAGGAAGAGGAGAAACTCCAGAGACCTGCAGCAGGTCCTGGAGCTGCCACGCTCTGCTGTCAAGTTCACCAGACACGCAAACCTCTGCTGGGCTGCAATATGGTGCTTGCATTTCTAGCCCGCTTGTGACTCTCCCAGGGACAGGACCCACATTTTAAGCCTCCTCGTCGTGCATAAGGGTGGCCGATGACGGAGTTGCTCTGATGGCTCTGCCTCCTCGCAGTGGGCTCAAGCATGGCCGAAAGACAGAACCGAGTGCTGCGGCGGGGCTCTGCCAGCAGCTCCCCCCTTGCCCTCAGTCCAGCCCCAGCTCGGTCCCCACTCCAGCATCGCCGTGACCAGCACCCTTCTTCCACACAACCAACGCTGCACCCGCAGGCACATCATAGCAGGGTGCTCGGGACCCGCCGGCGGGTCAAAGGCGCAGCTACCACCACGTGGTACAGCCAGGCTCACCAAGAGGGCCTCGGCACCTCGACGAAGACACAGCTGCTGCTGGGCTGCAGCGCGCCCATCCCCTCCCATCAGCAGGGTCCTGTGGTGATCTTGCTCCTTCTGTGACAGTATTTGAGTCCCTGCCAGTTTGCATGACATTTTCTAGTGGATTGCACTTGGCCCAGTTGAATGCTTTACTAAAAATAAAGATATATGAAAGTCTACTGCCTTTGTTTCACCCTCTAATTTGGCAATTCTATCAAAAATGTAATTAAGTTTGTCTAGCATGATTTGTTCTTAATAAACCCGAGCTGCTCATTACTCCTGATTCTGCTATCCTCTTGGTGTTTACCGTTATTAATATTTGCCCAGCTAATTTTCTGGGATTTGAAATGAGGTTCACATAAACTTGTACATATTACCTAATTAATAAACAATACTAATGCAGAAGTAAAAGCACATGATCAATACGCAGCACTCAAACGCTGTTAGAGAATTAATCCTGGCAGCTCGCTCCCACGTCAGCACGTGTCAGCTCCCCAGCAGAGCCACACAGATGCAGGCAGGGAGGCTCAGGCGTGATGCTCAAGCCGAGGGGAAGAAGGGATGAAAAGCCTCTGGATCTAAGAACTGCTTTCATGCATCAGACCAAATCCCCCATCTCCTCAGTCCCTGGCAGCAGCTGTTGCTTGGGGAAGAAGATGAGAGAGATGAGGCCCAAGCAACCCTCCTCCTGGCTCCATCTGGCCACGTTTGGGCTGTCAATGGTTGGGGATCTTATGGCTGATGGCCACCACGGGACCTGTCCTCCAGATTGTCCTCCTCGAGACGGCACTTCTAGCTGGGACCACTGAGCAACACCGGCCCCGCCAGCTACTGCTCTTCTCTCTGCGGTTGCTGCTAGATTAAAGTGCCGTTCAATGCAGATATTTCCCCTGTGAAGGTAATTAAACACCACAATCAAATCATTTCTGATCCTCCCTTCCTAAAGCACCAATGGCCCAAATGTTCCAAACCAAACACTCCCCAAAATCCTCGCAAAGCAAGTCCGCAGCCTCCTTCCCCAGCACTCCTGGCTTCTGGAGCGGGTGCCAGAGGACTCTGCTCTGCACTCTCCTCCTAGCAGGCACTTCGTGCCATTCCCCACTCTGCTGCATTTAAAGGTGCATTTATAGCACAAAGTAGATGTTTACAATTTATAATGGTGTTCCAATTATGGGCTGGGAAAGCGCCTGGAATTGAGCCTGTCTCCATTATTTATGGGCAGTGTAATCCTAACCCAATAGATACCTCTCACGGAGAAAGCTAACATTTTTCACTGCAGCACTGAAAGCAATACTTCATGCTAATAGAGTATGTTATCCGAGGGAAATAAGCCTGAACGGCCAGCTCACCGGCTCCCCAGATAAGAGCATCTTAAAGCACAGGGATCCAGAGGTCTTGATCACCAAAGCAACAGGCTGCTAAAAATGAAGAGCTGCTTTGGGGTTATACCATCCCAAACACGCTGGGAGGGGGAGGAGGAGGAGGAGGAGCAGGGTTGTCCACCTTTCGCTGGGTGCAGGGAGGGACATTCCCACCCTTCCCATGCTAATAGCGTCTCTCCTCTTCTCTTCTGCTTCACGGGGCTCCGTTGAGTGTCTGCGATTGGAGATCGTGCCTCCTTGACCCCCCACGTACGCAGACCTGCTACCTGTTTCTCCAGGCAGAGCTCATCCTTATGCAACAGCACAGCCAGCAGAGACGAGGGATGCTCAGACCAGCTAAACTAGGCCTGGAGGGACTGGTCACCCTGTCCTACCTACTCCACACAGCGGTCAGCCCTGCTGAGCTTCCTTCCACAAAGAAATTGCGTTTTGCTGCTCACCCCTCCTTTCAAAACCTGGCTTCCTAGTCCTTGTTCTTCCTTTAGCTGACTCCCCCCCCAAAACCTTCACCCTCTTCCCCCAAACATGTGTGCTAGGCTGTGAGAAGAGCAGCGCTAATGGGGCAGTCATCTTCGACCCTCTTCATGACCTTGATTTTTCATGACAAACTGCATACTTAATTAATTAAAGGAAAGAAAATCCTCCGTTCCTTCTAAAAGGCCATTATTTTAATTTTGGCAGGTAATTACAGGAGAAGAAATGATATATCTTCCTGAACACTGTTTGTATTTAGCAGATACATTAATTATGGATGCTTCAAAGCTGACGCTGGATGTAACCGAAGATATGTCAGTGGATGAAGGAGTGCTCAGGACTGCCTTGAGCATGACTTCCTGATGAGTAGCCCCATCCCTGGCTTTCCTTCCACACCATAGGAAGCACCACACTCTGCTGAAGCTCCATAGTGTGAGGTAGGAATTGAAATGGCTAAATAAAATTGGCTGGGGAAACTCATAACAGCACGACACTTGGCCTCTGGAGCTCATCGCCATCATATATCATCTGCCGGTGTTCGAAAAGGGATCAGTTTTATATGGATAATAGGAAAATCCAGAGTTATATCAAATAAAAGAAATAAAGGACCAAGATGTCCTATGAACAGTGGAAATAAGAGAGCCTGGTTTCTCATGCGCCAGTGTGCTCAGTCCCTTAAATTTGCATCCCACAGCAATTTCAGCTCTTTCCCATGTCCTCTAGGGACAGAGGAGGTCGTTTTGTTGGTTGGCCAACCAGCTACTTCCAAACACACTGTCTGATGCCAAGTGCTGCCCTCCCTCCTCTTGGGCAGGGCATTACTCTGTGTCCCTCCTCTCTATTCAGCCAACAATTTCTATGAAAGCTCTAAGAACTCCATTAACCCTCAGACCACTCTGCAAGTTTGCTGGAGCTAGACAAGGAGAAGTCACAGGTCACACAGCAGCTTGGCAGTGCAAAGGCAAGGAGGGCACCTGTGGGCCAGGCACCCGCTGCTGTCCCAGGCCGCACCAGCACCGAGGGCACAGCATCCTCTGGCAGCATGTGGGATGGGTCTGTCGTTGCTTCCTCTGAATCCATTACTCACCTCTCCCAAGATCTCCCAAGGCAACAAGCCGTAGGATATTCCTGGGCAAGGAGACTCTGCGCTTCTCCTGATAAAACTGTTCCACCTCAGATAAAATAATAAATATTCCTGGAGCCTGAGAGCAAGCAAGTGCTTGAATTCCCATCCTAGGTATCCAAGGCTTAGTGGGGAGCTCAGGGTTCCCCTTGCTCCCCACTGAACATCTAGCGGTGTGCAGGTAGGAGACACCACTGTCTGAGTGCCCCCGCGTCCCGAGGGTTGCTGAAAGGTTGGCCTGCCAGCAAGGGTGTTGTTTTTTTAAGCTGTTGTGGCTGAGTTTTCAGTTGCTTATCACATCGCCTGCTGCAGCTCTGGAAGGTGATTCACTTCAGCAGATGATAAACCCAGGTCACAATAAGCGCCAGAGCCAGCCAGGAGAGTGCTTTAGTTCAGTGCTATCATGGAAACAGCAGCTTCGACGAGCCCAGGTTGCCCTTACTTCTGGTCACCATCCAAACCAGCCACTAATGCTCAGCTAACGTGTGGGTATGCAGACAGGCCCAGCCGTACACCGACAGTCATTATTTGAGGGGGTCCAATTAAAGAGTCATTAGCCCAAGGCACAAAAGCCATCTGCATCCCTCCGACCAGGAGCTCCATGCACAGATGTTGCGTCAGTGGTGGGCAGGACGTGGTGCAAGTTGCTAGCTGCTGCGGCGAGACCCATCTGGGACGCAGCTGAGAAAGCGAGGGGACGCAAAGGCTCTCGCTCCACCAGAAACGCAGACGGCTCGGAAAGCATCCTTGCACATCACCACTCAGAAAAATAGCAGAGATCAAATTCTTTCCCCTTGGTTTCTATTTCAGCTTTGCAATCATCAGCCGCAGGAGATAGACTCGTTCCCCCTGCAGGTTGCTCCTGTTTAATCCTAACCTTGAGGAGCACCTCCTTGCCAGGGCAGCCCGGTGAAGGATCGATCGCACTCCACTCCCGGTGAGTAGGAAAGCCAGTCCAGCGCCCGGGGCTGGCGGAGCCCTGCAAGGAGGTGCAGCAGGACAGAGCAGCAGATGGCAAAGCCATGCCGCGGGGCCTGTGATGGTAGCAGCGGGACGCAGGGGACAGCCTCCCGGAGAAGCGGTCAAGCCGAGTGGTTGCCAGGGAGATGATACCCTCCCATCCTGCTCTCGCTCCTGATCTTTCAGCTTTAAATGATTTCCTGCATGGCTCTATGAATAAGCAAAGTCATTTAGTGCATCTGTAAGTGTCATTAGCAGGGTAATTTGCACACGCTGTAGTTGTAGCTATCATTAAGAGGCCAATTTGCAAAGACCAGCAATAAGTCAATTAGAGTTGACATGATATTAAAACCAGTGCCCATCTGCAGAGGGGAGCCGACAGGAAGGTGAGACCTCTGATGGTGGCTACCTCCTGCTTTTTCCACTTTATCCTGCAGCTCCCCAATAAAGTCCAGGTTCAGCAGAAGCCATTTAGTTTTCTCCCAGCTACCCAAGCTGGCAACAGCTCCAGTAATTAGACAGTGCTAGACCAAAGCTTGCGATGGGGCCCTGGGTGCTCCAGCGAGGTGTTGGCATAGGGAAAAAGGACTCGGCAGTGTCCGATTTCCATAGACTTGCTGAGCGAGGCTCAGCTGGGGGGATCTGGTGGAGCGGGTGCAGACAGGAGCCATGGGCATGCTGCCAGAGCACAGCTATGCTCGCATTTGCCCCAGCTGTACCTTAGCAGAGGATTTGTCTCATGCTGGAAAAGGCTGTATTCAGCCAAGAGAGTAGCCAGCTTTTGCAGGCTGACATCACATTTGGGTGCAGATCCAGGCAAATCTGAGCTGATAAAAGGCACAACATGACACCGTAACTCGGTGCTTACACCCCTGGGAGACCCTTTCTCCGAGGTCTCCTATCAGACCCTCTGCAGACTCACGCAGCTGCCCTGGTATCCAATTGCCCTAGTGTTTTTCTTCAGTTGTGAGTGCGAGATTCTTGCTTTACTAGAAATCAGAGCTCCAGATCAGAGGACCTTGCCCCAGACTGAAGGCTGCTGCACTCCAGCCCCAGCCCGGCCTCCCCACCTCGCATGCACACGTGCTCCGGCTGAGCGCTCTTGCGCTGGGGCACTGTCACGTTTCCATGCTTTTCTTGCCAATGGGCAGATACAGCATCAAGACACCACAGCAGGCCCCAGAAGGCTGGGCTAGAGCCAGGCTCTCGCTTTAAACACAACCCCTGTCAATGAATAACCTACACAGTGAGGAAGGCTCTGTAGCCCTGCTGTCAGGTACACGCAGCTCTTTTGCATTTGACTTCTCCTCAGCCCCGAAGGAAAGTGCATCCAAATGCCACTGCAAACTGCTGCACAGTCTTTACACTTGCCCAGGAGGAACATGTTGCAGCCCAACCTGGGGACGTCTTCAAGGACCCCCAAGGAGATGTCCTGCTGCCCTCACCGCTATGAACATCCAAACGGACGTGCTGCCAAAGCAAGCGTCCCTGGACGCGTGCACCAAGCAGTAATCATGCTGGAGTCACCTTACTGTTCTTTGAACAGGCTTGGAAAGAAGCAGAGAATAAATCCAGACTAATAAAACTCTTAATCACTTGTTATTGTCAAACAGAGGGAGACGAGACAAGGACCTAAGAGCTATCAAAGGCCGAACGGGCAGAGCCAGCCAAGAGACTGGGCTCGGGGTCTGCTATGGGGCTCGGCAGGACTCTGCTCCCCTTTTCAAGCAAGCAGAGGACAAGCAGAAATATCGGTGCTCTCCAGGCCATGAAGAAAAGGCCACAGGCCAGACCATGCAGGAGTGGACAGATGGAGATCCCAGCCCTGAAGCACTGGAAGAGGGCAGGAGGCTCACAGCTGTGAACGAGCGAGGCCAGGGACTTCTCAGGCCGTGTCCACCCCACGCGGTGCAGCATGAGGCAAGAGTTCTCCAAGCAGCTACCTCAGCCGTTTCGGCTGATTGGGAGGATCTTTGCGAGGACGGAGGCCTGATAGGGGCCAACTGCCACAAACTGCATCCAGCAAAGCAGTGAGGAGAGCAGCCTTTGGTGAAGGGTGGAGACGGGCAACCAAGGATGGCAGTCCCTGCCCTGGACCAGGACGTTTGTCTGAGGTCTGGGTCACCGCACCAGGCCTGTGAGATTTTCAGGGGCTCTTTGGTACCTACTTCATTTTGAGGCTCGAGCCTTTTGTCCCGCTGCCTCCCGCCACCATGAGTACCACAGGGACGAAGTGCTCCTCTACTGCGTGGGGACGTTACAAGGATAAGTGTGTTAAAGACTGCGAGTTGGCAAGACATATTACTATGGTAACGAGACTACCACATACCTGAGACAGACCAGGAGGATAAGGCTCAATAAAAAAAAGAGCAGAGAGGTGCAGAAAAATGGGATTCTTATTCTAACCTTTGCCAGCTGGGAACAGGAGCTGCTCTGTCGCCTGAAGTGATGAGCTGAGAGAGGCAGAGAGGAGATAAAGCAGATGAGAAGATGGAAGAGGCAGATCAGCTCTGCTGTGACCCTCCTCTCTGCTCCGGAGAGGCTGACGGACACTGGACAACCCGCACCCCGGCTCCACCAGAAATCAGCCGGAAAGCCAGCAAGATGCTTCCCATGGTTTTGAAGGCTCCTATTCCCTACATTAGTCTTTGCTCCTTCTGCCATGGGTTTGTAGATGCATTGATGCTACCTTCTGTGTAGCACAGGCCATTTCATCACCCCCAGTCACCCAATAACTCGCATGGGAATGAAGCATTTCTCCAAAAAGCATCCAGGCTCTGTGGGAGGACCCACCTCTTCGCTGAGGTGTTTTCTCTTGCAGTTAATCACCCTGTCTGGGTAAAGCACAAGCATAATTTCTCACCTGAACCAGCCTGGCTTCCCTGTCAGCCACCACTTCTTGTGCCTTTCTCCCCTGGATAAAACAGTCCTTTAGCAGCTTTTTCCTCCCTCTAGAGATGCTCACACTGGAATGAAGTCACCTCACAGTCTTCCTTTTGAGGAGATGGAAAGTGTGAACTCTCTTTTCCCACCAGACATATTCTCCTACTCACCCACCATTTCAGAAAAGGATGTGGAAGGATCTGATCTGCATCCTTCCCAGTGTGTGATGCTTAATAGATACGTTTTATCCTACTCACCTGCACAAAATTCCTCACACAGGTGCTTCAGGGCTTACAGAGGGGACATTTCTATCATTTAGCAGTCAAAAGTTTTTAAATCCCGTAAAAACATGCCATTCATAGTGGTCTGCAGAAGGAGAACACTGTCAGCAACTTCTGTAACAATAGACACAGAAGCATCTTCCAAGTGTCTCTTTTATGTGGTCTTGCCCATAACCACAGCAGAGAGATAAAGTTCTGTAATTTATTTCCACTAATACAGTCAGTCAGCAATTGACGTTTTTATGAGGGTGAATATGTCTGTGGGATGTCCTAATATTTATAGGACAGTAAATCTGATTTATATGGAATAGTCAGTGTCATTATTGATAAAGGCCCAGTGTTTCCAGGAGAGCTAATATGATTTGCGTTGATTAGATTAATATCAATTAAGCACTCCCAGGTTTGCAGAGCGCAGTCTCTTGGTGGTTTCCACCTTCTCCAACCTGAGCAAGCAAGCGTGCTGTTTGTTTTGCAGGCAGAGTAGGTGTTTGACTCAAACAAACAAGAACAACAAGGGACTTTGTTTCTTTTTTTCTGCCTGCGCTGATGCAAAACCCGAAGGCTTATTCCCCTGAGCCCAGCCCAGCAGCCAGTTCAGGCTGACATCCCTGTTCCCAAGTCCATTTTGGGGTTGGGATGTATCTTCACCAGGAAGGATACTCTCCCACGTTCATTTTCACGGTCCTTTGCTGTCCCTGAGGACAGCCTGGCCGCATCCGTGCCGATTCCCCGGGACCCAGGCCTGGCACCTGGAGGGCATCTCAAGGCAGTTAGTGACCCTCAAAAAGCTTCTTGGGGGACAGTGCTCCCCCAGGAGCAGGGGGGGGAGTGACCCTCCTTTACTGCTGCCCTGCTGCAACGAGCTGCTTGCAAGGCTGCAAAATCCTGGCTTTGCTGAGCATCTCGGGAAGCGGTGGCATCCCTGGCACAGCCCAAGCCCTGGAAACGCGGCTCCACTAGCGCAAGAGCAATGCGGCTCGCAGACGGCAGGGCCAGACGTGCCAGGAGACATCAGAGCCTGGTTGCTTCTGGGCCAGGGCTGACCCAGGCTGCTCTCGCCCCGCACTCCCCAGTCTCGCATAAGGAAATGTAATTTAGTGTAAGGTGCATGTTATGGACGTGCATCTTCCGGATGTGTCTGCTCATCGTCAGCGTGCAGCAGCCCAGCGGGAAGGTGTAGCAGGGACCATACGGCTACAGCAACTCTCCACAAACCACCTGATCGCAGTGGTGTTTCAGTGCCCTCTTGTGCCCAACCTGAGAGGGTTTGTGGAGCTGCTGAGCCTGGGGAGATGCTGTTGTGCAGGGCTGTGTCTCCCTGCTTAGCGCCCTGGAGGCAGAAGGTCCCTAGTCCAGAGGCCAGGGGATGCTTTTCCCACATCTGGCAAAGAAACAGCACATCTTCAAGACCTTCAAGGGAGACTTCATCCTTGCACAGTCCTTAGGCATTAGCTGGGAATACGCTGCTCTGGCTGCTTCGGATATGTCCTTGAAGCTGATGTGCGGCCAGGCCTTGTCCCATTGCAATTGCTGTCACCTGTTTCACGCACCCCAGCATTGGTAAGGACAGTGGCAATGGTAGTCTTTAGACAGCGGGGACAAGGTTTTCCACCTTGATCAAATCCCTCAGCATGATAGCATGATCCCGACCTAATGCCTGAAAACGATAAAGGGATAAAAATGCACAAAAACTAGGGCTTATTGTTTTCAAATACCAGGTGCCTTGAACTGAAAGTGTAGCCACCCATAGCTGGGAAGGAAGGGGTGTCTTGGAACCATTTCCCATAAAAACAGGATACTCCATGCCAGCCTGTTCCTGCTGGAGAGAAGCCTTGGAGGATGTGATGGGGCTGGAAACAACCCTGAGATCTGCTGTGAAACCCGGCTCACCTGCCCACGAGGGCACAGGTTCCCAGCCTGGCATATCTAGGATTTTCTGCATTAACAGGCTGTCTTAAGCTGATACTCCCACATCAGCCAGATCCCTGCCGGTGTTCCCTTCCCCCAGGAGATGTCTTGGCTGAGACGTGCTGAACAACAAGGGATTTGTCCAGCTCTGACCTGGCGGAACCAAATGCCACGCAACCCACGCGCTTTCTGAGCCCAGCCTTGCAGCATGACTCCCCGGGATGGGGGGGACCAAGATGAGCCTTCCTCAGCCTCAGACAGTGCAACCCATCCCAAGCCCATCACATAACCTTTTTGTGGAGGATGGAGTTTGACAGGCTCCAGAGTCAGCCTGAAAGCTTACATCCAGCAAACGATAACTGTATGGTGAGATGACAAACTCAATCTCATTACAGCTCAAAGAAGGTTAAACACGAGCCGTCTTCCCAGCAGCGGTTTAACTCCTCCTGACAGGGAAGCCTTCCCTGCATAGGTAAATAATTTAAAACCTGGTTCTCTGGCTGACGATAACTCAAAGTCTAATCATGTGTGTTATTTGAGTTGTCAGGCAGAACTGCGTCACAAGCTGGACCAAGATGGGCACAGGAGAGGAGCTGGGACAGGCTGGGGCAGACTTTTGTCTACAAACCCCCATAGTTAGATGAAGACTTTTCATCAGCCAACCAGGGAATCACATAAAAGCAGAGATTTTCCTTCCAAAATAAGAAACACAACTCCTCGAGTGAAGGGATTTACATCCTCTGAGCATGGCATCTGCTTCCCTCAGGGCTTCTTCACAGCAGAAATCAGCTCAGGACTCAAAGGGGAGACCCCTGAGGAGATGTTGAGGGGCACCATGAAGCCCATGGTCTTATTCGTTATGAGGGAAAATTGCCCCTACCAATGTCATGCTCCAGCAAGGGAATACCAGGGTGGTTCAGGGATTCATGGGCTCAGGCTACAGCTACTCTGGAAGCCACAGGGCAATGACTGCCGATAGCCATAGCTCGAGGATGCACCGTGGGGCAGATGTGCCCATCAGGAGTAGCTCCCCTCCGCTCAGAAACTCCTGGAAACCATGAAGGCCATCAGGGAAGACTTGGAGCAAGGCACTTCCAGCTCACATGCACCCATCTGCAAGATGCAACATGGGCACGGACAGCAGCATGGTGGGATGAAGCATTGCACGTTTGTGTCTGGGGCAGTGTGGTCCCACTCCTGGTCAGAGACAGGTTCTCTCCTTCCTTGTGGCTCGTTCTTGCACATACCGTGATGCAGGGGGAGATATTGAATCCAGCCCACATTGTGTGGTCATGTTTTCTGGCATTTTTATTACAGATGTGACCTTTTGCAATGAATTCCCTGTGCACCACCCAAAAAGCACAGATCTGCCCAGAAACCGTTACTGCAAGACTTTCTGCTCCCTGTGCAAATATCCCTTCTGTTTGCAACTTCCCTGGACTGGCAAATGGGGAAAGGGCTGGCAAAATATCCATGCTGCCAAATGATCCATGCAAGCTGGGAAATTCTGCAGCCACAATCTCAAATTCTTTCATGTGACAGAAGCCTGGCAACAGTCGGAGGAGGAGAAAAGCAATGCAAATGAGGAGCCACCTTTAGCTGGAAACTTGTTCTTTCATTTGTTCTGGCTCTCCCGAGTCTCTGTCTCCTGTGTGCTCTGCACTAATTAGCTCGGAAAAAGGATTTAGTTGTTGTCATTCTTCCTCCACCCGCATCGCCCTGCTTCTGCTTTGGTCCCAGGAGCTCGTATTGAGAAGGCTGTGAGCCCACCATGCTCTCTCTGCTTCCCAGATTTCCCTGGAAGTCATTGACTCTGCTTCTGATTGGATGAGGCAGAGGATTTTTAATGCCACAGGAAAGCAAATGACCTGAAAGCAATGTCTGAAGGCAGGTCTCCCCCGGGAGCACGTTTTGCCACTCCATCCTAGCAAAGGTCCCCTTCACCCTTTGCTCATAGAGCTGTTCCAGCTCCTCTCCCTGGCCAAATGGAGGGAGCTTGAATGATGACACCTAGGTCAGGACTTCAGAGACAACTGTACCAGCCAGGCTACAGCTAGGGTACAGCTAGGCTACAGCTAGGCTACAGCTAGGGTACAGCTACGGTACCTCTCAGCCAGGAGACCTGCACCAGCAGGAGACTGTAGAACAGACGAGGCCAAAGGGAAGATTCAAAGCGGCCTTTGCAGGGCATCCTGAAGGCAGCAGCTCCTCATGGGCTGGGCAGAAATCATCTCTTGTGTTGATGAGTAGGTGCCAACTTAGTGTTCAAATATCTGGGCTGGGTGAGCTAAAAAAATGGGGAGAAAATGACCTCTTGGTTTGTATGGCTCCTTTTCTTCCTCACCAAGCTAACTCAGCTTCCCCCTTTGCAGGGGAGAAAAGGGGTCAGCTGTGTCTAGAAACACCAACCCACACCGCCGCACCATGTCTCACGGGATCACTTTTACGCTTTCCTTTGAGGGACACTCATGCAAGATGCAGCCCTTTCCAGTCCATCCAGACCATTCAGCTCTGGGAGTTTCTGTGAGCCTGCCCCATTCCCAGGCCTTTGTCACCAGGTTCTCAAGGAGGTGGAGGCACAACCCACCACCCATCTTCCCTGTTCGGGATATACCTCCCGGTGCTTCCTGGGGGAGGGGAGAAGCTGTGGGGACAGGAAAAGGAGAAGGTCTAATGAACAGTGATGACTTCAGCAGTAACACATCAAGCTCTCTGCTGCTAAGCGTCCCTATCACCCAAGCTTTTGCACCCACCATGAACAAGAGCCACCCCCATTCTGATACCCCAAATAACTTGCTCTACCTTGGGCCTTCAAGGAAGGAGGCCAGGAAAGGAGGGATTGAAACACAGGAGGAGGGAGAATGAGGAACCCCAGGGCAGATCAGCTTGCAAGGGAAGCCAAGGGAGAAGCTTGGGGGAGAGCAGGCAGAGGGCTAAAGCAGGAGCAGGCCCACAGCTTGCACCAGACACAGCACTTCTGTCCCCCAATAAATAAAACACGGCAAGGGTAGAACTTGCAAAATTTGGATTTTGCAGAGCCATTGGTGGTTTGCCTGGGCCTTTTTTAAGGAGCACGGCTTTTTTAAGAGACTTCTGCAGCAGTCTCGGCCCTGGGGCTCTCTGCCTTTCCTTGAAACAATCGAGGCCACTCACTAAACGATATTTTTTCCGGTTGCCTTCATCTGACACCCATGGCTGTCTCTCTGGGTGATCTTTCTGTCTTCCAGGAGTATTACTGTGATAAGCTAAGTATCCCCTTTCCATCCCCAAAGTATAAATTGGCCACTGGCATGGATTTACAATTTCTATGTTAATTGCATCTGCCTCAAGGGACTGCGCTGACCTCCAGAAAGGGAGGTTTAATTGGAAAATATGCGAAAGATGCTCCTGACTTTGTGTCCAAAGAGGAGGTTCCCTGCGGTCTGTGCAAACAGTCGAGAACAGGCAGCCTTTTCAGAGATGCACCAAACCTCACCTATGCTGAGAAACGTGATCTCACTAATTAGGCATCAGCCTGTGCCACATAATAGCAAAAGAAGCCGGTATAATTACGCTTATTCCTAGCTGACAAAAAGAAAGTCCCTTAATCCAGATCCTGCCAGCTTTAATGATCTAGGCTAATGATCTGGCACCTGGCAGGACGCTGCAAAAGTTCAACATTTTAAGAGGAACTCCAACAAAGTAATTGCTGGGGTTTCCACACCTCTGACAATGCCGCAGGAGGAGATCAAAACCCAGCATCTGAGTAACTGGAGAAAGATGTCCCTGCGCACGGATCCGGTGTGGTACTGGGAGGGCTGAGACCTGCTCGTGGATGACTGTGTCTGCCCAAAACTGGGGTTTCTTGGAGCCACGGCCGTGGCTGCTGGAGCACCAGCACCTGCTGTTCCCCTGCGGATGAGCACAAACGGAGAGGTGGTGTTAAAGCTGCACGAGCAGCCTGAACCTGCAGGCACGGGGCAGCAGAGCTGGGTCCCTGCACCCTTCCCATGAGTCCCGCAAATGCAGCAGGACAGCAAGGCCTGATCTACCAGCACGATCAAGAGCTTCCCTGTACGTCACGAAGCACAGGATGGGAAGGACCTCCCTGGTCATGGGAAGCTGGGGACCTACAATCTCGTGGATCTTTAGTTTCCAACAAGGCTTAGGGGACGGCCAGTCGCTGCAAGTGTATCCTCCCTCTGTCACTGCCCTTCTCCCACGCTGCCTTAGCATCTTAGGACCCTCTGAGGGTCTCCGGCAGAAAGAGGATGTGATGTCCTGGCTGCCAGCCATGCTCTGTCCACGAGCCCTGGGGATTTCCATGTTCTCAAAGTAAGACAACAGGAACAAAAACTGAGCTAGGAACGCAGTGAGGCCCTAAGCCTCACAGTCTTTGCCTCCTTTCCTGAAAGCCCATCACTTCTGCAGGGGCCCTGCAGCATCACAGCAGGATATCTTGTACCTAATGACTGCATTGCAGAGCATACATGCAGGCAAATTGAATTGTTGTTGTGCTGGCATTTCTTCATCTTAAGCCTTATGTTTATCTACCTTATTTCCAGAGGGGTTTTTTCTCTCTTTATTTGATTTTAGTAGCACCTCTTTCATTTCAGCAAAGAAAAAAGAAGTGACAGCTCTCTATTTCAGATTGCTTTCTTATCTGTAAGTAGAAAAGGCAGCTCTGTACCCTGCAGAATGCCTTTCCTTTGAGAAAGGAAACAAGTCTCCAGCTTTGCCCAGCATGAAACAAGGCAGGAAAATCAACTCAGCAATTGCGCTGATCAGCTGCAGAGCCACGCAGGTCCTTGGGAATCAACACCTCTTGCCATCATCGCTTCCAACCTTCTGAGCTGAGAAGCCACCAGGAATGAGACTGAGACTAAGTCCCACCGAGGACCTTGTGAGAGAGGAAACAGCCACCACAAAGCCGAAAGGAGCCTTCCCTGACCTATTTACATGTAGGAAGTCTGCTCTGGAAGGTCTTCAGTGACATCTGCAATGCATTCGGAGAGGCTTCACCATTGCCTTCAGCCAGGTTTCGCCTGTGCCCGGTGTCCAAGGCACTCCGGTCCAGGTGCTGGAGAAGAAGGTCGGCATCACTTTCTCTGCCCACCCTGGTGCATTCACCGAATGGCTTGGGGCTACATTGAATGGGAGCCCGAATTTGCTCCAAAGTCCTAGAAACATCCCCAGAGCTGGTGGCAGACTTGCTGAGATTGCAGACAGCAACCAAGCCTGGGACATCCTGTACCTTCTCCCTCACCTCGGATGGCTGGAGATGGCACCTTGCTGAGCCTTGCACCTGCCTCCCCAGCTCCACCGCTTCCTCCCTATGAAGTTCAGCTTCACTTGTAGACAAGAAACCAGATTTCTGCTTCCCTTTCTCTAGCTCCTGGGGCTCTCCCTCACATGGAGGTTAACGATCCCAGCCCAGAGACTGACTTATCATGTGAGTAACTCCTGGACACCGAGAACAATCCCCAAGCACTGCTTGACTTTACGTGTCACCACTGATAAACTCTCTTGCCTGCCTTGCTGGAGAACAAGGTTCATTTCTAAGAGCTAATGTGGTTTATGTCGATCAGTATTTCAGCCTTTCATAGGATTTCATTAAGGGTTATTAGTGGCTGTGTAATCACCACCGGAGCAGGGTTTCATGTTCTGGTTAATGAAGTGTCAGTCCCTCTGAAGAGAAGATACATATTTTAATAATGTTTTAGATCTGCGGTGGAAGCAGGCACAGCCAGGCAGGGAGAGGAGAGCAAGGCCTGGCCGGGGCGGGCGTTTCGTGCCCCTGCACCAAGCACACGCGAGAGCGCGGAGGAGGACAGCCCCAATTCCCGCAGGAACAGGCGAGCAGGGAGGAGCGCGATGCCTGAACGGATCTGCCAGCCCCCAGCAGGGAACATGAACATCTGCCCAGTGAAGTCATGTCATCCTGGTTCACTGTTACTGCAGCTTTAGCCCCCAGGACCCCCGCAAAAAACACGTGATGCAATCCAGAGGTTTCCTGAGGGATGGAGAGAGGAGCACAGCTCCCGACAAGCAGCGCAGGAGCCCTGCAGGGCAGCTGGGACCCACGCGGTCACCTCCACCATCTGCCCAGCTCTGGGCAAGCTCTTTGCAAACCCTGCGACCCAAGTGGCTTTTGAGGTAGGGAGAAAAAACATCACTTTTTAATCCTCCTATCCCAGCCATCCCAGAGCAAGGGCCCTACTTTTTCTGCTTTCAGCTCAAACCGGCCTCTCTACGAAGGGTGGGAAGCGTGTTCAGCCGTCCCCATGAGTGCCATCCTCGGCCTGCAGAAAGGCCCCGTTTCTGGCCCAGGCTCCAGCTAACTGCTAGTATGGACATGGCCAAAGATACTACAGTTTTTCACATTTCACAGCAAGGGACGGTTGAGCAGAGCAATGGAGAGAAGCTGAGGGATAATCAGGGCCTTGAAAGCTCTTTTCCCCTTGGAAAGCCTCAGTCCTGCTCTTCTTGCAGATGCTGAGGAGCAGGGTCCCATCTGGACCCGAGCGCTTCCCCGCTCCTGGCAGCACCCTGGGGAGCAGAGCTGGGTCTCGGCAGCTTCGGCGGGACCCCCATCCTCCACGCGTGATGGGTTGAGCAGCGGTTGGGCGATAACCTCGTACAGATGAGGAAGGAAACGCAGCTTCGGTTTTCTTGGGAGGTGGCAGCCCGGTGCCTCTGGGGACGAGCTGCACCTCCGGACATCAACCGCCTCCGTGATCGGGCACGGGGGTCCGCAGCTGAGGCTGAGTCAAGAGGTGGGGACACGATTTAACACAAAAACGTGCCTTTTTGATGCTTTGTGAAAGGACACCATCTAGCACCCACGGAGCGAGGCTCCAAGGGGACACCGGAGTCGGCGGTACCTTCAGGAGCCCTTTTGGGATCCGCCGGCCTCCGGGGAGGAACGACCCCGCTCCCGGCGCCTGTGCTAGCCCCTCGGACCATCCTGTGCATCCCCCAGCACCACGGGCTGAGTAATAACCCATAAATAAACCCAGGCGTGCCAGCCCTGCTCCTGCATCCGCGCAGAAGGATGCTGCAGGCAGCACCGAGGCACAGGGCAGGCTGGGCTGCTCCTACCCTTGGTGTGATGTCCCTGCGGTGGGACACGGGTCAGCGCACGAGCAAACAGCTCTCGCTTGAGTACCGAGGGGCTCCTAGGTGCAAGAAGATAAAAAGTCTCCTTCCCACCCTGTCTCTGGGGTGACCTGGCCATCACCTTCCCCTCATGCCATGGCCCTTTGCCACCTCTTGCTCCCAAAAGCTAAACGAAGCCGGCAAGAGCACTCAGGGCTCTTGCAGGGGTCCGGCACCCCCCGGGCGCTCTGCTCTCCAATTGGTCCCAGTGTGGGAGCCAGACTGGTCAAACTGGGCACCCGCAGAGCTTTTAGGGGCAGGTCACTGGGAGACAAGGCTGAGCACTCAGACCCTGCACGGGCAAAAAGCGGTGGTGGCACGAGGGGACACAGCTGCCTGGCGAGAGGGCTTGATGCACGCAGAGCCCTGGGTGGTGGAAAGGGAGCAGGGAGGGTGAAGACAAAAAAAGAGGATGGAAAAAAGAGGGGGAGCGAGACAGGAAGGAGGAAAAGAGCAGGATTAGCTGCAGCCGAGGCTCTCGGAGCCGGAGCTGGGAGGACAGAGAGGACGAGAGGGACCGAGCCAAGCCCAAAGGGGTGACAAGCCTCGTCCCCCCGGGGCCGAGCCGTGGATGCTCAGGGGTGCAGGGGCCGAGGGGCCGCCGGGCGGGACAGCACCCCAAGAGGGAAAACCCCAGGCACCCGCCGGCTCCACGCCGCCGTCCCGACGAGGCGCCTCTTCCCGCGCGGTCCGAGTCCCGCTGCCTGCCGGAGCAGGAACACCTCTTGCAGGGAGGAAGGGCAGAGCGGAGACCTGCGGCACAGCCCTGCTCCGCCGGCCTTTACCTCCGCCGCCGGGGCTCTGCGGGGGCCTCCGGCACCGCCGCACTCCCCCTTCTTGCTCCTGCTCCTTCACCAGCTCCCGCAGCGTTTTCTCCGCCTGGCTCCGGCCGACGGTTTGCGGGACGGCCTTGAGCTGCTTCCAGAAATCGGGCAGCGCCGGGCCCTGGCTCCGGGCGGTCGGTGCCGGACCCTGCGGCGGCTCTGGCTGCCCCCGGGGAGGCTCCGCGTCGACGTCTGCAAAGCGAAGCCGGCGGCGAAGAGCTTTCCGCCAGCGCCGCGTGCATCTCCGGGCGGGAGGCCAGAGGTGCCCTGCACGGCACCAGGGTGGGAGCATGGAAAACACGAGGATACAGGGAACGGGAAACCACAGGCAGGGTGAAGAGGGAGCCTGGAGCACCGCGCCGGCGGCCACGCACCCTCTGCCACCCCAGACCCACCCCGGCACACGCGGCGGGGGCCGTCCTGCTCCCGGGGTCTCCCGAAAAGGGTTTTCCAGCAGACGGACGCGGGCTAATAACCGAGGCCACGGCTTTTCCCTCCTCGTCGACTTACCGCGCGGCAAGCTCCGGCGCCTGGGGGGCTCCGCGAAGGCAGGCAGCCGAGGCCAGCCGATGGCAATCTCTTCCGCTAGCAGAAAGCAGCAGGAATTAGAAATCAGACGGAAGGACATGCGATAGCTGCAAACGCTTCTCCTCCCGCCCCCCAACGAACCGAAGCGGAAAGGCAAAACCTCCGCGGGAGCCAGCGGTGCAACGCAAGGTCAGGCTGCCGTCGCCGGACGGAGCGGCGCAAAAAAGCCCGTCTTGGCAAACAGAGACAGCCCGGGATGAACGCTGGGTCCCGGCGGGATGGAGAGGTTCCCGTCGACAGACAAGTTTGGGCTCCACGGCCCCCGCGACGGCGCGGGCTGGCACGCGCTCCCTGCGTTTCGGCGCCCGGGGCGGGACCTATAGCCGCAGCCCTGCGGCAGGTCCCCAGCGAGAACCGCTGGCACCGTCCGGACGCGCGGACGGAGGCACGGAGAGCCTTACCCAGGGAAAGCACCGACTTGTAGCTGTCCCGCAGCGCGTCCATGGGGCCGCGTGGGGCCGCGGGGCCGCTCGGGGCCTCCCGCACCTGCGAGCGGAGCGGCCGCTGTTCACACCCGGGTGTCCCAGCGCGTCCTGCTCCAGCACTCACCTCGCGCTGGCTCCCACCTCTATCCCTCGCCCCACGCTGGCGCCGTCCCTTGCCCCAAACTGGCTCCCAGCTCCATCCCTCACCCCACGCTGGCTCCATCCCTCATCCCAAGCCACCTCCGTCCCTTGCCCCATGCCAGCTCCTGGCTCCATCCCTCGCCCCAAGCCACCTCCATCCCTCGCCCCATGCCGCCTCCATCCCTCATCCCACGCTGCCTCCATCCCTCACCCCACACTGCCTCCATCCCTCATCCCAAGCCACCTCTGTCCCTCGCCCCATGCCGCCTCCATCCCTCATCCCACACTGCCTCCATCCCTCATCCCAAGCCACCTCTGTCCCTCGCCCCATGCCATCTCCTTGCCCCATGCTGCCTCCATCCCTCGCCCCACACCAGCTCCATCCCTCGCCCCACACCGGCTCCCAGCTCCATCCCTCGCCCCACACCAGCTCCATTCCTCGCCCCACACCAGCTCCATCCCTCACCCCACACCAGCTCCATCCCTCGCCCCACACCAGCTCCATCCCTCGCCCCACACCGGCTCCCAGCTCCATCCCTCGCCCCACACCAGCTCCATTCCTCGCCCCACACCAGCTCCCAGCTCCATCCCTCGCCCCACACCAGCTCCATCCCTCGCCCCACACCGGCTCCATCCCTCACCCCACGCCGGCTCCCAGCTCCATCCCTCACCCCACACCGGCTCCCAGCTCCATCCCTCGCCCCACACCAGCTCCATCTCTCGCCCCACACCAGCTCCATCCCTCGCCCCACGCCGGCTCCCAGCTCCATCCCTCGCTCTACACCGGCCCGGCCCCACGGCCCGTCGCAGCCCCCCGGGGCGGCCCGGCAGGGCCCGGCTGGCAGCGGGCAAGGGCCGGACCTCGCGGCCGCCCGGACCCCGCGGCCTCCCCGGCGGGCGCCGGGCGGAGCGAGCGGCGGCGGCGGCGGCGCTGCACCGGGGCCCTCTAGCGGCCGCGCCGCCCCTCGCGGCCCCCCCGCAACCATCGCGGCCCCCCCGCCCCGCGCCCCGCCGCCCGCCTGCGCGCGCACACGGCTGCCCACGCAAGTGCACAGGCCTCCGCACACCTGTGCGCGTGCCCGCGTGGGCCCAGGTGCATGTGCGGCGCGTGTGCGCACACGCAGAGCTATGCACACGCCTGTCCACGCATGTAGATGCGTAGACACGCATGCACACACGCATGCACACACATGTGCGCACGCACGCATGCAGATGTGCACGCACATATGTGTGCACGCACATGCACACACGCATGCGGACACATATGTATGTGTACACACGCTTAGGCAGACACGTGCACACAGGCACGTGCACACACACGTGCACATGCACACACATGCACACACACACCCACGCACACATACATGCACACGCATGTGCACACATGCACCCACGCACATGCACACATGCACACACGTGTGCACACATGCACACACACATGCACACACGTATGCACACACGCACACGCACATACATGCACACACGTGCACACATGCACACACACATGCACACACGCACATGCACACATGCACACACGTGTGCACACATGCATACACACACATATATGCATATATACACACACATATACACACACATACATGCACACACGTGCACACATGCACACACGTGTGCACACACACACATGCACACACGTGTGCACACACGCACACACACACGTGCATGCACACACGTGTGCACACACGCACACGCACACACACACACGCATGCACACACGTGTGCACACATGCACACGCATGCCCACACACACATACACACATGTGAGCACACACGCACACACACACATGCACACACACGTGCACACACACACATGCACAGACGTGTGCACACACGCACACACACACGTGCATGCACACACGTGTGCACACACGCACACGCACACACACACACACACACACACATGCACACACACACATGCACACACGCATGCCCACACACACATGCACACACGTGAGCACACACGCACACGCACACACGTGTGCACGCACACACAGACACCCACGCGCGCGCACACAGGCGCGGGGTGGGGGGGACGCTGCGGCCACGTGCGGCGCGGGCGGGGGAGGCGGGGGCGGAGCGTCGCGGCAGGGGGGCGGGGCCCGGCAGGGGGCGGGGCGTCGCGGCAGGGTGGGCGGGGCCCGGCGGCGCCGCGCGGTGACTCCCGGCCCTGGGCGCCGCCGCCGCCGCTTCCGAGTAAACAGCGCGGGCGGGGGGCCGCGAGGCGCCCGCCATGGCCGGACGCGGCGCCTTCCCGCTCAGCCCGCTGCCCCCCGCCGCCGCCGCCGCCCCGCCGCCGCCGGGGCCCGCGCCCGGCATCCTGCGCGGCCCCAGCCCGGCCCCGGCCGCCGCCGCCGCCGCCCCGGGCTACCGCCCCATGGGGCCGGCGGCCGCGCAGTACCAGGTGAGGCCCGGGCCGCGCGGGGGGGGCGGGCGGGCTCCGCGCGGGGGCGCCGGGGGGGGCGGCTCCGCGCGGGGGGGGCGCTGGGCCCACGCGGGACGGGGCCCGGCCCTGGACACGAGTGGGTGCCGGCGGGGCCCCACGCGGGACGGGCCAGCTGCGGACATGGCGGGTGCTGGGTCGCCCCTGCGGGGGCAGGATGTGGCCCGGCGCCCTGGGTGGTGCTGGCCGGGCCCCACTCGGGACGGGCCCCCCGCGCACCCGTGGGTGCTGGCGGGGCCCCACTCGGGACAGGGCGCCGTGGGGCTGCCCAGCACCGGTGGGCCGCGGCCGCCCCGTCCCTCCCGGCGTCTCAGTTTCGGCTCCTGGGCGCAGGCCCCGGGCAGCCGGGTCCCGGTCCCCCCGCCACGACGCCGAGGTCCCGCTCGGCGGTGGGTGCGTGGGGGGCGCCCGGGGCGCCGCTTCCCTCCCCGCTGCCGGCACCGGCTGGCGGGACGCCTGGTCCTGCCCCAAGCTGGGAGAAGGCGGAGATCCTGCCCAGGACGCACCTAGCTGCCGTCCGCCATCTGTCCCGCTGCTCTCGTGGGACCCAGGGTCTGCGCTCAAATTGTCTCGAATGCGGCTCAAATCCCTTCCCAATAACCCCAGAGTGGCCGGTGCCTCCTGGAAGGGAGGTGGGGAGAGGCCGGAGGGTGAACTTCTGCTTGACAGCACGGCCCGACCCGTGCTCGCTGGGGCTCGATGGCTTTGTTCGGCGCTGGGTCCGGAAGGGTCCGGCGAGCAGCTCCGAAGGTGCCGCGTTCGCAGCTCGCTGCCCTTCGGTAAAGGCAGGAAGAGTTGTTTTTTTGGTTTCTTTTCTTTTTTTTTTTTTTAGTCTTTTGGGGAATGTGTGCATGGGGACAAATGAAACATGCTGCAGGAATGTACTTGCATCCAACCGTGCTCTTATATGTTCCAGATCCCCTCTGCTTTCCCAGTGGAGACTCGCACGGGGATTGAATGTGCTTTTTAGCAGCCTCTCAGCTGCACCATCCCTTGCGGGAGCCACTTCTGACCAGGGGAAAGGAGTCAGTTGGCAAAGCGGCCGCTCTGCGTACGGCCTTGGCAGTTAGGATGGAGGAAATGTGACCAGCGCGCTAGGGCAGCGTTTCCTGGTTTTTGAGGCCCTTTAAATAAATATAGTTAGGAGCAAATGCCCAGGGAGAGGTCGGTGTCTTTTGCTGTTGCAGATGAGGTAACCGAGGCACGATACGACCCGTTTTCAAATAGTAATCATTTTGGAAAGAAATGAAGGCAGCTGCTGCCAAACCTCTCTCTGTGAGTTTCCAGAAAATGCTCTGAGATTTTTATCTCCTAGCACAACTCTGCTCCAAACCCCTACTTCTTAAGATGGCAGCTCTGTCAGCACAGGTAATATTACGAGTTCCCAATTAAATCCTAGATCATGTTATTTTCCTACAACCTTTCAGCAGGTAGGAGGTCTCCGTGCACTCAGTATAGTGGGCCCAGCTCCTTTAGAGTGGCTGCGTGCTCCATCTTTTCTTGTTCTTCACGGTTTCTAACCGCTTAAAAGTCCCCGTAGAAGCTGCTAGCAGCTGAGTGTTTGGCAGCGTTGCCGTGCAAATCCCGTCCGTTGTAGCAGCACGGAGTGATAGTCCGGGTCTGCCGTAAACACCCAGCAGGAACCGATGTGCGTAACCCCGTATCTGGGCTGCCGTGAGACCCAGGGAGCGCGGGCTGTTCGTCTGCCGGGCTGAGAAGAAACAGTTTTGGAGCAGAGGAGGCACGAGCCACTCCAAGCAGCGGTCGTGTGTCCAACTGCAGCTTTGCAACCACTGCTCATTGCATAGAGCCCCCTTGAAGCATATTTACATGCACCTTTTGCGAATTTAGGGGTAACCATTTAAAGTAGCAGATGCCTATTTTCAAGAGGAAGCTGAAGGGGTGACGAGGCGATGGGAGAGCAGAGCAGATGCTTGTTAATGTTGGGGGAAAGAATGGAGACCTGCAGGTGCTTGAAAGTGGATCTGATCAGTGAGCAGCCAAAGCCAGTGAAACTGTGCTCTTCTCTGCCTGAATATGTTTTATGAAGAGTATATTTCAACTGACACTCAAGTTTCCGCTTCTCCCTGCATGCGCAGCTTGCCTCTTAGTTGGCTCTCGCGCACGTGGTGATTATTTTGAAGAGGCTCGGCTTCTTATTTAAAGCGATTTTCTTCCAGACGTCCTTTGGAAATGGAGGAGCCCGCTTGCGCAACAGATTCTCAGTCTCTGCTGATCACCACCTCCGCCTTATTTGCATGAATTAAAACTTAAGGGAGATTAAAAAAAATCAAACCAAGGGAATTTCCAACTTGTAAACCTCATTAATACAAAATGAGGAAACAACCTGAGTAGCTTTCAAACGCGGAAGAGCCCCGAAGTGCAAATCGAGACGACATATCCAAGGCCAATCTGAGCATTAACCAAGGGTTGCAACTGTAACTTGATTCAAAGGCCTCTCGGGCCCGGAGAGATCTTGCTCGTTTACCCTGACCTTCCACGCAGCAGGCTGCAAAACCCAGCCTGGGAGCTGGGTGCCTGGCTCGAGCAGCCAGGAGTTGCTCCCGTTTCGGGTAAATAGGCTACCATATGCTTTCCTTCCACCCGTGCTGGCCGTAACGCTGCGATCGAAGCAGGTGTTTGGAGCGTGCGGCTGGCGTAGGGCGAGACACCGAGCATATGTCACTGAACCGCGGTATTTGGTAAACCGAAGTCGCAGGAAGGGAGGACGCAGCAGGTCTGTGGGGCTGTTGGAGCTCCGCGATGGCAGCAGGCGTTTGGGAGCGGTATCTGGCTGGCGATCTGCTCGCGGAGCTGCCTTGGCGTGGGAGGGGTGAGCGGCTATAATCAATACGATCTGTTCTTTGTTTTGCAATGTTCAGGCCGTGCAAGGCAGCCCCTCCTCTCGCGCGTGGCCACCCCAGCCATACCCGCAGAAATTCTCGGCGGGGAGGCGACTCAGGCCCCGTTTGCTCTATTATGCCCTGCTTTAATGAAGAGCTTAATTCATTATTTGGGCACTAGAGGACACAACAGCCCTCAATGACTCTCATCTATGCCAGTGGGTGCTTAGGGGCTTTTTAATCAGTGGATTATTAAGCATATGTTAATCCTTGGACATCCTTGCGTCTGCTGGTTATTCCCTAGCAGCTCGAGCAGGGAATTCAAGCCGGCAACTCCCTTTGGCACCACGGCGGAGTCCCGGTCGTCTGTCACGTGCTGGTAGCAGATCCCCAGGGCCTGGTGGTAGCTGATACTGCCGGAGCAGCCAGACGCCGCGCCTGCGGCAGAAAGGAGAGGGCTTTTTCAGCAGGATGATCAGGGAACGGATGGTCAGCTGAGCTTCGGCAGGGCACTTGGCAGCGTGTCTGCGTGCAGAGCCCTGGTCTCTGTCCCCGCGCAGCCTGCCAGCTCGCCTGTTCACGTGGGTGCCTGGGGGACCTGCACAGAGGTCACTGCTGAAGGGTTTGGCTGGAGCGTGGTTCGGGGCAGCAGCTGCCTGGAGACTGGGGAGCGTACGGCTTCCACGTAAAGCAGGCTTCTGCCTCAACTGGAAACCGAATCCAGTTCGCTCCCCTAGCAGGGAATGATGAGTGCCGGGGAGCAAAAAGGCAGGAGAGTGGAGATAGGTGCCCAGGGAGGTTTCAGAAGGAGATGAAGTTCAAATGTCATGCAGAGAGTGAAGACAAGGTCCTGAAGGGATGGCAGCAAGGGAGTAGCTACGGTCCAAGGAGCTCATGAGCAGAGGAAACTTGCCTCCAGCCCTTCTTGCTTGCCAGGTGGATGTGCGGCTGCAGAGGCTGAGTCCTGGGATGGAGCCCTGCCCTCAGCATCCTGTGGCACAGGCAGTTCGTGCTGGCCAGGGTAAAATCACTGTCTTCTGTTTATTAGGTTGCTAGTTAAGGGATTAGGAGACTTTTCCCTAGTTAACACGTGGATACTGTGGTAGGGAACGAGCTTGATTCTGCAGCCCGGCAGCTGTCGGTTCCTCTTTAACTCGGGGCCTGCGGTGGAGCATGGGCTCTGTATGAACTGGTGCTCTGGCCTTGAAGTTATCCCGCGCTGATGCTTTGCTGGCACAGCTAGGTGGCAAGAAGCAGTGTTAGTTTAGTGCCCTATTAGAAGGGGTTTCTTTGACATTTGCTGACAAGAATCTTACTTCCGTGGCACTGAAGGGCTGTTGCAATCCAAACAACTGCTAACTAAATAACTTCCGAGGAACCGGGAGGTTGCAGTCGCTTTGATTCCTTCTGTACAAAGCTCTGGACCTGTACCAGCAAGGCAGAGCCTATCTTGGAGCTTGCAGTCGGATGTGACGGTGTATGTGTATCTGCTAGCTATGCAAGAAGCCCACTTGGAGAAGGGATTGCCTGTGGATTATCCCTGTGGTTTGGTAGAGGCAGTAGGAAAAAAACAGGTCCCTCTAAGTCGTGCAGTCATGGCTCTGTGATATACACGCTGAAAAGGCAGTGTGAAAGAAAGTGGAAAGAAAGTTTCTTTGAGAAATCAGTGCAGGCAGTCTGGAGGTGAGGAGTGGGTGGAGGGGAACATGCTCGTCCCTGATACGGAGCCACGCTGTGAAGGCTGAAAAATGGGGTGGCCTGCAAGCATTGGAGTGTGTGCAGTACAGCCCAGGAGAGGAGGAGAAAGTGGTGTTTCTGCTCTTTGAGCAATTCTGAGAAAGGTTTGGGGTGGCTCAACGCAGGCTTGGGGAGAAGGGCCTGGGCTGGAGCTGCAACAGCAGTCTCTTGCCTGGCTGCGTGGGCGTGATGCTGCTTGGCCGTGATGCTGCTTGGCCTGTGAAACCCCACCCTTCCCAGGGGAGATGGTTTCCAAGGCAGGTTTCATCTGAGAGACTCAACATCGGAGATAAATTAAGCGATGATACAAAGCAGATAAATACTATCCTCTTGGGGCAGGAGAGAGGAAGGCAGAGACAGAACCCAGGGCACCCCTTGTTCCTGCTGAGGCAAAGTGACAGTGAAGTTCTGCTGGGTAGGAAACACCTCCAGATCTTGCCACTGAAGACCTCCGCTCTCAGGATCTTCTCAGGAGCTCTCTCCTGATTTCCCTCCCTTACTGGGAGTCGAACAAGGCTGTTCCCTCGACAGCTCAGCACTGCCGCAGTGCCAAACGCAGTGTCCTGTGCTGGGGACGTAATTCTGATCTTGCCATGTGTTCCTAGCCATACCTCCAGGCTGTGTTACTGAGGCCACCAGAGCTTCTCTCTCAAGTGACACCCTTGTTCCTGCTTGCTCTACCACCCCTGCTAGGGTTTGATTCCAGTGACCTTTCCTTTCTCCTGCCGGATGCCTTCTTCTCTCCTCAGACTTGCTCTTTTGTTTTTTGGCTCCTGCTCCCTGTCTTGCCTCCTGCCAGCAGGACGTCCCAAAAAGCTGTCCCTGTCCTTGTCTGTGGTGTTTTTCAGGGAGAGCAGGTTATCACGGCACAGCAGCACGTCAGTGCTAGGTGGAAGTCCCAGACTCGAACCAGAGCATCAGTTTTGTAAGCTTGCCAAGCCCTTGTGGTGTGGAAGCTGCTGAGAAAACCTGACTAGAAATGGCCTTTCCTCTGCTGACCTTGAGCGTTGTGGTGCATAAACCCACTGCGCTTGTACTGTGTCTCCCGTTTGCTCTGTGAGGCCTCTCTGTAGCAGAGGGCAGCAAAACTGTTGCTTCGGCCGTGGCACAAGCATCACTGTGCTGCTGCTTCAGCTCGTGTTGAGGCAGCCAGAAGCTCTGCCCTGTAACATCTGTGGCTTCAGATGTGAAGCCACAGACAGGCAGGTTTGTCTAGACCCAAGTATCAGCTGGTGCTTGATACGCTGCCAGCGCGGGTCTTAAACCTGCTCAGTTTCTTTGCCCTTCTCCTTTTAATTTACTGCTTCCTTGTGCTCAGTTTTGAGTTGAGAAGTAATCCGACTTCTGAAGCTACTTCTGTATCAAAATACTGCTGATCCTCCAAGCATAACAAGTCACGTTCCTGCAGCAGCCCGCGTGCAGCTCCGGGCCTGCTGGGAGCAAGGTGCTGTGCAAGGGCTTGCAGCACACGGCAGCATCTCAATAACAATAGTACCTTCCGGCTGAAGACCTCGGTCTGCGTCGTCAGCACTAACCCAGGCGCTTCTGGCATCCTCCCAAGGTGGATTTGCTCACAGATAAGAGCTGAGGAGCGGAGGGGAAGCGCGGTTTCAGGCGTGTGCTCTGGGCGCTTGGTTTGTCCGAGCCGTGTGGCATGCCGGGTTGAGCGGGTGGCTTCGGATAGTCCAGCTTTCCTTGAGATCAGCCTGGAGTCGAGCTAAAACCCTGTTTGAACAGGGTCTGTGTGTCGTAATGGGAGGTGCCGCTGCTCGGGCTTGCGGGGTTTCTGAAGGGACTTGCAGGAAGAGCCTTCATCTGGCGCCTGTCCAGGCTTCGCTTCCAAAGCCTCCGGCGAGGATGCATGTGGGCTTTCACTCCTTAAATGTTAGTATGTACAAAGTTTGATCACGCCTTTCTGGACAGAACAAAATGGGATGTGTGTCAGGAAAACCCCATTCAGTTTTTTTTATGAGCCCTTCTCAAGGCTCGGTTTGGGGAGTTTGCAGGAAGCTGCCGTAACTGCAGCCTCCCCAATACAGAAATATGGGGCAGAGCAAGGGCTGTGCTCGGATCCGTGCTGCAAATGCTACAGAGCAGGATTGGAGCTCTGGGGCAGCAGCTTAGCTGTGCTTCAGCCCTCTTGCAAGCGTGCATCCTTCACACCGTGACCCTCAGGGACACAAACTCTGCTCGTGTTCCTTGTGAGGAGCTAGGGCAGAGGCACGGCGGGATGAGCTTTTGTTTCCGATGCAGATGGTCCTCGTCTTTGCACTGTGCCTGGGAAGAGCCTTTCCCGTCGTTGGGGAGCTGCAGGAAGGAGCTGTGGTCTTGGAACAGAGATGAAGACTGCCTCTTGAGTTGCTTTCTGAATTGCTGTTCTTCGCTCTCTAGCCAGGCTTCTTCTTGCAGATCCATCCTTTGATTTCTTGCTCCCCCCTTTGTTTTCCTCTTTCTTTTTTCTTTTTTGTCCCTGTTGCTACCAGCATCTGATCTCTGGCCTGCCCTTCCTTAAGAAGGGGCTTTTGGCAAGTGTGCAGGCTTCTGTCATGCGAGCAAATGTCCATCACGAAGCTTTCCAAACTCGCATTAGATCCAATTGAGGCTGACTCTAAACAGAGCTCCCCAAATGCAAAAGGCCTGTGCATTGACCTGGGATGAACCACTAAACTGCAGCCAGCCCTATTCGTTCTTTCAGCTTTGGCAGGGAACAGAAACAAGCTGCTTTCTGTCCCGTTTCCAAATGGCTCTCCTCGTTCTCTGCGGGGAAGTCTGGACAGGATCCAGCTTGTTCCTTGGAACAGAGCTTGCGAGATTTGCCCTTTGTTCGCCCCACTGGCAGGAGCAGCACGAGGGGGTCGAGGCGGTGGGGCAGAGAGGGAGGCCGAGGCAGCGTCTGGAAGGGCTCGGACAGCCGCGCTGCTGGAGGGGAACGGGTGGAAGGAGTACCCCGGCTGAGCCCAAGGAGCGTTATTTTATTAGCCAGGAAGAATCTGAGGAAGGTCATCTTGGTTTGAACTGGTTTAATAAAATTTCCTGAATTTAAGCCTCTTGCATCTTGCTCTTTCCAGGGCTTCCGAAGGGTGCTGGAGGCATGCTTCACCCCGCTGGGCTGTAATGCTGCTTAGTGGCTTAGCCAGAGATTTAGGGCTGCACTGTTTGAGCTCGGTGTCGGGAGCTTGCAACCTTCAGGCAGAGGGTGAGGTGGCTGGTGGTCAGTTATCAGCCCCAGACAGGGATGTGGTTGCTGGCTGAACCTAATGCAAAAGCTGCCCTGCTTTGCTGCGCGACTTCTCCATTAGCTCTTTCCAAATCTTGAGGATAAACAGAGAAAATCTACACGGAGGATTCTGCCTTTCCTTTTTTACTCATCAAAAGGATCAAATGCGTGTCCTTGATGGGCTGTAGCTCTCCATCCAAACAGCTTAACCATGGCTGATGATTCTCAGTCATTTGTGCAAGTTATGTTAAAACCAAGCATAAAAGACGCATTCATCCCTGTGCTGATATTTCTCCCACCGACAGAAGGTCTCTTTTTGGAAGCAAATAAATCTTATGGCCAGATGGACTCGCAGAAGACTTTGAACAAGAGGTTGTCACTTGTGAGCTTTCAAAGACCTTCTGAATTGACTTCAGATGGCCTCAAAATCTCTCATTTCGGGGAGAGATTCAGAAATCCGACCAATGAAGCAGCACAGCAAGCTAGGAGGGACTCTCAGGGCCTGGTTTTTAGAGCGATGAGAACTGTAGGGGCTGGGGGTTAGGAGCTGGTAATCGCCCCAGCAAAAGCCAAGTGATGTGGCCCAGATGGCTGCAGACAGCATCCCCCATCCACGTGCTCGGGTAGGGGGGTTGCAAGCAGCCTCCCTCGAGTTAGAGGTCGAGAGCACGCGTGGCCTCAGACCGGTTTCCCCGTGACGCTGCTCTTTAGTCTCCTGCAAGTGCTGGCAGCATTTGAGAAACTCCCGGGGGGCAGGTGTTTCCTAGAAAGCAGCTTGTCTCCTCGGGGGCTCCCTGGGATGCAGAGCTGTAGGGCACTGCAAAGCGACCAAGTGCAGCTGTGGCCTTATGCAGCTTTTCTTGGGCTTTCCCATATTTTTTTGCTTTGCTAATTAAAAGCTTCACAGCCTGTTCTCAGGGCTTATCTGTTCTCCAGAAGCCCTCGCGGGCTGAGGCCGTTAGCGTGGCTGCTGGAGCACAGTCCTCCCGCTGCTGCGCTGGCTCGACACAGCGTTCATCCCGCTGCCGCTTTGTTTTTGTGTCGCGACGGTGCAGATCTCAGGGCTGCCTCTCCCGATAGGTCTGCCTTTGAGGGTGTCTTGACAACAGACAAACCCTGAGGAACTGGGTTCTTGCCTTGCGATCTTGGCAGAAGAGGTGATACTGGCCGCGGTCAGCCCTTGGCAATGCTTGTGCAGTCCTGCTTGTCACGGGGCGTTGCACAAATGTGGCTGATCAAAAAGAGAGAAACATCTGGGGGCTGTTAGGGAGAAAATAAGCTCTTGCCTTGGAGCTCTCTGCTTTTCTGCCCTTGGCAGGCAGTGGGAGGGGGTGATGCTAAAGTCTTGCACATGTGCCGGACGGGGAAAGGGCTCTGCCAGGTGAGGTGTTTTATGGACACTGGGGACGCGCAGCAGAAGCAGATGGCCGCCTCCAGCTTCCTTCACCCTCGCTGCTGCGTCGCGAGGGGCGATCGCCGTGCCAGCGCTCGCCCCGTCCCGAGGCAGATTAGCGAGCCGAGGATCTGAAGGTGCTGCTTCAGAGCAACACCGAGCAAAGGTGAAAACAACATGTGGTCGTGTAAGCGGTCCCGTCCGCCTGCTCTGCGTGCGTATTTTTGAACTTCCACATGCAGCCCTAATTCCGGCACTTCCTGGCCCGTTGGTGCTCCACTTTCCAGCTGCGATCTGCTTTCGGATGGAGAGGTTGGGACGTTTGCAGGCTCTGCCGTTGAAGTTGGCGTTTCCTGAGATACCCGGGCTTTGTTAGCCAGCGAGAGAACCTTTCCCTTGTTGCCCAGCAACTCGTACACAGTCCACCCCGCCAGTCTGTTTGCCTTTACTGGTTCTTCTGCTCTACCGGAGAGGAGGTGAGTGGGTTTTAGCTCCGGCTGCCGTCCAATAAGCCCACCTTTGGCTGCCTGTGCCTGGAAAAGCTGCGGGGGCCGGTCTGCCGGAGGCGATTTCGCACCCCAGCCCTCCCGAGACCCGCTGCCAGGGCAGCGCGGCGGGGAGGTTGCCCTGCTGCTGGCCTGGAGCAGGCTGCTTTCAGGGCAGCTGCCAGCCGGACGCGTTTGCCAGCTCCCACCCATCACGAGCGGGGTTTAATGCTCGTGGGATTAATGCTCGTATGCAAATAAACTCGTCGGCCCGCGGCCGAGCTCTCCTCGCTGGGTTCCCCGCTGCTTTGGGAGAGCGAGGCAGCTTCGTTCGATCTTCTCCGCAGAGCGGCCGTGCCCCAGCTTCTCCGCAGGGAGCGAAGGCGGGAGGGGAGCAGCGAAGGTTGTCTTGGCATGTCGAGGAGCCTGTGGCAGCGGAGAAATGTTGTTCTGCTGGCTCGGTGGCTTTCCCGGCCTCACCAGCTCCTTGGCGGTGGGGAGCACCCGGATCAGAGGATCCCAGAAGGCAGTTGGCTTAAACCGCTGCTGAAGCGTGCTGGAGCACATGGGGTGGGTGGTCATTCACGGGGTGCTTTGACTGTTTGTCCAGCACCCGAGGGCGGTGTGCAACGTAGACCTGGTAGCAGCAGCAGTGTAGACTTGCAGGTGCCAGCCTGCAAAAGCACCCTGCTCCAGGGGATGCGGAGGGACTCCGAATGCTTCCCTGGCTCGACACCCTTTGCAGAAGGCATTACATTTCGGGTTGTGGCCTTGCGAGTGCCTTTCTGGGCCCCTGGGTGGGGAAGGACTGCTGGAGAGCTGGGGTGAGCTCTTGCCTCCATCAGGCCTGGTCTGACCCCGTTTCCTGTGCCCGAGGAGGGCTGTGTCCTGCTCAGCTTCCTTCCTGCGCGCTGGCCTCGTGCACAGTGCTTTTAGGAAGTGGGCTTATCCCGATCCCTCCCCATGTGTCACATCTACCAACAGTGGCATTTTCCGGAGAGGAACCCACCGCACAATGCGCACTGGTGCTGGCACCCCATGCCAGCAGCACTTAGCCCTGGCAGCCCTCGGTGTCCCCAGGGTGGTGGCTTTGCAGACGTTGGCCCTGGTGATGGGCCCCTCCGGGTCTGGCGTCTCTTACTGCGTGGGGAGGAGCACAACGATGGTGTGGGGCCCGTGCACAGATCTTGTCCTGCTCCCGGGGAAGCGAGCGCTGGTGGGCAGGGCTTCTCCTGTGCCGGCGGCCTCCCTCCGCGTCCGTTGGTGGGGGGGTAGAGGCCCTGTGGTCGATGCTTCTGCTCTTCTCGGTTCTGCTTTCCTGTAGCCCTTTCGAGCGTGCTGAAGGCCACAGCTCACCAAGCAACGGCTCCTCGTGTCCTTTCCTCTTCCCTCCCACTGAGTCATCCCTTCCTCTGCCTTTCACCCGCGCCTCAGGGAACAGGGATACGGCAGTAATGCTAGGGGATGGGGTCCTTGGAAATCTTCTGGAGGAAAAAAGGTGCCAGCAGGGCTCGGCAAGGTCTGGGGAGCTGCATTTCCTCCGTGTGACACCTGCTCCGTGCTGATCTAGCAACCGCTGGTGTGATCCCTTGCAAAGGGGCTACAGCCGGGGACGAGCCCCCTGGCAGGGCAGTGCTTAACGTGCGCGTTTTCTCTCTCCCGCTGCTAGCGCCCCGGGATGCCACCGGGAAGCCGGATGCCCATAGCAGGGCTGCAGGTGGGACCCCCGGGAGCTCCCCCCTACGGAGCCGCCTCTCCGATGAGACCCGGCCTGCCGCAGTCCATGATGGATCCCTTCAGGAAGCGCCTGCTTGCTCCTCAGTCGCAGCCGCCCCTGGCCAGCCAGAGGAGAGGGTAAGGAGTCGGGGTCCTCCTGCGCTGGGGGCAGGCAGAGCACCCGCAGCAGGGTGGCGGGGGGTTAATGTGCTGGGTCTGGCTGCTGCCTCCTACTTGCACTTCTACCGCAGACACCCTCAGCTTCCTCTGCCTCCCTGCCCGTCCGTGCAGGGGAGAGCTGCCCGTGAGAGGGGCGGCAGGGAGCACAGCTTGCCTGCAAACCAGCCCCCCCCAGCCCCACCGGCAGGTAGGAAGCCTGCCAAAGCCTGGCACTGGGACGCGATAGCGGTGGGTGGAGATGGGGACAGAGATCACTTGGCCAGCCGCTTCCCTGCTCTCTGATCTCCACGCCAGTACCCGAAAAGCCCCGGCACGTGTGTTTGCAGTTGCCAGAGGCTGCAGCACGGGCTCGTTGGGGTCTTTCCCCTTCGCACGAGGGGTTGTGCTGCATCCTGGCTCTGGCAAGCACAGATGTAGGCGGCAGCAGGTTCCCTCCCCTTGCAGGAGGCAACTGGAGGTGCAGAGTGTGTCTCTGCTCCCAGGCAGTGTCAACAGGCTGCAGGGGGGCCTGAGGGTGACAGGTTGCAGAGACACTCCCTGAAGCTGCGGTCTCGGTATGACTGTTCGTTTGGGCTGGTCTCCGTGAGCTGTGGGGCTCTGCCAGCAATTCCTCACTTGTTTACAATTCTGCTAAGCCCTTTGGTCTGTTCCTGTTTCCAAGAGGGCTTCTTGATGACTTGAGGCTGTTTCTCAGGGCAGGATCTCATGGTCCTAGTGGATATTCAGGTCCTGTTCCCTGCCCTGGCTGTGCGATGGGGCTGGCTGCTGATGGGTCTGTTGACTTTGCTAATTTGGGCAAAGTGGCTTCCTGATCCCTTTGCCGAGCTCTGTGCTTGGAGAGCTACTGCCTGTGCCCCTGGGGGGAAAGCAGTGGCTGCACATCCGTTTGGTGCTCCAGAGCAAATTGGGGATTAAGGAAAAGGGGTAGTTCACCACCAAATAAGGATATAAGCAGCCAGATAAGGCTGCAGCTCCGTTCCTGTGAGCAGGCCACAGGTCCGTGTGGGATCAGGCGTGCCTCAAGTGTGGAGCTGCACGGCCGGGTGCAGGGCTTGTGCTGCCTCATTCCCGTTGAGGAGATCAGGACCTGCCAGCTCTTAATGGGGTGGTCAAACCACACAGGACAGAAACATTTAATGGGATGCCCAGCTCATGTGGTGTAAGAGCTCAAAGAGGCACAGTGACCCCATGCTTAGCTAGGCCTGGCCTACCAATGCGTGCTCCTGCTTGAGCAGCTGTGGGAGGCAGGGACTCTGTGGTACCCAGGAAGAGAGGAGAGCCCAGGGTGTTGGGACCAGGCGCTGTGGTCAGACAGGGTACTACAAGCTTGGAAGAAGCTAAAATGGCTCTGAGCAAGCGTGCAGCTCTGTAGTGGCTGTGGAAGCCCCCTCCATTACCTCTCACCTGTGATGTTTTTAGCCCCATTATGGCAAGGATAGTCTGTATTTCAGCTATTTGGTTTCTTAATGAGCTCCTGGAACTGGAGGTGTTTTTTGAGCTTTAGTTTGTAGCTTTGGGAGAATGTGATGGCCAATTCCAGAATGGGAATAAGAGAGTATTGTACTACAAATAGATCAGAGCTGGAGCTTGCCTAAAGTGGCAGCTTTGGCTTGTACCCTCTTCTGCTTGCTTCTGTCCTGCTGCGCTTTCAGCAAGTGGCAGCCACGCAGTGAATTGGGCCTGGGGACTGGATTTCCTTCCCTGGTGGTATACTCTAGAGGTCCAACACCTTCCTTTCTAAAGATATGTCTTGGCTTGCCCACAGGGCTATAATCCTTTCTTTATTTGCTTTCCAGCACTGACCCAAGCTCTTGTGCTCTAGATGCTTTTACGGCCGTTCTTTGTTCTCCTTCTGCAACTCCAGAGCGCCTGTCATGTGGGGCAGCTCTGAAAGGGGACTTGTTCCCTCAAATCACTCTGTGCCCTGCAGCAAAAGCCTTAATGCCTGGCTCAGATTGAGACATCTGCATGGCACACAGCTGGCATTGCCAGTGTGACTCCCTTCCCTAGAGCCTGGCACCATCCATGGCGTGGACGGAGCCAGAGGTACTGCCGGGCTCCTGGCATATAAGCAGGGTTTGGTGGTGCCCCCCAAGACCCGCTGCTGCCCGAACCTGGGCCGTGCAGCAGCTTCCCACTTGGCAGACAGCAAGGCCCACAGTGTCCCATGTGCAGAGGACTTCAGTGGCTTGTTTGGTTGTTTTTTTTCCACTCTCTCCATGCTTCTTGCAGGGTGAAAAGGAGGAAGATGGCTGACAAGGTCCTACCGCAGAGGGTGAGTGCTGCTTTGGTGCTGACAGGCTGGGTAGCAGCGTGGGGAAGGAACTGAGCTGCTGGGAGAAGATGGTGCATCTGTGCTGCCTTCCCAGGGCAGCAGGAGAGACGAGATCCCTGTTTGAGCAGGGTCTCACTGGGTTTCGTCCTGCCTGCCAGGCTTTTCTGCTCGGTCCCAAACTGACCTGGAAGTCAGCCCTCTGCGGGGGGACCTGGGGTGGCAGGAGAGGTTCAGAGTGTGCACAAGTTGGACAACCAGGACTCTGGGTAAACAAGGATCAGCAGTGCCTTGGAGTGGAGACCCCAGGTAGCTCCTGAGCCTCTCTCCTGGGGCCTTTGGGTCCCTCTTCACAACCTAGATAGACTACTGGATGCAATGGCAGGCTCCAACCTGTGCTCCACAGTGCAGCTCCCTGGTTTGGGGAAAGCTTTGCAGAGCTTTAGTCTTTGTTTGAAAGGAAAAATTATGCTGCTTGGTTACTCCTTGGGCTGTTGGCTTTGCCTGGGGGTGATGCAGGTGGTGATCTCAGCACATGAGAGACTGATCATCTCCATTTGACAGATCCGGGAGCTGGTCCCAGAATCCCAGGCTTACATGGACCTCCTCGCCTTTGAGCGCAAACTGGACCAAACCATCGCTCGGAAGAGGATGGAGATTCAGGAGGCCATTAAGAAACCGCTGACGGTGTGTGGCAGCCCCGGCTGGTTGGGAGGGCTAGTAGCTGTGGGGAGGGGGAAAGTGAGGGCCCCTGCAAGGTGGGTGCTGCTCTGAGTGCCCACCCCCTCACTCCAAGCATCCCCTTTTTGTTTTTCTGTTCCACAGCAAAAGCGGAAGCTGAGGATTTACATCTCTAATACCTTCACCCCGGCCAAAGAAGAAGGGGAGGGTGGTGAGCGTGTGGCCTCCTGGGAGCTACGCGTGGAGGGCAAATTGCTGGAGGATGTAAGGATGTGGGCAGGGATCGGGGCTAGAGGCTGCTGGCTGGTTGTGGCAGGGAGGCTCTGCTGGTTTTGTGAGAGCCTGTCCAGGATTGATGGGGCCCTCTGAGCTCCCCAGGTGCTGGAGGCAGCGCTCTGGGCTGGGGCCCTCCGTGGCTGGCAGTGTCAGGCCAAGCCTCTCGCGCTCTGTTTTGCAGCCAAGCAAGCAGAAGAGGAAGTTCTCTTCCTTTTTCAAGAGCCTTGTCATCGAGCTGGACAAAGAGCTGTATGGGCCGGACAACCATCTGGTGGAGGTAAGATGCCCCCAGGGGGGCTGCAGGAGGCTTTCAGCTGTGCTGCAGGGCTGGCTGCGCACCCAGGGCAGGATGAGGAGAGCCTTCGGCCCCAGCAGGCGAAGGGAGATCGATGGGTGCTGCTGCTTGCCCTGTGGGTGCTTGGCTCTTGCGCTCGTGTCCCAGCGCGAGAGGGGACCAAGCAAGGCTGGCACGGTGCTGTGGGTGGAGACAGGCAGGGATGTGGTGCTGTGTGCGCAGAGGAGCGGTGCTGGGTCTTCCCCAGGGACCGGGCTGCTGCGCTTTCCAGGCTCAAGTTTACGGCTGCGTTTTCCTCCGTGGCGCTGGCCAGCGGCCCAGGCCCAGCGTGGCCGGCCCTCCCCCCTTACCTGGATGTCTCCCAGCAGCAACTGCAGCAAGCTGGTCCCCCCGCCCCGCGGCTGCTCGGCTCTTAACCCCGTCCTGCCTGGGGCTGCAGCTGGGCGGGGATGCTCGGGGGATGAGCAAAGGGACAAGTGAGGCTGCAGGTGGCAGGGAGGACGTGGCCCTGAGGGGGCACCAAGAGGTGTCCGTCGGACCGGGGCCGCATGGGCTCCCCGGGTGGGCTCGTGGCCAAAGCCTGGGTCGGACTCCCGGGGACTGCCTGCATGAGCAAGGGGTGGGATCCAGGCTGTCTGCATCTGGTAGACCCCTCTGCAGAGCCCAGACACCGGCTCTGTTGGCTCCTGACTGCAGACCCCAGAGCCTGTTAGCGGGTGTCTCCGGCATTTTGTGGTCCCGGAGCTGAGCGCTGTCCCCCTGGTCTCTCGTAGTGGCACCGGCTGCCCACAACGCAGGAGACTGATGGCTTCCAAGTGAAGCGTCCTGGCGACGTCAACGTGAAATGCACGCTGCTGCTCATGCTGGATCACCAGGTGGGAGCCCCAGGGCCACGTGGGTGCTGGTTGTGCCCTGCTGTCCTTCCTCCAGCACGGCTCATCTCGATGGGGTGGACAGGAGGGCGCAAACCCAGGCCTGGGCTGGGGCAGAGCCTTGTCTGCAGCTGTCGGGGTGCCGTGGGGTTGTGTGCTGTGGTGCAGAGATGCAGAGTGGGGTGGGAAAGGAGCACAGAGGGGCTCCAGGCAGGGATCTCACATCCTGCAGGCAAAAGGGACCCCCATGTCTGAAACAAGGGCTGTGTGAGGCACCGTGCCTGCAGGAGGGGTCCCAGACTTCCTTAATCCTAATGGGCCCATGTGTCCCTGCAGCCACCACAGTACAAACTGGACCCTCGCCTGGCTCGCCTGCTTGGGGTGCACACCCAGACCCGTGCCAGCATCATGCAAGCGCTCTGGCTCTACATCAAGCACAACAAGCTGCAGGACAGTCACGAGAAGGAGTATATCAACTGCAACCGCTACTTCCGCCAGGTCAGCCCGCATCTGTCCTCCATGTGTGCTCTTGGCCGCGTGCCTGCTGCGGGGCTCTGCGGCCTCAGCGCAGCCCTCGCCCTGCTGCAGCAGCATGGTTTCCCTAAGTCGCTGCTGGGAGGAGAGCACCCTTCCCACTCCTAGCAAGGCCAGCAGCAAAAGCATCTTTCCTGGCTTGAAATGGGCATCCCAGACCACCCAGTCTCTGTCCCTGATTTATGTCCCCCTCCCTGGGCTCTGGCTTGCATCCGTGAGCTTGCCATGCATAAACCAGGATCGGATGAGTTCTCCCTCTCCTGCCTGGCCCTTTCCCAGCGGGTTGAAGGAGCCCCTGGCATGGGCAGCTAACGCTCTGCTGTGTCCCCTCCAGATCTTTAACTGTGTCCGCATGCGCTTCTCTGAGATCCCCATGAAGCTGGCAGGGCTCCTGCAGCACCCAGATCCCATCATCATCAACCACACCATCAGGTAGGGCAGCGGGCTGTGCTGGGCAATGTTCCTGGGGGTTGGTGGGCTCGGTCACCGCAGGGTGGGCTGCCCCATGCAGTGGCACTGGGACGAGAGAGTTCCCCCTGGGAGGTGCAGGAGCGGAGGGCAGTACCCACACGTCGTATGAGGCCTCAAGCCCAAAGCAGCGTCAAGTGCAAGTAATTCGGGAGAGGAAGAATTGGTCAGACAAGTTGAGAGGCTTCTTGGGGCAGTCAGGTGGGGCTGGGGTGGTAGTGGGGTACTTGTACTGCTGTTGGGGGGGAGGAGGGGTATATTCACTTCTACAGGAGGGTGGAGGCTGGGGAAGTCCCCCCGCCTAACGCCCTGTCTTCTCCCAGTGTGGACCCCAACGACCAGAAGAAAACGGCCTGCTACGACATCGATGTGGAGGTGGATGATCCCCTGAAAGCTCAGATGAGCAACTTCCTGGCTTCCACCACCAACCAGCAGGAGATTGCCTCCCTGGATGCCAAGGTGCAGGGACACCCATGAGGTGCCAGCCCTGCCTGGGAGCCAGGCGCAGGCAGGGCAGGCAGCAGGGCTGGGACTCCTGGGGTTAGACTGGGCTCAGTGCTGCAGGGAGCCTGGGAGGTGCTCAGTGCCAGCTCTGTTTTGGGGGACTTTGCACAACTCTAGCTACTGCTCAGCCACCCCCCCAGCCTCCTCTCACCTCCTGTCATCTCCCTAGATCCACGAGACCATCGAATCCATCAACCAGCTGAAGACGCAGCGTGATTTCATGCTGAGCTTCAGCAACAACCCACAGGACTTCATCCAGGAATGGATCAAATCCCAGAGGAGGGACCTTAAGGTAAAACCCTGGGGCTGGGCAGGAGAGGAGCAGGGCACATGAGGAGAGCTGCCTGACCCCACCTGCAAGGGCAGCGCTAGGCTCTAGCAGTGCCTGGGAGATGCAGCCGACCCGGCCCTGTGGCAGGGCAAGGGGCTGGGAAGGGAGCCAGGCCCCGGTGCTCTCCACATCGCACCTTGTGCTTTGCTCAGATCATAACGGACGTCATCGGGAACCCCGAGGAGGAGAGACGAGCTGAGTTCTACCAGCAGCCCTGGGCGCAAGAGGCTGTGGGGAGACACATCTTCGCCAAGGTGGGCTCCTTGCCGCGTGGTAGGGTGCGGGCACTTGCCTGCCTTGCCCCGTTGTCCCTTGCACACCAGTCCTGGCCTCCTCCCCTCTGCCCTCAAAGTTCCTCCAAGGGGGAACTTGAAGCTTCCTGCTGTCTCCATTCATTTGGGATGGAAAAACTCAGCTGGAGAAAAAGGGTGGGAGTATGACAAGGGGAGGTTGTGCATGAGGAGATAAAGTGCTATGGTGTGGCCCTGAAAGGTGCTGCTGGGATAGCAGCTGGGGGCAGAAAAGGGGCCAGGTCAGTGAACAGGGGCAAGAACTACTTGCATGGAAGGTCCTGATCCCCTGGGAGTGATAAGGGCAGCTGGTGGCAGGGGTCAGCCCCGAGTCCCTCTCCCTGCCTGACCGCCCCACTCCTCTCCCCCCAGGTTCAGCAGCGCCGGCAGGAACTGGAACAAGTGCTCGGGATCCGCCTCACCTAAGGGGCTGGCGGGGGCTCAGGAGCTTCCCTCTCCTCTCCCTGCTGCCTGAGCCTGATGGTACTTCTTACTGGAATCAAATACAGCACTTGCACAAAGCCTACGTGCCTGTAGGGAGTCGGAGCCACTAGCAACCCCTGGGCTCCCCTTGGCCAGGAAGCTCTAGCCAAAGGCAGAGTAGTGGAGGGTCCCCTGGTTTCCCCCCCCCCCCCCCCAAGTCCTGCTCCAGCCCTTCTGTTGCGTTAATACATTCTGCTTTTGCATCATGCTGCTTGCCTCTCCCCAAGCATTGAATGCAGCCCCTCTGCAAGCGCGTTGTCCTGCTTGCTCCCCTCCTCTCCCTGCCTCTGGCCAAAGCCCTCCTGGAGTTGCTGCCCAGCAGGGAAAGCTGCCTGTGCCGGAGGGGGAGGCAGTGCCTGCCCTGCCCACCCTCCCTGGCCCAGCCTCTCCCAGCCACCGCAAGGGCAGGCCTAGCCCTGCCGCTCTTCAACCAAAGTTTGTCCATTCCAAACGCCAGCCCTGCTGGTGCCCAATGTTTTGCACTATTTTTGTGAACAGGTTTTATAAAAAGGAAGCTTTTTGTACAGTGGGTTTGTATTTGATTAATATATTGAGTTCCTCTTACTGCACTCATTGCCTCAATCTATGCAGTGGATTCATGGTGTTCTCAAGGGCTGGCTTGGCCCAAGCTGTTCTTTTTATACGTAACCAAGTTTTTAGTCTTGAGTTTTTGACAATCAGTTGATTACTCCACCCCCTGCTGTTTTGCATACGTAGTGACTTGTCTTGTGATCGATACGAGGTATTTGGGGCAGAGGGGTAGCTCTGCCCCCAGGAGACTGCGGGCAAGGGGGTCAGCTTGGCCATAAGCCGAGGGTCAGAGTACGCTGGGGATTTGAGAACTGGAGATGCTGGAGTTTGGGGCTGGGGAGAGGGGGGCAGCTGCAGCGCTGGGGTTGAGAACAGTGCCAGCACCGGCCGGACCTGCTGAAGTGCCTTACCCACTCGAGCCTCTGCTGCCCCTTGCCCGCAAACTCCTCGTAGCATCGGCCTTGCCAGCTCCCGTGCTGCAGCTGGTGCAGCGGCTGCGTGCAGGAGCAGGCCTGTCTCCTCCACACAGTCGCAGGCAGAAGGGGGGGGGGGGGGCGTTTACATATTCACAGGGTGTATGGCTCAGGGGTGCCTGCTCTGCCTCTTGTGTAACCATTTTGTCTATTTTGGATATTTTCTAATAAAAACAGTTAGCAGCAGCTGGTTGTGTGTCTGCTAGAGGTCTCTTGGGTAGTAGCACAAGCTTCCCCTTTGCAGCCCCCAACTGCCCCACTGAGAGCCATCCCTGCTCTTCCCTTTGCCCCAAATCAGCACCCAGGCCTGGCTGCAGCAGCGCTTTATTAGACAACACAAAACAAGGAGCAGCCCCAGCCTCACCGTTACTTCCACAGCTTCTTGATGGACATGTTCTTCTCACTGTCCTTCTGCATCACCTGGGGCAGGGAGGAGAAGGTTGGCTCCCGGCACACAGGCCCAATCTGTCCCTGACCAAGCACCCACCTAGAGGGTGCCACTAACCCCCGGAGCTGCAGGGTCAGCACTACAGCCACCATCTCCAGCTACCCCTATGGTCTGTGGTCACCACAGCCCAGGGGAGAAGTCTCCACCACCTTCCCCACCCTCTTTGAGTCTGCTTGCAGCTTAACCATATAGACAGTAGCATTCCAGTGCCCAGACACAACCCCTTCAGCCTCTCATTGGTTCTCCAGAGGTGGCTAAAGGGCAAAGCAAGCTGAGCAGATGCTGCCACAGGACAGCTTGGGCCCCCCGACAGCTCCTTGCCCCAAGAGGAACCACCCAGCAGCTCCCCTCACCTCCCCACCACGGCACTTACCTTGGCAACAGCCATTTCAAAGTCTTCTTGTGTCACATGCACCCGCCTCTCCCTCAGCGCATACATGCCAGCTTCTGTGCACACCCCCTGCAAGGGAACAGAGATATCACCCTTCGCTCTTCTTCATCAGCCCCACAGCCAGAACCCCAGCAAGGGCCAGCAGGGCACAGACTGGCTGCCAAGCCCCCACCCAGCCCCCCTGCTGCCGCTTGTCTTGCGGTGCCTGGCTCACCTTCACCTCCGCACCCGACGCTCCTGGCATCAGTTCCGCAATCTTTCGCAGGTTGATGCCTCGCGTGAGGTTCATTTTCCGGGAATGGATCTTGAGGATGTCTAAACGGGCCTGTAAGGACAGCAGCGGTGAGGCAAGGGTTGAAGCCCCCAGAATAAGCACAGAAATTGCTCCCAGACAGGAACGAGGACCCCATTTCCCCCCCAGGGAGAGGGTCAGGATGACAGAGACATAGGATCTGCCCTACAGCATCCCTCCTACCTCCTCATTGGGAGGGGGGAACTCAATCTTCCTGTCAATGCGGCCAGGGCGCAGCAGAGCCGAGTCCAGAATGTCAATCCGGTTGGTGGCCATGATCACCTGCACCAGGAAAGCAGCAGCTGTCACCACTCTGGGCCCCTCACTGCCACCATGGGACCAGCAGGACACTGTCCCTTTCCCCAGGCAGCTCAGGGCCAAACCAGGGACAACAGCCCTCATACCTTGATATTCTTGGTGGCTTCAAAGCCATCGAGCTGGTTGAGGAGCTCCAACATAGTGCGCTGCACCTCGCTGTCCCCGCCAGAGCCACCCTCCAAGCGGGAGGAGCCAATCGAGTCAATCTCATCCATGAAGATGATGGATGGGGCATGTTCCCGGGCCATCACAAAGAGCTCCCGCACCATGCGGGCACCTGTGGGGAGCAGAGAGGGTTGAGCCCTGGCACTGTGCAGAGTCTGGTGCACCCACGGTGTCTGTGTGTGCCCAGGACACCATGCAAGAAGCATTCAGCCCCTGTCAGCCAGGCTGGAGGCCATGCAGTGCCACCAGAGCCCTCCCTGGGGCTCAGGCTGACGTTGATGCACGCAGCAGCCTGCCCTCGCACGCTTTTACCTTCGCCAATGAACTTCTGCACCAGCTCGGAGCCTGAGACACGGATGAAGGTACAATCAGTGTGGTGGGCCACAGCCCTGGCCAGCAGCGTCTTGCCTGTACCAGGAGGTCCGTAGAGCAGCACACCCTGCAACGGCCACATGGTCACCTCAGCACTGCTGCCAGGCAGGGCCTCAATACCCGCCTCTGTCAGCACCCAGACAGCAAAGCCCCCTCTCCCCTGCCCTCCGGGTAGAGCCACAGATGGGGAGAGCAAATGCCCTCACCAGGACAGCAGCACCCACTGTCCCACACCCCTTCCCTCCTTCAGGAAGTGGGACCCAGCACCCGAGAAGCTACGAGACCCCAGACCTACCTCTCCCTCCCACTAGCCCTAACAAGCTCTGGCAGGGAGCAGGCGATGCCCAGCAACCCCGGCCAGCGAGGGGCAGGACCGCATCGCAGTGCCACCGCGGCGGCAACCACAGGAGCACCCCAGGGTGCTCATCTCCTTGTAGCAGCCAACAGCCTCTACTCATGCCAGGCTCATACGGACAGCACTTACCTTGGGCTGGGCAATTCCCAGGGCCTCAAAGAGCTCCGGGTGTTTGACTGGCAGCTCGATCACTTCCTTGATCTCCTTTATCTGCTTGTCCAAACCCCCAATCATCTCGTAAGTGGAATCTGGGACCTTTTCCACCATCATCAGGGATACAAGAGGGTCCACTTTGTTGGGCAGGATCTTGTGCAGCGTGTAGCTGTCGTTGCGCAGGGCCACACGGCAGTTTGGGGTCACCTACACCGAGACCAGAGGGGAGCTCAGCGCCTGGCCCGGACACGGCCCTTCCGAGCCGCCCCAGGCTGAGGAACGCAGCAAGCAGCGCCAGGCTGCCCCGAAGGGAGCCATCACCTTCCCGTCCCACCCACGGCCCCCAGGACATCCCCACACTCACATCGTTAATGTCGATGTTCTTGTCAACATCCACCACGAACTTCCCTTCCGGGTGTACCTGGAACATGGCAGTTGCCACCAGAAGTTATTTCTCTATCTGAAAAGTCACCAATCGTGCCTAATATCCATACTGGATGCCCTGCAGCCCCTCCTGCCCCTGGGAACCCCTGAGCCAGGTGCTTCCCACCCGCTTGGGGAAAGTTTGGGCCCAGGAGAGCTGCTACAAGGTGCTCCCCTAGAGAAACAGCTCTCACTTCACGTTTCGTCCTTGTTACATCCCTCCCAGAACTTGTGCTCTCACATCTGCCCCCCACCCATCACCTCGTGCTGGGAATGGCCCAGCCTGCTCACCCCAGCTCTGTACCTTGACGAGTACTTTCTTCTTGTCCATGGCTCTCACCACCTCCCCCACGTAGGAGCCCTGCTCCTGCAGCAACTGCAGCTCCTCGCGCAGCAGGCGCACTGCGAAGAGGGAGGGACACATCAGCACCGCCATTCTGCCCAGCCACAGGCATCAGCTCCCGGCGCAGCAAGAGGACACCCTGCCCCTGACGGAGGTGGCGAACACACCGCACACAGCCCTTCTGGGACATTTTGGGGGACCAGTGCAGACTCCTGCTTAGAAGGGGCCTCAGTTGGAACCAAGGCTGCCCATGTTACCTTAACTACAATAGCAAAGAAAAAACAAAACTAAAAAACTAAGAAGCAAAATGCCTAGAAGATTAATGAAACTCAGAGCAAATCTCCCCATCTGGCAGCAGCTGGACCCTCCCAACAACAGCACTAGCCATGCTGGCCCACAGCTGGGTCATGAGCCACCAGCCCAGCAGCTAGGAGCAGCCACATCACTGCAGGAGATCAGGTTGAGAAAGATGAGAAGAGCTGTACCTTTGGCATTCAACTCATTTCTCTGCGCTTGCAAACGCCGCAGGTTTTGGCTCTTCTCATTCACAATGAGCTATTTAAAAAAAAAAAAAAGAAAAGTTTAGCCAAGACTCCAGCATCCCATACAGCATTCAAACCAACTGCACGCCAAGTGCATGCAACAGCCACCAGCTGAGCTGCAGCAGAACAGGGGGGAGCAGCTTTCAACCTGGGACAGGCACCTAGCACAGCACAGCCTTTCCAAACAGGACACAACCAGCCAGGCTCCATTAGCAAGGATTAGGCAATATCTCATACGCACGCAGCAGCGATGACACCGGGTAGGACAGAGACACATCTTGTACACCCATATCACCCTAAGGCTGGACTGACAGCCCTGCCTGTAGACACCACCCTGAGAAGCGCCTGCTTCTTGCACCCCGGAACAGGGCACCGCAGCAGAGAAAGCACTACAAAGCGCTGCAGATGGTCTTAGATAGAGGACAGGCCTGGAGACGGAGGTATGCACCCTTGGCTGGAACTACAGCGATGCCCTCCCAGAGCAGGCCAGGTGGGTGCCACCTGCACAGCTGGAAATGGCTCACCTGCAGCTCCTCGATCTTGGACAGATAATACTGCCGGAGCCCCGTGCCGCCTTTCCCATCATCCATCTCCATCTGTAAGAGAACGGGACTCAGCAAAACGGGACCCGGCCCTGCTGGCCTCCCGGTTCCGCCAGGGCCCCGCAAGCCACCTCTACCCCCGGGTCAGGCCCCGAGCAGCCCTCGGGCCCCCGTTTCTCCTGGCAGCTCCTACCTCCTCAAGACCGTCCCGCGCGTCGGACACCGGTTCCCTCACGCACCTCCCCGGGCTTGTCTGCGCCAGCCGCCGGATCTCCATCCCCTCCCGTCCGCCCCGGACCCTTGGACCCTTCCTCTCCCCCCACCCCCTTCGCTGCCCCAGGCCCCGGGCGGCCCCCACCCTCCGCGTCAAGGCTCAGGCGAGACCCGCCGAGTCACGGCGCCCACCAGGCCCAGGCCTCGGCCCGCTCTCAGCACGGCAGAGCGCCGCGGCCCGGGCACGCCGCGGCCGCCGACAGCCCCTGAACCCGACCCGGCTCCAGCCCCACCTGCTCCGGCCCGTCCACCGCCATCTTCTCCGCCGGCATCGGGACACCGGCACCGCCGCTGCCTGCACTAAAGATGGCTGCAGCAACCCTTCCGCTGCCCGGGGCTGCCCGCCCCCGGCGCGAGGAGCGCGTTGACGTCACTTCCTCCCTTCCACAGCAGCACCGTAACAAACAAACATAGTCCAACTCCCGAAGGATGTGAGGGCGCATGCGCACTAGAGCGCCAGTGGGGTGCGAGCGCGCGTGTGCGGAAATGGCCCCCTCAGGCCCCCCCCCGCCTTTTGTCGCCATCTTGGTAAGGTCAAATGTTCTTTCTCCGCGTCACGAAACACTGGCGGGCTGTGAGTAGGCTGAAAAGGTGCTTCATAGAAGATTTGTTCCTTTTTCTCCCTTTCTCCGCGTGTGGCGGCCCGCCTTGCCGCCCTCACCGGGGATTTAGTACTGAGACCACACTCCCAAGATGGTGGCGAAGGGCGACCGGAAGCGGAAGCTAGGCTCCTCGCGGGTGGCAGCCCGAGGCGGCGGGGCGCGCACGCGGGAGCGCGGCGGTGAGCGGAGCCGGGGCGCGGCGGGGGCCCGGGTGGGCCCGGGCGGCGAAGGGGGGGACGGGGCAGGCCGCGGGGGCACTGGGGCGGCAAAGGGACCCCAAGGCTGGGGTAGGTCGGCAAGGCCCGGGACCCTGGACGGCACCGGGGCGGGGTAGGCCCTGTGGGGGGGGCACCGGCGCCGGGCTGGGCCGGGCTGGGGGGACACTGGGCTGGGGTAGGCCAGGGCCGGCGGACACCGGGGTGGTGGGTAGACACCGGGTCGGCTCTCCCGGCCCTGCTGCCCGGAGCTCACCCCGTTGGCCTCCCCGCAGGTCCGTGTACAGAGCTGACTGCACCCCCCCGCCCCACCGGGATCCCGGCCCGACGCCACCATGGGCAAGAAGAGCAAAGTGGGCAAGAGCCGGCGGGACAAGTTCTACCACCTGGCCAAGGAGACGGGTAAGCGGGGCCCGCGCACTGCCAGCAGGATAGGGGGAAGCCCCTGACCCCCGGTAACCTGTAACCCCTCGCTCTTTCTCCCACAGGCTTTCGCTCCCGCTCCTCCTTCAAACTTCTGCAGCTCAATAGGAAGTTCCAGTTCCTGCAGAAGGCCCGGGCACTGCTGGACCTATGTGCAGCCCCTGGTGGGTGGTGAGTGTCACCGGGGCCCCGAACCATGGCCCAGGGTCTCCAGCTGCCCCGCGCCAGGTCTGGCTGCCCCATAGTCCTCCCTCCCAGAGGTGCCTGGGTGGGCCAGACCAGCCAGAGCACAGAGGAACGCACTCGCTTGGCTCCCGTTTGGAAGGTGGTCTGCACAAGCAGCAGCCATAGTTCTCTTTGCTCCACCAGCCCCAGATACCCTGTTACTTTAGGGAAATTGATGAGAAATATGGTTGTTTTTTGCTGAAGCTGTTAAAATGCCTCCTGCTGCTGAGGGGTCTGAGCCATAAGCTTACAGGTATCTGCTTGCAGGAGACTCAGTGTCTGTGCTGTGTGTAAGTGATGCAAGCTGAAGTGCTCCGTTAGCGATCATTTCATTGGTGTGTGTTAGTCCAGTAGCCCCAAACCTTTGTGACTCTCCTACACAGCAAGATGGGGCTATCCAGGTTTTTCTTTCTGGGTATCTAACCTGTTCCTGACTCAAGGGCGCCTGTGAAAAAGGCTTTCACAGATGAGGTAGGAGCCTAGTGGTTTGGGTGGCTGGGACCTTGCAGTGAACTGGCTTTAATGTTTTCTGCCTTGGCAGCTCATCTTGTTCCCTGTCACAGTTCTCAAGGCAGATCCCAAGCCTCAGGCAGCACAATTCAATGGTGGGGGATCTCATGGGATCCTGCCGTAGCTTTGATCCTCTTTGCTCTTTGCAGGTTACAGGTGGCTTCAAAATTCATGCCCGTTTCCAGCTTGATCATTGGTGAGTGGTGGGACCCTGCACTGAGCTGGAGCAGGGGTGGGCAAGGATGTCCTGGGGGAGACTGGGGGCAGGGACCTCCACTGCAGTCCTTGGCTGTGACCAAGGGATGGGGTGCTTTGAGGGCCCTGGTACATGGAGGGAGTGAGCTGCAAATCCAGACTGGGACAGGCTGGAACCCAGGTTGAGGGGGAGAAATTGCAGTATTGACATCTCTTCCTTATACCAGGAGTGGATTTGGTCCCTATCAAACCTATTCCCAATGTGGTGACGCTGCAGGAGGACATCACTACTGACAAGTGTCGCCAGGTAAAAACCTTCCTGCCGCCCCACCAAGTGTCATGTGTCGGTTTGGGACTCAGCAGGTCTGTCTGGGCTGGGGGGTCACCCCACCTGTTTAGTCAGGGCTCGTTTCGGGGTAAGACCAGAGCAGGGGGCTAAACTGAGCGTCTGGGGTGGCAGGCAGGTGGAAACGTGGGGTCTTGGGGACTGGGGATGCCGCCTGCCGGCTCGTGCAGAGTGACAAGTGTTAGCAGGACTAACGTGTGCTTCTGGCCCTCAGGCCTTGCGCAAGGAGCTGCAGACCTGGAAGGTGGACGTGGTGCTGAATGACGGAGCACCCAACGTGGGGGCCAGCTGGGTGCACGATGCTTACTCCCAAGGTAGGGTCCTCGCAGGGCTGGTGCGTGACCGGGGGCAGTTGCAGGGGGTTTCAAGGGCAGGTCTGTTCCCTGCCACAGCAGGGCACGGTGGATGGTGGCACGTGTTGTGGGTCAGGGAGCCAGGTGATGGGGAGGTGACAACTCTGTTGACTGCTGCTTTCTCCCACTTCAGCCAACCTGACTCTGATGGCTCTAAAACTGGCCTGCGAATTCCTCTGCAAAGGCGGCTGGTTCATCACCAAGGTTTTTCGCTCCCGGGACTACCAGCCTCTCCTCTGGATCTTCCAGCAGTTCTTCCGCAAGGTCCAGGCCACCAAGCCCCAAGCCTCCCGCAGTGAGTCCGCTGAGATCTTCGTGGTGTGCCAGGGTGAGTGGCCAGGGGGACTTGCAGCTGTTGGCAGCTTGGGGCACTGGGACAGGGCAGGGAGAAACTTGCTGATATCTGATTCCCACATCACAGGTTATCAGGCTCCAGATAAAATTGACAGCAAGTTCTTTGACCCAAAATATGCCTTCAAGGAGGTGGAGGTTCAGACCAAGTCTGTGAGCGAGCTGCTCAGCAAGAAGAAGCCAAAGGTACGGGGATGGTGCGCTCCTGGGGTGGACTAAGTGTTCCTTAGGATGTTGGGCAGCTGGCTGACTTGCTTTGCTGGGCAGCAAAGTCAAGCACACATGAAAGGGACTAGGGATGGTGGGTAAAGATACATAATCAGGAAAGCTGTCCAGGAAAACGAGAGACCCCAGGGTACCAGGGATTGGAAGAGCTGATAATGGAGAGGTTCACAGCCGTTGAAGACGGTAATGATGGAGCTGTGAACAAGCAATGAGGCTGGGGGGGGGATAGATCAGTACTGCATTTTCCCTGCAACAGTTGGCCATGGGGTTTATGTCTCTATGAGATGTCTTTGGGGCACAGGACACCAATGGCTATGTCAAACAGCTTCAACTTGGAGTGGAGCTTCACAAGCCTTTATCACCATCTCCTTTCTGTATCTGAGGTTAGGTTGAGGCTGGAGGAGACATCGTAAAGCTGGGCCTGTTACTCAGGAGGTTGTAGGGGCTGATAACCTGCTCTTGTCCCTGTGTCACTTGGGCATGTTTAGGTGGATGCTGCAGCTAGACACAAATTATGTGAAAGGGTTTGACTTTTGGGGGTTGCTGAGGCTGCCTGGCTCATAAGGCTCCCTTCTCCTATAGGCAGAAGGCTACGCAGATGGTGACACGACCCTGTACCGCCGCTTCACCCTGATGGACTTCCTCAAGGCTCCCAACCCCGTGGACTTCCTCTCCAAGGCTAATGAGGTGAATGTCCGAGGCTAGAGGAACCTTGGTGGCCCCAGAGCCTGGTCCTCAGGAGCACGGAGCAGTGAAAGAGGACAGCCAGCTGCCCCAGTGGTGGCTCCCAGCCCTGCTCCTGCGGAGGGAGGGGAGGCAGGGCAGGGGCTGGGGCTTGGGAGTGGCAGCCTTTTTTCTCTGCTGCATCCAGATCACGCTAGGAGATGGCGAGCTGGAGAACCACAGTGCCACCACGGAGGAGCTGCGTCAGTGCTGCAAGGACATCCGCGTGCTGGGACGCAAGGAGCTCAGGTACTGGGGAGACTGGGACTGGGACAGGGTGTCACGCTGGGCCTAGGCGGGTGTCTCAGATTGGCTGCCTCCCTGCACAGAGCCCTGCTGAACTGGAGGACGAAGCTGCGACGTTTCCTGGCCAAAAAGCTGAAAGAGCAGGCCAAGGAGCTGGATATCAGGTAGGAGAAACCAGGGCTGCCCCAAGGCACCGATGTGGTTGGTTGGGGCTGCCACCAGAAGAGACACTCTGAGCTGCTTCTTTTTGGCAGTCTGAGCTCTGGTGAAGAGGAGGAAGGCCAGGAGGAGGAGAAGAAGACGTCACTAAGAGCCACGGCTGATGAGGTGGCAAAAGAAGAGGAGGAGGTAGAGCTGGCATTGGCGGAGATGAAGGCCAAGGAGCTGGCAGAGTTAAAGAGGTGAAAATTGTTCAGACGAGGAGAACCAGGGGAACATTGTGCTGGCATAGACTAGCAGGGCTCCAGGTGTGGGGATGGGGTGGTAATGCCAGGTCCTGTCCCCTGCGGAGAGGAGGTGGTGGCTGTGAGTCTGGGGTCTTTGGGGATATCTGCTCCTCCAGGCAGATGAAGCAGCTGTTCCCAGGTGTCGTGGGCTCTCTTTGCCCCAAGGTTGGGGACCTCTCACAGTGGGATGATGGTGCTCTTGAGCCCTTTGGTCCTGGGAAGTCTGGCAGCAACATGGCAGTAGATTGGCCCCCCACATATCAGTGTCTCAATGTAGCCTCATTTCTTCGCCTTCTCCTCCAGGAAGAAGAAGAAGATCCTGAAAGAGCAGCGGAAGCAGCGAGAGCGCGTGGAGTTGAAGATGGACCTCCCTGGTGTCTCCATCGCCGACGAGGGTGACACCAGCATGTTCTCCCTCCAGACTATCCACAAGACCCAGGTATGTGGACAGTGGGAAGGTTCCCAGAGCCACTGGTGAGACTGGGATGTTGGCAGGCAGGTAGGAGATGGACTTTTGCTCATCACCACTGTTTCACTCATATTGCAGCTGCTGAATGAGATGGCCCGGGGGGACATGGCATCAGCAGACGCCCTCCTGGAGATGGGGCCTGGGGACGATGACATTTGTCTCTCGGATCGGGATGAAGCGGATGATATATCCCTGGCCAGCGATCTAGACCCAGAGGAGCTGGTTGAGATAGAGGCACGTCAGCGCCAGCTGGAGCGGGAAAGGCGAGAACAGGGTGCAAAGAGGTGAGAGCCGTGAGAGGCCGTCCTGGGGTGGGGGGTTCCCTTTGGAGCAGCTCTGCGGACTGGGGGAAGGGCAGGCACACTCTGTCCTGGCTGTGGGCACTGATCCTGCTGCTGTCGGTCACAGGGTGACCTTCAAGGAGGAGGAGGAAGAAGAGGAGGCAGAGGAGGAAGAAGAAAATCCCCTTCTGGTGCCTTTGGAGGAGAAGTCAGTGCTGGAGGAACGGCAGACTAGTCTGTGGTTTGGGAAGGTGAGTCTCTGCGGCCCGGAACTGATGGGACAGCCTCAGCCTCAACATCTCCTCCCCAGCTCTGCCCTCTGTCCCCCGACATACTGTCCCCCATTCACAGGATGCCTTCGCTGGCATCGAGGATGATGCAGATGAGGATCTGGAACTGGGACAGTCGCAGATGCTGGCTGAGAGACAGCGGGAGTCTCGGACAGGTCGGTGTGGGCGCTGCGTTGCTGGGGGACCTCTGTAGGGAGCTGGTGTGGAGCTGGAGATCTCTGGAGATCCTTCCCAGCCTATAGCATTGTACAGTTAATGAGCCTGCATTAATGTAGCATTAATGAGCCGTGTTTCTGGAGAAAGGGGTTAAGTTCTGGAGTGGGGTCTGCCTCCACCCTCTCTCACCCGCTGGCTCCTGTTCTGTAGACAAGGTGAAGGGGAAAGGACAGAAGAAGGTTCCTCAGGAGGGAGCCGTGACCAAGCCCGAGACCGCAGCAGACACGAGACCAGACGCTGGTGAAGCGCAGGATGAGGAGAGCAGTGACGATGACAGCAGCAGTGATGAGGAGAGGTGAGGGGTGGAGAGGGGCAGTTTGGATGCTTTATCCTGCTCTATAGCCCAGGAGAGGGGGAACGCGGGGACCCCAGCAAGCACCCACCCCCGTCCTGACAGCTCTCCTCCCCATAGGCCACCAACACCGGTGGGGAAGAAGCGAGCCCGGGACGAGTCAGGTGGCTTTGAAGTGGTGCCCATTGAGGACCCAGGTGAGTGGGGCTACAGTCTGGGCCCATATGTGCCAGGTGACACCACAAGTCCCTCTTTGGGGACAGGAAGCAAGGGCAGGCCCTGTGTGTCTGGCCTGGGAAGGAGAGGGGCTGCTGGCCCTCTGGGTCTGAGGCTGCTTGCAGACAGGACAGGCTTTAATCCATCTGTGTTGCCGCAGTGAGGAGAGCCCGTGTCCTGGACGCAGAGGGCCTGGCGCTCGGCTCAGTCATCGCCACCTCTAAAAAGGCTAAACGGGACCTGATTGACGACTCCTTCAACAGGTATTTGCAGCTGTGGTTGCTGGAGGGGAAGTAGCATGTGGTCCCCTGACAGGACAGGCAGCGGGGGAGGCAGATGTATTGGTGTGGGGCAGGGAGCTTGCTGGGACCCTGTGCCCCACTCACAGCCTATCCGTTTGTCCCCCAGATACTCCTTCAATGAGGATGAGGGGGAACTGCCCGAGTGGTTCACAGAGGAGGAGAAGCAGCACCGGCGCAAGCAGATACCCCTAGACCGGCAGACAGTGGAGGAGTATCGGCAGCGCTGGCGCCAAATCAATGCCCGTCCCATCAAGAAGGTGGCGGAGGCCAAGGCCCGCAAGAAGCGGCGGGTGAGTGGAGCTGTGGTCCTGGACTCCATCCCCCCCCCATCCCAGGTGCTCTTCCCCCACCAATTTCCTTTGCCTCTGACCTTTGCTCTCCCTGCAGATGCTGAAGAAGATGGAGCAGATGAAGAAGAAAGCAGAGGCCGTGGTGAGCACAGTGGATATCTCGGAGCGGGAGAAAGTGGCCCAGCTGCGGCGGTGAGTGGTGAAGCCGGGATCTGGATGCTTTGGGTTGCACTGGGCGGGATCTGGGCATAGGCTGGGAGCTGGGAAAATGGAGGGAGAAGGACAACACAGCAGGAGAGCAAGCGAGAGCTGGGAGGAGCTGGGCACTTGTCCTGGGGAGCCCCAGCTGCCCTGTGGAGCCTGGGACCCAGCATTGGCCTTTGGATATGTGCTGATGCCAAGCTCCTAGAGTGATCCTGCTGTGTCTGGGCTCCTGGCTGGGCTGGAGTTTCGGCTCTCATTTGTCCCCTTCTTCCTTGCAGCATCTACAAGAAGGCTGGGCTGGGCAAGGAGAAACGGCAGGTCACCTACTTGGTGGCCAAGAAGGGCGTGGGACCCCGGGTGCGCCGTCCCCCTGGGGTCAAGGGCCAGTTCAAGGTTGTTGACAGCCGTCTGAAGAAGGATGTGAGGGCTCAGAAACGCAAAGACCAGAAGAAAAAGCGCCGTAAATGATGTGGGACGGACTCTGTCCCTCATGAGAGACTTGACTAGGCGGTGCTGGGCAGGGCTGGCTCCTGCCCTCCCTCCACCAGACACGGATCGGACTGCAGCTTCAGGAGCAGCCTGCCCTTCTCTCTGGGGATGGGGCAGTGAGTTAGCAACGCGCTCCCGTTCCTCAGTGCCTTGACTTGACGTTGCCTCCTGCCCTTGGTAGCGCCAACAGGCAGCGAGGGTTAATTTGACCTCAGCTCTGTAGCATTGACCCCCTTCAAGCGCTCGCTGGCTGGCAGCATCTCCTGGTCCCCGCGGTCGTGCTGGCTCTGCAGCTTGGTCACGTTGCTGGAAGAATCTTGGGCTGCAGAGAGAGAGAGAGAGCACCCACGCCAGCCCTCGCTGTCCCAGGAGGGGTCATGGCTGAGCAGATCGCTCCTGGGGCCATATTTATCACCCAAGTCCTGGTGACAGGCAGGTCCCCAGAGCCACTCCGTACACCCAGCCCTGTATGGGGCTGTTGGTGCCGAGCTCTGAGGCAGATAGGTGTCAGTCCCCATGGTCTGCTCTGCACAGAACTGCTCCTCATTTGCAACATAATTAAACCCTGGTCTGAGGATGCCACAGGATGTGTCTTGGCGTCAGCTGCAGAGGGAGCCTGAGGGTGAGGTATAATCACAGCCAGCTGCCTCAGCCCTCTGGGCTGCAAATGGTGGGGAAATGTCCCCATGCTCCAGCCCTGCTACCCGGCCTCCCCTGGTGGGCTAAGGTCCTGGTCCCATCCCCATCCTGTCATCTCACCTGGTCCAGGTAAAGTGTCACCTGGTCCCTCTGCACCTCCACCCTCTTCACCAGTTTCTGCTTCTTCAGGTGGGGGCACAGGGAGCAAACAACTCAGTCCGTGGAGGGGCTACTGGATCCTGGGGGCTTCCCACAGCCAGGGGCACGCATCCCCCATGGGTTGCCCTCTGCCTTGGCAAGGGTTCCTCCATGCTTGGAGGGAAGAGCAAGCACCCAGCAAGGTGGGGTGGATAGGGGGGTGCTTGCAGCAGCCTGCCTTGGCCCTGGAGAAGCGCTGGGAGAGGATACCCAAGACAGCCAGGGGCTCTTACCTCCATCATGGAGCCCTTGCTGGGGTTGTAGCTGGATGGTAGCTTGGCCTCGATGACAGCCACGTTGGCGGCAGGATGCTCCCTGGTGTAGCTGCAACGGCAGAGCCCCAGATTGGGGACAGCGTTGGGGTTTGCCTTCCTGCGTCCCAAGCCTGCAGGGACCATGCGCCCTCCAGCTGCTCCCACACCCCTGCCAGCGCTGGGGTCCCCTGGCCTCCCTGTACGCTGTCACTGGGCAAAGGGGCTTTGGGGACACATCCCTGGTGCACTCCTTGGGCTCCATCTCCACACACAGGTCCTAGGTGCCTGTGCTCGGAGGAGGAGGCAGAGTCACCTGGGGGGACACAGGAGGGTTGGAGACAGAGAGCTGGGGCAGTGCAGGGATTGGGGCCGTACCCACCTGCACCACGTACTGCCCGGGCAGCTCGTGCAGGGCCGCTTGCTGCAGCACCACCTGGTTGCTGTTCTCCAGGAGGAACTCCTGGGTGGTGCCCATCACTGACTTCACCGTCACCACCAAGTCCCTGTCACCACTGTACGTCAGGGCGGCATATTTGGCCAGGGCAATTCAAAACTTCACTGGAAAGAGCAAGCACAGGCACAGGAGTGAGCACTAGGGCTCCCAGGACCCAAATCTGGGGATCCCATCCTAAGAGCCTATTAGCTCTTCCAGCAGTTCCTGTTCCCTCACCTGTTTGTCCAGGCTTGTAGACAGCCTTGTCTGTTTGTACCAAAGTCACCAGCTCCAAGGCTTTCACCAAGACTTTTCTGCACTCGGAGACCTTCAGAGAACCTCCCTGGATTAAGATGTGCAGGTGTGCAACTTCCTCCTCCCCGGGAGACAGGGCAGAAATCTGCCCCCAGGAAAACAACGGAAATCGGTCGTTACGGCTGGTGCTGGTGAGTCATCATACCTGCTCCACATCGTCACAACCCCATTGCCCTGTGCAGGCACCAGGATCCAGTGCACATGAAAAGATGATGCCAATATACAGCTCACAAGGCCTTTTTGTATGTGTTACATGTTCCTCCACTCTTCAGCTCTAGGGCAACTGTTGCCTGCTCAGGGCAGGCTCTATGTTCCCTCCCAGGTCCCCTGGCCTGGATCTGGTGCTGGATAGGAGATGGACACGCAGCACCACAGGGCTCAGCATCCCTTCCTGAGGTCCTAAGCCCTACCATAGGGTTGTGGCTCATGTTGGAGAGCTGAGGCCAGTTCAGGTGAAGGATCTTCATCTGCTTCTCCTTCAGGGTGATGCTGCTATTGCTGTGGCTGGTCACTAGCTGGAGGGTCACTCGGACAGACTCATTCGTGTCCATGAGGTGAACATACAGGTAGTAGAGCACAGAGGGAAACAGCACCACATAGCACCTGGGGAGGGGCTGCTTCTTTAGTGGAGGAGTGCAGGGGGTGTTGCTGACACCATCCTGGACCAAGCTCTGCAGAGGGTTTCCATTCTGCTCCTCACGAGCCCAAAGACGTAGGCCAGCTGTGCCAGAGTGCAGAGGTCTCCTGAGCTGGAGGATGCCTCCGGGCACTGGAGGGCCCTGCTCACCGTGGAGTCCTAGCATGGGACAGGGAACACCAAGCACAGTCCTCGTCAGGGGCCAGCCCAGAGGACAGCTGGGACATGACCACAACTAAGGGCCCCCAGTGGCCCAAACCTGGGCTTCCTCTGCCCTAGAGGGGCCCCAGTAAAGCCCCAGGAGGAGGTGAACCCTGCCTGCTGCACTCCTGGCACTGAGGGTACCCAAACATCACCCTTCCCTCTGCCCTGCTGTCACCCCAGGGCAACTGTGGCAAGAAGGGAAAGGGGCCAGAAAGTCCCCAAAGACCTGCCTGGCTGCAGGGAATAGGCCAGGGCAGATCAGGGGCTCGGAGAAGCTCTGCAGGGCTGGTAGCTGCAGGTGAAAAGGACGGCTCTGGTTGTGCCAGGGTCCAGATGTCACAGGGAGGTGCAAGTCCCTCCTGCTTCAGCTGGGCATTAGCCAGACACCACTCCCCCTCTGAGGTTTCTAGGCCTTATTAAGGCTCCTCTTCTGCAGTTACTGCTTGTCCCCAAGGCAGGGAGAGGACAGTGCCTCAGGGGTGGGCTAGGGCTCCTGTCTTGAGGGTAAACCTGGCCCCACCGGTGTCACTCTCACCCCACCATATGTTCTTCACACCACCCCTGCCCATGTCTTCAGCAGAAGCTCTGAGTCCGTAGGGATGTGCTGCGTGCTTTGACCTGGGGACCCAGCACAGCAGTAGGGAAAGGATCCCCCTCCCCACCCATCCCTCAGGACCCCAGGCTCAGGCAGGACGCCATGCACATGCCAGCACGTAGGGACTGTTTATTCTTATGCCCTTGTCTTGTAGCTCAGCGTGGAGAAAGCTTTGTACAAATGGCAATATTGCCTTTATCTCCTGTCCTCCTCCAGGTCTTACACTGAGTTCTGGACCCTGCTCTGCTTGAGCAGCATTGCCAGGAGGACTGTGGCTTGCAGGTTCCTCTGGAGGAAGCAACCCAGGCCCAGGAGGCCGAAAGAGGACCCCTACTCCAAGTTACACTGACAGGCATGGTAAATGGTGTGTTGGATCCCCAAGGCTGGACAACGACTGGCGGCCTGTGCTGTAGCAGCTGCATAATCCTCCAGCTAAGCCGGAGGTGTGGGCTCTGCAGGGCTGTGATCTCAGGTGTGTCCAGGGTAGGTGGCTTTTGCCGGGTTTTTGCGTCCCTGGTGCAGTGTCTGTAACCAGTGGTGTGTCCCTGCAGTAGCACGTGGCATTGAAGGGGCTGGTGTGCTTCAAGGGGGTCACGGTGTCCTCGCTGCAGCAAGGAGAGGGTCCAAGCCGGCCTACCTAGCACATCTGTCCCCTTGCCTGGTGTGCAGATGGGAGCCATCCTGTTGGGCAGAGGAGCCAGATTGACCTTGCTACCCCAGGCCACTACAGGCACCAGGCTTGGGGGGACATAGCACTGTCCAAGGGACAGTGTGTCCTGGTTGTGTCCTCCTCGTGCTGTGGGCTGCCTGTGTCCTTGACAGCATTGGCCCAGCACTGCATGGGAGAGGAGCCTCCTCGGAGTGCTAGTGCCCACAGTCATTTGCAGACATCTCAGAGAGGGCATCAGCCATGGCCTTGCGGACGGTCTCTGTCAGATCGGGGACATCCTTTGGGCTCAGACCCTGGGTTTCTATCCTGGGGAGGATTCGGATGGTGCATGTCCCTGGAGAGAGAAGGGAAAGGCCAGGGAGGCTGTTAACCAAGCCCACCAGGACCCAGGTCTCCCCACCAGCATCCTCAGCCGCTGGCTGCCTCCCCACAACTCGTGTCTCAGAAAGACACCTCCAGTCCCTGTCTACTCCATCCATGCTGCCATTTCTGCCCTCAGACAATGGTGCTCTTGGTCCCCCACTTACCAGGGATGAATTTCTTCTCCTTGGAGCTGAAGAAGTTCCGGTATGGGGAGATCACGACGGGTATAATGGGAACCTGCAGGAGATGGAGGGTCAGGTGCATCTTCCATACGGACCCCCTTTCTCCTTAGGTAACACCTGTGGGACTACAGCTCCCACCATGCCCCAGGCTTCAGCAGGGCTCTGTCACCTCCCTGGGCTCTGCTTAGTGGTGTGCCCATCCCAGGGCACTACAGACCCCAAAGACTCTAATCTCCTATATACCCCCACCCCAGGGTGCATGCCCACCCCACCCCGGGATGGGGCGGAAAGACGGCCTTACCTGAGCCTGCACGGCCAAGTGGAAGGCCCCACGCTTGAAGGGCAGCATGGATTTGTCCTGGTTCCTGGTGCCTTCAGGGAAAATCCACACCTGGAGCTGCACGGTACAGGGAGAGAGAGGGATGTGGACCCCAGCCAGCATCGCCTGCCCTTCCCCTGGGACCAGAGTACCCTGGGACACAGTATGTCCCTCTTCCCTCCCCAGGCTCCCACTGCATCATTGTGTTTGCTCCTCAACTCCCCCATTGCTGCTGGTCCCCCTTACATTTTCATGCCGCATGGTCCTGGCAGTCTGGCTGATGACATTGATAGCATCTTCTGTTTTCTGGCGATTGAGGAAGATCATGCCACAGAGCCAGCAGGCCCACCCCACGGTGCCCAGGTACAGAAGCTCCTTCTTGGCAATGGGCACACAGCGGTCGGGCATGATCTCCACCATCCCTGCAGGACGGACAGGAGAGGCAAGGATCAGTCCCTGCTTGGCGGTCTCTGGGATCATCCAGCCTGGAGACACTTTCCATTCTCCCACCCCACGCTCTGCAGCATGCCCACAGTCCTGAGCTCCTGTCCCACCAGCTTTTCTGCTCCATGCCTACTGCACTGCCCTGTCCAAATCCCGGTGCTGGCCTAGCTGGGACTCCCCAGAGAGAGCCTGGCCTGCTCCTGCAGCACCCCAAAGGCGAGCCATGCCGTGACGAGTCCCGCCTCTCCCATGCACATACCCATAAGGTCAAGGGAAGCTTGGTGATTGCAGACGATCACGTAGGGCTCCTTGGTGTTCAGATGCTCAGATCCCCACACCTGCATCTTGATGCCAAAGAAGCGTTTGAGGGGCAGGATAACAGCACGCAGGATCCTAGGGCAGAAGAACATATGTGGGGAGCAGATTGACGCAGAAGGGGCCCACTTGACCTTTTGCAGCCTTCATAATCACACAGGCAGCAAGGTATGATATGGGCTGGGCGGGATCTGCGTAAATAGTGTGTCCTCGGGTGGGCCTACGGTCATTCACAGTCTCAGCTGTGCTGTGCGGTGCTTTGCTTTTCTAAGCACATTTCTAGCCTGCACAGCTCAGAGCTAACCTGGTAACCATGAGTAAGGTGATACCAGCCCCTGTCTCAGCAGCAGAAAGTGGAGCTGCTGACAAGGCAGAAGAGCAGCCAGCACAAGTTGGTGGGACGATGAAGGAGAGATGAAGAGGGGGAAATAACAGGTCCGACATCTAGGGAAGATGGAAAAGCAAGAACAGAAGGGATGGGATGTGTGTGTCTGCAGCCGAAGTGAAAATCATTGCATCCCAATGCAGGCAACTACATCCAGCCAGGTGAACCTCACCCCAGGCTCTGCTAACTGCCCAGCTAGATCCCTGTGTGCTGGGAGGGGAACTGAGACGCCTGCTCAGGAGGAGGAACCTTCGCTGCAGCTGCCTAAAACCAGGGGATCTGGATCACAGACAAGATGTGCTGAGCTGTAGATAAGTGGATGCGGAAGGCAGGAGTGCAGAGGAACAACCTTACAAGAGACAGGTCTATAAGGCTGTGGATTATCACTGCTTAAAAGAGGTGGGACAGTCCCTGGAGAGCAGCCAGAGCAAAGTGTGCTGCCACAGGCACCAAGCTTCATGTTACAGCTGGAGGTGGAAGAGGCTCCTGATGAAAGTAGGGAGGGAAAAAGTTACTCATCTTTTTTCAATAGAGCAAATGACGAAGGATAGCTTCACTGAGCCTGTGGAGAGGGGTCATCCTAGATTAGCCCTGTTCCCAGTAGAGGTGGCTGAAGACTCAACAAATGTGCTTGCAAACAGGAGTTTTGAGGGTAATCTGCAGGGAGATACCCATAGACACTTCTAAGATGTTGTTCCCAGCTGTGAAACTGGGAAATAACCTTCTGGTGTGACTGACACAAAGCCAGCTCTGGGAGAAGGCGGGAGAAACTCATGCAACACCATGCCTTATGCAAAGAAGCACTGGAGAGGAAAGGAGATAAGCGAGGAGGTGGCAAAGGGAAGAGGAGCACTGGGGTGAGGCAAGGAAAAGGACTGCACTTACATAATCAAAATCAAAGCCAGCCAAGTGACAGCACCAGCTCTGCCTGGAGCTCTGCCAAGGCCAGAGAGGGACAACTGCAATGTCTGCACGAGGGCTGTCAGACAAGAGCTTTGGACCAAGACAGGCCATAGTGCAAGAGCCGTATCAGGACTGTGCTGGAAGGGATCAGGAGCAGAGGTTTTTCCATCTGCACTGATGGTAAGGGAACAAGGAGGATTTGAGTCACCATTCGGGGCGGGGGTGGACAGGAAGGGTGACGTGAGGATGGCAGTGCTGAAGGATAACGCTGAATATGAGAATACTGAGAGGAATGGGAGGAGGATGGAGCAAGGGGATTGCAGCACCCATGGTAGAGGCAAAACTTGCAACACTTGGTGTTGAAATGGTTGAAATGGGACACTGACTTGCAGCATAGAGAGCATCAGCACAAGGGACCAGACATCCAGCAGTAAATGTTCCAAGGGAGTCTGGCAGCACGTGCAGGGGACAGAGCTGATAGCGAGACCTCAGCACCAGGTAGGGATGAGAAGTTTGGGAGGAGAAAGTAGAGGTAGGCACAGAGGGAGAAGGAAGTGAAGGAAACGCATGATGGTTAGAGGGAGCTACGCTGTGTCAGAGGACCTCTTGGGAGATGTGGGCTCAGAGATTCCAGGGATACAATGGCTGGGGAGAAGCAAAATACAATGAAAATACAATGTGGCAGTGCTCCACATCCAGGACTAATGACAGGAACTTGCTCCAAGCCGAAGGCTTTGTGATTTGGAGGCTGAGGAGGAGGAGATGGAGCAGGGCATGCTGCTCCAGAGGAGGATGGCTGTGAGGTGTCAGCGGTACAAGCTAAGGCAGCTGTGACTCAAGGCTGTGCCACGCAGGGTATTTCCGCTAAGCCAGAAATGTTCATGCCAGGACTCAGAGCACCGTTGGATGCCACGCACAGCGTGTGTGTGTGTGCACATGGCTTGTCTGCAGAGAAGGGATAAGGGAGAGATGGCTACACAGTAGGACAGATAACATCAAATCTTTGAACATACTCCTGCTGAGGGCCCAAAATCCATCAGCACAAATACATGGTGGATCGAGTTTGGCAAATATCACAGGCTCAGATATCTCTCACTCTGACATAATTATATCTCTTTTGGTGTGCTATCATGCTCAGAAATCCAGTAACAAGATTGCAAAACCTTTGAAAGCATCTACACCTTCCTTCTGTGTTACAGTGATATTATCTCCACCATCCCCACGCCCTGGGAGTGCAGCTGACAGCTGTCTGCTGCAGAGCGACACCAGAACAAGACTCACCAGAACACAGCTGCACCATGCCCAGGAGATGGTGACACTGAGAAATCCCAAAGTCCCTCTGCTAAAGCGCAGTCCCCAAAGCTCCCACTGAGATGTGGCTGCATTGCCAGGGGGATGGAAATGTGTGTACATGTGCTAAGGATCAACTTGCTAATGATTATAACCATCACCTTGCCAACTCTGCCCATCTGCCACCCAACTGATGACCCCAACTTTGCTGTGACCAAGAGTAATACATATTACACTATCTCATGCTCCAAAGATCAGCTAGTCTGGACACAGCTGGCCACCTCCTTCATAGAGTTAACACTCCCTCGTCACACCACGGCCAGCACCTCTTCGCCACACCAAAAGAAGCAGATGCAACCTTCATGACCATGCAGACATGACCACAGCCCTCACTGAAGCTCTAGAGCTGAACAGTGGCCTCACCACATGGACATGACACATGTTCTTGGCCATAACATGGATATAAGTATGCCCAGGGCAGGAAAGAGCATGTGTCCACAAGACAGTGCGAACTCCAACGCAGCTACGCCCCAGATATCCCTGCAATGGAAACACAACCCCAGGCTGTACTCACTTCATGTTCTCCACGCTACGTCCCCGAAGAGCAATTAAGGGGGAGAGGATGGTTGCCAAGGCTAAAATCCAGCAGTTAAAGAAGGCCATCTTGCAGAAGTACTGGACAGTGGCACTGTACCAGTAAAGCAACAGGGCTGCGAAGGGAAGGAAGAGCAGCAGCCCTTGGAGCAGGATCACCTCCATTGTGCCGCTGGGGCAGGAGGATGCTGGGGAGCTCAGCCAAGGTCCCCAGGAGCACGGCAATTTGAGCATGAGGGTGTTCAGCACCGTGGCAGATGAATCAGGTGTATCAGCACGTAGGCGTACGTATCAGCATAGGGCTGGTCCAGGGGAAGGACCTGTGTGTCTCTCGCTCTGTACAAAGGCTCAAGGATGGACTGGCTCGGGCTGGGGGCAGGCACATCGGCCAAAGTGGGCGGTGGAGAGTGGAGGTGAAACGCAGGAGATCCTGGGTCCCCCAGAAAGTCAGTGCCAAGAAATGCCCTGCTGGGTGATTAAAAGCCATTCCAGTGCTTCGAGCTGATACAGCCAGCTCTCTTGTCCAGAGAAGTGCCTGTGCGTCCCCTCTGCTCTGCCCCAACCTTGGGGACACAGAGCAGTGAGTACAGACAGGTCCTGGGCAGGCATGGGGGGTGCCAGGAGTTCAGGACCTGGTGCCCTCAGCCACCTGGCTCTGACTTCCAGCCTCTCCTGCTACGCTGGCAGTTGACACCTTGGGGACATGCAGGATCCCTCTTTCTATGCTGGTTAATGTCCCCAGTATGAGCAGTGTGTGTGTGGGGGGGGGTGTCCGAAGCAGGCTGTACTATGATGTGTCATGTCAGCCCCCGGTCTGCCCCAGGGCCCAGATGCAGCTCCTGGACACTGGACTCTGGGACACCCCCGCCACTATCTGCTCCTGCCAAGAGGGAGCATCCCTGAGGCCGGGTCCAGAGTCTGTCCTGCAACAGCCCCAGGGCAGCAGGCACCTCTGGGCTCCTCTCGTGGCCACAGGGATCCCCAGCCCAGGAAAAAGGGGGAGCCCAGCAGGGCAGCACAGAGGGAGCTGGCTCTGGTCCGTGACCATCACTCTGGTGCAATTTGTTGCAGCACCTAGTTGGCATTTTAACTAATCTCCAACCCTCCCCCTGCAGATTATTGGATTATTGGTGAATATCTTCCTGCTGCTCTCCTCCCAAGTGCACAGCAGACACACGGTGCTGGTGCTCACCACCTCGTTGCTCCCTCACTGGGGCTGCGGGAGCCCCTCTGCCCTTTCCCTGCCAGATCTCGTCCTCTTTGGCAGCCAGGGGTTGCACTGCATTACGTGTTTGCGTAGGTGTAATCAGCACACACAGGGCTGTAATTAACCTCTCTTCCTGCTCTAATGCTTTTACACTGGGCACACGGGATTCAAGCCAGTTCTGGGTCATTCTGCGGAAGTTTGGAAGCTGGGGCCTTACATTTAAAAAGCTGTTTGTCATTGCAGAGATACCTGGCCTGGCCTGCCAGCAGTCAGCTCAGCCACCCGCAGCATCACCCAGCTGGGAGGATCACAGCCCCCCTGCACGGGTCCCCAAGCCCTACCTGGGGACATCCAGGTGCTGCTGCCCAAACCAAACAGTTCCTCTCTGGCCCTTCAGGCAGAAGCCTGCAATCAGAGCACTTTCTTCCTGCCTTCCCATAACAACCCTGGCAGGGCTCTGGGGCAGATGCTCCCTGCCACTCTGCCCAGCGGCAGTCTGCTGTACTGCTTGGGTCAAGACTTCAACTCTTTTCTCCAGCAGACCCGACCCTTGTGTGATGCGTCCTGCCATTAGTAAAACCTCTTTGCATCTCCCGCGTGCTCCATTCCCTTCCATGAGCATGGCTGCCTTTTCCTCCCACACGTACTCCATGTCTCTGCTAATGTGGGTGCAAGGAGACGCCTTTGTGCTTCTGACTGTGTCCTTCCTGGTGCCGATGCTCTCCACACGGCCAGCCGCAGAGTGCTCCAGTTCAACCACCATGACCCAGAGAGGGCTTCATGTTTTGCTTCCGCTATGGGTGTTGCAATCCACATCCTTTCATCCTCCCTCCATTCCTCTTGTTATCCTCACGTTCAAGCTGAGATTGGCTCACCCTGAGGCCACCCTTCCTGTCCACCTCATCCCCAGGTGACTCCACTCCTCCTCCTTCCCTTTCCGTCTATATGGAAACAGAAACCTTTGTGCATTGACCTGATTTTCCACGAGATTCAGCTCAGCTTTGCTTTTAGGTGGTCTCCTTCACTTCTGCTCTTTCTGCTCTGCGCAGCTCCCAGGCTGCTGGCCTGTCTGCCCTGCTCCGCAGGCTCTCAGGGTGCTCTCAGCTGGGTGGGATGTGCCTTCATGCTGCAGCCCTACACAGCTGCTTTGCTCCGCACCAGGGATGGTCCCAGCAGCTTCTCTGCCAGCTTCCATGGGAGCCAGGCTGAGACTCGCTTCAGGGGAAGATCTGTCTGTGCCAGAGCACAGCTCAGGCCTGGGGGGGATGAGCCGTCCTCCCCATACGGACCGCAGAAGAGAGTCAGGACAGCCCTTGTGCTGGCTGAGAGTGGGAGGAGGGAATGTAGGGCACAACTGCTTGGGCATCATCTGCTTTCTGCATGTTCTGAGCCCCAGACTACCACCAGCCCTGAAGTTTTTGGCCAGGAGCTCTGCTTTTGAGGCAATGCCTCCCTACAACCATGCTGTAGTCTTGCCAGCAGCACCCCTTTCCAGGCCCTGGGACATTCCTCTAGCAGGGGGCAGAGAGCTGGGCAGGAGCCAACCAGCACTGGTGGCCATGGTGGGGTCAGAGTGGGGCTGTTGCCCCGTTCCTGGAGCTGCAGAGCCTGGGGGCAGCTTCCAGCATCTAGGCAACATCCAAATGGCATCTGTCCCCACTCACCCTTGTTGCCTTTTTGCACAGAGGGGACACTGACAGGAGGGCACGGGGGAGATTCTGCTCAGGGTAACACAAAGCAGTGACAAATCAATGAAATTTGCTGTGGCCTCACTTTAGGGATCCCCTTTCCTGCTGAACACCATGGGAGAGGAGGGGGACTGCATGCCTTGGAAAGCTCCATGATCACCCTGCTGCATCCCCTTCCAGGTGGCTGCCTTGACTCACATCTCCTCCGGGAGGGATCCACAGGCCAGGTCCCACCAACCACCCTGCGCCAACAAATTCCCCCTGGGCTCCACGGGGCTGCAGAGTCCAGCCCTCCTTGTGCAGTGCTCAGCCTGGGCGCTGAGCCGGTGCAGGTAGCAGCATCCTGCTCCGCTTCTCAGGACTGGCCTTCAGCAGCCCAGCTCCCCATATTGCCCCCGCATCCACGCGGGGCACCAGTTCTGCCCAGGCTTGCGAGGCTCACAGCCTCCCTTCCTCCCCGCTGCGGTGGGCTAGGAGGGAGCTCTGCACTCAGGCACAAAGCCAGCAGTCTGGGTAATTACAGATGTTTAATTAGTGACAGCAGGGAGCTTTCTTAACAAAGCAAATGAATTACAGGCAATGTGCTGCGTTAAGGTCTGAAGGGACTAACAGAGACCAAGGCCACCTGGGTCGGTACGGTCCCCCTGGGGTGTCTGCATCTCCCAAGGGGGCCCAGCACAGCCCACACTGAGCCCGTCCTGCAGAGTCTCATGGCTTGGCCACAGCACAGACACGCTGTTCAGGCAGGACTGGGATGTCACCGCCATCCTGCTGGGGAGGGGCTGGCTGTTCCGCTCTGGAGAGCCACAGCAGGGACCTGGACATGGAGTCAAGGCCTGTCCCGTTCTGGGCTCATGCAGTCACCCAGGTTCAGCGACAGGCTCCAGACGGCTGAGGCTGGTGCCTTTTGGTGGGCACGTTCACTTCCTCCCCATGAGTCACCCCAGGCAGTGGGTGGGTGTCATGGGGCAGCGCCCTCAGGACCTGCTTCTGCTGCGGTGGGATCTTCTGGGGTCAGGGCCTGGGACATCCAGGAGAAACCATCTTGGGAGGCCCAGAGCTCACAGCCTGCCCTGCACCAAGTCGTAGTACTCTGCAAAGAGAAAGGGGACCTGGAAGCCGGGCATCGAGAGCAGCCCTGTCCTAGCAACGCCAGCAGCCAGCAAGAAGCCGGGATGGAGGGATGGAGGGAGCAGGGAGGGCTCAGACCTCAGCTGGGAGCTGGAGGACACGCTGAGGGGTTTATGCAGAAGGGCAAGAGAGACCATGGAGGGGAGAGCGAGCTCTCCACGGGGTGAGCGTGTCCTCACCTGAGGCTGGCGGGACGTTGGCTCCCACGGTTCCTGTCGCGCTGGGGGGTGGCGGGGGCGGCACCGCACTGCTGGAGAGGATCAAGGACAGGCGTGAGTGCTGGCCCAACATTGCTCCCAGATTGGGCTAGAGGTCCCGCTCTGCTGGGCACTGTACAGATAAACGCAGAGCCCTGCGCCAGCTGGCACAAAGCGACACCCTTGTTACTCACACCTCCCCGTCCTCGGCTGCTGAGCCTGCGCCCAGGTAGCGTACGGCAGCTGGCCCCCGGGCCTGCGCTGGTGCTGGGACCGGCCAGGCCGGGACAGGAGCGGGACTGGGGTAGGGGACATAGTGATGGTGGAACACCACGACTTCTCCTTCCTCATCAGTCTGCCAAGGCGCCGCAGTCATCTGCAGGAAGAAACAAAAAGCAGAGTAGTGCTCGGCCCCTTTTGACTGCCCGGCTGTCTTGGGCGTGCACATGCTCTGCTCTCCAAAGCACCAGCAAAAGGGCTCCCACGGAGCCGCGCTTGGCTGCGACGCTGCCGGCAGGGCAGGGGCTCTCCCAGGGCCTGGCTGGGTGGGCTCTGTCCCCCACAAAGCCTCACAGCAGGCAAACACTGAGGCTGTAGTCAGTTCTGAGCTGGCTCTGAATGGGACATCAGCAGCGTCCCGGGGGCACCAGCAGCCATGCGGGAACCCGGCTCGTGGGGAGCCAGCACTGCTGAAACATCTCCCCGTTCTCCCAGGGGACACTTCAGCCCTGCAAAGGGGACCTCTGCATGCTGCTCCCATTTGTTGTGACCATGCTGGTGCCACGGGGCTGTTTTGGAAAGCTTTTAGATCGAGCCAATTCAGCAACCCTGCTCCAAGCATGGCTGCAAGGACACGCTGGAGTAAGGGTGGGAGCGCGTGGCACCGAGGGCACCACCAAAACTGGGAGGCCGCGTCAGGAGCCACTCAGCTCCTCCACTCTTTGGAGGAGCCACGCCGAGTGGTGGCAAGCAGGGCCTGGTCTCCACTGGTGCAGCGAAGGGGTGGGCACTGGGCAGGGAGCAAGCCTGAAGATGCCAGCTGGCAGCTAGCAAGGCAGCTGCACATGTCTCGCCTCCGCCAAGAAAGCAGCAGTAGTTTCCCCCCATGGAGATGAAATGTTTAATCTGATTTTGTTTCAGGATGAACTTTTAAATGAAAGCCTTTGCAGAGCCATTCTGCTTAATGAATTGCACTCAGCCTCACTGCTCAGCAGCTCTAGCCCGGCTTTGCACCCTGCCCATGCCACGATGAGTGTGGAGGGACCAGGATCGCTCTGCAGCCAGGACAACGTCACGCGGGGATAGATGGCCAAAGAAACACCAGCCCACGCGGGGCAGCCCTGGGGATTGCTCAGAGCAAGCTGGGACTGGTCCTGGCAGTCAGGGAGGGGGACAGTGGGGAGACAGGGATGGTGAGCCACGTGGCCCCTGGGAGTGGGCAGTGGAGACAGCTTTTAGCAGCTGTTTCTGCCCAAACAGACTAAATCACCTCCAAGCAGCCTGGAAACGGTCTATGCCGGCAGAGCTGGGGGTCGAACCAGCAATTCTGCATGAGACGAAGATCACCCAAACCTCAAGAGGCTGCAAGCCAGGGCCTGAGCTGGGCTGTGACGGGTGAACGGCTGCAGTCAGAGGGGTGTCACACCGTGCCGGGAAGGGACACGGGTGTCCTGCTCTCCTGAGCAATGCTGGAAAGGGCCCTTTGCCCAGCAAGGGCCTGTGTCAGTGTCTTCCAACCCTGCAGCCATGATGGACTGCGAAGGCAGGAGTGCAGGGGCAGAAGTGAGAAGCAGGAACACGGCTTGGAAGAAAGCCCTGGCTGAAGGGCTGCACAGCCATCAGCTCAGGAAGGAGAGGGGAAGACCTGGGGCCACATCCCGAGCCAGGTAGGAACGTGCGGTGAGATGGACTGCAGAGAGAGTAAATGAGATGGACCAGCTCTGTGGTTCTGCCTGATGTGTAGGAGAGCTGGATAACCACCCCAAAACAAGGTGCCTGCCCTAGCCCTGACGATGCGCAGCAAAGCCATGCCATTAGGGCATGTCCACCCTGCCAAGCCAAAGCCAAGACATCCTGCTTTAGATGCAGCAAAGTCACCAGGGAAGGACACAATCCTGGGAGAGCCTCGGTGGGGAATGCATGTTCACCTCGTGCCCCCAGCATTATCCAGCCTCCCTCGCACTCTTACCTGGGCAGTGGATGGAGATGGCCCAAACCCGAAGGACGTCAGTGCTGACATAGCCAGGCTGTTCATCACCACCTGGTGCATTTGGGAGTTCTGAATCATCATCAGCTCGATTAAATCTGCCAGCGAGTAAGGGGCTCTGCGTCAGAGAGAGGGGAGAGGAGAGCAAGCACACGAGAGACGCAGCCAGGGGACGACCACAGCAGAGCAGAGGTGCCTGCGGTGCTGCAACGGGGTGGCAGAGGCTTGTCCCTGTGCCCCAGCAATGGGAGCTGAGCCAGAGGCTCCCAACCCCAATTTGGAAGGCTCAGATGGCATTTTAAGATTATTTTGCCTAGCTAATGCTTTAAAATACATATATTTCAGCCTTTTTTTTTATTTTAAGTGAGATTAAACCTCTGGTCTGGCTTGCTGAAGGCTGGTTACAAAAGGTGATTAGTGGTGCTGGAGGCATTAGGCTCTCCGCCCATTTGGAGAATTGCTCTGGTTCTGGCAGCTCTGAACAATTTGGCAAGTCTCTTAATTAGCTCCAGGCAGACTAGAGCTGGTGTCCGTTGGGTGGCACCAAGAGGGAGCAGCCGAGCAGGAGCCGTCCCCTGCCCAGCAGCACGCGTGGGGCAAGGCGCAGCACGGGGCAGCATGGCAGGCTCGGCCATGCACCGCACGGAGGGTCCAGCCCGGGCTGGGAAAGCTCAGAAATCCCCCGCTCCGGCAGGACCTGAGGCCGGGCCGTGGTGGGCTGATCCCACCTGCAGTCCTGGGAGCAAGCACCTAAGGACCTCAGTCTGCGTGAGGAGCAGGCTGGGGATGCCCTGTCCCTCATCCACAGCTTGAGGAGCTCTGAGCACTCTGTGTCCTTTGCTCAGATGAGCAGCAGGCTCGCACGTACAAGTTAGCATCTAAATCCCCTCGTCTGGAAGTTCAAGGCCTTCCCAGGCCTGTGGTGCGGCTGCTGGGAGGAGACCGGCTGCAAGGAAAGCTCAAAGCCAAAGGGGAATTGCTTTAACGTATCCCCATTTACTGATGGCTGAAAGTTTCTCTACAAGTGTCTGCAAACCTGCTGGAGGGACTTTGTCCGAGGTCTTCTGCAGCACACTGTCATGTTTGTGCGTGAGACCTGCGAGCATTCATTACCAGGAGTCCTGGGAAAAGGAGGTCTCAGCATCCCTGTGCCCTTCGAGCAGCAGCTGGATCCCAACACACTCACACGACCACAAAGACAGTCTCCCAAAATGTCCATGAGGCAACCCATCCCTCCAGCGAAGAGCATTACAGCACATCCTGGGAGGTAGCTTCAGCATGGAGACCAAGCAATGAGGAGGGAACAGGCCTGGAGCCAGGCATTGATCCGGGAGGAGAAAACATGCCAGGATCTGGCTGCTTCTTAATGGATCCCATCCATCCTGCAGGAGCCCTCCGTGAAAAGCCAGTAAGCCATCACGTTGCGAGCAGCCAGTCCCTTCTGCAGGCCTTTGAGGGGCTGCGCTGGGCTCTTGCAGGCACATCACATACCAACATCTCCCCATCCACAAAGGATGAAGCAGAATCGCTTCGTTCAGCCCCAGATTGGAGCTTCTTGAGCCCATAACTGAGAGCCGAAGCAGGCTGCTCTCTGCTCTGGGGCAGCAGAGCTTTGCTACAGGTCCCACAGCACCCGCCAAGAGCACACGGTCATTGGGCTCACCTGGGCTTCACCCCATGGTGTGTCCCAGGGACCGCAAGACCTCCCGGCTCTTCTCTCTACTCCTTTGCTTCCTCTTGGGCCAGCTTTTTGGATGTTGGACTGGATGAGGTTGGGAGAAGCCCTTGGAGAGAGTCCTTCTTTGTTCCTGCTTGCCAGGTCACACAGGCTCTGGAGCTGGCACGTGTCTCCTCCAGTCACACCTAGCATGCCCCAGGAGCCTCTATCTCCCTGGCCTCCAACGGTAAGTTTTAGGGAAGCTCCCTACACCCACATGAAATTGGGTTTCAAAGGCCAGAGACAGGTAGACTTCGAAGAACAGCCAAAGCTGTTGCCCAGGAACATCCTGGTGTGACCAAAGTCAACCCAAACTTCAAGCATGGCAGAGCCACCAGAAATAGTTTCTTGTAGGGCCAAAGAGCCACCAAAGCACAGAGCAGCCGGCCCTGCCGAGACTGCGGAGTGCAGAGCATGGGTGCCAAAGCCCTGCCAGCTCTACACGACACCAGCGTTACACACACCCCCATGCCAACACACACGGGGCAACCTCCGGCCCTGGGGGAAAGAGGGGAGCCTGAGGAAAGAGCAAGCAGTGAGTCAGCTTTCGCCCACGCACCACGTCTCCCAGCCCTCGTCTCTCATCCTGACGCATGGGGCCAGTGGGTATGTTAATGGTTTCATCTTCTCCCCTGCTCCGCATGACGGGTATGCTCTCGGGCAGGGAACGGCGCAACGACGCCCTTCCAAATGCTCAGATTTTCATATTTTGACATTGCAAAATGGTTTGGAGACAAAACTTGCTTTTTAGAGCAGCATTACTTAACTCATCCTAGTAAGGCTGGAAAAAGAAGAGGCTAACGTTGAGGCGGTTTCAACACTGGCATGGCAGGGTGGAAGGGCCACAATATCTACCATCACGCACCTCCCCGGATGTGCTGGGGTCTGGTGGGCCGAGCCAGGGAAGCGACGGTCCCGGGAAGCTGCTGGAGGATCGTCAGCGACTGCTGGGGAACCTGCAGAGCCCCACGGGGAGAGCGGACATGTCAGTGCTGAAATGCAGGAGGGGAAGGAAAATCCTGGGGATCTCCCACTCTGGTCTTAATTTAACCTCGTTTCCCTCAGCCGAGGCAGGGAGGGGTGTCAGGACAACGCTGAGGAGCTAAAGTGCATTTAGGGTGCTCCTCTCTTTTGGGTGGTCCCACAGCTAGTGTGGGAGCCAGGGCTGGACCCAGCCTGCACAGGGTGGAGAGGGGAGAGGAGACGAGATCAGGGAGGGGAGCAACGCTGAGCCCGGGCGGGGAACGCAGATAAGGGTCTTGGAGAAGGGGATGGCCTGAGCTGACCCCTGTTTTTTCGGGGGTGCAGCTCTACAAGCCTGGACCCCTGAATGGAGACCTGGGGAAGCCAGCTTGTCCCCATGCCTGGAGACATGTCCCCTTGCAGAGTGTCCTTCAAGACGTGCCTGTGGCTCCTGGCAGACAGGGAGCAGGGGGGCATTTTGCAAGCAGCCCTGTCAGAGACTGGCCTTGCCGCTCCAGACCCCCGGTGCCCACCCCAAAACCCCAGCCCCAGCTTCTCTCCTCTCCCACCCTTCTGCCCTGCCCTGTCCAGCCCCAGTCTGTCCCCCCCATGCAGGGTCCACTCTGCACCACAGGACCCTCCCATCCCTGACTGTCCCATAAATCCAGGAGACACAGCTGCATCTCCAGGACTTACCACATGTGGGACAACGTAGGTCCCTGCTGGGGCCTCCCCCCAGGTCCCGTCGGGGTCCCCTGCTTCCCCCACGTCCATGGCTCGGGCAGGCAATGGGCAGCCAGGGATGAGGAAAGCTGCAGACAGGAGCAGGACTCGTTGCTATAGCTGCTGGGCCTAAACAAACCCTCCCCAGAGGTTTGGCCGGTGGAAGAGGAGCGTCCTCGAGCTGTTCTTCCCCACAGTATGTGCCCAGCACTGCTGCACTCCTCTCAGCACAGCCAGCGCTGTGACCCACAGGCAGGGGTGGCTCGTGCCCCCTGGACGGTGTTCCTGAGTCTGGAGGGCGCTGGGGGCTCAGCACCCAGGGGACTGGTCCCAGCAGCCTCTCACTACTTCGGGCTTGATCGCCAGAGACGATCCTGCCTTTAATAGCTTGATAGACCTTTTCTTTCCTGAATGCACCTAGTTATTGTGAACCCAGATAAATTTTTGGCAGCTGCCAAACACTGGGGCAATAAGATGCACAGTTTAAGGGACGTTCCCTCTCGTCGGCTGTGAATCCACTGCCAGATCATCTCACTGGATGCTCCCTGTGTGGGGTGAGGCAGTGGAAATCCTGCCCCGTCCACGCTCTCCCTGCTGCCCACGGGCAGGAAAACAAGGAAGCGGGAGTCTAGCGAGACACCTTTTCCACTCCCCGAAGCTCAGAGCTGCAGAAAGGCGTAAGCCTGCCTGCTAGACCCCTCGTCCTGCCCATCCACGTGTTGCTGATGTCCAGCTCAGAAGGGGGTCACGATGCTGCAGAACTGCTGCCGGCGAGCAGAGCAGCTCCGAAATGCCTCACTCGCTCCTCGCAACGGTGCCTTTATGAAGCTTTTGCTTGAGAATTACGGAAAGGCCCTTTCGAGAACCAGGGGGGGACAGGAGGCAGCTGCAAGGCACCAACATGTCCCTGCAGATATGAGCCGTGTCACACGCATGTCGGGGTGCCTCCAGGCCATCACAGCAAAGCCAGGCCAGGCACCTTCGTGGGGAACATTGGCAGACAAGCTGGGGTGGCCAGCTGCAGCGAGAGCCCAGGATAACTTCATATGTCAGGCGCTCCCAAGGCTCAGCAGTGTCTGCCATCGGGCAGAAGTCCCCTGCCAGCACACCACGGATTCATGGTTTCCCAAATGGAGAGAAAACATCCTCCCACCCCATGGGATGTCCCGTTGCGGTTAGCAAGATGTAACGTGCAGTTAGCAAGACATAACGTACTACGATTGCGATGGGCCATGCACCTCCGGGCTCTCCTGCAACACCCAGCACGGATGGGGACGGTCCTGAGCCCTGCTGTGTGTGACCTGGGACCTGGTCCCAGGGGCAGCGGGGTGCCCGCGGGCCTGTGCTAGGGTCACCTCAGCCCGGACCATTTCCCCAGGGTGAGTAAAGGCCAGCAGCCATTTCTCTCATGAAAACCCCGGCCTCCACCAGCGCAAGCAGTTCAGCGTGTGCATGACTTGATTGCACCAGTCTGGCTTCTGCCTGTTATTTTCTGCTGAATTCCTCCCACTCTGACAATAGCTCAGCGCTGGCAGGGGACCCGAAATGACCCACGAGCGAGACCGGTGGCAGCGGCTCAGCACGGCCCGGTGCCAGCGCCGGGGGACCTCCCAGGGCAGAGCCCCGGCGGTGTCGCCTCTGCCGTCCCCACGCCCCGCACAGCTGCCTGGTGCCCAAGGCCGTGCTGGGGCAGTGTCTGAGCTCTCAAAACTAGTGTTTATTTTGTACTGGAAAGAAAATAAGTCCCTTCCAACATGCTCACAAAGCGAATCGTGTCCAGCAGGCTGTGTTCAGACAGAAAAAAGCTCACATTTTCCATTTATCTCCCTCTGGCCAGAGAGCTTTGGACTTCCAAACTCATCTCAGTGAAACGCTGCTGCTGAGACCAATATTTCTGCACAAAATCTTTGTGCCCCAGCAAACTCACTGCAATGAAACACCACTTTGTCCCAAACGAGCCCAACCTCCTGCTGTCCTCTCTCCCTCCACGGGCACTCGGGTATCTTTCCTCCACATTTATTAGCTGCATCGCCCCAGTCTGTCTCTGTGATTTTTTCCATCAATATTAAATCCAAAATGAGATGGCTCTTGCTTCTGCCATCAGCCACGTCCCCTAGCGCAGATCTGGGAGCATTTCCCAAGAGCCCAGACTGGAGCTAGCCCTGCTTACCCGGCAGAAGCAGATCTCTCCAAAAACTCCTGTCCTGCACCAAAACAGGACTGCAGACACCTCCAGATGCCCCATGAGGAATGCATGCTCCAAAGTCGGCTGCCTTCGCCCCAGCCATTGGCTCTAGTTCGGCTGTTTTCTACTTGATTAGATTTCACTCTGTATTCCTAATTTCTCCAGGCCCCTCTGGATTATTTCTCTGTTTTTTGTTAGAACTCCCAAATTCACATTATTTACACATTTCATTACCATGCTGATTACCCTCTGTTTCTGGCAGAGCCTAGCTGGCTTCAGACAAAGCCCGGGTACCAGCTTTGCTGATGCTAATACCGCTCCAGTCTGTAAGAAGGATTCAATTGCCAAGGTGAAGGACATGAGGGGAAGAAGGGAGATTCGGGGGTGTTTAGCGCAAGTCGACGTAAAGGCAGGGAGTCAGCTCTGACCTGCAAGCGCTGCAATAACCACAGTGGGAAAAAGCAAGCGTCGCCCCAGGCAGGCCGTAAAACAAGAAATCAGCTTCAGGGAAATGACTGCGGTTTGGATAGGGGCTTTTTTGCCCTGTGCTCAAACCAAACCAAGCGCACGCCAAGCCGAAGGGCATTAGTGCAAGCCACAAGCCATGTGCATCGCGGCAGCGTTGCAGGACAGGGCAGAGGCTGCCAGCATGTCCCCTGGCATGTCTTCTACACAGAGAGAGGGGAAGGCCAGACATGGGCACCAGGCTCCCGTCCGCAAACACCAGCCCAGCTCTCGATCTTCCTTACAGCAGGGCATCATCCAATTCGGGATGCAGCTACCAGGGCTGGGGCAGTTACCATCCAGGCCTCCTCCAGCAGGGAGCATTTGTGGGCCATGCGGAGCGAGCAGCAAGCCAGGCAGGAGTTACCGTGGGGTGATGGATGGCGCGTGCTGAGCGCCCGAACAAGTGTCCCAGGGACACCTTTTGTAGGAAGAAACGACTCACTGGCTGGAGGTACAACTTCTTTGCTCCAGGGAGATGGGGGTGAGGACCACCATCAAGTGACTCACCTGCACAGGGGGAGAGGCGACAGCCGAGGACCAGTTTATATTCCTCATTTTGGTGTGCTTGGTGACGGCGTGTGCTGTCCATGCTTAGCACACCATGGAACAAGGCCTCAGGAGGGATCAGAGGATTGTAAGGTTATGGTGGGGATTGTCCCTGCTGTCCCCAGTAAGAGCCGCCTTGCTTAACTCTACATCCAGATGGAGATTTGTTCCAAAAGAAACCCTGAACACCCGAGCTAAGGATGATCAGATGCTAATTTTAACAGCATCCCTCACTTTGGCAGCTCCTGAGCCCCTCTCTTAGTATAAGTCTGGGACTTCTTATTCTGGAAACCCTAACTCGAATCTTTATGCTAAACCCGGATGGACACAAAGGCCAGGATCTCAGCCATATCCCCTGGTTAAACAGGCTGAGGGTGAGCTCTACCCACCACTGAGCTTTGGGCCATGGTCAGGACCAAGGCAGCAGCCCCATCTGAAACAGGACCCGTCTCCTGGGGCTTCCAAGGAGGTCTCCTTGTCCTCTAGGCCCAGCCGGGGAGGGGGGACAGGCGTCCTCTCCTATCAGCTTGTGGGTGCCTGAGCCCAGTGAAGCGGAGGCTGGTCGTGACGTCCTATCCTTGGCCTGGCCAGACTTCTCCAAACCCTCACCCAACAGGAGAGTTGATGGAGGGGGAAGCTCATGTCACAGGGACACCAGGTTGCAGGCAGGTTTGACCACTTTGTGGAAGCACCAGAAGAAACACCGGAGTGGAGCGTATCTGGGTGACTCATACTGGTGCCTAGGGCATGACGGAGAGCAGTCAAACTGGGAGCACCGAGGATGGCAGCGGACGACCTGCACTCTGATGTGGCCTGGCACAGATGACTCACACAGCTGCCTGCTGATGACTGGAAGAGCGCAACAAGGGTACGGCATGTCCCTTGTGCCCTCCCTCTTCCCAGGAGACAAACTGGAGCCAGACAGGTGCCCAAAATGAAGAAACGCAGACAGCAGGCAGCAACCTTGCCTAAGACTCGTGGAAGCTGAAGTAAGCAAGACTGAGGCAATAGATCCCCCTAAAACCACTGCTGGCTCCTAGGAGGTATAAAAAAAAAAGTCCAAGAACCATTTTGTCATTGCTTATCAAGACAAACTCAGGCTACGAAGCAAGGACTCAGCAGCTGCTGTCCCCTGTCCTCTGTGACATGAAGCCGGTCCTCAGCACACACCTCCATGCGTATGGGAGCGCGAGTGGGTGGAAGTGTCTCACTTTGAAAGTCGATGAAAATGAAGCCACCTTCCCCTTCCAGGAGGTCTCACAGGGAGTTTTGAGGTCCCGGTGCAGAGGAGAGGCAGCTGGTCGCAGCCCAGCACCTGAAATACCCATAGGATGAACGCGGTCCCAACACAGGGACCCTGCTCGTGGCCTTAATGCAACCCCAGGGGACCGTCACCTGGTGTGACAGGGGCAGCATGGGCTGGCATCTCCGCAGGAGCCTGAAGATTCGCTTTTGGCTGAAGCCCCTCTCCCAGGACGGGCGCGTGGAGAGATTGGTTTCAAGCGCTGGGGACACTGGGCTGCTTTGGTGGCTGCTCCAAGGTGTGACGGAGGCGCTCGGAGGAAACACAATTACTCCACTCAGTAATTTCCAGCACTCAGAAAATGAATATTTGTCACTCGCAAAAGATAACTGCGAGTGACTTCATTCGCTTTGGAAACAACTGAGTCATTTGTAATTGCTGGAATGTGCTACCCGAAATCCCAGTGCTGCTGTTTGATTAATGGGAGTGCCCGTGGCTCCAGGCCAGCCTCCTGGGAGCTTTCCCGGGGCTTTAGCACGGACACGATGCCCTACAAGAGCTGGGAGCGCTGCCATCCCCGCCACCCATGGCCATCCTGGGGACCGGCGTCCCCTCGCAGCTGCAGGATGCCACCCACACGCTTCCACCCCGGCGCCCTGTCCGCACTGCTCTGCGCCCTGGGCACGTGCGGCAGCAAGCTGGTGGCGGATACGCCAATTGCCCAGTTCCAGGAGGGGAAGTCAAGCTGCTGCTGACTGTCCCAGGTCATCCTCGCTGGAGGAAGGACAGGATCGAGTCCAGAAGGCGGAGGTGCTTGGGCACCGCATGGGGGTCCCCGTGCCACATCCCCTGCGGGAAGGGTGCTGCTGGGAGAAGGATGCTGCCCAACCGCCAGCAATGCTCTGCTCGCGTTTCGCAAGCCTGGCAAACCACATCTGGCCTTTTGCATCACGGGGACCAGACCAGCCACATTCGAAATTGGCTATTTCCCGCCAGCTTGGGACCCGACTATCCGGTGAGCTTGCCACCAGATGGCACCAAATAAACCCGCCTTGCAGGGAGACCTTGGTAGATGGGGCCACTGGGCCACCGCGACCATGGAGTCACCATGAGCATGGAGCCAGACCCCGTAACCATTAGCCATGCTCCTCTGCCATCCACATCTGCTGGGAGCAGCCCAGACCTGCCCACACTGCAAAGCCTCTGGCCCCACGGCACAACCCACCCACGCAGCAGAGCCCTGGGCTCAGCCACCACCCAGGGCTATTTGCATTAGATACGGTTTTATTTGGTTTTAGCAGTATCTAATAAGGCACCCTGCCGCTTCGTGGTTTTGGACTGTTGGAAAATTAAATGATTAAGATTGGGTGTTTGCACTCTAGTGGAAACCATCAGGCAGTAATGAGTTTGGCCAGGTCTCAGAGCTGTTTTGTGTCAACATAACCGCAGGTTCAGCTTTTGCCAGCCTGGGCATAGGAGACCAGTGTCAGTCACTTGTGATAACATCAAACAGGTTGTATTTAATATTAAAGAGCCAGTTCCTTCCCTGTGTTTTTAGGAGTGTTTAATTTACCCGATAATTTTGACTGAGGTCTTTCAACAGCAAAGTAATAGCGATGGTTCATTCGTCCACTTCAGACCTCATTATGAGAAGCTGCAAAAGGAACAGATAATATGATTTGCTGCCTCGTTAAGAAGAGGTAATGATGTAGAAGTACTAAAATTATCGACATAAAATGCTAATGAAGCGTGGAAGTCAGCTCTGGGAGACGGCCAAGGTTATGGCTGCCCGGGGCTCCGGCGCGAGGGGCTGCTGGTGTCCAGCCTCCCACACCAGCTGCACCAAGCCCGGCACCAGTTTCGGCACAGCCGAATTGCTCAGCTAAAACCCTCCACCTCACTCATTTAGCAAAACCACCCGCGTTACAAAGCTTGTTTATGCCTCAAGGGGGGCCGGCAGGCCCCACAGGGCACCCGCTGGGGCCACTCTTTGGGGCAGGTGCCCTCCCAGCGTGTTTCTGGCATCTCTGCAGGTGGATTCACCTCTGCAGGCTTTGGTGCAGCTGCAGCACGTGCTCAACACCTCCACTTTCACACCAGCTGCAAATAACGTTCCCCACCTGTTTCCCCTCCTCCCACAGCATATATAGGTGCAGAACAGCCTTCTCTGCCTGTTGGCAAGGGCCCTTGGGTGCTTTTCAGTCCCTGCCTTCACCAGTGCCTGCAGTTGTCCTGGTGAGTAGGGTTTTGTGTGGTCTGTGGCTGCAAGGCTGGGTCTTTAATCCAAACAGATTATCACAGCTGCTTTCCCTGGGCTCCTGGGTTTCTTCCTCTTCCCAAGGAGTTTTGCTCCCTGCTTCTGCCCTTCCTGCTTCATTGCAAAGAGCCTTTTTATTAAAATAGTGTGGTTTGGGTTGAAATTCCCCTTGCTAAAGGGGCTGGTGCTTTATAGCATGGAGGTTGAGAAACATATGGAGAAGACCCCAGATGAGGATCTTGAGGGCCATAACCAGTCCTGAGGGCAGCCCCTGACCTGGGCATCTGCTGGGAGGGTTACCGTGACAGGTATTTGGGGTTGAAGGGAGGTATGTGTGTTTGCAGCCATCGCAAACCCTGCATGGGTGCCCCTGCTCCCTGGGGTCACCAGCCTCCCCTGCTCGGGGGCTTGGAGTGACTGTTGTGCTCTGGCTTTGCCTAGTGCCTGGAGTCCTGGAAGTACTAAACCACGGCAAACATGAGCTCATCTGTGACTTAAAATCTCTGCTGCATGCTGCTGGGTTTCCATGCAGCTGTCTGGTGTGCTGGACACCCTGTATGAGGCCTCTGGGCAGGGTGGGAAGGAGTTAAGGTTTTTGGACAGAGCTGCATGCTGCCAGCCAAGCACCTGATTTCCAGCCTGGACCCCTCTGGGTGGAGGGTGTGTTTTGTCACCCACATGAAGAGGACCTGGAGCCTCCCTGTCCAAACAGGGGATGCAGAAAGTGAGCAGGCAGGATGGAGCTGGCAATGGAGATGGAGCATGCTGGCCACCACACAAGGGGCTCCTGTGTAGGCAGGGCTTGGAGAAGCATCACTGCATCCACCCTGTCTGCATGGATGTGTGTGTGCCCATGTGTGTGCATGGCCCTGGCACTGCAGCCTTTGGGCTTTTTATCTCTAGGACGTGCGTGGAGCTGGCTGGGAAGCAGCGTGACCCTCAGCATGGCCCCTGCATCCCATCCTTGCTGGTCTGGCTGCACCCCCCACTTCCCAAAGCCTCTGGCCGGAAGGTTTCCAGCTCAGCAGTATCCACGGAGCAGGTGAGGCCCCCTCCATGCCCACCTGTGGGCCCAGGTGGGGCACCCCAGCACCCCGACAGGAGCAGATAAGGGGGTGCCAGGGTCCCAGCAGGGGCTGGGTGGGCAGTGCCAGGCCGGGGTGTCCACCCCGTGCTGCTCAGCACATCCAGCCTCCTGCATGGGGAGGGGGAGCGGAGGGTGGAGCCTGCCACGCTACCAGCTCCAGGAGCTATGACATCCAGGCTCTCCGAGAGACGGAGCCCATCGGCACTGGGCAGGGACTGGGAGGCAGAGAGAAGAGCACAGGTAGCCACAGCTGGTGGGTGCAGGTTGGGGCTGCCCAGGTGGGACCCAAGCACCCACCACAGAAAGGACCTGGAGGGACTCAGCGCTGGTGATGTGGGGTTAGAGGGTGCTGGGTGCAGAGGGGCCATCTCCAAGAGCTGGGGTCCTGGTGTGGCCCCCTGCACACAGAGCCATGGAGGAGGAGCTGGGCTGTCCCCAGTCCCTTGGGTGCTGAGCCAGGGCACCCTGTGGATGGGGTGGCACAGGGTCTGCTCTGGCCATGGGACCCCCACAGCAGTCCCCTGGCGCCTGCAAGCTGCTGGTCCTGCTGCTCGTGCTCCTGGCGCATCGGGTAAGTGTCCTCGGGACCCTGGCACGGGGCAGCAGCGTGCACCCCGGGGAGGGAGGGGTGGTGGGGAAGAGGCTGGATGCTGACAGCCACTTCAGGCTCTGGCCAGCCCCGGGGAGCAAAGCAGCTGTGGGCAGACCCCACTGCGGGTTATGTCTTGCCCAGCATGTGCCTGTCCTCATCCCTCTGGCTCCCCTGCCCCTTCCCACCTGGGCTGCAAGAGTGATGGCAGCCTGCACCCCTGAAAGCTGCTCATGCTGCCTGCTCTCACCCTGGGTGCTTTTGCAGGAGCTTCTTGAGGAGGATTTGCTGAAATTGGGAGCTCGGGCAAGCCAGGCAGGGAGGTGTGCAGTGCAGGGACCTGCGGTGTTCCCAGCAGCTTGCAGGGAGCCAGCCGGGGTGACCCCATTGCTTGGGGGCTCAAGAGGCAGCTCTTGTGCCAGACAGCGTGGGAGGCCGTGCCAAGGAGACACCCCAGGGAGGGCTGGCACTGAGCCCGTGCTCTAGACCTGGGTGACACTGGAGGGGACCAAATTGTTTTGCTCCCTGAGCAATGTGTGACAGGTCTGACAGCTGCTCTGTGCGAATTGGTGCTGAAGTTGTCAGATTGCTTCAGTGCTGAGTGCTGGTGGGGGGTAGATGGATCAGGTGTGTAAGTGTTTCTGCTGTGCTTCCCAGCAAAGCCTTCAGGATTTCTCCTGGTGATACTTTGCTCTGTGAGTTCCCAATCTAGCATAGTGGCTTTAAATAATGGAAAGGAAAAGAAATGAGAAGTAAAGGGAGAGAGAAAGGGGAAGGAAAAAAGAAAATAGGAAAAAGTAGGAAAAGAAAGACAAAATATTTCATTTGAGGTTGAGGGCAGGTTTCTTCCCAGCTCCCCAGGGGTGCTGGGAGCAACTCTGGCACCTGAGCAGCTCCTGGGCAGTTCCCATCCCGCAGCCTCTTGCTGTCTGTGGAGCATCAGACCCAGCAATGCCATAATTGAGGGCTGGGGCTGGAGCCCCCCTCACTCGCATTTTCTCCCTGGTGTGCCCTGATGCTGCAGCACAGAGGGGTGCTCCCAGCCCTGCTTCCCCCAAGGGCAGGTGCTGCATGGGTGCCCCTGCCTTGTGTGCAGCTGAGAGCCAGCTGCTCCCTGCAGAGAACAGTGTGCCCTGTTAATTAGTGAGCAATTAACAGCAGCTGAACCCTCCTCTTATACAGGCTGGGAAGTCCCATCTCCTGTGTTGGGGCAGGGGGCTGGAGCAAGCACTGGTGGCATTTATTCAGGGGCAGCAGCAACCCTGGTCCCGTGGGCTTTATAATGAGTGGTGGAATTAACCTCCATCACAGATGGGGAAACTGAGGCACAGCGAGGGGAGCTGGCTGCCTGGAGGCAGGCTCGGACGAGAGTACAGTGCATCCAGCTATTAGGCTGCATGTCTGTAAATGGACACCAGCAGCTTCAGAGCTAAAAGGGGCTGCGGTGCCTGTGCCCCATCTGGGCACTGCATGAGTGACAGCAGCCCTGCCTGCTTTCTTGGGGCTGTATGCAGCAGCTGCCACCAAACTCTGTTTTCCAGGCTGGGAATTGCCTTGCAAAAGGCTTTTTTAGCAGGAAAAGGAAATGAAATTTCCCAGGGAAGGTGAAGGGATTCCATGTAGGCAGGACAGGACTTGGCAAAAGGATGCTTTACAGTCCCAGATTTCCTTCTAGTCCTTGGGCCCATTTGCCTACCATCCTCACCTCTCTTTCTCCAGCTAGATGTACCCTTCCATCTCAGTCTGGCCACCTAAAACCATCCATAGCCCATTGAACTGCCTGTGTCCTGGCCCCAAAATGACTAGCTGTGTCCCCAAGGCAAGTCTGCAGCAGCCCAGTTTGCTGGCCAGTGGGGCTGTGAGTGCAGAAATGCCCCTTAAGTGCTGCTGTATCCCCACCTGGGCAGGCAAAATCCATGGACTTGCCTCAGGTCAGCCTTAATCTTGCAGAGTTCCAATTCTCCAGGTGCAAATAGATGGGGGCAAACCCCAAACCTCAGCTCTGAGGAGGCCCCAGGGTGTTTGGCTCCATTGCCCCAACGCTGCATCGCCAGCCCTTTCGGGAGCTGCAGAGCTGGAGCATGCTCCAGCACCTCGTTACCTTGGCTTGTAAAGCTTTAATGCGGTTGGAGTGCCCATTTTGAGGCATCTCTCCAGAGGGCCATGGAAAAGGAGAAGGGTGAACTCCGACAGCTGTTGCAGATGGCTCTGCTTAAAACAGACTGGTCTGAAGATGAGCAAAACCTACTGCAGGAACAGCCCTGCCCCGGCTGGCAAGGCTTAGACATGCCCAAATAGGTGGTTTTTATCTCTGATTATGTGGTTCCCCTCACTCTGGCTTTGAATGTGCTCTAATCTGCCCTGCTGATGGGGCTGGGGCCCTATGTCTTGAAAGCTCAGCTCCTCTGTATGGAGCTTGCATCTTGGCAGAGCAGTGCCCTTAAGTGTAACATGCTTTGGGAGGGAATTAGAAATAACTGCTCTGGTTCTTTATGGTGTTTACAAGGCAAGCAGTAAAAAGTGAAGGGAAATGTCAGGGCCCAAAAGCATGGCTGCATAGACAGGCTCTCCTGGGGCTGGCTGCAGCAGAAATGGTGAATATTGGCTGGTATCCTGCATGGTCAGGGCTTTTAGTGTCCTGTGTCCTGCTGTCTCTCCATTCCCTCCCCCAGGTGCGAGCAACACATCCCGACTGCTCCATCGTTCTCTATTTCCAAGAGCAAGAGGCTGAATGTCTGCAGATTATCAGGAGTGAAAGCCAAACGCTGGCCTCCCCAGAGCGCCCTGGGCAGCAAGGTGAGAGCTGCTGGCTGTGTGCAGGGCGTTATCTCAGAAGTGCAGCTGGGGAATGGCAAGAGCTTGCAACACTCTTCAGGAAAAAATCTTTGTTGGGAGGGATCGCAGCATGCACAGCGAATGGTTAAAAAAGCCGCTATTTCCAGGGAACCGGAGAGCAGTGCAGAGGCAAAGGCTGGGTGTGGTGTGCTTGGAGAGCCCCAAAATCTGAGCCTGCAGGGGAGAGGGAGGCTGGGACCGCAGTGAGGGATCTGGGTGGGCTGAGAGGTGCAAATGGACACAGGCAAGTCCACCAGGCTCTACCACGGCTTCCCTTGGTGGAACCAGAGCAGAGCCAGTGTGGGGGGTCTCCATGTGTCCCTCTGTCCAGTGCATGCCAGGACATGGTACGCACATGATCCATGCTCGCAACCCTCCACTGTGCACCAAGCCCTGCCTGTCAGTGCCTCAAGCCATGCAGTACCTGTCACTGCTTGATACTTGCCTTCCTAATTCAGTTAGTTTTAATGCAAAACATGTTTTGAGCAGCTTGATTTTTATGTATCTGGCACTTTTAAACTGATTAATTGAAAAAGTTTTAAAGTGCTGCTTTTGTACATTTTTTAATTGCATTTCAATTTCCATCTAAATGAAGCTTGGTTCAAATTCCAGGTAAAAATTATCACCTAGTGAATAAGACATGCATCAGTCAACAGGTTTCATTTAATACAAATGTAAAAAAGGATCTCAGTAAGGGCATGTAAAGGTGCCTAATTGCTTAAGTAATTGTGCAAAGATGTAACATATCATCCTGCTTAGCAGAGAAAAGCCAAGCTGACTGAAAAAGGTTCACTCTGCAGCCCATACAGTGCCAGCCAGGGGAAGGAATCTCACTTTAGGAAAATAACCAAGAAGCATGAAGGCATAATTAAAATGAGTATTTGATCCCAGGTTTTCTGTTTGCCATCTCTTTAATCATGCTTGAAATCAGTCTTTGTTGCCCACCTGGTCTGGCTTTACCCCTTTCCCCTTGCTTGCCAGTGTGGGAAGAGTCCAGCCCAGAGACTGGCATGAAGTGGTGATGATGGAGCAGGCTGTGGGCAATTCCCACCTCCTGTGTGCCCACAGTGACTGGGGACAAACTGACTCAGGTGACCAAGAGATAGTGACAATATAGTGTGAGGGAGCAGCACAGGGACCTCAGGCTTTGGCATCATGCTAAGTAACCCACAGAGGGGGTCAAACCTGGTTAGACAAAATGTTTGCTGTTGCTTTTGTAGCGCTTTCAGTTCAAAGTCTGCTCCTGTGCCTGAAAAGCTCTCAGGGTTGGCAGGGTTTACTGCTCTGAAACAGTTGGAAAGAAATAACTTGCATTCCTGGTGAACCCATGGGTGAGGCTCAATGCTCAGTTTTAGAGGTCTCCAGATACTAGTTAGAGCAGCAAGAAAAAGGGACCCAGCCCTGGCAGGTCTGTGTGTAACGAATCAGTAGAAATGCTGAGCAGGAGCTCCTCATCAGAGTTCACTTTGGGGGAAAAAAGTTTCTGCCATGTCAAGAAAACCGTCGCAAGGATAATGTTGGTCTTGTGGAAATCTCAGTCTTCCACTGGGAACATTCAAATGAAATGGGCTGTTCTGGGTCAATCCAAACCAAACATCTTTGGCTGCTGGGCTATAAACTGGCATGATTTGCTTTGGCTCTAGGGCATTTCTAGGGTAGATCTTTGGGATGACATGAAAGCTTCCCATCCCTAGCAGCACTTGCTTTCCATGCTGGAAGGGCTTGTTCATACAGTGGGAGTGATCCACTTAGCTCTCATACAGACAGATCTAGCACATCCAGATGTTTATCAACCCCCAAGAAGTGAACTGCCCTCAGCAACTGTTTCAGTCCAGTAGTTGTATTCATTTTGCCAGCCCTCCAAAGCAGAAATTAAGATGTACCTTGGCTTTATAATGACAGCCCTGCAAATCCCTCCAAGCCTGGCCAAGATACCCACAGTCAGCTTTGCCGCAACCAGAGAAAACTAATTAGACTTGTCTGCTTCCACATTCCCTGAGTGGGAATAAATGTGACTCCAGGTTAATAATGTGTATCTGCAAGGTTAATAATGTGCATGTGCAGGGAAGAGCTGTCCTGCAAGTGTGATGTCTGTGTCCCATCCCGGTGTGCTGCACCGCTAATTCTGCAAGGCCCCGTGCCTGCTTGGCCGTGCTTGTTGCCAAGGCAATTGGAGAGCTGTTTAAACAAACTTAGTGCTAGGTGGAGAAGCAAAATATGTTTAAGCTAACTGCTCTCTGGCAAGCATTAGGGTATTCTCCTTTCCTCCTCCTGAGGGATGGAGAGATGTCCTGGCAGGCAGTGCAGAGCCTCCTTGGCTTCTCAGTCCCGCAGGGCAGGTTCCTGCTCAGCTCTACTTTCTGCTTGCAGCTCAGCAAGGGACAGGTTTTGATTTCTGCTCTTCAGCTAAGCTGTCTGCTTCTTCTTTGTTCTCTCCATCCTCCTCTCTCTTGCCCTGCTTGGGTACCTCATATGCCCTAGCGTCATTTGTTTGTGCTTTGAGGAAGGAGGGTCTTTGACTCTATAGCAACAGTGCAGGGCCCCTCTCTGAGGGGATCCTGGGATAAAAGTGAGGCTGCTGACTTTCCCTAATACCCTCCAAATCCACCCCTATTACTTTCCTATTAGCCAGACACAATTGGCTCCCACAGTAGGCTCGGGAGGACAGTATGCCCTCCCTGAAATAGAAATTCAGCATGAAAAATATCATTATTTTAGATGCCACTGACCAGCCTGAAAGTTATTGGAACAGGTTGCCCAGAGAGGCTGTGGAGTCTTCATCCTTGAAGGTATTCAAAAGCTATTTGGATAGACTCCTGGGCAGTGTGCTCTAGGTGACCCTGCTTGAGCAGGGGGTTGGTCAAGAAGATCTCCAGAGGCCCCTTCCAACCTCAACCATTCTGCAAGTCCCAGTGCTTCCTGCACCCATGTACCCTAGGATCCCTTCACAGGAGCTCTAGGTCTGACGTAGCCCCAGGAAATGCCAGACTCTTGCTTGCCATGGGGCTAAAAGGAGAGCTCAGAGCCCCAAGGAGGCAATTCTCAGAACTGGAGCCAGGATGCTCCTAATTCCTGACAGGGTACGGCATGGCCTTGTAGATCGAATGACGACTCGCTGGTCTCTGCTCTCCCGTTACAGCCACGCAGCACGTCCGGGCTGGGCAGCCGCTGACGTGCCTGCTTCGGGCTGTCCCTTGGGACCAGGTGCTGTGGAGCTCAAGTGTTTTCTTCCCCTCGCTGCTCCCTGCCAAAGGGTTTGTCCCCATTTCCCACTGGGGATCTCTGCCCTGGGGGTGTTTCCTGGGGAAGCCCAGGTGGCTGTCTCCCAGCAAGGGGTTCCTCCCCAGTGCCATGCCCATTCCCAGCAGCACTAACTGGTCCATCTGTCCCCAGGCTGCCTGACGGAGTGGGATGGAGTGAGCTGCTGGTCAGCTGTGCCTGTCGGCCAGTCCCAGGTCGTCGCCTGCCCCGACATCCGCCATGTCTTCAAGAAGTCCAAAGGTGCGACACTGGTGCCAGCTCTGAATCGGGATGGTACCGTGACCGGGGGTGCTCCTGGGACCAAGGGATGGAGCTGCTCTGCACCCATCTCTTCCTGCCCAGGAGCCTTGTATCAGCCCTCCAGGTGCCCAGCCCTGTGGGGCAGCCCCACGGCAACTGCCCTGTCCTACAGCTTGATGTGTAACACAGTTGGAGCAGGGGATGGGTGAAAGCAGAAACGTGGGATGCTGCCACCCTGAGAGAGTCCCCAAGTGCCCTCCTCCCTGAGGGAGCTGGGGACAGTGTGGGCAGAGCACTGGGGTCCTCATTTTCCAGCTAGGTGACACCAGGCCAGGCCCTTTGCTGCTTGGTGCCTACTTTTTCCCCATCCACAGACCAGGCAAATGCTCCTGACCTGCTCAGCGCTGCTCCAAGCTGCACTGATGAAAACCACTGCAAGTGATCTTTATTACTTCAAGGCGACGGTTGAGCACTTCTTTGTGCGGGTATAATTGAAAAGTGTTGGTAAAATGCTTGCTTTAGGGCAGAACAGCTAAGGAGAGGCTTGCTGAAGTGCTCACAGGATGAAAAAGCCCCATTTACTTTTAATTCCCTCCACAGGGGGGGCCTACGTTGGTCTTCATGTACTGTCCCTGCCCTGTCCTGGTGTTTCTGGTTACAACACTGGACAGCAGAGATGAGATCTTGTTTCCACGCTGCCCATGCTGAGCTGCTCTGATGGGGTGTCTTTCTCAGCAGCCAGGCCTTTTGGGCAGTGTGCTGGTTTCAAAGGTGCTGGTGGGATTTAACCACCAACCTGGAGAGCAGGCGGCTGGTGTAGGTGGTGGCACTGGGCTGGACACGCTGGGGATGCTCCCACCAAGGCTGGGGAGCTGGTGTGGGACCATTATGCAGGGTGATCCCTGCAGCTCTTAGGAGGTCCCTTCTTGCTGCTGCAGCTCTGATCCGAAGGAACTGCACGGAGTCGGGATGGAGCTTTCCCAGCCCCCCCTACCACAACGCCTGTGAGCTGGAGGTCATCAGCAGCAGTAATGACACAGAGGCCAAGGCAAGTGTGGGGCCCCAGCGTTCCCTGGGGCTGCCGGCATCACCCTCCCCTTGGGTGGGGGGACCTGTGCTGTAGGACAATGCAACGTGGAAAGGCTGTCCAGGGTATCTCCCTGGCCTTGTCCTTGTTTATGGGTTTCTCTGTGGGAACTGAGTTAGTTTAGGTGGTCACACAAGCGGGCAGCACCTGGCCCCCTCCCCTGCCCACCACACCAGCACCTCCAAGGACTCCATGCTGCCCTGATCCCTCACTCGGCCGGTGATTTCCCTTCCAGAAAGGCTACTTTGTCACCATGAAGGCGCTTTACACCTGCGGCTACTCCATGTCCCTGGCAGCCCTGTTCCTGGCCATCGGTATCTTCTCGTGCTTCAGGTAGGGCTTGGCACTGGCCGCTCTGTGAGCTTGTCCGTGCCAAAGCATGATGCGGATAAAAATGCAACTTTGTCCTTCTGACAGACTGACTTTGAACCCTCAGCTTCCCCTTTCAAGCCTTGTTGTTGCAGACCTTGGTGTGCTGCAAGGAGGATGCTCTCTGGAAATGGCTGCTGGGATGTTCCCCAGCACACCTCGACCCAGGCTGGCAGTCGCTAGCACGGCAAAAACTCTTCCTTTGGGGAGTTCAGAGCTGCAAAACCTTCTGTAGGGCTTTGCTCCCCACCACCACCAAGGCACAGCCCACCAGGCTGAGGTGCAAGCAAGGGAAGAAGCTCCCAGCTGCTGTGCCAGGGGCAGGAGGGACCTGGGAATCAGAGCTTGGACCTGCTTCCTCCCCCCTCACTTTTACATGAATTGCAGTGTCACTTGGGTCACGGTAAGGCCATCTGCCCTGACAGATCTGCCTAGACATCTTGGTCAAGCCTGACATTCAGAAGTGATGGTCCAGATATATCCTAGCAGGAGTGTGAGAGTTCATAGAGCATCCTTGGTGCAGACCAGTGCTCAGTGCCTGTGTTATTTGCAAGGAAAAGGCTTCTCTGCTTTTTCTCCTCCTCGCTGGACATGGCATGTCTCTTCCTCACCCTAGGAAGCTGCATTGCACCAGGAACTCCATCCACATCCACTTCTTCACCTCCTTCATCCTGCGTGCGGCTGCCGTGTTCATCAAAGACTCTGTCCTCTTCTCAGACGAGTCCATCGACCACTGCACAATGTCCACGGTAAGTTGCTTGGCCCCAGCCCGGACATGATGCAGGAGCAGGTGCCACATGTGCTGACGTCTGGGGATCTGGCTGCATCTACAGCCTGTAAAGACGAGGGAAACAGTGAGGAAGAAAGGCTGGCTTGGGTGGACTTCAGGAGAGTCACAACAGTGTTTCTGCTTGGGTCCTAACGACGTACAGAGAACATCCTCTGCCCTCAGAGCTCTCCCTGGTCTCAGATACAGACTTCCAGTGGGACTACAGGTTTGCACAGCCCCAGCAGCACAGCATGTACAAGCAAACAGGCAGGCCTTGCACCTCCTAGTGCACAGGTTTGGGGTTGTAAATAGAAACAAAATCCTCTACACACAGCCCAGTTACAACAACTGTGGACATGAACAGTAACAAGCCCAGGGTGGGTTTCTAGAGGACCTACGATAAGAGCAGCACAGGCCTGGCCCTGCGGTCATGGGCCCGTGTTGCGTGTTCTCTGCACAGGGAGAGCAGAGAGTGCTGCATGTGCTGTGTGGGATCAGTCCAGCTGCCCTGGGGCACACAGGACTTTCTGGAGATGAGCAGCAAGCCCTAAGCTGGAGGGAGACCCTGGAGGGTGAGATGGGAGGGTGGAGGGCTGCAGGCAGTGAGAGATGTAAGGGGTTGAGAGGTCTCATGATGTCCCTGCATTGAGAGGGCATTGCAGGTCTTCTCAAGCGCTCCATCACCTCAGATGGTCCTGGAGGAGGCAGATGTGTTTGATTCCTCAGCCATGAGAGCAAATCACAATCTCCAGCTTCTCGGTCTGTCCTGCAGCTCCACAGTCCTGAGCTAAACTGTGCCCGGAGCTGGAGGAGAGGTGGTCTGAGGTGCAGAGGAGTATGCTGCCAGAGGAGGGAAGGCAGCTGGGGCACCCAAAGGAATAGCAGGGACAGGGATGCTGGGCACCCCCTGCTCTCTGCAGGACCAGGTCCACCTGGCAGCCAGTGCCACCGAGCCTTTCCCCTCCCTGTCCTCGCTAGATGAACTGCAAAGCAGCCATCGCCTTCTTCCAGTACTCAGTCCTGGCCAACTTCTACTGGCTGCTGGTGGAGGGGATGTACCTGCAGACCCTGCTGCTGCTCACCTTCACCTCCGACAAGAGGTACATCTGGTGGTACATCCTCGTCGGCTGGGGTGAGTGCGGTGCCCACCTGGCACATCAACATCTCCAGCGAGGTCCTGTTCACACATCCTCCTCGCCTTCTCCCTGCTGAGGCTGGGGGAGTCACAGCATTGCCTGGGCTCGCTGCTCTGAGACCCCCCTGGCCAGTGGGCCCCAACAAGATGTCCCTAGTATCCACTCTCGGCATGTCGCCTTGTCTCTCTCCCCTCACTGCCTGGTGCTTGGTGGGGTCCCGCCAGCCCCAGCCCACGAGGCTGCTCTGGCACTGGGTGGTCTGCCCTGGTCCTTCCCCTCTCGGGAAGCAGGTGCTGGGGGAGACGTGAGCCCTCCCCGCTAGGGCCAAGCGTGAAGGAGGCAACGCTGAGCAGACCGATCTGAAATGTCAGCCTTGCTTCACAGGCGGGGGCTGCTGCGGGCTTGCTCTCTGTTCCTCCCAGCACTTCCGTACTGACACTTGAATCACAAATTGCTGTAGAAAACAGCTATTGAGCTCGAGAGGTTTGGGTGAAGGAGAATGCCACTTAGAGATGCGGCGGAGGCCAGAGATGGAGGTCACTGGAAAATCACTGAAAGGGGAAAATGTTTGTTAATGCCAACAAACTTAATGAAAGAACCCTCGGAGCATCTGCTGCCAACCTATCCCTGATGTGGTCAGGATGGGATGGAGACAAATCTATCCCACTTCCCTGGCCTCATCCACCTGGGGCTGCAAATGCCCCTGCAGGGAGCCCAGGTTAGAGGTAAGGGGCAGCAGGGACAGCAGAGGGGTTGTCTGGTGGTGACACAGCGGTAGGTGCATCACCATTAGTGGACATTGTCCCCTTCTAAAAGCTGGAGAAGCAGGGAGAGGCTGCACCTTCCTGTCACCTCCAGGAGCCCAGCCTGATGCCAGGCACAGGTAGAAGGGGCAGGGGATGGAGGGGAGCCATGGCAGCTCCCCCAGACCCACAGGGTGACTCCACATCCCACGCTGGTCCTGTCCTTGCAGGTGTCCCCATGGTGACAGTGTGTGTGTGGGTCATCACCAGACTGCGGTACGACAACCACGGGTAAGAGATGCCACCCCTCTTCTTGCTCCAGGCCAGCTTGGCCACATGTACCAGGGGACAAACCTCCTCTATGGAAAACCAGGCAGGGGTTGGCCCTGGTGCCCCGAGGGAAGAACTAGAACAGCACTTAATTTTAATGCTATTTCTATTTTCTGGTGGTGCCCAAAGATTCTCGTTACGGTGGGGAGCCTTTGTGAGTGGTGCTGTGCAAATGGGGCAGCAGGCTGGGGTGGCTGGAGGGGCAAGACCTGTGCTGAAGGTGTGCGAGCGGGCAGCAGAGCCCTGCTGCTTCTCTTCTCCCATAGGTGCTGGGATGACTACAGTAGCCTGTACTGGTGGGTGATCAAGGCTCCCATCCTCCTGGCCATATTTGTGAGTATATTGCCAGAGCATCCTGGTGCTAGAGCGTGATGGTCCCACATGGACATGAGGACCCAGCCAGGGGATTGCTGCAGAGCCTGAGACAGTTTCCCACACCAGGTGAATTTCCTCATCTTCCTCAATGTCACCAGGATGTTAGCGCAGAAGATCCGGTCTCCAGACATCAGCAAAAACTACAAGCAGCAGTACATGTAAGGGATAGCTTGGGGAAGGTTGGGGGTTCCCCTGCCCCTCTGGTTTGGGGGGGACCCAGGGCACAGAGGAGAGCTGCCAAGGAACCTCTGAGACCTGCCTTTGAGGGAAACCCCTCTCTTGGTTGACATCTACATTTTGGGAAGGTCTTGGCTCTCAGAGGGTATTTCTGTGCCCAGGGACACCCTGAGTAGTGCAAAGTGCAGCTTCCCTGAGGGGTGGGGGGTGTCTCATGCTCTGCTTTCCCAAGATGTTGCCGCAGGGTGGCCTTGCAGGGGATGTTCCATCAGGGCAGCAGATGACCACCTGCACCTAGGCCCCTGCTCATGCCCAAATCCTCTCCAGGAGGCTCACGAAGTCCACGCTGCTCCTCATCCCTCTCTTCGGAGTGCACTACGTGGTGTTTGCGCTCTTCCCCGAACACGTCGGTGTGAACGCACGGCTGTACTTCGAGCTGGTTCTCGGCTCCTACCAGGTGCTAACGGGGGAAGGCAGGGGCAGGTCCCTAGAGCCTGTTTCCTTGGGCTTCTCCTTCAAATCTTCTCCCAGGGCCAATCCAGAGCTCCTTCGCTGTAGTTCAATCTACCCCTTTGGCAGCTTCTTTCTCCTTCATCAAGCTGTCCTGAGCCTGGAGCTTAGCCCCCCTGTCACGCTGGGAAGCAGACCTTGACTTTGCCATGTGGGCTGAAAAATCCCCACATACCTATCCCACCCCATCCTGAGATCATGCCAGACACCCCGGGATGTGTCACAGGGGCTGGGCCCCATGTTTGTGCAGGAGAGGGCTGTGTCCCGGGAAGACCTTGGCCACTAGAGACCAAGCACAAGGACTGCTGTCCAGCAAACAGATTGCACCAGTCCTATCCTAGTCCTGCACGTGGGGCTGATAACCTGGCGGAAGAGGTCACGGAAGCTGGTCCCAGGCCTCTCCATCTTCAAGCTCTGAGCTGGACCCTAGAGGCAGCTCTGCTCTGGGAGGATGCTAAGCTCAGGGCAATGGATGTGCATGGAGAGATCAACCACTTTCCTCGGGTGAAGCTTGTCCTTTCTGTGCATTTCAGGGCTTCCTGGTGGCTCTGCTGTATTGTTTCCTCAACGGGGAGGTGAGTGACCCCCCATAGCATGCACAGCATCTGCCTACCAGCCATCGACAGCCATGCACGTGTGCAGGCACGCGTGTGTGCACAGATGGGCATCACGTGCATGCAGCCACGCACGTGTGCAAACACCTGGCCACACAAATATGCACACGTGTGCATGTTCGCACGTGTGTTTGGTGTGCACAAGCTGCCTTTTGACCCCACAAATGCCAGGATTTACAAGCAGGAGCACGTGGTCATGCAAACACAGCGCTGTGGGGTGCACGTGCACACCATGCACTGCCATCCCTGGGGTCCCTTTCTTTTTGCACCCCAAACCTCATGCCCCCTTTGTGGGGCTCTGGCTGGCACCGTGCCCCTGGGTGCCAGCGCTGCTCTGGTGCCGGTCCAGGTCCAGGCCGAGATCAAGAGGAACTGGGGCAAGTGGCAGTCGTCCATGGAAAGCAACGTCTTCAACCTGGTGACACAAGATTTCACGGCATGATGAAGGCAGTTGGTAGGAAATCCCTCTCCAGGAACCGTGGCGGTGCAGCTCCATGGCTACAATCCTGCAACCAGAAACACAATAAAAGGGATTTTCTGCTTCCTGGGTCTCCTGTCTTCAGCGACTGGTGTGAACAGTGACTGGGAAAGTCTCTAGCTACTTGTGTGCTGGCTGTTCTTGTGGCTCCTTGCTAATACATGATTATATCTTACCTGCCCAAAGCAGTCTTAGCAGTTTGGTCAGTGTTTTAGGCAAACCCAAGAATACGTCTCTGTCTTTTCTGCCCTGGGACAGGCTAGGAAGCACAAATACCATTTCATGAAGGATCAGATGCGGGTTTGGCATTTTTCATTTTGCACTAGAATGAAAGCTGAAGCATCCCCAATCCTAGAGAGATTTACTGATGGATGTTTTTTCCCCTCCTTCTTTAGTTCATGAAATTGCTTCCCTTATGGGAGGATGCCTAAACACAGCTCCCAGCAGCCTTTTTAGGGGTGGGAGAAGCAAAATCAAAGACAGATGACAAATGACAGCTCCCTAGAAGCCTCTGATTGCCTGATGACTCAGATCCTCCCCTGCTCCCAAAACGTTTCCCTTTCCCTTGTGCCTGTTGCTTCAGCCATTCCTGGGTGCCGGGGAGGACAGGGCACCCTCTGGGCCCTGCCATCAGTTCAGGGATGACAACTTGTTTGTCTAGAACCAGCAAGGTTTTGGTGAATAAAATCTTGTTCAGAAATGCAGCATTGCTTTTCGTGGTCTGATTTGCAGTGCAAACACCTGCCCAGGTAGCTTGGTACCAGGCTAGCGGGAGGGCAGAAACCCTGCCGATACCTGTAATGCCTGGAAATGCCTGCAGGGAAGCAATATCTGTTTTTGCTTTGCCTGGAGAAGTGGCCAGGGCTTGGGCATGGATCAGTGAGCAGAGAGGAGCAGCAGGGCAGGAGGAAGCGAGGAGAGCGAGGCGGATGCAGCCCGTGGTGGCCCAGGGATGCCGGGTCTGCTCTTGCTCCTTCTCCAAGCAGAGATCACCAGCACATCATGGCCTCTTTTCACACCCTCCCTTGTCCCATCCACAGAGCATGGGAAGCCCGATCCCAGGAGCAGGGGATGGCTGAAAGCCCCGCTGGCACCAAAACCTGCGGGGTCCCTGTTTGCTCCCCCAGGAGCATCCTTGCTGCTCCCTGGGCAGATCCTGCCTTGGCCACCATTTTTGCCAGGAGCAAGTGAGCCCTTGAATGCCCTTCTGCAAACTTCCTGGTCTCTCCTCTGCGCCAAGCCGTGTCTTCCCGAGACCTGAGCCATTTGATATCAGCAGAGCTTCTCAAACTTCCTGCGTTTTAATTTCTTCGTGTAGCCACATGTCCTTCCTTAAATAAAACCCATCCATTGGCCACTTTCCAGACTGCAGGATCTCCAGAGATCTCTGCCTGGTCTCGGGGAGAGATAGGCATTGAGATGTTAACACAGAGCCCCAGGCTTGATTTGAGGTGAGATGGAAGATGCTCCACTAAACAACCCCCAGGCTAGCAACACCCTGCTTCACTGGACAAGAAAACTCCGGAGGGCTAGAGCAGCTGTCGAGCAAACGCCTGTCTGCAGCCGGGACAAGGTCGCAGGTGAATAACCATCCCTCTCCATCATTAGTGAGGAAGATGCAGCTGCTGCAGGACTCCTTGGCAGGGATGAGGCAGACAGCGACAGCAGATTGCACCAGGACAGGGGACACTTAGCAGCAATGTCACAGTTGCCATAACGCTTTGAAAGACACCATGTTTTACATGTATTTTCGGCTGCAAATGGCCATTTCTTGGTGATAAGCCTGTGCCCCGAATGCCCTGCTGCTGATGGCTGGGCACCGGCCCCGCAGCCTCTCGGCACGCAGCGGAGCCGGCTGAGCGCACCGCAGACGCGGAGGGGCTGACGTGCCCCTGCTCCGCACCCTCCCAGCCTGCGAGCACAGTTTGCACGGCCCCGCGAGGCACCCGCTCCCGGGGGTCACTTGTCCTCCCCGCGCAGGGGTGTCCCGGGGCAGGGGGGTGTTTTGCCTGGGGCCTGTGGGTGGCACTGCGGCCCCGCCGTGCTGCCGCGGGCGCTGACATCGTGTCCAGCGTGTCAGCCCTGGGACGAGCCATGTGCCCGCACGGCACCCCCGGACGCAGGCTCAGCCGGCGCGGAGGGAGAGCCAGGACCACAGCTCGGACACCCTAGGGTGCCCCACTGTGGCACCCACACCGAGGGTGCAGAGCGGCTCTCCGGTGCCGGCGTCCTCGCCGTCTCCATCCTCCTCGCACCAATTGGCTCCAGGATGTGCCCTGTGCCAACCCGGGGCTCCACAGCTTGGGGGGTTCATCCTGCTGCAGCAAATGCCCCCATCCCCATGCCCCAGCTCGATGTCAGTGCAAGAGGAGACCTCCTCAGATGGACACCCAAGAAGGGTCCCACGGGCCGTGCCAAGTGTTGCCCTTATCCCGCCCGTCACCCCGACGGCACTTCTGCCGCTGGTTGTTTCATCTGCCATCTCCCACCCTCACTTGTCCCCAGGGCTCTGGCTCCCCCCGTTTCCCCAGGGATCAATGTTTCCAGGTGGGCTGAGGCCTGACGTCACCACAGAGCCCAGCAGCGAAAGGGGATGCCGGGGGAAAGAGGATGAAAAATTGTGCGCTGTGTGAGCCTGCACTATGGGTGCCTTGAGTTAGGGCAGCACCCATGTCCCGTGGTTTCCACCCTTTCACGCTTCATTTCAGGTTTGCTCTGGGCTATATTCAAAGCGAAAAGACAAACGCAGCTCGTAGAGGCTTCCCGGGAGTGACAAAACCTCAGCCATCACAGCAGCTTTGCTCTGGAGGGCCTGGGTTCGGGGCTGGTCTCCTCCCAGGGCAGCTGCCAGGACCCACCGAACATCCCCTGAATTCCCTGCTCAGGCCAAAAGAGCAAGTGGAAATTCCCCGTAGCCACAGAGGGAGGGTGTCCTGCTCCCTGCCCTCTGCGGCGGCTGCAACCACCCAGCACCAGACTCCAGCAGCCCTGGGTCAGGCCTGGGCTCTGAGTCTGCAGAAGAGCCCCGGGGCCAGTTTTCAGCTGAAGGAAGCCAGGTTAGGCTTCTCACCGCACACCTCCGCCTCCAGCATCTCCCAGCGTAAAGCCGCCCCTCCAGCCCATGCCGTCCTACCTCTCCCCCGAGAACTAAACCCGGCTCCCTTGGGCTGCTGCGTTGGCACAGCCCTGAACAAAAAGGACAATTACGGAGTGAAAAGCACAACAGGGACAAGTTACCCGTTCCCTGGGCGTTGATTTGCCTGCTTGGCCCTGTTTCCGAACCCGGGTCATGGATTGCACGGGATGCCGGCGTGCGGGAGCACAACGAGACCCGAAGGACCAGCGGCTGGAGGCGAGGAACCGGCAAGATTGCCATGGGAACGGGCCAGCGAGGGCTGCCAGGATGGGGAAGGTGTGGGCAGAGCGAGGAGACCCTTCAGGGCTAATACTGCCTGTGAGAAACCCCCGGCCAGCGCAGGAACGTCACTATGGGGTGTTTTGGGAGGGAGAGGGCTGGCTGAAGCGTTGCACAGAGCCGGTGGTGCTGGAAAGGTGATGAGGCCCCTCCGGGAGAGATGTCCTTAAAATACTAGTTTGAGCGTGGGGAAGGGGTCAACTGGCTGAGTCCCGATGTGGGTCACGGCAGCCAAGGGGAGCAAGAGCTGGATTCTTGCTTGGGGAATGTGATTCAGCCCTTCAGTCTTAGGCTGATCCGGGGAGACCTGGGCATGGAAATGCCGTCTGCTTGGTGGGAAGGTGGGTGCAAGGAGGGCTCAGCTGAGGCGCAAAGCACGGCTGCAGGGTGCTTGGGGGTTCAGCCTTACTTGGCACCTGCCTGATGCTCTTGGTGCATGAGTAAAGGTGCTGCTGATGCAAAACTAGGCAGGGGAGGAGGGCAGGCACGGGGGAAAATAAAGCCAGGCAGGGAAAACGGGCTGAGATGCAGCAGCCTGAAGAGGTAGGATGCTCCTCGATCGCCTGCCTCACTCGCAGGCTAGAGGAGGAGCCGAGGCCGTCCCGGAGACAGTGCTAGGTGCTGCACAATCCCAATAACGCTCCCAAAAAGCCACCAGCCAGAGGCAGCCCAGCGCAGGGGACAATGCTGGCAGCGGGGCTGGCAGCAGGCTCCCCCCCGCCCTTGCAGTTGTCTCGCCTCCCTTTCCAGCCGCGTGTCACTTCCCCGCACACCGCAAGAGATACATGGGGAGACGTCGGCCGGGGTCCCTCTGCACCGCCCCGTGCCCGGTTTGGTGCCAAACCGAGTCAGAAGCCACCTCAACATCTGCCGTGGCCTCTTCCCCGGCCGTGGCCGTGCCGGGTGGCCGTGTCCTTGCTGGGGTTCGGTGCATGCCCAGGGGTGCCGGTGCCCACCCAGCGTGCATGCCCCGTCCCGGGCGATGCGGCCACGGGGCTGCAGGCGCAGCCGGCCCCTTGATTGGCGCCGCGGGGGACGAATGCCACAGCTGAGACGGGCCGAGGCTACCTGAAGGACCCCGCATGTCCTCAGGTTTCACTCATGACCATCTGACAGCCGCAGCAGCTGCTCTGCCAACAGGCACTCGCGGAGCCAAAGGAGCCGAAGGAGAGGGAAATTCCGGCCCCGCAAGGTCTTGCCTTGGGATTTAGCCCTTTGCACCAAAAAGTAAGTAACCGATTGGGCTCTGGGTCGATGCCAGGCCACCGAGCGGTGTCTCCGGGCTCCCGAGTGTTTCCGAGTTTCTCTTTCTCGTGGGTGCAGCCGAGGACGGTGCAAACCAAGCGCCCCACTTGCCCTGGGCTCTGCCGCCCGCGCACTCCCACTCGGCTGGAGGTGGACGGGAACAGTAAAGCCCCGGAGGTCAGTTGTCGGAGCTGGCACTCGGCGGGGTGGCGGTTTGTGCTTTCGGCAGCCCGACGTCCCTCCGGCACGCTGGCTGGGGTCTGGAAAACAGCTCAGGACGGGGGAGAAGGTCCCCGCGACGAGGCAGCGCGACGTGGGGAGAGCAGGGCACGGGGACGCGGGGATCGTCCCCGGCCAGCAGCCCTCGGACCTCCGGTGGCCACGAACCGGCCGCCGGGACGAGAGGGGAGGCTGGGGGCTGTGACGGGGCGCACGTTTCTGACCCACCTTCCCAGACGGAGCGACGGAGCCGCAAGCGCCGCTTAAAAGTCACAAGTCGCCTTTCTCCTGGCTTCGCCTCCTGGAGATCTAAATATAAACCCCGGCCTGGCCAAGCCAAGCTTGCAGGAAAGGTCCGTGTGGTGCTCCGCAGTGTCTCCTTTCGGGAAGGCGCCTTTCCCCGGCAAGCCTGGGGGAGTGCGAAGGGCCCCCGGCCGGGAGGTGGGGAAGAGCGAGGACCCCTGTGCCAACGGGAAACGGTGGTGACGGAGGGGACTCCGTGGTGCGATGCCGTCGTCTCCCTCCTCTGCGCTCGGAGGCGGAGGGCTCCGGGATGCACCCGCACCGCCATGGGTGCCAGGGAGCCCGGGAAGAGGCGAATGGGGGATTGAGGGGTCGGATCTCTCCGTAAGCAGCTAGAAACAGGCAATGCCAGGGTGGGATTCAGCTCGCCATCCGGGTCCCGAATCCGCCAGCTGCGTGCAGCCAGGGTGGGGGTCTCTGCCCCCGGAGGGTGCACGGGGCTGTACAAAGCGGCCGTCACTCATTGCAAGCGCAGCACCGCTGTGCACAAGGCTCAGGTAGCCGTTTCACCTCCCCATGGCTGTTATTGGGTTTGAATGGAGGGAATCAGCCGCCCTGGTCCCCCCGTCGCTCCCAGTACCATCCATCCCTCTCCTCCAGGCCCTGCATCCCTGCTCTCTTGCTCCCTGGTGCTGCTGCTGGGCAGCGGAGAAAGGCCTGCGGGTAAAGGCAGGTTTATGCACTACCCGCACTGATGCTGGGGGGAGAAGTCAGCCTGGGAAAGCGGTGAGCAGAGACACTGCAGATGGGCAACGCTTGCACAGAGCCCCGGGGATGGCTGGCTGCCCCGACCAGCCCTCTCCCTCGCTCGGTTGTACAAGGAGCAGGAGGAGCATGCACGTATGTATGTGACGGACAGATGCTGCGAGTGTTGGAGCTGCCCCCTCTAGTCCTTGCTAGAAAGACGCTTGACGTAAGAACGGTTAGCGGGAAAAGGGCATATTTAGGGGAACTGGTCAAAGAACACAGTGTCCTGCATCGACTCAGCTGGGCTAATATTTGAAGAGCGTTTTCTGGTGTCGGTGCTCTGGCGTATTCAGACCAGAGGGTCCCTCGAGCGTCGCTGGGGGCGAAGGGGCCTCGTGGAGTCGCTCCAGCTCAGCTCAGAGGAACCTTGCTGGACCTGGGGATAGGACGGCTCTCGTAGCTGTGACACAGAGCGGTGCCAGGTAAATACAAGCCGTTTAGCATCACTTTTGCATTCAGCAGGCTACACGAAGCACTAGTGAAGTCATCTCTACTGAGGGCAGGAAGGGGGAGAACACGGTAAAGGCTTTTGGGAGTTACTGGGGGAGAGGAATAAAGCCAGAACATCCCAGCTATAGACCCAGCGGAGCCAGGAAGGGATTTCAGGCCTCCCTGCCTGTCTGTCTGTCCAGCTGCCTCCCCCCTAGTTATTTATATAGCCCATATGGACGTATCATTTCAGAGTCTCCTTTATCCCGCTGGATGGACAGATCAGATCCTAACAGGATCCCTGGGGGGATGGAGGGCAGGAGCCGTGGTGCGGGGCCGCGCTCAGCCTGGAGGCAGCCCTGGCCGCGGGCGGCTCGTCGGGACTGCCGTGCATTGGAGCGGCGCGGTCGCGGCGGGCACGGTGCGGGGAGCCGCCGAGGCTTTCCCGGCTGCGGAGATACAAAGCGGAGCACCCAGGCTGGCAGGGGGTAGCGGAGTGCGGGGCTGCAAAGGGCGAGCGGGTCCCTGCTGCCTTCAGGGGCGCGGGGAGAGCATCGTCCAGCCCGGGGACGCTGCGGGGACCCCGAGCACGTGCGGCCTGAGCATCAAGTCTGTGACCTGCTTCCAGCTCGGCTATTCGGTGACACCTCTGGGAGCCCAATTTGGGTGCCGGGGGGGTCTGCATGTCCCCTGCCGTCCCTCGGAGGTGGCTCTACCTCCAGGCAAGCGTTTCTGCACCGCCGGCGTTCGGGGGATTCAGAGGACGCCGTAGAGGGGAGGGCCGGGGACACGCAGCAGACTGCTAGGGACACTGGTGCTGGCCGTCCCGCGCTGCCTTCCCTTCCCCCACGCCGTCCCCTCGCCGCCCCGCTCAGATCTTTTTAAACCCCTGACATCAGAGAAGGCTGGCAGGGCCGCGAGGGAGGAGCGGGCAGCATTAGATGACACCCGAGTGCAGCCAGTGGGCAGTGGGAGAGCGCAGGGTCTCCGCTTTAACCCTTCGCCGCCCGCCTCGACGTCTGCCGCCGCAGGAACCACCCAAATAAATCCGTGCAGGCCCCCGCCGCACGTCCCCTTTCCCTCCATCCCCTCGCAGCAGGTCCGTCGGGAACGCGTGCTAGAAGCAGCCCACGGACGGAGGGATATTCGCCCGCTTGCATCCTCCCAGCTCCGGGCAGGAGGGGGTTAGTGCGAGTTGCTGCAGGATGTTGCAACCTCCTATTTCCATCTGCGGCCCAGGAGAGTATCCGAGGACTTCACAACTTGCGGCGTATGTGTACATCACCCCCACTCCCGAGCACACCAAGGTACCCTTGGCGTGACTGCGGCCAAAAAGGCAGCACTAAAGTGCCCGTGTTCAACTGGGTTCGAGTCAATATGATCGACAAATTGTATAAAACGAATTTCGGTGTGGCTCGTGGTCTGAGTTACAGGAGTGCAGGTGCAGATTTAGGGGATTTAAGGGATTTAGGCACTCGCGGTGCTATGGCTCAGCGCGTTGTTACCATGCACTTGTGTGTAACCATGAGCAAGTCTTCACACGGCCTGAGGCCATCAGGAAAACAGAGAGGCACTGCCGCCAACGTATTTTCTTCCAGCTTGGGATGAATTAGGAGAAATCAACCCCCCCAGGCTATTTCGAATAAACAGGCGGATGCCGTAGCTTTTTCGGGTTAGAGGTTTATTCGCGGCACCCCGTGCAGCTGTACTGGTGGGGAGAGGAAGGGCAGAGCGGGGGCTCGGCTGTGGTTATGGGGGATGTCGGAGCCCCCTCGACACGCTCAGCATCGTCCCCTCCTGCCCAGCGGCTGCGTGGGGCTGAGCCCCGCCGCCTTGGGCACCAAGGTCTTCCTCCACCCCCCAGCCTGTTCTGCAGAAGGGGAAAGAAGGAGCCTGAAACTGCAGGGATACGGGAAAGAAATTGCCCAAATGCTGCCAGTTTTACCATGCACGCTTCAGCTTTCCTGCCTTCCCTGGCCCAAGGCACATGTTTGAGAGACAGCAAGGGTTTCGGTGCAAACACGTAGGGGTCCAGCCAGATGAAGGTCCATTCAGGAGCTGCCCATAATGGCAATTTATTTTATCCAGTGAAGTAAGCTGAGCCACAGGCATTTTGGGGTCCGAGGGGCTGTTCCTGAATACGCGTGAGGTTTCCGTGCAGGGGCTGCAGCTGCTTTAACTGCGGTCAGGAAGGTGAGAGATGCTCGGTGATAAGGATCTGGCTCTTCAGCGATGACACAGGCTCAGCCACATCTGCAAGGAGTTGGGGCTAAGGAGCATCATCCTGTTTCGCACACGTGTAGCACCTAGCGTGGCTGGGGCCAGGCGCCCGGCTGGAGGTGCTGCCATGATGCAAATACATGCTGTTAAATGGAGCGATTTATTAGATCCTTCTCATCCTAAGAAATTCCTCAAGCCCTGCCACTGCTGTAGGTTCGCAGCAGTCCTTGTCCCAAAGTGATGAGGCAGGGAGGCGATTTGGCCCTGCCAGGATGGGGGCTGCAGCGTTTGTGCGAAGCTGCAGCACTCCTCTTGAGGGAGCATCTGATGGGCAAAAAGCAGAGGAGCAGCATCACCCCCATAACCTGCAGTGAACTCATTCAGCAAAGAGCTTATCGTGTGCATAAAATCCAGCACGCGCTTATGCATCTTTGCATCCTTTTCCACGCGTCAAGGCCAGCAATGCTGTAACTCTTTAACATGCAGTGAGTGACCCTGTGCTGTCTGCACTGACCTGGGGGACCGTGACGACACCTGAGGAGCAGGAACTTGCTGCAGCATCTCCATCCCTCTATTCTGGCTCGGGAAAGGCATCTGCTGGCTCGGGCACAGAGCCGTCCCGGTCCAGCATTGTTTCCCAAGGGCAGCTTTCACCAGAGCAGCCCTTTCGCTCGGCATCGGGCAAACGCCGGCTGCATAGTTTCGCTCAGCTCCCCGGGATGATGGATGCTGCTTGGAAGCATCTTGCATTCCCGTCAATGCCGATTGCCGAGGCCAGGCGTCAGGCGTAGAGTCAAAACACTCCGAGAGGAGGATCAAAATCACTGTGGTGATAGGAATCGGCACTGGGTGCCACGTTGCTAATGGGAGCAACCAGCACTTGCTTGCCTTGGCGAGGAAGGGGCTGGTGTTTGAGCCCTATGGCCCACAGGGACTTCCCATCTGAGCTCTTAAAAATCACGGGAAAGCACAGGCTAATGATAGCAAAAGAGGAATTATTTTTTTCTCTTGTCCTCTGTGGCTTCAGAGCCCACCACAAAATTCAGAAACTGTCTGAAAGCGAAGTGAAAAAACGGTTGGAGTTATTCTCTTTTTATTTTTTAACATGTGTTATTTTCTCTTCATTAAAACTTAGCACCAGCTCTTTAAAAGAGAGCAGCATAAAATGCAGGGAGTAGCTTTTCTTAGTGTACATAGCTTTCAGCAAGGACGGTCACAGTACCGGGCATGGAGGTGACCTAACCAGTGATAGATGTAGGAGATGCTTTGGCTTTTGATTTCTCTCATGGGGTAAGAAAAAAACCTCTCCCAGCTTAACAGAGCTATTTGATGGGCTCAGAAATACAGTGGTGCTGGAGATGCAGTGTCTCACAGCAGACTCAGAAGAGGCATTTGTTTGCAGAAGAAAAACTTGAAAACTTTACACATCCTTCCAGATAGTTTCTGTGATGCAGTTACAGCAGAGCATTAAGGGTCCACAACACATCTGGGTATAGTAAACATCAGACGCTCACATAGCACATTCTCATGTTACAGAAAGGGACATAAACTTGTTTATAAAATGGCTAATTTTGTCTGGCATGCCTGAACTGTGTTTATCCTCGTTGCTAATAGAAACTCATATAATCTTGAAAATGTTACTGCAGCTCCAGTCTCCGCTCTTTACTCCATTCAATTGCAAATTTGAAGTCTTGAAACAAGCCTGTCCACCCTCTGTGCTCTCTGCTGGGAGGGAAAACATTTCTCATTAGACTTCTTCCAATTTTCCCACCTTTTTTTCCAATCTTTGGGAAAACATAGTGGGAAATACACACATCACAGGAATTTTTCAAGCTGTTACATCACTAGGACCATGCCTGAAGGGAAAAAAGGAGGAGGCTTGCTCCTCATACACGGCACCTCTGCACACATGATGCTTAGCAGAGAGGATTTGTTAATCCTTGCGCTGGGTTTGGATTGAATACACATGTTCCCCTGGGATCTAAATATTTCATTTCTCAGGCAAGGACACGAAAGGGATGTTGGAAAATCATTTTCTGCAAGTTGCAGGCAGTGACGGTACCAAAGCTGTGTCCCGTAACCCCACGTGCCTCTTCTCATGGTCCTGCAGTGCCCAAAGCCTGGGAACACCAGCTGCCTGCTTGGGTGCGGCATGATTTGGACAGGCTCTACCCATCCGCCGTTTTGTGCGACGAGCCGCTCGGAGAACTGCAAGCTGCCCTTGTCCCATGCAAGGAAACACAGGCAGTGGGTATCTGAGCCCGTGCGATTTTTTTTTTTTAAACCTGCGTCCCAGATTTAACACACATTGGGCTGGAGAGGGGAACTGCTGCCTTCGTGGGGCCTGAGCACGCTGCGGGGCTGCGAGAGCGAGACTTGTGGCCTGGCCCTGGCATCGGAGGGGGTGAGAGCAGACGCGGGGGGGTCCCTTCTAGCTGGGCGTGAAAGCTGCTGCCGGGATCAGCAGCGCAATATCCTGGGGGATGATGGAGGCACATGCAGCAAGTGTGACAGGTCTCAGCTGCTTTAGAGCCCGCACTGCGTGTGACGTGCCTGGCACACATCGCAGTCGCTCCATGAGCTTGGTAGCACTGTTTTGGCTGCCCACAGCAGCTGTTGACCAGGATTTGTGTGCAGCCCAGCAGAGCTATTGCTTTGGCCCATCCCTCACTCCTGATGTGGCTGGGCCAGGACTGTTTCCTGCACCTTGCTGGTCAATAGCCTCCGATCTCAAGCACTCGGTGAATGCAAGTTCCTTCCTCGCACGGCCTGTTTCTAGCTGTGTTTGAAATTCATGGGACCAAGAACTGAGAACTGAGCTGTGACTCATCCCCAGACCCTGTGGTCCCAGCTGGTCCTCGTTGCATCAACCTGCCCAGCCCTCAGCGTCCTTGTGGGGATAAATCAGTGAGGGAGGGAGCACTTGGGAGCTTGTGGGTAGGAGGTCTTGCTTGCAGCCAGTCTCCAGGTGCTGTTCTGTTTGGAAATGATGTGCCCTAGGGAGGCCCTGGGATGCTTGTAGTAAGGAGAGGAAGTTTGGTGAGTGTGGGTGCAGCAGGGCAGGTCTGCTGTGGGTTTTTTTGTGTGTGTGCGCTGTGGTGGGTTTTGGTTGTGTGCACAGCTGGTTTGGGGTTTCTATCTCTTCAGGCTCTTGGGTGCTGCCCAGTCTCCCTGGTGTTGACTTGTTGCTGAGGAGCAGCAGCTACAAGGGCTTGGGCCAGGTCAGAGCTGCAGCTCTCCTGGAGCTGGCTGCTCTCTAGCTTTGGTGCAGGAGTTCCCCACTTCCATGCTAACCCCTGCTGAAGGGAGTCCTCCCTGTGCTATGCACAGCTGTAAGTATTCACCTGTAGCTTTGCTGGGCCTGGCTTTGCTGTCTCTTGGTGAGTAAAGCTGATCTATGTTTGCTGATGGCTCTTTGGGTTGTTCTGTCCTTGAACTTGTGTCCCTGTTGGCATCTTCTGGGCTCTCTGCAGACTGTCTCTTATGGTGCTCTTGAAGTGACAGGTTTGGGCAGGATGGCTTCCAAGCAGTCACAGACAGGGCTCTGTCACCCTTCTGTCTTGGTTGGGTGGTACCAGTTATGCAGCATCTCTAGCAGTTGTTAACCCCCTCCTGTTTCTTCCAGAGGCTGATTCCTTTGCATGGTGCCAGAATAGCAAAAATATTGGAGGAAACTGAACTTCTATCAAGGCAAAGACTGTGTGCTTGTCCCCCTGCAAAAGCAGGGAGCTGCTCCCAGTTGCCTGCTGGTACTTGGTGATGCGGAGCTGGGGTGGGGGGAGATGCTCCTCTGTGGCTTGCGGTGCAGAGGACGTGGGCAGCTTATTCAAAAGCAATGGCTCAAGTGTGTGTCACATAATAAAGAGGTGTTAACCAGCTTAGCTGGAAGTCCAAAATTTGAGAAAGCAGCTCATAAATGGTAGAGATCAGAGCTTTGTAGAGGCATTTAAAGTCCTCAGTTTCTTCCTTGCTGCACAAGCTGACAGGGTGAGAGTGTCCCTTAAGAGACTATAGGAAATAAAGTAGCTCTAAGGGCTGTTGTGTGGCCAAGCATGGGAGTGTGAAGGGCTGAGCGTGTGCATAGCTGTTCACTCGTGGGTATTCTTGTTGCTGCAGCTGCAGGAGCACTGTAGCTGCCGTTGCTGAGGCTTTGGGGTCCCATTTGACTTAAAAATCCAACACTGAGAAAGGAAAATAATGAAGTGCTGATTCAAATCTCTGCTTCTTCAGTTGCTGAAGAGGCAGAAATTCATCCCTGAGAGATTTGCACTAGTCAGTTGTTGAAAGGCAATTTTGTTTCCAAACGTAGTTTCATGTAAACAACGTTTTCCCTAGGAAAAGAAAATCCTGTTGAGTTGCCTAATGGAGAGCTGACTCCTCTCTGATCCCAGCAGCTCCACACTTCAGGCACTCGAGACAAAGTTTTGGCACTTGTGGTTGCTCTTTGGACAAGCCAGTAAGTAGGCAGTTGTAGACCATGCCGTAGGGAATTGGAGGAACGTGCTCCCTGCCATGAAAGTGCTGGACTGGAGCTGCTGCTGCTCCTGAGACTGTTGCACTGGCAGAGCAGAGCTGGGGCTGAGCAGTGGGGGAATTGCTGAGGGTGATTAGCAGCTGGGGCTGACCCTGCTGCTGCACCTGAACTGCTCTCACCTATTGCAGGTGCAAAGAGTTTGATCTGTTGTTTATAGCAGCTGCTTTCATGCCAGGGTCCCCTGGGGGGATGCTAGTCCTGGGGCAAGCCAGGTTTGCTTGGGAGAGTGGTGGGACCCTGCTGGTATAAGCACTGGGTTTGCTGGGGAGAAGCAGAGTGCAGGCACCAAGCTGAGCCTTGCTGAGCCCGCACTTGGCATCAGGAGCTTTCTGCTTCGAAGTGGCGGTGCCTGACCAGAGATGCTGACGGCTCCAGGGCTGCAGCGTGCAGAAGCTGAGGGTCCTGGCCACCAGCTCGAGACCCTCACGTTGCTGCCTGGTACCTCTGGGGAGCTGCAGAGGAGGCTGAGTGGGACCAGACACTGGAAAAGTCCTCTAGCATCTCCCCTCCCTGCGATTCCCAGTGCTGCCAGGGACTGCTCTGTCAGCAGCTGGGGCAGCCCGGATGGGCGCAGTGCAGGTGATGGATTTAGCCAGGCGAGCGGAAGAGGAGGTGTGGGATGAGGGGCTGGCCGGCGTCGCTCGCCCGTGCTCCCTCCTGTGCTTGCTCCCACCGCGGGAGGAATGAGCAGAGTCATGGGGCTGCTGAAATCCGACTCCTCCCGTGATAGCCGGCGGCAGCTGGAGCCACAGCCACCTCCGCAGGCTGCTCTGCCAGGGACCACGGGCTGGTTGGAGCAAGTGTGAGTAGAGCATGGGGCCTCTCCGGGTGTTGGGGGCAGTGACAGCCCAAGGCTTCTGGAGGAGACATGGACCGTGCAGCACCCAGGGAGCCAAAAGCCTGAGAGCACTGTGCAACCGAAGGAGCTGCAGCCCTGCTGAGTGCTGGTGTCTCCTGTAATGGTGGCCCTCCCCAACAGCTCTGCAAAACCCTATTTGCAGGGAAATGGGGGTCTGCTGTGTGCTTGGGGGACTGGTGATCGTAGGAAGCTCCTTGGGGCCCCTCAGCACCATGAGAGGGGGCTGGTCCATCCCCCCCATGGGTCTTGCCTGAGTGAGTATCAAGCATGTCTCCATGGGACTGGTGATGGCCATGTGCCTTCAGCTTGAGTGTTGAGGCTGCTGGCATTGGTGGAAAGGAAGGCCAAGGACAGGCTTCCAGAGCTGGTCAGAGCATGAAATGGGTGTAAATCAGGAATAATGCTGGTGCCATGTAGAGGAGAGGCTCTGCATCCAAAGGGCCAGGCATCAAACTTCCCATGGTGGGTCAGACTGAAAAGAAGCAAGTGTAGGGGCTGAGCACTGCAATAAGGATGGTCCCTGCCTGAGAGGTTACACCAAAGGATGGGACTTATCCCCCACCACGTCTAGCAGAAGTGGGGCCTAAGTGGTGTGCAATGCCTCCTGCCACGGTGGAGACTGCCAGCTCTTGGGGTTCTGGTAGAGCCTAAGGAAAAATCCACTTTGCACGCTGAGATTTGATTCAGTGATAGTGGGGGAGCGTGGTGGGTTTTTTAATGCAGTTATCCAGCACTGTTTGAAATCAATACCTCCCTTTGCCATTGCTTTTATCTTTGAGCTTTATAATTGCCATAGGAACCACGTGTCAATACTGGTTGTGTACTGAGAGTCGGTTCCCACTGGGGCTATAAATGTCCAGTTCTGTTAATTACAAATGGCTGAAGGTTTCCAAACCTTGGCTTTAAACATGGTGGGTTTTGAAGTTGAGGGTTATGAGAAGCAGTTGAGAAGTTTTTTGCGGGCAGATGTAAAGCAGCAGTGTATACTGAGGCATCTGAACTGCTGTTGCTGCTTGCAGGGCCCAGTGTTCATCTTGGGGAAGGCAATTCTTAATGTCAAAATTGGAACAAGAAACTTTTTCCACCCTGCCTCCCCCCAAGAGTGCTATTTTTCAGAATGCTAATTTTAGAGAACTTTAAGATTCCAGGTGAAACCACATGTTAAAATAGCAGAATTCCAAAAAAAGGGGGGGGGGGGTAATTTAGTCTTAGGCAACTCTGCAAACAATGAAACAGGATCACTGCAACTCTACAAAGTGGGTGTGGCAGACAGATGAGTGAACTTTTGCCTTAAATATTTCCTGGTACATAAGGTGCAAGCAAACCATAACCCCAACAAGCCATCTGTTCCTGGCGGGAACAGGACTGAGCTGCTGCGACCCCCAAAATGGTCTCCCTGTGACCACCCGGGACACACTGCGCCTGCGCTGAACCAGACCACGATCGGGCAGAGACTTTGGGACCTGGACTATAAATTACTGCTGCTTAGCACAACTTCTATAAAGCTTGCTTAGCATGAGCAGCTAAATTTGCTGAAGCCTTAGGCTGCACTCCCTAGTTCAGTGAGAAAGGGCCCCAGGGCTGGTGCAGGCAGGAAAGACAAGGGGGTTACCATGGGATTGAGCAAGATGATGATATATTGAGTGTCTTTGAGCAATTTCTCTCCCCTTGGTCTTGCAGCTCTACTATTACCTTAGTAATAGCCACTTTTCAAGTCATTTTAAGAGTTAGGAGTCTAAATATCATTATTTCTTAATGGTCCTTGAGGATCTAAGTCCTTTAGGGCTCTGGCTCAAGCTTGGCTTCCTAAATGTCTGCTGGGGCTGCTGCTCTGCAGCTGTGTTGCCATCTCCCTGCCAAAGGCATGTTTCTTTCCTGGGGAATCTCTAAAAAGGAGCCAGCCCTGGTTCACTGCTGTCACGTGGACACAAGGCAATTCTCTGTCCAGCCCATACCCACCTCCTTGTGACCACCAATATCTGCCCATCCTTGGCACTGGTCCTTGGCAACCTGGTCTCTGCTGATGCCAGGGAGGATCCAGGACCAGGAACACTTTCATGGATACTTTCACCCAAAAATCTGCCACTTGGTTCTAAAATTTAAAAGTTGGGTGGCTTTTTCCAGTTCTAATGAAAGCTTTGAAAGACTCTTTCCAAATCTGATGGCCCAGATGCTGGACTTTGAGGTATCTGGGGGAGAAATGGCTACAATCACTTTGAGAACAGCCCCATTTGCAAAGGCCCTTCTCTCCTTGGGTGATGACTTGGGGTTCTGCTCATAGCCCTGTTCCTGCACAACTAGGATCTGGAATTAGGATTGGAGCAACTGGATCACAGCATGGCATCATTGTGTGATGATAGGATGGTGGTATCCAGACCCTACCAAGGAAGAAAACCTTGCCAGGACACCCTCAGACCTTCCACAGAGAGAAAGCTGAGAGATGGAAGGGGAAAAATTTGATTAACAGAGATTCCTAGCTAGAAACTGAATTCCCTGGTCCTCTTGGTTTCTAAGAGCATCCTGCACTTGCAGTGCATGAAATGGAAGTGACTTGGATGCTGAGGACTTGCCACAGCCTCTGCATGGCAAGGCAGCAGGCAGGAGCCTGAATTAGTGACATGGTGGTAACATAGGGGAATAAATATTTTGTGGCCCTTTGACAAAATGTCTTGGTTCCTCTCTGTTTCCCAAGAAGATGTGATGGCCATGGGGAAATTGCAGAAGGTCCTCAATTGCTATTGCATGCTGGAGCTGTTTTTCTTCAGGGACCAGAGTGATAGCACTGGGGGGTTTCTCACTCCTATCTTCACCCTGTGCCTTAGGCTTAGGATTGCATCTTTAAGGCTATCTCTTTGCTTTCAGCTTCCTACTGCTGTAGTTGAACTACTTCATGAAAAAGTGTTTCCTTTTGCCCTTTCTAGCATTTTTTTCTGAGGTCTACAGCCAGGCATCTCCAGCTCCTCGGGCCCTGAGGGGCAGCCAGTTCCCATGCTGCTGCAACACCATCAGTGAGGTCAGCCTGATCCCAGGAGTGGACCTGACCCTTGGGGGAAGGGTTCACTGCTGAAACAAGCTGGTGTTTGAATCAGACAGGAAGGCAAAGCTGAGTTGAGATGCCACAAAGCAAGGACCTTTCTGGTCTCTAGGGAACCTCTGACAGGCACTTCAGCCTTGCTTGTGGGCATGCCAGCTTGTTCCTCTCCATGCCATTGCTTGGCTCTTCCCTGCGTTGCTGTCTCCCAGCCCTGTTTGTTATTTGCTTTGTGACTGGAGCCACCATCATCTCTCTCAAATGGCCCATCCTATTCAGGTCTGGAGAGTTGTTCTTATCTTAAGGTTAGAAAGTACCAGCACTGCTGGTGACTTGTTTCTTGGCCTGACATAAGACTTTAACCCCTTCCTCTGCCTCTGAGGAGGGTGAGCAGAGCCATCAGTCACACTGCAAGGTACTCATGTTCCTTATGGATGGGAATGGTGCCCTGGCCCCCAGGATGTGGTGTGCAATACCCTGGAAAAGCCATAAAAAGCCCCAGCAGGGCACGGTACCACAGATCAAAAGGGGACCTGTCTATATAAATAGTTTGTCATCTCCCTAGCTGCAGTGGCATGTGGAGATGTTTGCTCTCTTCCAAAATGCTCTTAGTCCTATCCCCCCCTGCACACCTACCAGACAGATGAGGTAGGAGTGTGATACACATTGGGGAGTGCAGTGTGGAAATGTCCTTGCTTCTTGTCTGGAGAGCACCTTGCCTGTGGCAGGACCTTGTCCTGACTCTACTGCAACGCCATCGAGAAGCAGAGCTCCCTGCACTGGGACCACGCAGCACAGGTTTGCTGGTGCTGCTGTCTGGTTTGGACTGTTAACATACAGACTAGCAGGACAGTTAATGTGCTTTGCCAGCAGAAGAGGGGGTTTTCCCCCTAACCAAGATGACGGGCAGTGTAATGCCTTCTTCCTTTTGCGCTGAGCAGTACCTGTTGCCTGCACATATGAAGGCAGCTAAGGATGCACTGCGGCGTGTCGCACAAAGGGGGACAGCCGGATCCGTGCCACGGATGAAGGTGTTTGGTTTTGTTGGACAGCTCTATCTAGATTGTCAAGCTGCTCTTATGAAGACACCCAGCTGGTACCAGAGACCCCAGCTGCTCGGCTCATGCTGTGCCCTGGAAAAAGTCCGATACAGCGGTGCTTTCTGATCGGAGGCTGAATGAGGGTCTGGGAAGGGAAGCAGCGGACAGGGTCCCCCGTCAGCATGTGATCCATCTCCCTAGAGGAATAGGAATGCCACTTGCAAATCCAATATTTCCGGAGCTGGTTGCTGAAATAAAGCTGCTAGTAAAAGCGTGCTGAGTTTCTGCCATCACCTGGGTTCAGGTCCTGGGTTTTTAATTAACAGTAACAGCATATTGTGCAAATGGCCCTGCGTTTTCCCCTTTGCCGCCTGAGCTTCCCTCTCCCCAGCAGGCTGGGTGCAGGTGTCCTGAGAGCAGAATGAGAACATGGCTGGCCTGCCACACGTCCCAGGCCCCGAGCACCTCCGCCCCTTCACGCCCGAGTCCCTGGCTGCCATCGAGCAGCGCATTGCCGAGGCAGAGGCGCTCAAGATAAAGCGGCAGCGCGTGGAGCTGCCTGAGGAAGAGGAGCTCAAGCCCAGCGGTGACCTGGAAGCTGGGAAGAACCTGCCCCTCATCTACGGTGATCCCCCCTTGGAGCTCGTTGGGATACCTCTGGAGGACTTGGACCCTTTCTACAAGGATAAGAAGGTAAGCGGCAGAGCTTACGGTAGATGTGAGTGTCCCCCAAAAAGACTGAAGCACAGACCCTCTCCCCTTCCCCCCGTCCTGGGGTCTCACCTGAGCCCTTCTTGCTGGGCCAGCTTTCACCACGGCCCCGAGTTGCGCTGGTGGCTTCTCCTCTGAACCAGGGCTGTCTGTGGTGGGGCCTGGCCACACGGATCCTGGCCGTGAACTTGGCCTCCTGAAAGCTCATCATCTGCAGAAAGCCCCAAGTCTTTTGAAATACAAAATGCGTGTAGAGGAGTCAGCTCTAAGTGCAGCGCTTAATTGGTGAGTGTTTTCGTGGTGTGCAGCAGAGCTAGCAAACCTGCCTCTGCTTTTCTCCACAGACGTTTATAGTCCTCAATAAAGGCAAGTCCATCTTCCGGTTCTCGGCAACGCCTGCCCTCTACCTGCTGGGACCCTTCAACCCCGTCCGGAGAGGAGCCATCAAAGTGCTTATACATTCATATCCTTGCTGAGAAGAGCAGCTGCCTCCCCTGAGATGCTGCTCCGTTGCCAAGTCAAACCCCGACGCGCCAACTGTAAATATGGCTGGGAAAGGAATGAGAGAGTTGTTTGCTGGTGGTGTGGGAGGGAAATCTTCTGGGCCAGCCCCAGGCATGGCCAGGACCTACTGCCCAGCCACCCCCGTGCTTCTGTCCCTTCCCAAGGAGCAGGTGCCCAAAGTGCCTGGTGGCTTTGGGCACCATGGTGCCAGCTGGCCCATGGCACTGAGCAGCTTAGCCTGAGCTTCAGTTTGGTCAGAGCGGGGAGGACGTAAAGGGGGTCAGGCTTTCCAGGAGAAGTCCAAGGTCCCAGATCTGTAGACCCTTAGAAAGGAAGGAAGGTGTTTACAGAACAGGAGATCCTGTCCCGGGTGGGCGCAGGGTGACCTGGGGAGCACAAAGGATGCTTTGGCAGAGGAGCCAGGACATCACGGTATGGGGAAGGAAGCGACGTAAGCAGTTCTGAGGCTTTTAGGGTAAGTCAGGCAGAGGTGAGAAGCCAGGAAAGATTCCAGGAGCAAAAAGAGGGGTAGGGTGGGTGGGAGGTGACCCAACAGAGCTGCAAGCAGCAGCGGAGGTTTGGGGGCTGGGAGGTTGGAGGCAGGAGGAAAGAGAAGAGGCGATTACGGCAGAGAGTGTCCTGTCGAGAGTGGTGGGAGCTGTGTTCTGGGATGATGGAGAAGGAGCACAGCGTTCAAAAGGGAGGCTGATCCAGCACTGTGGAGATGGGGAAGGGAGATGAAAGGGAAGGCAAAGCCCTGAACAACATTGTAGGAGCAGGGGGACTAAGGGGAGAGTGTAAGCGTGGGACCTAGCCAGGAGACACCCACAGGAGGAGCAAGCTGGGGCACCAGAACAAGGTGGGAGCCAGGACAAGAGTGATGTAGCCCTCTGCCCTGTTCCAGGAGGAGCAGGGTTCTCAGCTTCACACCCTCACGTGCCCTTCAGGAGGTAGAACCAATGCTACAACCACAGCATTTCTCCTTGACCAGGTTTTAAATTATTCAGCATGTTCATCATGATCACAATTTTAACCAACTGTGTGTTTATGACGCTGAGCAACCCCCCGGCGTGGTCCAAGAACGTGGAGTAAGTTCCCTCTATCCCACAACGTCCCCTCTCCGCAGGGGAACATCCCAGCTTGGGTCCTCCTCAGGCGGTGGAGAGACAGGACCGAGGCCGAGGTAGAAGCGTTGGGATCCAGGCACTCTTGGGAGGAGGAAAGGTTATTTGGAGATGCTGGTGGCCCTTGTGATCTCAGAAGGGACATCTGCACCCTGCTTCAGGCTTTGCAAAGAGCGGGGGTGTTGTGGAGCCACCACAAGACCGATGGGGTCCAAAGACCCCCTGTGACAGGAGACTGCTGCAGAGCAGGTTGGGCTGGGTCAGCGGTGATGGTTTGGGAGGCTGGGCAGATCCACCCCTTCAGGGAGCATGGGCAGCCCACCACAGCTGGGAGGAGGAAAATGCAGAGCTTTCTGCTGTGGTCCTGTGCAGCTGGGCCTCCATGGGGTTTTACGGAGAAGGTGGCACTGTTGGGATGACAGCATGGCCCAGAGGTTGCAGAATAGCCCTACCAAAGGGGTGACAACTTAAGATGTCTCGACTTCCCTCACGAGCTGAGCTTAGCTGAAAACCTCCCCATGATGGCAAAGCACCTCGGGAATCCAGCGAGCTGCTAAGCTCGCTCCCCAAGACGGCCGTGCGGTCACTGGCCACAGGCTGGGGCTGACAAAGCCTCGTGGCACCCAGATTTTGTCCTGAGCTGACCCTTGGACCCAGACAAGCATCCTATCTTCCTCTTTGAGTCACCGCTCCCATTTTAGATACACCTTCACTGGGATATACACCTTCGAGTCCCTCATCAAGATACTGTCAAGAGGCTTCTGCATTGACAGCTTTACATTCCTGCGTGACCCGTGGAATTGGCTGGACTTCATGGTCATCTCCATGGCGTGAGTTGATTGGGAGAGCAGGAGGCCAGGCTGCCAAGCTCTGGCTTTGCCACCTTGCCTAAAAAAAGGGGACCTGGGGGAGGATGGCTGGAAAACGGGCAGGCAGGGACATGGGCAGCGCCTCTGCCCACCTGATGCCCCCTCGTCTCCTGTCCCACAGCTACATCACAGAGTTTGTGGACCTGGGCAACATCTCAGCTCTCAGGACGTTCCGTGTCCTCCGTGCCCTGAAAACTATCACAGTAATTCCAGGTAGGAGTCACAGAAAGGGTCTCTCTTCCAAGTTTTCCCTTTCCTTGAGCTCAGGTTTTTCTGTGGTCAAAGCAATTCTTGTTTTTTCTTTTGACAATTCTAAGAAAAAAAAGTATTTGATAACTTTAAAGCATTTTTCAGCTAATCCAGCTTTTGGGTCAGATCCAGCTGATTTTACACCTTTAAATTAGCTGTGACTGGGGAATGCCTCTGACAAGCTGGACTTGGTGTTTTTAGGGCTTCTCAGAGAAGCCTCAGGTGCGTTTGCTCTAACATCAGGTTTTGTGGCTTAATTAACATGATCCTAATACACTTTGCTTAGCCTGTGGAGCCCTGAATTTTGTTTTGTCCCCGCTCCTGACTGCTCTGACACCAAGGTTTAGGAATTCAGTGGGTATTGGTGCAAGTGCAAAGTGATAAGTGTTTAACATCACCCCATTTTGATACCGTTTCACTCAAGCTTATAGAAATGAGAGGCTAGACCCCTGAACAGGCACGAAATTAGACCACAGGCAATAGATTATTGTGGTGAATACATTCTAGTTCATTTTGTGCCCCTTCAGCTTCCAAATCTTTAGGGTTTGGGGGTTTTTTGCCTTGACCAAACGGGCTAAAAATTGCATTTAGAAAAAAAGTAAGCTTCTTAATCATTGAACTCTTATTTCTGGAATGATGTCCACCCAAGAGGCTATGCAGAAATAGCTATTGCAAAAATAAGCTGTTTTAGAATGGCTGTCCTAAGCACTTTCCCAACATAGACAAGCCCTTGGGGAATAGGGTTTTACCTAAATAGTTGGGGGGAAAAAAACCTGGCATGATGACAGGGCTAAAAATCATGCATATTTGGAGAAGTGTCTCTGTGTGAGAAAGTGCTGTGCTCAGAGCTACTTTAAAATCAATGTCCGAATGTCCCGACTTCACCCATCATTCGTTTGGACGTGAGGCGACAGTAATAAAAACTCCACATCAAAGGCCCGTTGAGGATTTGCGTGCCAGCCTCCTCCCTGCCGTTGTCTGCGGCAGGAAACTACTGCGCTGGGTGAGAGAAAGACTTAATCCCGGAGCTTAATGCAAACTGTCACTCCCGTCACCTTCGCTCAGAAGGGATTAGGCCAGGCTGGAGGGGCCAGCTGGGCTCCTGACCGCTTGCTGGAGAGCAGCACGTGGGGGTTTTGGAGCAGGGGAGCTTTTCTGCAGCCGGAGCTCAGAGAGCAGCGTTCAGCCTCTTCTAGTTGGGCTGACAAGTAACTTCTGTGTGCCACAGCAAAGCACCTGGTCCTGGGGATTCGAGCCAAAAAGGCAGAGTTCAGCAAAAATGTAAAACCAAAAGGAATTGAAACTGCCAGGTTAAAATAATCCGACCTGTGAAGCCCAGATTATGTGTGGGCTGGGGAGGTTTGGGTAGCATTTGTCCAAGGGAGCCTGTCTTCGGAGAAGGATTTATCTTGCCCTGCAAAGTGTGGGGACAGACAGAGGGGCAACCAGAGGCCAACACGGGGCAGAGCGCGGGGTCTGGGCCCATGGGGCGGATATGGGGGTGTTCTCTAGCACCACGTGGCTCTCCCGGGTCCAGCCACCTTTCGTGACGTACATAGCTCGGTAACGACGCCTTCTCCCCCAGGGCTGAAAACAATTGTTGGGGCACTGATCCAGTCGGTGAAGAAGCTCTCGGACGTCATGATCCTCACGGTCTTCTGCCTGAGCGTGTTTGCCCTAATTGGCCTCCAGCTGTTCATGGGGAACCTCCGGAACAAGTGTGTGCGATGGCCGCCCCCCCTCAACGACACTCTGCCGGGGGACTTCGTGGAGCTGGGCAATGACACGTGGGCCAACGCAACGCTCTACGGCAACCTCACCGCCAACAGCACCTTTGATTTCGAGGCCTACCTCAACGATGAAGGTAAACGCTTACAGCTCCCCCTCTCCATTGCCTGATTACCGTGGTTTGCTCTTCAGTTTACCCTGTCCTTTCTCCGTGTCTAACCAAGATGATTTGCTCCTGCAGACCTTTCTGCCAAGGTGCTTCAACAGTACTCGAGCTTTGCAGGGAGATGTGGCCAGTGGGTGAAACGGGGGTTGTGCATGCTCACAGGATGGACAGATGGGATTAAATATCCCTTGTCAGGGAAAATTGAGTTCCCTGAGTGTGCTGAACTCTTCCAGAAAGGTTTCGTTGTGCAGGTGTGCAGGGCCGTATGGAGGATACCTGTGTGCTAGGCTGTGCTGAATGCTGAAAATGGACATTATGCTAGAAAATAAATCATTTGGGAAAGCCCACATAGGGTTGCAGATCAAAGGCAGAAACTTTGCCTGCAGCAAGATGTGCTCCAGGGGTGTTCTCCAAATGCTGTCACCCTCAGAGGCTTTGGCAGCCCTGACGTGTTTCTGCAGCAAGCCGAAGTGCTGCTAGGCAGCCTTGGGCGACTGATTTCTGCTTGCAGAGCTACGTAGCGGCGGGCTGGGCTCTGCATGGATGTTTCACATCTTGTTTAGGGCACTCAGCAGAACTCAGAAGAAGGTCAGGTTACGGCTTAGCTGCTTTACCCGACTGTATAAGTAGCTCTGAGATTAATTACAGGAAGGTTTCTTTGCAGGGGTGCAAATTCAACTTGTAGGATGTAATGAATGCAGTGCAAATAGCAACAGCATGTTGTGGCCATGTGTTCAAGTTGGCAGATCTTTGGGCCAGGCCAATGCATATTGCTTGGAGTTTCATAAGTAGGACAACTCTTCGATGATCCCATGTAGGTTAAACAACAGCTGGGTGGCAGGAAGGCAGGCACAGCCTGGGATGCTCCAAGGAGCTCCAGAAACCCCTGTGAAACATGTGGCTCCTGAAGATGTTGAACTAGGTGATGCCCAAAGGGGGGTTGAGCTGCCCGCTGCGTTCTCCTGGGGATGGGTGTCTCCAGGTACTGATCCACATGTCCCTGGGGGCTGGTGCCCCACAATGACACTTCTTGGCACCTCCCATGGCTCTGGATCAGTTGTCATCTGTCCTTGAGCTGTAAAGATGAGCTTTAAGGACTTCTGGTCTTGCCTTTGTGAGTGGTTTTTTCCTCAGGAAGGGGCTGGATGGATGGGAGCAGCAAGAGAAAGGCAATGGCCACGGAGCAGTAGTAGGGTGTTTTCCCAAGCTTTTGGGGGACCCCTGCAGCTTCCATGCACCCAGTGCCCACTGGAAATGCCCCGCTATTTTGTATGCTTTCTCAGCAAAACATGTTGGCCCTCATTTATATGAGAGAGCAGAAATCCCAGCAGCTGGTCACCCGAGCCCACCTCACTGGCATTTCCCTGTGCCTTCATTCGCTTCCATGAATGTTTGTGCTGGTAACGGATCACACGTTAATACATCTTCCCAGGAGGCCTGACCCGGGCCACGTGGCCATTTCCACAGCTCTTTGTGGGCTTGGGAGCCATCCAGTTGGGTAGGTGAAACAAAGCCATGAGATCTAGCTGAGCTGGTGCCAAGCAGTGCAGTCCAAACAGCAAAGTCAGCAGAGAGGAGACAGCACTGTGAACCCAAAGCTGGGATTTGGGAGAATATGCTTGACAGTGAGGAGCTGCCAAGAATTTGGAAATCGATGCCTGCAATTTTCATGTCTTGCTCTTTTCCCAACTGCAAAGCAAATTTCTACTTTCTGGAGGGAGCGCTCGACGCCCTGCTCTGCGGTAACAGCAGTGATGCTGGGTGAGTGGAGCTTGTGCTGGCGGATGAGTTTTCCTGAGGTTTTCCCGGGAGGGGGAAGGCAGCTGGTGCAACCTGCGGGACCACTCGCACTTAGCAAAGCTCAGGACTGGGTCTGGGAATGGGCGGTGGGAACCCAGAGGGCGGTGGGCTCTGGGCGTGAACGGTCAGGGCATCCCAGTTGTTGGGAGTTTCTGGTAAAACATCTCACTGTCTCTGGGGGTGAAGCATTTTCCTGGGGCTGCTCTCAGGGCTGTTGGGGTGCAGATGGGGCAAAAACACAGACTCATGCCTGTGCCCTCCCGGCTCTTTTGGCAGGAAGTGCCCCGAAGGGTACGAGTGCATTAAAACAGGGAGGAACCCAAACTATGGCTACACCAGTTACGACACCTTCAGCTGGGCTTTCCTTTCTCTCTTCCGCCTCATGACACAGGACTTCTGGGAGAACCTCTTCCAGCTGGTAGGCATGCTCCTTCCCGGGGCCAGGGATCCCCAGGGCGGCTGCATCGCTTCCTGACGTATTAGATGTCCCTCATAGCTGTGCAGGGGTCTGAGGATCAACTGCTGTTTTATTTTTGCACAAATGCTCTTAAAGTTTGAAGGCAGCTCCTGGCCTAGGATAGGCAGAAAGTACCTATTGTCCCTTGACTGGAACCATGTGTGACTTTCTCCTGTGATTTATGGATGAAACCAGGACGGGGAGTGGTGGGGACACAGTCCTGTGCATCTCCCCAGCCTGCGCAATTTTTTTTTTCAAGGGCAAAGCCTGGGTATGCTTCAGTGGTGCTGTCAATTGTACCATGTAAATTGGGAAATTACAGCAGTATATAGTACTGGCTTGAGCTAAGGCAGGTCTCCCCTAAAAGGGGAAAACAAGACATCTGTCTCATGGATTGAGTCAGCCACTAGATAGAAGTCACAGACATCGTGAAATCCTGGCCGTCTTCTAGCCAGATGAATGCCATTCCTGAGTCTAGGGACTAGTTAGCTAAAAGGTAACTAAGAAAAACGAGTCTGCCAGAAGGCTGAAATCAGTTCTCTGGGTTCCACGTGACCTTTGGAAAGTGATTGTGCCCAGATCCAGGGTTAGCAAAGGACTGCCTCTTCTGCCTCCCATTACAGCAGTGCGAGCCTGTAATGGAATATCAGCCCCCACCCAACTCAAAGATTTGCCTTGGATTAACAGTTAACACGGAGCAGAGGGGCTGGGTTTGCTGAGATTTTTGGCCTCTTTAACACCATTCCCAGCAGAATGCCATGGACTACAGAATGAGCAATTAGGCCAGAGCTTTTGTTGCAAGAGTCACCGAGGGGGGGTAGCACTGAGAGAGCGAACAAGCCAGGGTGGCATCACGGCATTATATCCTGCACCGCCTCCTTTCCACAGACGCTGCGTGCAGCTGGGAAAACGTACATGATCTTCTTTGTAGTGGTTATATTTCTTGGTTCCTTCTACCTCATCAACCTCATCCTTGCGGTGGTGGCTATGGCCTATGCAGAACAAAATGATGCTACAATGCTGGAAGCACAGCAGCAAGAGGAGGAATTTCAGCAGCTCATGGAACAGCTGAAAAAACAACAGGAGGAGCAAGAGAAACAGGTTGGTGGGATTCATGGAGTCCACAGTGAAGCCTCTGGCTTAGGAATAGGTGGGGAAAAAAGCAGAGGCAGTGACAAGTGTGGTGTCATCTCTATTTCTGTAAAACCCAAGAATAAGCCCTGCTTGCTCCATAATAAGAAAAGATAAGAGTGAGGTGAGTAACTATTTTTTGAGTCACCAGCTGAATCCAAAAGTTGAGACATTAAAGGCTGAAAAGATTTAATTTCCTCAACTCCTCTCCAAAGACCAACACAGGGAGCACCAAGAGGTGGTGATGGGTATAGTGCAGATAAGTATTACTCAGGAAAAGGAAAGAACATAAGCAACAACACATAAAAAAATCACAGAATTAGTAATACATCTTTGTGCAGCACATCAAGAGCAGAGAGCCTGCACAGACAGATTACAATCAGGGTGAAAAGGAGCACTTAAGTTAGGGCAGTTGCAGCAAAGCTAAATGAATTAGCAAGCCATTTGTCTCTGGCCACCACTGGCGATGGAAGAGAGGACTCAAGAGACCCGGGGAGGTCCCAGAGTCCTTGCACTCATTCAGAGCACAGGCACAACTCTCGGCTGTGCTTGCCAGGGTCTGGCTTCACTGCTCTCCTCCAGCACATGCCTGATACTGTAGATAGTTTGCACTGATATTTCACACAGTTGGCATCAGAATGGGCAGTCTCTGAAACTGCTTGATTTTCATCCATTTGCTCCATTGCAATCCTGGGGTATTATCTTAGGCTCTTTCCAGTCCTTGGGATTCTCTCCTTAGCACAATGAACCCATAAAAATATGGTAAAAACTCCTCTAATGTCTGATGCTGCTGCCTGGCCACTTTTAATATGCTCTATTCATCATTTTGGCCTATGCCAGCAACATTCCCAGGAGACATCCCTGCAAAACTAATTGTTAGTCTGGGCAAAAGACCAGTTTCCTCACTTACAGAGATGCAAAATAGTGGTTTCCTCTCTCTGCAACCTCTATCTCTCATTGCTTATCTGTGTCCAGCCACAACATCCTCCAAGGAAGTGGCTTTTGCTCTTATCTGGCCATTGCTGTTTGTAGGATGGGTCTGAGCAGGTCCTGCCTGAGGGATGGGGACTCCGGGCCTGGGCATCAATCTGGTGCCTTTTGTTCCCTGAACGAATTAACCAGCGAGTTGCCCAGAGGCTTTTTTAAGGGGTTATTCTTATTTATTGTTGCTTATGGAACTGGAGAAGACCCAGAGAGAATAGGGCTGAGGGCATGGGCAAAGCAGCTACGAGAAACAGGCACACAAGTCTATTTAATATCCAGTGACTGAGTAAGAAAACCCCATTTTATGTGAACCGTGCAAAGCCCCAAACGCTCCCCAGGCAGGAGATCAGGAGAGGTTCCCGCTCCACTGCAGCACCATTAGCACTTGCAAAGCCAAGCATGATTGCAGTCAGGGTCATACGAAAAGTGATACTTTGATTTTAAAATCAAAGATAAAATGTTTCCAATGATATTAAATAAGAGGCTCTTCTAATATTTTTAAAAAATAATACCCTATATTGAAGGTTCTCTCCTGTTAAAGATTAAAACTTCCTGCAAAACAAATTAGAGATTTATTTTACAGTTCTATCCTTCACCCTGACCAAATCTGAATAGATCTAATGTTGCTGCTATGCAGAGTTTTGTACCGTAGGGTGTGCAAGTGAAAAGGAATGACTCGAAAATTCACCCTCGTTGTTCAGCCGCTGGCAGTAGCTGCTCCTCCCCGCTGCTTGTGCCAGTCCCTGATTGCCTCTGAGCTCGTCCTTAGCCAGATCCTGCAGCAGCATTGCAGGGCCTGACTTCGGTGTCACAGAGTCCTGTCTGGAGAGGCTACGAGGTCAATTCAGTCCCTGCTTAACTATTGCGGGAAGGTCCCGGTGTAGTGCGGACATTTGGGTGACGGCGATGTGGTTTTGGTGCAGTTGCAGGACAGGCGGTTCAGCGGCAGTTCCCTGCGCAGCAGCACGGCGGTGAAGAACAGCAACTCTGACCAAGGTCTGAATAGCGACCAGGGCAAGGCCAAAGACTGCAATGGGCAAGTGGTCCCCAAGGTCATGCTGGAGCGATCCGCTACGGTGATTGATGTATGTGCTTGGCTCCGTGTCATTGCCTTCCCTTGAGTGTGCCCACCCTGATGTACCCTGGCAGAGGGACAGGCTGCCGTGACTCAAACTGCCACAACCCAGCACAGTCCCCCCAAAGCAGTCAGAGGTGCCTTGCAGCCCACCTGTACTTCCCACATTACACCCCGTATCTCTGAGCCACGACCCCCTCCTCTTTTTGTCTGTTGTATTTTTAAGTACATTAGTCTCCAGCGTTCTGTGTTCATCCACTGTGGCCTCCTCTCCTTCTAGTTCAATCCTGCCAATGAAGCAGAGAAATCAGACCACAACCACCTCCCCATGGACAGCCAAGATGGGCCAGACCTCGAGAAAAGAGTGGGAAGCACAGTCAGTGTCATCCCCAATGCTGTGGAAGGTACGTTCTCCCTCAACCCAAGTGAGGGCCATTTCAGCCCAGCTGGGCTCAAGGTGCTCAGCACATGCTGGTGATACAGGCTGTCCCAAATCTCCCGCCTGGTGCTGGGGGTTGGCCCCAGGGTCTCTGTATGGGATCAGCGTGCTGCAGTGCTGCTCAAGCAGGGCTTTTTGTCCCGGCTCGCTAGGACGAAGCCTGGAGGCATCACTACGATATTTCATTCAAATGAATGGGATTGCAGTGGACTGCAGTGGTCTCCAGACTCAACTGCGAGCTGCCCAGAAGGCCTCTCGAGCTGTCTTAACTTAAGGAAAATGTACCATAGACTCAGCAATAACTGGCTTTCCAGCCCCAAATACTGTCTTTATAAGAAAGCCAGAGAGTGACTTCTCAGAGCAAGATCTTTTTAAGTAAAACAGCACAATACTGTCATTGTCTGAGGGGCTTTTTCCAGGGATTAAATCACGTCTCCACACTGCAGGGATTTACCCTGCCCTCCTGGGAAAAGGGGTACAAAGCCTCAGGCAGATCCCACACCAGAATGGTTCCCTTGGGCCATCCCCACGATCTCAGCTTGGCAAGGACACCTCAAACCCTGCCCTGGTGCTGAGAGCAGAACTGGGGCCTCTGTTCCCTGGCTGATCTGCTTTCCCACTCCTCTTTGGTTTGGAGGGTCAGGTTCACAGGGCCACTGTGCTCCAGGCACAAGCAGGGTTCCCCATTCAACCCCCATATAAAATTCATAGATGGTCCAAAGCTGGATCAGGACCTCAGAAGAGGTCCCTTCTGATGGGTTCAGGTGCTTCTCCCGCCTTGGGAGGACAGGAGATGCCTGGACATGATGTCATTTTTTTCCTTCCTGCCCGCAGAGCTGGAGGAAGCTCACCAGAAGTGCCCACCTTGGTGGTACAAATTTGCCCACACGTTCCTGGTCTGGAATTGCTGCCCTTTGTGGCTGAAGCTGAAAGGGTTTGTCAAGCTGGTGGTGATGGACCCCTTCGTGGACCTGGGCATCACCATCTGCATCGTGCTCAATACGCTCTTCATGGCCATGGAGCACTACCCCATGACGGAGGAGTTTGAGAATGTGCTGAGCGTGGGGAACCTGGTAGGCAGCTACATGCGTCCTGTCCTTCGCCATCTGCAGCCATGTGATCCATCCAGGGGACAGATCCCCTGTGGTGCCCATGTGTCATCTGAGCGGCACTCCTGCATGCCTGGAAAGCCTCTTCCTGGCTGCTGAGAAAGTGCTCGGGGGGTTGGTCACAGCATCCCTCCAACAAGATGGGTTTCAGGATGGCTGAGATCGAGAGAGCAGCGGAGGTGATGTGGGTGATGGGATCAATCATCCATTCCTCCCTTTCTGCTGCAGCTTCTGGGCAGATGCCCATTTCCCCTGGTGTGTCCCAGTATTGCTAATACGTGGCACGGCCTTGCAGAGCTTTCCTGAGCCAGCCTGGGGTCAGGCCTGAGCCGTTGCCAGCCCTGGCTGATGGCATGGTGTGCTTGCAATGCTGGCAGTGTCCTTGCAGTGTTGGATGGTCACATGGCAGAACAGGGGCTAATTCTCAGTAACCTCCAGCATTCAGAAGCTGGAAACATCTAGGTCCCCACTGAGTAGCAGTCACCAGTGCCAGCAGCATCAAAAACGAAAAACAAACAAACAAAAAAAAATCAGGGCTTTTCCCATTCCTGGGTTAAATCACTGTAAATCTGGGCTGTTCTGATTTTGTGGGCAAATTTAGCAGCCTGCTCTGGCTGCTCCTCTTTGGTTCTCATGGTAAATGGCTCTCAGCTGGATGCCGTCTGGTAGTGGGACAAGTCTGCGAGGCCTGGAAGAGCAGCCTGGAGGCCGGGGTAGCGGAGGGAAAGGTCTCCATCGGAGGCTGAGCTTGCTGCCTGCTCTCCTCCCACCTTGCCCTGCCTTCTGTCTGCTGCCAGCACCTGCCGAGGCCTCTCTATGCGCAGGCACTCGAGTGACACGTGCTGGGGCCCAAGCCATGGGTAGGCAGGGTGACGCTCAGCACATAGCTGCTTTGTATCTGGTTTCATTCAGGAAATACAAGGGGATTAATCAGCTATTGCTCAAAGAACAGTCATGCTGCAAAAATGGCTCTGGCTCTTCCTCTGGGCCAGCGGCATTCTCTGGCTGCATCTAAACCCCAGAGCCCAGCAGAGCAGAGCCAGCGGGGCTGGGGGAACTGGAGAGGGGGGTTGCTGGGAAGGGCTAGATTGGGCCAGGAGCAGGAAAGACATCTCTCCTGCTCTTCTTGAGCCTTGTCATGATCTCTCCCCACTCACCTATGAGGCCCAAGAAGGCCCCACCAGCCACTGCCCAGCTCCGAAAATCAGTGAAGAGAGCAGGGACTGAGGTGCCGATCAGCTGGCAGGAGGGGGCTGGCACGCAAAGGGCCATGTTGGGGACCAACCCCCTGTTACCCCCGCACCGCAGCCTTCCTTCAGCCTTTCCTCTCTGCTAGGTGAAGGCAGGGACCTGCACGAACCTGCGCGATCTGCCCCAAGTGCAAAACTTGTCGGCCCCCCTCTGCAAATGCTGTGCCGTGCAATTGCACTGAGGATGCTAATTGTCACTTAGCTGATCCCACTCCAGAGTAATGTGATAATGCACAGTGTCATTGTAGTCCCAGGAAAATAGTAATGTGTAAAAGCTGGATCAGCTTTCGCAACACAGGGCTCGGGGCAGTGCCAGGGCCCTGTGAGCAGGGGCAGCCCAGTAGCAGCCCAGTTCCCAATGCTGGGAATCCCCTGTGATTCAGCAGTCATTTGAAGGGGTTGCTTTGCCAGTGAGACTTCTTTCCCCCTGCCAGCATGCACCTCTGCCAAGTCTTTTCTGAAGCGATTGGTGACCGATACTCCCAACCCGGCCTTGCAAGCGATGCCGGGCTCTCGGCTCCAGGCAGGGCTGCAGCTGCATGGCGCAGGAGGTGCTTTGGGAGTACTCCAAAAATGCAAGCTGCCACCCACCCTGAGGCTCAGCGCTTGCTTTCATGAAGACTGATGGGGTACTGTTTCCCGCAGGTCTTTACAGGGATCTTCACAGCGGAGATGGTCCTGAAACTCATTGCGCTGGACCCCTATGAGTACTTCCAGCAGGGCTGGAACATCTTTGACAGCATCATCGTCACACTGAGCCTGGTGGAGCTGGGCCTGGCGAATGTGCAGGGGCTCTCCGTGCTCCGCTCTTTCCGCCTGGTAGGTGTCGTGGGGCCGAGCTGCACGTGAGGGTTGTAGAGGTGGTCACCCCTAGAGTGGAGAACAGCTCTTTCAAGTTCCCTGGCTTGGCAGTCACCAGCTTTCCCTAGGTTAAAAGATAATGCCACTGGTCAAGGTAGATGTTTAGGAGCATCGGGGTTGTGTGCCCTTCTCCGAGCAGTGGAGTGTTTAGTTTCTTCTGTCCTAACACACCAGCCCTACGAACATCTCGTCCCAGCCTCGCAGCCCTGCTGACACCTTGTGGCAGTGAAAGCCACAGGCAGCTCAATGTCTCGTCTCCGTCCTCCTTGCAGCTGAGGGTTTTCAAGCTTGCCAAGTCCTGGCCCACCCTGAACATGCTCATCAAGATCATCGGCAACTCGGTGGGTGCCCTGGGGAACCTCACGCTGGTGCTGGCCATCATCGTCTTCATCTTTGCCGTGGTGGGGATGCAGCTCTTCGGGAAGAGCTACATGGAGTGCGTGTGCAAGATCTCCTCCGACTGCACGCTGCCGCGCTGGCACATGAACGACTTCTTCCACTCCTTCCTCATCGTCTTCCGCATCCTCTGTGGGGAGTGGATCGAGACCATGTGGGACTGCATGGAGGTGGCTGGCCAGACCATGTGCCTCATTGTCTTCATGATGGTCATGGTCATCGGGAACCTCGTGGTGAGTCTCGGAGCCTGGGACAGCACCCGATGAAATGGGGGGCAAAGGCGGAGTGTGTCGCAGGGGCAGATATCTCCACCTTCAGCCCCTGCCTCTCTCTCCATGCTGTCTAGCTTAGGTCATCTACAGGGCTAGTCCCATAGGCTGAACCTTGTGGGAGCCATATAGGAGCAGAGCCAAAGGGCTAGACTTCCCTCCTGTATACCTGGTGGCCAGCGTGGGGATGCACTGTGTGCTCAGGTCTTCATAATCTAGGATAAGATGCAGCTTCTGCCTGAGGAACCTTATGCTGAAACCAGATGAGGAGTGAAAGGAGAAACTGAGGCACAAGAGGTTTGATGATGGACTTCAGGGAGATGTGGGAGTAACTTTGGGACAACGGGGAGCTCATCTTAAAACTGCCCTTTCCTCTCCACGTGGCTTTTCATGCTCTCCCGTGATGAGAGATGGAGGCACTGTTGTTTCTCTCACACCCTCAGCCTAACCCAGGGCCCACCTTTCCTCCCAGGTGCTTTCTGGAGCAGACCTTCCCCTGGAAGGAAGCTGCAGACCCCCATTATCCCCAGTCCTCGCCCTGCCAAGCCACTCTGCCTCTCTCAAGTTGGTCCAGGTGACTTCGCCAGGATGCATTACCCCTCCGCAGGTCCTTCCCCTCCTGTCCTGCAAGCCCCGTGCCATGGCAAACCCCAGCTGCGGTGGTCCTGTCCCCTGCCCGTTGGCCTCCTCGTCCTCTTGCCCTGAACCCCTGTTTACCTCCCCTCCAACCTGAGCCACTTGCTGCCCTGTGCCGCTGCCCGCGCTGCGTACGCAGGCCTGCGAGTTCCAGGCAAGCGTGAAATCCTTTCTAAACTTGGTAACCTGCTCAACTGATGGCTTTGAAGCTTGTTTTCCAGGCTGCGTGGGCCCGGCTCTCCCTCCTTAAGGAGCAGGGCAGGGGAGGGAACCGCCACGGCTTGCCGAATGGCTCCTATTACTTGCTAGGGTTGTGTAAGCCCGTTGGAATTTGCTTTGAAAAACTATCCGCCAAGGGAGCTGCTGGCATCTCCCTCCGCACGCCGGATGGCTGCTCCATCCCCAGGCCGGCGTGGCTCTTCAGCGGAGCAGGGGCAGCCAAGGGGTAAAACCCGGGCTGCCCCGTGGCTCACGTCAGGGTCCCCATTAGAGGACAAAGCTGGGATTTGGGTACTGTTCCTTGCCTAGAGCTGCTCCCACAGCTCATCCCACACACATGAAGCTTCAAACCAACCGTGACCTGAAGCAAAGAGCAGCCACCTCTACGGCTGCCTATCGCCCAGCGGCTAGCGGTGGCCACAGGGCCAGCACTGCCGTGTCTGCCTCGATCCAAAACCCCTCTGGGGCTCAGCTTTCAGCATCAGTTTCTAATGGTACCTTTAAAGGGATCCTATTTGTTTGAATCACGATGCAAAATCAGGCTGAAAATCACCTGCAAGCAGCAGAAGCATCTCCAGGATGGAGACAGCACAGGAGCTCAGGGACTGGGAAACTCAGCCAGGGCTCCCAGTCTCACCAGAAGGTCCCTGGAGACCTTCCCAGTTCTGGAGCAAGTTTTTGGAGGGGGATGATCTATCCAGACCCCAAGGGACTCTCCCGGAGGAGACGCAGGCAGCAGGATGCCTCATTTCTCAGCTGACGGGAGCAGAGGCAGCTCTCCCAGGGTTGGGGAGGTTCAGACAGCCCAGAGATTGAACCCCAGTTTTCTGGGCAAGTTTTGCAGCTCCCGCTGTGCTCTGTGCTGCTGCAAGGGGATAATTTAAAGCCCAATTCAGAGCTAGCTCTGCCTTCTTCATCCCCTCTGCCAAGGTCCCCTTCTGCATCTCAGGTACTTCCATTTCCTGGAGCATGTCCCAGACAGTCTCCTGCGTATCCTGGCTGCAGGGAGGTGTGTATTTCTCCCCCACTTCCCGTCCATTGGGATAAGGTGGTGGCCAGTCGTCCTTTACTGTTAATGACACTTTGAGCATTTCCTTTGGAGTTATTAAGGGAAGAGGGAGGAAGTCAGTCGGGTGACAAGGTAATGGACTTCTGTCCAAAAAGCCAGTGCCAACAGAAACTATTAGCTGTAATTGGTACTTAACGTAAGTATTAAACTGATGGGATACTAGGGATTTATTTAAAGATGCGATTTAAGTCATATGGTATGAGCCATGTGAAAACAGCAGTGACCTTGAATAGCAGCTAATTCCCTTCTCAGATACATGGCTGGCACAGAAAGGCACAAACATCAACAGCTGTGGGCTTGGCCCAACGGCCGGCTTTGCACAGCAAGTGCATTTCTCAGATCTGCTTCGCCAATGCTCCCGCACCGTGGAGAGAGCCTATCCCGCTCCCCTTCCCATTAGCTGCCCTGGAGTCTGGGTTTTTTGCATACAGCAGGTTGGCCCATGCCAAACATTAATGCTGAGGCTGCGGTTTGGCCCAGTGATGTTTTGGGCACTGAGGAAAGACGAGCAGAGAACCTGTGGTCAGAACAATATAGTGCGTTGAGTCTGCATCCCCTGAGCTGGCTTGCGTTGAGATGAAATTCTGCTTTCCGTGGAGCAGAGTGGTCTATGGCAGAAGAGGGATGAGGTTACGGCTGTGGCGTAGGCTGCTTCATGGCTCCAAGGTGTTGGAGACCCTCAGGAGCTTGTTGGGTGTCCAAGCTACTGGAGCTAGGAAAGTGGATAGGAGGACAAAAAGCTGGAGGTGCCTCCCCGGGAAGAGAAGAAGCTGAGCTGTGTCCCCAGGAGCAGCGGGGAGAAGTGCCGTAGGCTTGGGGAGTCCCATCTGGGGACCAGCCAGGCCAAGAGCACAAAGAAAGTGAAGGGAGGGACATGCTAAGGGACACACAGGGGAGATTGTTTGGGGAAGGCCACAGTGCAGACTGGCATGGGCGACGCTCACAAATGGACTGGCAGGTTCCCACCAGCCCCAAGTGGACTGGGGTGGCCCTGAGGGAATCACAGCCCAGGAAGGAGCAAGGAGCTGGACATGCGGCCCACATCCTCCAGGAGATGGGGTCAGTGTCTCTGTGTGCCCTGGGGGAGCAAACCTCCACGTGGTCTCCAAAGCTGGGTGGAGGGAAGAGAGTCCCCCCCAAGTGCTCAGCAAAGGGATCTTCTCCACGGCCAGCGCTGAGCCTCTGCTGCTCCAGCCTGTGGGGACCTTGTTGGTGCTGGACTTCAGCACTGGTGTTTGCTTTTGTCCCCTCCAGGTCCTGAACCTGTTCTTAGCTTTGCTGCTGAGCTCCTTCAGTGCCGATAGCCTGGCAGCTTCTGATGATGATGGAGAGATGAACAATTTGCAGATTGCTATTGGCAGAATCACCAGGGGCATCGACTTTGTAAAGAGCTCTGTCCTCATGCTACTCCGCAGGCTGTGGAAGGGGAAGAAGGGCCCAGAGGAAGAGCAAGAAGAGAGCAAGATGGACGACTCTGTGCTAAACCACGTGGACACCAGCCAGGATCCCAAGTCGGAGTACATGGACGGAGTCGCTGTGAAAGAGCATTTGTTCATGGATGAACTGGATCACATGAATTTCATTAACAACCCCAACCTGACCGTCCACGTCCCCATTGCCTCAGAGGAGTCTGACCTCTATGAGGAAGAGACGAGCACCCAGTCTGACACTGAAGATGCCAAGGTGAGAAACGAGCCGTGGCAGGGTGACAGGTGAAACCATGTTTCAGCACAAAACCTGGGGCTGACCCCCTACTGTGGTTTGGTCTGCCTGTACCTCCGGTCACACAGTACTTCCCACAGAAAGATGCTGGTTTTAGTTGCTCTTAGCTTTTCCAAAATGCAATGTTTGGTGTGTGGCATGGGCTGAACTTGGGAGTTTTAGTAAAAAATAACCTGCTATTTCCCAGCATGAGCTGGAGGGTAGAGCCGTGGTGGGGATCCAAGTTGGAGTTTGGGGTGTTTTGGATCAGGCCACAGGGTTATTGCTGATGTCAGGGGAAACCGCTGCAACCGCAGGGTTGGTGCAAGGGTCAAAGCACCCCAATTTGGGGTTAGAGATGTTAGAGAGGAATTGGATACCAGTAAAGTCGGGAAATCTGCTGATGGCACTAACATTGGATCCACTGCTAATGCCTCAGAAAGCATCTTTTGGTGGGGGGATATGAAACCAGATGGAGCTTAGCACGAGCGAATATGAAGCGATGCATTTTGGATCCAAAGCTGACGAGACAGCTGATGCCAGCACTGCTACATCAAGGCGCAGAGGGGACTGTCAAGGCTCATGGGACGGAGGCAACCGCCTTCGTGCTCCAAGACGATGACAGGGAGGCATGAGACAAGAAACCCAGGAAGATCTGAGCAGGCACAAAAATGAGCCTGATGGTCTGATGGGAAATTACCGCTTGGAACGAGGTTGCACCAAGGACTTGAGGAAATGCAGGGCAGCGGGGACACCGCAGAGAAGCAATGGAATCCGTTGGGAAAGGGAGAGGTTTTTATAAGAGTAGGGGAGCAGCTTTGGTCTGGGGGCTTATCATGACTGTCGCTGGCAAACCTGTCTGCCCAGAGGCTGAGGAGCCTTTGGGAAGCTCTGCCTCGGTCCTATCCAGGGCTTGAGGCTGTCTGCTAGGGCAGAAGGGAGTTACCCGGAATAGGTGCAGTTTGGGTGAGATGTGGGTCTTGGATGAGCTGCTGGTGCCTGGCACCGCTTCCTCACTGCTGAATCCAGCTGCATTTCAGCCCCTCTGTTTCCCTGCTCCACCTGTGCTGTTACAGCCTCTCCAAAGTGCAGTTTGCTCAGGGCAGCCTCTATTTTACAGCTGCTGTTGAGTGACTGGCTGAGATTAGGCAGGGAGCCTGGACGGGGCTGGAAAATGAACGCGGACTCTCAAAATCAAAGGCAGTTGCTGGGTTGTTCCCGCTAATGTTGCCAGCCAGGAAGTCTGAGAGTTGGCCCCACATGTTCATCCCCCCGTTCCTCCTGGTGCAAGTCCAGTTTGGTTGCACACACCCTTCAGACCGTGCCGTACCGCAGCTGGATGTGCTGCATGCAGGCAATGCTAATGCCAACGCAGCGATATCGGGGGATACGTCCAGTCTGGCTTGCAGGGACCCCCAGGCCTCGGTCTCTCACCCGCTAACACCACGATGTCCTCGCCACAGCAATGTCCTTTGCGACCTGGCTCCTGGGGGGACACGATGCTGTGCGGCTATCGGACTTCTCCCAGTGCCGGCACCAGCGCCGGCGTCGTCGGGCTCTGCTCAGCTGGCACCTGGTGGCACCCGCTCCAACACCCGGCACCCGGCTGAGATCCCGCAAGAGCGGGTTTCGAAAGCTGGTCCTGGATGTTCGGGGCATGCAGTGGGCAAACCGCCACTCTTGGGACCTCCTTGCACCCAATACGAGCTCATGCTATCGGCTGCAGTGGTTTTGGCAGCTCAAATCCGTCGGACGAGGTGCAATCCAGGGAGCTGCGCTACCAAGCAGGCCCCTGCCTGAAGGGGCAGGACAGGCGGGCACCGGGCTGGGGGGTTATCACACGAAATGACTGCCCCGTAATTAGAAATTAGGCAGCCAGTGGTGAAAGCTATGATGAGCTGAGCCTCAGGGAAGATTTCTGCGAGCTCCATGTTTTCACATGCCGTGGATTAGCTCCAGATGGAGCCAAAGCCCGGCACACTGCCTCGAGCTGGGGACACAGGGCTCTGGTGGTGACGGCAAACGCTGGGGCAGGGTGTCTCTGAACCAGCTGCTCTGGAAATGCTGATAAATGCTCACCTCCTTCCAGAGAGGCTCCTTTTTAAGGAAAAATATCTTTCCAAAGATATTTTTCAGAGTGTAACCACAGCAGCAGAAAAGACAGGACTGTGGCAGCACAACTGCCCTCCTCAAGCATCTTTGTCTCTTATGGTTGATTCATTTTTTTGCATCGCTGAGCAGCGAGGAGGTGACAGAGCAGTAATGTTGGTGTGCTTGAGTTGAGCAAAGAGTTGGTGCTGCGGCTCAGGACTCTTCCTCTGTGTGTCAGACTACCAAGAGCTCTGCCCTGGGCGTTTTGTGCCGCAGCATCCTGAGCTGCCCTGGCATCTCCTGGGAGGGGATGGCTCAGACCCTCATGCCCTGTGCAGGATAACGTCTCCCCTATGATGCTCTGGAGACCAGCACTGGTGCACTGAGGGCATGTTGGCGAGCGCTGCATGTTATGGGGGACCACGGGTGAGTGTGGGCACGTGGCGCCTGGACGCCTGTCTTCAGCTGGTGCTGCTAAGCATGGATAAAGCCATGGATCAGGGTTTTGGTGGGAATGCCCAGCCAGGCTGGAGCTCTCGTGCCAGGTGTGTGATGGAAATTGCCTTGGAAACCTGCTGGTCTCGGGCACATGCAGAGCTCCTGAGTTACATGAGCCTTCAAAGGGCCTCTTGGGCACCTCTCTCCTGAACCTCTGCTTTTGGGCTGTTTCGCCCCTGTCTTTGCAAGCTTTGTCCTGGAGGCAGATGGTCTCTGTGTGTCCTTCCTTGGGGTCACAGCTAGTTTGGCTCTATGCCTAGGCCTCCTAATCCCCGTGCTGCTCCTCTCTCCCCCCGCTGCAGCATGGCCCCGCCATGGTCCTACTGCTCCTACAAAGCCACCAGTTCGTGCCACCATGGCAGCAGTGACCTGCTCCTTAAGGCAGGACTGCCCACGGCATGCAGGGCCCCTTAAAGCAGTGTCTTCTCCTAATGATGTGATCATGATCCCTGTGGCTGCAGGCAATGACGGTGCTTCAAAATACCCCAGCCTCACCCGAGCGTCTGCCCTGAGCCAGGCTTCCTGGAGGACCAAGCAGCTCCAGGGCCATCTCCTTTATGCACTACTGAATGCACTAGCAGCCTTGGGGGAGGACTATCTCCTTTCTGTGGAAGCCAGTGCCATCCCGCATGGCCCTCAATATGAGATCCTCATCCCGGTACACTTCTCCCTATTTGCTCTCAGGTAGGATGGCAAGGTATGGGGAGCTGCTCCCTCCCCACAGGTGGTAGAAGGTCTTCTCTGAAAGCCAGAAAAGGGTGGGAAAAAATCCCAGAGGCTTGCCAAGGTTTCGCTTGTTATCAGCCCCCGAGGGCCCGCTGAGTGGTGCCTGGGAAGGCAGCCAAACGCAGCCGCGGCGTGAGGTGGAGCAGGCGAGAGCTATTTGGGATGCAGGTTTTGAACTTGGGTGAACCTCAGTCCAAAAGCTCTTCAGAGCAAGCCGAGCCAGGAGCATTTGAGATAAGTGCCAGGGTGGGAGCCTGGATTTCTGCAGGTCTAATTATACCGAAGGGGGTTGTCAGAAAGTTTGTCATGTGGGGGACGCAGGGAGGAGGAGGAGGAGGAGGTATGAAAGCAGCCTGAAATAATGGTAAAACTGGATGGGAGATGGATTCACCGTGTTGGGAGGAAAGGTGGGGTCAGGGGACCTCTTCGTCTTCTGGACTGCGCCAAAAGACGACTCCTGTGCAAGCTCCCATACCAACGGTCCTCCGAGGTTTCCAGACCCAGCAGACCAAACAGCCTTGCTCTGGCCCTCTTCCAAGAGAGCGCTTTGGTGTCTGCTTTGGCAGCCGCGTTTTCGGAGGAAAAGGGGAAGGCAACTGTGCTCAGAGCAGCCTCCAGGCGAGGGATTTGCACGGCTGGGCGGTGCGGGAGGGCTCCTGAATGCCCCCAGCGGGCTCCCTCGCTGCATCCCAACGTCACGTCAGCACCCGGGTGGATGAACCTGTCATCCTCCCATAAAACGCCAGCAGTGCTTGATATCTGATATCTCCTCATCATCCTTTTTTCATAACTGGGGCTTGTAAAGCCACTAACGGTGGCTGGTGGGAGCTGGGAGCTCGCTGCTTTTGCAAACCTCGCCCAGTACGTGCGTGGCAGGCCGCGTCTGCGCTGATATCTGCCTGCACGCCGGGACCCCGGCAAGGTTTTAGAAATGCTCTCACGCGTATGACCCTGGAGTTGGGGGGAAAACTTGAGTTTTGTGGAAACTGAGTCAAAAATGCCTCAGGTTTTGTCTTCTGTGGTAGCAAAGGAGAGCTCAGATTTGTTGTAAAAATGCATATCAAACCTGAAAATAAAGCTGGAAATCGGACATCGCCCTCCACCCTTTCTGCTGAAAAGCATCCCGTTCCCCTGACCATTTTCTAGTCTGCTGAGACACGTCCAGGGCTGGTTTCAGGACGTCACCGTTAGTCATGAAACAGAGCTTGGGGCCAACCCCTGCCATTTCCTAGCAAGGGAGAGCTCTCTCTGCATGGGCGGCCCAGGCGCGGGGTGTGACGGTGCCTGTCTGCGCCCAGCACCTGGGGACACGCTCTGAGAGACCTGCCGCGCTGCCACCCCGGCTGCTTCCGCAGGAAGGGAGTTGGGTTTCTGTTCTGCCAGCTTTCTGGTAATTGCTCATCACAGTGCGCAGGAAACCAAGGTGTGTTTTAGCCCTGGGAGGAAAGGGCTGACTTTGCACTGGCCAGAGTGTGGGGCCTTGATTGGAGCCAGCCAAAGGATAAGATAAAATGGGAACAATGCTGCTGTGTGATTGCTTCCAGGACAGAAGGTTCATCAGATCTGTTCCTCCAACCTGGAAGGTCCTGAGGTGGCCCCACGTGGGGTTCAGCCCCATGGAAAGAAAGAGGGTGCAAAGCTCCCGCCTAGGAGCAGTCCTGTGTCCACAAAGGAGAAAAGTCTGTCCCCTTCTTTGGCTCCCCTGGAGCATCCCCGGTGCCCGGTGCCTCTGGGGGCAGAGGGAGCCAGAGGATGGATGGATGGATGGAGGCACCAGCACACCGAGTGTCACGGCTGCTGCCCGGCCTGCCCTGAGGCTTCCCGTTCCCTGCCCTTTACAGAATCCCCTGTCAAGCGACAACACGTCGTCACTGTGCAGCACCGTGGACTACAAGCCCCCGCTGCCGGTGGAGGAGGAGGCGGCAGAAGAGGCCGAGGACAGCAACGAGCCCGAGGAGTGCTTCACGGAAGGTAAGGGGCCAAGCAGAGCCGGGGGAGCCGGCAGAGATTGGGGGTGGACGTGGGAAAGCCACTGCGAGCTGCCAGGCCAACCACCTGCAGTGTGACAGCACCCAGGGTCACCCAGCCCAATCTCCGAATCCTCCTGCAGCCGCTTGGGTGAGGGAGATGGTCCCCATGGGGTCCCCTCCTGCAGGCGCTTCCCCCAGCCCAGCAGGATCCTGCTCCAGCCTCTTCCCGGGGAGGGAATTAAAATAGCAATAAAAGCACGGATAGTTTCTCATTTGCGGAAGTGCTCTGGCATGGAGGTAATGCACGGCTCCCTGTCCCCAGCCTGCGTGAAGAGGTGTCCCTGCCTCTACGTCGACATCACCTCTGAGAAAGGGAAGATATGGTGGAACCTCCGGAAAACCTGCTTCGTGATCGTAGAGCACGACTGGTTTGAGACCTTCATCGTCTTCATGATCCTCCTCAGCAGCGGGGCGCTGGTAGGTCCCACTTTTCGCCCTGCCCCTTCGTCCTGTAGCAGCTCCCTGACTTGGTGGGAGCCCAGGAGCACCGGGCCTGGCAGCAGCTCCGGAGGCTCCGCACTTCGCCTGGTTGCCCCCCGTGAGAAGTGGGGCTTGCAGGGAACGTGTCTTGTGCTGCCCCAGAAGGCACAGAAGACACATTTTCAGATTCATTGCAACTGTTGCTACCTACCTTTTTGTTTGATTGGCAGCAAAATAATACAGCTTCAGGCAGAGGTTTCAGGGTTAACACCCCATTTTGTTCAGGTCTGCCAAACGTGCAGGATTGCAACAGGATCCTTGACCTCCGAGAGCCCTGGCCCTGTACAGTTAAAGCCGCCTCTCCCCAGGCTCCACCAGCAAGTGTCAATCGCTCTGGTCTGTGGGCTCGAGGGAACGAAATTCCCTGCAGCCTCTTTTCCCCCCTCTTAATCTCGCATGAGAACTAGCTGTACAATCTATTCAGTTTTATGAGGATGGGTCATCGTTTTGCCACCTCTGTAACTGGCTGTCAGGAGGTGCTTTACAAATGGTTCACTATTATTATTGTGCTGTTCAGCGCTTTCAGCCGCTGCCCGCTGTGCCCTCTCCACGCCTGGGTGTTTGTTCACACTGACCTCATTAAAAAGTGGTGTAGGAGACTATCGGCCCTCTCTGAGTGTTAGGGCTGGATATAGCTCAGCTGGATCTGTAAATCCACAGAGCTAATGGAGAGACCAGCTTCTCTGCGAGTTTGGGGGTAAACAGAGGGAAGAAGGATATGGGGCCAAATTCCAGTTTTCAGACATACTTTACGATGTATCTGATCCGCATCAAGGTCTGAAATGCGGTTTGGAGATGTCCGAGGTTGTAGCTAGCATCACTTAGCTAAAACAACTGTGCAACAGCTGGTTGCTGTGCTAGTACCTCTGCTCACTAACTTTGTGCTGCGTGGACATATCAGTGGTCCAAACTGCTAAGGGTATTTTCAAGGCTACCTGGGCATCTAAAGGTGCAGGTAGGTGTCCAGGCTTTTGACTTGTGCTCGGGCTGATGGGAATTAGATACAGCTGGATATTTGCTTCAGTGCAGCTTTACCTCGAATGCTGCTCAACAGATTCAACAGGAGATTGAAAATGAGAGTTAGATCCTGTGTTGATCACGTAAATGTCGCCTGTAGTTAGGTTCTCAACCATTCAAGCTGCCCAGCAAAACCGGGAAGATGCAGACGTGGATGTGGCCACACTGAGCCGTGCAGCAAGTCTAACGGAAGAAAGACTGTCACGTAGCTCCACTCCCTTTCCAGGCTTTTGAAGACATCCACATTGAACAGCGGCGGGTGATACGCACCATCCTGGAGTACGCTGATAAGGTCTTCTCCTACATCTTTGTCATGGAGATGTTGCTCAAGTGGGTGGCCTACGGCTTCAAGGTGTACTTCACCAATGCGTGGTGCTGGCTTGATTTCCTCATAGTTGATGTGAGTGTTTGTTAAGCACGTCCAGAGTCCTAGTTAGCCAGGGGACGGGGAAGACAGCGATAGGGTCTGCAGCAGTCTATCGCAAATCTATACTTGTATTTTAAAGGGCATTGGAGTGGCTGTGCAACAAGGGCTTTAGACACTCGTTTAGAGTAACGACGCTCCATGGGAAAGGGCCATACCTTTCCCTGGCTGCAAATTCCCTTTCCATGTTGGACATCCATGTCAAGAACAAGCCCACAATGCTGCTCTTCTAGGCCCTGCAGAGGTGTGAACTGACAAAGGGTTTCCCAAGTGCTCCATGGCACAGCAAGCCGTTCAGCCCATGCACTGCTTCTGTGTCCCATGTCACCTCCACCCTCGCACCCAAAAGGCAGGGACCTTCTTGCGCAGACTAGGAGCACAGTGGCCAAGTGGCCTGGTTGCCGGGGACCCAAGTCTCAGGGCCAGTTGCCCTTGTTCCAAGACAACACCATAACCACAGGCCTCAGGGATGTGCTGCAGAAAAGAGAAGCACAGCAGAGCAGGTAGGAGGTGCAGGGATGTGGTTCAGTTCCTTCTCATTGTTTCCAGCTGAGATACTGCTAATTCCTCGGGCTGCTCCCCCCAGGTTTCCATTATCAGCCTGACAGCGAACTGGATGGGATACTCCGAGCTGGGAGCCATCAAGTCGCTGCGGACACTGAGGGCTCTGAGACCGCTGCGAGCCCTGTCCAGATTTGAAGGCATGAGGGTAGGTGCCTCCCCCACGTGCTGCTGGGTCTGACATGGCCGTGAAACTGAGCACTATGCAGCAGAGCTGGTGCCTTGCTGATCCCTACATCAGGGATTGATCCCAGTTGGGTTTCACTGGCCTCCAGACTAGTGGGATTGACACTAAAATACCCTTGGCCCAGTTTGAGCCCACTTGGTGCTGCATGGCTGGAGAAGATTGGGGCAGTGGGATGTGAGTGTCCACCCTGATGTGCTCTCACATGCTAGTCTGGTTCCCTAGCCACATCCTCCATGGTAACCCCCTTGATCTTTGCTCTCCTTGCAGGTGGTGGTGAACGCCTTGCTGGGTGCCATCCCCTCCATCATGAACGTCCTGCTGGTCTGCCTCATCTTCTGGCTGATATTCAGCATCATGGGGGTAAACCTCTTCGCAGGGAAGTATTACCGGTGCATCAACGTCACCACAGGCGAGCTCTTTGACATCAGCGTGGTGAACAACAAAAGCGACTGCATGGCCCTTCTCTACACCAACGAGGTCAGATGGGTCAACGTCAAGGTCAACTTTGACAACGTTGGCTTGGGATATCTGTCCTTGCTACAGGTGGTACGTACAGAAAGCAGCTGCTGTCCCTCCAAGCAACACATCCTCCTGCCATGGCAGCATGAATAGCCATCAGGGCTAAGGCGAGATGCTCCCCCATATCCAGAGTGGGTCTTCTGGGCTGGGCTGCCTCTTGATGCCAAAATTGGTATTTAGCACAGACTGACAAAGGCCTTGGAGGAGTTGAGGAGGAAAGAGATAAGGTAGAAGATGAGGTGGAAAGGGTAAGCATCACCAAGGAACTGCTGCAGATGAATGTAGGTAGCTCCAAGCCTGTAGCTGCGTTAACAGTCCTCTGCACAGCACAGGACACAGGAAGGAGCAGAAGAGTTCAAAGGGAAGAAGTTTAAAGTGCTGCTATTTGAAAAAGGGATACACCATAAACAGGGGAGTCAGAGCCACGAAAGGCCTCTCAGCTTCCTAAAAACCAGAGTCTCCCATTCCCATTTTGCAACCTAATAGTTTTCCTGCAGGGAGGTGGGTTTTTCGTTTCCTGTCTCTTCCCACCCCCCTGTTTGAAAAATTGGGTGTGATGTAGTAGTAGGCTGCAAAAGTTTTGCATAAGGAAAATGATGACTGGAAAAATAGGTGTGTGTGCCCATTGCAGTGCAGTGGGCGAATGCAGGCGGGCAGAGCCGGCTCAGGGCAGCACTTCCACTGAACACAGCACAGCTGAGCAAGGCAAGCAGAAGGGGAACTGCTCACCACAGTTTTAATAAAAAAAATATAGGTGTAGGCCCTGTTATTGGCTGGTCTGGGGTTAGTCCCTTCAGATCCAGGGGAACTGGTGGTTGTTGCAGAATAGAGCATGACTTGAAGTGATTAACCAGCTATAAATTCAGCTTCCTCTTCAGCTTTGTTGTTCCATCAAATTCAGGAAACAAGATGTTCAGGCCTTTTGTTTAACAAATCAGCAGCAAGAGGCTGTAAAAGATGTAATGTGCCCCCTCCCCACCAGGATCGGGACCCATCAAATAACAGAGGCAGCAATAAAGAAGTCAGTGTTGCGCAGAGGGGGCCCAGGTCTAGTGAGCGGGAGGGAGGCAGTCGTCTCCTGGCCCAGCTCTGCTGTTAGGAAAATGCACCTTGTTTGGGGGAATAAAAAGTCTATTTGTTCTTTTGCCAGCCTGTTTTGCACTGGCATTTCTGCAAATGGCTGGTAATGTCAGTCACAGAATGGAGCACGTGTATACACACGTGTGAATGTGTGTGCACAGGTGTAAAGCCTCCGTATTTCTGTATCAGGGCATTTTTCTTGCAAATTCAGCCCATGGTCTCTCTCGTGCCCGTGTACAGCACCCTTTGCATGGGGAGGCTGCCCACAGTGCGGCAGTAAGGCCAGGCTCAGCAGGTGTGCTCAGAGCTAAACCACCGGCAGCACCAAGCCCGTGACGCGCACCTAATGTCCTCCACAGCCCTGAATGCTTCATAATGACTCTTCTTCTCTGCTGTCCCTGCAGGCGACCTTCAAAGGCTGGATGGACATCATGTATGCAGCCGTGGACTCACGTGAGGTAAGGGGATAAACAGGAATCACTTGCAAGCGGCACCTAATGTCACTCCTCTGACTGGCTCGGTTCCCCCTGGCAGGCTGGGAGCAGAGGCCTGGGGCCGAGAAGCAGCTCCGTGCAGGTTCAGCACAGGCTGGTTACGGACCCCTTGTCCGGAGCATCCCCTCTCATTCTGCCTGCCTGCATCCCACCCATGATCAGCTCAGGGCTTTGGCTAGATTGTGGGCAAAGAGTGGGGAAAGGAGGAGCAGTCCCCAATATGTTCCACCCACTGAGCTGCAAAGCCTCAAAAAGGGCGGTCCGTTGTGCCTCTTTGGGGGCGTCCTGCCACCCATGTCACTGTCACCCTCAGCCGCCATCCCAGCGGCACCCTCTGCCCTGACACCTGGCTCCAGCTCAGGCTGACCTTGCTCCTCTTGGCTTCAGCTTCGTGGCCCAAAATCCCCGCTCTGCCGCTGCATCTCTGCACCCGAGGGCTTGCTCTTTGCCCTGCTGCGGGCGATGCCTTCCACGCGCCCTTTCCACTCGGAGAGCTTATCCAGGCCAGGAGAAAGTGCCTGGCTTGCCCTGAGCAGCAAAGTGGCTTCCAGGAGGATGTTCCAGGGAGAAAAAAGGTGGGGAGGGTGATGGGAAAGGTATTTGGAGGAGTCTTATGCGGATGCTGTTTCTAACGCGATCCCTGCCGCGATGTGTTCCCAGAGCCGCCTGCACGTGTGCACACACGGACACGAGCCAGTTCGGCAGGAAGAACGTCCCAGCGTTTGCTGACGAAACAAAGCAAACTTGTCCGTGTCCTGCTCGGGGGCGTCAGCCACGCACCACGTAGGCCTGAATGTAATGTTTTCATGGCCTTTTTTTAGCTTCAGAAACAGCAGCTCTGCTCGCCCCAGCTGCAGCTGCCAGCGCTCTGCTGGTAGCGGAGGAGCCGTTTCCAGCTCCTTGTGAAAACGGCTTAGGAAGCCGGGTGTGACACCTTGAGATGTCTTAACTCAAATATGGAGCAGAACTAAATCCCTTGAGATGAGTGTTTTCTGAGGTTACCAGGCTGTGCCACCCATGGGTGGTGGTGTGGTACGAATTAAACTGTTTTTCTTCTTCCCCTCTTGGCTGTATTTCAGCCTTGCCAAGAGCATCTTTTCTTTCCCAGTAGCACATGCTTTGGAAGCAGGGTCCAGCCATCCCTGTCCCCTTGCCCCAGCTGGTGTCCCACAGATGGCCCTTGCTCCCGCAGGGCCTGCTCAGCCCGCACAGCGCTTGCCAAAGCGTTTGGGGCACCCACCTCCCGGCTCTGTCCAGACCTGGTGACCCTTGTCCAGGGGCTTGGGGACACGCTTCTCAGACAGGGATGATCTCATGGTCTTGTCTCCTGTTTCCCATCTCACTTGGTCAGATTGAAGAGCAGCCAATGTATGAGATCAACCTCTATATGTACATCTACTTCGTCATCTTCATCATCTTTGGCGCTTTCTTCACTTTGAACCTCTTCATTGGTGTCATCATTGACAACTTCAATCAGCAGAAGAAAAAGATAAGTATTTCCTGGGCCCTGGCTCCCACAGCTCCTGCTGCCTTTCAGGGCGCTGGTCCGGGACAGAGGGATACAGCTCGCTAGGATGAGGTAATGGGATGAGAAGGTCCAAGGCCACGTCGTCTGGGTCCAGACAGACCCCGGGGTCTCTCTGCAGTCTGCGCCCTGAGTCGTTGCATCGATATGTGGCTTCCCACAGAGTGAACGAGTCAGGGCAGCTGGACAGATAGCACACAGGGCTCGTGTCCTGGCTGTTACAGAGGCAGAGGAACAGCGTGTGTGCAGGGGCGGAAGCGAGAGGGGCCCTCTTTTCTCTTGTCTGTGCCACAGCAGTGGTGGCTGCTTGCCGCTGCTGCTGCTCTCTGCCAAAGCGCCCTGGGAAAGTCCGATGGGCAGAGCCAGGGTCTGTGGAGGTGCGTGGTGTGGGAGCAGACTGACTGGCTGGCCCCATGTTCACTGAGGGCTTGAGGTCACTTCCCACTCCCAGGATGCTCCCAGAGGAGAGCTTTATTTTCTTTTTTTCCCCATTCCCCCTCAGGACTTTCTCATGATTTTTCTATGCATTGGAGAGAGACTGAACTTCTGCTTTTAAGCGAGCAGCACAGGATTAATACGCCTTGATTGCGGGAGGGGGAAGTAGGTGGACAGTGGGTGACCTTGAACGGAGCAATCTTTGGGCAGAGCAAGCTCTGAACCCTGCTGAGATGCTGCCTCACTCCCGGTGGGAGCCAGGGTGGGACTTGGCAGTGCAGACAAGCCAGAAGCTGGGGCAAACCCTATGCAGGACATGGGATGCCACAGATGCAGTCAGCAGGCACTGCCATGGGGCTGCACCTCACCTCTGCAGGAGGAAACCACAGTGCAGTGCTCTGGTTCGCACCCGTGGGGTGCTGTGAGCCAGGGGAAGGGAGGCAGAAAAGGGCAAGTGGGGAGAAAGGAGGCTTCACTAAATCAGCCCTGCTAGCAAGCTTGGTAGGAGCACGGCTGGAGATGCTTGGTAGGAAGAGGTGAGTTCCCAAGACTAACAGTGGCAATTCCTTTTATACCTTGGAGGGAAAGACATCTTCATGACAGAAGAGCAGAAGAAATATTATAATGCCATGAAGAAGCTCGGCTCCAAAAAACCCCAGAAGCCCATCCCCAGGCCCTCGGTATGTTGGGTTAATCACCCTTGAGTGCTGCAGGGAGGGAGCACTTTAAGCTACCAACTGTCCCAAGGCACATGAGAAGGGTCAAGGGAAGGGCATTTGCCTGTGCAAGGAGCCAAATCCTGGCTCCCCATCCCTACTCTTCAGACAGGACCTTGCTAAGAGCTGGGGCTTCAGAAGAGGCCAGTGCATCAGGCAGCCTCCTTTGGATCTGCTCTTCAGCCCTGGGTCTGCTAGCAGGGGCAAGTGGGGTATCCCTTTTGCAAGGATTGGCATGCGAGATTTTCTCCTAGCTTTGCTCTCATCTCCTCTCTCAAAGGGAGTTAGACTCAGGGAAATGTTGGCTTTAAACACTCCTAGAAGAGAAACTGTTCCAGATAACGCGTACACAACTGTGACTTGGGCTTGGTTTTAATAGCCCAGCTCAAATGAGGCTTTTTCCCATGCATTTATTTTTGCCCTGACGCATTAGCTGTGAATATACTTACAAAGCAAATGGACCTTGAGCCCATACCTCTTGGCTATGTTGTTACAGCACCTGAGCCAGCTGGACTCCATGCTGGGCATCCTCCTTCCATAGCCAGGGCTCACAGTGCCTGGGTCCGTGACACCTGTGCCCTGGCCGCAACCCTGACAGTTCCTGCACTCTCTTAAACATGGTTCCTTCTTCTCTTTCTGTTGTGTCTTTGTTTTGTGTGTCTGTCACGTGTTCCCACCTCACCCCTGGTTCTCCAACATCACCCGCGTGGCCCTTACGACAGAACAAATTTCAAGGCATGGTGTTTGACTTTGTTACCAAGCAAGTGTTTGACATAACCATCATGATCCTGATTTGTCTTAACATGATAACTATGATGGTCGAAACAGACGATCAAAGTGAACTCAAAACAGATGTCCTCTACAAGGTTAACCTGGTCTTCATCGTCATCTTCACTGGGGAATGTGTGCTCAAAATGTTTGCCTTGCGCTACTACTATTTCACTATCGGTTGGAACATCTTTGACTTCGTGGTGGTCATCCTCTCCATTGTAGGTAAGCCCTGTTGGCTCCACCAGCCCAGTTCCCATTCCCCAGGGGCCCCACTGGCTAGCAAAGAGTAGAAGAAGTCTGGCTGATCCCCTGTGACTAAGCCATCACCCACCACCCCCTTAAGGGCACCCTCTGAGCAGGGCCAAGCTGACAGGACCCCCAGGACAAGACGGATGCAAGGCCACCCTGTGACACTTGGGCAGGATGAGGGGCTGGGGACATGTCCTACTTTCCCTGGGCACGGGGCTCCCCTCATCTCCCACATTGCCGGGCTGTGCTGCTGAAAGAGGGCAGCTGATGTTTGACCTTCAGGTGCGTGCTCAGCGGCATTTTTGGATGTGCTCCTTTCACCACCGGAGGAGCAAGGAGAGCTGTGTGCTGCTCAGGCTGGCCTTATCCCCACCGCATCCACTGGCAGACAGGGCAGTGCTCTCCTGGTGTGATCGATGGTCAAACCAATCCTTCTCCCTGTGAACTGCTGACTAGCAGACACTCTGCAACCCCGTGGGGGTGGCAGTCTGGTTCTAGCGTCCCAGTGCAGGACACAGGGAGCCCTGGGGTTTGCTCAGCACCATTTCCTCACCTCTGTCTTCACTTCAACATTTGGCACCGGCAGTGGTCAGAGACAGGGAATAGCTGCACCTTGCCTGCCTTTGTCAGCTGCAGAGCAAGGCAAACTCACCACTTCTTAATGCTTTGACAGGTATCGTGCTCTCGGACATCATAGAGAAATATTTTGTATCACCCACCCTCTTCAGGGTCATCAGGCTGGCGAGGATTGGCCGTGTCCTCCGGCTGATTCGAGGGGCGAAAGGCATCCGGACTCTCTTGTTCGCTCTGATGATGTCCCTGCCCGCCCTGTTCAACATTGGCCTCTTGCTTTTCCTTGTGATGTTCATCTACTCCATCTTCGGGATGTCCAACTTCGCCTATGTAAAGAAGGAGGCAGGGATTGACGACATCTTCAACTTCGAAACTTTAGGGAACAGCATCATCTGCCTGTTCCAGATCACCACATCAGCCGGATGGGATGGTCTCCTTAGCCCGATCCTGAACAGTGGCCCCCCCGACTGTGACCCAGACCTGGAAAACCCTGGCAGTTCAGTAAAAGGGGACTGTGGCAATCCCTCCATGGGCATCTTCTTTTTCTGCAGCTACATCATCATTTCCTTTCTTATCGTGGTGAACATGTATATCGCCATCATCCTGGAGAACTTCAACGTGGCCACAGAGGAAAGCAGCGAGCCCCTCTGTGAAGATGATTTTGAAATGTTCTATGAAATTTGGGAGAAGTTTGACCCAGATGCTACCCAGTTCATTGCGTACAGCACCTTGTCTGACTTTGTAGACACCTTACAGGAGCCGCTCAGAATTCCCAAGCCAAACAAGATCAAACTAATCACCATGGATCTACCGATGGTTGCTGGGGACAAAATCCACTGTCTGGATATCCTCTTTGCCCTGACTAAGGAAGTGCTGGGAGACTCGGGAGAGATGGATGCCTTGAAGGACACCATGGAGGAGAAGTTTATGGCTGCAAACCCTTCTAAGGTTTCCTATGAACCCATCACTACCACTCTGAAAAGGAAACACGAGGAAGTGTGTGCCACAAAAATCCAAAGAGCTTTCCGGAGGTACCTCCTGAGGCGCTCGGTGAAGCAGGCCTCCTACATGTACAGGCACAGCAAAGATGAGGATGCCCTGAAAGAGGAAGCGCCTGAGAAAGAAGGCCTGATTGCAACCAAAATGAATGAGATGTATGGGAACAGCGGGACAGACGCAGAGACAGCCCCTGCCTTTAGTCTCGCACCTGTTCCAGGCTCAGAGACTCAACATGCTCCTGGTGAAGCAAAGAAACGGGAGAAGGAACGTGTTGTGAAAGAGTCGCTGGTATAACAGAAAGCGTTTTCCAGCTCTCATCATCAAGAAGCCTGAAAAGACTCCATTTGTGTGTCTCCTTCAAGAACTCTTCCGTATCCAGATCAATAGATCTTAGATATTGAGCTGATTTCAGATATTTCAAGTATACACCTTCACTTTTGAAGCAGGATCTCTTAATGATCCTGTTTCTTATAGTTCACTGCACTTGCGAAGAATTTAATATTTTTCTTATGAGATTTAAATGTGAAATCTGTCTATTGCTGGTGAAAGAGAAATATTTTAGTTTTGAAATGATCTAGTCGTGGTAACTATATTTTTCAGACATTAATGAATGACTGTCCTTTTATTTAAAGTAATTATTTATTAATATTATTTCACATTTAAGAAAGTTTTCTGCATATTATTCTTCCAGAGTGCATCCAGGTAGCCAGTGAAAGATGAGCCAAATGAGATAATATTAAGAATAATTACAGAAATGACAAGGTTTTGTGAACAAAAATCTCCAATGTCTTAAAGTAGCACTTTTCTTTTGAATATTTGAATAAGCTTTAAGGATTTTTGTTATATACAAAGAAAGTGCAATTATGTCTTAAAGATTTGTTTGCATAGCCAAAACAAAGCATCTGCAGATATGTTCTCAGGGTTGAATATGAGTTTTTAAAGGTCTCTGAATACGCATTGAAATCGTAAACCATTCAGATCTCTACGGTACAAATGCAAGCTGTATTTATATTCATGCTTCTCTTCTGTTTTCCCGTTTCATCTAGATTATACAGCAGGAAAGCAGTGGGCAAAAATAGTGCTTGGAGAGCATCCTCCAAGAGTTCCCAGTCCCCGTAGCAAAACTGCCTCTAGCGTTTCTTCGAGCCCCATAACAAGCAGAAATCTCCTGTTGAAGCACTCCTGGCTACTGTTAGTTGACAGGATGCATCCCCGGGGATCGGCGCAAGCCTTTAAACAACATTTTGTAGCGAGCTGCTTCGACAGGTACCCTTAAATCCCATCTGCCGCCGAGAGTCGGGATCCTTGCCCAAAGCAACAGGGCTCCCGAGGAGGGGGGTTGTACTGAGCCGCGTCTTGCTCCACGTTGCCTTGCTCAGAGCGGTGTTGTCCGAGGCCACGTCGCATCGTAAAGTCTGGTCTGAGTCGCAGCGGCGTTGGTTTTGGCACATCTGGCACATCTGGGAGTGCAGGGGTGGGGAGGGCGCGCGCGGTTCTGGAGACGTCGCTGTGCGGGGTGGCACGTGCTGAGGTGTCTGCAGAGCTGGGGCCACGGGCAAAGCCCGGGGGCTTGGGGCTGGCCGGCTGCAGGCAGACCCTTGTCGGGAAAGGTCCGGGCAGAGAAGAGTGTGCCGGAGGAAGGGTTTTATCCACCATTTATATGGGTGGCCAAAAGGAAAGTAAATTGGGAAAACAGGGAGATGGCCCAGAGTTCAGACAAGTTTCATTTCTGGACCATCATCTTTCTTAAAAGGGGAAAAACACTTGAGATCAAAAGAAACATGAACCAAAAAACTTTTTCCGGTTAAAACAAGGGCTACTTTTTGAAGCCAGTGGGTCTGTCGTTTCTTTTCTTGGGCAGATTTTGGCTCCAAGCTGTTAGGATGTCTCATGTTCGTGTTGGCCAGGAGCGGTGCTAAGCTTGTTTGAGTCCGTATGCTTTCGGCCAGGCAGCAGGGTCGTTCTGCTCGTCGTGTAATGCTGTGTTGCGCTTTCATTTCGATGTGCGTAGGGTGACGCTCCCTGGAATAGGAGCCTGAGCTATTTACTGTGTGACTTGATGCTTTAAATTGTGTTTACACGGGAAGCATCCATGGCACAGTGGTTTCCAGCCTGGACTGTGGTTAACAACCAATGCTGCTTGTACATACGTGTTGTCGGTGATGGAAAAAAAATGCCAAAGAGCAGAATTCATTTGAGCTAAAGCCATTTTTCTTTGTACATTTCTTAAAATAAATGACTATAAATGATCTATTATTACATTACTGAATGTGTTGGTATGTGTTAGAGGAAGAAATGTTTTTGCTACCCCTGGGAAGGCCAAGCCTGTGGGAAAGCACCTACCCCCTGCTAAAGGTCCCTTCCCTTTGCTCCAAGCCAGGGCAGGGGAGCTGCTGTGAGCTGCCTTGTCTGGAAATCTGCCGTCCTCAGCGGGACCCACAGCAGAGCTGCAAGGTTGGGGAGAAGCTGGGATAGCCCATCTTCCAGGAGAGACCCCGGGGCTGAAAGCTCCCCCAGCACCTTCAGCCCAACCAGAGCCTCTGTGCTGCTGGCGAATGTCTCCTACGAGGTCCGCGGGCTCCTACGAGGTCCACGGGCTCCTCGGGGTCCCTCACCGACCTGCAGCAAGGAGCCTCGATGTCTCCAGAGGCTGCAGGAGATGCTAGGGCAGGTTCAGCCACGGAGGAAGAGGGCTGGGTCCGAGCGGCCACGCAGGAGCCCTTCAGAGCTGGAAGGAGAAGGCAGCAAAGGGCGTTTCTGTGTCAAGGGGAGGCCAGAGCCACCTCCAGCACCCACCTGCATCCCAGAGGACCACAGCAGGGCCCCGCTGCTGTGTTTTCTCTCTCCCTGGAACAGCGTGTCCCGGGGCTTCATGTAATTCAAGTTGAGAGTATCGCTGCTCCGGAGCAGCGGTGTGCTGGGGAAGGAGGTGGCACGACCCTGCGTCCTCCTGCAGCTGCGGAAAGGACAGCGGTGAAACCCAAGCCCTGATGAATAGGGATGGGCTGGCAAGGACACAGCTGCCTGGCAGCTGGCTGCTCCATCTCCGAGCGGCCGTCTCTCCCCGCACTGCGCTGCGGGAACGGGGAGCTACCGGGTGCTGCCGGCTGCAACGTGGCCCCAGCAATAACCCCAAGGGAAGAGGTGTGGGGACATGGGGACGCTGCCCACTGGACCCTCCCCACGAGATCATCGTGTTTCCCGAATACTCCATGCTGGGTAAGAGACGGGCTTGCACAGGGGCCTCTGAGGGGAAAACAGGACCATCTTGCCAGACCTCCTAAACGGGGTCTGCACCCGTTAGCAGGTGCTAAGGAGCCGGCAGGCAGAGCGGGATAGATTTGTCTGCTTTAGTGTGTGCCATGCTCCCAGCTTTACCCCACAAGGCTCCACAGGGCTTTCCAGGGTGTCTCCAGCCCTGTGCTGGTTCCTGGCTTGTTATTTCTGAGCTATATCATCAGAGGGTCAGCAGGAGAGCCACAAGCCGTTGAGGGACCCCATCGGGCTGCCCTTCCAGTGCAGGCCTGCAAAGATACCTGCAGGGCAGCAGACAGCAATCTCCGTCTTGCCCATCTCAGGTGAAGCTGGATCCAACCCCAGGGGTTCCTAAAATCCCTGCTGGGCATCCCCCACCACTTCAGCCTTGCCAAGAGGCCGTGGCCAAGCCACACCAGGCTGGGCTGGTGACACAGGCAGCCCACGCTGGCTTTTCCTCAGCAAGGTCGGGGGTGCTAGGAGCATCAGGGACTCAGCAGCGCAGTCCCCGGGGGCAGAGGAGGCCCATGTCCAAGCTATCTTCACTGTCCAGCAACGGCCAACTCCATCGCTAGCAGGGCAGAGCCCAAAGCACGCACAGGGATGCATCTCCAGGCTGTGGTTACACCTCCTGACTGCCGCGTAGCTGCACCGCGTGGTTGTCCACGCTCACCGTGTTGTGCCGCTGTACAGCACCTTGCACAGAACGACCTGCCCAAGACCAGGACGCGAGCTGGCTGCATGTAAATACAGACGCCTGCTCCACCGGGAAGAGCCACCGCTCCCATCTCTGCTCTTTCTCTCCTGAGGCCACTTTTGCTCCGGGAACCTCTATTTCAGGTCCTTCTTGCTTCACATCCCCTTTCAGACAAGGTGAGACTCGCACCACAGCCGCCGGGTACTCAGAGCCTGCAAAAAAAAATCTGCAGAAGGTTGAAGGTTTGGGGAGGCCCCAAGCAAAGAAACCTGGGCTCTGGGGACCATCGTGGCTGGCAAAAGTACCCAAAGGTGTTTTTCTCACATGGAGTTACAGTTCGGTGCTCGCAAACAGGCTGTGAAGTGCAGGGGGAGGTGTGCTGTGGCACGGCTTGCAGAGAAACCGTATTTCTGTGTCAGCGTGGAAGGGGACACAGCGCAGCTCTGAGCGCCCCTTTGTGCTTCCACAGGTGGTGGCCGTCTCCAAAGGACCCAAGGAGAAAGGTCTCCGTGACAGCAAAACGGCATGTGCAGAGGGACCAGGCACGGCTGGCATCCAGGGAGGTAAGACTCGCATTTTGACCATCTCTCATCTTGTCTGGTTTTCACCCAGCAAGACCCTTCTTGGACTGGCACTGCCGGGACGCTCCAGGACACGGTGAGCTGTAGCACGGGACGCAAGACGGGGCACCAAGCTCTGCTGCAGCCCACGGTGAGCAAAGAGCAGGCAAAGTCCTGCCCCACGTGCCCTCTCCCTACCCAAACCATGCCCAGCTCTTGCTGCGCTTCACGCACTGCTGGGGCTCTGACAACTGGGCCAGCGTCACCCCCTGCTCGCTGGCCAAAGAGCCGAGCGTTTCTCATCGCCTGCAACGGACACCCCATGGTCCAGCCCTGCCTTGCCGGGGGGGGCAACGTTCTCTGCCCCACACTGGGAGGTGGCAATGCCAGAAGTAGCACCCAGGTCCCCTGGCACTGCCCTGTCCTCAGCGGCCCCCTCTAACGCGGCGGGGGCAGCGGGCTCTGCATCGCTGAGGGTTTAGCAGCCAGGCTCGTCTCCGAGTCGCAGGCACAAACCGTGGTCACCCGCAGCAGCCTTCGCCGGACAACGCTGCCACGATGAGCGCGGCCCGGAGACGCGAGGCCGCACATCTTCGCGCGCCGCTGCCAAGCCCCGGAGGCAGTGGCACGCGCAAGCTCGGCCCACCCCAGCGTCTGCGCTGCATTCAAAACCGGGCCCCGGGGAAAGTCCCGCTGAGCCCGATTTACATGAGCAGGAAAGGGGCCGTCTTGCAAAGCGGCAGCTTTGCCATTTTTAGTCGCGGAGGCCAGGCTGGTGGGGGCAGCCGCTGTGTTTTGCAGAACTGGGGACTGGATGTTTCCCTGCCCTTTGCAGTGAAATATGGCTGCTGTTTTGAAGAGGCTCTGGGTGCTCCAGGCGAACCTCTGGCTGATAGCCCTGGTTACAGGTAGGCATCAAATCTGGGCTTTGTGTTTAGAGAGGGTCTAGGAGCTGCAAAAGCAAGGAAACATGCACCAAGGGGATCGGCCAGCGTGTGTCTGGGCCTGGTTTAGTGCAATAGGAGACTTCATTCAGGACTGGCCTTAAATGAATTATTTTCAAGCTTTGCAGTCCCCACTCTGTCCTGCTTTTTGCACAAAAAAAGCCTCAGGCTCAGCAGAGCCCAGCAAGCCAGGGGTGGCCCACATAGGCCGGGTCTGAAGCATGGCTCAGGCTTAGGGGAGTGTGCCGTGCCGTTCCCCTTGGTGTGAGGGAGGTGGAAAGTGTCACGGGACGCAGCAGTGTCACCCGGACAACACGGGAGACCTCCCAGCAGAGCTGCGTGCCGGGCTGGTCACGGCCGGCCGGCCAGTGCGGGAGCTGGAGATCCCAGTACTGAACTGGTGTGGGGCTTCATGGCTGTGGATACAGGTGGAAGAAAAAAGGATTTTACCATTTGTTGCTCTCTGAGGCCCGAGGATGGGCGTGAGATGGAGCTGGCCGGGGCCGGCACATTGCTGGGGCCGGGGCTGAACCGCGTCCCGTTGCTCACCGGGGTTCAGCGCCCGGGAGCCGCGGAGACGTGGGAGCGGAGAGGCTTTCGGGGCGCTTTGGGAGCACCGAGGCAGGGCAGCCGAGCGCCCTGAGCAGCGCCTGCCCCAGCCCGGCTCGTCAGCTGAGACGGGGACGGCTGTGACGTTCGCACACCCACGGGGCAGCTGGGCCCGAACCGCGGGGGAAGCTGGTCCTGGGGTGACGAAGGTGCCCAAGGCCGGTTACGCAGGCGAAGCACCAGTTCCCTGTGCAGCCCCGTGGAGAAACAGCGGTTTAAACCCACGTCCCAGCTCGTGTCCCAGCTCCTGTCGCTTTGCTTCCGTGCCCTGATCCGAGGTCCTGGTCCTGGCTCGCTGGAGCCGCTGGCTCACGGGGTTATGTCACAGGTCTCGCCGTGCTGGACCTGCCCCTGCGGCCTGCGCTGGGGGCTTCGAGGGAGGCCGGGGCAAGCTCAGGACTTCTGCTGCTGGCCGGTGTCTAGCTCTTGCGGTTGCAATGGGAAGTTTGGCTCTGGGGGGCTGCAAGGTGAGAAACCAGCCTAGTAGTTCATTTAGGAACACCAGCAAAACCCAGAGGGCAAATCCTGCCGTGCTGATCCGCGCTAGCCCTGCGCCAGGATGAAGTGCATCTCTGCATCTCGGAAAAAGTGAAATAAAGCTGGAGAGATGCGCAAGGACGGGAGAGTTCGTCTGCAGAGAGGCAGATGCTGGAGGAGATGGACAGGGCCTGGAAAGCAGAGCGGCCCGGTCCTGGGAGAGGCTCTGGGGCAGCGAGGGGAGTCCGTGGCTGAGCCAGGACATCCCCGTGGGCTGCCGTTTGGGGTAGGGAGATCTGCACCAGGGTCCCAGGGCTCTGAGCAAAGCTTGGGCTTGGCAACCGAACAACAGCTTCTTCTGGGGACTTGTGCAGAAGCCCCAACACGCTGGGATGTGGCGTAGCCCCCACCTCGGTGCCAGAGCCCCCCGCGGCGGGGTTCAGCTGGTGTTCGTCAAACGGACAGGGCTGGGCACTGAAGCGGTGCAGTAAACAGAGCTGGTGCTTCCGGCCCAGCTGCAGCGGGAGGAAACGAGGCGCCCAAACCACGGGGCACAGGAGCTGCAGCCGGGGCCCCGCGCAGCCTGCGAGGGGCCGGTGAGCCGGGGGCTCTCGGTGCTCGCCCCGGTTGCTGCACTGCGCTGCAGGACCAAGTCCCACGTGGGCACCCAGCCCTTGCCCCGTGGGAGCAGGTCCCCGAGGTGAAAAGCCCTCCTGGGCATCAAGCCACCAAAATCCCAGGGAAGCCCCAGCAGGGAAAGTGTTTCTTGTTCGTTCAGATGAGAAAATGGAGACTAAATAAAGAGGCCTGGCCTGCGTCCAAAAGGGGCAGGTGACCTCCAGGTGGGCCCAGATGGGCTGAGATCTCCCTCCCTTTGGCCATGGAAGACTGCAGTTGAGGTGCTGCCTCTTCCCAGGGGCTTTAAACCTGCCGCCCGCATGATAAGGCAGCCCAGTTTTATATCAGCCCCACTGCACAGCAAGTAAATATTCACATGGAGAGCTTGTGGGTGACTCTCTGGCTGAGGGGTTGGAGCATGCGCTTGCAAGTGGGGGACTAGGACTCCTGCTCCAGAGGATGCTGAAGTCTTTTCTTTTTCCATGCAATGGGAATGGGCGCAGGAACTGGCCATCCATGTCCTCACTCAGAGGGGGAAATGTCCAAGTCACCAAACTACAGACAGTTTCATACCTCAGCCTCCTCTCTGACCCAGGAAATACTCCGTGATGTTGTGATGGAGCCCCAGAGTCTGCCTAGACCCTTTCTGCAAGGTTTAATTGGAACATCGGCCAGAAAGCAGCCCTGTTCGGTTAGAAAAAATTCAGGAGCTGGGATGGAGAGAGAAGGGTTTGTACCCAAATCACACTGCGCTGTGTCCTTGCTGGTAGGCCCTCTCCTCTGCGGGGTGGCTCAGGTTGGGATGCTCCCCAGGAAGGTTCGACCTTGCTCCTTCCAGACACAGCAAGCAGTCAACCCCGTGCCATGCTGCCCCAGCACTGTCCATCATGCATGAGACGTGGAGACTTGCTTCTCCTAGGTCAGCACCCAAAATAGTCTGGTCCCTCGGAGGTGGGGTTTGGCTTGTTCTTGCAAGAGAAGGCAGCCAAGCCATCGAGCTGCAGCTTCCCAGGCTTTGGGGAACAAGGGACAGAGGCCCCAAACCCCCAGCTGGGTGGAGGATGAGGGTGAGGAAGGATGGAAGAGCATTGAGGCTGAGTCCTGACACTGCTGTGCGTTTGGTTGGGGGTTTCGAAGCTGCTCCTGAGTTGTGCTGGGTTTCATAGAGATGGAGCCTGTGTTCAGAGCCTATGTTGGCTACAAAGGGCCCACAGCGCACACCATCCCATGTGGGACATCCTGCACAAGCTCACTCTGCATGAGCTCGTGACTGCTATTTCAGGCCTCTTTTCCTGTCTTGCAGGTGGGATCTCAGCAGCCGAAAACAGCACCGGGAACAACACAAGTGAGTAACATCTCGGGTCCCTCAGGCTCTTCCCTATGCATGTCCCCAGGGCCCCTTCCCATCCCCGCTGGCTGCACCACAAAGGCACCGGTCCCCTGCAGAGCTAGAGACATCCCCATCACCATGGCTCTTCCCCAGTATCTCACAAAGCTTGGATGTGCCGAGCCATGGGACCAGCAGCAACTCAGGGACTTCTCCTATCCCACCTCTGCTCAGACATGTCACACAGGGACCATCAGGAGCCATGACGTCTTGTCAGACTGTGTCACGGCCCTGACCATAAACCACGTGCCTAATTCTTCCACCTACTTCATGCTAAAATTGTTGGCAGAGTGTTTACCCCAAGCATTGTGTTAACTGGGCAAACCTTTAAAACTGTGCTTGACTATGCTGGGGAGAATCCCAGGCTGTGATCTCCTTGGCGGTATTTCCCCAGCCCTGTGTCTAGCTCTCCTTCTGCAAAGCAGGATCAGTTTTGGCTTCCCCAAGAACCCAAATAATTTTCCTTCGTGCCTGCAGAAGGGTTGCAATCGATTCATGCACACGCAGTTTGTGCCATTCCCATCTTCAAGGCATTAATCACGAATTCTGCAAACCAAGTTCAGCTCTGGGAGCAAAATAAGCAAAATACAGGCAAAAGCACAAAATACAGCAAAAATACCAACTATAACACAATACAAAAATGTGCTAGTGATGAGGAGAAAAGCCAGCTGAAGACGCAGATCTGTGTTTGCAAAGGCTTCATAGTGTGTATCAGCTCCCATAACTCCATGACAGGCGGCACTTTTGGACCTAAGCTGGGACTAACAAGATAAACTGAACTCCATGGGGTTTTGCTTCTAATGCTTTTAAATGCTTGGGCTCTGGGGCCTGGTTCATGTCCTACAAGGTGGCAGGAGAGTTATTAGCAGAGGCTTTTGCATGAAGCGGTAAGCTGCTTACGGCTGCTGATTTAGAGAGCTGATCTCAACCGTACAGAACACATCCATTTTATCACTCATGTTTTAATTATGGAAACCAAAAATAATGCAAGAAAATCAAGTCTGGCAGCTAAATTAGCAGCTGGAATGAAGTTGTGTTTTAGAGGAAAGCCCCAATTATGATGAATGTATAAAGGCAACTACCAATTTTGAGCATGTGCAAGTGACTATTAAAGGCCACAGAACTGTGTCTGGAAACCAAGATGTCATCTGTGAAGGGATCCTGAGTAAATAGCAAATTAATACATTTCTTTATCACTTTAGGAGGGCAGCTGCTAATTGTACATAGGCAGGAGTGGGAGCAGCCAAAAAATATCCCAGGTTGGGAGCGGGCAAAATATATCCCAGGGAAGCCATTTCCACAGAAAATCGGAGTTTCCGCCAAGGAATATTTTCACAAAAAGTCTCTGATAGCCACTGCAAATGCTGCTGCTTCATCGAAACAAAGCCAAACACTCCAAAGAAGCATAATCCATTAAAATGGAAAGCTCTTGAGTCGGAGGATGCTGGGGGTGTCTCGTGGGAGCTGTGGTTTCTCCATTTCCCTGGTGGAGCCACGTCCTCCCTGGGGTGCCGGGACCCCACACTCAAGCGCCCAGCCCGGTGTTTGCTGGCATTAATCGCAAGAGAAGAGCAAGTTCTTCTCTTCCCAGGTCACGTTGGTTGAGGGGTGCCCCAGGGAGGGCCGTGCTTGGGTGGGGAGCGAGCTGCGAGCACCCTTCTCCCCCAGCAGGCACGGCGTGCCCCAAGTCCCGCCAGCACCCACGCTACGTGGCGGCCAAGAGGAACATGCCCGTCCACTTCATCTGCTACTCCCCCGAGCCTCAGCACATGCAGTGGTACAAGATGGTGGAGGGCAACAACCACCTCTACGAGCTGGATGGCATCACCTCCCGCTTCAGCGTAGAGCGGAAAGACAACTTCATCAACTTGACCATCTTCAGGATAACCTACGAGGACAACGGCATCTACGTGTGCGACAGTAAAAACCTCACGGAGGAGAACAAGCAGGCGCATGCGTGCGGGACCGAGCTCAGAGTCGTGGGTGAGTGAGAGCACCCCATATGCCCTGCTGACCTCCGCACGTCCTCCAACCCCTGCACACCGCAGGAGATGCTCTTTCTCCACATGCACCTCTCACTTTTCCCACTCCACATGAGCACCATGTCATGCCCATGTGCATCTACCTCTCCCCGATGCCTGTGAGATTCCTTTGGATACACATTTGGATGCCCCACGGCACTACAGTCGCTTCTTTGCCTGCTGCCAGCCAAGCAAGCAGCCAGATAACCCCCCTGCTTTGCCATGGCTCCTCTGTGCCACATAAACACACCCCAGGGACCGCATTTTCCTGATAAATGACATTCTGCTCCTCCTGGTCAATGATGGGTCCTGCCCAGGACGTCTCATCCTGGTGCTAGTCCCTGATGCCAGTCCCAGCAGGTTTCTGCAGTTCTCGGGTCTCTCCTGAGGGTGAGGACATGTTGCCAAGCTCCTCCCAGCTCTGCCAACACATCTGCCCTGGCACAAACCCATGGCCATGGCGAGCTCGTCCCCTTTTCCCGGGAGCCTGGCACTGAGATGGGACTCAGGACTTCTCCCTGTGCTCCTAGGTCACAGCAACATCCAGCAGGTCCAGAGCAGAAATACCCTGAAAGACGCTATCATCATCATCCAGTCCATCCTGTTGGTCATCTTCATCAGCGTCCCCATGCTCCTCTTCCTAGATAAAGTGAGTGACAGTACCTCCAGCAGTGGGGGTGTCCCCAGCTATTTCACTGCCGCCTTCCTAGTGGTGTCCCCCACAAGCCTGGTACCTGGCCAAGGCAGTGAGGACATCACTAGGGATGGGGATGGGGAGGGACTGGTTTTTGGGACATTGCACAGGATCCCCTGTGCCCATGACATAACCTGCACCAGCAGTTATGTGGGTGATGGTGACACCCAGCCTGTGACTCTCCTCTCTACAGGGTGAAGGCAAGGAGAGCCCCGAGGAGGATCACACCTATGAGGTAATACTGAATTAATTATAGAAATACCTCTATTATATCAGCTTGATCATTGAAACAGCCTACTGTGTCCTCGTGGGTGTCTGCTAGGTACCACGAGCCCTTGCAGGGTGTAGCAGGGCATCTTCCTCCCCAGTGTCTGTTGCACATCAGCCTTGAAGAGCTTCTCGTAAAAACAAGCCAAGCTCTAAGCACTTGCAGCCTTCTGTCTCCATCTTTTCCCCTCTCAGAGGCTGCCCTGATCTCCAGGGAGATCGTCTGGAGATAGGCGTCTGCTCACGAGTATGGGAGGGGGGATGTGCAGCAGCCGGTGCCACGCTCCCCCATCATGTTTCTCAGCCTCATTTCTCTTGCCACAGGGCCTGGAAGTGGAACAGATGGCCACCTACGAGGACATTACTCCTTTCCGGGATGTGAAGGCGAAATGGATGGTTGGGGAGCATCCAGGCGAGGAGTGAGGGGCCCAGCACCCACCACCACACAGGCACCCGTGGCACCGCTCCCCACTGCGCCCACCGTCAACCTGCTGGCCCCCGAGGGGACAGGACCCCAGCTCCTGCTGTCACAGGCGGTCACAGCCACCTCGATCCTGGGCTGGGATCATGGACTGAGTCACCGGCACGCAGCATGCCATCTCTGGTAGCCTTGCACAGAGCTTGAGCCCTGCTGCCCTTCAGTGCTTGCTTTGCCACATCCGCAGCCACATCTGGACCATGCCCACTAAGACTGTCCTGCCCCAGGTGTTGCTTTTACTACCCCGCTGCTTATTCCCTAATGTATGTGTAGAAATTAGTAGCCAATTGCAGTCCCCCAGTAGCAAACAGCCCCAAAACCTCAGCCAGCCTCACACCAACACGCTGAGCTCATGTGTGTTTAACGCAACAAGTGTACCAGAGTGGGCAGTGGGTTTCTTCCAGCCCCAGTGTCCCCAAGAAGGAGACACAGGGGCCAGGCATGATATCTCCTTGTGCTGCATGGACCCTCCCGAGCTGCAAGACCCCACTGCAGCCCCCCGCACTCCCGGCAGAGGAGCCGAGGTGAGCAGCACCCCGTGGGCTGGCACAGTGGGTGTCAGCAGAAGTAGCTACCTGTCAAGCCCCAGATGTGTCCAGCAGGCCAAGCTGGTGGTTGTCTTAGATCGAGGATCCTCCAGAAGTGCCTTTTTCTATCCAAGGACGATAGGAAAGGCTGGGAGACAGCTCTGGCCTGGAGGTTCTTGTGCAGGGCTTGTGCCTCTCCAGACAAGAGCTGGCCTGTGTCACAAGGACGTCGTCCTTGGCAAGGGCCGTGTGTGACCTCAGAACCTATGGAAAGGACATAAAGTGTGGGACACAAATGTCCAACTGCTTTTTGAAGTCCTAATAAAGGTAACAGGTAAATTCACGTCCTTCTTCCTCCTGCTCTAGGGGTCCCAGCTCCATCCTGCTGTGCCCAGTCCTGGTGTGTCCCATAACCCTGGTGTCGGTGTCAGTGGGATGCCCTGGGCCCTGGTACCAGGAATAAGGAGCAATAAGAGCAACTTGTTCCCTGGGAGAGAAGCTGCATGTGTTTTGGATGCACTTGACTAGGAAAAAAAAAAGTCACCTCCGGGGATAAATTAGACATGACATTAAGCAGCTCTGAGTGAACAGCTCGGACTGCGTGCGTGTGTCCCTTGTTATGGGACGGATCCTGGCCTGAATGTGTAGTTTTCCTTGATTTACCTGACCCACTTGAAAAGCCGTATGGCTTGCACGGTGAAACTACCTGCTTTCTGAGAGCAATGGGTAATCCTGCCCCCGCAGAGCCCAGGGCCTACGGGCTATAACTACGTTTGGGGCCCCAAAGAGAAGCAGACAGGACTGCTCCACTTTCTGAAAAAGCCAGCAGAAAAGTGAGGGTGCAAACAGGGCTTTTCAGCAGGGAACAGGGTGGTTCTTGTTTACTGCTAGCCACCTTAATAGAAATGGGAACTCAATCTAAACAGCACAAAAACAGCATTTTAAAGGTGATTTTTATTAGTAAAATAAAACTATCCTAAATTAGTTACATACATATGTACATAAATGTTACTGAAACATGTTTTACTTATAAAATTGATTAATTAAAGAAAGAAGTATTCACAGGGGGAGAAGTGAACTGGCTGTTCCTGGTTTCCACATTTGCCAAGATTTTAGAACTAGCAGAGCTCATCCCATCATGCCTTGTTTGCATTTAGGAAGTGGAAGAGGAAGGCAACTTTTCCGGCCTTCCCAATTCCCAACTGCTTTCTCAGCTTTGTATAAACAACTGACTGAACTGACTTAACTAATAACTGAATAATATGAAATAAGGAGAATCTGCTGTTTGCACCTGGAGAGGAAGCCACTGATGTCAAAAGCTGTTTCGGCAACCCCAGTTCCGCTCTGTTGCTCAGCTACCTACTCGGCCCAGGGCCTTGGCTTCCTTTAAAACGCCAGAAACAAATATTTCTGTACTATTAGGGTTTTTTTTTTTTAATTTTAGGTTAGTTTCTAGTGAGGCTAGAGTCAGGGTTTGTTGTAATTTTATATTGATGTAGGCTTGTATTTAAAATGCACTTAATGTAAATAAATATATTTCAGTACGTACAATCCAGGCTCCATGTTAACTGGTTTGTGTCCCCAACATCAGCAGGATGTTTAGGCAGACAGCTGTTTTCAAGCCCCACTGGGATGTGGTCCTGGATCTACCATTTCCAAGTCCGTTTGATGGAGCTGGTCCCTTTCCTTGCCATGGAACCATGAGGATGCTCTGAGCAATTCCAGCTCCAGTAAACAAAACCACCAGTTCAACCTGAAAAGGAGTATTTACCTCAGGATTCGGTGAGCTAGCGGAGGTGGTTAACCTCTGCCTACAACCTGGGTCAACCACATCGTTGCCCACCGAATTGCTCAGCCTGGCCTGCAGGCCAGCAGCTGGCACCCGGGTCAGGATTCACTGGAGCTCCAGCTCACCCAGCAGCTTCCAACTTCCCCAGCACAGTGCTAGGAAGGTCCCTCCCACCCACTCACCCCAGGCTGGGTGGTCAGGAGGACCCAGAAAGTATATGCGCCTGCAAGGATGGCTGTTTCACCTGTTCTGATGTTCCTGGTGATGCTCAAGACAAGGTAGGTGGATGGGGGACCACCCTGCAGAGAATTCTGGGTTTTTGTTTCTCTTTCAAAAGAGAAAAGGAAATTGGAAATGACAGAGTGCAATGGTGCTTTATGAGACACTACTCTGGGTCACAAATGTGGGTACTTGAAAGCTAGAAAAAGGCCAAATCGATGTTTGAGAGATACTTATGCAACTGTAATTCTGTTAGTTGCATGTCTTCATCCAGTGCAGAATTTCACAGTCACACACTACCTTCTCCACAAAGCTTCTGCCTCTTTTAATGCCCAGAAGTGATGTAAACAGGGACAAACCAGGTCTCAGGGACACCACACAGTCTGGAACCTCCTGGCATCTCCGTGCTTGACTGCAACATAAAAAGTGTTGGTTTATCACCATGCTTTTACTAACAGAACTGGGGAGGCACCAGGACACCGAGTGATGGACAAGGACTTAGCGGTGAGACGCTGTATGAATCTAGTTGCAGTGGTGGAGCATCATCATTAACCAGGGAGCAGAGCCTATGCTGGGCTGGGGTGCCTGCTGCTCTGCTCATCTCTGACCAATATTGACATAATATTTAAACACGATCTGGAGTGGAAAAACACCCCCAGATGTTGCTGGCTATTGGGTGACCGGATACCTGATAGCAGCAGGACCCACTGTTCTCTCCTCTCTAGGGACTGACATTTACGCTGTGACACCACCATGGCTCCAGCAAGCAAACACCAAGGGGCTTCTCGGAACAGACCGCGCTCTCCCGGGCATGTTTATTAACCAGCTCTCGCACCCTCTGCTCCAGCCGCTCCGGGGATGATGCTGCCTCATGGAAACCGGAGCCACTCCAGGGGGGCAGGCCAAACCTGGGCTGGGGTCACCAAGTTTACTGCCCGTTACAGGTGGACTGTTCCTGAGAAGGGCCATGGACAAAGGGCCAGAGCAGGGTGGCCTGCAGAAATTGCCCTTGGGGGCAGTGAAATCCTTTAAGCTTCCGTGGAGTTGGCCATCCAGGTCCTGCTTCATTCTGCTCAAAAGCCAGGATAGATATGCTGTGATCTCTGCTCTTCCCCACCTCCTCTGCACCCTCGATCCACACCAGCCCTCTGCTTAATCCACAGATACTTCACATTTGTATCTCACACAAAGAGCAGGAGGTGGTTCACAACCAGGTCTTTTTCAGAGCTTTGCCCAGCTGAAGATGAGAGAAACCTCCCGCAGCTCTCGGATCTGCATTTGCAATGGGCAGGTTGGTACCCAAAGAAGTACATCGGTACGAGAGCTCTTCGTCAAATCTATGCTAGATTAAACAGCTCACTCAAGCGATTTCATTCTGTCTGTGTTTGGAAATAGCCACTCTCTCTGTTTTACATTTCACGTTCTCCCAAAGTAGAGCTTTGCAAATGACTTTCTCAGTTCAATGCTTAAGCAGTCATATCGGGAAAATTACATTTCTCCTCAGGTGCTTTCAATTCCTTATGTAAATAAACTAATACATTGACTGAAGATGTGAATCAAACCGTTACCTCAAAGGATAAAAAGTGTTCTTTTCAAAAAAAAAATCAACTTCTTCAAAATTTCCTTTTTCCACCACAACTATTTGCTGAATTTGTGAAATTTTGGTAGCATGAAAGAAGTTACATGGCAGACAAATTATTCACCTTGCAACATCCATCCAGCTCTATCCTCAGTAACAATAAACGGAAAAAAAATCCCACTTGCTTTATGTCAGAAGTCTCCCAAACTGACCAGTTTAGTCCTGTTAACTGTGGGTCAGAGCCTGCCTGGAGCAGGCAGGAAATCAGGTGGGTTTTCGATCCACTGTGGGAAATTCCACTGTGTAAAAGAGCTGATCTGATTTGGGTTGGGTCTTCCAACGATGATAAGACCTTTATTTGCAATAAACAGCGGAATATGGAGAAATCATTCAGCACTAATTTTATCCCTTGGCAAACATCCTCCCCAACCTTTACATCTATGTATAAATGACTACAATTAGGTAGCACCATTGCGAACACACGTGCATTTATGCATGGAGAAGATATAGAGAGGTTGTTGTGATCATGAACACATATATACATTTTAAACAGACCCCCTACTATATAAGGGGTGGCTCGACAGTTACCGTTACCAGCCCTAGATGAAAGGAGGAAACATTCACTTTCAAGCAACACCTGAGCAACTCACCAGACGGAAATGGCTCCAGGTATTTTTCTTTATTTCAATTTTAAAGGATTGCCAGTGCTGCTGCATGCCTGGGGTGGTGGGAGATACTGTACACATGGGGTGGTGCTGTGGTGGGCCATATACACTCAGTGACAGCCCTAAATTAAAATGTGGTAACTTATAAATCAGTGAAATGGATTATAACTCCCTACAGTGTGACTTTAAATGAACTGATGTAGATAATCATTAGCCAAAACTCATCAAGGCTCAAGAAAGGCTCGTGAACATGAAGAGCAAGGGAAGCTGCAGTTATAGTAGTTACTACTAACAAAAATTCTGGCAGGGATATTAAAACTTACATTGAAGGCTTAAGCCAGGGATCAGGATGATGTCTAACGCAGAAGTCCTACATGCCCCAGCGTATTCCTCCACTGAAAGGTATTTGGCTGAGATTATCTTTGTGGTCTCAGTAAGCATAGATGGACACGTGCATGAGTTAAATGCCATGGATTAAAACCTTAGGGCTTGACATAGACCGCCAAATCCTACAGGTGTGACCATCAGAGAACAAAAGTACATTAGTCACAGCATGGGTAAGGAAATCGGCTCTTGTCCCAGTGGAGGCAGGCAGCAGGTTTCACATGGCAGCAGCATGATGTAAAACAAGGCTAAAGTGAGCTATTCCCAGTCCCTCACCTCCCTGGGATGTTACCTTGTACCGACTGTCCTCTGCTGGCTCTCACACTGATGAGTGCACTGCGCTCTGCTCACGAGGCCAAGGCCTAAAGAAAACATGATGACCATGTTAGGGAAAAATGGCAGGGATGAGCTCTAGTTTTCAAGGAACAACGATGACTTCAGCCAGAAAAATAGTGCTTATAACACTGGGAGCAGTACGAGACTTGAAGGCATGTCTAGCGAGAGGGGATGGGTTTTCATTTGATTAGGGGAGCTACAGAGCTAAGTTCACTTACAGAGACAAACAAGATGTTCAGTGAGGTGAGCCCTCAGCCAGCAAGGACAGAAGAGGCTGAGTAGAAATTCACAGGTGCCACCGACTCCTCAGCACAGTCTAAAGGACTAAAGGACTGCTAACACCTTTCTGCTTCTCTTCGCTGTAGGGTCGTGGTTTTCTCCTCTCTTCATCGCTGTGATCACACTGGGATTGCAGTGGCCAAAGGAAGCTGCAACCTTCCCGGCCATGCCCCTTTCCAACCTGTTTGCCAACGCTGTGCTCAGGGCTCAGCACCTTCACCTCCTGGCTGCCGAGACGTACAAAGAGTTCGTAAGTGTTGCGGTATCGGGGCGTCTCCTCCTCGTTAGCTTGGTGGCTTGGGGACTCTGCCATGGCTGTGTCAACCCAGAGCCAGTATAAATTCCTAGAAACAAAGACATTTTTAACCATTGATGTCTTCTCTGTCAGCTCAGGGTGAGGAGAGAGGACCTTAGTAAGGCAGGACAGGTTATGGCAGACCTCTTTGCAAGACTTCCCTGAGTTGGCCACCTATGGCCCTCACCAATTCTGAGTGTTTAAAACTATCCAATCTCTGCTATTACCAACAGCACACACGAGCTGTCTGCTTTGGTGAGAGCTGTCCATGGGGGTCTTCTACTCCCAGGGAGAACCCAGTCTGAATATTTTGTGCATTTACATTAGCACTTTTTCTTAACGAGAGGATGACTAGTCCCAGTAACTCTTGAGCCAACTGTGAACTCCTGCTTCCCATCTGACAGTCCAGCACAGAGATACTTTTTATTTCATATTTCTTTCTTGCAAAGAGTAACTGTTCAGAACAGCCTGAGAAAAGGATCTATGCTCTCCTGCCAGTACACAAGCAACAAGAGATCTGAGTGTATTTGGGATGTCCCCACAGGAACGCACCTATATTCCGGAGGACCAGAGACACGCCAACAAAAATTCCCAGTCGGCATTTTGTTACTCAGAAACCATTCCTGCTCCCACAGGGAAGGATGATGCCCAGCAGAAATCAGTAAGTTCTCTCCCCCAGGCAAGCACAGATCTATTTTAAGAGCCCAACTGTGTTTCAATATGGGAACAGAGGGTTACCATCTGTAAGGTTTAACATCTCCAGCACTTCTTGAGGTACTGTTCTTCCTCTCCCATTTCACTGTGCACATCCTGCATGCAGAAAGAAAGACTCTTTCGGGTTAGGCTATAAATCATATCCCATACCAAGGAGGAGAAAAAAGTACTTTTGGCACAGGACAGATTTCTGGGTGGTACTCCTCAGCTCACAGATTTATATCTGCCAAAGCTGCGGAAGCAGTGACATCTCTGGGTCACCTTTGGGCTGTTTCAGAGGGATCAGGACACCCGGGTAACTCCACAACTCACCTGCACAGCTTTGAGCACTTTTTTTTCATTTCAGGACATGGAGCTTCTTCGGTTTTCACTGGTTCTTATCCAGTCCTGGTTGACCCCGGTGCAGTACTTAAGCAAGGTGTTCACAAACAATCTGGTTTTTGGCACCTCAGACAGAGTCTATGAAAAACTGAAGGACCTAGAAGAAGGGATCCAAGCTCTGATGAGGGTAAGTTGCAGCATGTGTCATGATTATAGAATACCAGAAATCTCCTGGACACAAGCCACGGAGCTTTCAGAGCCTTCCACAGGATCCAAAGACCACGACAAACCTCCCCACTTCCACTCTAAAGACCAGTGGCATCCCTTCGACTTTGTTTTTTTTTAACATAATCATTTCTCAGCACTCCATTGCACACACTTCTTCACTGGGGAGTATAAGAAAACATATAACAGATGTTAATAACACTGCTATAACCACTCAGATAACAGCACAGACTGGGAAGATCACAACAGTGTAGACCCAAAATCTTTCCAAATCTAGCACCAAAGAATACTCAATTGGTTAAATCTACTATACAAATAGTAATGCAAGAACATTTGCTACAGCACCACACAAAATACTTTCAAAGGAAGTAAATGATGCAAGGTTCTGCAACACGACTTTAAGGGCTAATGACATTTTATAGAAACCTTTGAAGTCTGCGTACAGGTGGAAACCCACACTCTGATGTCTCTCTCTTAAATGAGATTTACAGTACAGAGCATCTTGACAGGCAAGAGGTGGAGAATGATCTTCAGAAAGGTCACTCAATTTCTTTTTTGTCTTTTTAAATGAAACTGTTTATTGCCTATCAGGATCCCCTGTCAGATGAGTTCACTCTGTAAGTCAGTCTTTCTGCCAGCACCACAATGTAGCTAGAGCTCTGAGATCTAGATCTGTGAGAAATGAGTCTGGACACTTATTTACATCTTCAATCATCTAAGCAATGTTGAAAGCCAAGCCCTGAGAGTAAAAAGAGATCTTCTGTCCTGGCGCTTCAGCTGGAGAAAGCAGGTATAGGTACCAGTTCCATTCCCAGATTTTGGTCTCCATTTGATATGTGTTAGGACATTGGAAAGTGGTATACAGAAGCTAAACAAATAATCACATTGCATCCATTTAAGCCACTGTTTGCTCACCAGCTGGAGCAGCAAATCGAACTTTTTTGGTTAAGTAAAGTGGGGCAGGAGGGGTGGCAGACTGCAGATCTCTGAGCTCCAGATGCACAAAGCCTGGGTCTGGGTTAGAGCTTTGTTCACTGGGAAAGCGGGAGAAAAGGCAGAATTATTTGCTCGGTTCCCCATCTCCTCAGCTAGGGTTGCTATGGAAAAACATCACGAATCTCCACATTTTTGAAGACCCCACAAGACACAGCCTTCCCTTCCTGCAGCATTTGGTGCAGCTCGCTTCTTGCTGATGGTTTCAGATGCATGAAATTGTGTTTGTGTAACATCATCCCTGCACAACTGCTCTTCTTTTAAACACATAGACTGGAAAGTACTTTGACATACAAGGTCATAAGAGAAAAAAACAACTTCCTTTAAAGCTAGGTGGGAAAAGGGACTTGAAACTTCCCTGAAAACGGTGAAGAGTGGCTGACTTTGAACAGAGTCACAGTGTGTAAGAAAACCGCGGAGGGGTGCGGGAGCGGGCTGGAGGGGAAGCGCGACGCGAGGGAACGTCCCGGCGTCGCAGGAGGAGCCCCAGCACCTTCGATGACAGTCGGCCCCGGGCCACCTGCTCCCCTTCCACCTCCGTCTCCCTCCCGCCTCCCCAGCCCGCTCCGCTCAGCCTCGTCCTTCCTCCCCGCTAACGCCGGTGCCTCCTTGCAGGAGCTGGACGACCGGAGCCCTCGCGGGCCGCCGCTCCTCAAATCCACCTACGACAAATTCGACATCCACCTGCGCAACGAGGACGCCCTGCTGAAGAACTACGGCCTGCTGTCCTGCTTCAAGAAGGACCTGCACAAGGTGGAGACCTACCTGAAGGTGATGAAGTGCCGGCGCTTCGGCGAGAGCAACTGCACCATCTGAGGGGGCGGAGGGGGCCCCCAACCCCGGCCCCCGTCTGCTGCGGAGGAAGAGCCGGGGCCGCTCTCCGGCCCCCCCAGGGACCCCCCGCGCCTTGTACAGGGGGGTCGCTTTGGCCTGAGGAGAATAAACCCGCTACCCGCTGAAGCTGTGCGTGTCTCGCTGCCTCCCGGGGAGCCCCCCACACCCCGCTGCGGCCGGCATGGCCCCCCCGGGGCGAGGGGGGGCAGGGGAGGGCGATCTGGGGGCGCCGTCCACATACACCCCGCCCCGGGGCGCCGCGGGGCTCAGGGCCGCCGGGGCGGGGCGGTGCCGGGGGCCGGGGCGGGGCGGGCCCAGGCCGGGGGCCGGGGCGGGCCGAGGGGCCGGGCCGGGCCGGAGCCGCCTTCCCCGCTCGGGGCCGGCCATGGCGGAGGTGGTGGAGTTCCGGGTGCCGGCGGGGAGCGCCCAGACGCTGCTGGTCTGGGGGCTGGAGCCGGCGCCGGGCCTGGAGGTGAGGCGAGGCCCGGCCGCGGCCCCCGGCGGTCCCCGGGGCCGAGGAGCGGGGCCCGGCCGCCCCTGGGGCCGTGCGGGGCCGGGGCCGGGGCCGGGGCCTAGTCCCAGTCCCCGTCCCCGTCCCCGTCCCCCCGGTCCCCCCGGTCCCCCAGGCCCCCCAGGCCTGAGGCCCCGGTTCCTCCTCGCTTGCACAGGCCTTTTTTCCCATCGCCTTCCCCATGCGCTAATAATGTTCTTTTTATTTTTATTGTTATTATTATTTTACGGTTTTATTGTTTCGTTGGGCCCAGTGTGTCCCCGCGGGGTGGCTGCTGGCCCCCATCCTGCTCTGGGACACGGCTGGTTTCGCGGTGCCGGCACCATCCCCAGTGGCATCCTCGGCTTCCCGGCCTCGCGAAACGCTCCGATGCCGATTGAGGAAATAGGGAAACGCCACCGGCGTTTGTGAAGCTACGAGGAAATGGGCAAAATGTGGAAGAGCGGAAATAAAATCCTGTTAGTCTATCTGCAAAATACAGTGCTAGTGCTGTAGCGAAGCTTTGACAGGACAGCACACACATGCGAAGCAGAGAGTGAGAGGCGGTCTGGGATGAGGATAACTCAGGGGACAGAAAATCCCTGTCTTTCCTCCCAGTTTGGAGACTGGATAATATTGGGAATGAGATATTGGCAGGGTAAGGGGTCTGGCCAGTTTGGGAAGAAAAGATGTTATCTGCTAGATACTCATGTTATCTTCAGTCTTACTGATTATTCCAGGGATTACTGCTGTTAGGTAGCAAGAACAGCGCTAAAACAGTCCTCGTTTTCTAGGTAATTAGGTCTTGGGAGAAGTCCCGTCTCTGTGGCTGTTGCTCAGGCTCTGGAGCGGCAGCAGGTGTTCCTCAAAACACCTGTGTTTCTCTTGCTTTTCCTCAGCATTCCCTGTTTTCAGCGTTTTCCAAATTCGGGCCGCTCTACTCAGTGCGAGCGCACAGAAACGCTGCTGTGGCAGGGCCTGGGTATTACGCCGTCGTTAAGTTTTATTCGTCTGGAGATGCCAGCCGAGCCCAGCGTGCGTGCAACGGGCAGAGACTGTTTCAGAAATCTCCCTTGAAGGTAAGCAGAATGGCCCCGTGCGTGAAACTTCCAGGACTTGGCATCCTACCCTGCAGCAACAGGGTGAAATGTTTGTTGACCTCCTCAATGGCAGTCCCTGTGCTTTTCATGAAAGTTTGCTATTTTTTTGCTGGGTGCTACCATCATACCCTGTGACATCCCCCGATGCTGGGAATAGTAGCATCCAGGTAGCATTTAAGAAGTCATGTGGCAGCATCTTTCTGCTGGAATCGTTTGCGCAAAGCAGGGTCCGTTCTTGGGTTACAGATATTTGACATGTCAGAAACACCCATGCGGTTAGTGAACACGTTCGCTATGAACTTCTCTCCCAGAGCCACCAATGGTGTGTCTGCAGTGGGAACCCTGGAAGCAAAGCCTGGATAACCAGGGCTCTTCTTTCCTCCACAGGTTTGTGTTTGCACCAAGCAGAAAGCGTTTCAGCAGCAAGTTCTTGCTCTCAACAGCAACAAGTGCCAGGAACTGGCTAACCACTACCTTGGCTTTAACGGCTGGTCCAGTCGCATCATCACAGTAAGGGGCCCTTTATGTTCATCAGTTGTTCCTCCCTTTCCTCATCCCATATTCTGAATTGGAGCGGTTGATGGAACAAACAGAATTATCCTCAAATCGTTGTCCTTAATGAAGACAGCCACAGGAGCTGCATTTTGGACCACAAATGAGGATGTTCTGAAAGGCTGGGGAGAGAAGATTGCTGTGGGCAAGGGCACTGGCTGGGTTTCTGTTTATACAAATGGGGGGATCTGGTTTTCATGCGGCTATGTTTAAAGCAGTGCCAGAACTTGACAATAGTCTTCATGTGCTGAAAGTGTCTGAGATGACTAAGATTACAGGCTTGATTGACAGAGGATGGGGACCCTGGGGTATTTCTGAATTAGAGTCAAAACAGTGAACATCCCTGCTCTGGCTCTGCAGTATGCTACTGGCCTGGAGTCGTGCACTGTGCAGAGAAGGCCTGGGCTGTGCAGGGGTGGGCCTAGGTGGTCATTACATCCCCTTCCTATTTAATTGTAATTATTTTGTGGTCTTCCGACAGCTGCAGAATGTTTCTGGCTTTGAGGATGAGAATGAGGAGCTGGGAAAGACGTTACAGAAGCGATCCCTTAAATATCTGTGCGCCGTAGAAGTAACGATGCCCAACCATGGGGTACGCACCAGGGGAGTTGGCCTCGGCGAGGCAGACATAGAAGATGGTGAAGGTACGTTTTTGCTGCAGCTGAAAGTCTCTGCCGGCAGTTGTCAGTCCCTGGTCATTCTTGCATTTGCACAGTTTGTGAATCTGAGGTAGTGTCTGAGTTTAGCTGGAGACAAGAATCTGCGGGGACCTTGTGAGCCGCTGTGCTTTACAGCAAGGAATCCTCTTCCCTCCCTGCTTCATACCGCTGTTGCTTTCTTACCCTCTATTCCTCTCTCTCTCTTACCTGTAGGATTACTCATTCCCCATTGCAGCCACTTCTGAGGTGAGCATGCTGTGCGATTCCTAAGAGATCCTGTGCCTGTGGCACAGCCCAGATGCCTGCTGGGATCTCCACTGCCTGGTGCCTTGGGCAGGGTCCTGACATAGGGCTGAGGATGTGCTCCTTTGCCTGGGTTGGTACACAGAGCCCTTGTGAGCGTGCTGCCATGCTGCCAATTACTTGCAAAACATAAGCAGCTTTCTTATCAGATCCATAATGCTGTGTTTGGTTCCCAGAGGAATTTCAGTTATGTTTTGTAGTACAAGGCAGCTTGTGTGCTTTCATATGCAGAGTGTCGTCCTAACATCAATAACCCGCGGCTCCTTGGGTTTAGATCCTCTTGAGTTTGTCACAGCCACGAGAAGAGTTCAGAAACTTGCAGCTGGGAAAGCTTTGTCCAGCGCTTTTCAGAAGATACTCCTCGTGGTTTTAGGTAAGGCTTATTTTTGTATTAAACAAGGTGTTTTAAAGGGTCTTTTAAAAAGGATGTTAAAAAGGGTGTTTGGGCTGATGACATTATAACTTTCATGAAAATGAATGTGAACTCTTTCCCAGAATCGTGCTTAGGATTCAGTGGGGTTTTGGGGGTCTCCACCAGAATTAAACTTGTGTGGTGGTATGCAGTGATTTAACCGAGTGGTCCTGTCACATGAGCTGTGTGAGTGAAAGGAAACACCTATTAGAAAGCTGATTTTTTTTTTCTTTTTCTTTTTTTTTTTTTTTTGGTTGATAAAGAAACCATTGAAACTGGCTTTAAAAAATGCAGAAGCCTAAAGTTCTCCTCCTGGCAGGGAGAGCGTATTAGCATATGTGCACATGCCAAATAAGGATGTGAACACGTTCTAGTTCCAGGGGTAACATTAACAGAACTGCAGCATGTTGCATGTTCCTATCTGATTCCTGGCCAGGTGGCTGCTGTCAAAGGTCCATGCCTCGCTGTGGTATGCAGCGTTGTGTCTTTGGGGCTACTGTCGCTGCAGTTTGTAACTATAGAAACTGGCTCTGTGCCTACCTAGAAACAGCCCTATCTGCTTTCTGTGGATTCTGGGTGTTGTGCTCTCTGAGCTCTTAGGTGACTCCTATCTGTGTAGTATCTGAGTACTTCAGTCTTTTATGCATTTATCTCATCAAGATGTAACCTCATGTGGTCAGGTCAGTGCTGCTATCCTTAATTTACACAGAGGAGACCTGCCCAGTAAATACCACTTCATGCCCAGTCACTGATACAGCAAAGCATCTGAGCAGGAACTTATTCTGTTGAATCCAGCAGGATTTAAATACCTGCTAGATTCTTCTCGTGGGTTCTTTAAGGTGTCCTTTAGAAAGGTGAATCTCTGGACTCGGACGTTTTGCAGTGCTTCCTGCCTTCTGGCCCATCGCATAACAGAGACCAGCAGTTATCATGCTGCTTCTTCTCCATCTATTGCTGCTTTCTCACTTCAGTTTCCTCTCCATTTAGTAAGAGCCTTTTGATTTTCTGCAGAGAAGACAGGCACGTAGGCCTGAGAAAAAGGCAGCTCTGCCGATTCACAGCATGCTATTTAAGCTGTACGATGCAGTAACTACCACTTTTCTCCTCCATGCTTCATAATTAACATCACAAATCCTTGAGTTCCTTCCTTCCTGAGCACTTTCAGAACCGTAACAGTGGTTACTCCAAGTGGTACAGCCCAGTCCTGCTTCTGCTGGAGCTTGCTTGACAGTAGAAGCAAGATCAGCCCCTCTGTTTCTGTGTCCAGCCATGACCAGTAGGATCACGAGCTCTGTCCACACCCACAGTAACGCTGCACTACATAAACAACTATGGAAAATTTAATATTTCACAGTAAAATGGTTATATTATGTAAGAGGACAAATAAGGTAGAACCCAATGGTCTGCTATGGGACAATAAAATGCCCTATTCCATCTACAATCATTCAGAACAACAAGCTGCCCCCTCTGAATGCAGTTATGAAGTAGATTCATCCTGTTCAGTCAGATCCCAAGAAGAGGTTTAGGGTATGTTTATTGTTATTACACACAGTTGTGTCTCAGTGTTTATTCTGTGTTTGTTTCAGACAATGGTAAAGTGGCTGTGGAGTACAACTCCACCCAAGAGGAGCCCACAGACTCTTTAACAGAAGAGGAACTGAAGGGGCTTATTCAGGTAAACCCAGTGGGTATTTAGCTTTGCATGGTAGCTGTGTTGTACATCTAGAGATGAGAGAGATGGTTGTTACTATTACAGCCTCCGACATTCTCTTTTTGTGCAATGACCTAAACCTGCAGTCAAGAAAGTAATCACATCTTGGAATTACATAGCACGCTAAGGTTTAAAAGTCTTAATCTCTTGGGCCTCTTTGTGCAGAATTGTGTGTATATTTTAAATAGCACAGGAAAATGAGCAGTTGGATGATGTGGGCTGACAAGTCTTACACATGACAGTGTCCAGGCCTGCTTTTTCATATAATCTGTAAGAGTGAAAATCCCGTAAAGTCACAGTAAGCTAAAGTAAATGATTTTTAATAATTCTTAAATGAAACTCCCCATCCAGAAATGAATTTCATAAATCTATTCTTACCCGAGAGGGAATGATTCTTAAAAGGCTGTGTGAAATCCCTGCAGGTAATTGTGGGATCTGTTAGCATGCAAAGAACAAAAATATCCAGGTACAATACTAAAACTTTTATCACCATGCTCAATGAGATGGAGTTCTGAATGCTAGCCTTTGTACACAGCAAGTCCTGCGCAGGGGATTTCATCTTGCTTAGTTTCAAAGCACTTATTTACCAGGGAAGGTCACTGATCTTTTGAAAGCAAGCATCAGTCTCACATGATGTGTCAGCACCACACAGTACAGTGCCCAGCTCCTCCCGCCACTTGCATTAAGGAAATGTCTAATGAACCTTATGACACATTACCCCATTTGATGACATTGAGTCACCTGGTATCTGTGGACAGAATTATCTTCCTTTCTTCCTGCAGAGTAACAGTAAAATATGAGGTATTTTTTTTGTGTGAAGTAACTAATATCCATCAGAAATATCAGTTGGGAGGAAGAAATTTTTGCTGTTTTGTTCTCTCTGTGCATTTTCTTCTCCACCGCCCCTTTTATCTAACTTTATTTAAACCCACGGAGAAGTGACTTAACATTTAATGGCCAGTAGAGAAGTGTGCAGCAAAGTCAGGCAGAAAGCCTGCAGCATCTCAAACCTCTGTTTAACAAGAGTCATCCCTCACTTCCCCTGCAGTCTCTCTTCCCTAGTGATGGTACGTGGGAGTTGATTCAGTGTTGTCTCCGCAAGGCACGTACCAGCCTGGTGCGGCTAGCTAACAGATAGGAATTAGGAACGACTTGCTTGGGAGGATAACTGCTGGGTGTCCTTTTGGTTCATTGCCTTGTGATTTTGGTCAGTCATTCTGAAATAGAAATGTTCCCGAGTTTGTAGGATTCCATGGGGCCATCTCTTGTACATGGTAAAAATGCATTTTGTTTCCAAGTGCAGAAAGAAGTTAAAATACATGGTAGAGAAACAAATTCACTCTTGATTTCTCTTCTCAGGTCAATGAATTGTCCTTGGAACAGTTTGACTGCGAAGAAGAAGAAGTTTTGTCTGATTTCAGTTTTGATGATAAGCTCCCTCAACGGGAGGTGCTGTCTAATTAGGGCAGCCTGATCTTTAGATATTTTCCAAAAGTGCTGCGGTACCTGACTGAGAATGAAAGTCTAAAGCTGTGAAATGACGTGTGCCTCATATCCAACACTTTCTTTTTCTCCAAATACATAACAGTGAAAGAAATGGGCAACAAACCTAGTGTTACTAAAATTAAGCCCAAAAATGTATGCTGGTTTTGGAGAAGAAAGTGTTTTCCTGTCAACTTATCCAGGTCAGCTATATATGGAAATCAGTTTAGCTGTATGATTATTATTTAGACAGCATACCAGATGTGCATAGCACTTAAAAATAAAACAAACGGGCCCTTCCTGGAAGAACTACAGTGCAGGTTAGAACTGATCTGCAAAAGAGCACCAGAGACGGGTAGAAATAGCTGTCTTACCAGCAGGAGTAGCTGTAGGACTTACACATGTGCACACAGGCACAGAAAAATTGATTTCTCTAGGTGAAATTTCTTCTAAAACAGTATGTCTAAGTCCTGTGTTGATCTATTGAACCAAGTAGCTGGGACATTATCGTGATGTAAAGCAAAGGTTCTCTTTAAAGCTGTGAACATATGTTTTTCATTAAATTAAGTAAAATCATATTTTGTAGCTGTTCCTGTGATAAATGAACCTTGGAGGCAGGATTTCATTGGGAAGGTACATCAAGGTCCGCAAATCAAAGGTGCGTGTTGGGGAAGGTAATTATCGTTTTGGTGAGACACCCCTGCTCAGCTTTCCTTTTATCTCTGTGGTTGGAAGAAGGTGGCTGAGACGAGAGAACTCAGGGAAGAGCCGTGTGGGTGATTGGAGATCTGGAGTGCAAACCTTGAAATGAGAGACAGCAGGAGTGTGGCGTATGTAATTTAACAAAAAGAGGAAGGGGGTGACGTGATGCAGGACCCAAGAGCAGCTCTGCAAGGAGAAGACACCTGATGCTCGACAAGCTTTTTAACCCGGAAGGCACAAAGGTGAAAACAAGATCGAGCAGCTGGTAGGCGAAGTCAGAAGAATTCAAATGGGAAGTAAGATGCAGTGTTTTACAGGTGGAAATAATTAAGCACTGGAACAGCCCCTCACGGGATGTGGTGAATCCTCTGACGTGGCACGCTCCGAGAACTCCGTCCTGTTCATAAAATGAAACACTGTGGCTTGGCTACAAATTACCAAGCTGCCTCTTTGCTGTTATTCGTGTTGGAAATACCGGTGGCTGGCGTGAAATTAAAGCCCCGTTGCTCCCCGCTGCCTGTCCGCGTCCAGGCACCGGTGATACTTTGTCTTTGGAGCGAGGAGCTGGCAGAAGCCCTGCTGCTTGGGTGGGAGCAGGCCACCTCCGCTCAGTGTCCCATTCCCAGGGCAGCTGGGCTTTCCCGGAGCGGCGGAGTCAGGGCACCCTTCTTGACGGCGGATATGCATGGAAATCGGTCTTGGCCTGTTAATTTTCAGGGGTGGTAAAGAGGGGGAAAAAAGCATGATCTGAAGGACTGGCAAGGGAGAGGCGAGGCCTACCTGCGGCCTCCGGGCCTGCGGCCTCGGGCGCCCGGTTGCCTGGCAACGCCGCACCAGCTCTGCTCGCGCCATGGGCCTCGCCCAGTCCCGCCACCCCCTCGTCCTCCTGGCGCTGCTGGCGGCCGCCCCGGCGATGGTGGCAGTGACCCCTTCCCCGGCGTGGCCCGGTGCTGCCTGCCCGGTGCCCTGCCGCTGCCGCAGGCGGCTGCTCGACTGCAGCCACGCCGCCCTCACCGGCGTCCCCCGGGCAGCCCGCAGCCTGGCCCTCTCCGTCCTGTGAGTACCGTCCGCGGCGATGGGGGTTTGGCCTGCTCTGGGGACCGGCCCCGGTGACCAGCCATCCCCGACTCCCGGCCTTAACCCACCTCCCTGCACGGGAAGAAGGCAGAGGAAAATGGCTGCTGTGCCGTTTCTGGAGAGCGGGAGGCCACAACGTGCTGCCGGGAGAGTGTCATCTGCGTCCTTCCCTCACCCGGGTCGTGGTGGCCTGAACCCCCCTTCCCTGGGGGGAGTTTCTCGCCCAAATTGCAGCATTTCCAGGCCCGAATTGGCGCGCGTGGAGCAGGGTTGCACCGGTGGGTGCTGGTGTTGGCGTGGGCTGATGTGTGCTGCACCTGGAGGCACATGTTTGTCTCCGCAGCCTGGAAATGGAGGCCGAGGCAGGTAGCACAGATGGAGATGGCTCCGTTCGGTCCGGTGAACCCATCTTTCACGTTTCTGCTTCAAGGTGCAGCTGCCTGCTCGCCGCAGGCAGCTGGAGCTGACAGCGAGCAGGCCCTCGGGAAGGCAGATTGCTTTATTTACCTCTCCACGCAGTTGCTTAACCTTCTCTTTAGACATCCAGGTTTGACATGCGGTTCTAAGCGACATGCCTGTGGCATCTGCGCCAGTCCCCCCATCCCTCTTCCCCTCCTCGGCTTTTTATTCCTAGCGAGCTCTGCCTGCTAAACAGACCTCACGCAGGACGGCAAGTGCTCCCGGTCCTGTGAGCCACTCGCCAAAACCCACGTAGCCACAGGACTCGCCGCAGACACCCAAGAGCCCGGGGGGAGAGGACGCCCGGGAGTGATTCACCGGCAGGAGCTGTCGGTGGTTTCCGAGGGCTCACGCTGCACCACAGTGGGGCTGAAGCTGGGCTAGCTGTGCTGTCGCACATCTAGGCGAATTTTGCTCTACCTTAACAGCCAAATTTGCAGGGAAACAGGTCTTTCTGAGCATGCCATTCGAGATCTAACCCTCCAGGACCTCTCTGTTTCCCTAGGAAGCAGTGAGATTTGTGGAATGGAAAAGAGGACTTTGTATACAACACTGCAAATGCTTGATTAAAATCCCTGGGTATTATGCTATGGGGAATGAGCAGCTCTGGCACCAAGAAATATCAGGCATGGGGAGTATATTTTGCAAGTAGTCTTTTTGCAGAGCTTTTATATATAGCACACTAACAACAATTATGATGTGCCAATCCTTTCTTTGCAGAGATTTCACTGGCAACACTATTTCTTCCATTGATGCACCAGTATGGAGGGAATACCTGTGGGCTGAGTACTTGTAAGTATTCCCTAGCATTTGAAATGTTGGGAGTTCAGATATTTTCCATCCATCTAGTCTGGTTTTTGAGCCAAGGATATGAAGAACACTAGCATCCACATAAACCGTTTCCATTTGAATTCAAACCCGAGATGCTCGGCAAGGAGGGGCACAAATTCCCTGTGCTTCCTGGGACAGCAAGAGATGCCATGAGCTGTGCCCCCCTTGAAAAAGGCTAGTGGTTTCGATCCTACGGGGCCATTCCTATGCCTGTTTAATCAATGATGAAGCTACAGTTAGCTTCAGTGATACAGGAACAAGTGCCTAGTGCTCAGATGGGTGGTATAGGTCCCTGTGGTGACTCAGGGAAACAAAGAGGCATTTTAGTAAAGCTGTTGCAGAATATATTCCTCTGAAAACCCTGTTCCCTCCTGTAGAGCAGCTGGTGTAGCAGTAAGTGCCGGGTTTGTCTCATTCCAGAGTTCTCCAAGACAATGCTCTGAAGACAGTGGGGAGGCGTTCGCTGGAGGGTTTGCCCCTGCTGAAGCACCTGTACGTACCATTTCTGTCCCCTGCCTTGAGGGCAGAGGAAGGCTCAGACCAGCCTGTTGCCATGTGGCATGTGCTGGGAGGAGCACAGTATCAGCCCTCCCTTTGGGCTCCTGCTGTTCTACCCACCCTCATAAATATGCCTTATTCTTCCCCTGTTTCAGGCAACGTTAACGGCAAAAGAGGGGTATTTTGGTGCTGTTTCTGCTGCAACAGGGCAGTGGGAGGATCCCTGTGGAGACAACATGGTGCACGCTGGGTGACTTGCAGTCAACCCCACATTAACAGTGCCTTCCCACAGGCTAGAGCCTGTTCATCTGAGGACAAAGCCTTTAGTGTTTGCAGTCATCTATAGCAAGGCAAAACCCTCACATGTCATGTTTCTGCTAGGGTCTGAGCAGAAAGACCTCTGTTGCAGTGAAGACAGGGCCCCACATTGGTGACCATTTTGGGGACAGTCTCTCTGGTGGTTTATTATCTTTCTGAAATTCTCCTGGCAGCCAAAGAGTAATAGAGGAGCCTGCACTGTCCCTTCCACTGCCAAAATCCCTGACAGATTGAGACTGGGAGGTCTTTTCTCCAACCTCCTGTTCAGAGCAGGGCTAACTTCAAAGCTAGGTTGTTCAGGGCCATATCCGGTTGAATTCCTGCACTTCTTCGAGGAAAAACAAACGTGCATCCGTGCCCACACAATGTTACATGAGATTGCAGCAAGTCCTCTGTCTCTTAACACAGTTTGCAAGGAAGCAGAGGAGCATTCAGGTTTTGTTTTATCCTTGAAGCTTAGTTTTTTACATATCTTGGGTTTTCCTGCGCAGTAAAAGACTGCGGCACAAAGGAAAAGAACAGCAAAATCTTGTCCTATTCTGTCTTCTGCTCAGCTGTTGTCACACTGTCTTTTCTCATCTCCAGACTATTGAGAAAAGACTAAGGGGCAAAAATAAATCATCCCATGAAAGCTCAAGACGTTAGTGCTCAGAGCCCGGATTACCTGAGTCTTACTAGATGTGTGCGTGCACTCTTTTAACAGCAGAAACCTCACATCAGAGGGAAAAAAATTGCTCATGTGAAAAAGAAAATCGACAGCAAAGGAAGCCCTGGTTGGAGCTGACTCACAAGTGTCATGTTTTGGGCCCAGCTCCTTAGGCTGTAATAACAGCAGAGTAGCTGAACGTTTTGGAGCTGAACATTTCAGAGTAGCCGAAATGAGGACACAAAGACATATTGTTTCCCTACGAATCCCTCTGTTGCTCATACCTGTAGATCATTGCAGGTATCTCAGCTCCGCCACTACTTGTATTTGCAGTGTCATTTATTGCGTGTGGCCCTTACATGCTTGCATTTTTCCCCAAAAAGGGAATTTTTGTGGTTTTTAGTACTCACTTTGGCTTGGAGGGAGTCAAGTCCAGGGCAGTCTTCGCCTTTTTGGAACAGCTCCTGCAGTAAGCTAGCCCCAGAGCTGCGTCTAGGTTTTCTCTCAGTGCTGGGGAGTCAGTGCCAGTGCTGAGGCCCATTGCCCACACTGGCTCCCCTCTCCCCGTGTCTGTTTAGCAGATAGAAGTGCTCTACGTCTTAGAAAACAAGGATCCAGGAACTGAAAAGCAGAGAGCATGTTCTGCGGGATGTGGTTTATAGGCTAAATGAGTCAAGTTCAGAACAAACAGGCTTACAGACCCATTCTTCTTCCACAGGACTGAAAGCTGAACTTCTCCAAAGCACGCCTAAGCTTGCACGTGCAAAGACGTTCCTCCCACCTGCCTCCTTGCCCAACCGCCTGGCTCTCACAGGAGCTGCCTCCCTGGGAGGTCCAAATCCTGCAGGCCAGAGCTGCAGCGGCTTCCTGAACGCTCTCTCTCCTGTAGGGATGCCAGCTCCTACCAAAGAAGCCTAGTGCATTCATCTCGTCTAATTTTAGATGCCTAATGATTGCCTAGGATTAAGCTAATTGTTCAGACTGTCTTTATTCTCCATGGAAAGGAACAGGCACTTCCCATTCACCCAAATGATCTTAGGAACCTCTCTAGGAGGGGATGAATCACTCTCCAGAAATACTTCTCCCTCACTGTTGACTGCAGAACAAGCCCAGGCAGCTAATTCAGGCTGAGACAATGAACCTTTTGATTTCTAAAGGGAGGCCAGGTGAATCCCACAGTGGCTGAGTCTTTACACATATCTCACAGCAGAGCTGTGCGGGAAAGTGGAGTTTAGGTTACCCCTGCCGTCCTTTATTGTGCCGCTTCCAAACTTTCATGTTCTTGATTTTTTGCATCCTTAATAGTGTCCCTTTAACCTAAATTTTTCACAAAATATTGTGTAGAAGGGAGGGATAAAGAGAAAAATAATCGTTTTTATCACACGTGGAGTTACCAACCTGTCCCTGAGCCCTGCAGCTAGATGTGTTGTTCAGGCTGACTTCAGCAAGCAAAGCACAGATGGTACCAAGGGAAAGGAGTCTGCATCTCTGTGGCACATCCAGAGGGCCACACATCGCTGTGGTCCATCCAGGTGCTTCCTCAGCTGCTGAACTGTGCCTCTCTAGAGGAGTCTTTCTGTTCCCATAGAGGCAAATCAAGCCCTAAAATAATTCTGCTGGGATCAGAGCTAGAAAAACATCACGGAGGTGAAAGCCACCTCCAGTCACGAGGGTTATCACAGGTTATTCGCCAGTGGAAGCTAATATCAAATATAAACACTGCATGAAATCAGAGCCGTATAACATATGTACTGTCAGTGTCAAAGCAAGGGAAAGTAAACATGACAGTGCAAATGCAATTAACATTTTGTGTTCTAATTTTAACAGAGATTTATCCTGCAATAAAATCCTGTCGATTGAGGAGCATGCTTTTGAGCCACTTCCTTTTTTGCAGCTTATGTGAGTTATAAAAATGTCTTTCTAATGTATTTACAGAAGTCTCTTTGCATTTATAACCCCTTTTGTGCTAGAAAATGTTTCTGTTATTTTTAGAACAGTGACTAAATTTCTACTGCTAAAAGACTGAGACAGAGCTAAAGAGACCAGTGCAGATGGCTGGGTGACCCACAACAGGATGAGAAATAGCATGGTTGTCCAAATGCAGCCATAATAGAAGCCATTTCTTGAAGGTTTACTATATCCTGGAACAGAAATAGATTAAGCACATGTGTGCTTCATTTCCTTTCCCTGACAGGTTAAACAAATGAGAAAGTGGCAGAGTTTCCTCCCTATTCTACCTTGGATTTGCATATTTCCTACAAATCAATATTGCTCAGCACCAGCTTCCTCTAGGACAGACCGGATTCATTTCTGCAACCTTCTCTTTCCCCAGAAACCTTGGTGGGAACCTCATCACGCAGATCCGGAATGGCACATTCCAGGCCTGGCATGGGATGCAGTTTTTACAGAAGCTGTAAGTGTGACAAGGTCTAAAGGTAGATCGGAGTGTGAATCCGCAGTGACCCTGGGTAAAGCAGACCAGCGGGTGTCCAGAGCCAGGAGATGAGTAAGGGGCTGGCCACCAAATGCCTGCAGCCTCTGCTGATCATGAGCCCCTCAGCACAGGGGCCTGCTGCATTTGGAGGCTTTGTTAAGGGTGGTGGAATTCATTGCATCAGTGCCCAGCAGGGCTTTCAGCTGCCTCCAGTTTGCAGACCCCTTAAACTCTTTAAAAGGAGGTGCAAAACCCTCTGTAAAGAACTGAATCCTACTTTAGATCTCATCTAGGGACTGCCAGGAGCCTGCAGGGAGGGGAGGCAGGGGTAGGATTTGGCAAGGAGGGTGAGAGAGAGCAGGAGGCTGAGGTATCTTAGGTGGGTGGGCTGCTTCAAAATACTCTGAAAAAAAAAAAACGACACAAAACTGTTTCCACCCGGACAGAGGCTTTTGCAGAAGGTATTTGTTTTCCTCAGAATTTTCACCTTTTCAACAGAAGCTTCCGACCCCCAAAAAAACCCTGTTTGGCAAAAGCCAAAAAAGTCATCATTTGCAGCAAAATTGGGCCAAAATTTTCACTTTGCGTATTTGCATTTAAAAGGCAAAATGGCTTAAAATTATCCACAAAACAGAAACTTTGTTCTTTTGGACACTAGTTTCTAAGAAAACATGGCCTAGTCCACATGTGCTTCAACAAAGAAGCTCTTCCAAGGAAAGGATGACTGTTTCTGTCTGGATCTGAAGCAAGTGAGAAGCCAGGGCATTGTGCCCACCAAGGGTTCATACATATAAGGAAAAGCCCACAGGCTCCTTACTCGCCTGAGAACTCCAATAATTCTCTTATGATACACCAAATAAGCTGGGAGAAGAAGGGATGGATAGCAGTTCTCTTAAGGCTTGGCCGCAGCTTTGCCTGGCTGGGTGCAGTAACAGAGTAAAAGTTTATGGACACTGGAAATGTAAGAAAATACGGAAAGTTCAGAGTCCAAAATAACATCAAAGTCCTGGTCAAGGGAAGCAAAGGGAAGGTGTGAGCTGAGGAGGAAAGAAAGCAATGTTGTATTTTCCAAAAGAAGCACTTCTGGGCTTTTGCTCTTTTAGCTGGAGATAATCAGAACCTGATGTATTTCGTGAATCAGCCCATCAGCATCTGTTCCTGCCTCTAGCCTTCATCCCAGAGCCTTCCTCACATGCGTAGCACTGAGCCAAATTTTTATCTTCAGGCTGAAATTTCCTATGTTTGTTCTCCACTTGAAAGGAAATTCTTTGGGGAGGTTTGAGTAAAAATTGTTCAGCCAAATCCACATCTGCCATCCATAAAAGTGGGCTGGATTCTTATCAACAGTGCAACCTCTTTACACCACTCACATAGGATAGAGGAGCCTGGAGAGGGGATTTCAGTGTAATTCCACATCAGATTCAACACACACAACTCTCTTTGGGCCTCTCTGATATTCAAAGGCTACAAATTTGAAGTCTGGCAAGGAGAAAACCCCTTGATCGCAGAAGTGCTTTACAATGATCTAGTGGAAATGTGCTTTGATTTAGTTGTGTTTATACGGTTCAGGAACCGCTGGGGTTTTTACTCTACAGTAAGTATATTAACCATCTCCCATTTCTCCAGCGCCTGCTGCACAGGGTCAGTTGATCTTGGCTTTCCAGGCATCTGGATCTGTGTACATAAGAGGACGTACATGGACAGGCCCCACATAGGTGCCCCTACCCATGCCACTCGTGTCCTCCCCAGGACGTGACTCATGCCAGCACAGTCCCCTGGTGTCCATCTGGCTTGCTGCTTCCTCATTCCCATGTCTTGCAGCGGTAGCCGCTGCCACCCTGCACCGAGCTCACCCACCTCCTCGTGCAAAGCCTTGGCTCCGTGTCGCAGGGAAGACAAGCAATGCGGCGGGGGGACGCTGCAAAGCAAGGGGGGGACATGACCCCTCCTGGCAGCGTGGGGACGGAGACCATCCCTCCTTCCCTCCTGGTCCACCTTTCTTCTTCACCTTCCTTGTCCCAAAAGGAAGTCCTGTGGGGACATGACCCTCAGGCCTGGCTGGACTTTGGGTTGTTACTTCTCCCAGAATGCAGCAATTATGACCCAAGTTCCAGCCAAAATTGAGGCTGAGGCTTTTACAACTATGGGCTACCACTGGGCTCCAGAGTCTCTCACTGGGCGCCAAAACCTGTGGTCTGACTGTTAGAAACTCTTCACTTTTCATTGCTCTCACTAACCTCAGCATCACTTTCGTTCTTAAGCAAAAACACCAGGGGAAAATGTTACGAAAAAGAAAGTCAAAGGCAGGGCCCTTCCTTTCACCCAGTCACAGTGGCCTGTTGTTTTTTTCAGGATCCTAAGCCATAACCCCCTGTCCGTTATCGATGACACATCGTTCTTTGGCCTGCCTTCGGTCAAATACTTGTGAGTATTGACTTGTCTTTACTGGTTTAATGGGGCCCTGACCCCATTGCCCTGCGTCGGGGATGGTTTCAGCATCCCACGGCTCTTGCTCATGTCCGCCTGACTGCCCAGGCAGGGAGACATCAGCGCTTTCTGCAGAGGTCCTTTCTGCTGCAGCCAGGCTATCGCACAGATCCCCTTTTGTTTCTGCTCAGTGCATTTCCTCTTTGCACGGATCTTATCTGGGCAGGTTGCTGAGCGCTGGCATTGTGACAGCTCTGTATTTTCCCTACGTGGTTGTGCCATGAACACTCTCAGTTCAGTGGCTGCTGGGCAAATCAGGGGTTTTATCATTTGGCTCTGAGGGAGAACTCAAAAAGCCCTACCCTGACCTCACACAGTGAGCGAGGCCTTTGGGCAGTCCATCCGTACACCCAAAATGCACTGAAGTCTCTCTGCTGTGACATTTGAAAGATTAGTCTTGTCATGCCTCCATCTCCATCCCTGGACACTGGAGTTACATCATGGGGACCAAGCACGGGAACCGGTCAGTCAGCCGTGGTCCCACAGGGAGGCTGTGGCAGGGCAGAGAACTGAACACAGGCCACAGCGGGATTCGATCTCCAGGTCCCCATCCACCACATGCCATTCTGTGCTAGAAATAACCTATTTTCAGGGCTTTTTTCATTGCTGTAATCATCTGCAGGAAACTTTGAGCTGTGGGGTCTTCTCCACTCTCATTAGCCTTTTAAAAATATACTCCATTCATATGTCCATCTGCATCTCTTCCTGTCAGAGATATTTCCACTCCCAGCTACTTCCCAGTAGACCCCGTGCCCCTGCCTGAGGAGTGTGTATTTTTATCTATGGGGTGAAAAAAACCTGCTTTGTTCTTCAGGGGAATTTCTAAGTTTATTTTCCACATGAATGTGCTCACGTGTTCTTCATGGTTTACGCCGGTTTGCTGATTCAAAGACTCTACAGTCAGGCAAAATATCTTCCTGGGCTGGACAGACCCTCTGATGGAGATGGAGGGGGCCAGGCCCGTTTGACTGCTCAGGAACAGACCACTGCTTCTTCAGCAGGAGCAGAGCAGGGCTCACCATGGTCTGGCTCTGCCTCCAGCTTCCTCCTCGTATTCAGTTTGCATTTCTGTCTCCTCTGAGCATCATTTATTACCCAGATCTGAATGAGGAGACAACACCAGAGGAGGTCAGGATCCTCCCTAATGGTGGCTTTAGGACTGATCCTCCCTCCGATGGGGCAGCTATTTCCCATTAACGAAAGAATAACGTGTGTAACACCAAAAACCTCCCTGTACATCCTGGGGCTGATAAAACATATGCATATGAGTCTGGATGTGCACAAGACCTCTCTAAGAGACTGGTCTTTTGGAAAAGAATTGAAATACTTAAATTGCAATCCTGGCTCTACTATAATTGATGGCAAGATGAGCACTGATGGCTATGAGACCACCATTTCATCCCTAATCTCGCCTTTCAAGGCCACGTGGATTCACCTTCTTGGACAAGAAGTGTCTCCCTTTGAGCAAGGGTGAGGGCTGGGGCTGTGTTCATGGCAGAGCTAGAAAAGGGGTTTTGAGCTGGGGAATCTCTTCTGTTCACATTGGCCTCCCACGAGATCTGCAAGCTCCCTATTTCCTTTAGACCCTGCGGTTAGGAACAGATACAAGGCGAGAGGCAAAAGGGTTTTGAATTACTGATGTGACTGATTAGGCAGAGGTGGATCCCTCTGTGAATGACACCACAGTCATCAGGGATCTGGGCTTGTTTTCAGAGCAGAGTTCCAGTAATGTGGCCTGAAAAATTAATTTGATTTTGCAAATCCTTTCAGAGACCTGGGTGCAACACAAGTGACTCTGCAGACGTTTCACACTCTCCTCCTGACAACAGTCCACTTGGAAACGCTGTGAGTATGCGGGGACTTGGTCCCAGGTGCCTACAAATCACAATTGCTGAAACAAGGGGTCTGCATGGGAAACAAATCAGCTTGCTACAATGTCAAAATAACCCCAGTAAGCCCAAGTTTTGCCCACCTGGAGCTGTTCATTTTTCCCTAGTATCCATCAGCATATTACAAATGTCTGTTCAAGGCCCCTGAGCGACAGCGCTGAGCAATGGGGTCTCAGGTCCATGACTGGGCTCTTAGGCATAATTACAGCTCAGACAATACAAATCATAAAAAGAAAATGCTATTTAGTTTTGATATCCCCAAACTCACCTGCTAAGAAACAGAATTTCACCATTTATGTGATGTGTTCCAGGTTTTCAAAGGGAAGTCTTAAATCAAGTGAGGGTGTGCTTTTCTGTTTCAAATTGCCTTTGGGGATTGGCTCTATTTTTGAAAGTAAAATCAACATTTTGATGCCACTGGAGAAAACTCTTTTCTATTTGAAACTTCTCTTAGAAATCTGGAGCACATTTTTGTCCATCAGAATTTTCACTGTGGGGAAAATAAATTTTCCAGAGCTGTAGAAGATATCCAAGCACAACTGGAATGCATTATCTCTGTGTGTTACCTGAGTTGGACCCACAGACGTGGATTGAGATGCTGGGGTTTTGTCCAGTAACCTCTTGTCTTTAGCAAACTCCCCAGCGATCTGGCCTGCTGCCTCTGTCAGAAGAAAGACACTATTGAAACCCTGTGCAAGACCATCAAGTTACGCTGCGAGAATTTATGCACCACCGATGCTCCCCAGTGCGGTAGGTTTGCTGTCGCTGGAAGACACTGTCAGCGTAGATTTCTGAAATTTGCCCGGTTTCCTCTATCTGTGAAAGATGCTAGAGGACGGATCTTGTGAGGCTTCCCAGCCAAAGCTGGCAGCCCCAATGGCATCAGTCCAGGCTGGTGACTCCCGACCGGTCCCAGGGATGCCAAATCCGGGCAGACTCAGCACTGCTCGCTGAGCACAGATAGAGAAACTTCATCCAGGCAAGGCTTGTAAATCAGCCCAAAGGCCAGTGCAGGCAGTTCAGTTGAGACCTGGGAGGCCTCTGACTGTGCTCCCTGAGCCACAGGCATCAACCACATGACTTGGAAAAAACAAGGGTTGAAAAGTTACTAGCGATTACACATATCTTTTGTGTCAAATACTATCTTGAGAAGAAATAGCTTGCTGAGCTAAACAAACACAAGAGCTTCCAATGCACACAACGCATCTAGCCAAGTAAATCATGTGTGCCCAGTACCATTCCCAGGCGCTGGAAGGCAACATCTGCTCATAAACCCTTCGAATTTTCCCTGACATCCTTCTGACCCTTTCCAGTGGCACCGTACCTTGGCCAGTCACAGCTCAGCAGTGAGAGCAATCCCAAATACAGCACGGACACAGCCAAAGGGTCCTGTAATGCTCCTAGTGTGCCAGCAATGTGGCCTGTGCTGAGCTGCACCTCAAACTTGCCATGCACACTGGAAACCCTGAGACCCGTAACCACACACAGATGGCCCTAGGCAGGCTCTGGAGAGACCTCCTCTAATGTGTGGTGTACTGGAGGATGCCTGGAAAATATGGGCTCCAAAACTTGTCTGGTCTCTCTGCCAATCTGCTCCCCATGTGTAGAAGGGAGGACAGTAACTCCGACCTCCTTCGTAGGCCACTAGACAAACACCAGACAATATTATTCTCTTGCTAGTCTGTGCAGCATGAGTGGTGCGCTGTCCTGCTCGATCTTTGCACAGGGTAGATATCATCCTATTCAAACCGGAGGCAAGGTAGGCTTCTGCAAATAGAGCAACATTTCAAAGGTCCCCAAGTAACTCATTTTCAAGCTGGATATGGACAAGTGAGTCTAACTTCATTGTAAGTCTAGGGAAAACACGTTCCTAAGCCACTTACAACCACATCATCAAAGATATTTTGGTGTCTAATTTCCTATCATTTTAATAGCGGAAGAAGCCTGAATACCTTTGTAATCTGTAAATATTCTTGAACATGTCACCCTGCCTCCGACATTAGCCTATCTGCAAAGCAGGATTAGAGATAAGGCTGTGTTTGCAGCCTTGGTGTAGGACTCTTGAATACTACTTATTCTAACTCTGCAGACTCAGCATGTTCCCTTCACATACCAGGGCAAGAGCTCTCCTGGGCTATTTGCATCGCCCTGGGTCAAATGTCCACTTTTTCCACTTCTCCTAGGCTTCAGTGAGGGGAGCTATATCTATCAGCAGAGAATCAGCACTTTTTTATCAGGTGCTTGCTCTGACTGCAGCCCCACCACTGCTTTTGGGAGCCGGACAACACCACAGAGGCTTTTTGACATGAAATATCTCAGGTTTTATTAACGGCAGGGAGAAGGGCTAGTTGGAACAACTGAGAAGGGACAAGCACTTTCTCTTTAGGTATTCTGCTTTCCAGGCTCACTCCTACTTTTAAGCTTTATGGCATTTTTAGCAGCTCAACACTGACTCGTATTAAGCTGCGGAAAATTCTCCCACAGAAAACCCCTGTCCCCAGGATGTTTCACACTGATTTGAACAGAGCCCTGGGAGAGACCAGAAAAAACATGTATCTGTTCTGCCCTGGTGAGATAATCTGATTGATTTAAGAAGACTTTTCCCCTCTGTAATGCATCCACCGTTTGGTTCACACACTGCCTTGTCTAAAAGAGGAGCGCCTGCTGTTTAGGGTAAATCTTTGACCCTGCACTTTGGCAGAAAGTTTCTTGTGATGTGGGAGTCGCTGATCTGCTCTCTTGGTGTTTAACAGCTCACACAGATTCTCTAGCAAAGATGCAAGCAGAGATAATGAAAGTGTTACAGTCCAGAAAACTGAACACCACCATGGTGTTAAACCTCAAGCCCAAGGAACCTTCGCTTGGAGGCCATGAAACCATAACGCTTGCAGTGAACCTAACAAGCACTGATGCTGATCTCAGTAAGCCAAATGATCACAATTCCAGAAGAAATTCCCATTTCCCTCAGCACCTATCTGGGCAGGAAGGTAAGAGCAACAAGGAATTGATGCTGATGCTGCACAGCATTCAGCACATGGGCTGGACCAGTGAAAGCGATATGAAGAAACTCTATTTCCTAGCAAAAGTGCTAGTGGCTGAGCTTGAGAAGAAGCTGCACAAGGCTAAAAACGTCACAACTGTGAAGAACATCATCTCTCTCCCACCGATGCTTGCTATGCACAGGCGCGAGGTGCACGGGACCCCAGCAGTGGAACGAGAGAGGACCACAGCTGCTACAGGTTGGGTCCAAAAGCAGCATGACTTAGGTTTGCACCACGCACCATTAAGCCTGTGGGAAGCAGCTGAGAGGTTAAATCCCACTGACACTGTCTTCAGACATCACAAAATGTCCATGCCTTCTTCAAAGCATTCCCTTTTGTACTCCCCAGCAGAGGCCTCTCATTTGTCCAGGTCTTTTAAGATTCAGAATTACCCTGGTACTATGGAACAGGCTGAAGAAACTCATGAGATGGAGGATGTAGAGGATGGAAAGAAAGCACCACCTCCAAGCCATAGCTACGTTTGGACCTACAAAAAGCATGGTCAGCAAGAGAGCCCATGTCTGAGTAAAAGTAATCGGCTTTTCTACAGGACAGACCAAGAAGAGAATCCAGAGGAAGAGCCCACACCAATAAAAAGTAAACCAGAGCAGAGACTAAACACTGCAGGACACTTTTTCTATAACCTATTGGTTAACAGCAGCCACCGCGTGGCAAGGAGTGTGCCAGAGGACACGTCTAAAGACGAGGCTTCCTCTCCAGGTGGGCACTCACTGGGCATCCATCAAACTGACCAAACAGACTGGAAGCAGCAAAAGGAAGAAGGGTCTGATTTCCTCAATGAACCAAGTAGCTCGGAGAGCCCAGCCACTGCGCCGGTTCAAGGAGACCTGTTTGAAACCAAGCTCAAATACCACCTGCGCTTGCTCGTCCCGGACAGAGCCCTGCGGACGTTCATCGCCCACATGGCGCGAGCCCTGCGGACGGACTGCAGCCTGCCCGCGGTCCAGCCGGCCTGCGCAAAGATGGTCTCCAAGACAGGGCTGCTCATGAAGGTACTCAGCGAGAGGCAGGATCGCCGGGGAGCCTCTGCTCTCGCGGGCCGGTGTTTCTTGGGAGGGAGCGTTCCTAACGGCACGGCCCAGCCCAGGGCAGCAGGCAGGAAGCTCGCAGAGAAGGTAGGACAAACACTGGATATTGCTGGATACGGTCCTTCCGGGCAATGGGGCGTGGAAGGAATAACGGTCTCTCCCTTCCTGAATTTTCCTTCTTCTGTCCCAGAAGAAACCGGAGTATGCCTACAGCAGCAGTCTTCTGGTGGCGGTATCGGTGGCTGCCGTCGTCGTGCTCCTTCTCACGGGGATTTGCGTTATCGAGGTAAGCGGATAACTCACTTGACAGACAGCTGTCAGTCAAGGCTTGTAGCTCGAGCGCACGGGGCGGAGTGGTGCCTCCCTGCGTCGTTTGAGAGACCCACGGTGTCAACGGGGATGTCTACGGACGTGCCGGATAGCTCATTTTTTCCCAGCCTTTGGAGCTTGCCGTGGCACGCACACCACGCAGCTCAGCACGGCTTCGGGCCCTGCCGTGGGGGCTCTTCCCGGCATCTGTCACGAGCTCTCCGGAGCTCACCTAATCAGGCTGTCACAGCTCTCCTACCTGCTTCCCAGGTGAGGGTGAGCTTCTCTGAAGGTGCTGTGGTGCTCTGTCATCGCAGCATCTCCCATCAGCCTGTCCATGAGTTTTTTGCTGCAATTCCTGCCGTACGTCACCACGGGCCTTACGGGATCACCGTTTCCAGGCTCTTCTCCTTTCCCTCTTCTGCTCTCCTGCCCGTGGCGAGTGCTTTCAGCCATACAGCGATTCCCCCACTACCTTCATGCTTGCCAAAACCAAGTTTTTCTGCAAAGTAACAAACGTTGGAGGGCTTCTCTGGCCACCTAGCAGCTCTGGGGCTGGGGAAATCTCTCAAAAGCAAGTTCCTGACCTCTTCAGCAAGGTGCAACGGCTCAGCGTGGGTCAGAGCACGGCCAGAGCCAGGCAGAGGAGAGGACACAGCCTCATTTGGTGCCTTTCTTGCAGAAAGCTTTTGTTTCTTTAAAAGCCTGCCTACATGTTTAGGATCAGCTTTAAACAGGAGGAGAGTACCCCGCAAAGCACTGCCCCGATAAGAAAGGCAGACATAAACATTTCTGAGATTAGGAGAGCTCTGGGAGTTCAGGTCATTTCTGAGGCAGGGAAAGCTGGGAGCTGAGAAGGGAGGATGGGCTCTTTCTAAAAATTTTGCTTCTGGCACAGACTGTCACATGTATATAACACCCTTGGTTTAAGGCACAACCTTTTGGCCTCCCTCATTTTGCAGAGTATGACGAGAAAATCCTGATGTTACGAGTCTCTCTCTCTCTCTCCTTGACCAGGTTTGCTCCCAAAAACCTAAAGCCGCTTCCCAAGCCCAAACCACCAGTAAATCACGACCGAGATGGTAATTACTCCCTCCGCCGTCCCACTGCTGTGCCACAAACAGTCTTTGCTCTGAACAGCACCTAATCCTGGAGCCCCTCAAGCACTCAGGCGCTGGCTGCAGAGGAGTCACTAGTCACCAGAGTGGATGTGTTTATGTAGCTTTTTAACAGACCCAGAAAAGGGACCCCCAACGCGTGAGTAATCAGCACTGCTGTAAGCTCAGATCCAGCCAGTGCCTCCGCAGACCCCCCGGCAACGTTTCTCCTTGCGATGCAACCGAGCCGGGGACGCTAAACCCGGCTGCGGCAGATGCGTTGGCCCTGGGCTCCCACGTGGTGCCACATCCCACCTCTCTGCCCTGGTGCTGGGCACGACCCTCCTCTGATGTACGTCGTGACAGCTCTGCCCCAATTCTCCCGGCCCCGTTCCCCAGAGGGGCTCTTTAAGAGCTCGCTCCTCTCCTCTCGGGATGCTCTCTCATTTCCAGGTTGAACTAGAAGTAATTCCCAGGCACCTTAGCAAACCCCATCCCTTCACTTAAAGGACTCTTCTTTAAGGGGAGGTTCATCTTCATTAGGGTCCGATGAAACTACCCCAAGCAGGTCGAGCTTTCCGCCCCGGCAGGGCACTGACACCCGTCCCTGGCCAAACCCTTCTGCAAACGGAGCAGGAAAGGTGAATTCTGGAGAAAAGGCTTTCTCCTCCTCCTTCCTTTATTCCTAACCCACTAAATCCAGATGTTTCACAGCATTTGCCTGACCATAAACGCTGCCGTACTGAGTAGGGGGACGCCAGCAGGGCAGGGTGGGGGTGATCTCCTTCGCAGTCATTGCCACCACCAGCTTCCTTTCGTTTTATCACTCTTTCCTCAAGGTTCTTCCAGAAATTCCTGCCAGACAGATGGAGCAAGAACACACCTGACCTTCCAAAGGAGGTAACGGCAGCGGGAATGGGGGATGCGCGCCCCTCTGCCCCCTCGCCGCGCTCCCGGCTATTCCCCATCTCCGAAACCTTCCCTTGCACGGTGCTTCCCAGGGCTCTCGTGCATCAGAGCTGAGCAAAAACAAACCGCTGTGGCTTAGAGACATGTACCAGCCCCTGGATTCCCAGCATAAAAAGTCCATGGCTCAGAAGCTGTATGACGAAGAGTCCTCGGAGGAGGAAGAGATTTTCAACAAGGCCGAGCTGAAGTAAGTGGCACGGTGACGGCGCCTGTGTTCGTCTTTCAGCTCTCGTTCCGGTGTAGGAACTGCCAGCGTTTTCCCTTGCTGTTGTCACCAAAAAAAGCTGCAATCGCATCGAAATGCAATTGCCCAGAGCAGTTGCTGCAGTTGCTGACGCCTCCACCTTGTCACCCGTGTCCACCCTGAGAGCGGGAGCGACGGTCCCTGTCCGTGGAGGAGGGTGCTACGGGAGGCCGGGGGTGCTGGGTGCACAGCCTCGGGGTGCTCTTCACCCTCCCTCCATCCCCGGGGAGGGAAGCCCGGCTTGACGGCTGCTCTTTCCCTCTCTTTAGGAAGCAAGCGGAGCTGCCGGGACGGGAGGCGCTGAACTGACGCGGCGTTTGGGGCTACGCGGCACCTCGGGAGCTGGACAAAGTCGTGATAGACGCCAGGGAACGGCTTCAGAATTTACTATTAAAATTAGCAGGTTTTTCGCTGAGCGTGAGCGTCCCGTGAGCGAATGGAAGCATGCACGGCATGCGTGTGTGTGTGTGTCAGGGGCTGTGCACACGCATGCACACACGCGTGTTGTGGCTACAGGAGGGACCACGGAGACGAGGATCCTGCTGGAAGCGTGGGAATGAGTCGCTTGGGCCCCTCGGCGTGCCGGGATGCGCCATGCGTGCGTGTGTGTGCACAGGGCAGTGCTGTGCATGCGTGTGTGCTTCGGTGAGCGTGTATGTGTGCATGCATGTTTGCACACCCGTGTGTGCTTGTGCGTGTGCCAGCTTGGGCTTGTGTGGCTGTGCACGTGGGCACGCTTGTCTGCACGTGCGTGTGTGGCTGCCTCCGCACGTGCGTGCATCTGCCCCACGTGTGCATGTAGCTGCCACGTGTGTGCAAGCGTGCACGGATGCACGTGCGTGCACGTGTGCATCAGTGTGCAGCACTGTGTCTGCCACGTGTGTGCAAGCGTGCACGGATGCATGTGCGTGCACGTGTGCAGCACTGTGTGCCTGCCCTGTGTGTGCACGCGCGTGTGGATGCCTGGGTGTGCCCGAGTGTGCGTGGGGCGATGCACGGGGGTGCCTGTGTGCCGAGGTGCGTGCACGTGCCCCTGTCTGCGTGCATGCCTGCACGTGCCTCTGTGCACGCCCTGGGTGTGCAAACGCGTGTGCCCGCGCCTGTGCGCACGCGCGCTCGCGCTTCCCAGCGCTCCGCCCCCGCCCCGAGGGGGCGTGGCCCCGCAGCCCCGCCCCCCCGACGTGCTGGCGTCACGGGGGCGGGGGGGGGCGGCACTTCCGGGTTGCCCAGCTGGAAGCGGGGGGGGGCCGCGGAGCCGGTGAGTGGGGGGGGTAAAAGCAGAGGGGCAGGAGGGAGTTAGGGGGTGCAGAGGGGGCGGGGGATTTGGGGGGGCAGGGGGCGGGCTGGGGGGGGTGCAGGAGGTGGGGTGGCGGAGCAGGGGGCTGGGGGGGGCGGTGGGTGCAGCCCCCCCTTGGGGTGCAGGATGGCGGGGGCGGGTTGGGGGAGCGGAGGGGGATGCATTAGGTGTAGGACGGTGGTGGTTTGGGGGTGCAGATGGGGCGCAGGGGGGTGGAGATGCATTGAGGGGGGTGTGTGTGTATGGGGGGGGGCAGCCCCTGCTCTCCCCACATCCCTGGCTGCTGCCCTTTCCCCGAATCCCCTCCCAGCAGCTCCCCTCGCCCGGCCCGCAGCCCCCCCGGCTGCAAGGAGCCGCGGCAGCCGGCTCGTCCGGATCCCCGCTCGGGACGTGCCGGGCGCTGGGCAGAGGTGCCCCATGGCCGGTTTTCTGCGGTGGCCCTGTGTCGCGCCCGTCACAGCCTCGCTGCTTTTTCTAAGCTGCTCTTTCTCCTCGCAGGCTGGTGGGTTAAAACAGCAGCGTGAGCATAACACAGCGCTAAAACTCGCACGCTCCCATCAGTCGCTCTGATGGTGTATTAAAATCCCTCTTGCAGAAGAGAATTCGGCCTAGAGGTAAACATAAACATGGGGGTGGAAAATCTACCGCGTCTCGCGGTTGTTTCCTAATTGCTTCTGTGGTTAAAAATGCCCCTTCTCATCGCTGCTTTACTCCCTGGCAAATCTTACCCTGTTTTTGCCCGCTGAAGAATTCACCAGCCTCAGAAACCTCCTCTGTGGGGACAGACTTGGACTGAGGCACCTCTTCTGCGTGGTTAATCCTTTTGCTCTGAGGTCTGGAAATCCCTCCCTTGTGGATCTTCCTGATGTCTGCAAATTGGAAGTGTCTTTCTAAGAAGTCTGGCTGTTGGAGCTGGGCTGGCTCCCTGCTAAGGCCTCACCAGTCCTGCACAGAGGGGCAGCACCACCTTTTCTGAAAGCCTTGGTAATCCCTCTTTTCTCCTCGTAGTGCTGCCTCAGTGGTTTGTGTTTATTGCTGGGGGCCTTTTTGAGATCCCTTCCAGAGTGATTGCTGTCTGTTCTCGAGTGTCCCTCCTTGCGGTTATGTTCTGGCAGTACAACCTGGCACTTGGAGGATTTTGACCCCCGTTATTTCATGCACGTGTTTCAGTGCGCATTTCCACCCGGAGATGTGACGGCTCTGTGGCCTTTCCCTCTATGAACCATGAACTGCTGCCTCTCCCAGGGCTGAGATAGGGCGAAGTGTCTTGTTCATTGGTGACTTTTGCTTCCAGTGGCATCTTTCTGGCAAACTGCGGTGATGGAAATCCATATGCTAAGCCCGATCTTTGCTCTCAAGGCAAAGCTGGAGGCAGAAGTGTCAGCTGTCATGGGTTACTTCTCTTTTGTCCATAACCGTTTCCTCCCGCAGAGGATGTCACACGTCTTTGAAATGTGGAATAGGAGGTTATGCTGGAGCTTTCCAGCCTCCCCTTCTTCTCTGGACGCAGAGGCCAGGGAAGAGCCAGCTGGGTCAACAGGGCGAGGAGGAGAGGAGATCTCCCTGGGGTGTGCAGCCGTCCTTTGAGCTGAGTCTGGTGAGGGTCAGAGCGACAGGAGCTTCAGGGTGCTCGGGTGCTTCATGTCCTCTTCCCTGCGTCCCTACGGGAGCTGCCCAAAGCTATGATCTGCTTTTCCAGAAGGCCCTAAGAGCAGGGCGAGAAGCCCCCTACAATGAGGTTGTCTTCTCCGCCCGGCCAGCAGCAACAAAAGGGCCTGGAAGCCTCCCTGATGCTTGGTTTGCCACGTCAGGGTTGTGCCGTAGTTGCAGTCACTCGGAGCTGACGCCAGCCCTGGGAGACACGGTCCTGCCTTTGCCGTGAGCTGGCTGCGATCTGTGCAGTGGGGCAGCGAACTGCATCAGGAACTCGGTGCTCTGACAAGTAACCTCTGCTGGCGCCTGGGCTGGGAACAGCGAGATTTGAGCGCGTGCTGCTGCGTTGGGTTGGAGAAAGCGGTGGGCTTCGAGATGCTGCCCCAGACTGTGCACCTGCAAGGAAAACAAGCAGGGCCCCGTCCTGGGGGCCCCCCACACCACGCTGCCCCGTTCCTGCTCTCGGAGCTGCCTGTGGTCATCACGCTTTCTGATTCAGTGTTGTATTTTCAAGGCTGGCATGATCTTCCAGCCACATGAGTGTCACATGCATAGAGAGCTTTTACTGCCACATGCCCACACCATGGATCAGATGCTCCTTTCCATGGGGTCCCTTAGATCGTTGCATATATCTGCTTATATCTTGTTGCAGCAGAAAACCCTGACACCCCAAACCTCTCAGCAAGGCTCATCCCAAAAGGCTTTACAGTGATTAGAGATGCCGTAGCCTGTGCAGGGATGCTCTCCGCCTGCCAAGCCAGTCCCAGGAGGACCCAGCACGTACAGATAGCCAACCTTTATATAGCTTCTCTGATTAATAGTGTATTATGTCCTTTATAAATGACATTGTTCCATTTAAAATGAGCTGTTGTCAATGAGCTGGGCAGTTCTTGTGTCGAGCGGAAAATGCAGTTTAAAGAGCCAGTCGCTTGTTGTTAACTTGCTTTCCAACAGTGTAATACCTTATTTCCCCGGTCGCAGTTTGTGAACGCCCTGCTGTATCAGGTGGCCAGAGAAACTTCAGTCCTAGTAACCAGAAATGACCCAAAATCTAGAGTGCAAATATAGGAATGTCTTGCTGCAACATGTAGGGGGTTTCACAACTTTTCTCAGCCTTGCGTGGTTCATCTGTTAACTCCCCTGCAGTGAAAGCTCCCTCCTTCCCTATAGCTGTGGCAAACTGCAGCCTCTTAGAGGGCCATATAGCAACCTGAAAGAAATTCTGCTCTTTGAGTGTCCGAGCAATGTGGTCTTGCAATTGAAGGCCCGGCTGGGAGTTTAGCCTCTGCTTTGCCTCTCGGGGCTGCCCTGTGCTGGGTCCACAGTCCCCGGGGGAGATTTCGGGGAGGCCTGGGTGCTCCTGCGCAGCCCGCTCGGTGTGGGCGAGCTGCGGGAGATCAGGCCCGTTGCAGAGGCAGAAATTGGCAGTTAACTGTCATGAGACTGTCTGTGCAGCAAGGGGATGGTCTGGCTTCATCCGTTAGCTGGCGTTTTGGTATCTTAGAGCCTGTGTTAGTGCAGAGGGAATCGCACTTCGCGTTGCGTGAATAGCTCTGGGCTGATGGTTCGCTCCTGTCTGCAAGCAGATCGAGTCGGACCTGCATCGCTGGCAGACCCGAGGGTCTTTCCTCGGCCGTGAGCTGGGGCTGTCCTGTAACCGCTGCCCCATCCACCAAGGCCTCCCCCTTCCTATGGGAAACTTGGCAAACCTTGCTGAACTGTTTTCCAGGGGGGTTTTCCTGCAGCTAGCTGCTCCAATGGCTGTGGCTTGGCCAGCTTTTCTGTTTTGGGGTAGCTCTGCCAGGGGTTGGCTTGTGTTTTCAGCTGGCTGGGTGTGCAGGGGTTCCTAGCAGAAAGCAAAAGCTTTCCCGGTGGTAAAAATGGCTCCATAGGAGGAGAAGGCTGTATTGACACAGGTATTTGGACCGACTGTCCTGTAAAAGCCTTAATTTGCTCCAGGTGGAGGGTGACTGGCCTAAGGCTCGTGCTTGGAAAATGACTGGCTCCATCTCCAGGCCTTGAGTCACCAGTTAACGCCATCGTTGGCTGTTGTTTTCCATTCACAGAGTGTGAGCAGTGACCTGTCATTTATTTATAACTTGGAAAACATCTCTTGTCGGGAGATCGAAGAGCCAGGCTTCAGGACTGAGCGGAGCAGGTCTTAGCCTCTTCTCGGATAGACTTGCTTTTGACAAGCAATTCCCGAAGACCTGGCTGGTTTGTAGCATTCTGGAAAATAAACAGCTCTGCTATTACACCAGAGATCGCCCTCTTGCTCGGTAGGTGAACCACCCAAGCTTGCTTTCTGTTTTATTTCTTTCCATTTTATTTTGTTCATCTTATCTGAGCTGTTTTGGTCTGGCTGCGCAGCCTTCGCAGTGATGATCACTGGGAAATGGTGTGGGGTTTCTGCTGTAGATGTGTTTGTCTCTGCATTCGCGCATCTGTCCTGTGTCTCGGTGTTTTGAGAGCAAAAGCAACGGTGGTGGCTTTCCAGGGAGAGGTTAGAAGTCCTTCTGTGCCCGCCTGTTGCTTTTAGAGCCGGCTAGCAGAGCACTGCTGTCTGCCCCGCTGCCAGGGCTGCTGATACGATTTCTCTGTGCTTTGCTGAAGACTAGTGTTACATGCAGTCCGCCTCCGAGCTGCTGATGTGGCATGTTCGTTGTGCTTGTTGTGCAGGAAAATGCTGTCCCAACACAGGCGGTGAAATCACAGCACTGGGAGAAACTGGTTGGGCTGGTCGGGATGGGGGCGTAGAGTCCCTCCGAGTTGCTCATGGTGAAGGCGGCCCTTGTCCTCCTCTGTGTCTCACCTCCTGGATGCTGGAGGAGGTGCAGGTAAAGGAGCTCATGTTTTTGGAGAATGCCTCCGCTGGGGTCTGTGCTACACAGGCCAAGACGGTCCCAGGTCGGGAAGGACTGACTGTCCTGCCTCTGGACCACCGGAGAGCTTCAGAGCGGCGCCTGCCCTGGGAGTCTCTCCCAAACTCCTTTGACCTCAAAGCCTACCTGGCTGGAGAGGATTGCTGCCAATATGGTCGGGAAGTACATCAGCTCCCACCAGCCATAGCATGGGGTGTTGTAGACCAGCACAACCTGGTCCCCAGGTCCACAAACTGTGCGGCTCACGGTCGGCGATGGGGATGAGCAGAGTCATGCTGCTGATGAATAAATGCCAAACCTGCTGGCAAGTTCCCAGCCCCCTGCTTGCTTACTAAATCCTGAAAAGCAGGGAAGGTCTTCGCAAAAACTGTGCCGTCACCCACTCCCCTTCCACAGCTGCCACGGCAGAGGCTGGCTGGGGACACCGTGGTGGCCGATGCCAAGAACAAGGATGGCATGTGCAGTCCTGGAGCTGAAACACGGGCTTCTTCGCTGTGGCATCAGAAATGTCTTCCTGTGCCCAAAGGTTGCGTCTCCCACGCAGAGCAGGGTGGCAGGGGCTGTTGCACCTTGAATTTGTGTTGGGTGATGTGACCAGTTTGTAGGGTGTAAATGGGAGGTGATGGGTCTGGTGGCATGTGGAGTAGAGCCCGCATAGCCCCGTGGAGCTGGACGCTGGTTGGATCTCTGATACGTTACTGCAGCGTAGGGCAGAGAGGGGGGTGGCTCTCTCCGATCCTCATCTACTGCTGCTGTCACTGAGGTGTCCTTTTGTCACCCTCTCTGCTTGCAGAAACCCCTGGCAGCGACTTGAGCATCTGAGCCAGAGGTTACTGTTCCTGTAATCACTGCGTCCCCTCGTTTCTATGTTGCAATCGAAAGAGAGGAAATCTTATGACAAGTAGTGGCGAAAACAGTTTCCTTTTGTATGAAATTGTGAGCTTTGAACGTGCTGAGGATCAACCCCGAGTTTGTCCCTGAAGAGCTCTTGACCTGCCTGAGGCTGCTGCGAGCAGGAGCGGCTGCCTGCGCCGTCCAGGTCGGTGTGGGGTGTGCGTGGGCTGCTCTGAATTTGGGCTGCTCTGGATCTGGACCGTCTTTGCCTTCGTGACCGGCGTTTGCCGTGCAAGTGCTCGTCCGCAAACTGAGCTTCTGTCCTGGGTCTGACAGCTCCCGATGCGGAGAGAGGGGCAGGTTGAGGCTGTCGGCTTAGTTCTGCTTGGGGAAAGCTGCAGGATTTTTCTGTTGGCTAGGAAGTAAAATCTGAAGTATTGATGCTGTACCAACCTTTCTTTCTGCCTGGGCGTACAGTGGGACCATACTGCTGAGCTCTGTCCTCCTCTGTTTCAATGGCAACGCAGTAGCAAATGCTTCCAACTCGGGGGAATAAACTAGCTCTCTGATCTCTGGAGTCTTTTGAAAGCTTCAGAGCAGTAACTGGTGCTGGAGTCGGTCTCAAATTCTTTTAACCTCCAGCGCATGTTGCGTCCGAGTCGGGATGCAGCCCTGGGACGGGTGCCTTGCTGGCAGCTGGGCACCCTTGTTCAGAGTCTCCAGGTATATCTAGATTTTGGCAGACGGCTCCCAAGAACTGGAGTAGGAGGCTGAAATTCAGGAGCTAAAGGTCCCTTGTTCTCTGTTAACACCCTCCTGTTACAGATAAATCCAGCAAGGCTGCCACTGTGTGCTTGGACTTTACCAGGGTTTCCTGTAGTGGGAGGGCGCTGATTTTTCTCTTCTGCAAGAAACGGCTGCAACAGAGCAGCCCTGTTGTCCGTGCTCCCAGGAGAGGGGAGATTCTGGACGGTCAAACATCAGCCTCTGAATGGAGCAATTGAAAACCTTACGGAAAACCTTTAACGCTCTCGATGCCCTTCCTTCCTGGGTTCCCGACGCGCGAGGGCTGGGACAGCTCTCTGCCAGGGGCAAGCATCCAGGTGGCTCTTGGGGTGGTCCCTCTCGGCTGGGTTTGGCAGCAGCATCGGAGTACCCGGGTGGGGGGGTTGCTGTCACCTCAACCTGAGATCCTTCACTTTGTGCCACTGCGGCAGCAACGTCATGCACACGTTTCGGTCCCGTCATTCAAGCCCTCTTGCTAAATGCATGTGTTTTGATGTCGGTGCTCTGTGACCGGCGCCTTGTCGTTGTGGGCGCTGTAGAAACCGAAGAGCAACAGTCCCTGACCCTGCACGTCTCTCTGCTGGCTTGACCAGCCCTCAGCTCGGCGTCTCACCAGGGTTTGGGCTGCCTGTGGGCAGCCTGCAAGGGTTAATTATTCCCTCTTGGTCTCATACTGTCGGCCACGCTCTGTTTTGTCTGAAACTCCACTACTGTTTGCGAAGCATCGTGCTTTTCAATGTGGTCTTGGGTGGGTCCCGACTTGAACTTGGCAGTAATCTGGCCGTGAGCACTTTGAAACGATCTAGGGCTGTGATCTATGCCTCTTGCGTGACTCCGGATGCCCTTTGCATGGCAGGTGAATTGTACGTAAACCAAAAAGGTGTTCAGAGCTCAAACATGCTCCTCCTCCTTGTCCTGAAGGTGACATGTGAACGCAGCGCCCGGAGCGGGGAGCAGCAGGAGCTGAGATGCATTCCAGCCACGCGGAGGACCCCAAGGAAGTCATACAGGTGAGCCAGACCCCGCGACTCTCTCCGACCAACTCAGGTTATTCACGGTCCGACTCCAGTTACTGGCAGGGAACAAACGTGGGATGTGGTAGAACATGTCCATGCTGTGAGATTGCATTGGGATAGTTTATACGGGCTCAGGGTGGCTTGTGCTTTCTGGCAAAGAGCATCCTTGGATAGTTTGTCTAGTGTGGGCAGTTGCTCAAGTGAGAGTATATAGACTAGAAGGGGGTGGCCATGAGTTAAATCACACCAGACTCTACCTCGGGCTGTGCCCCTGATGGCAAGATCCAGCGTGGGGAAGGGAAAGCGCTGAGCGTTACACCTGGGCAGAGGAGCCTTGCTCCTGAAGGGTGCTTTGTACGTTCTTTTCCTGCCCAGGTTCTGGAGTCTAAGCACGTTTAATGAACGAGCTTCAAACACGGTGGTTGAGACTGCCTGTTTAGTTCATCCTACAGCAGAATTACTCATGCACTACAGATAAAACCATTTGCACTCTTTAATCCTGCTGGCCCGCGGTTGCTGCTCGCAGGCGGGTTGCTCGTGCTAGCAGATCTGCAGGACAGCTGTAAAGCAGCCCCTGCTGCAAGGGGTGTCAGCACTTGGGTGTCCCAGGCAGGGATAAAGCGTGTGTTCCCCTGGCTGTTACCCCTGAACCAGAGCTGCTGTGAATCTTATTTAGATGCATTTCACTTGCTGAAAAAAAAAATTGGGCTGGAAATCTACTATGGGCTGTCTGCAGCCAAGAAAAGTAGATTGGTGGAGAGGAGAAATCATTTCAGAAAGTGTTTCTGAGCATCAAGAGCATCTGCATAGCTCACACACGAGACATGGCCAGAGAGGAGTACGCAGGCACTGTCATAACACGGACCATAAGCAAAAAGGGTGGGGTATGGCCTCCTGCTGATGCTGGTCCTTTAACACCCCATCTGAAAACCCAGCTTGAATCAAAACCTCCCCCGCCCCGTTCGTTATTCAGTCAGAACGACTTGGTGCCTTTCAGCAAAAATTTTCAATGCCGCGTGATTGATGCTGAAGCATGGAGTGTTTGATACGGTCCCTGCTGAATTTGCAGTGTTTGCCAAATGTCTGGTGGGAAGTTCAGCTTTCGTTTTAAATAGTGTTGATTGAGACATCTGGGCTGAGCTGCAATAAAAAATCTTCTCTGCCAGGATAAAACAGTTAAATTCACTGAATTTACTTCTTTTTGACTCTGGTGTAAGAAAGAGGGAAGCAAAGCTGTTGGAATGTAGAATTTCCATGTTACTGCTTCAAAGCCTGCAAACGCTCCCGGAGGGGAGCCGCTAACACCACAAGCCAGCCTTTCAAAACCATCTGCTGCGGTGCTTTTTGGGGGGCCTGTCCCCGCAGTGCCCTCTGGTTAATTGGCACAGACAGGCTGCTGAGAGCACGAGGAAGATCAATCCATTTGTCTTCTGCTAACAGAACGCATTAGCGTTGTCGCGTGTTGCTTTGGTTGATCTGCATGAGTTCAAATTGCATCACAGTCTTTACAAAGGATGACCTCATTAGTGTTTCTCATTTATCACACATGCTTACCTAATCCATTTGTTTCCCCTGAGCAAGTGCCTGGAAAGAACTGATTTCTTTTTCTCCCCACCCTCGTAAGCAATTTGATGTATATAGAGGAAGCGCTGCACACTCTAAAAGCAACCCTGTAAACCCAGTGGGCCCTGAAACATGAGCTAAAGGAAGCATTATTTGCATAAATTGCTCATTAAAAAAAGCCAAGTGAGCTGTGATGCCAAGAGCATGAGTCCCCAGCTTGACCGGCTCAAATACAGTGCTCTCTAATAGCCACTGTGAAGTACATGGATGAAGCAAGAATTGCATGGTACTTCTCTCTGGATGAGCCTTGCAGTTTGGAGCCCATGTTGTATGCAGTCTTTCCTAATCTTTATCTTTATAACGCAAGCACTTTCCTCTTGTCTCGCAGCTGATCAAGAAGCAACTGGTGAATTCCATCAAGGCATTGCAGAAGCAATATGTGACCTCAGATGCTATTGTAACCAGCGACGATGGGAACGCCAACACCCTCTGCAGCGCCCTGGAGGCTGTCTTCGTGCACGGGCTGAAGGCGAAGCATATAAAGGCAGAGGCTGGGGGAAAAGGGAAGAAGGCAGGGGGCCGGGAGCCTCTTCCGCAGCCCGTCTTCTGGGGCCTGCTGAAGAGCATCACGCATCGGTGAGTGACTGTCCCAGCTGAGAGGCGTTTGCACACGCAGGCTTCCTGCCCTCCTTTAGGCACCGAGAGGTGCAAGAAGCCACGAAATTCAGGGAATGACAAACAGAAAGATGGCTAGATGGAAAGGTCTGCCGTTACCGCTCCCCATACCTCCCAACCAAAAGCTGGAGGGACCAGATAGTCCTGCAGGGTGTCTTGGTGGACAGGGGGCTCGGGCTGCCCAGGACGAGTGGGAGACATACGCAGGAGAGCAAAAAGCCCCTGTGATACCGAGCGGTGGTGTGAGGCTGGGTGTCAGGCACCCAGTGGTATCAGCACTGCTTCTCTACGCATGTGCATGGGATGGAGAGCTAGAGCACTGGGAATGAAACCATGCTGTGCCTGCTCAGGGCTCCTTTCTTATTTATTTTTGGGTGCCAGAGCCTTTCCTGGGACATCATATCCCTAGTGGAACCCGGGGCAGAGTGACTGCACTGGTACAGAGCAGTGGTGGGTTACAGGGATGCAAAGTGCAGGGTCTGGTCTCTGTTCTGCTGTTTATCTGCTGGGGACGACTCACCTCCATTTCTCCATGCATGAAACAGGAAAAACAACACTGACCTTATCTGTGAACTTGGTGGGGTTCTTGTGTGTATAACTATCGTTATTTGCTGGCTTTTTTGAACCACTCCCTGCGCAGAATTTTTTCCACACCAAATACCAGCTGACAAGCAAATGGGTTTGAAAGCCTTGTCCAAATCCAACTCCACCAGCAACTCCTGAATTATGAAAGAGTGGATGAAAATAACTGCTTGACATGCTATAGGGGATATTTTTGTTCTCTTTCAAAATTTTCTTCATTTTGATAGACAGATTAAAAAACTTTCAAAACTTTTACTCTAATTTTTGTAATGGCTGCAGCGTCAACTACTGAGACATGAGCTGGGGCCAGAGATGTTAGCAAGTGTGTATTAGGTTTTGGGGGAAAGTACTTGAAATCAGTGGGTTGAGACTAGTCGAGGGCTTAACCTGACCCAAACCTTGTGATTGTTTTTGGCTCCTTGGCAAGTTTTGCTGTGTTTCAGCTGATTGGAAATTTGAAGCTAGGATTCAGATGTATCACTGCCAACGAGTATCCAGCTGGTCTGTGCCCCACTGCAGCACAGAGACGATGGGAATTGCCCCCATCCACCCTTCCTTGGGCTGGGACAAGCAGTGCATGGGAGATGTCTCCAGCCAGAGAGAGGAGCAGTGCACAGAGGCACTCCTGGGGATGGCTGGGGTCACAGCTAAAATAGTCATGTTTGGGACATTCAGGAGTTCATTGTTCTCCATAGGAAACCACATTTTCCATGAAGGAGAGATTTTGCAAAGTCTATTTTGACCCAACTCTTAAACTCCCCGTAGCAGAACAGTTTGGACAGTTCCTCTTTTTGAAGGGACATGCAGGTCCACGGTGGTAAAGGACCACGGTGAGCAGCCACACCGTGCAAACCAAAGAGCGTCAGGTGGGCAGGATTTCAGGTGCTCCTCCTCACACCCATGCCCTGTCTTCTGGCTGCCTCGACACTCAGGTTGCACAGCCCATGGTCTTTCATAACCTGTGCTCTGATGGAGGATCTGGCCCTTCGCTACACCGTGGTGATTTGGAAGCAGTTGCTCACGTTCTCTTCTGTTGTTTTTCCTTCCCCAGCAATATTGTTTCAGAGCTGGAACAATTAATTTTTATCAATACGGACGTTGGCCGCTGCCGGGCCTGGCTGAGGCTGGCCTTGAACGATGGCCTCGTGGAGTGCTACTTGAAGTTGCTGCTCCGGGAGAGATCCCGGCTGCCTGAATATTACCAGTCAACCGCTCTGCTCTTAGACACCGAAGAGTGCGAGTTTCTCCTTAGCTACTTGCAGGGCTTAACGTCCTTGACCTTTGAGCTGTCTTATAAATCGGCAGTTTTGAATGAGTGGACTATCACCCCTCTGTCCCTCTCTGGACTATGTCCTGTTTCGGAGCTGCTGGAGCCCCTGACGTCCTCCACATCCGAACCCCGGAGAAAGGCATCGCTGGGTTCGATCTCGCAGTCTTCGGGCTCGGACGAGATTGAAATTCAACCCTCCATTCTACCCATTGGCAAGAGCAGCAACAAAATCAAGCTTACGTCGTCCTCTCTGAGCCTGAACACGACGAGCTCTTCCCAGCTGTCCTCCAGCCTCGGCTCCGACAGCATCCTGCAGGCTCACTGCACCCGGAGTCCCGAGAGGAGCGAGGAGCCGCTCTCGTGCGACTCCGACCTGGGGACGGCCACTGCCGAGGACTTGGACAGGTCGCTGCAAGAGTGAGTCTTTTCCCAAACCTGCTCTTTACAGTGAGTTTTATCCCTCTCCTGGGCTTCTATTTATTTTCCTTCTATAAACAGGAAAGTTTTCTCCCTGTTTATTTCCAATAAGCTGTTTTGCCTCCCGAAAAGAGTCTGAAAGGTAAAAAGAAGAAATGCTTGACATGTCTTGCTAGTGCCAAAGAAGAAGAGCGCCTGACAGCTGAAGTGTGTGTCTGTCTTCCCTGCCAGGGGACACACATCAGAAAAATGCTACTCCCTTGTTTCAGGAATGTAGCAGCTCCCTGGTATATGCTTGAGGCTGTTCTGAGGCTTTCTGAGGGGGGGGAAATGGGTTTTGTCATAGAAAAGAGTTATAATTTGCAGCTTCTGCAGATAATTCAAGGGAAGGGGGTTGTTAGTTTGTCGTCCCCGTGATTTATTTCTGCAAAACACTCAGCCTGCGAGGACAAAGATTTCCAGTGGGTTATATAAGCCCTGAGTAATCAGAAAGTAAATGTTTTGCCTATCACCTTAAAAATGAAGGATGTGCTGGCTAACCTGGCTCTGAATGAGTCTGGCCTTGGGGTGCTGTTTGGCAAATGCACCCTTCCCAATTTAGGTTTTAGAGAGGGCTGCAAACCCAGGAACAAAGTTAGGACTGCTGTATCTTTCTTTATTTGCTGAGGAAAGGCCACCTTTAACTGCAGTTTGCTTTGGAGATGCTGTGGAGCAATACAGGGCCAGAGCCGAGCAAGTGCTTTTTCAGTTTGCTACAAAAAAGACTTTGTTTTACATTGATTTAAAACAGTGAACACACTGAAATTCCCACAAAAGGAAAAACTCTCTGTTTCCAGCTGACCAGGGTATCGAGTGACTTTGAAACCTTTTTCTTTCTGGCTATTTTATGCTTGTTTAAAAAACAGAGGCAAATTTTGAAACAAAAACAGCATTTTGAGTGGAAAGGTTGAATTGAAATTTGAGACTTTCAAGTGAAGTATTGCCTTTTCTGTAAATATTTTTTGACCAAAAGCATTATCAGCATCAGCCCAAATTCTTTAGGAGTTTTGGAGCATTTGAAACTGCAGTTTTTGGCAAGGTGATTATTTGTCCAGCTCTTTCCCCCTGGTTTAGACCAGAGCTGCAGTCTGTCCTCCCTCACCGATAACAACATTGTTCCCTACTTTCAGGATTTTGTATCTTACGATAATCCCGAAGGGAACCTTCCTTGATTTGATTAAATTCACGATGGAAAGACTTTGTTTTGAATTTTAATCTGGGCTGGTTTAATTTGACCTAGTCGACAGCAAAGTAGGGGCATGGGAACAGCATCTTGTTTGGCCAGACTCCACTAATAATTGCACGTTACGGTTACAAAAACATTTGAAATTTGGCACGTGGTCCGTACGGGATACGTGTTGAGGGATTGTGTGCTGGTTTGGAGCTGTGGGGGGTATTCAGAGCTGTCCCTCAGTTAGTAGTAATGGATCAGAAGCAAGTTAAAGTACACTCATGTGTGTAGTTAGGAAATCCCTGATTTGAGGGAAGGATTCTTTCCTGCTGTAGTGTCCACTGGTGCTTTAGAGGGGACAAATGACTGTTGTCAGGGCCCCTGACGTTCTGGTTAATGTAGCTGTGTTCAATCTGATCGCTGTTTCTCTTTTAAGGGTGTTGTCCGAATTCAGCAAAGCCCAGCAGAGCCTTGAGCCCGCGGAGGGACGGCTCATCCCTAGCGTGCTGGGGTCCTCCCCGCTGCAGCCCACCTGCCCCCCCACCGCATCGAAGGCCACCCCGGCACCGTCAGACGTCGCACCGGAGAGCTCTGCCCGCTCCGAACCGCCTCCTGACGCGGATGGTCCACGCGCTGCTCCCGCGGGTGATGCAGTGAACACCAGCAAGGTGACTGATCCTCCCTCTGATGGGGCCACAAACCCGGCCCAGCCTGAGCCAGGCACGCCACAGGCCGGCAACACGGCTAGTGCTTCATCCAAGCAGCCCGGCAGCATGAACGGAGAAGATAAAGGTGGCACCAGGAAGATCAGCAGCAGCGAGGAAAGCCAGGCAGTCCGCAGCCCTGCAGCAGAATTCCTCCTTTGCCCAGCAGCAAGCTGCCCGGTAGGTCATATAGCTCATTTGCTGTGTTCTTAAATGTCCTTGTTTTTATGTTTGCTGACTAGAAGATCCAAATAAAAAGGAAGATAAAGCTGGTGGCTGTTTCTGAGTAGACTCTGGGTTCTCTGACCACTCTTCTGTGTTGCCTGTAGTCTCCCATCAAGCATTTTGGTGCAAATGGTGCATAGGTATCAGAATCGCTACAGAGTAGTGATGAAAAGTGCTCTGTGCTCCATATGCACCTTCTTGGACCCTGGGAGTTTTGTCCGTGCAGCCAGCCTGGGAGAAATTAGGTCTGAGTAAATGTTCCCTGGCAAAAGAAATATCAAAATTTTTGAAGCTCCCTGTGACAGATCATTTCTTGCCCAGTCCTCAGCACAAGCAGCTGCACTGGGAGGTTTTCTGTTTTATTAATGATATCTGAAGGGTGATGAGCTCTTGCACAAATCTGACTTTAGGCTCTGTGTAAGCTGACAGAACAGCCAAAGAGTGGAGTTTCACGTAGGCTGGGGCCGAGGGACTTTTCTTAGTTAACAATCCAGATGAGAGGAGGTAAAAACATTGTCTGGACAGGAAAAAAATAGCAATTTTTCAGCGAGGAAAATTCCCAAGACACATTTGGTCCCAAAGCAGGATGGCATTCACTGGTGCTTAGGTTAGCCTGAACAGCAATGAATTTCACCTATTGTTGCCTGCAAAGGGGGTGATCCACTTGCATTTGCTTTCAGGAAACTCTTTGAACAGCCCTGTCCTGTGTCTAACTCTGGCTTGTGCCTGACTCATCTTTCCACCCTAGTGAGTTTAGCACATACTTCATACCCCCCTCAACGGTTTCTCTGTTTGGTCCTTACTTCTTTTGGCTCTCTCCCAGTTATCCTGTTTCCGCTGCTTCCTCGTGGAGTTGGGCCAGTTTGACTAATCTATGTATAACATACGGTGTCAACAGGAAATTCCCTCCTGCTTTCGCATGACTCATGGAGCGACCTGCATTCCTGATCCGAGAGTAAACAGAGTCTTCCTATACTTTGGGAATCGCACTTCTCACTGGAGGGTGGCAATGACGATCCTGCTGTGATTTAGTTCGTAGTCACGATAAAAGGCCCTTTGAAAGCACGAGAGGAAAATCGAGTGGTCGCCCCGGTGGGGCACAGCCCTGGAAGGGTTGCTCCACGCCTAGAGCGGCTGCTGCATTTTGCGGGAGCCCTGAACTCGGTCATGTTTTGCTCCTGCTGTTTCTTTGGGGAGCCTATCCCAGAACCTCAGTCTATTCTTCTTGCCAGCCAAACTCCCAGATAAACTACAACCATGTGTTCTTTTAGCTTAAAGAGTTTTCTTCTCCCTGTGGGTCCTTCTGAAATGCTGAAACAAAGGTTTGCTTTGCCTTCTCTGCCTCATTTCTTTTTTTCCTGATCTAATCAGGACTGGTGTTTGTAGCATCCACTTGTCGAACATAGATTTTTGCTCCCCATTTCATCCTAGGCATCCTTCTCTGTACTTTCCCCAGTCTGTATTCTTCCTGGAATATGGATTATACCACTGCTCCAGGTGAGCTTGTACCAGTGCCTTCTACAGCAGTGCTAATATTTCACCGTATCTCCATTGGAAATACTGACTGGATCAAAGATCTTGCACATGATACCCATTATTGCAAGGAATGTGCTCCTTTTTCTGAGCCCCTCTGTGATTTTAGTGAGAAGGAACCACTCAATATGTATTTTTGGACTTAAAGTCCCACCAGTTCTTTGCAGTGTACCAGATGAGTGCGTTTGGCCCTGCAGTGACAGCTAAAGGGCACTCTAAATTGCACCTGACTATATTTCAGCTAAAGCCCATGGTCAGAAAGCGATTTGCCTGGAGAGGAGAAGCAGGCAGTGACTTGACTTGGCACAGTGTTATGCAGCTTTTTTCCTTGGAGCTCTGCAGGGCTCAGTGAGGGCTTGGCAAATTTTGCCAGCTGCAAACATGGTCTCTTCAAGGGTTTCTTTATCAGAGAAATCAGTGTCTGTGTAGCCGTGATCAGCGTGGGGAAGGTGGTTGGAATGATGATGAAGACCTCCCAGCATGGTGCAGTTCAATGCGTCACCCAAGTGAGGACATCCTGTGGTCAGCCTTACAGAGCTGTGATTAGCTAAACAGCCTTTTAGGTCACTGAAATGTGATTTGCTCTCTAACTATGTGCAGCCTATTACAGATGCGCCTGAGTGGCGAAAATTGGTATGCTTTGATTTGGGGTTTGTTCCCATGGAGGGGTCGCTGTGGACACGCGTGTTTGAGGAGTAAGGGCCTGGGCTTGATAATGGGTTTCTTCTTGGCAGAAAAGAAAGAGCTGGATCTCGGAAGATGATTTCTACAGGCCCTCTCCAGGAGGGAGCACAACCGACATCAATGGCTTTGTGCCGGATGGGGAAGAAGAGGGTCTGACCACAGGGCTGATCAGTGCTCTTGATTTGGAAAGGCTGTCCGTGCCTTCCTCGGATACCGGGAAGCCCAAACTGTCGCCAGAACGAGAGCAAAAGGGCTTCAGCGTTGTGCATCGCAGGCAGATGGGTATGTGTTCCCCTGCTAAGCCAGTGTCCCATCTCCTGCTGTAATTGTACGTCTTCTCTGGGCAGTGCTCAAGGGTTGGGGTGGGTGTTTCAAGTTATTACCTGTTTGTGAAGCAGCTATTTGCTGTTGCTGAGCTGATGGCATCATTAAAAGCTCCAGTAGTGGCAGATTGCTTTGGGCTCTCAGCATTACTGAGCCTAGGTTAGCTTTGGTGGAAAACATTTTAAAGGGAGGGGAGATGCACTGGGTGCCTCTCTTCCTCGTGGCACTGTCCACCTTGTGGGACAGGTTTCTTTTATGCCATCCCTCCCATTCTCAGACTTGAGACAAAATGCATGTGGGCAGATTGTGGAGACACAGGAAGCAGATCCTTTGAACTCCTGCCCCATCCCATCCTCCACCAGGATCAGCTCTCTCAGCAGCTGTGATGCCTCTGGCTGTCGTGTGTGTGCATGTGTGAGCTGCTTGTTGGCTTTTCTCTCTCCACTTGATTTCCCCTTTGGTTATACTGAGACCTCTGCTCTTCCCAAAGGTCTTTCCAATCCTTTCCGAGGGCTCCTGAAACTGGGCAGCCTGGAGCGGAGGGGAGCCATGGGCATATGGAAGGAGTTCTCCTGCGAGCTGTCACCGCTGGAGTTCAGGCTCTTCCTGGACCACGAGGACCGTATCTGTGTCGAGAGCTATTCCCTGCTGCGGTGCGAGTCGCTAGCGCTGACGCACACTGATGGCCGTTTCGAGCTGGTTTTCTTGGGGAAAAAGCTGTACCTGCGAGCTCCTTCTCGAGATGAGGCCGAGGACTGGTTAGACAGGATCCGCGAGGCATTGCACAAGTGCCGGCCTCAGCTGGAGGAAGAGGAGTGGGAGACGCTAGAGTATCCAGAAGACGGCGGTGAAAGCCAGCCTGTACCCAGCGACTCAGCTGCTCTTCTCCAGTACAACGACATGCCTGGGAATAGCTTTGACTGGACTTCAGCTCACAAACCAGAACTGGATGCAATAAAAGAATCTGTTCTTTATGTGGATGTAGATAAAACATGGGTCCCTTTTATTTTTTCCTTGTCATTAGAAACTTTAAAGTGCTTTAAAGTAAGGAACAGTGACAAAATTTTAAGTAACAGTTATGGTATAGAGACAATCCAGGATATCCTTCCAGACACGAGCCTTGGGGGACCTGCATTTTTCAAGGTCATAACGTCTAAAGCTGTCCTGAAGCTGCAAGCTGAGAATGCAGAAGAGGCAGCGTCGTGGAGGGAGTTGGTCCGAAGTGTGCTCACATCCTATCTGGAGACGGCGGAGGAGGCGCTGACCCTGGGTGGCAGTTTGGATGGGAACTCTCAGGTCGTCCTGAAAAACACTGTGAAGGAAAACAGCTTCTTGTTACAATACCTGGTGGCCATCCCCATGGAGAAGGGCCTGGACTCCCAGAGCTTCATCTGTGCAGGTATATGTTGGCTTGTTCAAATACAAGAAGCCCAGCTCAGCCTCGGAGATTACTGTTGCACTCATTAAGGTTGACGAGGTTACCTGAATGTTAAGGAGATGCTCGGAGTCCCTCAGCCACCCCAATGCAGGGCAGCTGCTGGTTTCCTCATCCAAAGCTCCTCACTTGGGCTTCATCTCCCAGCTCATCTCTCCAGCCAAGCTGCTGGGCAGGAGGGAGGCAGCAGTTTGCAGGCCCGGGAGTCGGGAGCTGCCGTCGTGGAATTTCAGGCTCTTGCACTAAAAGCCTTTGCTGGGCAGGGGAATATCCTGTGCACAGCAGGGCTGAATCCCCCACCCCCTGCCCTCCACTCCAGAACAGCTTCCAAGGTCAAACTGGACTGCTACTGGCATCCTGTTTAAGAGGCTCATGGTATAGACAGTCAGAAGTCTTGGCTTTAAGGCAACCTTAGATGGACCTGATGTAGCTGAGAGGCCCATGACCCTCTTGCTGGGCGTTTTGTGGCCATGATCTGTGGGTAAATGCAGTCAAGGGCAAATGCAAGTCACGAGGGAAGAACTGTTCTTCCAGTCATGGGTGTGACAAGCTGATTCTGTGAAATGTTCACTTCCACTAATGCCTCTCAGCACATTGGGGTAATTAATAGGGTATAACAGGGTTGGCTTAATAGGGTAACACTCAGTGACCTCTGTGGGAGCTATAATTTGTTCATTACCTTGATAAGTTAGTTAAACTTCAGATTTCTCCTGCTCCAATTATGCTTCTTGTACCCTCCAGGTTTTCCAGCAGTTCTTCTAAATTTCTCTTTCTTGTACTTGCCATTCATTTGGTTTTGGTTTTGGTCTCTTCTTTTGCCTTCAGCTCCCTCCAGGCTCTGTCCTGCATTTTCCGCCTACCAATAGATGGAAGCAGCAAGCTGCAAAGACAGATTTCACTTCCCAGTTGCTTTGTGAAGGTTTCATTAGGTTCCTGTCTGCCCTTTGCTCTTGGTCTGCTGCAGCTTTTATTTCCCTTTCAGGCTAGCTGGGAAACTGCAGATCCGAGCCGGCCAGCACGGGGCAGGTCTGCAGCGTCCGACGGCGTGCAGCCCTCGCTCTGCTTCGCGCTCGCCCCGAGCCAAGCACGGTCGCGGCCCCTCGCTCATGCTTCCCTTTCCCAGTCTGACACCTAAGCGTGGTGCTTCCTTTTTGGCACGGGAGTGGTTTCCTTATATGTCGAGGCATGACAAACTAGAAGAAATAGGGTTTTTTTTAAAAAAAAAAAAAGGCGATTCGGATAGCAGCACCTGAGCTCTGTAGGTTTTGCTAATGCACTCCAGCTGCCCCAAAGTGCGAACGACTGCAAGACAAAATCTTCAGTGAGGGTATCAGTAGCCCTAGCTCTTCACGGGGCAGACACAGCCTGAGACTGCAGCAGTCAGAGGTCAGAGATTCACTTGCTCTGTCAGTTATTTTAGAGAAGTGAAGCCATTAAAAATAGCACAAAGAGTTTTCATGTCTTCGTGACTCCAGATTAGATGCGTTCACTTTTTAAGTAAGAATAAAAGCCTTGCAGATTTCCCCTGAGATCTGAGACTCGAGCTGGGTTCCTTTGGGGTTACACATCGGTCTATAATAAAGGCTTCTTTTGCTTAATTCATCCCGACCTCATCACTTGCAGATGAGGATCCTGGATGTGTGTTTGGTACCCTGCAGCAGCAATGTGAAAGAGAAGTGAAGGCTGAGTGAAAGCAAAATAGGGCGAACAAAGTTTCTGGCAGAGATGATGGAGCAGGCAGGTAGGCTTTAGGTTCTCTGCCAAACCACTGTGGTGTTTCCACAGCTTACTTTCGGTAAAGAAAAGTTTAAACTGAACCATTTGATGGATAAATATGTGACGGATTCAGGATGAGACTCCCTTTTCATGGAGAATATGCAAGGTGGCTCCCGTAGGGCCGTCGTGGTCTACGTCACGGCCCCTCGCAGGTGGGGAAGGGGCCGGGGAGCTCTCACTGAATGCGCTGGTGTTGGTGTGCTTTTGTACCTCTCTGTTGCTCCAGGCAGAGCCTGGGGCTTACAGCAGAGGTTTGGGGGCCCCAGCTGTAGCAGTAAGTGCACTGTGGTGGGAGACCGTGGGTGAGACCTGTCTGATTTTGACTGGTAAACACTGCCTTTAACTGCGAAAAGGTGCTTGAGGGAATGTGTTCCCATATCTCCAGTATCCCCTCTTTTCCTCTTCCACTGCACAGCGTGGGAAAAATTAGAGCATTTGCCAAGCGTAGGCTCTTGCTTTAGCTGATCTTCAAACCTTTCAAAAGTTTTCTCACCCTGTTCCCTCCCCACCAAGGCTTTGGTGTCTCCCCTGTCCTGGCAGCAATGGAAACGGGCTTTTAGGGCAGCACAGGTCCCCTCTCACCATCTCATCTCTGCTCCCTCAAGGCTGCTCCAGGCAGATCGGCTTCTCCTTCGTGAAGCCCAAGCTCTGCGCGTTCTCCGGCCTCTACTACTGCGACAGCTGCCACCAGGATGATGAGACGGTGATTCCCTCGCGCCTCATCCACAACTGGGATCTGATGAAACGAGGGGTAAGTCCAGGTTGAGTCTGCGCAGGGAGCAGGGAGAGGGTCCTGCTTCTGCCTGGAGCGCTGCATGGATGACACAGCCCTGAGGAGGGTGGTTGGGGTGGGAACAAGCTGCCCAAGAAATGGAGAGCGTCTGGTAAAGCTGAGGGGCAAACTCACCCCACATTCACGGGCTGGACCGTAGGGTTATAGCCTAGACCTCCCGGAGGTCCCTCTGAATGTCTTCACTCTCAGTGGAGGTGTCCTTCTCCCCTGTGCTTCCCTCTCAAGGCTTCTTGGCTGCCAGGCAGCGCTGCAAAGCCCTCCCGCGTGCACCGCATGGGTGGCCTCTCTCTCCGCTGTAGGTTTGCCGGCAAGCTCTCAAGTTCCTGACCCAGATCCGTAACCAGCCGCTGATCAACCTGAAGCTGGTGAATGAGAGCCTGTACGACCACGTGGAGAGGATGAGCCGAATCTGCCGGAGCAGAGAGCAGCTGAAGCTGCTCGGAGATTATCTCATCATGTGTCGCAGTGGGGCCCTAAAGGAGCTGAGCAAGCGGTGAGGTCCATCTCCGTCACGGGGGGGTTAAGCCTGAATCCCTTCTCCCTACTTTGCCGTTACTTTGTCATTGCTGCTGCTCTATGTTTGGGAAAGTTGAAGTACCCAGAGGGCCAGCCAGCACCCCTGACTGTGTCCCGGTCCTTGGGACTGTTCCTCATTGCTTACCCTTTGATGGGGGATCGGTGCTGTCAGGGTGTGGATTTGTTTTTGAGCTCTGTGTCATCTGTTGTAAGGAGTTATCCATCTGTTTGCTGGCTCGGCACACTGAGATGTGACTAAGGAAACACCTTCCTGAACCAAGGAGGCCTCTAGCTGGACAGGAAACACCTGGGAAAATAGATATGCTTTTTTTCCCTTTGAAACGCGCTCAAACTGTTTTCAATGACAGGATTTGGGATCCGTTGCATGATGTAAAATCAGGTTTGCAGTAACTTTCTTCAGAGGCCACATCATCTCGGCTCCTTCCTACTTTGAGGTTGTTGAAGATATAGCGGAAATTATCTAATGTGTTCTTTTCGGTGCTTGTTTGAAGGCTTGATCACAGGAACTACCTCTTGGAGTGTCCCCACAAATACAGCGTCACTGATTTGAGGCAGGTGAGAGCTTTGCATTGTTGTAGTGTTTCACTGATAAAACATCCTAGTTTCTGTATGTGGAAACAATGTGTAGAGCAGCACAGAACGCAGCATTTTTTAAGCTTACGTAGAAGAATTCAGCCAACTTAGTTGTCATCTCTCTTCTTTTTGCATTGCTCTTTCTTATTACATGCACTCTGCAAACTTGCACATCTGCTTAAAGGCTAAAATAACTGGCACAGGCCTGTATTCATTGAGAACAATGGAGATCACACAAGCTAACTTGTTTGACCTCTCTTTAAGACAGTATGGCCCCTATCTTGTTTCCATATAATCTTTTATCCATTGCAAATAATTTTGAGGGTGGTAATACGGGGCTCTGCAGCAGCTGAATTTCACATCCACTGCGAAGCCAGAAGCCCTGGTCCCGGCAGATAGTAGGTGCCACTGTGGAGTCTCTTTGGTGTCCCATGGAGACACTAAACCCCAAGGCAGACACATGAGGTTTGGGGTTGCTTTTGGACGTGAGCTTCATCTTCACATGGCAGCATGAAACATGGATGTTGCCCATGTGAGAAGCAGCAGAGTGCCAAACCGGACGGACGTGGGCTTGTGCTAACATCTGATGTGTCCCTGTTCCATAGATAGCCGATGGGGTATTTGAGACATTCCTGCAGTCTTTGATCCAGTTTGCTTCCCATCACGTCTACAACTGTGACCTGTGCACCCAGAGAGGCTTTATCTGTCAGATCTGTAACCGGAGCGACATCATTTTTCCCTTTGAGTTTGACACAACCATCAGGTGAGTGACATTTCCATCACATCTCACTGTTGTGAGACTGCTCAAGGTTATTTTTTAGGTGATGGCCTCATGTTTGGCCTGTGACTGGCTTTTCCCAGGCATCTGAATTGTCCACTTAGTCCCTCTCAGAGACTCAGAGTTGGGCGCTCTGCTTTCTAGGCCAGCATCTGCGTGTGCTCACAGGGTGGCCTGTCCTCGCTGGCCACGGAACAGAGCTGGTCGTGTGCCCGTTGACGTTTCCTCTTCTCTGAGAGCTTTGAGGCCAAGGCCTGACCACGTTCTCACAATCATCAGGTGCCTTCAGTGACTCAGAGCTTATTTGAACCAAAAAAGGCATGTTTCAGGCAAGAGGAGGGGCAAGCCTAGCAAAGCTGAGATATGCCCAAGTGGATGGTGGAAGTGGGGAGGGCAGAGAGGCTTTGCAGACTGAATAGCAGCGTCTGTACTGCGTAGATTTACACAGCGTCTTGCTGTCGGCAGGCAAAAGGCTCGCTGTGTGCTGGGTCCCAGGGCAGGAGCTGCCCAACGCCTCTCCTGTTTTAATTCAGCCTGGCTTGCCATGCACTTCCAGGGGCTGCGGGAGGGAAAGAAAAACAGCAGCGAGACCATTCAAATGCCGCTTTAAAAACGAGCAATCTGCCCTCTCAGCGGGGGCTGTATTTAGTGCCGGTTCCTGGCACGGGAAAGACACGGAGAGGGAGATCGGAGATAAATGGTGGGGGGGTGGCAGCCTTGGGGGGATGCAGGGGAGAGACTGGGACTATTCCTTGCTGGAGAGGAGAGATGCTGGCCGCAGAGGAGACAGCTAAAGGAGCCGGGCAGGGACTTATGCAAATCTGAAAGGGAATAATGTGCTTTCATCTGTCTTTTTCTACCTGTGGAGCTCACTGCTGCTGGATAGCACGAGGTTCAGCAGCTGAGCAGATTTTGAACTAGGATATCCATGTCAGAACACATGTGTTTATTCCTGCAGATACAGTTTTGTGTTTTCTAAAGAAATCTGTATCAAATCCTTCCTGCTTGGCCCAAGGCATAGCCACCATAGGTGGAGAGAGATTCATGTCTTTCAGGTTAATCAGTGATGGTGCGTTCAGAATTGATTATAAACCTTTTCCTGCCTTAGACACTTAACTGGCTGTTGGTCCTCATGGTTTTTGCTTTGACCTGGCGATTCCTAAAACCAAGCAGTGATATCCAAAGGCTACAGAAAGTATGTGCAGGACCAGGGTCAAGGGGTGCCTCATGCATTTTTTGGTTGCAAATATTTCCCGGCTGGCTGAACAGGATTGCTCATTATCACTGCTTGCTGCAGGGACAGCATCGTTCCTGTTATAGATGACAACATCCCCCAGGGAGCGGTTTTCCCTGGAAAAAGAGCCCACGGGCCCTGGGAAGAGCGTGTTGCTCCACACAGGCATGCGAGGTTGAGCTTTGCTGGCAGCAGGGTGGAGGGCTCACGTCCTGTTAGCCGGGGCTCTGCAGCTGACCTTTTTTCTCGTGGAGGAGGCTGAGCTGGGTTTCGTAGCAGGAAAGCAGCTCGAATACGGCCTTGCCAAACTAAACCCAGCTTCCTGCCCCGCTGCTGCGTGTGACAGCCAGCTGCTTGGGTCACACTATAACTCAGTGGAGGATGCGTCTGAAACACCTCCTAACAATAACCCGGCCGGGCAAGTGACGTTTTCATTTTCACATCAGCGGCGACCGCTTCCTGAGACCATTGCACCGCAGGTGGAGGCAGGAGTCGCTTCCTTTTGGCAGCAGCTCGCTCAGAAACACACAGGGCAAAAGCTTAATTTTGCTGAAGGCAAAACTCTGTGCGGCAGCGGCGGCAGAGGGGCTGCAATCGCACCCGTCTCTCCCCCTCCGCAGCGGCTGGGAGGAGCTGAGCGGCGCTGGTAATTCACAGAAACTGCCTGAAACATGTTCCGCTGGGAAAATGAACGGTGCCGGGCAGCACCTCCTTGTCCATCTGTATCCTTACATGTAGCCATTCCCATGTGCTGCGTAACAGCAGCTTTGCACCCGCCTCTCAGGAGCAGGATTTGACCCAGGATCTTTCAGGCTGGAATAGCACTGTTGTATTTTGGTCGTCTCTCACCTTGCTGTGTTTCTTCACTCCCTCCACATTCCCCCTCTGCCCTGAGCACCCAGGCGGACCGCTCTCTTTGGAAAAGGGAGCTGAAGTCTCCTGTCTTTTGCATCAAATTCAGCACCGACCTGACAGCATTAAACGAGACACATGCGCACAAGACGTTTGCACTTCACAGTTCGGGGCGTTTAAAAATCTAGCTAACCCTGTGGCATGTGGCCCGGCAGCATTTTGCTGCAGCTCGCAAGGTGAAAGGGGGGGGGCTCGCAGCTGGAAAGAGGAGAGTGAGCTCAGCAGTTGTAGCGCTGCCTTTTCTTCTGTTTACTCAAGATAAGTAGTGAACGCCCCTCGCAAAGATGGGTGTCTCCGCTGAGGCGGCCCAGCGCAAGGTATAATTTGTGGCTGTTTACATTCCTGCTGCGTCGCAGCCCTGAGTCAGCCAGGAAGGTCCCACGGGAGCGCTCGCGAGGCCTCCCCGCTGCCGGCTGGCTCGCCCAGCTGCCCCAACTTGGCGCAAAAAGGCAAAACTTTCCCCGGCGGCTGGTTCCTCCTCTGCCCATCCCCAGGGCAAAAGCAGCTGTTTCCTGCATCTCTGATGTTCCCGAGTGATGTCTCAAGCCGTCTTGCGCCGGCAAGCGCAGGGAGCATCTTCGCCCTTACCCGTTCGGCTTGCCCGGCTGCAGCCCGTCCGCGCCGGTGCCGAGAGCTGGGCTCTCTCGGCGGCTTTAAAATCGCCCCGCACCCTCCCCGGGTTTCGTGACTCAGCCCGAAACGTTTTCACTCAGTCTCGTACTGCTTGAAAGCCCTTTTCTCCCCGCCTCCCCTGCGCTGAAAGCAAGGTGCAAAGCTCGCTGCTTGCTTAATATCTCGCTCTTTCATCTGCAAAAAGCCGACACCGTGGTGGCAGCTGACTGCAAGCAGCCGATGCTCGGTGGGGCGGGTTGTTCCTTGCTGGCTTGCTGCTGTTTTTATGCTGTGCTTGCTGGAGGTAGATCCTTTGCTCAATTTGGTACTGCTGCTTGCTGGAAAAGTTTATCTATTTGTTTCCTACATAACTAGTGGCTGACTCTTGCTGTTGGCCCATCTGGGTGTTGGCAGTGCTCTTTTCTCAATGGGGACTTCGGGGAAATAGAGACAAGGAAGTATCCCTAGATCTGGTTTGGTAGAAGTGCTTTGGTCTTTGCTCCGGTGTTGCCAACAGGGTGGGGTTTTGCCTCGTTTCTTGTAGGTGCAGCCACTGCAAAACCGTCTTCCACCGGGACTGCCAGGCCAGCGTGAAGTCCTGCCCCCGCTGCGAGCGCCGGCAGAGGTACCAGCGAAAACTGGCGGCGGATGTCGGCGCGGAGCCAAATCTATAGTGTGCAGGGAGCGACCTGAACACTGCCCTTTGCTTCTCTGCGAGCTGGAGTAGCGCAAGGAGAAACGGGGTTGCGTGCCTACAGGCCTTGGAGGTGTAGAAAGTAGATTCCCACCGCCGGGAACGGCTCCTGCGCGGCCGTTTCCCAGGGCTGGAGGATGGGAGTGGTCAGTGCTGGGTGATGCATGAAGGCATGGGTGCTCCCGCGGCACGGAGAGGGATATCTCCCCTCCCGGGGCTGAGCAAGGAGGGGGCTGGAAAGGTCCAACCAGGAGGAGAAAGACCAGCGACTCACAAAGTAACATTCCCCCTACTCACACAAACCTGGTGCTGCTCTGGGCTGGTCCGATTTTCCTTCCTGGTGACGACATCCGTTCTCTTTGGCCTCATCTCAAAGGCGCTTTGCCTCGCGATGGAAACGCAGTGAGTTTCCAGGGTGTAAATATGCAAGATATCAAATCAAGGGTGTTGGATAACTGACGTTGATTAAAGCTCTAGTTTTTTAGGATATTCGGTACTGAAAACCAGTATTTTTTTATGTGGGATTTTGCACAAAACTCGCTTGCCCGCTTGGGGAAAACCAACCACGGCCGCACCGCAGATCCAGCAGCACGGGGTTTGGGAAGGGGCGCCGAAATGAAACTTGTGCCTTCAGCAATGTGGACACCGGGGGCCGCTTGAATCACGACTTCCAGGCCCCGCGCCGAGTGGGCGGTGTGAGCCGCGAGCCAGGGAGGCCGCAGCAGTCGGTCCGGTCCGGCCGCCGGGGGAGGAGAGCATCCCGCCCGCCTGCCTCGGGCTCTTTCGCTTTGAGAATCCACCGGACAGCGTGGTCTTTCATGAAGAGAGGAAAGAAAGGAGCCGGTCTGCTCCTCCCTGGCTGCTGATTTTTAACTCTTGGCCAATTGTGAGGCCAGAAACAAATTTTATTTTCCTTTCACCCTGATACAAAAATGATTAAAGTTTATTTAACAACGAGCACAGCTGTCTTCTGGGTTTGCTTCTCCACAGCAGGCGACACGAGGTTTCCAGACTCATTTCGTACAGGCTGCGTTGGCATCAAGGGCTCCCCGGTTTTCCCGGGCTCCCTTGGGTGCAGCTGAAGGTGCAGGTTGTCTGCTCTCGCTTCTGCTTTCTCCACCAGCTGTCCACGAATTGGGCAACCAGACTTTAAACCCCAGCTTGCCCCGTCTCTGAATATGAGGGACGCCTTCCCCATGCGTGGGGTGGCCTCCATGGGGCTGGTGACGGAGGGGGACGGGGTTCACGTCACCCAGCAGCGCGGGAAGCGGCCGGGAGCCCCGCAGCTCCTCTCCGAGGGCGCCGAAGCCGGCGGCCGGCCTGCGGCGCAGGATTCGGGTCCCACCTCCGGGCCCGGCCCTTCCTGCGGCAGGAACCTCTCCGAGGAATCGTTTCCTCCCGCTGCGGCCCGATCGCCTGGCGCTGCTGCGAAAGAGAAACCCCCCCAGGATCGAGGGGGACGCGGCCGTGCCCCCACGTTGTCCCAGGGCTGCAGTTGCTCTCCCTCGGCCGGCGGCCGCCGTGGACCCGCTTGGGCCCAGCAGCGACGCTTCCCTCCCGCGTCCCCCACCCCGAGCCGCGGCCGGAGGTGGGAAGCGACTTCCTCCTCCGAAGCAGCCCCTTCCCTCGCTCCCGTTCCTTCCTGGGGCCGCCGCCGGCCTCCGGGAGAGGAAATAGGCCGGGCCACCGGGCCCGTCCGCCCCGCCGAGCCCTTCAGTCGCGGGAGCCGTGGGCGGCGATGCCAGGCGCCCTGCCGTCCGTGCCCGCCGAGGCCGAGCGGCCGCCGGGGCGGCGGGAAGCGGGCCGCCGGGCACCGCCGTGTTGAGGCTCGGCCCCGATCCACCGGCTCGCCCGGCAGCGCGGAAGCCGCCGCGGAGCCGTGAAGCGCTCCACAGGAAACCGGCGGCGGCAGCCCGGCAGGCGAGTCGAGACCGGCACTGCCAGCCCGGCGCAGGCACAGGCAGGCTGCGGCGGCTCCGCGGGCCCGGGCCGGCCTCGCCGCCGCGGGGGGCTCTGAGGGTAAGTGCCGTGCCGGGGGGGGGGTCGGTGAGGCCGGTGGGTGCGGAGGCTGCGGGGCGGCTGCCTGCGGAGCCGGGGCACCGTCGCGGCGACGGCACCGTGCCGGGGGCTCCGGCAGGGCCGTTTTGGGCGAGACGAGTGTGGGGTTGGTGAGCGGCTTTGATGGGGGGGGGAACGCGGCTGGACGGCGTCACCGGGCCCCACGTGCGCCCCGCGGGGCCTCACAGCACCGGGGCTGGATCCTGCTCGTGCCGAGGCGGGGGGTGACGGCTGCTGCCGCGACACCCGGCAGGACATCGAGGGCCCCGGGGCCTCCCGCTTGCCCCAAGCCCTGGGGGGGTGGGGGGGCCATGCCGGGCTTGGGAGGCTGCCGAGACCCCCCCAGCCCCGCTCCCTCCCCACATCCGCCTCCCCGCTGAGCTGCCAAACCACCGCCCGGCTCCGCTCCACCGACGGTTTCCGGCGGGGCCGCGGCACGGCTGGGAGTGGGGCCTTTGTGAAGCCCCCCCAGCTCCTGCCGGCTCCCCCCAGCCTGGGGCTGCGGCTCCCATGCGGCCCCCGTCCTGGGGGGGGGGCACCCCCTCCCGCCTCAGTTTCCCCCGGAGGCGCCTCTGGGTTTGCTGCTAGCCCTGGGGGGGTCCGGCGGGTCGGGCCGGGCGGGATGAGCAGGGTCGCCCAGGCGGGATTTAGCAGCCCCCTTCCCAGCGCCGTGTCTTCCAGGCGGAGGGCGCGGGACCGCCATGGAGCCGTCGGGCCCGCCGGAGGCCGTGTACGTGCTGGTGGAGTACGGCTTCGAGTACCGCACCAAGGACGGCACGCTGGTCTCCATCAAGCCCAACGAGCGCTACGTGCTGCTGAAGCGCACCAACGACCACTGGTGGCACGTCAAGCGGAGCGAGGACGCCCGGCCCTTCTACATCCCGGCCCAGTACGTCAAGGAGCTGCCCCCCATGGCCGCCCCGGCGCCCCTCTACGAGCCGCCCGCCGGCGCCGGCCCCCAGCAGCCCTACGAGTACCGGTTCCTCCGCGCCGCCCAGGACGCTCTGCCCCCCGGCGCGGCGCCCAGCAGAGACTCGCCGCCGGCGCTGAGCTCCTTCGGGGCGGCCCGGCCCCCGCCGCGGGCCGGCGGTCCCCCGGCGCTGAGCTGCAGCCCCGCCGAGCCTGCGCAGGGCCTGGACGAGCCGGCGCGGGGCCCTGCCGGAGGGGACCCCCCGAACCGCCCGCGGGCGCTGGGCAAGAGCCGCTCCGAAACCCTCTACGCCGCCGGCGAGGACGCGGAGACGGTGAGGAGGCGGCCGGGCTGCGGCCGGGCGGCTCAGGTACGGTAATGTCCCCGGTGCCTCCCGCCTCAGGTGGCCGCAGCGGGGGCGGGCAGGACGCCGGGGTCCCGCGGCCGCTACGTACCCCCCGCGCAGCCCGGCCACGGGCCCCGCCGGCGCCGCCGGGGCTTTGCCCGCCTTCCCGCCCAGCTGGCCCCACGGGGCAAACCTGATCTTCAGGAAACGCCTGCCGCCTTCCCCCGGCCGAACCCCCAGCCCGGCCGGGGCGTTAACGGTGCAGGTTTGCGTGCGGTTACGCTGGCAGCCGGGGAGAAATCCCCCCCCGCCGGGCAGTGACCCCGAGCGCTGCTAGGAATCGGCCTCCCCCGAGGCCGTGCCTCAGTTTCCCCGACCTTCGGTGGCCTCCGCGAGGGTCAATGCCCGCGGGCGCCGCAAGCCGTCCCCCGGCTCCTCGTCCAGCTGCGCAGCGGCCGTTTGCGTCCTCGGCAAACGCTTTCAATTCTCATTTTGTCTTAAAAAAAAGAGGAAAAGGCTCGAGCGGTCCCCGGGCAGGCCAAGGCTTGTCCCGGCTGCCCCGGGAGCGAGGCGATGCTGGCCGAGCCGGACACCGTGTCTGCGGGTTCACTCTGTACCCGGGGCTGGTTGAGCATTGCCACCAAAATAACAGGAGCTGGGGCTTGCATGGAAAACCGGAGCTCCGGGATGGGATGAGGGTTTGCCCGGGCGTTTGGCAGCCGGGGCGGCGGCGAGCTCTTCACTGCGTCCCATCCTTCGCGGCTCGAAGCGGGGGGTTTGTCAAGCCTGGTTTTGTGCCAGCCACACTGGGAAATGCCGATACGGGCGGCTGGTTTGCCCGAAGCGATACCGCGGCAAGCGAGAACCTCGCGCGGGGCTGGGCTCTGCCAGGCGGGTGCCTCCAGCCGATGTCACCCGCGTGCGCCCGCGGTGCCCCCTCGCTGGCCGCGGCGCGGAGCAGGGTGCTTTTGGGCAGCGGCGGAGGCAGAAAGGGGTTAAAAGCGAGTTGCACCAACTCCTCCCCTCGCCCGCGGGGCGGGTGGCTCACCTGTCCCCGGGCACCCAGCACCGCAGGGTGGGAGCCGGGTGCATCCCAGCGAGACGGGTGGGCCGCCCCGAGCCCCCGGCACCCCGAGGCCGCCGCTCACCCCACGGCAGTAAGTAGCACCGGGCCTTTCCCGGTCGCGGCGGCAGCTCCTGGGCCGCCCCGGGGCGGGGAGGACGTGGGTGTTGCTCCCTGCTCCCAGCTGCACCCGCGGGTGGAGCGGGTGCCCCACAGCCCCTCTCCTCGGCCGAGCCCGTGGGACCCCGGGGTGCCGTGTCCCCCTCAGCCCCCCGGGATGGGTGATCCCCCCGCCGGGACGGAGCAGGTTGCACAGCCATTTTATGGCCTTGAAGTCCAGCAGCTTTGGGGAGAGCTCAGCAGCAGGAAGCGTGGGACCGGCGTGGCGGCACCCGGCGCCAGCTCGCGCTTCCCATTTCGAGCTTCGCTTCTGGCTACAGCCTCAGCACGAGAGCAAAAAAAAAAAAAATGCAGCCCCCAAAAAAGCAGGGAGATAGGAAATGCAGCAAGACGCCATCTGAAAAGCCCGGGCACCTGCTCCGTGCCCACCCGGCCCGGGAGGTCCGTGCACCCGAGCATCCCGCGCCCGCCTTGGCGTGTGGCCCCGCGGCCAGTCGCCGTTTCGGGGTGGCCGGGGCTCGGTGGTGGAAGCCGCAGCCTCCCCCGGGCTCTCGGGAAGAGGCTTCTTACGGCCACCACTGGTGACCTCGGGAGGGGACTTTGTTTCCGGATGGGGAGCACGGCTGCACGGATCCCGCAAAGGAGCTGGCAAGGCACGTGCCGGGCAGGGTGGGGATCCCACTTGGATCCTTCCCGGAAAACGGAGGCACTGAGGTGTCATCAGGTGCCCCCCCCCGGCCAGCAGCCCTGGCCCGGCCCTTCGGGATGGCTTTTTCAGCCTCAAGCGAAGCAGAGGGCATTTGTGTGCCCACAGCACCGACGGGAACTCAGGTGTCCGGCGCTTCCCTTTCTGCTTTCCCGGCCAGGGGGCCCTCGGGGAGGCCGGGGGGGGGGCCATCACTGTGGCCCCACTTTCTCAGTGACTTGAGTATTGGCCAAGGAAGAGGAGGCTTGGTCACACCTCCTGCAGCAGGCAGCAATTTTATACCCTATTTATTACTTTATGGTGCCATCGAAGCCGGTCTCTCCCGCGAGCCGAGCTGCCGCCCCGGCCGCGGCGCGGGAACGGCTGCGGGGAGGGATCGGAGCCGCCGAGGGTGGAAGCAGCGTGCACGGAGGAGCTGTGGGCTTCCCCCGGGGCTGCTTCCAGCTCCGCAGGAGACTTTTCCGTGCCGTCACCACCGGGAGCAGAGCAGGGATGCGTTTCGTGAGCCGCCTTGGTCGGAGCGGGACAGGGAGGGCTGATGCCCTGCTCCTCTCCGGGAAGCCGCAGGGCTGGGAAGGGGCTCGCTGCCCCGTGCTGCGGCAAAGCCGGAGCTCGTGCCGGCAGGTTCGGTTGCCCTTTGCCGGTGCTGCCAGGGCTTCCCGGCCGCTACCACTGCCTTGCCGGTGCCCTTTGCGGGCGAGACCCCCCAAACCGATCCCGTCTGCTGGGCCGCGTTCTTCCCCGCGGTGAGGATGCTTCGGCCGCGCTTGCCTGCTCCCCAGCCAGTGCTGCTGGATCCCATGGGGCACTCGGAGCGATCCACCCCATCCACAGGCTTCAGCGGCCCGGGGCTGTTGTGAATCCCGGCTTCCGCTTGCTCTCCAGCGCTCGGCACCCTGCAAGAGGCCCTCAAGGGATGGTGATTCTCATTAAAGGAGGATTTAACGCCCGTGCAAATCCCTCAGGCTGGAAGCCCAGGCGTTGGGCAGGCCTTGGCCCATCTCCTCCAGCCAAAGAGGCTTTTCTTGTCCTCGCCCGAGCCTCTCGCACCGGCTGGTGCTCCGGGCATCCGTGGGCTTTCCCACTGGCCTGCAAGGAGCAACGTGGCCATGCATCCCCATGCTGTCCTGCATGAAAACACCTTTCTTTTTGGAAGCATCCTGGATGGGTGGTTAGCACCAGCCGCATCCCTGGGCATGGCATCTCCCAGGGATATTTGCTGCTCCCCGGAGCAATGCCCGCTGCATCGCCGCTGCCGGCGGGACTTTGCGGTCCCGACTGCAGCCGGCGGGTGGCAAGATGGTGTAAAACTGTCAACAAGCAACTCCGTGCGCATCGCTCGAAACTTGGGTCTCCAAGGCAACTCTTCCGCCCCAAAAACCCCAACAGGAAGCGCGCGAAGCGCTCCGGCCCAGAGCGGGGCAGGTTCTCGTTTCTGCCGCGCGGCGCCTGGCACCGGAGCCTCGCCGCGGCCCCGGTGCGCGTCCCGGCCCGCCAAGATGGGCGACCGGGCATCCGGCGTGCTGCACCGCTCCAAGAGCAGGGTCTCCCGGCTGCTTAATTTGGGCAAGGTAGGGATGCGGGGGGGGGGGGGGGGGTTTGGGGGAGCATCTCGGCGGCCGCCCCGGAGACGGGCTGCGGCGGTGCAGTGGGGTGCGGGGAGACACCGGGGCTCCTTCCCCAATTTCTCCCAGGGGGGTTTTGGAGGAAGCCGAGGGCAGGTCGTTCCCAGGGGCCGCTGGCAGCACCCGCCAGGCCCAGAGCCGCCCGTCCCCAAGCAGCTCGAGGAGAAGCGAGCGCATTTCGGCTTGCGGTTTCCCACAGGGAAAGGGAAACGGCCGAAGATGCAACCGGTGCAAGGAAGGGGAGGTGCGGGGGGAGCCGCGTTCGCAGCGAGGCGGCAGGACCCGGGCAGCGGAGCAGGGTCCCGTATCCCCCCCCCGGCTGGCTGCCACCGCAAAGGTCCCCCCCATCGCTGTCCCTCGCGTCTCGGGGACAAGGGCAGCATCTCGCCCTGGCACTCCCAAGGTGCCCAAGGGTCCTGGGGCATCACAGCCGGCACCGCCGGGGTCACGGGGAGCCGGGCAGGACGGGCGAAACTTTGTCCCCGCTGCAGTAAAAGCCGGGGAGAGCAAAGGGTAACAGGCACCGCGGCAGCGCGGCTTTGGTGACGTTCCTGCTCGGGGCAGTTTCAGGCCCTGGGAACGCTCCCGCCCCGTGCGGGGCCGCGGGCCTGTGGCCAGGGCAAGCCCTGCGGCGGGGAGGAGCCCGGCAAGGAAGCAAGGCAGAAAGGGGAGCAAAAACATCAAGCGCCGGAGCAAAAACACGGTGGAGGGGAAAGCCGAGGCTGCCGGAGAGCACAGGGCCGTGCTCCCCGGTGCAGACGTCCCCGTCCCCCGCGCGGCCCTTGTCATCGGCCCGTTTTGGCTGCCGGGGAGCGAGGCAGCGGTGCCGGCGGGCTCTCAGGGCCGCCTAGAAATAGGCATCTATTTTGGGATGCGGCGAGGAGGCCGTCAGCCTCTCCGGGAGGCAACACGGCCCCCCCTGACGCAGCCTCCCCCCCCCCATCGCCCGCAGGTGCGCAAGGAGCCGGCGAGGCCGCCCGGCCCCGTGTACCTCAACATCCAGGAGCTGCGGGAAGAAGCGGCGGCCGCCGGCTTGGCCCCGCCGGGCCGGGAGGAGCCCCGCGGCTCCCCGGCCGCTTGGGAAACCCACACGGACACGGACAGTGGACACTTGTTTTATTACAACCCGCTCACTGGCGAGACCACGTGGGATTGCCCCTTTGAGGAGGCAGAAGAAGGAGTGAGTCCGGCCGCCTCTCCCGCCTCCTCTCTCACCCACAGCCCTGCGGCAGCCGAGTGGGGCCAGTACATGGACGAAGCCAGCGGACAGGCTTTTTTCTATAATTCGGTAACAGGTGAGACGTCGTGGGACCCCCCGTATACGGGCGACGGCGGCAGCTGCCCGGACATGCGCCCGGGGGCTGCGCGGCACGGCTCCGCCGGGCAGCGGGTGAGCAGCATGGCGGCACGCGGCGGTGGCGGCCCGGGGCCCGCCGCGGGCGCCGCCTTCACCCGCCTCCCCTCCGCAGCCGCCCACGCCGGAGACGGACTATCCCGACCTGTCTCCCGACGAGCTGGAGGGCTACCCGGAGGAGGACTACTCGCCCGTGGGCTCCTACGAGGCGGGCGCCTCGCCGTATCTGCCCTCGAGGCGCTCCGGGGAGCTGGGCTCGCCGCCGGGCTGGTACGGGCCCGGCCACGCTGAGGGAGCCATCTTCTACCCCGAGTACTACACCGCGGACACGGTACGGGCCCACGAGCGGCCTTCGGGGCGTTGGGGGCAAACGGCCCCCGTGGAGGGGGAGGCAAGGGCTGCCCGGGCCTCGGCGCCCGCCGGCTCGCGGCCTTCCTCCGCGAGCGGCCCTCCCTCCTCCTGCCCACGCGCCGCCCTCCGCAGGTGCCGGCGCCGGGCCGCCATGACAGGGCCAGCAGCAGCTCCAGCCAGGACAGCGGGCTCTTCGCCGCCTGGCCCAACAGCACGCCGCCGGCGGTGCCGGGGCACAAGGAGGAGAAGGTGAGCCGCCGCCATGGGACACGCTGAGCCCGTCGGGGCTTCCCGGGGGATGGCGAGGGCGAGCGGGGGGGGTGGCACCTCCGCGAGCCGGCGAGGGAGGCCTTTAAACGCCGCCGGCTTTTTGCCTTCCAGTTCAAAAGCCTGGAGAAGGCCGGCGTGCTCAACCGCACCAAAACGGTGGACAGAGGGAAGCGGTTACGGTAAGCTGCCCCCGAAACGCGCACCGCGGCGGGGCCACGGCGTCCAAGCACGCGTGCAGGGGACGGGGAGCACCGGAGGGGACGTGGGGCGGGACAGGGGCCTCCGCAGCGAGGCGGCGTGCTGACCCTCCCGCGGCTCGTCCCCAGGAAAAACTGGAGCTCGTCCTGGACCGTCCTGGAAGGAGGGATCCTGACCTTCTTCAAGGACTCGAAGCACTCGTCCGCCGGCGCCTTGGTGAGCGGCCCGTGGGGCTGGAGCGCGGCGGTGGCCCGGGACGGGGACGCGGTGGCAAAGGCGATGCCCCAAGGCCGTGCGGCTCCCGGCGTGATTGCATCCACGCTCCCCCCGCTCACGCGCGCTGCCGCTGCACCAGGCCAGGCCAGGTCGCCAGGACTAGTTTCACGTTAGGCCGAGCAAGCTGAGCGCCTTGGGCTCAGCAGCAAAGGAAGCATGGCAAAACCCAGCCCCCCCCCCCCAACCCCCAGCCCAAATGGGGCCCCAGCGAGCGGGGCCCGAATGCAGAAGCTGGCTGCGGCGCCCGGCACCCTTGCACCGACACCGTCTTGCAACACCCTGCGGTGGAGGCTGCAACGGGAAGAGAAAGAGGCCAGCCCGAAACCCTCGGCGGGGAGAGACGCTGCCGTCCCCATAGCGGGATGTGTATGCACGACATGGGGGGGGCTCTGCCCGCGGGTCCCCAGCCCCTTCCAGCAAACTGCTCCAATGCGTGACGGGTGCATGGAGGGGAAGGAGCCTGGCCCAAGCGCTGATGCCCTTTCCTGGCCCCCGAAAGGCCGGGATACAGGGAAAGCCAAGCGTTTTGGATGTCCCGTTCCTGCTAAAACCCCGCGGGTAGGTCTCCCTCGTGGACATCCACTCCACAACCGGCAAAGATGGGGCAGCATTTCGCTTAGCCCTCCCCTCCTGATGTCAGCGCTGCTCCTGCATTCGGCTGCAGGGAGATCGGGGTGCCGCGGGAGGGGACGGACCCGCCGGGGGAGATTTGCTGCTCGTAAAGGCCGCATTTGGAGTGGAGGAAAATAGAAATGGGCACCACGGAGGTGCTGGGCTCAGGATTGAACGCGCGGGCTCGCTTCCGTAGTTTTTGTTGTCCCGAGGTGGTGTCCGGGCTGGCCTCAGCGCCCGGCCCCTGCTCGCTGCTCCCCGGCTGGGGGCCGCGGCAGCCGCACCAGCAATGCCCAGCGCCCCGAGCATCCGGGCCGGGCGTCCGGGTGTTTTACCCCGGCCTTGGCTGCGGGTGATCCCAAAGCGTTCCTCGTGGCCCCCCCCATGCCCTCTGGCCAGGCTCCGCTGGTGCCATCGTCCCCTTGGTCCCCGCAGAGACACCCTGCCACCCTGACCACGCCGGAGCACACGGTGGAGCTGCGAGGAGCCACCGTCGCCTGGGCCGGCAAGGACAAATCCAGCAAGAAAAACGTCCTGGAGGTGGGTTTTCTGGGGGCGGTGGGTCGTTTATGAGGAAATCAGAGTGGCAGGCGCAGGCTTTGCAATACCAGGCAGTCCCATCCCCGCAGCAGCTGAGGCCGGATTAAAGAAGGCAGCTGGGGTCATTAGTGCAATGAGTTGTGCACCGTTCTCAGCCACAGCCTGGCCCCTGCCTCCCCTGAGGGCAGGGCTAGGAGAGATGGTGAAGGTAGGGCAGGGGAGACGGCCAAATGCAGATAGGGTCCGGCAGACCCCCAGCGTGGAGTTGGCTCACGTTGGGGTGGAGGACGTTCCCTGGGGGATGTGGCCATGTCATCGTCAGAGCACGGCCCAGCTCCAGCTCCCTCGCGCTGTGTCTGGGGCCGTGGGGACCACGGAGGCGGGGGACAGCGCAGTGCAGTGCCCCTGCTCTGACAACCGCCTGCTGCTCTCGTAGCTGAAGACGCGGGAGGGCTCGGAGTTCCTCATCCAGCACGACTCGGAGCAGATCATCGTCACGTGGCAGAAGGCCATCGTGGACAGCATCGGGCGGCTGGTGAGCAGGCGCCCGCGCCGTGCCCAGCCCCTTCCCCGGGACCTCCCGTACTCGCGATGGGCACCCACAGCTCACCCTGCCCCTTTCCTAGGGCGCAGACTTCCCTCTGGAAGACGACGTGGAAAATGGGGCCGAATTTGGGTCCAGGGAGAAACTGGGAGCCGGCGAGGAGAAGAGGACTGCAGGTGAGCGAGCGGCTCCTCCGTCCCAGGAGCAAAGCTTTCGGGGCCATGGCGTGGTGGGTCTGCAGGGACAGCCAGACACGTGGGTGGCCCCGGCAGAGCAGGACACGTCCCTTGCAAGGACAGGGGGACGGCAGAGGCCTTGTGCCCACCCCACGTCCGGGCAAGTGGCGACATTCCCAGCATCCTTGCTGCCCCCAAGCCAGCTCCCAGCCCCGTTCCCGCTCTGGTCCCTTTTGGGGGTATCCTCACCTCTTCCTCATCTCCGCCAGCATCCGGGCAGGCAATGGGCAGCGCCGGCAGCGAGAGCGACTCCAGCAAAGTGCGCAACAAGCTGCGCAAGTTCCTGCAGAGACGGCCCACGCTGCAGTCGCTGCGGGAGCGTGGCTACATCAAAGGTAAGGCGCCCGGCCGGGCTCGTGGGATGCACCAGCGGCCGAGCCGGCCCTCGCTAGCACATCTGGCAGGGCTGCCTCTCTGCCCGGCGCATCGCAGGCGTATTCCCGCTGGAACGGGAGTTCCTCCCCTCGAAACTTGTCTCCCGACATCCTTTCAGCTCCATCACGTGCGCTCAAACCTCCCCCATGTGTTTTTTTTTTGCAGATCAGGTGTTCGGCTGCTCCTTGCAAGTGCTGTGCGAACGGGAGCGGAGCACGGTGCCCCGCTTTGTCCAGCAGTGCATCCAGACGGTGGAGAGGAGAGGTAGCGTCGCGCCCGGGGGGCTCGGGGGCGGGCAGAGCCCGGGGGGGGGGGGGGCAACCCTGCACCAGGCTGCGCCTAACCGGGCGTTTTTCTTCCACCCTCTGGCAGGTTTGGACATAGACGGGCTGTACCGAGTCAGCGGCAACCTGGCGACGATCCAGAAACTACGCTACAAAGTGGACCACGGTAGGGCTGGGGGTGGCTTGGTTTCTCTTCCCCCCCGCCTTGCCATCAGATATCTCCCACCGGTTCTTCTCATCTCCGTACGGAGAGCCAAGCTCTGAGGATGCTGGCAGCGCTTTGCAGCTTGCCTGGCATCTCTCCCCAGGGCCGAAAAAATCACAGCTGGAAAAATCCGCAGTGGAAATAAGATGCACGTGTAAAGCTGAGGGTCTCTGAGGTCCTCACACATGAGGGGCTCCAGCTTGGAGGGGTGAAATGTCCCTTGTGCTCAGCCAGAGAGGAAAGGACGGGAGCTCCATGGATAGGGAGATCCTCTCCCAGGCCCAGGGCTCTGGGAAATCCCTGCAATCCCCAGCTTGTCCAGGCCTGGTCTTGTTAAAGTGAGCTGGGTCCCAGCGGGGAGCTGCTAAGCAGCTCTCCCCAGATAAGAGGGGATTTGGGGGGTGGACGCAGAGCTTGCTCCAGCAGAGCTTGGCTTGCTTCGCCTCTTGGTTTTGCACGGGAGCACGGACCCACGCAGCTCCCTGGAGCGGTGAAAGAGCCAAGGGTGGCAGGAGCAGCCCCGAGGTGTGCCGGTCCTCCATGTGGGCTCAGATAATGAATGGGGACCTGGGGGACATCCGTCCAGCTCGGCTGGGCTGCACCGGCGTGCACCGGGACCCGCCTGAGATGCTGTCCCATCCCCGCAGATGAACACCTCGACCTGGATGATGGGCGGTGGGAGGACATCCACGTCATCACCGGGGCCCTGAAGCTGTTCTTCCGCGAGCTGCCGGAGCCGCTCTTCCCCTTCGCCCACTTCGACAAGTTCATCGCTGCCATCAGTAAGGCCGGGAGATGGGTCCAACCCTGGCGCCGATGCTCCTCTGCCTCTTCCCATCACTTTTCACCCCCAAAAACCGCTTCTCTCAGACTACGCAGGCTTGGAGCTGCAGGGTGGCTCCATGGGGACGGTTCCCTCCCCGAGACCACCCCAGGGTCCATGTTGGACAAGGCTGGAGGGAAGGGACATCCCTGGGACCTAGGAGGGGTTCCCCACCGTGCTGATGGGCTCAGCAGTGCTGTGGGAGCCATGCCATGGGGATCTGCCCCGCTCTGTCCCTGTCCCCTTCTCCATGGTCAGGCAGGCCCCAGACGAGGGTCCCGGCTCTGCGGGACAGATCCAGCACCCCAGCATGTCCTGTTTGTCCTTCCCTTGCAGAGATGCAGGACCCGATGCGGCGGGGCCGCTGCGTCCGCGACCTGGTGTATTCCCTGCCGCCCGCCAACCACGACACCATGGAAGTCCTCTTCCGGCACCTCTGCAGGTGACACCCGTTGTGGGCCCCAGGGACCCTGCTCCTGCCCAGCCAGCCATAGTGGGGTCCAAAACGCGGGTGGCAGCCATAAGCCACCTGGTCCCCATGAGCCATCCAGGGTGGCAGCAAAGGGGAGCGAGCAGAGGGTCCTGGAGCCAAACTGGCAGGAATTCGGGGCCAGCTCATGGGTTGGGGTCATGTCTGGTGGCCAACCGAGGGCAGCGAGTGTGTTGATGGCACTGTGACGCCGTCCTTCTCCCCGCAGGGTGATCGAGTACAAGGAGGAGAACCGCATGTCGGTGCAGAGCGTCGCCATCGTGTTCGGCCCCACGCTGCTGCGGCCGGCGAGCGAGGAGGGCAACATGGCCATGCACATGGTCTTCCAGAACCAGATAGTGGAGCACATCTTGAACCAATACAGCTACATCTTCCCGGACAGCTAAGCCCGGCAGCATGGGGACGTGCGGGGACAAGCGCAGCAGCAGCGACATGAAGGAGCAGAATCGCAAGGGAAGGACTCTCGGTGCTGCACGTCGAACGCTGGCCTGTCCTTGGACTATGGACCATGGCGGTGGTGACCGTTGGCTCAATAAACGGGCAGTGCTGGAGCGCAGTGACCTGGCCAACTCCATGCCGTCGGCTGCCCGAGCCACGCAAAGCCAAGACGCGGTTCGAGGGGCGGGCGCCGGAGCCGGCGGCACGCGGATCGGCCATCGCCGGCCTCCACTGCTCGTCCCCGCTGGCGCTGGTGGTCTCAGGGAATCGACTCCAGCGGACCGAATGGCTCCTGCCGTGGAAGCCGAGCTCCTGGGGCGCGTGGGGATGGGGAGGGTCCCCGCGCTGCGATCACAGCCCCCCGAGGCCATTCCCCCCCACTGGGATGAGCCCCGCAGGGACGGGACCCCCCGACACAGCCCTGAGCCCCCTCCGGGCACGGCTGAAGGCCACGGAGAGGAGCACGTCTCACCGCCATGCTCTTCCCAGCTCCGATCTTCTGTGGTCCCCGTTTTTCCTTTCCTTGCCCACCATAGCATTTTAATTTTCCTGCCCCTCTCACATCGCCGTTGTCCCCTCATGTCCCCCTCCACTGTGATGCTTTGCCAGGGGGGCTGCAGGTCCGTGTCCCACGTGTGGCTGGTGGCACCGTGCCACTCTGCAAGCTGCTACGTCCGATGGCGGGTCCGGCAGGCGGGACAGGTGCAAGGATCCATGGCGCGTGAGGTCCCTCCAACATCGGAAATGTCCCTCCGGGGGCTCCTGGGACGCAGCAGGGGGGCAGGGAGCTGGGCAGCCCCCTGTATGGGGCAAAAAGGGGCCACGTTGTCCAGCAGGGGATCGTCCCCAGGCCCGGGGGACGCCGGGCTGCTCCTGCATCTGGAGCCGGCATCCAGCAGGACCCCGCTGTCATTTTTGCGGAATAAAGAGCACATTTGGGGGCACGGACGGGGCGTTTGCTTGCGCGCCCAGCGCCGGAGCCAGGCCAGGACCATCCTGCTCCGTCGTCGGAGCGGATCTGCTGCGCATCGCTTTAATCCTGGCTGCAAAGGGCTGGGAGCGCGGGATGCTTTGGGAGCGCGGGATGCTTTGGGCGCTTCTGTTCCCAAAGCTGTTTCACTGCTCTCACCGGGGGGGGGGAGGGGGGTGGATCACAGCTGCCTGCTGGGGCGCACTTTGGGGCATGATGGAGATGGTTTTGGACACAACGGGGACAGACAGACCACAAAAGGGACAGTAGGGGACACAAGAGCAACGGTTCAGGACACACCGAGGTGCCTTGGGATACAAGGGGGACGTTGCAAGGATGCTTAGGCACACGGCGGGGACACACTGGGACATGGCGGGGACACACTGGAACATGACGACGATGCCTTGGGACGTGACAGGGACAGTTTGGGCACAGGGGTGATGCTCTGGGGCATGAGGGGGACAGCTGAGCATACGACAGGGTGGTTTGGGACTCGGCAGGGACACTTTGGGACACTTCAGGATGCAGCGGGGACACTTTGGGACATGAGGGGATGCTCTGCAGGGACACTCTGGGACACAAGAGGCTGCTTTGGGTCACAGCGGGGACATGAGGGGATGCAGCGGGGAATATCTGGGGACATGGGGTGCTTTGGGGCACAGCAGGGACACCAGGGGACACTTTGGGAGGTCACGGGATACTTTGGGACACCCTGAAGGTGCCGTGACACACGAGGGGCACTTTTGGACACAAGGGGACGCTTTGGGACAGGAGGGGACTCCTGGAGACACAACGAAAGCACTTGGGGCCACAGAGGGGACACTTTGGGCCACAAGAGAACACTCTGGGATGCAGTGGGGACACTTTGGGACACAAGGGGATGCTTAGGGACACAAGGGACTATTTGGGATGCAACAAAGACACTTTGGGACACAAGGGGGACACTTTGGGATGCTGTGGGGACACTTTGGGCCACGACAAGGACACTTTGGGATGCAGCAAGGACACTTTGGGACACAAGTGGATGCTTTGGGACACCAAGGCACTATTTTGGGACTTAGCGGGGACACTTTGGGACACAAGGGGAACACTTTGGGACACTTTGGGACACTTTGGGATGCAGTGGGGACACTTTGGGACACAAGGGAATTCTTTGGGACACGAGTGGACTATTTGGGACGTGACGAAGACACTTTGGGACACAAGGGGGGGCACTTTGGGATGCAGCGGGGACACTTTGGGACACTTTGGGATGCTTTGGGACACCAGGGCACTATTTGGGACTCAGCGGGGACACTTTGGGACACCAGGGGATGCTTTGGGACACCAGGGGACTATTTGGGATGCAACGAAGACATTTTGGGACACAAGAGGGACACTTTGGGATGCGGTGGGGACACTTTGGGATGCTTTGGGACACCAGGGGACGCTTTGGGACGTGGCGGGGACACTTTGGGCCACGACGAGGCCACTTCGGGCCCCCTTGGGACCCAGCGGGGACCCTCGGGGACGCCCCGGGGCGCTGCGGCGGGCAGGGCAGGGCCGGGCCCGGGGCGGGCGGCGGCGGCGGCGGCGGGCGGTGCCGGGGCCCCTCGGGGCGGCGCCGCGGCCCCCGGGAGCGGGCGGGCCCGGCGCAGCCCCAGCCCCAGCCCCGGCCCCGGCCCCGGCCCCGGCTCGGCCCCGCGCGGCGCCGGCGCCCCCCGCCCCGGCCTCCATCTTGTGCGCGGCCGCCGCGGCGCCGCTCCAGGTGCGGCGGGACGGGACGGGACGGGACGGGACGGGACGGGACGGGACGGGACGGGGGGGGCGAGCGGGCACCGGGACGGCGGGGCCGCCCCCGCCTCGGGCCTCCGCCGCCGCCGCCGGGAGGGAGGGAGGGAGGCAGGGAGGGAGGGAGGGGGCTGTGGCGGCAGTGCCCCCGGCCCGGCCTGGCTGCGCGCCCGCTTCCCGGCACCGGGCGGGGCGGGACGGGGCGGGGGGGGGGGGCACCGGACGGGGCCGGGCGGGACCCCGGAGCGGTTCCTCCCCCCCGGGGCTGTGCGGGACCCCTGGACCGATTCCCCCCCCCCCCCGGAGGCCGTGCGAGACCCCCGGAGCGACCCCCCCCCCCGGGGCCGTGTGGGACCCCCGAGCGATTTCCCCCCCCCCCGGGACCCCCGGACCGATTCCCCCCCCCGGGGCTGTGCGGGACCCCGGAGCGACCCCCCCCCCGGACTGATTCCCCCCAGGGACCATGTCAGACCCCCGGAGCCATCGATCCCCCCCCCCAGAAGCCATGCAGGCCCCCGGGGGAGCCCCAGCAGCCCCCCCCCTCGCCCCCCCCTCATCCCTATGGCACAACGGGAGCGATTCCCCCCAGCAGGGCCAGGCTGGGGGGGGGCACGAACCTCCCCCCCCGCCGGTGCTCGGCGCTGCACAGGCAGGAGCCGCCCCCAACGCAGCCGGGGGGGGGGGGAGCCTGGCCGCCCCCAGCGCCTGCCTGCCGGCGCGGGCACCAAGGGGTTACGGATCGGCTTTAGCAGCCCAAATCCTCCCTGGATTTTGGGGGGGTGAGGGGGGGGGCAGGTATTAGGGCACTAATCCCAGTGGGAACGGCGGTGGGGAGGAGGTGAGCGTCCCACGCGGGACCCCGTGATGGGGTGACCCCCGCCATGAGGGCTGCCCCCCCCCCAAAAGAAAAACCACCCCCCAAAAAGCGGGGGGAGCGGGCGGGCGGGCGGTGAGTCACGGTGTAAAGGTCGGGAGCCGGCCGTGTTTGCCCGGCTGCGGAAGTGGCGCCGGCCCCGGCGGTGACAGGTAGGGAGGGCGGCCCCCCCCCGGCCCCATGGAGCTGGGGGGCCGCGGCGGTGGGGCAGCCCCGCGCGGGAGCTGGGGACGCGGGGGGCACAGTGCTGCGTGTCCCCAGGGCCGGGGGGTCCCGGCAGCCCCGTAGAGGCTGGGGCTGGGCAGCCCTGCAGCTGGGGGACGGGGGGGCGCTGAGGGGGCCCGCAGCCCCCTATAAACCGGCCTCGCGGCATCCCTTCACCCCGTATAGACCGGGCTCGCGGCATCCGTGTAGCCCCATATAGGCCAGGCTTGCGGCATCCCCACAACCCCCTGTAGACCAGGCTCACGGCATCCCTTCACCCCGTATAGACCAGGCTCGCAGCATCCGTGTAGCCCCATATAGGCCAGGCTTGCGGCATCCCCACAACCCCCTGTAGACCAGGCTCGCGGCATCCAAGTAGCCCCATATGGACCAGGCTCGCAGCATCCGTGTAGCCCCGTATAGACCAGGCTTATGGCATCCCCACAACCCCCTGTAGACCAGGCTCGCGGCATCCCCACAACCCTGTATAGACCAACCCCTTGGCATCCCTGTAGCCCCATATGGACCAGGCTTGTGGCATCCTCGCAACCTCATATAGACCGGGCTCTCAGTATCCCTGTAGCCCCATATAGACCGGGCTCTCAGCATCCTCACAACCCTGTATAGACCAGGCTTGCGACAACCCCGTAAAGATCAGGCTCTCGGCATCCCCGCAACCCCATATAGACCAGGCTCTCAGCATCCCTGTAGCCCCATATAGACCGGGCTTGTGGCATCCTCACAACCCTGTATAGACCAGGCTCTCGGCATCCCCACAACCCCCTATAGGCTGGGCTCTAGGTGTCCCCGCAGCCCCATATAGACTTGGCTCCACACGTCCCCGCAGCGCCATATAGACCTGGCTCCAGGTGTCCCCACAACCCCATATAGACCTGGCTCCAGGTGTCCCCACAACCCCATATAGACCTGGCTCCAGATGTCCTCGCAGCCCCATATAGACCTGGCTCCAGGTGTCCCCACAGCCCCCTATGGCCTGGGCACCGGGCATCCCCGCAGCCCCACGGCACTGTGGCCCAGCTAGCTTGAGTGCGATTCCCACGCCCTCCCCACGCGCCCTTGTCACCACGGGCACGGGCTGGGGACAGTCCCGCCCCCCCCCCATGTCCCCCCCACTTTTTCAGGGAGGGGAAACCACCAGCTGGGTTTTGCACAAGAGTTTTGGAAGAAGGAGCACGGGGGGGCCGGGGCGGCAACGCGGCCCTCGTGAAAGGGCTTCCCGGCCGGCTCGGCACCGCGTCCTCCTTCGCCGCCCGACGTCTCCGTCCCTCGCAGACACCGCGTTCCCGGGGGTGCCGCCATGGAGCCGCGCACCTGAAGGACCCGGCGCGATGGAAACGGTCGTCATCGTGGCCATCGGCGTGCTGGCCACCATCTTCCTGGCCTCCTTCGTGGCGCTGGTGGTGGTCTGCCGGCAACGCTACTGCCGGCCCAAGGACCTGCTGCAGCACTACGACACCAAGTGAGTGACGCCGCGAGGTCCGGGGGCTCCGTCCGAAGGGATCCCGCGTGGCCCTGCTCAACCGGGCTTGTCCCCGCGACGGGGTGGGCACGTGGTGGCGGGTGCCCCAAGCCCTTGGGCTCGGCAGGGTGCTGCCGGGTGTCCGCACCGAGGTGTCTCCTCCGAGCTGAGGGGTCCTGGGGGCTGGAAAGACCTTGGAGACCTCGAGCAAGGATGGCGAGGTGTCACCAGTGGGTGCCCTGAGTGCCCCCACTCCCCTGTCGTGGTGGCCCAACATCTCCAGCACGTGCCCCACGGTGGCTGCACCCCCTTGGCGTCGCTCAGCCCCCAACGTCTGCCCGCGTGGGGCGGCGGCGGGTGCTGAGGCGGCACCATGCCCCGCTGCAGGCCCATCGTGGACCTCATCGGGGCCATGGAGACGCAGTCGGAGCCCTCCGAGCTGGAGCTGGACGACGTGGTGATCACCAACCCCCACATCGAGGCCATCCTGGAGAACGAGGACTGGATCGAAGACGCCTCGTAAGCTCGGCCCCGCTCGGGGCACCCCAATTTTGGGGTCCTGAGGTCCAGGCCAGCTCTGCTGGTGCCCTCCTATGCCCTGCTCCACTTTGCTCCTTGGTTTGGTGCAAAATCCCCAAATTTTGGAGTCTCCTCTTGGGACAAATCAGTTCCCTGGAAACCAGGATCCGGGTAGAAACGCCCTTGGGGCTGGTTCGGAGATGGCCAAGGAGCCACCAGCATCTCCGCTGGGATGGGGCTGGGGAGGGGACCACGTGGTGGGGTGAAGATGCCCAAACTCACACCCTCTTCCACCTCCCGCAGGGGCCTGGTTTCGCACTGCATCGCCATCCTGAAGGTGAGTCGGGCCGGCGCACGGCGCTGAGCGGGTGCTGGGCGCCCTGGGGGGGCCACCCCGGCCCGGCCCACCTCCCGCCACCGCCTCTCCCCCCGCAGATCTGCCACACGCTCACCGAGAAGCTGGTGGCCATGACCATGGGCTCGGGGGCCCGCGTCAAGTCGCCCGCCAGCCTCGGCGACATCATCGTGGTGGCCAAGCGCATCAGCCCCAGGTGCGGCGGGATGCTGGGGGGGGCTGCGCCGGGGCGGGGGGACAGACGGACAGGGGAAGCCATGAGCGCATTGGGTGGGGGGCAATGGGTGCCCACCTCCTCTTGGCAGGGCGCTGGACCCCTCTGATGATGCTCCCGTGAACGGGGGGGCCACACTGGTTCGTGGAGACCTTCCAGGGGTCCCTTGGGTGCTGAGCACCCCATGCTGACCCCCCCCCGCCATGTCTCCCTCCCGTCGCAGGGTGGACGACGTGGTGAGATCCATGTACCCGCCGCTGGATCCCAAACTGCTGGATGCCCGGTAAGGTGCCACCAGGGGGGGTCCCCGGGTGTCCCTCAGCGGGGACAGTGGGGAGCTTGGGGGGGACGGCGGGGGGTCCGAAAAGTCACTGGGGGGGGGAGCCGTGCCCTGCTTTCGCTCCAGCCCCGAATCACACGCTGCTGGTGGGGAAACTGAGGCACGGCCTGGGTGAGGATGCAGCCACCCCCCGGGGTGTCCAACTTCGCCCCCCCAAAAAAATGCCTGAAGTGTCACCGGCGGGTGACGCCGCCGCTCGGCCCCGCAGGACCACGGCGCTGCTGCTCTCCGTGAGCCACCTGGTGCTGGTGACCCGCAGCGCCTGCCACCAGAGCAGTGCCATGGACTGGATCGACCGCTCGCTGTCGGCGGCCGAGGAGCACGTCGCGGCGCTGCGGGAGGCGGCACTGGCCGCCGAGCCCGAGCGGGCGCTGCCGGGCGCCGAGGGCTTCCTGCAGGAGCAGTCGGCCATCTGAGGGCCGCCGCCGCCACGGCCTCCCCCCCCGTGCCCCCCGCAATAAACGGCTCCCGGAGCGCGGCCGGCTCCCGCGTGTCCGTCTCTGCGTGGGGACGGCCAGGCCGCTCTGCGGGCCCCACTTCTGCTTTCGTGCGGCCGGGCGCTTCCGTCCCCGCTCGGGCCGGCAGGAAGGGGCGGCCGGGCCTGGAAAGACGGGAAAAGTGGCCATCCGTCCCTCGGCGCCCCGGAGCGCGGCCGGCCGCCTCGGCACGGGGGGGTGCGGGGGGGCCCTGCTTGGATCAGCTCTCCGGGCTGCAGGTCCTGCTAAATCTGCCCTGGCCCCAGGGCCGGCTGGGGGGGGGTCGGGGGGGCTTTGGGGGCTCCTCGCAGAGCAGCTGCACCGTGACGAGCCGGCGGCGCCCTGCGGACACCCCCGCCCGCCCGGCGCCGCATGAGGCCGGGCAAACTCATCGCACTGCCCTCCGGGGGGGGGGCGCGGTCATGTGACCGCGCGTCACATGACCTGGGGAGGGGCGGCGTGCGGGCTAAGGGCGAGGGGGCCGCGCTGCCCCGCGCTGCCCGCCCCTCCGTGCGGCGGCGGCCAATGGGAGCGAGGCAGGCCGGGCAGGCGGGCCAATGGGGGGGCAGGGGGCGGGGCTTGCGGCTGGCCGTCGCCGCGACCCTCGGTGCGGTGCCGGTGCGGAGCGGCGGGTGCAGCGCCGAGCACCGGGGCCGGGGGCAGCGCCGAGCACTGCACCGAGAGACAGCGCCGTGCACCAGTATGGCGGGGCACCAGGCATGGGGGTACCGGGCACGGGGGGCTCCAGCTGGGCGTAGGGGCAGCTCGGGGAGCCGGGGCACTGGGAGGTGCTGGGGGGCACTGGGCAGTGGGGGGCGTGGGGCACTGGGGGCAGTGGGAGGTGCTGGGGGCCCTGGGCATGGGGGGGGGGGCACTGGGAGGTGCTGAGCTTTGTGGGGTGCGGGGCTCTGGCGGTCACTGGGAGGTACTAGGGGCACTGGGAGGTGCTGGGGGCACTGGGCTTTGGGGGGCGTGGGGCACTGGGAGCTCCAGGGGACACTGGGGGGTGCTGGGGGCTCTGGGCTTTAGGTGGCGTGGGGCACTGGGAGCTCCTGGGGTTACTGGGAGGTGCGGGGGGCCCTGGACTTTGGGGGGTGCAGGGCACTGGGGGGCACTGGGAGGTGCTGGGGACACTGGGAGGTGCTGGGGGCCCTGGGCTTTGGGAGGTGTGGGGCTCTGGGGGGCACTGGGAGGTGCTGGGAGCACTGGGAGGTACTGGGGGTACTGGGCTTTGGGGTGGCATGGGGCTCTGGGTCCCGAGCTCAGCGCTGCCTCAGTTTCCCCACTGAGCCCCAGGCGGGTTTGGGTGACCCCTTCCCCGGGGGGGGGCCTGGACCCCTCTGCAGAGCGCCCGTGCGGGGGGGGGGGTCCCTCCAGCAGCCCTGCACCCCTCCCCTGCGCCGGAGGGAAACCGAGGCACGGCCAAGGCACCTGCCCCGCGTCCCCCGGCGGGTCTGAACTCGCTCACGGAGGGGAAATCCCCCCCCCCCCCCGCCCCGCCCCGTCCCCCCCCCGGCTTGGCCCTCCCCAGCTGCGCGAAAGAGGAACCGCTGCCTCGTGGGCGCAGCACCCCCCCCCCCCGGTGCCGTGCCTCAGTTTCCCACCGTGGCAGGGGCACTGCAGCACGTGGGGGGGCGGAAAGGTGGCGGGGGGGGGGGGGCCAGGCCGCACGTGGGAAGGGAAGTGAAAGTGGCCGGGGGGGGGGGCGGCGTTGGGTGCGGGGTGCCTCTTGCCGCCCGGGCCGCTGCGGGTGCCGCTGCGGGTGCCACCACGGGCGCCGGCTCTCCGCGGCGCGATGTTATCGGGCGGCTGCGGTCGGGGGTGGCGTGTGGGGCGGCATGGGGGGGCTTTCCCCCCCCCCCCCCCCGGCAAAAAGGGAAGCGAGAGGTGACGCCGGCCCCGGGCCCGGCGGGGAAACTGAGGCGCGCGGGCGCAGGGCTCCTCCGCTGCCACCGCCATGTGGACCTTCGCGCCGCTCTGGCTGGCTCTGGCCGCGGCCGTGGCCTCGCCGCCGTGTCCCGCCGGGCGCCCGTGTCCCCTGGCTCCGGTGAGGGCGGCGCCGGACGGCAAAGCCTACTTGGCCCCCCCAGGTAACCGGGGCTCCCCCAGCACCCCCACCTAAGGGTGCTGGGCGGCAGCACCCTCACCCCCCCCTCGCCCTCCGCAGCGCTCGGTGCCGTCCAGTGCCCCGACGGCGAGTCCGAGTGTCCCGACAACTCCACGTGCTGCGTGATGCCCGCCGGCGCCTGGGGGTGCTGCCCCATGCCCGAGGTACGGGGGGGGGGGGCGGGGGGGCGGCTCCGGATCAGGCCCTGGCTGAAGGGTGCCAGGAGGCCACTGCTGCAACGAGTTGCACGGGTCTCGTTCCCCCCCCCCAGGCCTCGTGCTGCGCGGACAAGCTGCACTGCTGCCCCCGTGCCACCATCTGCGACCTGGCCCGCGGGCGCTGCCTGACGCCCAGCCGCCGCCCCGCGCCGGGTAGGACCCGTCCCCGTCCCCGTCCCCCTGCCCGGCGCCCTCGGGTGCGGGGTGGCCCCGGCGGGGCGCTCGGTGACGCCGTGTCCCCTCCCCGCAGTGGCGCTGGGCCGGGTGCTCTGCCCCGACGGCCGCTCGGCGTGTCCGGACGGTGCGACCTGCTGCCAGCTGCCCTCGGCCCAGTACGGCTGCTGCCCGCTGCAAAACGTGAGCGCGGGCACCCTGGGGTGGGCACCGCCCCCCCCCCCCACCCCCCCCCGCGCGGGGCCGCCCGGCGGGACGGGCACCCATGGGTGCTGGGCTCTCCCCGCGCAGGCCGTGTGCTGCGGTGATGGGCTGCACTGCTGCCCGCAGGGCACCGCCTGCGACCTGGAGCGCGCCAAGTGCACGTCGGCCCGCGGCCCCCCCCGGCCCCTCGCCCGCCTGCCCGTCGCCCTCGCCGCAGGTAACGGCCCCCCCATTCCCCCCCCCCCCCCCCGTGCCCTCCGGAGCTGGGGGGGGGGCTGGCGCTGCCCGTCCGTCTGTCCCCAGTTGGTGACGTCAGGTGCGACGACGAGACGAGCTGCCCCGACGGGAACACGTGCTGCCGCCTGGGCTCGGGCAAATGGGGCTGCTGCCCCCTGGAGCAGGTCTGTGGCTGAGGGGGGGGACATGGGGGGGGGGTCTGGCAAGCTGGGGGGGGTCCATGGGAGTAGTGGCTGTTCCAGGGAATTGGGGGCAGAGACCAAGGAGGGGTTGGGGCAGTGGGGCAGCAAGAGCTTGGGGCTCAGCTGGGCACCCGTGGGGCTCAGGACCCTGTTTTTTTTTGTGCCCCCCCCCCAGGCCGTGTGCTGCCCCGACCACGTGCACTGCTGCCCCCAGGGCTACACGTGCGACCCCGAGGGGGGCAGCTGCCTGCAGGGGGGGGGCCGCGTGCCCTGGCGCGAGAAGAGGCCGGCGCTGGCGCGGGGCCGCGACGTCAGGTGCGACGACGAGACGAGCTGCCCCGACGGGAACACGTGCTGCCGCCTGGGCTCGGGCAAATGGGGCTGCTGCCCCCTGGAGCAGGTCCGGGGGGGGGGGGATTTGGGGGGGTCCTGCCCGCCGGGTGGGGGGCAGCGGCTGGGAGGTCCCTGCCCATGGCCATAACCTCGGTCCCAGGGGGTGGGACTGAGCCTAGGGGGGAGCAGAGGGCCCTGGGCTGAGCCCCACGGGGAGGGTGGTGGCACCCCGGGATGTCCCCAAGGGCAGGGCCACGTTTAGAGGGACCTCGATAGGTGCTTAAAAGGGTCTGGGGACCCTCAAGATGTCCATCAGGTCCTGCCCCCCAAGAGAGGGGCCCCTGCCCCTCACCCCCTGTCGCCCCCCACCCTGCACCCCCAGGGATGGAGCCAGACCCCGGGTGGGGGTGCCCGGTGCAGGGACAGGGATGGACCAACATGGGGCAGATGGGACACAGTGACGCGGTTCGTCCCGTGACGACGCAACGTGCGATGGAGGCGGGGGGGGGGGCCCGTGCTCAGGACCCTTTTTTTTTTTTTTTGTGCCCCCCCAGGCCGTGTGCTGCCCCGACCACGTGCACTGCTGCCCCCAGGGCTACACGTGCGACCCCGAGGGGGGCAGCTGCCTGCAGGGGGGGGGCCGCGTGCCCTGGCGCGAGAAGAGGCCGGCGCTGGCGCGGGGCCGCGACGTCAGGTGCGACGACGAGACGAGCTGCCCCGACGGGAACACGTGCTGCCGCCTGGGCTCGGGCGAATGGGGCTGCTGCCCCCTGGAGCAGGTCCGGGGGGGGCTTGGGGGGGTCCCAGGGTGGTGGGTGGGCTGCGCCACGGGTGAGGCTGGTGCATTAGAGCGATGGGGGTGGTGGGGGCCCACAGAGCCCGGCTGGCATCGCTGGGGGGGGGGGTGGCGGGGACAGGCAGTGCTGGCAGGGGGACGGTCCCCTGCTCGGGTGCCCGCTGCGGCCGGGGGGCACCGCTGCCCCGCGGGTGGCCCGTGCCCGGCTTGTCACCCCCCCCTCGCCGTCCCCAGGCCGTGTGCTGCTCCGACGGCTTCCACTGCTGCCCCCAGGGCTACACGTGCGACCCGGCGCAGGGCACCTGCCACAAGGCGCCGGTGACGGTGCCCTGGGCCACCAAGGTGCCCGCCGCCCGCCGGGGCCACGCCGTGCAGTGCAACGCCACGGCGAGCTGCGCCGACGGGCAGACCTGCTGCCGGAGCCTCAGCGGCGACTGGGCCTGCTGCCAGCTGCCCAGCGTGAGCAGGGTGCTGGGGGGGGAGGCCGGGGGGGGGGGGGTCCGGCAGCACCCCTGGGTGCCAAGGCTGAGCCGGTGGCCGCTCCGTCCCCGGCAGGCCGTGTGCTGCAAGGACCGCCAGCACTGCTGCCCCCGGGGCTACACCTGCGACGTGGCGCGGCAGAGCTGCGAGAAGCGCCGGGCGCCGGGGGTCCCCGCCACCTCCCCGGCGCCTCTGCTTGGCGCCGGTGCCACCGCCACCGCCACCGCCACCGCCGTGCCCTGCGATGCCACCCGCTCCTGCGACGCCGGCCAGCGCTGCTGCCCGGGCCCCGACGGCTCCTGGGGCTGCTGCCCCTACGCGCAGGTCAGTGCCGGGGGCGGGGGGACATGGGACAAGGGGGTGCCCCCCCACCCAAAATCCTCACGTCTCCCTTTATCTCCCCGCAGGGCTCCTGCTGCCCCGGCGGGCAGCACTGCTGCCCCCCCGGGTACCGCTGTGCCTCGGGCTCCTGCACCCAGCGCCGGCCCCCCCGCTGGGACCTGGCCCTCCCCCGCCGGGTGCTGCTGTGACGTTCCCCGGGTCGGGGACAGCCGCTGGCCTTGCACCCCCCGACGGGGGGGATCCCCCCTGGGGGGGCCACCGTGCCAATAAAAGATTTCTAGGAACGTCCCTGTGCCTCGTCGCAGCCCCGGGGTCACGTTGCCCCCCCCAGGAAGGGGAAACTGAGGCAGGAGGATTTCCCCCCCCCCCAAAGGAAGCAGAGGCGGAGGCGGCGTTGCGTCGACGGGTTTTTTTATATATTAATACCATTCTAACGAACAAGCAGGGACGGGAGGGCAGCCCTGGGCTGGAGCGGGCACCGGCTCCCGGGCTGGGCCCAGCCGGGGGGGGGGCCGGCGGTGCCCCCCGAGGGGCCCTGCTCCCCCCCCCCGGTACATGCACGGCCCCGGCTTTCCCTTCTTCTTTTCTGGCCACGTATAAAACTTTTAGAAACACGATTAAAATCCAAAGCAACCCCGGGGAGGAGGCTCGGCGGGGGGGGCTCCTACGCCAGCTTGGAGGCGCCGCTGGCGCGGGGGGCACTGCCGGCCCCCCCGGCCCTGCAGGGACAGAAGCACGGGGACTGGCCTCAGTCCTTGGTGTCCCCCCCCCCCCAACAAGGTGGCACAAGGTGGGGGGGGGGCATGCACTAGTCACCCGCTTGGCACCATGCAGGTCCTGTGGGTTCCCCCCCTCCCCGGGGGGGGTCTCTGTCCCCAAATGCCACCCCCCCCTTCCGCACACAAACACACCCAGCAAAGTCACAGCAACAAAAAGACACTGACGGCAAAGTCACGGCGGGGGGGGTGGCCCTGGGCACCCCCAGCCTGGCACCCCTCCTGGCACCCCAGGGCCGTGCCAGTGAGGGGCAGGAAGGCACTTGGGGGGGGGGACATGGGGCAGCAGGTGCCCATGCAGCAGGTCCCGCTGGTGGGGACACCCAGCAGGTCCTAGCCCCAGTGCTGGGGGAGGGGGGGGACAGGCCACCTGGCACTTGTCCCTTGGGCACGTCCCCTAGTAAGGGGGCAGAGGGGACTAGAGCTGGCCTGGGGACACTGTTGGCCCTGGTGGGGGATGTCCCAGGGGCCTCTGGGGGACAGGGCAGGAGGGTGGTCCCAGGCTGGCCTCCATCCCCACGTCCCCACCACCATCTTAGGGTCCTGCAGACCCTCCCAACCATCTGCCCTCCCTCCCCCAGCGCCGGAGAGGGGCTGGCTGCCCTTCCTGGCTCCGTGGGGAGGGTGGTCCCAGGTTGGCCTCCATCCCCACGTCCCCACCACCATCTTAGGGTCCTGCAGACCCTCCCAACCATATCCCCTCCCTCCCCCAGCACTGGAGAGGGGCTGGCTGCCCTCGCTGGCTCCGTGACCGGGGACAGCCGGAGGGACAAGGGGGGGGACAGGACGGGGCGGGGGGGGGGAACGGGGCCCTGCCGCTTACTTCATATTGAAGACCATGAGCGGTCGCTCCTCCCGCTTCTGCCAGGGGCTTTTGCGGTCGCCCGGCTCGTCCCCGCCCTCGCCCGGCTCCGTCATGTCGTCCTCGGGGCTGGTCATGGAGTCCCGGCGGGGCTCGCTGGCGCTGCTGCGGGAGCTGTCGCCGCGGGCCCGCCCCCGCCGCGGCCCCGCGCCCCCCCGGGGGCCCTCGGCGGCCTCGTCCAGCAGCGGCGTCAGCGAGTTGTCCTCGGGCGAGGCGCCGGCCGTGCGGCTCTCGCTGCTGCTGCGCTCGGCCTCGTCGGGCGCCTTGCCGGGGGCCGCCGGGCGCTGCTCCTCCTTGGTGGGCCGCCGCCGGGCCTTGGGCTCGCCGTCGCCCTCGCGGGCCTTGTCGCCGCCCTGCAGGTCGATGTAGGAGTGGCGCACCTGCGACGAGCGCCCGTCCAGCGAGACGAACCAGGCGCGCGGGTGCGGCTTCACGCCCAGCTCCAGCAGCTTCTTCTCCGTCAGCGCCTGCAGCTCGCCGTTGAGCTGCGCCATGGTGGACTCGTTGAAGAGCACGGGGATGGTGACGGAGCCGCTGACCGAGGCGCCGTGCGGCCCCCAGCCTTTGCCCTCCCCGTCCTCGCCCGCCGCGTAGGCCTGCGGCGGCAGCTGGAAGGGCTGCGGCAGCAGCGGGCGCTGCTGCTGCTCCGCCGGCCCGAACGCGTGGGCCGGGCCTTGGCCCGGCGGCCCCTCCAGCTCCGGCGGCCCCTCGGGCGGCCCCGGCTGCTCGCCGGCGCCGTAGTCGGCCGCCAGGCGCATGTAGTGCGCCGGGATGACCAGGGTGGGCATGACGTTCCTGTAGACGTCCTCCTTGACGTGGTCGATGGAGCCGCAGAAGATGAGCTGCCCGGGCTGGCTCAGCGAGGTGGGACGCGCCAGGTGGTCCACCGACTGCGAGAGCAGGAATTCGGGCGCCTTGGCCTCCGCCTTGGGCCCCCCGTAGTGCTCGAAGGGGGGCGGCAGCGGCGGCGGCGAGGGCGGCTCTTGCAGGTAGGCGCCCTCGGGCCGGGGGTGCTTGCGGGGGGCCGGGGCGCCCCGGTCCTCCACGCGCTGGTGCGAGTAGCTCCGCTTGTACTCGTCCAGCAGAGCCGGCTCGGCCGGCCCCGGGCCGTCCATGGAGCGGGCGGCCTTGAGGCCGAAGGCCTCGCCCGGGCGCCCGTAGTCCTCCTTGGCGGCGCCGCGGTGGCTCAGGGTGTCCGTGGGCGTCTTGGGGACGCCGCGCAGCTTGGGGGCCGAGACCTGCTTGAAGAACTCCTCGCGGGAGCTCTCGAACTCGCGGGAGGCCGAGAAGGCCGACTTGAGGATGGGGGTGTGCACGTCCGTGTCGCCGCCGGACGACGCCGTCTCCAGGTGGCTGGCGCAGATGAGGTTGAGCTGCGACATGGAGGTGGCCTGGTCCTTCTTGGAGGCGTCCAGGGTCCCCGAGACCTGCAGCTTGCGGTGCTGCTGCCGTGGCTTCAGGCACCTCCTCCTGGGTGGGGGGGGACAGGGCAGGGTCACCCCAGGCTGGGTGCCACCTCTGGCCCGGCCCCATGTCCCCCTGCAAGCCCTGAGACTCGGGATGCCACGGTGGCACTGGGAGAGGGTGCCAGGCGGGCAATAGCCCCCACAGCCAGCAATAGGGTGCCTGGGGGTGCCAGGTGGGCAATAGCCCCCCATAGCTGGTGATAGGGTGCCCGGGGGTGCCAGGTGGGCAATAGCCCCCCATAGCTGGTGATAGGGTGCCCAGGGGGTGCCAGGCGGGCAATAGCCCCCATAGCTGGTGAGAGGGTGCCTGGGGAGGTGCCAGGTGGGCAATAGCCCCCCATAGCTGGTGATAGGGTGCCCAGGGGTGCCAGGTGGGCAATAGCCCCCCATAGCTGGTGATAGGGTGCCCGGGGTGCCAGGCGGGCAATAGCCCCCATAGCTGGTGAGAGGGTGCCTGGGGAGGTGCCAGGCGGGCAATAGCCCCCACAGCTAGTTATAGGGTGCCTGGGGGTGCTAGGTGGGCAATAGCCCCCACAGCCAGCAGTAGGGTGCCCGGGGTGCCAGGTGGGCAATAGCCCCCCATAGCTGGTGATAGGGTGCCTGGGGGTGCCAGGCGGGCAATAGCCCCCATAGCTAGTTATAGGGTGCCTGGGGGTGCCAGGCGGGCAATAGCCCCCACAGCTAGTTATAGGGCGCCTGGGGGTGCCAGGCGGGCAATAGCCCCCACAGCTAGTTATAGGGCGCCCGGGGGTGCCAGGCGGGCTCCGGGCGGGCGGGCAGGGTGCTCACCTGCAGTAGTAGATGAGGAGGCAGAGCAGGATGAGGACGAGCAGGGCCAGCGCGCCCAGGATGGTGAGCAGGAAGATGGTGTGGTAGGTGCTGATGTCCTTCATGCCCGCAGCCATCGCCACCAGCCCTGGGGTGGGGGGACCAGGTCAGACCCCCCCTCCCCAGGGAAAGCAGCACCCATGGGGCACATCACCCCCCCACCCTGGGACTGCGCTCACCAGCACCCAGTGACCTCGTCCCACCCTGGGGTGCTGCACCCAGCTCCCATCCCCTCAGGGCGCCCAGCCCTGGGGGCAGAGGGGTGGGGGCACCCCGAGCCGCCCTACCTGTGTTAGGAGAAGGCAGAGCCGCCGCCCAGTAGCCCAGCTGGGGGGAGACGAAGGTCCAGTACAGCTGCCGGCCCTCCTTCCGGATCAGTCCCGTCCCGTTGCGGACCCACAAGCCTGGAGAGAGGCAGCCGCCATCGCCACGTGGCTCCCACCCCTTCGCCGGCGGCGGGCTGAGACCGCCCCCAAACTCATCACACGCATGACGCTCACCGCTCTTGCCGTCGAAGCGCCAGGCCGGCACGCTGGTGGCCACCATGGGGCTGCTGTCGGGGGGCAGCGGGATGGACAGATGGACGGGGCCGGAGAGCTGCACTTCGGTGCCGTTGCCCGTGAAGAGGTGCACGCTGACGGCCGCCACGGGCGCCAGCTCCAGCCAGCTGCCGTTGCCTGCGGGGACACCCCCGCGGGTGAGCGCGGCGGCCGTCCCCCCCCCGTCCCCCCGCCAAAACCACCCCCCCGGGGCCACCCAGCCCCGCCGTACCGCTGCCGTTGTGCTCGGCGCCCAGGAAGCAGGGGAAGCCCCGCATGTCGCGGGGGGCGGTGGCGGCGGTCAGCGAGGCGGCGAGCTGGCTGTACGTGGAGCTGCGGGGCAGGCGGGCCGCCTTGCGCTGGAACTGCACCCACGGCTGGCCCCGGGCTCCTGCGGGCGACAGCGGCGCGGGGGGGGCAGCACCCGACCCGGGGCGGGTGCCGGCACCCCCCCTCTGCCCCCGCGCCCCTGCGTGCGCCTCACCTGGGGACCCCAGCAGGATTTGCACCAGGTCCTCGTAGAGGATGAGGGTGGCGGGGCGCTCGGGGAGCAGGTAGAGGCTGACGGAGGCGTACACTGCGGGGGGAGAGACGCCGTGGGGTGCCACCCCCCCCCCCAAAATCCCCCCCCACACCGGCCACCGCTGTGCCAGGAGACGGCGAGGAGGAAGAGGAGGAGGAAGGTTCGGTCCTCATGGGCATGGGGGCACCCACTGGGGACTTTGGGGTGCCCAGGACCCCTCCTGCGTGCCACCAAGTCTTTGTGCCCCCCCCCCCAATATCACCGATGCTCCCTGAGCCCGGTGCACCCTGCACGCCCCCACCCCGTCCTTGCAGGACCCCCCCTCGCACACCCACGTGTCCCCAGTGCCAGCGCCGCCGCCCCGAGCAAGGTCACCAGCATCGACCCTGCCCCACGCGTCCCCCCCCCACTGCTGCCACCGCTGCCGCGGGCATCCGAAGGCTGGCACTGAGCCCAGGGTGCCCCCCCCCCCGGCCCCCCAGTGCGATGGAGGGGGGGTCAGGGCCAAGCGGGACATGGCTGTGCCCCCCCATCCCCAGCGCCACCTGATCCCTCGGTGCCACCCCCCAAAAAGCAGGTTCCCCCCCCCCAAATCAGCCTCAAGGCAGCACCACTCTATGAGACAGCCCCCAAAAGGCCCTCGGACCCCCCCAGTAAGGGCTCGGGGAACCCAGTAAGAGACTGGAACCCCCCCAGTAAGGGAGGAAGCGGGGGCCCATGATGGGATTGGGACCCCCCCATAAGGGATTGAGGACCCCAGTGAGGGCTTGGGGCTCCCATAAGGGCTCCGAGCCCCCCAGGAAAGGACATGGTCTCCAGTAAGGGCCGTGCAAAGAATTGGGACCCCCCCCCCCGGAAGGGAGCTGTTCCCCCAGTAAGGAACTGGGGGACCCCCTTAAAGGCTCCGAGCTCCCCAGTAAGGGCTTGGGGTCCCCCAGTAAAGGCTTAGGGCCCCTGTAAGGGACTGGAAACCCCCCAAAGGGCTCAGACACCCCCCCCCCCCAGTAAGGGAGCAGGGTCCCCCAGAAACAGCTCGAGGCCCCTGAAGGGACTGGGGGGGTCCCCCATAAGGGATCTGGTCTCCCAGTAAGGGACTATGCCACCCCCCCAGTAAGGGACTGGGGACACCCATAAGGGCTCAGAGCCCCCCCAGTAAGGGCTTGGTCCCCCCAGTAAGAGCTTAAGGCCTCTGGAGTGACTGGGGGGTCCCCCATAAGGGATCTGGTCTCCCAGTAACGGATCACCCCCCCCCCCAGTAAGGGACTGGGAACCCCCATAACGGCTCAGAGCCCCCCCCCCAGTAAGGGAGCAGGGTCCCCCAGTAAGAGCTTGAGGCCCCTGGAGGGACTGGGGTGTCCCCCGTAAGGGATCTGGTCTCCCAGTAAGGGATTACCCCTCCCAGTAAGGGACTGGAGACCCCCATAAGGGCTCAGAGCCCCCCCCCCAGTAAGGGAGCAGGGTCCCCCGGTAAAGGCCCATGGGAAAGGAGGGGGGTCCAGGCCTCGGGGTCCCCGGGCACTCACGTGGCAGCTTGTTGACGCGCCAGGGCACGGAGGCGGTGACGTAGCCGCGGCGGGCGGCGGTGACGAGGACCCAGGTGCCCAGGCGGTAGGCGACGGGCAGGACGCCCGCGCCCTCATGGTCGGTGGTGCCGGCGGCCAGCGAGCTGCGGTTGCCGAAAACCTCGACGGCGGCCTGGGCCAGCGGGGCCAAGGCGCCGCTCTCGTACACCTGCACCTTGAGCAGCACCTCTGCGGGCACCGAGGGCACGGCGTCGGGGCGGGCACGGGGCGCCGGACCCCCCCACGCGCCGCCACGCGCCCGCTGCCAGGGCCTGGCTGCACCGCGGGGACCCACCATGGGACCCCCAGAAACAGGGTGCCCGCAGCACCCCGGGCGAAGGTGGGCACCGTCCCAGCGGGCTGGTGGGCATCGTCCCCGTGCGATGCCTAGCACCAGCCCTGCAGACCATGGGCACCATCCTAGCAGATCACGGGCATCAGCTCAGCGGGGTGGTGGGCACCATGCCAGCACATCACGGACACCATCCCAGTGGGATCGTGGACACTGTCCCAGTGGGGTGGTGCACATCATCCCAGGGGTGGTGGGCACCATCCCAGCACGTGATGGGCACCATCCCAGTGGTATCACAGGCACCATCCCAGCGGGATGGTGGGCATCGTCCCCGTGCGATGCCTAGCACCAGCCCTGCAGACCATGGGCACCATCCTAGCAGAGCATGGGCATCATCTCCATGCGGTGGTGGGCACCATCCCAGCAGCTCATGGGCACCATCCCAGTGGGGTGGTGCACATCATCCCAGCATCATCCCAGCAGCTCATGGGCACCATTCCGGCAGGTCATGGGCACTGCCACAGCAGGGTGGTGGGCACCATCCTGGCAGGATAGTGGGCACCATCCTGGCAGGGTGACATGCGCCATCACAACAGGGTGGCGGGCACTATCGCAGCAAGGTGCTGAGCGTGTCCCGGCAGGATGGTGGACACCATCCCTCTGGGTCACGGGCACCATCCCGGCAGGGTGGCGGGCACCCTCCTGGCAGGTCACGGGCACTGTCCCAGCAGGGTGGTGGCAATGTCCCAGCAGGGTGGCGGGCACCGTCCCAGCAGGGTGGCAGGAACTGTCACAACGGGTCATGGGCACTGTCCCGGTGGGAGGGCGGTATTGCACCCCGACACCTCGCCCCAGGGTGCCGTGCCCACACCTATGGGTGCTCCCAGCCGTGCCCCACGCCGGGGGGGCACCAGCATCCCTCCCCAAAACCCCGGCGAGGATGAGGAGCACGAGGCCGGTATAACCCCCCGCCTCGGGGTGCCAACCGCAAGCCGGCGCGCCGCACGAGCCACCCCCACATGTGTCACGAGTTGGGGGCGGTCTCCACCTCTCCCCCCAATGGCGGCGGGGGACGGGGTGGGCACGGCCGGCGGGGCCCCAGCACCCCGCTGTCCCCCCCCCCCCGACACCCCGGCCGCGGCCTGCGCATGAGCCCGCAGCCCTTGGCAGCCGGCCCGGCGGCTCGGGCGCTGTCGCCCGGGCAACGACCTCGTTCATCCCGCCGGGCCCGCCGGCGGTTTCGGGGCCCCGGCGTGGACCCCCCCCCCGAAAGCAGCATCGGGGGATGCCGGGCTCCGTCCTGCCCTCTCTCCCCACGCTGCTCCCACCGCCGCGGCGCCCCGGGGCCCAGCCGGGCGCCCAGCGCCAGGACGCCTGGGCCCTTCGCCCGGCCTCGCCCAGCGCCCAAGCTTGCAGCACCCGCCAGCAGCGCTGGGACCCCCCCCCCCAAAATCCCATTCCCCCCCCCCGCCACCACCTTGGGGTGGGGCACCCCAAAGCGCCCCCCCCACTCGGGCCCAGACGTTGCCCAGATGTTGCGGGCAGCGGAATTCCCTGCAGCTGCTGCGAGCGCGGTGCTGGGGTGGATCCGGCTGGGGGGGGCTGCTGGGGCCCCCCCACATACCGGGAACAGCCGGCGTGGGCCGGGCAGGAATGTCCCCGCGTGCTGGGCGCCCGCAGCTGCCGGGGGACAGCTGGCACCGCCTGCCACCCCCATTATCGCCCCCCCCGCCATGTCCCCAGGCCCCCAGCCCGGACGGGGCACCCCGACACTGCGGGGGGGACGGCCACCGCCTCACCGTGCCCGGGGGCCTCCCAGTATAACCCCACGCGCCGTCGCCCATGGGTGGCACCCGGCAGCTCTGCCCCGGCCCGGGTGTCCTGGCACCCGGGGAAATGGGGGGGGGACACAGCCACACCGCAGCACCCAGCGCCAAGCGAGGGTGGCGTCACCGCGCCAGGCAGCCCGAGACGCCCCAGGGACCCCGCCACGTCCCACGGGTGGCACCGGGACGGCCGCAGGTGACGCCACACAAAGGAGAGACCGGAGCAGGGGTTGGGGGTGGCAGGGCCCAGCGCCCTCCGGCGCGGGCAGGATAGGGCCCAGGTGCTGGGCTCCCCGCGCTGCTGGCAGAGCGGCACTGCCGCGGCGGGGCTGGGGGCACCGGGGAGCCACCGGGACCCCAGGTTGGCACGCTGTCCCCCCCCAGGACTGCCCTGCCTGCCCGCAGCGGGCAGAGGTGCCAGCTGCAGGGCGGATCCAGCACCCGAGACCACCACCCAGCACCTCTGCATGTCCTAGGCATCGCCAGAACCCCCACCCAGCACCCGAGACCACCACCCAGCACCTCTGCATGTCCTAGGCATCGCCAGGACCCCCACCCAGCACCCGAGACCACCACCCAGCACCCCTGCATGTCCTAGGCATCGCCAGGACCCCCACCCAGCACCCAAGACCACCGCCCAGCACCTCTGCATGTCCTAGGCATCGCCCAGGACCCCCACCCAGCACCCGAGACCACCACCCAGCACCTCTGCATGTCCTAGGCACTGCTCGAGACCCCCACCCAGCACCCACCCAGCACCCCTGCATGCCCTAGGCATTGCATGGGACCCCCACCCACCACCCCTGCACGCCCTGGGCACCGCCTGGGACCCCCACCCAGCACCAGGGTGGGATGCAGGCACGGGGGGGGGGTGCCCACAGGGCAGGGCAGGGGGCTGCAAACGGAGGGACAGGGCCTGCGGACGGGAGCAGACGGACAGAGAGGGGCCCCGGGGCGGAGGGATGGACAGACAGACGGGGCGGCGGGGGGGGGGGGGCAGACGGAGGGAGGGGGCGCGGCGGGGGGGGGGGCACCGACGAGAGCGGGGTGCAACCAGCCAGACGGCTGCCTGGGCGGGTGGGGGGGGGGGGCGCGGAGGGGAGAGGGGGGCGCAGCCGGAGGGATGCTGCGGGGCGGGGGGGGCGGCTGCGAGGGAGGCGGCGGAGGGAGGGCGAGGGCCCCGCACGGCCGGAGCGGGGCAGCGGGCAGGGAGGGGGGCGGAGGAGGGGGCGCGGGCAGCCCCCCCGCCCCCCCCATCCCCGGCCCCGCCGCCCCCCCCCCGGCCCGGCCGCGCCGCGCACACAAAGGCCGCACTCACCGTGGGCGCCGGGCTCCGCCGCCGCCGCGCCCCGCGCCCGCCGCCCGCCCGCGCCCAGCAGCAGCAGCGGCAGCAGCAGCGGCAGGAGGCGGCGGGCCCGCATGGTCGCTGCGCGCCGCTACCCCGCCATGCCCGGCCCGCCCGGCCCGGCCCGGCCCGGCCCGCGCCGCCCCGCCCCGCCCCGCGCCGCCGCCGCCGCCCGCGGAGCCCGGGCTCCACCTGCCGGAGCCGGCGGGCATGGCCGCGCCGCCCGCCCGCCCCGCCGCCGCCGCCCCGGCACCCGCAGCCCCGCTCCGGTACCGGCACCGGCACCCAGGCACTGCCCCCCTGCACCGGCACCGGCATCCTGGCATTGAACCCCCGGCACCTGCGTCCCGGCACCGGTACCCAGGCCCTGACCCCCCCCCGCACCGACACCGGCACCCAGGCACTGACCCCCCGCACCGGCACCCGCATCCTGGCACCGGCACCCGCATCCCGGCACCGGTACCCAGGCCCTGACCCCCCCGCACCGACACCCAGGCACTGACCCCCTGCACCGGCACCCAGGCACTGACCCCCTGCACCGGCACCCACATCCCAGCACCGGCACCCGCATCTCGGCACCGGTACCCAGGCCCTGACCCCCCCCCCCCCCCGCACCGACACCGGCACCCAGGCACTGACCCCCTGCACCGGCACCCACATCCCGGCACCGGCACCCAGTCATTGAACCCCCGGCACCCACATCCCGGCACCGGCACCCGCATCCCGGCACCGGTACCCAGGCACCGACCCCCCGCACCAGCACCCGCATCCCAGCACTGACCCCCTGCACCGGCACCCACATCCCGGCACCGGCACCCGCATCCCGGTACCCAGGCCCTGACCCCCCGCACCGGCACCTGCATCCCGGCACTGACCCCCCACACCGGCACCCGCATCCTGGCACCGGCACCCGCATCCCGGCACCGGTACCCAGGCACTGACCCCCTGCACCGGCACCCACATCCCGGCACCGGCACCCGCATCCCGGCACCGGTACCCAGACACCGACCCCCCGCACCGGCACCCACATCCTGGCATTGAACCCCCGGCACCCGCATCCCGGCACCGGTACCCAGGCATTGAACCCCCGGCACCCGCATCCCGGCACCGGTACCCAGACACCGACCCCCCGCACCGGCACCCGCATCCCAGCACTGACCCCCCGCACCGGCACCCACATCCCGGCACCGGCACCCAGTCATTGAACCCCTGGCACTCACATCCCGGCACCGGCACCCGCATCCCGGCACTGGCACCCAGGCACCAACCCCCCGCACCAGCACCGGCACCCAGGCACTGCCCCCCTGCACCGGCACCCACATCCCAGCACCGGCACCCGCATCCCAGCACCAGTACCCAGGCACTGACCCCCCGCACCGGCACCCACATCCCAGCACTGACCCCCCGCACCGGCACCCGCATCCTGGCATTGAACCCCCGGCACCCGCATCCCAGCACCAGCACCCAGGCCCTGACCCTCCGGCATCCGCATCCCAGCACCAGCGCCCGCATCCAGACCCTGACCCCGGCACCAGCACCGGCACCCACATCCCAGCACCAGCACCCAGGCATTGAACCCCCGGCACCCGCAGCCCAACACCGGCACCCACATCCCGGCACCCACATTGAGACCCTGACCCCCTGCACTGGCACCAGCATCCACGTCCTGGCCCTGACCCTTTGGCACCTGCATCCCAGCACCCGCATCCCGGCAGCAGCACCCAGGCCCTGACCCTCCAGCATCAGCACCCACATCCTGGCACCGGCACCCAGGCATTGCACCCCCGGCACCCGCATCCTGGCACCCACATCCCAGCACTGGCACCCAGGCACTGACCCCCAACACCAGCACCAGCATCCCGGCCCCAGCACCCAGGTCCTGACCCACTGGCACCCACAGCCCAGCCCCAACACCCGCAGCCTGGCACCCACATCCCAGCACCCACAGCCCTGCACTGGCACCCAGGCCCTGACCCCCCACATCGGCACTGGCACCCAGGCATTGAACCCCCAGCACCCGCATCCTGGCACCAGCACCCACATCCCAGCACCAGCACCCAGGCCCTGACACTCCGGCACCCCCATCCCAGCACCCGCATCCTGGCACCAACACCAGCACCCAGGCCCTGACCCTCCGGCACCCGCATCCCAGCACCGGGGCACTGGCATCCCAGCCCTGACGCTCCGGCACCGGGACCTGCATCCTGGCACCAGCACCCCGATACTGACCCCCAGCACCACACTGGCACCCCAGTACTGACCCCCGGCACTGCACCAGCACCCCGGTACTGACCCCCAGCACCACACCAGCATCCCAGCACCAGTATCCCGGAGCGACTCGGGCACCCCAGTATCAATCCCGGTTACCAGCACTCCGGCAAATCCTCTCCCAGCACCCAGTCCCAGCACTGGTACTGCACTGGCACCCCAGTACCGACACCCCTGTCCTGGGACCCCAGCACCAGCCCCCGGCACTGACCCCCAGCACCGGCGCAGCATCAGCCCCCCAGTATGGACCGTCTGGCACCAGCACCAGCACCCCGGCACCGACCCCAGCACCAACACCGGGCCCCAGCACCCACTTACTGACCCCCCAGTCCCAACCTCCCTCTCCCATGTTGAGGGGCCGAATCCCCCCGGGCTGACCCCCCCAGGACCCCAGTACCAAACCCAGTGTGCACCCAGCCCGCCCCAGCACTCATTTCCCCATGCCCTGGCACCCATCCTGGTACCAACCCCCCCCGGGTGCCGTCGACACCCGTCACCCCAGGACCAACACCACCAACCTTCAGCACCCTGAACGTGTCACATCCCCTGTGGGACCCCCCGTGGCATGGGTGCCCGTCCCCCCACCCCCCCCCGGGGGGGGATACACCACGGTGCCAGGCAGCAGTTTATTCTCCAGGAGGCAGCAGTGGGGGGGCATCGGGGTGGGGGCAGCATGGCACCCAAGGGTGTCGGGGGCATCGGGGTGGGGGGCTCAGGCAGTGCGTGCGATGGGAGCAGGGCCACGGTGTCCCCTGCCACCGGGTCGCGTGGGCTTGCAGTGGGGCCAGGCAGGGGTGCGTGGGGGCGTGTGCCCCCCACTAGCCCTGGGCACCCCCGGGCTCCTGCACCTGGCCCAGCGTCAGCTCCTGCTTGTCCTCCTCCGTGGGCGGCCGGGTCCTCTTGAAAAAGCCCATCTGGAAGAGGGACACGGTGACACCTCGGCCACAGGGGACCTCCCGGATGTGTCCTCCCGGATGGGCCACATCCATGCCCTGTCTCTGCCCCCCCCGCCCCCCGGTGCCCGGCAGCACCCCGCTCCTGACGCACTCACCTTCCACATGATGAAGATGAAGATGGCGAGGAGCAGGAGCCCCGCCAGGACGCCCAGCACCACCCACCACACCGGCACCTCCTTCTCGGTGCTGGGGCTCACGCGCACCACCTCCGTGACGGCCTGCGCAGGGACAGGGTGGGTGCCCGCCGGGGTGGCCCGGACACCCCCGGGTGCCCCCCGCCAGCCCAGCTACCGTGACCATCCCCAGTCACCATGAACATGGCCCCGCACCCCAAGCTGGAGCCCAGCCCGGCTAGGCGGGTGCCACCCCTGAGGTGGGTGCCAGCCTCCTCGGGCCCCCGTGCCCACCCTACCGTGGCCTCTCCGGCGGGCAGCACGCGGGGCTGGATGTGGTAGGGCATGCCGGAGACGTTGAACCAGGCCCGGGACTGGATGAGGAACTGCTTCAGGAGATGCTCGCGCTGGGCACAGAGACGTGGACTGGCATGAGGGGTGCTGGCACCTGCAGCCCCGCACCCAGCGTCCCCATGGGTGCCCTTTGAGGAGCCCGGACACTTGGGTCTCCAGCTCTGCAATGGCCTTGAGACCTTGGCCGGGCAAATCCCCCTGGGCACCAAAGCCACCCGTGGGCTCCTGCCATGGTGGCCCCAGCTGCTTGGTGTCACCCTTCAGTGACCACCGTGCCAGGAGGGCACCCCTCGCGCAGGCACCAGGTCACTGTGGGCAGGGAGGGCACGTGGCACGGGCTCCATGTGGCACCTGCTCCACGGGGACGCTGTTGGTGACCCCTCCGGGCCCTGGCAGGCGTGGGGGGCACGGTACCTTGTGCAAGGTGTCCATCCAGAGCAGGGCATGGACGGTCACCAGCGCCCGCTGGTCCTTGGACAGGCTCTGCACCTCGCACACGATGCTCACGCACGGCTCGGCGCTGCAGTTCTGCCGGGGCACGGCGGGACCGTCACCCTCCCTGGGGCACCCGGGCACGGCGGGCCCATCACCCACCCCGGGGCACCCGCTTCGGTCCCATGATGCACCCAAGAGCATGGGCAAGTCCAGCGGGGCCCAGAGCGGTGCACCCACAGCAAACGCACCCCGGGCAGTGCCCAACGTGGCTCAGCACCCCCTGGGTCTGCCCTTCCCACCCCGTTGGGTGCTCCCCAGCCTATTGGGTGCTTCCCACCCCGTTGGGTGCTCCCTGCCCCATTGGGTGCTCCCCACCCCGTTGGGTGCTCCCCAGCCTATTGGGTGCTTCCCACCCCGTTGGGTGCTCCCTGCCCCATTGGGTGCTCCCCACCCCGTTGGGTGCTCCCCAGCCTATTGGGTGCTTCCCACCCCATTGGGTGCTCCCTGCCCCATTGGGTGCTCCCCACCCCGTTGGGTGCTCCCCAGCTCATTGGATGCTTCCCACCCCATTGGGTGCTCCCTGCCCCATTGGGTGCTCCCCAGCCCATCGGTTCCTTCCACCCCGTTGGGTGCTTCCCACCCATGGTGCCCGCTGCTCGCCCAGGGCATCCTCCGACTCACGCCACCTCCAGCTCGGTGCACCCACAGCCCAGGAGGGTGCTGCAAGACCTCACCCAGCACCCACGGCACAGGGTCACCCGCTCCCCACGCGGCGCTGAGCACGCCGCCCGCTCACCACGTGGATGGGCTCCCCGGGGGCACCCGGGGGCTGCTCTGGCACCGCCCTGCGCTCCCGCTGGTGGCTGGCGTTGCGGGCCGAGGCGCCCGTGGGCCGAGGTATCTCCAGCTGCGAGGAGAAGCAGAGGCGGCCTCGGGTCCCCGCCAGCGAGCGCCCGGCGGGTCCCCCCCGCCGCCACCCACCTACCTGCTTCGAGTTGAGGCCGGGTGGCTCGGTGCAGTTCATGCCGCCCTCGGTGCCCAGCTCCAGCAGGTAGAGCAGGAGGCTGCCCTGGAGGCGGCTGGGCACGGCGAGGCGCAGGGTGACACCGCTCACTGTGCCGGGACCCTTGTTGTGGAGCTGTGGGACAAGGGCGAGGTGGCACGGGGACAGCGGGCACCGGGAAAGGGGGGGGACGGACAGACGGACGGAGGCGGGTGCCAGGCGGTACCTGGTAGACGTGTTCCACCTTGAGGCCGTGGTCCTCCAGGCGCCGGCTGCCCTCCACCGGCTGCCAGGCCGGTGGCAGCACCGCGGTGACGGGCAGCGAGGTCCTGGGTGGCAGAGAGGGGCTCAGCGGCGGGCTGCTGCGCCCGCCCCACTGCGCCCACCGCCCCCACCGCCCCCACCGCTCACCCCCGCAGCTCCATGGCCGCCTGGGCCTCCACGGGCACCCTCACCACCACCACGGCACTGTTGGGGCTGTGGCTGTTCTTGCTGCCGGAGCGGAGGGCGAGAGGCGGGTGAGGGCGGCCGGGGTGGCACCGAGCCCCCCCCGGCACCGCGGGCACCCCCCCCGGCACCGCGGGCACCGCGTCACCTCCGCAGCTGGAGCTGGAAGGCGATGGAGTCGCCCGCGTCCTCCAGGCCGGATACGCTCAGCTCCATGTCCACGGTGATCTGCAGGGCGGCAGCGGTGGGTCCGGCCCCAGCAGGACCGACGCCAGGGTGAGGGGCACGGCCGCCCGGGGTGGGGGTGGGGGTGGGGGGGCCTTACGCGGGTGCCGGCCTTCATGGGGTTGCCCAGCTCGCAGAGCACCACGTGGCTGCCGTTCTCCTTGCGCGGGTTGCAGCTGAGCTTCTCCTGCCCCTGCGGCGGCACGGCGGTGGCACGAGGCCTGGCGCCCATACGGACCCCCCCCTTGCAGGGGCACCCAAGGGTGCCGAGGGGGTCTGACCCCCCCACCCCGGGCCCCCACCTGGATGTCACTGATGGCTTTCTGGTAGTGGGCGCCGGGGGGCAGCTGCACCCGCAGCTCGGCCTCGAAGGCGCCTTCGCCGGCGTTGCTGGCCTCGGCGCGCAGGCGCAGCGCGTTGTCCGCCCCGATGAGCAGGCGTGTGTCCGGCCTGGGGACGCGTGGCCCGTGCCGTCAGCGCCCGCCGCTGTGCCCCGTCCCCGTCCCCCCCCCCGGTGGCACCGTGCCACCCGCCCCGGCGGCTCACGTGTGGGCGGCGAGGCGCAGGTCGGGTTCGCAGACGTTGTCCTCGCCGCAGTCCAGCACGATGCGGGTCTGGGCCGGGCGAGAGGCGGGGGGGAAGCGGCGGGGGGCGGCGGGGGGGGGTGCTGGGGGGGGCGATGGGGATGGCGGGGGGGGGCCCCATCCCGGGGGCCATGGGGGACCGTGGGGCAGGTGGGGGGGGTCCATCCCGGGGGCGATGGGAACAGTGGGGCAAGCGGGAGGTCGTCCAGGGGGGCGATGGGGATAGTTGAGTGGGCAGGGGGGGTCTGTCTGGGGGCCATGGGGACAGTGGGGCTGGAAGGGGGGGGGGTCTGTCTGGGGGCCATGGGGACAGCGGGGCAGATGGGGGGAGTCCATCCCATGGGGCAATGGGAACAGTGGGGCGGGTGGGGGGGTCTACGTGGGGCGGATGGGGTTGGGGGGGGCCGTCTGAGGGGGATGGGGATGGGGGGGGCTGGTGGGGGGGATCTCTCCGGGGGGCCATAGAGACGGCAGGGCAAGTGGGGGGTCCATCCGGGGGTGACGGAGATGTCAGGGCAGTGGGGGTCTGTCCCAGGGGGGTGATGGGGACAGCAGGGCAGTGGGGGGGTCTGTCTGATGGCAATGGGGATGGGGGGGCAGGGGGCGGGGGTCCATCTGTGGGGGCAATGGAGATGGCAGGGGGGGCGGCATGTCCTGGGGGGCTATGGGGACAGCAGGGCGGGCAGGGGGGGTCCATCTGGCGGGGGTGGGGATGTGGGGCAGTGGGGGGGGTCCATCCAGGGACAATGGGGACAGTGGGGCGGGTGGGGGGGGCCATCTGGGGGGCCATGGGGATGGCAGGGCCGGTGGGGGGGGGGTCCACCCGGGGCGGGGGGGATCAGGGATACCAGGGTGGGCAGGGGGGGGCACGTCCCCAAGAGGCAGCAGCCCTCACACCACCAAGGGGACTTGCCCCCCCCCCCCAAACCCCCACGCACGGGGTGGGGGGGGGGGCCCTGCTGTCCCCAACCCCGGGCGGCCGGCGCGGGGGCCCCACCTGCTCCTGCACCAGCGTGTCGCCGTAGAGCACCAGCCCCAGCTCGTCACCCGCCGGCGCCAGCGCCAGCCCCAGGCTCACGGCGATGGGGCTCAGCTTGTCCTTGAACTCGGCCTCGGCCTAGGGGCGCCCATGAGGCCTGCGCCGCCGACACCCCCGCGGGCACCGGCCGCCATCGCCCGGCCGGACCCCCCCGCGCCCCCCGCTCCGTACCCGCAGGTAGGCGGTGAGGTGGTGGCAGAGCGGCGGCGTCCCCGGGACCAGCGCCAGCTCCTCGTGCCAGGACGCCTGGCCGCCGGGCAGCAGGAAGACCCTCCGGGCCAGCTTCTGCTTCAGGCGGTCCAGCTGCAGGTCGGCCAGCAGCTCTGGGCGGGGGGGACGGGCACGGTGGCACCGGGCAGGTGGCCGGCAAGATGGCCGCCACGGAGGGGGACGGGACGCTTGGGCACTCACGGACGCTGCTGGGGACGTGCTGGCCCGAGACGCTGACGCACAGCGAGACGGAGAAGCTGCGGGGAGGACGGGGCCCATGGGTGCTCGGGGGGCCGCCGTGGCCGCCGCCGTGCCCCCCGCCGCCATCGTGCCCCCCGCCGCCATCATGCCCCCCGCCGCCGCCGTGGCGCTCACCAGCTGAGGCGGGCGCCGGAGCCGGGCGCCACGCACGCCTGCTCCTCGGCGTTCAGCCCGTCGGGCACGGTGAGCCGCGCGCGGACCACCACCACGGGCTGGGCCCTGCGGGCGCCGCGCGAGAGGGCAGAGCTCAGGCGCCGTCCGTCCGTCCATCCGTCCGTCCGTCCCCACGGCGCGGCCTCCGTCGGGCCGCCACCCCCTCCGAGGTGACGGCGGCCCGGACGGCGGCGACTCACCGGTACACGGCCACCTTGGCGGCCCCGAACGCCCCGACCAGCAGATCTGCGGGACGAGCGCGGGGCTGGCACCGGTGGCACCACGCGCCCCTGCCCGCGCCGGCGCCCAGCCCGCCGCCCTACCCGGGTAGCCGTTGCCATCCAGGTCGGAGGCGCCGCGCAGGGCGAAGCCGAAGGCGGCCGGCCCGGCGAAGGGGCTCTCGAGGCGCTGCGACGGCGTCTCCGCCAGCCCCTCGCTCTGCCCTCGGAAGACGAAGACGCGCCCGCTGCCGGCGGCGCCGCCGAACGGGGCGCCCACGGCCACGTCTGGAGGCAGAACGGAGGGCATGAGTGTGGCAGGGGGCTCGGTTTCGCCACGGCTCGCCGTGGGTGGGAGCCGCGCCGGGGTTACCGGTGTAGCCGTCCATGTCCAGGTCGCCGAGGCTGGCGATGGCGGAGCCGAAGCGGCCGTAGGCGTCGGGGCCCGTCAGCGCCTGCCAGGGCCGTCCGTAGGGCCGGGGCCCGCGCCGCAGGTACAGGTAGACGCGGCCCACCTCGCGCCGCTCGCCCTCGGCGCGCTGCTCCAGGAACAGCGGGGCCCCCACCAGCACGTCGTCCCGCCTGGCACCCAGTGGGTGGGCGTCAGGCGGGTGCCACCAGCACCCTACCCGGGGAGGGGGGGACACAGCACGGCGCCGGGCCTCACCCGTCCCCGTCGACGTCTGCCACGGCCACCGTGTGCCCGAAGTACGATGCCACCTGGAGAAGGTGCCCGGGGTGAGGGGTGGCACTGGGGTGGCCGTGGGGCAGGGAGCGATGGGGCCCGGCGTGGGGCTAGGGGCCGGCCCAGCGGTGGGTGGCCCTGTGGGGTGCCATGGGGTGATGGGGAGCAGAGGGTGCAGCAGGGCCCCATGGGGTGATGGGGAAAAGTGGGGCAGGGTGCCGGGGGCAGTGGGGTGCTGTGGGGCACCCTGGGGAGATGGGGGGCAGCAGGGTGCAGCGGGGTGATGAGGCAATGGGGGGAGTTGCAATGGGCACCGGAGGGGTGCAGTGGGGCACTATGGGGCAATAGGGGCACTGGGCACTATGGGGCACTGGGTGGCAGTGGGACCAGCGCTGGGGGTGATGGGGGCAGTGAGATTGGTGCTATGGGGTAATGGGGCACTGGGACAGGGTGCAGCGTGGCAGGGTGCTGCAGGGTGACAGTGCAGTGGGACAGGGTGCAATGGGTGCCGTGGGGCAGGACACGGCAAGGTAGGATGCTGCAGGATGACGGTGCGGTGGGACAGGGTGCAATGGGTGCAGCGGGGCAGGGCGCAGCGGGGCAAGGTGCTGCAGGGTGATGGTGCAGTGGGAGAGGGTGCAGTGGGTGCAGTGGGGCAGGGCGCAGTGGGGCAGGGCGCAGTGGGGCAGGGTGCTGCAGGGTGACAATACAGTGGGACAGGGTGTAATGGGTGCAGTGGGGCAAGATGCTACAGGGTGACAGTGCGGTGGGACAGGGTGCAGTGGGTGCAGTGGGGCAGGGTGCAGTGGGGCAGGGTGCTGCAGGGTGACAATACAGTGGGACAGGGTGCAATGGGTGCAGTGGGACAAGATGCTACAGGGTGACAGTGTGGTGGGACAGGGTGCAATGGGTGCAGTGGGGCAGGGTGCTGCAGGGTGAAAATACAGTGGGACAGGGTGCAATGGGTGCCGTGGGGCAGGACACAGCAAGGTAGGGTGCTGCAGGGTGACGGTGTGGTGGGGCAGGGTGCAGTGGGGCAGGATGCTGCAGGGTGACAGTGCGGTGGGACAGGGTGCAATGGGTGCAGTGGGGCAGGGTGCATGGGGCAGGCTGCGGCGGGGGGCCGGCGCCGTGGGGCAGGGCGCCGCGGGTACCTGCTCGCTGGCGATGCCCTGCAGCCGCCGCAGGGTCGACCCGACGCTGAAGATCTCCACCTGCCCGGAGCAGCGTCAGGGCCCTCGCGGTCACCCGGCGCCACCAGCCCCAGCGACCCTGGTGCCCGCGGCCGCGCCGGGCGCTCAGCACCGCTCACCTCGCCCCTGGTGTTGCTCTTGTTGGGCACCCCCACCACGTACTCTGCGGGGCAGCAGCACCGTGAGCGGCCCTGCAGCACCCGCCGCCCGAGGCTGGGTGGCCCCGGCGGCGGCGGACGGTGCTCCGGGTGCCACGGCCCCCCCCGAGCCCCCACAACCGCCCCGCGCCCGGCCCTACCTGTGGTGTCAGGATCGTCATCGAACTCGCCCACGGCCACCGAGTACCCTGCGGGGAGACGGGTGCTGGTTAAGCCCTGCGGTGTGGGGGGGTGCTCGGCACCCACAGCGGGGTGCAGGACGCCTGGGCCCTTCCGCAGCGCCGCTGGCTTTGGGGCCCTGCCTCGGTTTCCCCGGGCGCCGCCGCTCACCCCGGTACCCGTCGTCGTAGTCGAGGGACATCGGCTGCTCCGTGGGGCGCCCGGGGCTCTCCGGCCACAGCAGCGAGGTGCCGCGGTAGCGGCTCAGGATGGCATCCACGCTCACCGAGTACAGGAGGCCTGCGGGGAGAGCGGGGGGGGGGACACGGCGCCGGTGCCAGCGCCGCCATGCCAGGCCGGCTCGCCCGGGGACGGGGACACGGCCCGGTGGCCGGCGAAGGACGAGCTAGAGGACGGGGAGGGACAAGGGGGACCCGGCCAGGCAGCGCTCACCCGCGAAGTAGTACCCGCCGGGGGCACCCAGCACCAGCGTGCCGTCCTGCGGGAAGGGCCGGCGTCAGCGCCCGCCGGGTGGGCACCCGCGCGTCCCCGTCCCCGTCCCCGTCCCCCGGACTCACGGGGCCGGCGGCGGCGCTGAAGCCCAGCTCGCAGTAGCGCTTGTCGTAGGCTGCGGGGGCAACGTCAGCGGGGGCCCAGGCGGGCAGCGCCCCACCGCCGCCGCCGCCGCCGCCGCCCCGCGCTCACCGTACTGGCTCTTGCGGTAGGTGTCGGCCATGACGGCGTCGCGGCAGGGCGCGTAGCGGGCGAAGCGCCGCAGCCCCGCGTCGCCCACGAAGCAGGCGCCCGTCGGCGTCCGGAAGGCCTCCAGGTGCCCGGCGAGGGCGTTCCAGTGCTGCAGCGGGGCGCAGGCCTGGCGGCACCGGCCGCCTCAGCCCACTGCACCGAGCAGGCCGCGGGCGTCCCCGACGCCGGGGGGGGGGGACGCTCTGCCACCCCCCCCCCCCATCCCCAGGGCACCCACCACCAATTTGCCGTCCCGGCTGGTCACCGACGCTCCCAGCCACTGGTGCGACTTGTAGGTGCGGAGCTCCAGCTGCGCCGTGGTCTCCGTCTCGTCCCCTAGGACGGGGGCGAGGGGCGGCGTGTCAGGCTGGGGGGGGGCACGACATGGCCGCCCCCTCCCTCCGGAGCCCCCCCTCCCCCAAAACGCACCCTCGGTGTCGATGGGGACGAGGCGACACGGCGTCTCGCCGAGGGGCCAGTTGCAGAGGAAGACGGCGCCGGGCTCGGCCAAGCCGGGCTGCGAGGTGCTGGCGCGGGGTGCCCCCACCACCACGCTCGTCCTGGGGGGGTGAAAAGCATGGGCGGGGGGGTCAGCGCCGGCCGCCACGCTGTCCCCCCCACCCCGGGGGGGCATCGCGGCTCCTCACCTGCCCTCGGCCACGTGGAAATCCAGGGCGAAGCCGAAGTAGCTGCCCGGGGGCCCCTCGTACACGGCGGGCCGGTCGCGGAGCAGGTCCAGGCCCGGGGCCGAGCGCGGCGCCAGCAGCAGCGCCAAGGCCTGGAGCAGGGCAGGAGCCGCCCGGGCACCCGCCATCGCCACCCCGGCTGGCGCCCGAATGCGCCCCGGCGCTTCCCGGCTTTATCTGGAGGGAGGCAGCCGGCGCCGGGGGCCACAGGAAGGGATTCCGCCCCCCCCCCCCCCCCCCGCAACTGGCTCTGCTGGGGACCTGAACGGGGGACCTGTCACGGGGACCCGGGTGGCACCGTCCCCAGGGCACACGCCGCGGTGGGGAAGGGGTTGGCGGTGCCCGGGGTGCCAGGGTGTTCTGGGGGTGGTGAAGTGGTGCCCAGGGCCCCCCCGGGGGTACACGGCAAGGGACAGGGACCCTTCACCACCAGGGCTGCCTATCTGCATGGCCCAGGCAGCTGTGGCCGGGCCCGGCGGAAACGCAGTGGGGGACATGGCAATGGCCCCCCCGCCTCTCGCCCAGGGCCCCCGTCACTCGGCCAGACAGAGGAAGAGGGAGCAGCTCTTGCACCCACCATCGAGCTCTCGCCCCCCAGCCTCGGGCACGGCGGGCGAATCGCCACCTTCTCCATGCCTGGGACGCCCCTGCCCCAACACCCGGCCAGGGGAAAGAGGAAAAAGAAAAATGCTAGGGGGGAAAAAAAGAGTGGAAAAAAGAGAGGAGAAGGGGGCCAAGCAAAGCGGCAAGGGCTGAAGCCGGGAGCTTGCTGTGCCGCAGGAACTCGGTGCTGCCCGGCCTCCTGGCAGAGGGGAGATGCCCGTTAGCTGCCAGCGGCTCCTCGTGCAGGGAGACAGATTGGAGCCGGCCCTCGACACAGAAATAGGATTTTTCCTCCTTTTAATCCACTCAGGAGAAATAGGATCAGTCGCAGACACACAGGTTGCTGGTGTGAAGCGCTCCCGCCCGGCTGAAGCCTGCCCGAGCGCAGCACGGCGCTGGCACAGCAGCCTCGGCCCCAGACGCCGCTGATCCACCATCACGGGGCCCGGGCGGCTCAGCGAGCCGGGGAAAGGGCTCCGAGCCCGGCGGGCTTCGCTGGCAAACGTCGGCTCCCGGGGAGGGGATGGACGTGGTGGAGGGGTCCCGCGGAGGGGAGCGGCAGGCAGCTCACACCCCAAGCCCAGCTCAAACACAAGGTCTGCACCTGCCCCTTAGAGCAGCTGGAAGACGGCTCGAGCCTTTTGGCTGCTATTTAATAGCTGCAATTTGAAACGGGCAGGACGGGTCCAAAGCCGTGGCCACGAGGGAGGCTTTTAAAACGCCAAGGCTAGCCGATAAGCTGGCTCAAAAGAGCAGGAACCTCGTAGCTGTGGAGCAGAAGAGCCGCGAGCCTGGCGCAGACAGCTCTGCTACGCTCTTGGACCGGCTTCGGTCTCCCCCTGCCAAAGGGCGGCCAAGACCCCGGGCTCAACAGCAGGCTGGAAACCCCGGCAGATGTTTCTCTTCCACCCAGCCTTCGAGCATCAGACCCTCCCCTCCCGCCACCCCCTCCCAGCACAAGGCGGGGGCTACACGCGCTGCGGTTGGGAAATAGTTAGGCTGGGCGCGGAGAACAGGGTTTTACGCTAAGCAGCAGCTGCTTCTCATACTGATGTCTCTGCACCGCCTGGCTCTGGTAAGCATCCAAACCCCAATGAAGTCTGCCCAAAACTGCTCCTAGGCAACTAGAATTCTCTCCCCCGTCAACTTGCTTCATTTCCTGCTTCTTGCAACACTTTGGCACTGTCACTCATTCAACCAACAAGTTCCAGGGTCGACCAAAAGAGACACTCGGGTGAAGGCAGCTGTAGACCCTCCACCCGGCACCATTTAGGGCTTTGAACAGCAGCAGCAAGGGCAGCACTCCCACTTTTTCCCAATGCTTTTAACCAAATCGAGACCTTTAGCTAAGCAGAGACTGCTGCTCCGCAGTACGAGCACTGGTCTCTCATCTGACGTTAATTCAGGCTTGTAAAGACAGGGTGTAACCACTGAAGCAGCAAGGCATGGGGACGGAGAGGCACCCTGGCAGTTCCAGATGACAGAGCCAGGCAAGCACAGGCAGCAACAAGCAAGAAGTTGCTCCACTGATGGCTTTTGTAGATGACCGTGGGCAGATCCAGCGGCAGCGGTTCTGTCTGCTTCACCCTTCTGCTGGAGGTTAGTGTCCTCGCAGCAGAAGCCAGGGCATGGCCCATCACCCTGTCCCCTCGTAGTACAGGTCATAAATTAGCAATAAGGTTGATGGAAAGATTGCAAGAAGGGCTGCAAGACCCCGTATCACATATTGCCACAGCTGGCAGAGTGTCACGCATGCTCTCCCACTTTTCCCTACCCCTCTGCTACTGGCCACTCTCAGAGAAGGTCCCTGAGGTGGGTGGACCTTTGGTCTGGCCTGCAACGCAGTGGCCAGCAACAGCCGAGACACATGTGCTTGCTCCACCTTTTCTTGCTTGATCTCACCTTCAGTAGCAGCTTTGGTTTGTCACGCCGGGAGAAAGGCTTGCAGTACCCAGTGTACCGAGGGCTTTGGTCCAAAATAATGTCCTTCCAGTCAGTATCAGTAGTTCTTAAAACACAAAAAAAATTAAGGGCACTCTCCAGTTCAGTACGTTCTGATCAAAGTGCTCCAACCAAAACTAGATTTAATTAGATGGGAAGATAAACAGAGCAATCTAATATTGTTGTTTGGGGAGGAGGGGGAAGAAGGCACCGTACCACACCCTGAGCAGAGGCAGCAGCTCCAAATCATCTCATCCCTTTGGAAAGAACCACACGTTTTTCCACAAATCATTGGTTTATTAGAAAGGTTTTTTTTCCCTCATTTTACAGCATATATATATATTTATATATATATCTTATGTGACAAAGTTAAATACAGTCTGTTTATGCTTGTTAAGTAATGATAGGTTAATTATTTTTAGCACTATTCTGGAAGTTGAAAAACCCCTGACTGCGCTGTGAAGGGTGCCAGAACACGCATATTGAATCTAGAAGCTAATGAAGCTCAGCATTGAAACATTAATACTGTATTCTGTTAATTATTTACAGAGAAATTGAGTCCCTTTTTTGACCGTTGTGATTCAGTCCAACCTGTTCAAATGCAAAGTTTCTTGTTTAAATAATGAGGAAGCTCAGCGTTTTCAATCATTTGGATCTCTCCCCCCGGATCTCAGGTGCGCGCTTCTGCGGAGGATGGAGAAAGGGAACGCTACACAGACCCGCCGTCGCGGCACGTGCTCTGCGTCTCCCCGCCGCCCGCCCCGGCCTGGTTTGACGGGATGGGAGCGGATCTGCCGCCTGCTCTGAAACTAGGCCACGCCACGCAACCGCAAGGGCACTGCTAGGAAGTGAAACCGGTTCACGGACATGCCCCAAACTGCACTAACCCAAGGAGACTGGGAACCTGAAATGTCCAGGTCACGCGGGACGGGAGCTCTCGGTGCCGATGTGCTGGGAAGAGCTCGTCACCTTGGAGAAACCTTCCAGGGTTAGTGTTATCCAAAACAAGTGAGTGATGCAAGAAAGAACCGAGAAATCCCTTATGAAACCTCACGGACAGGAATAGCCACGATGAATCGGGCATAAACCAAAACATCTCCCTACACAGAAGACAGCAAATGGTTAAGTTAAAAGGTTCCTTCATCCCTGGAACAGAGTGATGAGCTGAGTACCTGGGCTGACACCTGCCAATCACCGTTTTGAACCCAGGGGAAGGAAAAAAAGAAGAAAAAAAGAAAAAGAAAGAAAAGACAGGTGTTTTATACTCTGTGGGAGACAACCCAAATTCCTCACGCTCCTGAGACTGCCTCCAGTGTCAATTCCTATAAAGTAGCTGCTTAGTAAAGACCACGAGCATGCAATATGCCTATGTTGCTTCCATTTGTACACCGTTTTACAAAGCCAGCAGCCATCACCTCCCAATGTGATGCCGTTCATTAGCTGTTAGAGTCACCGGTGTCATCCATGCACCTCACGTATTCCAAGTCTCACATTTTTCTTCCGCAAAATGCTAAATGAAGATTTTTCTTTTTTACATTGTATAGTACATAAAAACTTCAAAAATACATGAGCTTGATAAAATATACATGCTTAGTCATTTTGCATCTACCTGAAACTATAAAGTTTAACCTTTACAAGTGTCTTATTTCACCTACAGCGAACATATTTACACAAAAGCCACCAGAACAAGTACCACTAAAAGAACTGGCTGTAAAAAATATTATTGCAGTATACTACAAATGTAACCTTTTTATATGAGCTACAAAAAGCAGCATCTTTGTTTACAGAGTTCAGTGCAATTCTTTACATTAAAAAAATCCTATAAATTAATAGGGAAACCATCAGTATTACAGAGGAAAGAATACACTTTACATATTCTGGTTACTCTCCCCAGTCCTCTGTATTGCTTCAATTCCTAAAGGGATTTTTCCTCTCTTTCTCATCTGAGTGCCTCCTTCACAACACCTCGATAGATGGAAGTCAGAGTGACTTTTTCCTCAGAAGAAGAGTGGTCAAAGCCTAGATTGAAATCACAAACTACCAATCTGAGAACCTCTCTCCAGTCCACGATATACGAAAGGCGTCAAGGTGCAGTCCCCACACAGGAGGAGAACGTTAATGCAGGATGGAGAAGGGTCAGAGGGCTGAACACACATGTAGCTCTTTTGTTCACTTCGGCTTTAAAATGAGATCTTACTCTCACCTTTGCTGCTTATATTAAGGGGGGGCGGGGGGAAAAAAACCTAAGTATACAGCATTAGGGTGCTGAGAGATCTCCCTGCAGCGCCTGAAAACTGGTACTGGCCCAGACAAAACAGTGGCAATGCCCTTCCGTCAGTCTCCTTGCCAGGATCCACAGCTGTCAGTTACTGAATGTTTTATCACTGATTACAAGCGGGATTCAATCATGCTGACTATTTTAATTAGATGACCTCATTAAAAGGATTTTAGAGACCTATTAGTGAGTATGAAATATCATTTATCATATACAAGGCAGCAGAAGGAAGATCATTAAGTGTAAGAATCTAGGGGAAAAGAAAGCCTTTCAAAGTGTCTCATTTGCCTACACGTGAGATGATTCGGCTACGATACAGTGCTGCTACGTACACGGAGGTGTTGGGAAACACGAGACAATCCCTGATAGTGGATGGACACAACACTCAAACCGACCTGCCGCCTGCCTGCTGCCCAGCCCTCGAGCCATACCTGGCTTCTTTGGCTGCTAAAGACTGAAAGGAAATTCTCAGGCCTCACCTGCCAGCTGGATCACCTTCAACCCCTTCCCAAAATGCAAAATATTCTCCTTCCTCCAAGGTTACTTCATTTGTCCTTCATGTGCCGTGACTCGGTGGATGCTGCAAGTCCTGACCTGAGAAAATGGGGTGCAGCAAAGGGTGAAGATGTAATGCTGTAGCGGCCGCAGCAGCAGCAGGTCTCGGGGCAAGGAGGGTTGGATAAAGAGCATGTGGAACCGGATGAAAAGTGAAGGGGCCCGGATGGATAGCTGACGCCGGAATGATGTGGATGGGGTGGCTGGCTAGAAACGTAGCAGGATGCCCTGGAATAATCGAGTGGGTCAAGTGGGATAATGAGATAGGTGTCAAGTGGGGCTGGGGTATGTGATGAACCTGAGCGAGAGGCTGGGGATGGGGGTGGGGGTGAATCCCAATGGCTGCGGCAGCCGCAGCGGCGTGGTGCTGCAGAATGGCGTGCTGCACAGTGGTGATGGAGGTCGCGGACGCGGCTGCCGGCTGCTGAATGTGGATGGGCTGCAGGGCAGGCGCTGCCGGAGCCAGGGCCGCGGAGGCAGGAAAGGCCTTGACCTGCTTTGCTAGAAGTTGCTGCTGAATGTGCTGCTGAGCAGCTTGCTGGAGCTTACTATATTTCTCCATTTCTTCAGGCGTAAAAGTGATCGGCTGGCTCTCAAGCGGCGCTAGGGATGAGTCTTCTCCTTCTCGATCTCCTTCGATGCTCGGCTCCCCACTCTGAGGCACGTAGCCAGGAAAGTGCTCAACATCTGGAACTAAGGGCATCATACTGGTTTCCACAGGGACAGGCTGGTTGCCCCCATCCATAGGTTCTAATGCATCGCCATCGCTTGGATCTGAGAGAAAGTTGTGTGGCATCACCAGATCTCCAGAACTAAAGCACTCGGGGAGTGCTGGTGCTTCAAGGGGAATGGACGGCATTTCCTCAGCAGATTCCTCATGTTTCTGCTCATCCAAAGGTTTGTCCTGAATTACCATCACCACTTCTTCCAAGAGAGACTGGCTGCCCAACTGAGTCTCCTCAATACCTTGGGAAACATCCTCAGAATCCGATAGCTCTTGTTCCTCGCCCCTCTCTAAGCCAGAGTCTTCGTATCTTTTTGCGTTGGGTTTTCGAATGGTAGGTAGTTTCCCAATTAAGGGGAGAACTGGTTTGTTGCCTAAGGAAGGAGGCAGTTTGGGGCCAAAGTACCCCTGTGGAGGATCTTTGAGCTTTATGCCCACCTTGTTTGCCCCTGCCAGCATTTCATCAGTGACACACGGCTTCTTCTCAACCTTCCTGGACTGAACCTTTTCTAGGAGAAGTTTTGCAGTAACCGAGTTTCTCTCTTCTGGACTGCAGTCACTTTCTGAGGCCCTCCCCGTGCCAGAACTGCTGCTGTTTTGGGAGAGAGAGCCAGATCCTTTCAGATCCTCTCCTTTGCCATCCTCCTTCTTCAGAGATCCTTCATTTCGGCCTGTTCTGAAGTAGTGAGGAGACTGCGAACGATAGATTTTCGATCTGATGAAGTCTCTTCTCCCAGACCTCCTCTCTTCAGGACTCTCGTGGCCTCGAGAGCCCTTTCGGGAAAGAGATCTCTGCGAGTGGCTTCTTGTACTACGGCTGCGATCTCTGCTATAGCTGCGACTCCGTTTCCAGCTGCGACCAGTTACACTCCGGCTTCTCCTCTTGCTTCGACTGCGGCTGCAACTGCTGCTTCGTGTTCTGCCCCGACTTCTTGTTCTTGACCTTCCTCGAGGGTGGGTTCGGCTCCTGCTTCGACTTCTTGACCTGCTCCTACTCGAGCTGTAATCATCTTCAGAAGAGGAGTACTTGCGCCGCTTTGATCTGTGATTTGAGCTGTTGTAGTCAGAGTCGTCCTCCGAGTCATGGGACCTCTTTGAATGGCACCTTGACCGGTCACTGTAATCGCTATAGCTATCATCCGAGTAACTTCTCCGACGGCTGTACCTGCTGTGGTCCGAAGAAGCGTCAGAACTGGTCGAATACGACCTTTGAGATGAATGCCTCCGCCCCGATCTCGAACGGCTTCTGGAGTGGTCACTGCCAGAGTCGTAGTCGTCGCTGTACTGCGACAGAGATTTCTGCCGGCAGTGCTTCCTGTGGGAGCCCTCGTCGCTGTCGTAGTCCCCGCTGCTCTGTCGGCTCCTGTGGCTGGACCTGCCAAGGGAAGGAGCAGAACACCGTCTCCTCGAGGCAGACGGTAACTGCTGCAGGTCAGCCTTGTGTTTTTTGCCGCCGTGCTCCTGGCAGGAGTTACCGCTATCCTCTTTCTTACCACTGCTTCCCTCTTCAGCAGACAGTGACTTCCGCTGGGACTCCTGAGAGCACCGCTTTTTCTTCTGGAAATGGCCACAGTCTTCAGACAGTTCAGTTTTTAGTGCCCGCTCAGATTCAGTAGAAAGACAGGATTTGCCCTTTCTGTGTTTGTGTTTTTTCCGTTTCTTGGGTTTCTCTTCCCCCGGGTCAGCTTTTCGGCTCTTCTCTTCAGTTTCCTCCTTGTGTTTACGTTTGTGTTTGCTGGACTTTTTGTGCTTCTTTTTCTTCTTGTGTTTATGGGATTTCCCAGATTTACTCTTACTGGTTACATTTTTACTACTGTCATCTCCCTCTACTTTACTAATGCTTGCCAAACTGGACTCCTGCTTGTTTTGGGAGCCACAGGTAGACAGAGATTTGTTTTCCATTTTTACAGCAGAACTGTTAGCTATGCTTTCCGCCTCCTTGGATTTGCTTATGTCACTAGATTCTGTAGCCTGTATATTTTCTTTACAAAGACCTCCTGGATCCTTAGATTTCTCCGCCCCTTTAGCTTTAGCATCTTTGTTGCGAGACAGCTTGAAATCAAAATACAAGGGGTTACAACTGTAGGAAACAGACGGTTCTGCTTTGGTAAATATGAGAAGTTCTGAAGGCCACTGCAGAGTAGTGCTCTCATCTTTACTCAAAACTGGAAAAAAGGGTCCTGTTGGATGCTTTGGTCCTTCAGTGACATCTTTACAGCTTGGGACAGGCTGAGGGATTTCTTTAGTAGTGTCTGGCTCTGGGAGGTTGCTTTCCATAAGATGCTTGCTCTCCTGGACATTTGCATTTTCTGGGACTTCTTTTAGTTCTGGTTTGCTCTGCTGAGCTGTAATTTCAGTAGTACTCTGCTCCTTCTGCTGCACTGTGCTCTCAGCAGTCTTTTCTGTGTGCTTGCCTGGCTTGGGTTTTGGAGAATTACCCTTTTTGATTTCATGTGCAGTTTTTTTGTTCACATTTTCAGCTTCCATTTGTTCTGTAGACTTCATGAAAAGCAGGAATTGAAAATTAGGCTTTACTTTACAGTGGGCTGGGGGAATATAATGATAATATTCTGGTTCAACTGCCATTGGTCCATCTTCCCGTCTCATCTTTTTTAGTTTAGACAACGTAGTGGCTAAAGACCCACCATCTTTGTCGTGCTGGTCATCTTCCTCCGCCTTGCCATCAGAACTATTCGTGCTCTCGCCCTCACCAGATTTCTGCAGACTCCCTGCATCCGACCCTCGTTCATCAGCTTTTGTTCCATCTGCAGAACTTGACTCCTCCACGTGGTCCTTGAAAACAGAAGCTATGGTCTCAAGCTTTACTGGAGTCTTCTTGGCAAACGAAAATGACACACCTATCTTCTGCAGTGGAGTTCCCAAAGTATTCTTAATGCCAAAGCTGATTGCTTGTGCTGTCTGGATGGGCATGTGGCCTGGCATAACAGTGCCGCCAACTTGTCCAGTGTTTAGGAAACCTCTGTCCATGGTCATCTCTGTAGCTTGGCCAGAAGTTGTCTGGATGAAAGAACTGCTGTTGGCTGCAGAATCATCATCATCCCCAGCTTCTTCATCCACAGCCACCGTGGTGGTTCTGAACATGGGTCCGCTTCCAGGAGCACTATATGAACAAGTTAAAATAGAGCATATAGCTGACTATCATTTGTATATCTCTGCAGTTGGTTTCATGCAGAATCTAAAACAACGTTGTACCCATTTCCAATACTCTTGTATCCAGAAATAGATATATTAAAATAGTATTATATACTCATGTAAAACAGTATTAAATAATGAAAGAAACTGGCTATTGCTGGATAAAGAATTTGGGGATGTTCTGGACTACCGATGCTCTGGACTACCGACTTAGAGCATTCACTCCTATTAAAAATAGAGCAATAGGCTAAACTCAAGTGCAAAGCTTTTCCCTCAAAACTTGGCTCAGGATTACAGAAGCGAGAAGGCCACTGCTGCAAAGGGCCCCAGTCCCAAGCAGGACTCCTGCACACGTACTCCAAGGGCGCTCGGGGATCACCCCTACTCACCACTCAGGCTGCCTTCTCTGCTCAGCCAGTTCATGCAGACGCCGGAGGGCTTTCTCCTGCTTCCTTTCATCTTTACGTGATCTTGAAGAGACATTGCGAGCAAATTCCCTTTGCTTAAGATCTTTCAACCTCTGAGGCAAAAGAGAACAGGAACAGATTAGACAAAAGTGGCTAGCGATAAGCGCGCTGAAGTGTCTCTCTGCTGCAGCACTGGAAAGTATGTTGTAAAATGCCCCCTACCCCACCCCCATCCCATAAAAATTTATTGAGCTAGGATAGAGAACAGTATCTTAGCTCAACAAACCAGAGAGCACACTGCCATCCTCCCAGGAGCTAAATGAAAAGACAACCGTTGACCACTTTTAGCTAGGACTTCAGGTCTGTGTATGCATTTCTAATCAATTTGACTGGTTTTCTTTAGCTTGTTCGATAAAGCTGATTTCAAAGCAAAAAGCAAGTTCTGCAAGGAAAAAAAGGCAACACAACTGCTTACTCTGCTGCTCTTGCAGGGGACAAATGTACTGGATACACAGCGCAGGACAGAAGTCTTAATAGCATGGGCCAAAGAACAGAAAGGGATTAGCTGGTGCAAAAGAGTTACCCAGGTGTTGTATCTTACAAAAGCAATGTACAAGTTACATTGGAGAAAGTGCCAAAAACCCCTGTGCAAATGGTACAGCAAATAAATAACAGGACACACACCACGAACAGTTGCTTGTTTTCCTGACGGCAGTTTTGAGACAGTCTGGAATGAGACAAGATTCACTAGAGTGCAGTGGGGTCTTTGGGGGTTTACCACTTTGGGGGGCAGAAACACTAGATCCCCCAGGAATCTCATCACATGAGGAAGCAAATCTAAACTCAAGAATTTTCAAACACAAAGTCACTGAGAGAATATAAATATCCAATTTAATAGGAAGTGAACCTCAAATTTTTTGGATGATTTTTGAAAATCCTTGTCTTAAAGCATTAGGAAAAGAGGCTGTTTTTCCTTTGATTACATGCAAAAACTCACAAGCCGTTTTTAGAGCGCTATACAGAAGTTTAAGAACAGAAAACAGCAAAGACAGACCTAAACCATCAAAAGGGATTGAAATAACTTTTTTTTTTTTTTCTTCTCCCTCCCTTTTCTGGCGCATAATTTGAAACCCTTTCAAAAGGCCCAATTCTCAGAAAGCATCGTGTATCCACTTTGTGAAAAAGTTTCACGTCTTTAAACGTTTCACGAAGGGCCTGAAAGACTAAAGGTACTCAAAGCAGTAGTCACTTCAGAAAAACCCTAAAATAAAATGTATGAATCATTGCAAAATTCTTAGTAACCCCTCTGGCCAACTCTGCCTCTTTAATGGAGCAGCGTCACAGACGCTTAGACACAAAACGGTTGATTTGAAAACTAACCCAAAGATCAAATTAGAGGAAAGAATTTGCCCAATGTAAAGAGAACATTGCTTTGTGAAAAAGAGGAAGACTTGACACGACAGAGGATGTGCTTACCTAATCATTATTTACTAAACGTGGTTGAGCTTTACCAAAATCAGAGGGGAGGACACACACACACGGAAGAAAAAAAAATACAGCTACAGACACTAGTAGAAAGAAACTCACTCTTATGATCTGGACTCCAAAATTAGAAGGATTTGCTTTCAATACATCAGCTGAAAACGTCACATCACAAAGAAAAAAAGAAAGTAAAAATATAACAAGAGTGGAAGAGAGGAAAAAAATAAAAAGCAAGCATTACTACACAAGTTCTCAGCATGTCTGCAAGCTATTCTATGGAGGAGGAGCTGGGCCATCGACGCTACGGGGCTGAGTTTCGGGGAGCCTGGGGGAGAAGGAAGACGGACACGTACACGCACACGCACAGACACGGCAATGATCCCACCTGGAGCAACACAGCTACTTTCACCAGCACAAGTAAAGGGCTCAAGGGTTTTGTGGTGCATGTTCAGTGTTGAATAGTGAATTTCTTTCTAAAGGAAGAGAAATGGCCTGAGCAATGGTATCGTGCCGATTAAATCACGCCAATTTAAATGACATCTAAAATGCTACAGGAAGCTAAAGTCACCAACAGCTGACAAAACTATTTAACTGGGGTTTGACGCCAAGTCTCTAGGTCACTCATCCATTTGGGAAAAAATATGGTCCAGCCGTTTACAACGGAAAGGAATTGTGACCTCTAAAGGGGAAGGTGCAATGCTGAGCTCAGAAACCCCCTTCCATCCTCCAGACCTGGCTTGAAACATATCCCCATGAAATAAAAACAGGCTCTCTGAAGTCAGTTGATAATGATGCAGCTGCCCACAATACAACCCTGTCTTCACTGCAACATAAAAAGCTTTAGTCAAAACGGGATACTGTCCCCATTTCTGTAAACACTGACCCTTGTGAGCCTCTGCTCCCCCAAACTTCCCACCCTCTTACTGTGCAACACTTAAATCAGAAGTGATAAAGCAAGTGGCACTGTCGAGATGCATTACAACTCCAAAATACGCAACGTGTGGCAACAACTAGCTAAACTAACTGATATCTGCATGTTTTAGGACAACAGCAACTAACCACATTTTCAAGAGTGCTGAGAACTTGTTACTCCCCAACTTGGGGGGAAAGAAAAGGATCTGATTTTACAAAGCTGACTTTACCAAGGAAGAAGAGATCTCAAGGCAGAGTACCCCGAAGAGCCTGCTGCTGTAAGGATGTCTGTCCGTGGTCTGGCAACTATTTTCGCTCGGTGGGACGGTCTATGCCACTCTCAAGTGCCCAAGATGCTCGTTTACAGTACGCTCTTGAGCAACATGAGCTGTGAGCACTAAAAGGTTATGAGCAGACTCCTGCAAACAGCAGTATGCGGCCACTGAGTGTATCCAGGAGGCAATGATGCAAATCTGAATTTCTTTTGCAGCACGGGAGCTAGAAGGAAGGATGGTCTTGCCGGGTAAGTGCCATCTCTCTTTGGGATTGTGCCAAATAAGATGCAAAATAAGGAACATAATGTAGCTCAGCATCTTTGACTGACCTAAAATGATGCATCCATCACGAGAAACGATTTCTCGAGCAAAAATAAAATTTACAAGTAGCCGAAACTCCAACCTGGCTGAACTGCATTACGGTGCAGACAAGTAATCCCGGGAAGGAGGGAACACAAGAGCGGATTGACAGCCTGTAAAAACAAACTGCTGCAGGAAGAGATCCAAAAGTCTGCCCTCGCAGGCAGCTGATTAGCACAGAGCCTTTAAAATGGCCAGAAGTTTTCCAAATACCCTGTCACAGTAACCCTTACTGGACTAATTGTTCCAAGCGCAGAACAGAAACCAGCACGTTATCCACGAAAGGAACAGTGGATAATCAGTCAACTACAACTATCCCTACCGTCGTTCCCCAAACATAACCGGAGCGAAGCAATTAAAAGCGCTAAGGACATTTTTACAGTAGTAAAAGGAGTACATTAAAACGATGAAATGCTTTTCAGCATACTCTGGTTCTCCGCTTTCTCAGAAAGCTATTTGAACTAAATCAATATTTAAGCTAGGCTTACACTGAAGAAATTTCCATCAAGCATTCATTATTGTAATCCATCAAGATCTCTAAATTACTTTTTTGGACTGCACCGTACGTATGGGTGTCTGCACAGGCTGAACAGCCACAGGAGATGAGTGACACAGCTGCCCCTTTCCCCCACCAATGCAGTGCAGAAACAGGCTCTGCTTGAGGAAGAGGAATAAGGATTTTATACTTTGGGATCATGCTCAATCATGGTCCAGGCGCCTCTCCCCACTAACTAAGGAAAAGGAGCCCTGGGAATCAGTCTCCCTGGCGTGAAGCCAGCCTTAAGTCTTCCCACTGCACTCAGCAATACTGTAATTTCTTTAACAGAATTGGGACCACCAACCTGTTACGGACTTTATCAAACATGTTACTCCATGCCGCTACAGGACTGAAAAATTAGAGAGATTTCTCCCCGACAAGCAGCGTGCTTTCTGAGAAAGCACAACGCTTTTCAACACGTTTACAGAGACTGCAGAATGAGTTAGCACAAAGCCAGGAAATATTTTACTGCTTTATTGCTTCACTTGTAAGAATGGTTGTAAGTCCAACAACTGATTACTAGGGGCACAGAAATCACTAGGCACTAAAATAACGTTTGTCCAACTTTTCTGCACTCTCAAAGCAGTCAGAAGAGCAATACTTCAACATCTCAATCATCTTCAGGTTGGTATTGCTTTTTGTTAATAGCTGCCACCCACCACAGCTTGTAACATGCAGTATTTTAGGTTTTGAGCCTTGTTTCTAACAAAATTAGTAACAAGTCCTTGCAAACGCAGTCAGGCTCTTGCAGAAGAGCTTTTCGACAAAACCTGCAGCTATCTTAGTAACCCAGCACAGAGAGAGCTACAGCAATGGATTATCTTCTGATCGCTGCATAGCTCAGGAGGGGCAAAACTGGCATGCAAAACCATTAACTTGCAACTCTCCTCAAAATGGCTTAAACAGCCTGCACTCCTGCATCATTTAAAAGCTCCAGAGATAGTTCAGAAACTGTTGTAAAAAGAAAGGAGTAAAAACTGAGTGCACGGCGTGGCTATCCTTGCATGAGATTTTGCTTGCGAGATCGTATCGAGGTAAGGCTTCTCCAATCCCAAATTAAAGCACGCCGCTTTTCAGGTTCACAACCAACAGCAAATGGATTTTCTGAATTCAAGTTGACAAAGCCGTGCAATTTCACTCAGCTGACGCCCATTTAAGAGCCTTTCTATGCCTAAAATTGCAGAGCAGGAAGAGATCAAGTTATCCTCAGAAAAGATAAGAAAAAGCACTCCAGTTCTCATAAATCGCTACACATGAAGCTCTGAGACTTCCACGGCAAACCTCATCTTCTGGAGAGGGATACACTGTGTTCAGGTGCAGCAAGATTTCTGCATGGGCTTGAAACACAAGGCAGCTCATGTGACAGCTCAATCCCACTATAGAGCCTGCTCCTCCCCGACTATTGTTCTCCGGTCTCTCTGCCAATTCCTATTAAATAAAATTATAATGCATTTTTCATTATATGCCAGCGGATTCTGGCTTTCTGAACTTTTCACGTATACTTGATCCTTCACCACACAAGCTCCTGGGAGTGAACCACATCATTAGCTAATACGAGCTCAAAGGATGGCAACCTTTGCTTTATAATTTTATATACGTGATAATGCAAGTCCTGCTTATTTTCAGAAATTAGTATTTTTTGCACTACCATAAAAGAATTGAAAAGAGCAGAGGGGAAACAGCATGCAACTGCAGTTTTATTTCCTCTTCTTCCCCGACATCTCATTTTCAACCTATGAAAATATACTACAAGGAAATAAAACACGGATAAACCAACGACACAAATCTGTTCATTCGTCAGGAAGCTAATAGTGCTTGTGATCACAATGTAAAGTGATTTACTTTATTTATTTACTTTACCCTGCACACTGAAGACTCTTATTTCACTGAACACTTTCCACGTATGTACAGAGTAAGTACTCTTTCCCATGTGTGTTTGCACTGCACAAACAAGCAGTTAAACTGCTAAAACTGGGTTAAGAAAAATCCTCCCTGCTTGTTTTTTATGGGAAGCTATTTCTGTATTAGAAAAGTCTCTGATATAAAACAGTATCTCTCTAAAATACTTGGTGAAGTCTTCTACATTCAAGTTCTGCTTGAAAATGCAAGTTTTTTGGAAAGCAGAAGTACACTTCTCCCCAAACTAGAAAGTTCAGGTTTTGGTTTTAGAGAACTCAATCACAGCAGCGACTGTGTTTGTAATTTTATTGTGCTTTAACAGATTCCTCCCCCTCAGCATTAGAAGCAAGGATCAGGATAATTAGGGCATGAAGAGAGTAGCGTATATATAGCTTCACATCTTAGTTTCACCCCCCCCCCAAGACTTTTTAATGGAAATATATTCCCTTTGTCTTTTTATAAAGAGAAGCCAAGTAACGCAGAATTAATTATCTACATCTCCAAAATGCCACACATTCAGAAAAAAAAGGAAAGCTACATAAAAGACTACATTTTAATACCGGTTAGAGCTCTCACAGCTTGGCAAAGGTTCACGCGGGAACATGTTCTTTGCGGCGAATTCAAAGGTGACTGTGTTTATTCTGTAGGGTCAGTGACTTGGGAAACAGCTCTACCTCTCTTTGGGCATGCTAGTAGTGAACAGATGACTGTGGCAAAAACCACGTGAGAAGTTAAAAAAGAGGGGGAAAAAAGGAAGAGAGGAGACCCTAAATGCTACATTATTTAAATGTAAGAGTTCCAAGCTTAGCGGAGCTTCCTAAAATTGCTAAGCAACACGTGATACAGATGATGGTTCTCTGATGTTCATTCCTACCGCTCACAAACTTGGTACAACCCCAGAAAAGGTGACCCGCGTTCATTTTTCATGCAAGTCTAACGTGAAATATTTTATCTTGAAGTCAAAATTCAAAGAAATTAAGGGCCGAATCCGATGCAATACCGCAAAGACTCATTTCCACTAAATCCACCAAATTCAAAGACTGCGGGAGCTCTCAAACATCCAGACATCACATAATGCAGAGCTACAGGAATGAATACACTAGTACCATCGGTCCCATGTTCAGCATCCAAGTTCCCTGATAACTGCAGCAGCAGTTTCTACATCTGCCTTATCACATTTAACCTGTTAATTAGAAGCAGTCAGGACTGTGCACTTTCAGAGGTGGGGGCCCTTCATAAAGCTGCCCTTTAGCTCTAGTTGCCAGGCTCAAGAGCTCACAGCTAAAACAAACACCCATTAAAAGTATCAGTGCAGTAAAGTAGCTTTCCAGGGTACTAAAGAAAGTTATTAGGCCTATGGCAACAGCCCTTTTCATTTGCTCACTGAATGAACTTTCGGAGAACTGGGTTTATTTTTCCCTTGCAGTGCCATCTGTATGAAAACAAGTTGATTTTAGTTCTCTAACCTTCCCCTTGGAGAGCCTGAGATAAAGCTAGTGTTTTTAAGGACATCTGTATTTCTCATTTCAAGGATTAACCTTATTTAAAAAAAACCTAGAAAACAACATTGCACACCTCCAACAATGTTTAAAATACAGGAACTTAAACAGCCCAATGGTTTGTGCTAATAAGATTATTTTCCCAGTTAAGGTAATCTAAAGATACTGCCTGTTGCATAGAATCTCAGTGTTGAGGTTAATGGTGATGTCAGATAACTCGGTTATATCCAAACGCTGTGAAACCCGTGTAGCCAGGACATAATAAAACCTCCCCTTTAATTGTTTGGTGTCGACAAGGTGGTGGTGGGTCCAAAATTTATCCAGTAGGGATCAATACACTTACCTATTGCCCCTGTTTCGCAATAATCCTGAGTTCCTTCCTGGAATACAAGACAGTGTCTTTATAACTTGGGAGCAGAAAGGGAGTTGGGGATGGAATGCTATTTACAGGGAGAGTCTAACGTCCACTGAGCCACGGAAGGAACAAGGCAAAGCTTCACTCTTGTGGCTATGTGTAGCCAAAAACACTCCAAAGCAAAAAATGACGCTGCAGAAATCTGCTCAACAAGCTAAGAAAAAGACAAACCTGAAACATTGCTGCCTCAAGAAATTGTCCCAAGAATACATCTGCTATGTTTTGTCATATATACCAGATTGGTTTGCTATAGTTATCTAGGATGCAAGAAGTTTTATTGACACTTAGCATTTTAGTTTAGGAAAAAAAATCATTAAGTCACATATACCTTACATATAGTCTGCAAGTGCATTAGATAATCTCCTCCCTGCGTTCAGAAGATCCCTTGTCTGCAATAGGATTTTTTTTTCCTTGCAGGAATTGGACAAAAAAATAATCTCAGTTCCAGAATGTCTTCTCTCATCCACTTTACTTTTTCTTTAGAAATTGCTAATCATGAATACTGAAATACCCAGTTGCTTAACAAAACTGTTCAGCACTGGAAGAAAGAAAATAAAAAGGACCAAAGGAAGTCTTTTTCTATTACAGTTAAGTCTTTTTGGAATGTTACAAAGCACTAAGTCAGTCTTATTACCCTATTTAAAGAAAACAATTATGTTTGCCTTTATGTAACTGTGCTTTCTTGCCCAAAGATGCAAAATGTAAAACAACACGCAACATGTTTTCAAGGGCACGGTGGTTATTTTAAAAACTACCTCATACTTCAGAATAGACTGTCAGAAATGAGCCCATCTTGAGTGGTAATGAATAACAGAAGTGAGATAATGTTACATATGCAAATTTACTTGGTTATTTCTCAGTAGTTTCAAGTTCACTACTAACACTGAGCCAACAGGGTGACACACATTTCATACTACATCAAGCTGGACAAGCAATTTTTTTCCTAAGCAAACCATGACTGCCTTGGTGTATAAATTCCTGGGCAGCTTGAAATTATTGCTGGACAATTTATCAAGAAATTTGAAGGCTCTTTTTCTCCAACACCTGCCTGAAGTCGCTGCAACGGATGCAAATTATCCGAGAGTATCAGTTCCTTCAGAAATGCCCAGCAGTATCAACAAACCCCAAAATTCTTTCTACTAATGAGAAAATTAAGCCACAACGTATTCCTGAGACATTTTTCTTTCTCGTCACTCTTCTTGTAACCCCAACGATGACTGCTTTTATACCGGTAAGGCGGTGGATACTTTCCACAGGTTTGTTTCTCCCTCCATAGCATCTCTAGATGCTAGAAAAACTGCCAATTTAGTGAACCTCCTACCAGTCTCCCTATTAACCACCCAACAGTTTTAAACAGGACTTGTCATAATCACATGGTATTGCCACATTGCAAGAACGTGCCATAAGCAGGTCCTTCCACCTCCTAAATAGATGCACATAATCGCACTCGAGTTTCAACCAAGTAGATGGAAAACTTCAGATGAAGTACACTGCTATCCGGTATCACGACTGTGCCACCAGCTCTGTCAAAACAGCCTGTTTTCCCAATACAAAGCAAATCAATCAGTTTCTGCTCTTAAGTCTACTAAACCGCAATTCACAGTACTCAAACGGTCCTGTCACAAGATCTCACATTAACACTTCCTTAGTGAATTTCTTTGAAGTACCACATTCTATACTTAATACACAAAAAAAATTCATATACTGTAATGCCATATTCGTGTTTTTAAAGCTGTTGCTTCACTGCTATTTTGCGAGATTCAGAACTCTACAGCACATCCTCCAGATATCCACATAAGTTATCAATATTTTAATGACTGTATTATTACAATTTATCATTAAGAAGATCAGAAAATCTCCTCTGGGCAATGTCCTCTCTAGATGAGCACAATGCAGCTATTTGTTGTACGTTTGCATCTCATTTAGCAGCTTCAAACATTCACACAGATTAGGCTGAGGCATGAACTTTTATTATTAACTGTGCAGTATGAAGCGTTACGTAGCCACTACAGAACATCCCAATCTTTGGGACCAAAGCCAATTCCACATAAATTCTGAATCCATCCTCTCATGAGGGTTACAGTATTTGGAAACTGCTCTTCTTTTTGTCATTCTTTTGATGTAGCCTGTTATTTCCTAGTCTGTTTTCAGTAACTTGACAGAATACAGACTAAAGTATCAAAATGTGCACACACAGCACATCGCTGGCCTCCAAAGTTGCACTGCTTTAAAGCCTGATACAAACTGGGAACTATCCCGACCCGTGGGTCATCATCTTAGTTTAACAGCAGCCCATTCCTGCTCATGGGTAGTTCAAAACCAAGCTGCTTAATGCCAACCCTGATTCTTTTTTTTTTAGATGAATATTCTGCTGCGGGCATAAAAATCTTAACCAACAACATCAAAAACCTATTCCTGGGGCTATAAGGAAAATAAACACACTAGGGCAGTTCAAAGTATTAACCACAAACAAGACCACTGCAATGAATACAAAACTGATGAACTGTGCTGTCAACAATTGTTTACCTGCTTGTGAGCGTGATCGTAAGAGTTTATGTGGTTGTCAAACTCTTGGTGCTTTTGATACTGCTTGTCACAGAGTTCACAGTAGAAGTTTGCTCTGAGGTCTTCCAAAGCCTTGGCAATCGCCTTTTCTTTATCAACATAATCCTGCAAAATTAACAAAAACACACTTCAGTTAAACTTTCTGCAAAACAATCTGGAAGATGAGCTACTTCTTTAAGGAAAGCGGTCTTTAAGAGGACCTTAGGGTACACAGATCACTAAAGTATTTTCACTTAGCAGGCTAGTCTTTACAAATTAAAAGGCACGAAAAACACTTCTGCAGCACTATCAGCCTAGTCCCACTTCAATTTCCTGACATTAAAAATAAAGGGGGGAAAAAAGCTAGTATCGACAGTAGTCGGTCAGTCCTCTTCCGGGCTGCAAGGAAAGTGCCTGCTGCATTGTCTGAGATAATAAAAGAGGCTGAAATCCTCAAGCTAACACATAAACTGGCAGTTGCCTGCTCATGTAAGATGAAGAACAAATTGCGCATGGGAGCAGAAAGATCACTGCTCTTGGAAGAGAATCTTAAAACTTTAAACGCTGATGCTTCCTCCATTTTGAGTGCTAACAGATGTCTGCTTGATCTCAGCTTGTCTGTAATTCAATAAGGATGAACAGAGACACACAGTCGGGAAAGCAGAGTTTGGAAACCACTGAGCCTAACTCACTCCGGTGTGACTTTACGGTAATTTTTTCAGCCAGTGATATTTTCCCAGGAGCAATGCTGTCCATTAAGTGGAGTTCAAGCCCAGTGATCACATGGGGAACATACAGGTAGTTGCCATTTAACAAAAAGAGGGGAGGATCTCTGCTTCATGGTTGTACAGACAGTATCTTAGATAACGCAACTTCTGTACAGGTACAGAACTAAACCTCCGAGCAAAGGGGAGGCAGCTGCATTAGTAATGGTCACGTCCTACCCTCTTCTGCTATAAAGTGCCAACTTTTGGATTGGCAGCATCAAAAAGCTCTGAGTGTTGCATGCTCAACATTTCCCTCTCCGTATGGAAATCACAGTCCCTCAAAATGCAGTGGGAGCTCAAAGTGTCCCTGCTGCTCTAGTTGGTGCCTCCTGGCAACGGGACGCAGCTGGACGGAGACTTCGGACAACCCGCTCACTGGTTAGCCAGTGCTGGGCCGATCCGAAACGCAGCTCAGGCTGAAAGACACACAAATCACGGGGCTAATCTCTATTTGGGTTGTTTCGATTACACTCCTATTGGCAAAACTAACAAAACATCACCACCCGCCAGAAAAAACGCTGGAGAAGGTTTACTTTAATAAAATGGAAGCACTTGTGTTGATGCATATTAACAAAAAAAGTTACAAATGCCATATTGTAAAGCACGCTGTACTTACAGTGGCATAGCAGCATAGCTATTCAGCATATCCACTTTCAACTGGCATAAAGGTCAATTATATAAGACAAAAATAGCATGATGTTTAAGAAAAAGCACATGAGAGTTTAAGGGTTTCAGTCTCCAAAACAAGCTTCCTATGGGAAATTTCCTTGCATTAGCAAGGGGAGCTAGCAAACAAAAAAAAACAAAGTTTCTAAAAATAGTACTAAGATTTTGTTCAAGGGAATATGGTCTTTCTCACAGTTATCATGTCAAAATTATGTTAAAATAATATCGCTGAGCATGTCTTCTATACTGCAAGATGTATTTCCAAAATTTCAACACCCAGGGGAAAAAAAATCCTAAAAATCTACTGCTAAAAGTTGATTTTTGTTTTTTTGTTTTTTTTTTTAATAATTTAAAGCACTACTCAACTTCTAAATAAAAATCTATTTCAAGCTCCTGCTTTCATGTGTCTATTACCCAAGGCCCTTGTTTAAAAAAAATGGTATCTGCAGGCTGGGGCCTGAAGCAGGTCTCCGCGAAGACAGGAAAGGAAAACAGAACAGCACGAGAGTCACGGGACAACGATGTTTAAAGCTCTTCTGAAGCCACGAACATGCTTCCTGCACAACATGCAATTTCTTCAGAAAGCATCCTGTGGCTAAACAATGAAAACGGGGCTACCGGAGTTATCAGAGTCTATACAAAAGCAGGGAATTAGACAACATCTCTTGCTTCTTTTGTGTTGCAACGTTATCTAAAATTCCTTTGAGACTCGCTGAATGGCTAATCACGATGCAGCCACAGTTGGCAATTACATAATGGACTCCCGCAGAGCAATGAAAAAAATTATGCTTGGAGAGATTGTCACAGATTAATACGGAAATGCAAAAGCCTAACGATAAAGCATGCTAATAAAAATAAATGTGAGTTGTGAGAAACTGCTACTGCTCCACAGAGTTGCTGGGAGAACGTGCGCTGAATACTGGGAGGAGAACAAAACCGTCACAAAGCAAAGCACATTCGATTGCACTTGAAAAGACAATTGCAAAAAACTAAGAACTGTACCATAAAAATTGCATTGCAGACTCGAGACAAAACATCATTACGCGCAATTCACACAAGAGCTCCTACCAGCCACTTGCAAATGAAATAATAATTTGCACTCTGCAGCTGCCGCTGTCTGAAAATCCCTAGCATCACAGAGAGGGGCATACTGCAGAAAGAGATCCTAGCTTTCGGTCACATGCTGCTTTCCACCGGCTAATGTCACAACTAAAACCTCCTCCTTTGTAATGTGTGAACAGTGTGCCGCCCAGCGTGACTTTAAAAATGACAAAAAGAAGAAACATCTTTGAGGAGAACGTGCACCTGGGCATAGAGGAACTGTTTGCCACAATCTGCATGAGCCCATTTAAGAGCACGCTTTACTTCAAAGCGTGCCAGAAGATATCATTAACTCCATTCAGCTCCACAATTAATAATTGGTTTTAAAAGCAATTACAGTGGCTCTTATTTTAAAACGAACAAGTATACCAGCAATTCCCTTAACTTGCTTGGTAAGGTCTCAACTTAGCAAAGAAAAAAATCTCAGGAAAGGAAGATAGAAATTTTTGTAGTTGGATAAACTGCCTGCAGCATTAACTGTTCAACCAGTGAAAAGGCATTTTAGATCTGCCATGGTTATGTTTAATTTTAATGGAATGGAAACTACCTTTCTATTATTCCTCAGAGAATTACAATTTATGCAAAATTGACACTTTATTCTAGTATCTACTGCTCTTCTTCAACCCCAGTACTTCTCAAATCCCACGGAAATTGGATAAGCAAGCTTTCCTAAGACTTGATGTACTTTTTAGGCTGGTAAGCAGAGGAATGGATTAAAGGACTAGGGAAGACCACGTTTCCCCAGAGTGCAAAGTGGAAACTCTGTTACTGCTAATCCAAATATGTTTCCACATGTCACGCTCAGTGCCAACATGATGGCCCATTCTTATCATTAAACAGGTGACAACAGTCTTTGGCTTACAAAAAACCCCACAGGCTTTTAAAATCCTGTGGGAATGCAAAATGCATATTTTTTAATGCTGCCTGAGAAACTCTCCTGAAGACACACAGCCCATTAATCTCTCAAAACTGGAGCCATATCCCACCTTTTTAAAGAAAAATAGGATTTTGGTAATGATACAACAATGCATTTTTTTTTCCACTGTTTCCTCAGTAACAGCAGCGGATCTACTCCACTTCCAGCTGATAACTGGCCATCTTATATCTGCGCATGCAGATTTTGCACCGACAACGTGGCAGGTTCACTAGGAAAACTTGGCAGCCCCGAGTCTAGGGAAGGAAATCTTCTGCCCACCCTAGAACTGCTCTGTCCAGAACAGCAGAAAAGCCTTGATGCCATCCTGCAGCTCTTTAGGAGCTAAAGAAACACCAAGGTTTTAATTCCCAGAAGTGGATAACCAGCTTGTTAAAATCTAAGTAATCTCAGCAAAAAGAAGACAAGAACAAGAAGAGTTAATGCCTGCTGCCATTAACCACAGCCTAATGACAAGAGATCTGTCCTATCAGGATAAATCCTCTCCCGTTCAGCCCACAGGAACTTTGATATTAATGCACCCATTTCAGTACCTTGTACTTCTGCCTCAGCTCCTCCGTGTCTTCTTTCTCCACCTCCAGTACACGCCTCCGCTCAGTGGCATCTTCGGCATAGTCGAGCTTTTTCAGAAAAGAAGAGATGCAGTTTGCCCCATAAATACTTTGCGCTACCGAGACTGCCAGAACGCGTAATTTAAAAGGTGAGGTTTGAAACCGAATCGCTGCATATCGTACTTCGCTCTCCTTGTTTTGTCATCCCACAGTGAAACCCACACGTAAAGCATTTCCTTAATCCTCCCAAGCTGGTGGCTCCCAACAGGCCCATCCGCTGCCAGCAGCAGCCTTAGCTTTAGGGAGATGAAACCCTCAAAGCCAAGGAATTTAGGATAGCATCCAGACCTCACAACTTAGGTAACCAGGGGTAAACAGAATATGTATTTTGCAGAGAAATGTTTTCTGATCATGTAGATTTAAGAGCTAGGCTTTCTTCATCTTCGTTGCACGTGTTCCCGCTTTTCAATGTCTTCCCTGTAAACTCCAAGACCCACAAAATAAATGACGGGGTGCAGCGCTGAAGGCAAACGAGCTTACCTCCATCTCCATCCGCCCCATGCCCATGACATCGTACTTGACGACGATAGGGATGGGATCCGTTCTCCCTGTAACAGGAACACACAAAGGCGGTCAGAGGCCGGCCCACTGCCACAACTCGCTTTACACATTGGGTTTGGGTGGTTAGAGATCTTGCCTTGGAGTGCAGAGACCAGAAAGCTACAGTGAACCAAACACAAGCCATTCTCACAGCTTACATCCAAACCTGCTTCTCAACTCCAAACCAGTTAAAGCTAAAACGCACCTTTAGTGCTGATAAATGGCATTCTTTGAACATTAACTGATTATATAAAACGTACTTGTGGTTAATGTTCAACCATGACAAGTCCTAGTGTGGGACATTAACAGGACTTGAGAGAGGAACCTTCTCAGTGCTTCCACATCAGGCAATATATACCTCTGATCTCCTGACACTGGGGGGGGGGAAAAACCTATTCAATATATTTTATTGCACGACCACACTAATAATTAATTGCGACTTTCTTGTATAAAAACGTGGAAGCCTCCTTCCCACCAAATTTTGCACCTTCCCAAGAGAAAGGAAAACTACTCGAGTGGCACGTAAGCCAAACGTCTCTCCTCCAAAAGCAGCACCCGTTCCAGGACGGGTGGTGAATCTCCACCTGCTTCCCCAGGCTCCTGCGGAGAGATGCTCCAGCACTTGCCGTGTCATCTGTAAGCTGTGAAAAGGACTAGTTGCGAAGAAAATTGACTTTGAACTAATCAAACTATGCTGGAGATTTTTTTTTTTTAAACATATCTTTAATCCACTCATAACCAGCCAAACAAAGCAAAATGGGGCAGACAAGCACTTTACTACCACAGCTTTTTTTAATTTTTTTTTTTAATTATTATTTTACATCACAACTCGCGCTGTTTGTTGTGATGTAAGCCCACTGAAAAAGTACTTACCTTATCCGGTGCATACCTTGAGTGAAAAAACAGAATGTTTACTTCCCTTATTATTGCTCTTGGTTTGGTGTAAACAACTGTTTTGTTATACACACATACACATATATTATACCTTTGGGCTAAAAGATCTGCGGGTTTTATCATGCCAAAAATATTACAATGCAATCCACATGCACAAAAGGCTGCAGGTCTTTAAAACTGCCTCAGAAAACCTGGGTGTATATATACATAGATATCAGCTTTCTGTACTCCAATATTAACTTTCTCTAGCTCCTGCAAAGAAATAACAATCCATGGATCTCAAACTCCAGAGACCTCAACGGGAACCTACTTCAGACTTGCGTCTTTATAGTTCTCCGAACTACAGAACAGAGGCACCTATTTCTCTTTCAGAAACAAGTCCATTTAATTAAATAGTTGGTTCATATTTTTGCTCTCATGCCCACAAATTTACTGACAGGCATATTTACCAAGTCCAAAACTATTGGTCGAGCTGCTCCAAAATAATATTTGGAAGCAAGCTTTCATTTGGGTATTTTAACAGCATTTTCCATTTGAAAAATGTTTCTCTTACGCCCAATGGTATAATAAAGTAAGCAGTGACTGCAATTTTTAGCAAAAGGACCAAATTAAAGACAGGTTATAAAAATGACTTCCTAAGTGCAATATCACTTTCATAACGTCTCAGCCAGGGATTTACTGGTTAAGCGGCAAACCGAATGCAATCATTGGCAGCAAGTGCCAACAATTATTTTTTTTTTCCCGAGCTTTTTTGGTTTATTTTGGTTTTTTTTTGGTTTCTCCAGCAATTGAGATCTTTCGATGCAGCCTCATTGCCCTGGTAAACCCCTGCATCCAAACGGTGCATCAGTACTTTTGCCTTCTAAGGCAGTCAAAGTTTTCAAAATCTATTTGTAAAATGCAGTAGCAAGTGCTAGTGCCCATCGTGTTGGGGAAAATCAAGTTTGGACAGTATTAGAAATTTATGTTTCAATTGATTTTGGCAATTCTAACACAAACAGAAACATCCCTTCTTAGCAATACCCTTTAATGAACAAGGATCAGACAAGTGTGCATAAAGAAAGGAAAGGAAAGGAAAATGAAAGACCAAGCAGAAGGATGATGGCTACAACAGAGAAAGTAAGCCTAACATATTGGTGCACTGATGACAAAAGGAGTAATTCAGTCTGAAAATAAAAAATTACCACTGCTAAGTTTACCATCACCACAACAAGTCCAGGATCATAACGCTGTAAAAAAGAAACACCATTTGTTAGGCAGAAACCATTAGGGGCAGAAAATAGGCCGTTTGTAGTAGGCAGGTAGGATGGGTTAAAAAAATCACCACCACCATAGGAGGCTTCTTCCTCACCCCTCCACCCCATCACCGTGCTCTGCCCTGTGGAATCGGGGAGCGGGGAAATTTGGAGCAGTTGCTATTTGCTTTCAGAGCTGCTTTCGCAACCTGAGATCTGCCAGGTGTTGGAAGAGGTCTAGCTCCTGGTGGCAACCCAAATTTAAAAGATGCACTTTGGCACGTTTAGGCAGGCAGTTTAAAAAAAGAAAAACGCAAAACAAACAAAGAAAAACCCCAAAACCAAATCAGGATCTTTGTAAATGCAAGCATTTTGGGTCAAAACGAGCTGTGTTTGCCGGAAAGAGGAGGACGTTCAATACTACAAGCAATGCCTTTGTTTTAAACTTAACTATTATTTCATTAGGCATGAAATAATACGGCAGCCGGCCAAAGAGGCTGCCCAGCGTGACAGCCAGTCACCCAGTGCCAGGTTCGAGCGCTTGCAGCACGTAACGCAGCCGTGACAGCCTCCACCAGTGAAATAAGGGCTCTGCCCAGCTGCCCAGGGGAAGCCCAACCTGCAGTTGGGCGAAAATATCGGGTGGGCATCGGTTCTGAGCCCTCGGGGTCTGGAGAGCCTTGTTTCACGTCCAGGAAAGCCACTCGGGCTGACCGAAAGAAATGCAGTAGTTGTTTGCAAAGAGCCACCTCTAACCCCGTTGACCGCAAAGCAGGCATCTGGGAAAGATGGAGAATAACCAACGGGAAAAAATGGGACTTAAGTTAAGCTCTTCTTTTGAAGAGCTTCAAGAAAACTTACTCCAAAGCTACTGTGCATTACAACGTGATCTTTACGGGCTTTACCAGCACCTAAAGGTGGTTCTCGGAAGTTGCGGACTCCCCAGTTTAGCGTCCCTGCTGCCCCTTTTCAGGCACATCGACATACTTTCAAGGGGGAAAGCCGAGTTTTCATGAAAGGGCACGAAAAAATCCAACGTTTCAGCCGTCTCTAAGGTTGCAAGTGCTGCCACACAGACAACTAACCTTCTCCCTCCCTAAGGCAAGTCATGCAGAAATTGCATCCGTACCCTTTCCCCTGCATGCCAAAAAACACCCTAGAAACTTCACGTCCTTCCTGAAGCAGCCTGCAAACTCCTTCCTTTACAGGCTGCTCACATTACACCGGCTACACACCCTAAACCGCAGAGAGGGTTCATTAATAAATTGTTTCCGCAGAAGGGGAACACCCCCTGTAGAAGGGACAAAGCACGAACCTTAGGCTGGATGGGAAAAGCCAACAGCCTACCCGAGAGTTGCACCTTGGAAAAAACAATCGCTTAAATCGCATTTGCAATTATTTAATTGAAGGGAAGAAAAAAAAAAAAATTCCAAAACTGGCAGATAACTTGCTTTGCTTCCCTCTCCCCGTTTTTCCAAGAAAGGGCAGAATTTCTCCGCCAGCTTGTGAAAAATTGCTTGTCCCCTAATCTGGCAGCGCAGCTATGCTCTCGCACCGGCCCCGCGCCTGCTCGGCGATCTGCAAGCGGCAGGGAGGAAGCGGAGTGCAGGATGCGCCTCGCTGAACCGCAGCAGAGGCGGGCTTCTCCGAACTTCATTTATTTTTAATTGCGCCAAGATATTGCGTACGAGCAAATATCAGCAGAGGTGTCTTTGCCAGCAGCGTTATAATTTAATGAATCTTGGGAAAGCGATTAACGCTCATGCTTCAGGACTTTAAAACAGAGTACGAGGTACCGCGTTGGGCTCTGCTCTGAGGATTAGTATTTCACGGTTGCCAGCTGCAGGGTGCTTGCTCCTTGGCCGGACGCGGTAGGTAGATGATGCTCTGCTCTTTGAAACAGGACACGGCACCAGATGGACCTGCCATCTGAGCCAGGCTAGAAGCGTTGGCATTGTCAATACCAGTGCAAATTTTATCTTTTTTAAAGCAGTCGAAATAGAAAACAGTCTTCAGCAGCAGCGACAGGGATTTACAGATTCAGAATTCCTCCCTCCAGCAATACCATGCATTACAGCAGAAATAAGACATTACTGAAGGTCTCTATAAAAAAAGATATAAAGAACAGGATGCTTCAGCTGAACAAAAAGTATATCCCACAAATTATGCATTCATAATTCAATGAACTATGTTTTCGTATATTATGCATATGCATAGTATACATGCATCAGAGATACCAGAACAGCCTTAATCCTTTTCTATCTTGACAACTATTAAAATCTTCATCCCAGGTATACGCTTTGTGGCGAACAATTCTAGAGGACTGAAAGATATCGCACTCATCTGAGGAGAATTCCTTGAAATAAGCATCTTCCAAGAATATAAACAGGACACGAGCACACTGAGCACAGGATTTCTCCTTATTTGCTACCATTATACTACAACGAGAAACAAAGCTATGGATAAGAGAGAACTTTCCAGGAGATTTTAATTGCTCTTGGAAAGACATGACTGCAGAGACCAGAAACAAAGCAGCCCTGGGAAGTTTCAGGATCACATCCTTCGATTTGCTCCAATTCAGACAGGTCAGTTTGTTTAGTTACCTATGGCACAAACCCCACCGCGGGCTGTGGAAGGCGAACTGGTGTCTGGAGTCAGACCAATACCTACAGCAACAAACCCACAGAGGTGGGATGTGACCACCATCCAGCTACACCTCTGTGAAGATCTGAAATAGTAGAGAGTCTTCTTGGTTGCAGATGAGTTTCAATTTCAAAGATTAGGATTTTGGAAGAAGTCTCCTGGGTCTATTTAATCTCTACTTAGCCAAAGAGCTGTCACTTAGGAAATTCTAATTGCTCGTTCAGAACACAAAAAGGGGAGGGATGAGGAAATCCAATCATTTTTACTAGCGAGCAAGCCCTGACGTGTGACACTGCTGCAAGAAGCAAATTCCAAAAAAACCCCAAAAAACAAAAAAACAAAACAAGGGCAACCTTTTATCTTGGTCTACTCTGGGAATAAAGATTTGTTTGCTCCTCACGTTACTTCAGATTTTTGAAAAGGGTCACAGACAATCACGAGATTCCCACCAGGTCTGAAACATCTACTGCCTTCAGTGACAGCCATCAAGTCCCAGGAGGGAGCAACTGTTTTTCAAATATGCAAAAGCTGCGCTGAGAACTTAACTCCTATTAAACAGCAGAGAATCGACAGGAGAAAGGCAAGCTACAAAAACGAGATCACGACAAACTTCAAACATGAGCTCAAAGTTTCTTAGACACCCAAGCCAAGGGGGAGACACATTCAGAAAGCCAAGCTTCACCGACTCCAGAGCTCACCTAACTTCTTTAGAGAAAGGCATGTAGAAGAGTCTGGGTCAACAAAACATCCCGAGTTTCCCAACCTACATGATGATGGGTACTAAAGAATAACCTGGAAAATGTTACAGCAAGGACATAAATCTTGGTTGACCTAGAATAGAAACTCAAGATAGAAGACACTGTCTTACTTCATCTCTATGGCAGTGAGAACATCAGTGCTCTCCACTTGCTGAGGACTAGTACAGAGCGCCAACTGAACTGAGACTACACTGCAAGATGGGGACAGGTTGCGCGTGGCCATGACTGCTTGCTTCTCACACACACATCCTTCACGGTTTTAATAAAACTGCTCAGACAGCATATCACCGTGAAGGGCAATAAGGCCTCATGCTAAGCCTAAGAAGGACATCTCTACATCACAATAAACTTACGTTACCGAAAGCGTAATGATTTCATTGACTACACGCATTCAAGTAAGCCACAAACTTATAACCCACCACTGAAGGAAGGGTCTTGCACATCTGAAACCAAACAAGGGGACAACAGCTCACTCGGAGGAGACTCAGACTTGAGGCATTAAATAGAACCTTCCTTTAGCCCTGCGGTCTTGTGTATTTTGACATGGTAATGAAGATTGGTATGACGATAGGAGACTTTCAAAGCCACATTACCCTGTTTCTTAAACACTAACTAAACACGAAACTGCTTATTTGTATTAAAAACTACTGCAATGATTTATGTTGCAAAAACAAGTGTGGAAATGTTAGCCTATGCCAAAATTCAGGTTCCCCGTGAGGACACATTAAGATACAAGAAGATAAGATCGTGTTCACATTATTTTTTTGTCAGCAGACTGCCAAATTATTCAACGCAATGAATAAAGGCACTGTAACATTTTTATCTTTCTCTTCCATGTTTTGTTGCATTTATTGCAAAGCTTCGAAACCCAGAAATAAGCACAAAATTCCTCATTTCCTCATGGCATTTTTCTCGGGTCCACATTGTTCTACAGTCTCATAAACATCTCACAAACATCTACTCTGTTTCCTACATGAGATCAGAGGATTTAACAAACAGAAAAATGTATGAATACATTAGCCTGAAGCCATTGGGTGAAGTGGCGACAGAGCCAGGTTTCAAGACCTCCAGCATTCAAAGCCTGAGCTCACTTCTCCAAACTGCAGCTGCCAAGCAATGACATTTGCCACTGATCTCCACTGCTTAAGCGGTCAAAACTGTGCTTACTGCTTCCCACATGTCTTAAAAAAAAAAAAAACCCAGGCATCCAGGAAGCGTATGCATCACCAGTGGCCACCTGACAAAGTTTTGGAATAGTGACTCTTTCTGAGCTTGACCTCATGACTGAAAATCATCACAGAGGTTGCCAGAGAATGGGTCTTTCTTGCCTTACCCACAAGATCATTTCCTCACCTGCAGGCCCTTCTTCTTCGCTGCACATCTTTCAGGGTTTCTTTAAACATTCTTTGCTTTCGCTCTACACATACTAAATAAGAGGGAAAATAAGAGCTCGTCTGAGCAGATTTAGTAAGGAACGTGCCAAATAAGAACTGCATCGTAGTAATAAACTGAGGGGGGGGGGGGGAAGAGTGATGATTATATTTATCATCACAGAATTTGCAAGTCATAGAGCAGAAATCCATTTGTGCTTCTTTTCTTGGCATGGTTTTCATTTTAGACTAAAATGTAATTGGGAGGGATCTGAATTCTAGCATTTTCTAATCAATTTGATCCGCCAGACTTTGCAATGTATTTTAATAGAACTTGTAAGACAATTTATGGGCTCATGAAAGGATAAAAAGAAAATTGAGTTCTGTTATGCACACTTATAACTGCTACCGCCTATGTGTCACCAGCACAACTTATACAATGAGCTTCCAGCACACCTTGACCAACAGGAACACCATTCTCTCGGCCATGGTTAAAGGCTTTTTTTCCTCTCTCCTTTTTTTCAGCCCAGTTGGAAGACAGCAAGCACCAAGGAAGGGGCTCACAGATTTCCATGGCACTCCTGAGAGCTCCCACACAGCGTGTCATCCTCAGACACCAAACTCGCCTCTGACTGCAGGCAGATGCCTCTGCTGCAAGCAGCCTGCCTGCTCCTCTGCAGTGAAACATTAGTATCGCTGCTCTCCAGGAAGATCCAACTAGCCTTTCGGAATATTCATGCTGAAAAGTTGCCAAAAGCTTGCTAAAAATACAAGCAAGGAAAAGCAAAATTGTTACTACATGATAACAAGCCCTGACCAGGGATCAGGGGACAGAAGACGCTTCCTTCAGACTGAAGGCTACAGATAAAGTTACTGCTACTTCTACAAACCTCTCCAGAAGGGATCTCCCTTTTGAAGGCATCGCTACCCCTTTTCTGTTATCCAAAAAACTGACATAACCCAAGTACTAAAGCAACACCCCACAAAGTGTTGCCAGCCCACCTTTAAATTTAAGCGTCACACTGAATAACATTTTCATCCCAGCAATAATCAAGCGATGAAAGGGCTGCCCTAGTCCTCTAAAGACGAGTGAGAAGCAGACATACGTAAGGTTTCAAGACCCCCTTCCAATTCTACATCAACAACCCTATAGTATCCAAGTTACTTGATTTGACAATGTAAATACTTAGAGTAGCTATGCTGAGACAAAAATATAGGTTAATGTGATGAACCATAAGAACTGATCAATCTGTACTTTTCAAACCACCTGTATTTTCAGCAATTGGTTTCCTTCAGAGCTTCCCACCCTCTCTCATTTCACAGCCCCTGCTACAATAGGGAAAGCAGCAGGATAACCAGGAGAACGGGAGGACGACTGCGGCCAATGACTTGCTAATATCAGAAATGAGGCCATTAAATATCCTTTAAAGTCCGTCTACTTGCTCCTAGCTGCCAGGCTACTTGTATGGGATATTCTGCACCGCGTGCCCACCCTACAGTCCTGACCTCATCCCCCCGATAGCCATCTAACTCTTTGTACGTGACTCGTCAAATGAGTTACATGACTGATTCGAGAGAGCCAATTTAAAGTATCAGCCAGTTTGAAATGCTAGGTCATTTCATTGTGTGCCCTAAATTTTATCCTCTTATCTGAAAGCATTCAAATAAACTCCTAAATCGCTTTTGTCTTGCTCAAGGATAGCTTTCATCTATCCTGCTTAATTTTCCCATACACAGTTAAATTAAAGCTACTAATTTTCTGCTGGCAGTTATCCCTCCTAAAATATTACCACCTCGAATTAAACACACAAGGACCAAGAGAGAAAACAGTTTTTAGCACAAAAAAATGGCTATTTTTTGGTAAGACTTGTGGACAAATTGGAACCCTTGGGAAAATGCAAAGAGAAGCTTATAAAAATATATTTTCAGAAGTATGATTAACATTTTACTACTTCTGCATGTCAGTCTTTCAATGCTTTTTATGATAATAATACAGCAACTTAGTCTGAAATACTTATTTCAAGACAAAGCATTAGAATATTTTAACTCAGGATTTTACTCAGCCCTCTGGTTCCCCTTCTGAGCCTTGCATAACTTTTCTGGTTTATTCACAATTCTCGATCTCTTTTAGCACAGGACCCCACGTGAAGGTCAGACAGTGCTTTTAGCATATTCCACCCACACTTTTTGCTAATCTGATTTTTTTCCATTAGATCATAGATCTCTAGATTATCAGTTACACCTGCCCTGCCCTGCCCCCCCCCCCCAAAAAAGGGGAAATGGTCTACAGTTACCATTTTCTTGTTTGTTAAAACAGAACCATCACGTAATCTTTATAAAGAAACGGTTCACAAAGCCGTGCTTTCCAGATAAAAAGCGATTCCAGTCAGCTGGCAAACCTCTGTTCTGCTTTTTCACATTCACTGGCCATTAGCAAGTTAAAATATCCATTTCCAAAGAGGCTACAAATCGCTTGTGGGTAAAAAAAAAAAAAAAAAAAAAAAAATGGGGAAACCATAAGGAGAAGAGGTGAGCAGAGGAATGACTCTGCTGAATTCATTATGAGCTTCTCTGAGCCAATATTCCAGCAGTGTCACGGTCAGAGATGACAGCACTATCCATGCCTAATATTCCATTCAATACATATCTAAAATAAAAAATAAACATGCAGACATGTTACAGTTAGAATATAGCTTCTCTTACGGCAGCTACATCAATAAGGACGTGGATTACTTGCTTTCTTATCCGAGTGGTTCTGCTTTTGTGCCAGCATCACAAAGACACCTGCTGGGATGGTTAACAAGGGCCACTGCCTCGTGGTGCAGCTCTGTTCTGCTTCCGAAATTTTGCAGAGAATGAGCTAATCAGCTGGGTATCGTCGTGCTGCAACAATAACAATTTTTACCACTAGCTACTGGCAAGTGTGAATTTTAGTAGATTCCAGCTACCATCCAGAGAAACAATAAAGCACCCGCACTGCCGGATTATATCTGCGGCGGCTAGTTAACGTGAAGGAAGCCATTTCAACAGCAGTCACAGAGCATAAAGATCTTGGTGGAACAACAACATAATGGCATTACTAAAAAAAATATGACCGGCAAATACAACATAGCATAACTTTTACATTCACTGAAACTAAAGAGGAAGCCCCACTTCAGATGAACAGCCAGAGTTAAAAGCTACATAACAATGAAAAAGCACACGGAACCGACCAGATTTGTATTTAATCAAAGCCAACTACATGGAAAAAAGCTCAATGGAATCTCAGTTCAATATGTAGAAACCAAATTTCGTGTGCTGCAAAGGCCTTCTTGCAGCCAAATACAGGAGGTAATATAACATATCCACAGCAAAAGATTACTTCAAGTGGTCCTACTTCTGCTATATCACTTAACCACAGGCTGTTAAAGATATTAGGCCCTAACACAGGACTAAGCAAGCAGTTAACAACACAGATGCTATGCATTTTCTATTCTTAAGTCTCCTTACAAACCTCTCTTGGACCTCTTTGCAGAAGAGGGGAAGAACTTTCTGTTCTCTTCCACCCTCAATGCACAAGTGACTCTACTCTCCAGACACCTCAAATAAGATTAAAATTAGATGCGAATGTTTCCTTCCTGGCAGTTCATATTTAGACTTTGGGATGATCTAAGATTCATGTAAAAAGGTCACTGGCTAAGGAATTAAGCACTCCCAAAATGATCATCATCAATGCCACAGGCGACACGCACAGGCTCTAGCTGCTCACGACTACCAGGCAGCGCCCTCGACATCTTACTTGTCAAGCAGAACCGGGCCAGCAGCACTTCCCTGCTTCCTCCCCTTCCCTCTTCCTCCTCACCAGCTCTGCCAGAGAGGCTGTTTACCTACCAGGCAGTGCAATGCTTTCCTTCAGGAAGATGAAAGGTGCTAGACGGTTTCCGCATACCCTGCAAAGCCTACGTTAGAGAAGTTTCAGCACCTACTAGGGTTAAACTAGACAGGCTGTTTTTATTCCTGCATTTCTATTAACACATAGGAGTCATAGGAAAACCCTCACAGCCTGGGCCCACAATTTGTCTGTAACTTCATGTCAGTTCAAATCATCACAGCTTCAAAAATACATGAGCAAAAGATATGGTACAGATTCAATACTTCAAAACGCATGACGGGAAAATCCAAATCTAGACACATGTAGAAATGCAAGTGCTTCAACCACCCTGCGGAGAGCCTTGGTCCTCTAGTCCTCAGGACACAACGACACCATTCTCTTTGCCCCAAACTCAACATTATATACAGTCATCTGCTGTCCATCATGTTATATAAGTGCCTGGAACAGCACACTGCCCCTAAGGGCTATATTCTCCACTTCGGCTGGGGTTGCGAGAGGGCTTTAGCTTCTTCCAAGTCTCCATGTTTCCACATTTGTGATGCACAGAGCAACATGGGGCACCCAAAAGAGAAAACAGACCAAGTTACACATCCAGTGAATGCCATTCCAAAGCAGAAGCCCAAGAGGTGACAACTACAACCATCTCCTGAGCTTTGGCACCAGCACGGGGCACAAGAGGACTGTAAGAACGCCATGCATTAACAGGAGAATTTAAAAAGAAACCGTGTTAGAGGAAGCGAGAAGCGTTTTAACCACCAATGCAGTCCTGCCTGCAAAGTTAGAGTGCCTTAGTTCAAGAGATTAATATGCATTGCCAGAGTTCAAAGAACTCATTACCTCTCCAACAGTCCTCCACAGCAAAGAAATACTCATGTCTCTAATGGGGTCACTGTAGGGGCATGGAAGTCCAATTACAAGCTCCCGGGTCTTCAGACTACGGGTATGGGAACACGAGTGAGTCACTCTGAGGAGGTCAGGGTGCTTTTGAATTTCAAGCACTTCACAAGGTCCCTCCAGAAAACGCCCAAGCACGCGGTCTCATGCCTGCAGCAAATACTGAGTAACTTACTGCTCGCATGTCGCAGGCGGAGACAGTACACGCAGGCAGCGAATATGAAGTATCGCCTTGGGTTTTTCCCCTCAAGATAACGTGGTTGTGTGCCTCTACCCTAACGAGGACCTCTGCAGAACAGGTACCGCTGGCCAGGTAAATGGCTACAGCCAGTCCCACCACCGCCCACACGAAAGAGGTGTTATTTGCTCAGTGTGAATCAGGGATCTCCAGCGTCACGGGAAGAATTCAGACTCGAGACAGAACGAGTACTAAGTGCATTGGCTCAACTAGCACTACAGAGTCCCAAGGAGATATGCTAAATCCATAGCAGATAGATGGCTGAGTAACCGAAATAAGTCAAACCCTTGAATGCCCTCTGGAGAAACTAGAAATGAGCCTCTCCCATCCATGTGAACCTCTGCCACCACTTTCAGCCTTCAGTGGGCCCTTTTACTCGCCTTCTAATGGCTTCTGACACCACCGTGAAACATGCACACAGATCGTTATCACTAGTTTGCATTTTTAATTCTTTTTAATATCAAAGCATCCAGCCAGCGGAATATCATTGGAGTTTTAGAAGCTGCACAACTACCTGTTAGTAAGTAGGCAGTTAATTTGCCTCCCTCCAAAAAGGCCAAACACGGTGATTCTTACACATACACAACACACACGAGCCATTGTCTAACCTGTACCAATAAGTGAGGCAGCAGCTTCCACTTGCAAATTGCTAAACATGAAACTCAACAGTGCATTTGTTTGGATATATTAATAATGGAAAGAAAATCTAATCTAGAAACAAAAAGCAGAAATAATTTTATTACAGACTGAAGCTGGTGTGGAACATTTTAGACATAAGCTACTGAACTTACCCTGCAGTGACTTTCCCAATCCCTGGCCCAGCTTCCACCCATGTTTCTGGAGTAAGCGGTGTCCAATATTATCCTGACAGACAGAACAGAGAAAACAAACCAAAAATATTCCAATAATATATTCTTCCCTTCCCACTGACATTTAAACATGTGATGAGCAAGAGATTTTCTACATATATATGCATGCAAAAAAAATGCTACTGAAAAGGCAATATATGCCCAATAAAAGGGAAAGACAAATGTCAAAAATTGCTGGCTAGAATTTTTCCAGGGGGACAGGGTATCAGGGAGGGTCACTTTCTGATGGTGTGCTGGGCAACTTTTGTGCATCACGTTTAAAACAAAATAAAATAAAAATAAAAAAGCAATGTGGGAGAAAATAAAGTGTACCAATAAAAATTGACAGTAAAAAGCATAAAATCAAGCTATTTATACAATTGTATCCATCACCTAGACAGCACCACTTAAGATTTTTTTTGTAAAGAAAATCTACAATGTGTTTAGTCATTTTGTTTGTGTGTCAGGCTTTTATAATACTGAGTAAGTTGTAAGTGCAAGACTGCCCCACCACTAGAAACCAAAACACAATCATAGCAAAATCCAGGCTAGACTTGATTGGGTTTTTTTTTTATATATGTATATATATATAAACTAGCATGCAGCCAATATTAAACTGAAAAAACAGTGAGGTTAGTAAAACAAAAAAAAATGAAATCAATTAAATAAAATGAGCTCAAGCACAGACTGGGTGATGCATTTCACATGTAAACTAACAAAAATACTAAGATGTTAGAATGAAACAGGCCTAGCAATAAGTTAACAGCAAGGAACCATTAGTGCATGTAGGGGAAAACAATAAGCATAATGTCTCATCTTCCTAAAGAAAAAAAGCTATTTCAGAATAAGTTAAGTGGAAAAGTACTGATGCAGCAATTAAGTGTCAGCTTTTGAACAGTGCTAAACAGGGCTTTGAGTGGAGTTCAGTATGGTTTTAAGATCTCTTCCCCCCAAAAAAGAAGAAGCAGGAGTGCTGGTGGCACCCCGTAGCCATCTGAAAGCTGACCGATTATCCCCTGTGGATCCATTTAATATTTTACTAGCAGCAATCAGAACAATTCTGTCAACTCCTCAAAGAAGGTCTCTCAGTTACAAACGTGCTCACCACCTAATCACAAGAAAAAAATATATATATATATGTGTGCATCCATTGGTTGTTGTCATTATGCAACTCAAGTCAGGATATCACAGAAATATCCCAAATTATAACAGGCTGCAAATCCACAACATTCAGTGGTACATGGTATCTTTAAAAAAAAAAAAAAACAGAACAAAACAAAAAACCCAGAACAGCTGGGAATGCTGCAGGTTTTTGTAATTAAATCATCATGTAGCCAACACAAATCAGAATAGCAGTGGGTTTTTTTCACTCACTCCACATCGAAGAAAATGACCACACAGTTTGCAAAACCTTAGTGAATCGACTTGAAAGACACAATCTTTCCCCAAGATATTGGCTGCATGGATACATTTTTCCTCAAAAAGACTCTATTCGGTATAAATTTACTTTTGTTACTGATACGCTAGTAAAGCGATACATTTCGTCTCACTGTATTTTGCAAGGCAACAGTGTGTATCTTTCCCACACTACTGGCTCTCCCCCAAGACATAGGTAAGGCTACATGGAAAAAAAAAATGAAACGAGAAGTAAGGAAATGTCTGGTTATAAAAGCTTAAATCGGTATATGCAATGAAAGGAAAATGAACAGATATGGATTCCAGTCACAGACATCATGGAAAAGATCATAGGTTTCGAAGCTTAGGAGAACTTACCTGCAAACATATCTGCTGCAGACCGTTTATGTAACGGTCAAAGCAACTGCATATTCCTTCATGCAAAATGGGCCTGAAGTTCACAGATTTTGCGGATAAATGCATCAATTGTTCTACCATTAGCATTTTAACTGTATCTGACAAAGGATTATTGAACCAGATTTTAAAAGCTGATGCTGACAAAAATGGCTGCATTTTCAAAAAAGGACAAGAAGTACTTTACAATCTTTCGCTAAGTGGAGATGAGACATTGTGCTGACTGTGTTGTGTTATGAATGCACTAAAATAAACAGACAGATGAAGCAGTATGCTATTTCCAAAAGCAGTGCAAGTGGAGTGAAAGCATTTCCATACGAACCTGGCTTTAAAAACTGGGCTGTCAAAAGAACAGTTAAATGTAACACAAAGTAAGAAACTGTCCAATCACTAATGGTAGTTTTTCTTTTGCTTTGTTTTCAATTCACTGCTTGCAAGTAATGTATTTATTAAAGAAGAGTGAAAGCATAAAATAAATTCAACAAGTCAAGACCAGCTGGGAGATTCAAGAGCGGTGTGTTGTGACTGACACAGTGAAGGGGTAAACAAATGTTAAAGGGAGAAAAGAAAAATTTAGAAGGGTTATACACATTAGCACCACTTTTACAAAACCACTCAAGAGGATGGTCGCAAGCTGGTTAACATAAATCGGAAATACGCCTAAATATCATCGTGTCTCAGTTCCAGGAAGGGGGCATTTTCCCCCCCGATCTCTTCCATTTGTTCACATAAGCAGTGAAACTATTTCCTAATTAAAGAAAATACTAAACTGGAATGAAGTATCTTCTGCTTCAATTAATAGGGAGAACAGCTCTGAGAGTTTAATAGCAAAATTCTAGATGGGACCCAGTCATTAGTCTGCTCATAAGGATTTCTAGCCACGTTCTACCTTTCTTCCTCCATTTCAGATCATTACCGCAGACATCTCGCACAGGAAGACTGGCAGGAATGCTCTTTAGCTTAAATGTTACCTTAAAAATTAAATTAGGTAAGGCCAGAATTGCTAGGCTCACACGTGAGGACTGTTCTGCAAAGCCATTAAACCCTGGTGGCGTGTCGAGTAACTGGGGATATTAGGCAGGACCAAAATTTGACAGAGGGCAGCAAGTGTTGCAGCAGCTGGTAGCTTTTTTCTTAATTGCTTTTTTTCCCCCCTCTCCTCTCCCAAGTGAAAGCTCCCTATGACTGTGGGCTCTTCTCTTTCACAAGGGAAAAAATAAATAAATAAGTCTCTCTTTACACCCATCTTCCTGCTGATGTCAAGAACCGTCATTCCTTTTGACTAAGTTACCCTCACATTGTAATAATTTTCCTGCGGGAGAGTTGCAGTGATTTATAAAAACGCCAAGAGCCCAGGAAGGAAATCATCCATTTCTCAGAGGAGAAAAGACACTGCTCTCCCAATTTTCTCATACCAGCATTTTAGAGCTCTCTGAGTTACAACCACGATAAAAATTACTGAGGCAGCCTCGACAAGCCTCAAAAGGGGGTCGAGGGAGCAAGTGGGCTCTCACTTGCAGCCAAAATTACTGAGCAGAAGCAGCCAGTTAGCACTGCTGGTGTGTGCATGTCTTGTGCAACCAATTATGGACACGATGCTAAAAGAACAGATTGGGGAACGCTTAGTTGTAAACAGAGAGGCTTGACAGGCTCTTGATGGGACAATTTACACTTCTCTGTGTTATTCTCATCAACTTGGTAATAGAAATGACCGCCTCTGTTCAACCATTTCAGATGGGGAACTTGAGACTGCAGATCAAGTGGGACTTTTTTAAAGAGTATAAAAAACATAAAGGCCTAAACTTCACTGAAATTTTAAAGGGAGTTGGCTAAATTATCTTTGAAAGCCTGTGACCTGCTCCAAACAGTTCAAGCCAGCTTCCCCAGTTGCCAATCCTGTGACCTGAGAAGATGCCCTTGGTTACTTGCCACGGGTATCAGTGATTCCCGATCACGATAACCCTGGTATGAATTTCTGACCAAGGTCCTGGCTATAGAAGAGAGATGCACACAATGGAAAGATGTGTACAAAAACTCAAACGTTTTGATGACGTATGGGGAATATAACCCACGGTGATTTCAATGGGTGGATCGAGCTGCGTCACAAATAAGCCGGAGAGAGTTTTGCCTAATACCGGTTTTCCACCGGATCCCCATGCCTCCCCACGCATTGCGTCCACGTTGTTAATCTTTCAGCATAGGCAAAAACCATACGTCTCTTGAGTGGGTTGTAAGCTGTGCTGACTGTGTATGGAGGAATCTATAAGCAAGGACTGGATGCTACTGGGTGAACCCATGCAAACAAGAGGTTGAAAAGATTCCCAAAACAAAACCTATAGCTCACTACAGATGACACAATGAAGACTAGAGAGAAAAGCCAAATAGTAATGCTACACCATTCAGCTTCAAGAAGCACATTATTTATAGCGCTGTCCACATATGGCTACTGCTAAATGTCAAATCAGCAGCCTTATCAAATTACACTTTGGAACTGGTGGAGTCCACAGATCTGTACAGATATACAGTGCGACAAAACCCAACTTCAGCTCATACGTAAAGCCTACAATAGCCTGCGATCTTCAAACAGCTAGCGACTGAAGCCTGAACCCTTGTGAAGTTAAAGGACCTTCTTATGTAACTGAACAGAATTAGAGAGAGGAAAAAAGGACGTTTGTTAGTTATGACGAGGACAAACTAACAAGCTCCAGAATAAGTGGATGATTCGCAGTCTCGCCTCCAACCTGCACCGATGACAGCTTGGTTTGACTCCCTGACACTCTGCGTATTGTCTGCAGGGGGAAAAAGGGCCGTTTTCTTGTGCGGACTCTAAGGGTGTATCACTGTCTCCTACTTGAGCTGTACTGCCGGGACAAAGAAAACCATCAATTCACAGCAACGAGGTTCAGTAAAGCAGTAGGAATGAAGACTTAATGCAAGGCAAATCTGGGTTCTATTGAAGCTGCAATACTTTGTGACTTTCCATACAAATACCTGAATTCGGTGCACTTAAGATATTTCAAAACGAACACATGCAGCTTCTTCAATAAAAAATAATAATAAAAAATAATTTTAAAAAAGAGTTAAGTGCTCTGATTTTCAAGGACACCAAACACCAGTAGTTCTACTGACTTCAACAGCCAGTATGAGCGCAACATCTTTCAAACCAGAACAAAAAAAAAGAATTGTTACTTGGGGAGGGAGGGAAGAAAAAGAAAAAAAAAACAAATCGGTATTTGCAGCGATGAGGAGTGCATTGGTATAAAATGCTTTCTTCAATTTAGTAACGAAGAATAGCTGGCTTCTCATTGAGGGTACGTTCATCTACTAGCTCGTGTCAGCTCTGTTCTCCGTAAATGTGCTTTGGTTATAGTCGCATGTTCCAGTCCAGACATCTTTAGCCTAAACGAGCTATACCAAGCGGGATTCCCACAGACACAGAGTACTAGTATGCTAATTGAGGACACATTTCAACATTGTAATGATCTGTAGACTCCCAAACCTATTTTTCCAGCCACCTTTGAGTTGCATGCTGTAGCAGTACAGTCAGCACCTCTCAACAGGTAATGCTGCAGAGATGGATCTAACTTCAGCGGTGATTGTCACGTGTATACTCCAAGCAAAACCCTTTGCCCTTTGGGATTTCCAAATACGAGCTGCTGTTGGCTTTTAAAAGAGCTTTCAGGTTACTCAGAAGTGAAAAGCTACAAGCAGCACACGTACGAGAATATACTTAATCCACTCTTGAGTCTGTAGAGTAACCAAACTGTAAACTGGAAAGTGCTTTGATCTGCTATTGTTAAAAACAACCTTCCTGGTACAGAGAAAGACATTTGTCATCTGAACTGTTTCCATTATGTGAAAACCAAGGCTCTTACTCATTACTATGAGCTGATTCCTCTCTAAAGGTCAGATGAGTTGCTAAGAGAGAACCAAATAAGGATTATAAAACAACTTGCGACTAAATGTTAATATTGCAAATATTTACATGTGTGGTATTTGCAAATTCTGTACTTGTCCTTACTCCTTCCCTCTCAACTTCAGTTCAAGGATGTCATTCATTTCAGGGTGGGCCAACAACATAAAGGGTATTAAGCCAGAAAAAGCAGCATGAACACCCCTCTCGAGAGTATGAGAGAAATCTTACAGGAGAGGTACACCAAACTGACAAAAAAAGCCACTCTCTTAAATGCTCATAATTTGCCAATTTTTTTAAAAAATGCACATTTCATTAATAGCATGGGAACAAAATCATTATCACTAGCCAGGAAATTTGGCAAGTTATTTACACTTCCCAAGTGCAGATTTTCTTTCAAAAATCAACAACATACTTAACGAAGAAACATGAAAATTAGTGCTAAAACTGAGCGGTCCGTTTGCGACTGCCTCATCTGAAAGCAGGCTTGTTCACGAGAGGAGTCCAAAAGCGTCGCTGTGCAGCATTCCACAGCCTTTAAATTCTGGGACCAGCATGCGAAGCCAATTCAAGCATGCTCCAACACACAGCACAGTTGATTTGACAATGCAAAAAACCCCGCATATAATCAGTTCTGTGGCTCTTTCCAAGAGTTTAATGTCCCAGGCTAGGGGTTTTGTACCTCAAATGCTTGCTTCTGTTATTACAGACAAAGGAAAAGTGAAAAAAAATGGGTTTTAAACCAAGAACAACTTGAGATTTTAGCTCTTTTTCCTCCCAAAGGGGTAAGGCATTCTCTTATCCTCTCCATCAAATGGTTTTCAAGCTCTAACCTCAAGGCTGAACTGCACATTTTCATATTAAAACCTACAATAAAGTTGTAAAGATTGATAACATCACTATATTTGGATTATGATACATGAACGAATAAAATACTAAAACTATAATTTAATTTAAAATTTCTGCTGCAGCTCAACATTAATCAAACCGCAACAAAATAATACATTTGCAGACGATCCAAGCAGCACTGTGGGTCTAGGGGGGCCGCTGTTGGGTCCAACGTATTCTTCCACATTTTATATAATTCTGTATGCATCACTTCCTTCAGAAAACCAAAAAGATTCAGTCTCCTAAAGTAACACTCATCTACGACCACTTTAACTCCTCTGTTTGGGAAAAGCCTTTTAGAAATCAAATAGTCTAATCTGTAGGTAATACTTGAATTATTTTGTGAATGCTAGTTTCCAACGTGGCACAGAGTAGGATACCAACAAGTATTTCTCATTATATTTACAGAAGGAAACAGGCTTGGCATTTTAATTAAAACTCCGTATCACAGTGTAAGATTGAAGTATTCAGGAGAACATTGAATACAAATTCCCATCTCTGCAGCATTATCTCATGCGTCATCAATTACTGCCATGCCTAAATCTAGCATCATGCCAGCACATTAAGACAGTAGGTACTATATGCAGTGTTCACTGGACCAGAAGAACAGAAATAAGAAGGGGGAAAGGAAACCCTAGAGAAGAAATTAAAAAAGGCAGACCGTGCAATACAAACCAGATCATGGCTGCTTAGCTAATATGGGCCAACTGCTGCGGAAGAAAAATGTCGAACACCCCAAGTTGTGTAAATTTTTTGTAAACATCTAAACACGCACACAAACACACACAACACCAACCTACACATGAATGAAAATATATATTGATCTTTTGCTAACACTAAGTTTCTAAGTGCACACTAATGTGAGGAAACTTAACGGAGAACTTAAATTACTGTAGAGAAAAGAAATATTTGAGAAGTACTAGCTTAACAAATATCTAGTCTTAATCAGAACACCACTAAGTGACCCTTTACTGTTTGCTACCAGTTTTATTGCTATTGTATTGAAACTGCAAATGAATATTAACACTGAAAAGCTAAAGCTAAGTGCCAACCTCGTAGGTGAAGTTTAGGCAGAACAAGTTATTGTGCTTAAAACTAGCAAAAGATGCTTTGCAGAGAGAAAAATTAAAAAGCTCCAAAAAGCTTAAAAAAAGATAAAGCTAAACAAAACTTATTTTTCCCCATCTTACAGCTTCATTCTCCATGCCGAATTCAAAGTAAAACAGTATTTTAAAGAAATTCAGAGCAGAGTTTGAGATTCTAGGGGAATGACTGCTATGCTAATGCTATAATACATCAGTGCATCCCTATTGCCAGATATCATTCTAACATGTTTAACACTCCAGTAATTATCCAAAAATATCAACTAAAAAGGAGCAAAATACATTTTACTACACTATTCCATTAGGTTCATACAAGAATTAAACTGATTCTTAAACAAAAAGTATGAAAACTTAACAAAATAAATTCTATAAGTGAATGTATTATTTTAATTAATTTCTGAAATACCAAGCTTAAATTTCAGTTACCTACAATTTTAGTAGAACTACTTAAAGAGCAAGTCCCCAGCCCACTTAACATTAAAGTAGGGCATGCAGTTACACTACAAAAAAAAAAATTAACCCCATACCACCATTTTCAAAGAGGTGCCTGCTCCTATCAATTGACTGCATTCACATCAAGTACCATCCGATCACGACCTAATTTTTGGTGGATTGATGATGATGATAAATATGGATCTTACCGATTCTATAGGCTTGTCTAGAGACGCTTGCTCGATCTCCAAGTGCCCTTCTTCATACTGATCAAAGTGATTTCCCTGTAAAAGAAGGGAAATTACTGTTATCTCTCTTATCTCTATTATCGCTGTGGGAGACAAAACATTTTCAAAAGTCTAGTTTCAAGATTTAGGAGGCTTGTAAACATGTGCGAGCTTGTATATATTTAGCTAGCAAAACAAATGAACTAATTAAATACAGACTCAGTTCAGTAAATAGGATGAAAGAACAAAAAATAATAATAATAATTTTGAAACCTAGCTATGCTAATCCAATGAGCACCATAAACTGTGGAAGTCAGTAAAACAACAAGCATTCAGGATGTCAACGCTCTTTAAAAGAAAAGTCTATGAAAACACTAAACAGTCACCAGTAGAGGCCAAAACCACACAGGGCAGAAATCAGAAGGAACCGACTCCTCCACCGCCATGAAGTTTTGGGTTGTTTGGTTTTTTTTTTTTAAGACGTGTAGAGCTTTTCTTGCATCAGGAAGTCCAAATTGCTTCAGGCATACGTGTAATTTCACACACCTCATGTCAACAAAAACCCACAATGGTACCAGAAGAAACTTCTCCCCGTGCCCACAGCACTTGTTCGTGGTCTGAAGCGCCCCGCTCCTTGGATTTATACAGCTGCAGAGGGAAAAGTCAGTGGAACCGATCCACTAACACACAGCAGGACAGAGGAACATCCTTGAGGAAAGACAGAAGGACCGAGAGATGCCCAGGGAAGTGCACTAAAACACGAAGATGCTCACACAGCAAAGAAAACGCTACACAGGACCATCAAGCCAGGCGCCTAGCTTCCCTACGCTCCAGCAGCAACCCCACAAAACTTCTGTGAGCCTAGAGATTGGCCGCATGCAACATGCTACATATTAATCTAAATCCTGCTGGAAAATGAAGCAGGATTGCTATTACGGTGTACTGTAATTCACCCAGGAATAACCATGCTTTGCATATCAAACAGTCCCTTGTTTTAGAAATATTTAGAATTTATTACCATCCAGCATCATATTGTAAATAAATAATAAAAAGCAGTACATACTTTGTCTCGCAAACCAAGCATATGATTTTCAATAAGGTACCTACTCACATTAAAAAAAATACTTACAAGCCAAGTACTGCTTATGTGTGAAGATACAAACAAAAGTTATATACTGCTATTAAAAAAAAATTTCTCTAGCTCTCCCTTAAGTATCATACATGCTTCTAAATGTCCCTACACCACGTAAGCTCTGTAATACGCACAAATGACAGTAATTGGAACAGAGATTAAGTTCCAAGCAACTTTCCTCAAGCATCCGCTACGGCAAAATTCAATCTTTCCTTGCGAGCACCAAACACCTGGCAATTTTTGTTTGCATCCCAGCCGCGCAGTTACTCCGAGAACACCTCCACCACGGCCAAGAGAAGCACATTGTCTCTCTCCGCCTTTCTACCAGCACCACTTTTTTTCTTGTGCAAGAACCTTAACGAAAGCCAGCATGAAAGCAAGCAAGTTATAACTGTGACGGACCGCCTGCTGCAATTTTACAAGCCAGACACCAGGCTCCAAAAATTCTCTGGAAGGAGCGGCCACATCCAGCGACGCGAACGTGCAAGAGAGCATCTTGACAAAAAACCTGTTGCCGAGAGAACGTGCTTTGATACACGCGCCCTAACTGCCAGCCGATGCACCGCTTGCAGTCCGCAACGATCATTCACCCAGTCTAGGCTCCGTTTTCAGCAGGCATCTTTTCCCACGACCCCTCAAAAGCCGAGTCGGGATTTATTCTGGCGGCAGGAACCCACTCCCATCTGCATGTTTTTTTGGATGGCCCTCAGGGAGCAAGCTGAACGCAAGCTTACTGTACGTGCATGCAACAGCTGAGTTGCTTAACCAACTTGGTGATTTCGGGAGACATCAGACGTAACGTGAACGTGCAGATCGTACATGTGTTGGAGTCAGTGAGCCCAGCTGCGCAGCAGGGGAAAACAACATAAAAGGAAAGCTGTCTCAATGGAAAGAAGTACGTGGCCCGGCCTCCCAAAGAGCAGTGCCCAACACAACAAAAGCAGTCAAGAGTGCACACGCTGTTGATGAATTTGTACTGTTGCCTGCTAGCAAAAACGCACCAGTGAAACTGTAGTATAGATACGGTCTCATGTATAAAAACAAAATCCACAAGCTTCAAAGCAGTAGCATCTCACTAACATTTAGATGAAACACATGAAACTCTCAGCAAAAAAAAGTAGACATATTTTTTTTCCAATTTCACAATGTGATTTGCTGCCTACGGATAGCTCTGAATATGCCAGCTAAATTACCTGGAGCTGGCAAAATATTTCTGCCTACTCACCGTCTCCTTCTGCACGCTGCCTGCCAAGCCATTTAAAATTGTTGCTACAAAGGCCAGGGTCAACTCCATTTTGAAGGAATACCTTGCCGATTTGAAGCTTTACAACTCAATTTTTCTGTGCTTAAAAACACCTCCTCCCAGACGCTATGCAGAAGACTGAACACATTGTCAAATGCACTACAAAAAAATAGCACAGAAAGCTATTTTCTCCCTCTTTTAGCAATCCCACTATTATCTACTTTATGCACTCTGACTGTGGGGTTTTTGTTACGGGTGATGGGAGCGGGAATGGGTTGCTTCCCAGCCCAAGTAACAGCAATACTAATATCACAGCTTTCAAAACAGGCAGGGTGCTTGCCATCATCTTGAACCACCGCGTATGCAAACACCCTCCGAGCACACTGAAACGAGCCCTCGTGGGATTCGGACAAATGTTCTCTGTACGAGGAAGCTGACTGCTAGGGGCTTGGCAATATAAAGGCATCAGAATGACCAAGTGTCTACACTGAACGGAAATCAACACACATCACGGGGCTATTCCTTATTTATCAACACCTAAATGATGAAACAAACATTTTCCTTACACCGTGAAGCATCCCACCCTGAAAAAAGGCACAACAAAAATTTAACTGTCACAGTCAGGTGAAATTTATGAACATGTTCATTTTAAAGGTGCCTATGAGGATAGAGAAAAATGGTTCTTGCTTCTAGGGACATTATAAATAGCTTGCTAAAGTGGTGTTAAGTTGTCTGCCACCTTGGAAATTACAGGCCTTTTGGAGCCGGGATTCTGGGGGACAGGAGGCAGCACAGTTTGTCCCTTTGCTTCCTCAGCCCTGGAGCTTGCTAAATAACAAGCTGGGGGGGGGGGGGGGGAATTCAATCTGTTTTTCTTGTTTTCCAATCCTTCAACCTGGCATGTCAAATTGATACATTTTGTATTTGTTTTGCTGTATCTTAAGACAATGAATCAGAAGGAGACAAAATCCTTTAACATTTAAATCTAACAATTAATTAAACCCTAACCACTGAATCTGTTGAGCATAAACTGCGTTTCTGGCAAACGTGAACCTTAAGCACAGACGCCGCTTCCATATGAATTTGATCTGTATCTTCCGCAGACGTGAGTGATGTTTCCCTCTTTAGAGGACACCTTCAAGTGGAGAGAATAATTCAATCACTACAAAATGGATACCAGATCATAAAATAAAAGCTGCATAAGAAGTATCAGTGATATTCAACACAAAGCAACCGAAGCCTAGCCCCAAACTTCCTCTCTCTGCATGGCTATTCTAGAGATATGGTAAAATCCTGACCCCGTTAGCTAATGACAAGGTTCCCACCTGCACCAGCCAAGAAGGATTTCAGCGCTCAATAAAACGCCCTACTCCCTCCCATCCTCTGCTCCTCCATTTTAAAACTGCTTGTATCAGACTGCCTAACTTCTACTGTGTAAAACAAGATCTGCTACCCTGCTTAAATTACTGTCTTACAAACGCTCTACTCCATCCTAAAATAGCAAATAAGATGAGAGGCTTTCACTTAAGTATCATTTATTGCTGTTTGTATCACACTGTGCTGCAGCAAACGCTCCAACGCTAGGTGCTTCACCTATAAGCATATTGAATTTCAATAAATTTTACTACTCAGACAAGAAGCAAGGACAAGCCTTTAATGTCTAAACACTTACCCACCACGCATACCATTTAGTTTCCTTGTTGGATTTCATCTCTAGAAGGCAATATGCTTGTGTGCTATGATTTTTCTTGTTACTATCATCCATACTCTGGCTCACTAGACATTTTGATTACTCACAGTCACATGTCCTCGCCTTTCTCCTCCACTTTCCCATTGCTTGATCTTTGCATAAAGCTCTTGGCCAAACTAAGTCTTGGAGCCTTCATGCACTTCACTGCTGAGTTACGAATCTGGCATTCGAAAATCAACTCTAACAAAAGCTGTCTCCATGCAGGATTTGAGACCCTCATGCTCCCTTATTCGGATTGTAAATACTTTAGCCCTTTGGTTCAACAAATGCTGTTTTGTCCAAGATTAAACATAGTAGAGTCATTGCATTCTCGGAAATAATTCAAATAAAATAGCTGAGGGAAAAGGTTGCCAGTAAATGGCTCTCAGTCAATACACATGAAATGAATCTGATTTAAGCCCATTTATCAGTGTAAGTTTAATGATCTTACATGTATCACAAAATAAATTGTCCCCACCGAGACAGCTGGACTACTGCACAAATGAGCTACGTGAGGCACCCTTTCATGAAGGTGGGCAAAGACATAGCACGTAAGGGGACACAGATACTACCAGGAAGAAAAACCCTTTTAAAAGCATCTTGACAGCAACACAGCAGAAGAAAATTATGCTCTGCTCCTTCCCACCCGCTCCCCGTAGTATATATCCAAAACCAGACCCGACTTCTGAGCACTGGATTTTCTAAGTCACCTGCAGCCTTCTCAACTCAATGAGCAAAGAGCGATGAGTCACTTCATCGACTGCTTCAAGGCTATTACACTTCCTTGGATATTCATTACGGGACTGCACTTTGCAATCGGTCCAAACAGAAAGGATGTTAAGACGTCAGCTTACAGAATGCTTCCCATATAGTGCCCATTCCTGATGAGAATTAGCGGTTTCTTTAACGACCAGCCATAAGTTATCCATATATTACTTCAGCAAGTGTGGTGGTCTAAGTTCAAGTAGCTATGCCAAACCTTTAAACAAAGTCCTCACTTCTCCAAAGGAGGAAACTACAACAAAAAGGTAGTATAACAGGATGTGAAACCTACAGTTCTCTTCCAAAACCACCTTACTCAGCTCTCCCTTCAGCTGCTGCTCAACAAGAGAGCTGTTATTTGAGCATTATTATTAACATGAAAGATCCAAGTTACAAGAAGTAACAGAAGTCAGATACAGAAAGCCTTAAACTCCCAAAATGTAAAGTCAAAGTGCCAAATTCAGATTTTTTTACCCAGCTTACAATCATTTAAACAAGCCCATTCCCCATTTTTGAAAACTCTGAAGGCATTACGTTGTAAAATAGCAGCTGAGACACTAGGAACGTCTATAAAGAGAAATTAGCACCCACAAAAAAGGTCATTTTTCTAGTGCAGATAGAGCTACAGCTGACTGTGTTTGATATAAATTACAGAGTATTTTGCACCACCCTCCAGTTTTTAAGAAAAGTTTTGTTTTAAAGGAGAGCTCGAACAGTTAGGAGACCTTTAAAAAGACAAGGCTATACAATTTCCATTGACTTTTTCCAAAGACGGCTAAATCGTTCTTACCGGAACTCTTGCAAGCACTCCACATCTAGGATACTTTTATGAACTTTGCTAGTCCAGCATCAATGGTGTCACCAGAAACACAGGCACGGGCACCACTTTGAAAGGACTTGACCGAACGCCAGAGATTCTTGCCTAAGCCAAAGTCTTAACTAGGAATTACATGCAGAAAAATCACAATCAGCATTAATCTCATTTTTGTGCTACATTTTATTTCTAATTCTCTTTTTAAAAATCTGTTCAGCTTGGTCAGCTTTTATTAGGCCTGTCAGTTCTGCACAACGCCAAGCTCAACTTACCACCTCTCATCACACCCTATGGAGGTGAGACGTACCACTGAGTGCAGCTATAGAGTTACACTGAGACGCAACGGGAGAAGAGACCGACCCTGGGCAAAAATCAAATACGAAAAGGTAAAAGTGACAGAGAGAAAGGCCTGTTAGTGCTACCCTATATTTTCCTTATTTGTGGGGCTCTATCAACTATATAACGGGCTAACCTCTCCAGGAAATTTCAGCCAACACAGACAGGAGAGGGAAAGTGTTAAAAACAAGCCAAGATCACCATAACTAATCAACTGTTTATTACACACAGTCAACTCTTCATGGTTTTATAATTCCTCTGTGAGATTCATATCGCCATACCTACACTGACTACAGCTATCTCGGACAATAATTTATACCAGCTGTATAAGCAAAGCAGGACCTGATGATTCTGTGAGATGGAAGATCTCCAAAAAGCTAACTGATGTAGACAACTGTGTTGATGCTTAGAAATCTGTCCAGAGAAACTGAAAACAACTCTGGAAAAATGCAGCTTAGACACGTTACTTGAGTATTTATCATGTGCCAGAACAAGTTACACTTTTAAGATCAATATGGACCCATGGAGATGATCCCATCCACTCACTCTCCTGCTTGCACTGGGAGGTTTCTTGGGTACTTTTAGAAGTCACATGGTTTCTGAAAACTACAGGAAAAACAATACAAAAGCAACTTTGAGATTCTGCTGGTACCTGGAAACTCTCTGTTAATGGGTCCCAGAAGAAAGCCATTAACCTCTTTTTCCTTTTGTCTCCTGATGGACTGTAATGACCCACAAAATTTAAGTTATCCTTTTCTAGCAACACAGAAGGAAAGCATTCAAAAATAGCTAGTGTTTTCATAGCCTTCAGCATATTATAAATTGCTTTCCCAGTCCCTTTCCTGTAAATAAGCAATACGAGTGCATAAGAGCTGACAATGTACGCCTTAACACCCTCAGAAATAGCTTAATATTTGCAGTCAACTTCTCCTGAAAGCTGCAGCAAACCTCATTTTAGGCAAACACACACGTCGCAATTATTTTTGAGAGTACTTAAAATGGAAATCCTCTCAAGTCAATACAACAAAAGCAATCACTTAAGATTTGGAATTGAATTTAAATGAGCAGCTTTTTAAAGAAGCACCTTGTAATTACACGTTGAGATGCTGATGGCACCTTTAATTTACCACACTAAAAATCAATTTTGACGCCAGAATTCTAACTGTTAAATCCAAAAAACACTAGAAGAACCCCCACCAGCACACATGCAAAACTACTAATAGATCAAGAGCTTTTTAAACTGGAAAAATGTGCATACAAATACCTAGTTAGAGCTGCTCAGTTAAACACATGTTCTATAGTTCAGAGATAAACAGCTTGCTCAAAAGGACTGTAAGCCAGAGGCAGGTCCCTGCTTCACTATGTTCTGCATAGTTTGGCATCAAACGAGATGAATTTAACGTCTTTTGGATTTTTTCTCCCTTACCAACGCCAGCTCTAAATCCGTGCCAGGACACAAGGGATGCTGTTCTTCAACTCTTCCAGCAGCTGTACTGGAGGGCAGTAGCACTGGTCTAACCTATCCAACTCTCTTAGTCATTTCTTAACATATCCTGATGCAGAAGAGTCTAGAGCTTACAGTACCCATGACTAACAGGGACTTTGAAGGCAGGAGAAAAAAAAAAAAGTGTTGTGGTGGGGTAAGGTACTAGTCATTTAACATCTATTTTTTCCCCACCAAAATTTCTGAGGATCAGTCTTCAGAAAGCTGGACTGCAACCTTCCAGCGCTGCATGGTGAAAGCGCTCTATATACCCTGGGCTCTCTTAGACCACAATTTCCCAGGCTACCAAACCTCTTCTTGAAACAGATAATGCATGGAAAACAGCAGTAGGCAGAGAACCTGGGCAAGCAAACACCTTGAAAGATTAAAAGCATTAATAGGAGGGTTTCTTTTTTAAATAGTTTCTTTGACTCAGTAAAGGATTGCTTTTAAACCAGAACATCACAGAAAGCCTCACTAAGGAGCACATCAGCTGGACTCGACAGGCATTCCACGTGGCGCGGTACCATTCAACATTTTTAATCGATGGGCAGCGGGGAAACAGAATAACTGATGACTGGATTTGCAGATCACAAAGTCTGGTGAACAGTAAGTAACAATGAGGACGACGTGTTTGCACAGAGCAATCTGACCTGCATAACAGTGACCTGAACCTGCTAAAACAAAGTACGTTTAACAGAGCCGTACACAAACATACCAACAGAATCGGGCTGCACCTGAGAAGGCAGGGACTGAAGAGAAATCTAAGTCAATTAAGACGCCTCCATGCAATGCTGTGGCAAAAAGGCTAGAGACATGGCCCAAGGATGTGTAATGGAGGAACAGCTAATAAGAATAAAGTAGTGAGAAAGAAGCTTTTCTCTGCATATGGTACAGATGGGACCTAATTCTAGACGTTCTAAAAAAGTCTTCTAGTCACATTTTGAAGATGTAGAAAAATTTAGGAAAGCAATAGCGATGCATAAGGGCTGGAAAAATGCCTTAAAATGGCAGAATTCAGGGATCAGGCTGTTCAAGTTCTCAAAAAGAACCTAAGAGTAAGGCATAAATATTATATATGCCTTCACATAAAGAAGAGTCAGGGCACTAATGGGTTCTTTAGCGTAGTAGAGAAGGATGCAACAAGAAGCAATACTAAAGCTGAAAACAGAAAAATCTACACAGAAAAGGAAGGAACGTATACTTTCCAGTCGACAAACCACTAGATCAGCCTATAAAGGAAAATGCAAGTTCACCATCACCTGCTGTCTTCGAGAGAAAGAGATACTGTAGTCAAGCATTAGCTACTGGATTTGAAACAGGGTTAAATGACTGAAATCGAGATGTGTGTGATATCTAGGTATTCAGAGTAGACACCCTAATATTAACTTCCAGCTTTAAAACTGTGAACCACTAAGATCTCAGCTGAATTAGTTGCTCAGAGAGCTGTTCAAAGGTAGAAAGCACCAAGAGTTATTACTGGTTTAAAACCATACCATAGAAAAAGGAACGGCAACTGAGGAAATCTTGTCAAGAACTCCAAAAATGCTTTTGGATCAGATGAACTCCTCAAGCTCTACAACCCTATGCAGTGGCTGATAGGAGAGCTACTTACGAGGGTTTGTTTTTTTTTTTTTTTTGTTTTGGAGGGGGCTGCAGGAAGAGGTGACTTAGAAGAAGCCAAGATAATTCACACACGGTTTGTGGGCCAGTAGCATTGAGAAAGTTTTTCCTTTCCTATTTAGTTATCCATGGCAAGAAGGAACATCACCACACAAGAGAAGACAACAGAAGCAACATTAAAAAACAGCAGGGAAAGGTACAACCAACACAAAAAAGAAGCAGCAGGTCTATATAAAATTAATTTACAGCACAAGTTCCTAAACTTCACACTGAATTTTAAATTTTCCCAGGATCTTCTAAAAATGGAACCAATACTATTTTGTCTACTTTTCATACATTTTCCCCTGATTTTCTCCTCTTCTCCTTGCTAGTCTAAGTAGGCAAAGATCAGTCGCAGTTCTGATGTTCTGCTTTGCTCAGTTGAGAAGTCAGAAAGTCTTGTAAAGGAAGAGAGCAGCGTTCTTCTTTTTGTGGCCACATCAAAAAAAAAAATCTAACCCTAATCTAATGACAAATGAAGCTCTCCAAACTGCTACTAAAGATCTCCAAATGCTACTAAATTTTAGAAAATTCTGAGATTAATTCTTTAATAAGAAGACAGGCTATGGAGAAGGGCTGCCTCCTTGACTGCTCTCAGTTACATCTCAGAATTTGTCTAGAGCAAATTTATGCACAGGCATCTGCTACCAGTTAGAAGCTCAGGACATCACATTTTGGAATTACTGTAATCCTATTTTCCCCCCGCCACTGCCCCACATTAAGTTTTTCTCCTCCCAATTAGTAAAAAGGCAGACAAAAGAAAGTGACCCTATTTATTTTCCTGAAGCTCAGAGAGAAGCTATCAACTGACTTTGTCACATAATCCATGAGCAGTCATGGCCTATTCAAGGATATAAAAAAATCAAACGTGCTTGCCTTAGCCAGCACATAATGAAAAAAAGTTCAAGCGACTGACAACACAGACTCATTAAAAAGGCAGAATTTAAAACTCCACGCTACCGGCCCAGATGTCCGGTAAGCTGGACCGCATAAGCTGCTTGGGAACAAAACTTATCCGTGCTTCTTGTATTCCCGACATTCTGCCAATTTAAAAAAAAAAAAAAAAAAGCAAAAGTAAAAGTAATATCCACATGCCATCAACCTTTGACTGCACTTGCTGGAAGTGCAAGAGCCATTAGTAGAGCAAAGACCAACTAATAGCAGCAATGTGCTCCTTTAGCTCTTAGAATACGTCTGGAAAAAAAACCCTATCTCCTTGGCATAAGCAAGAATATGAGAACTGAGGTGCAGACTGTCCACATTTCAAACAATCTTAGAAAATAAGGCATTTCTCTCAGCAAAAATGTTATTCTATTATACAGACTATATAAACTCTTCTAAAAAAAAAAGAGACAGAGCAGTTTGTTTTCCGTCTGGCTAATGATACAAGTAAGCGCAATGTATGTAGGAAGAGGAAATTATTGTACACATATACACATATGGCTTGTGATATTTCTGCTTCAACAATGGAAAGGAGAAAGATAAAGAAACATAACATTTTCTCAACATCTGCGCGTAACTCAGAGCTCCACTGGATTTCAGTGAACCAGAGACATCTGTAGTATTTATTCTTTGGATTAAGTACCATTTATCAAAAGAAAAAAAAATGTATTGCAATTACACAAAATAACACTTTAAAAAACAGATTTACTTATTGCAGTCCTATGTATTTACATGGTGCTCAGTAATACTTTTAAAATACTCTGTTAGCATTTTCAACAGGTATTGTTCATAATTACTTCGAGTTACAACGGTTCACAAGTTTGTCTCTGCCGAGGGGAAGACAATCAATCAAGGAGACTGTAGAAGCAGACAAGTGACAGACATCCCTGCGGCAGAACAGTCGCATGATCTTTTAATCAAAGGACTAAGCTTGTCAATGACCCAATCGAATACAACCCTTCATGTAAAGGGAAGGGGAAAAATCAGGGGATTTGTTGGGATAAACCATCCAGCACGCTTAACTTACCATATCGGAGCCTAAAGAAAGGAAAGAAAAGAAAGATCAGTAATGTCCTCCTTTCTTCAGTAGCTAATTTCATTGCTTAAAGTCTCCCAAACAGAAGTTGCTGTGATGTCCTGGTCAGGGAAAGACCAAATCTTATCAGACAGAGCAAAGCTAAATGCATTTCACTGGAGCTGCCCTAAAGCTCAGCACCTGCAAAACAGAGTCAAAAAAACAGGTGCTTTCCCTTGAGTTCTTCCAAGCTTTGGGAATATGAAGCAACCAAGGCAGAGGGCCTACGCCCTTTGTGCAGCTTCTAAAGCTGCACGGCACTACTAAAGCAAGACTTTTCTGCAAGCCAATCCTATCAAAAAAAAAAAAAAAAAAAGGGAGAAAAAAATTATACATTATTGTAGTGATAACCTCTGATTGTATTTCTTGCTCCTTTGGGAGTTTATACTTTTATACTCTCCTTAACTTTGAGGTTCCTTTCACCCTGCCATAAAGGACTTGGGAATATTTTCAGAGAATACATAATCTTTCTCCTCCCCTTCCGTACCATGATCTTTATTCTGAAGGATGTCTGACCTCCTTATCCTTATACCAGCTACTCTCTTCCACCGAATCTTCATTCCTTCCATCACCTTCTCTCTACCTACCACATCATTTCAGCTGCTGTAATTCAGACATCCCCCCCCTATAATTTCACCAGTTCTGAGCTGACCCCCCCCCTTCAACAATCCTGCTCCCTGTCATCATTCTTATATGTACTTCAGACCACTAATACCTTGTTTCCCTGCTGTTTTAGGCCCTTTCCTTCCTGAACTGATTTCCCTCCAATGCTGTACATTTCCATTTTTCTCTTCCCCCTAATCTCATTTAGCTCCCTTTAGCTAAGCACGCAGGAGAGAATAGCAATCTGCAGTGCTCTCACCTTTAATCCACTTCTGTCGAGCGTATCAGAAACCCAGAAACCTGAATATCACCTCTGTTGACTCTGCACTGCTAACCTCATCTCTCCCCTGCCCACGTTAGCACTCAGCTCGCACTCGCTCTCGCCAAATTAATCCTCTCAAAGCCAGTTTCTTTCAAGAAAGAGGGCTGATAACATTTGGAAGAGAAAAACTAGAGTCCTCTTTAATTACTCTCTTCCTTTAGCCACTTCACTAATTCCAAGGCATTTGCCTTTCTTCCAAACAGCTGAAAGCTTCCTTTGACCCATGCACTTTATTACTGACCTTTTGTTTCTCTTCCTCTCAGGGGACTGTACACATCCTTTCACTTCAAGGCATCGCAAGCAGAGCACCTAAGAACTAAACCTAAGAGTCTCCTCTGTGGCCTTCCTCACACTGTCAGCCTCCCCCCTCCATGCTACATCAATCCCTATTTCAACCGGTGTAATTTTAGGGCACAAGCCCCTCTTTGTCATGCCTGCTTAGGTCTCAACAGAGTAGCAATAACAACACAGGGTCAAATTCATAGTCATGCTCCGTCAAATCACAGAAATGTCATATGCTGAAACTTAAAGAGTTACAACTGCTCTATATCGTGTGGAAAAAAAGCATTCTTAACGCTGCTAGAAACAGTCCTACAAATGGAGCCTACATTAAAATTTATGACTTCACACTAAGTCAGAGAAAGAATTTTATTTTTGCTGTAGTTTTAAGACCGGTATTGTATACAGACCATCAAAAACAGCGTGCTACAGGCAGATCTATTTTTACCTGTGCTTAGCCACAATGTAACTTCCACAGTGGACCTGCAAATAAACACTCCAAATAGCAAACTATTTCCTTTAGTCCACACCAGTGTTATACCTCAAGTAAGACCTCAGTCTAGATATGGAGGGGAAAAAAAAGACAAAAATAGTCTCTGAAAGTAATTTTGATGAGTAGCTAAAAGGAAAACAAAAAAGATCAGAAAAGCTGTCCTCCACCAATATACTTCAGGAAAATTATTAGAATAACTAACTGTCGGGGATCATTGTACCGATGGCCAAGGTCACAATGAATTTGTGGGAGATCAGGCAAGTCACTCCAGCCTGCTTTCTCCCACGATCAGCTCTTTTATAGCTCATCATTTTTATACGTTCAGTCTTCTGCAAGCTTTAACCGACTCCGAATTGTTCTGAATTCAGTTTCTTCCCAGAGGACTGATTCCCCTTTTCCCTTGAAGGAAGCTTTAACACACAAAATAAAATGTCTTCTTGTTTGCAAATTTTGAGGGAGAAAACAACGGAGAAGTTACACTATTATAAAAATAATCCCTACCTATTTACTTTTTAAGACAGCCTAAGGGCCTGACAATGAAAGCATGACATTTGGCATGCATATAGTCCTAATTAAAAATAGTGCCTTTTCTTAAAGCGAGAGGAAAACAGGGTTGTGACTGGGTTATTGTTTCCGAGCATGCTCGGCAGCTTTTAAGATTTCAGCATCGGGTAATGGAGCGCTGTTTCCTTTCTGACATCACTACACATTCTCCCTGCATGACCAGATCAACGCAATGAAACAGTAACAGGTTTTGCTGCTACACTTGCTTTTTGTGAAGCAGGTTGCCCCGCAAACGTACCAAATCAAAGGACAACGAGAAAAACACACACGTGAAGAAGCTGTGGAATATACAATTATAGAGCCTAGCTGTTTCTTGGCTATATCCTGCAATATTCTAGTTGTTTCAGCTTCCCATCCTCCCCCCTCCAAAGTCAAAGTAGAAATGTATTTTCAAACTGCAGATTTGGCCCATTCCACTTCCTGAAACAAGAACTTCAAAGCCTGATCAGACCATTTCAATACTAACCATGAGGCATTTCTTCACTTAATGAAATAAACTATGCGAGCCATCCCCTGCGTTTAGGGCAACACTGGGAAGCCATACTTACAATCCACAGATAAGGTAAATAGTGACGGTAACCACGTTGATACACAGTTTCCCACATGCTTCTAATATAGTTTAATACTCACTTACAAAATCCGCATCCACTAAAACATCCAGAAGGAACAACGCAAACAAGTTACTACTGGATGTCCCGTTTCAAGGCTGTATCTTAATGCTACGCTAAGTGCAATTATGCAAGCTTCATAATCATAAAAAAAAACAAGAAAACAAAACAAAAACCACTATCGACTCCTTGGATGAAAGGTACGAGTTTATGTGAAAAACACTATTGTGACTTTGGAGCCTTGAAAGAAGAATGGCCACATGAGAAATAATCAATAGCTGTTCTCTGGCTGTGTTTATCCTCACTCCCTTTGTTTTTCCTTCTAACCTCAAGACTCTCTCAGGCTGAAGTCAGAAAACAAAATGTCATTGTTTAAGCTTAACGAGTCAACATTAATTTTACAGCTGTTTATTTAAATCCACTTTAAAACACCAGCACGGGCGTTAATGATGTAGAAATACTAATGTTTTATTATTTTTAAAAAAGAAAAACCACGAGGAGGAAAATACATTTTCCACAAAGAATAAGGGACGTTAGCACATGCTGAAGACAGCTGGAGAAACGGCGGAGGTTTCTTCGAACGGTATTTACGGCGCTGTTTGGGGAAAGCGCGCTGCGAGGAAGCAGGAAACAATTCAAAAGCAGGTGAGAAGAGCGGCGAGGCAGGAGCCCGCGCAGCATCCCGCCGGGGGCCCTGCTCCCTCAGCGCCTCCGTGGACATAACCGGGGGAAAAGCCCCGCTCTCTGCTTCGGGGGGGGGGGGGGGGGGGGGGGAACGACACAGCGGGGCGAGCCGGCCCTGGGGGACGGGGAGCCCCGGCGCGGCCCCTCCGCCGCCGCGGCCGCCCTGCCCGGAGCAGCCGGCGGGGGAAGCCCCCCCCGGGCCCCGCGGCCCCTTCCCGCGGGTCACCTTGACAGCCCGCAGCGCCCGGCCCGGCCCGCGGCCCGGCACCGCGCTCGCGCCTTTGTGTCGTTACCCGCCGCCGCGGAGCGCCGCGCCCGCGCACAAAGCCCCGGCGGGGGGCGGCCGCGGCCCGCCCCGGGCCCGGCCTGAGGGGCCGCCGCAGCCTGAGGGGCCGCCGCGGCGCGGGGTGGGGGCGCGGGGTGGGGGGGGCCCGGCGGCCGCCGCGCGGCCCGGGCGTTACCTGGAAGTCCCTGTCCTCGTTGAAGCGGGAGAACCTGTCCGCCATTTTGCTCCTCCGCCGCCGCCGCCTCGCTCGGCCCGGCCCGGCCCGGCCTGGCTCCGCGTCTCCGGCCGCCTCCCCTCAGCGCCGCGGCAGCGCGCCCGCCCCGCCCCCCGCCGCGCGCCCCGCCCCGCCCCGCCCCGCCCCCGCCGCGCGCATGCGCGCTGCCAGCGTGCGGGCCGCGGTCACGTGCACACACCCCTCCCTCGGGCCCGCCCTCGCGGGGCTCCGGCGGGCGGAGCGGGCGCGGCGGCTGGGGGAGACCCCCCCCCCCTTTCCGCAAAGCAGGGGGGCCGCGCTGGAAGGAAGGCGCTTGTTGCTAGGGGCTGGGCGGTCCCAGGCAGGCGGCTCCCGGGGGAACGGCGGCGCGAATCACGCGCGGGCCGCGCCGCACCGCAGGGCCTCGGCGCCGGCAGCGGCCCTCTGCGCCCCGGTGTGGCCCGGAGCGCGCACTGCGCATGTGCGGCGCGCCCCGGCGACGAGCGAGGACCGGCGGTCGCCGGGCAGAGCTGCCGCTCTGCGCATGCGCGCAGCCGGATCTCACCCCGGGAAACACAGGAGGGCGCGAGCCCTGCTTCAGCCTTCCCGCCCTCGCGACACGAACCAATGGGACTGCCCCAACCTCCTGAGTGATGTCAATAAGAACCAATGGGGCGGCGGGCTTGCCACCGCCCCCCGGCGTGGACAGCGGGTGCTGCCGCCTGGCGGCTCCGCGCATGCGCACTGTCCCCTCGGGGGGGGGGGGGGGGCATGGGCGGGAGGGCTCAGGCGTCCGGGCCGTGGGCATGGCGGGGGCGGGGGTGTAGGGCGCTGCTGCAGCAGGTTGCCGAGGAGTTGTGCCCGGGGTGTCGGGGCCGCCCAGCACCCCCTGTGCGGTGGGGACAGGCCCCCGGCCCCAACCAGCATGGAGGCCCGGGGCCAGGCCTGAGGGGGGCCATGGTGTTGGGGGCCATGTTGTGGCCATGGCCCTGCTCCTGCCCCAGCAGCGGGCCCCGGGGCCTTTCCCCACCCCGTGTCTCACAGCAGCCCGCAGGGTTTTGAGAGCAGGGGCTGGGGCAGATGGGGCCCGTCCTCTCCATTCACCGCCTCAGCTGTTGCCAGCTGTCTCGGAGCGTGGCGCCGCGCGGTGCTGTCCTTCTGCAGCCCCCGACAGCAGGAAAATCAGATTCCATCTGTCTCTCCATTCCTCCCGCTTCCTCCTCTCACCAGAAGTCTTGCCGCCCAGATCCTGCTTGCATGCTGCCCTCTGCCGCCTCGTCAAGGAAGGGCGGACAGAGAGGTGTTCAGGAGCAGGCTGCCTTCGAAACTGGGGTCCGGCCCTTCGGAAAAAGACCCTTCTGAAGTCTGGTCACCAGGCTGTGCCTCCGTGTGCGGCACGTTATCTGTCTACGATGCTAATGGCTCTCGTGATGAGCCCTGCACCGTTTCCCGCAGGACCTCACAGAGGCTGAAGTTGTGCCTGCGTGGCCAGGTCCAAAGCGCTTTATGCTATGCGGTGTGCTTTTAACAGGCCTGACTTGATCTATTACTGCAGTGTGCCGATCCAGACTGTGCTGCCAGAGCTCCATCCCGGAGCTCCATCAAGTGTCTCCTGCCTCTGACAGCGGAGGTAGCGCTTGCTAGGAAGGATGCTGTCCTCATCCCGCCCTGCCTCCAGCAGTCCCACAGAGACACCCCCTCCAAGAGCTCCCCCTAATCCCGGCTCTCCCTCCATCACCCAGAGCTGCAATTAGAATTAAATTCACCTTGCTAAAGCTCTGGCCTTTCTGTGCTTTTCTCCGGCCCCTCCAAACACCTCAACCCCGGGGGCTTCCCAGCTCATGCTGAATGAGCAGATCTGCATCAGGGCAGAGCCAGGGCCCCTTCCCGGAGCAGCCGCGTGGCTAATCCCCTTTCCCGCAGCCGCTCGCTGCTCCCTGTTCCTGCCACAGCAGCAGCACGTGGCAGGGGACGTGTGTGAACAGATGGTGCCGCGAAACTGCTTCTCGTCATCCTAGTAGGCAAGGATTTTTGGAGAGGAGCCTCAAGGCAGCTCTCTTTCTCCATCTCCCTCTGGGTGGGGAGTTGTGCTCTGTGCCAGCAACGCTCCCAGATGAACAGAAGCGGCCTCTGTGCTCATGTGCCCTCTGCACACCTGAATTTATCCCACCGCGCCGGGAGGGAAAGGCTCAGAGAGGCCCTGCCGTTAGCGAGGGGCAGCTGAGAGCCCGGGCAGAGCAGCAGCCCCGAGGGACGGCGGGGGAGATTGCGGCAGCGGCGCTCGTGCTGCCACGAGCCTCGTGGCTTGGGCGAGGGGCAGCTGCTGGTGCGGAGCTGCCAGGTCCCTGCTGATGTCCCCTAAACCGAGGCACGGAGGGGAGCAGGATCGCAGGAGGGGCAGGACTCGGGCTGCGGCCACTCGCCGGGGTCCCAAGGAGCAGGATGGTGCTGAGCAGCGGGGTCCCGGGTGGGCACCCAGGGGCCCTGGGCCCAGCGCCGGGGCTGTGCCCACGAGAGGGAGCTCCTGCTCCACCCAGGGCTGCCCGGTGGGCTGCGAGCCCCCCAGCGCCGCTGGGCCCCCCACCCGCGTGCTGGGACCCCCACCCTGCTCCCGGTGCTGGGGCTGGCGCGGAAGGGACCAGGCAAAACAGCAGCCCGCTTTTGGGGTCAGGGACGTGCCAGGCCGCGGGTGCCGGGGCACCCACAATTCGGGGCTCAGCGTGTGCAGCATGGGGGGGGCCCAGGGCTCTGGGGCTGGAGGTCAGTGGGCAGCAGGCAGCGTTCAAGGAGGGGGGGCGGGAACCAGGCACCCCCAAAGCAAAGACCCAGCTCCTGGGGTCCCGTCATCCAGGCTCTGCTCCGACAGCCGGCATTGCTGCCAGATCCCGGGCCGGCCATGAACAAGCCCCATTTTCCGGGCCCCTCCCAGTGCCAGAGCCCAGGACACGTGGCGGGGGCACGGCTGCAGCTCGCGGGGGGCACCCGGAGCCCCCCAGGCTGGTGGACGGGCTCCGGCGAGGCTTGGGGGGCTCAGCCATGACATGGCCAAGCCCATCGTTAGCCGCACAGCGAGATGCCGTTTCCCAACCCGAGCTGGAGCCATTTCAAGCCGGGCAGGATGAATCCCGGGGCAGGGAGCGATGGTGCCCGCAGCAGGGAGCTGCACGGTGGTGTCAGGGTGCTCTGGGGACATCGCAGCCTCCCCCGTGCCTCAGTTTCCCCCATGGGTGCCACAAGGCCCCCTTGCTCGCCCAGGCGGGGCTCGGGCTTGCTCTGCCCGGGGTGCTGGAGGGCAAGGGGTGCTCCTGTGCCCCCGTTGGGCATGGGGACAGCTTGGTGGCCCTGTTGGGCATGGGGACAGCTCAGTGGCCCCATCAGGCATGGCTCGGTGCCCCCGTTGGGCATGGGGACAGCTTGGTGCCCCCGTCAGGCAGGGCTCGGTGGCCCTGTTGGGCAGTGGGACAGCTTGGTGGCCCCGTCAGGCATGGCTCGGTGCCCCCATTGGGCTTGGGGACAGCTTGGTGGCCCCGTCAGGCAGGGCTCAGTGCCCCCGTTGAGCATGGGGACAGCGTGGCGCCCCTGTCAGACACAGCTTGCTGCCCTGTTGGGCATGGGGACAGCTTGGTGGCCCCATTGGGCACAGCTCAGTGTCCCCTTCGGGTATGGGGACAGCTTGGTGCCTCCGTTGGACACATCTTGGTGCCCCATCAGGCATGGGGACATCTCAGAGTCCCCACCGGGCACAGCTCCATGTCCCTGCTGGGCACAGGGACAGCTCGCGTCCCTCGCTGGGCACAGCTACGTGTCCCCACCAGCTATGGAGATGGCTCCGTGTCCCCGTTGGGCACAGGGATGGCTCAGTGTCCCCACCTGGCACAGCTCCATGTCACCATTGTGCATAGGCCAGCTCGGTGCCCCCACTGGGCACAGCTCCATGCCCCCATCGGACATGGGGGTGTCCCCGAGGTGGCCATGGGATGCCGGGGGGGGCCAGAAACCACAGTCCCAATGCAGGGACTCGACCTGTGCTGGCGTGGCAGGGGACAGGGGACCCTGCGGGCCACCAATTGCCGGTGGCATGGGCCCGGGGGTCCCTGCGGTTGTGTGCCCCCCTGCTGCGCCCCAGTGCCCCTGGGGAAGAGCTTCACGGCCCCCCCGGGTACCCACCAAGCAGCCCTGCTGGCGGGGGGGGAACATGTAGTCCATGGCCCCCCCCGGACACCGGTAAAAATAGCCACTGGCGCTGTCACCTCCCGTCACGTTGCCACCACCGAATGGCTCCATGCCTAAAGAAAGGGGAAACTTCCGGGCGGGGGGGGGGGGGGGGGGGGCACGGCGGGCTTTCGGCAGCTCCTGCCAACCCCCCCCCAGCCTCGGCCCCCTCCGCTCGCCCGGGCAAAAATTGTCACCGCTCGCCCCCGCCGCTGCCGGGCGGCTCTAAAAATACCCGCGGGGACAGCTGCGGGGTGGCGGGGGGCAATGCCACGGGGGGGGGGACACGAAGGGCCGAGGCTGCGCCGAGGCTGCCACCGGGCCGGGCGGCCGTTTGGGGGCCGCGCGCGTCGCCGTGTCCCCCCCCCGGCGGGACCGCCGACCCTCCCCGCGGCCCCTAATCCATCTGGCGCAGCGGGAGATGCCTAAGCTGCCTTTTGAAGGCGGCGGGGCCGCGCGAGCCGCCGGCGCTCTCAATGGCGGCCGCTGGCAGGGGACGTGTCCGACAAGCGCGGGGATCCCCCCCCCGCCGGCAAGGTCAAGGTGTGCTTAAGCCAACCCCCCCCCCCCCGGGGTGGCCCGGTTCCCCCCCCCGCCCCGCAGCAGCCAGGCGGGCTGCGGCCTCCCCATTGCAGCCCGGTGCTTGTGGGTGGCCCCCCCCGGTGCGCCCCATGGCAGACCCCACGGCTCAGCCCGGCTCGTGGCTCCCGCCGTGGCTCGCCCCACTGTGCACCCCATAGCTCACCCCATGGCTCCCCCCCCCGTGCACCCCATAGCTCACGCCATGGCTTGCCCCATAGTGCACCCCATAGCTCACCCCACAGGGCACCCCACCGTGCGCCCCATAGCTCACCCCATTGCTCGCCCCACGGTGCACCCCATAGCTCACCCCATGGCTGGCCCCATGGCTTGCCCCACCGTGCACCCCATAGCTCACCCTGCAGGGTACCTCATAGCTCACCCCATGGCTGGCCCCATGGCTCGCCCCACTGTGCACCCCATAGCTCACCCTGCAGGGCACCCCACTGTGCACCCCATAGCTCACCCCATTGCTCGCCCCACCATGCACCCCATAGCTCACCCTGCAGGGCACCCCATAGCTCACCCCATGGCTGGCCCCATGGCTCGCCCCACTGTGCACCCCACAGCTCACCTTGCAGGGCACCCCACAGTGCACCCCATAGCTCACCCCATGGCTTGCCCTGTAATGCACCCCATAGCTCACCCTGCAGGGCACCCCGCAGTGCACCCCATAGCTCACCCCACAGCTCATCTGCAGGGCACCCCATAGCTTACTCCACGACTCGCCCCACCATGCACCCCATAGCTCACCCTGCAGTGCGCCCCATAGCTCACCCCATGGCTACCTCGCACTGCTCACCCCATAGCTCACTCCACAGGTCACCCCACAGGTCCCCTATGGCTCACCCCACAGTGCACCCCATAGTGCACCCCATAGCTCACCCCACAGCTCACCCTGCAGTGCACCCCATAGCTCACCCCACAGCTCACCCTTCAATGCACCCTCCAGTGCACCCCATAGCTCACCCCATAACGCACCCCATAGCTCACACTGCAGTGCACCCCATAGTGCACCCCATAGCTCACCCCATGGCTCATCCTGTAATGTACCCCACAGCTCACCTGCAGTGCACCCCATAGCTCACCCCACAGCTCACCCCACCATGCACCCCATAGCTCACCCTGCAGTGCACCCCATAGCTCATCCCGTGGTGACCTTGCACTGCTCACCCCATAGCTCACTCCACAGCTCACCCCACAGGTCCCCTGTGGCTCACCCTACAGTGCACCCCATAGAACACCCCATAGCTCACCCCACAGCTCACCCTGCAGTGCACCCCATGGTGCACCCCATAGTTCACCCCACAGCTCACCCCATAATGCACCCCCATAATGCACCCCATAGCTCACCCTACAGTGCACCCCACAGTGCACCCCATAGCTCACCCCACAGCTCACCCCGTAATGCACCCCACGGTGCACCCCATAGCTCACCCCACGGTTCACCCTGTAATGCACCCCACAGCTCACCCCAAGGCTTGCCCCAGTGCACCCCACACCTCACCCCACACCTTCCCCCCATGACTCATCCCACAGCCCACCCAGCTCACAGACCCCCTCACCCAGGGAGCCATTGCAGCCCACTACACCAGTATAGACCAGTACGGACCAGGCCAGAGCGGACAGCAGGCACTGGTGGGTGACCTCCCTAACCCACAGGAGCGGGTCCTTCCCCGCGGCGCTTGCAGGCGCCCGGCCCGGACGCGAAGCAGCACAGCCGCACGCAGGTGTGTGCACGCACACGCATGTGCATGTGCACGCGTGTGCATGCGTGTGCAAGCACAGGCCCGCTCCCACGCCGGGGGCCCCCCGCGTCCCCGCTGGTTCCCATGGTGACGGACCCCCATCCTCCGCTGGCACCTTGAGCGCGCGGCGAGCCAGGGCTTTTGTGGCTGGTTTTAATTAGAGGCTCTTAAGTGTGAAACAAAGACGAGGGCAGAGGCTGGGGGGGCCCCTCCTCGGAGAGCCCAGCCCAGGGGCCGGGGGTCCCCCCGGGGTCCCCGTCCCACCCGGCTGGCCCCCGTCACGGGACCCCCCCGCCGTGCCACCCCACGGGTGGGCGCAGGCCTCCTCGCGTCCCGGGCGAGAGGCTCGGAGAGGGGCCGGAGCTGCCATTTCTGCCCCGGCGGGGCCGTGGGCACCCCGGGGTGCTGAGGGCCGCGCGCTCGGTGCCTGGGTGCCCGCCAGTGTCTCCCGGCGGGACGGCGGGTGCCGTCTCCCGGAACAGCACGGGGTCCCTGTTCCTCCCAGGGAGGTCCCGTCTGCCCAGGACTGTCCCCAACCCCCAGCAGGGGACTTTGGGGGGGGGGGACAGGACCCTTTTCCCCCCCCCCCCCCCCCAGCAGATCCAGCCGGGAGCCTGGCCAGGGGGACGAAGGGGAATGAAGGGATTTTCGGGCCACCCCGCGTGTCCCGGCGGGGGGAAGCCCACGAGCGGGCAGGACCCCCCCCCAGGGCTGTTTGGAGGTGCCCCCCAAGCCCCCCCCAACCCCAGGGGTCCTTCCTGGCAAGTCGGCTCCGGGTTAGCCGGCTTTCGGCACCCCCGGCAGGGCTCAGCACCGTGTCCCCATGTGTCCCCAGCGCTCCTGGGGACCCCCCCGTGCCGAGCCACCAGCGCCCAGGAGGAGGGGAAGCACGGGGACAGCCCCAGCCGCCCCTAACGGCATGGCCCCCCCGGCGACCCGCGCCCTGCCCCACATGGGGCCGCGGCCGGCCCCAAAGCCAGGCGCCAGCGGCAGCCCAAAGGGGGGATTTGGGAAGGGAAAATCCACGTGGCTGCTCCGGCCCCGTCCCGGCTGGCGGCAGCCCTTCCCCCAGCGCGGCCGGGGAGGTCACCGGCGCGGGGAGGGGGGACGCCGGGTTTAACACAAGCCAGACCCCCTTCCCGGCGCTGCCCGTGGGGCCGTGGAGAGGAGCCGACCCCCGGCACGCGCCTGGCCTGCGAACCGGGCCGGGGCGGCCGGGAGGGGGGACGACACATGGCCGCGGCCTCCCGGCGCGCCCGGAGGAGCCGCCGCCGGCGGGAGGAAGGCGCTGGCCGGGATCCGGCCTCGACTCCGGCCCACGCACCCGGGGCCCTGCCAGGCCCTTCGCGAGCAGCCTCCCCGGGCCGGGCCGCCGGCGGCGAGCGCCTGGGCGGCCGCCAAGCGCCGTCCCCCCTCCCACCGGCACGGCCCCGCTGCCCCAGGGCTGCACGCAGGCCTGCGGGCCCCAAAATGGAGGACTGGGCCGCGGGCGGGGTGGGGGCCGGCAGCATCCCCGCCGTGCCCCGACATGGTGGCAGCGGGCGAGGGCCGAGCGGCCTTCTCCGGCCCCGTGGCACAGCCCTCCCGGCCGGCCTCGTCCTCCGCACCCCGGCGCGGCCGGACGCCTCCAACCCCCCCCTCCCCGCCGCCGCCACCGGGGCCGAGGCGGGCGGCGGAGGAGCCTCGCGTCCCCCACGGCTTTGATTTGTGGAGCCCCCCCGCCCTTCCCCCTCCGCCAGGAGCCGCGCAATGGTTTCAATTACGCTCTGAAAAGCAGTGGGGCCCTCTTTTCAAGCCAGCCCGGGTTTCTCTTACTCACAACAAAAGCTTAAGTTACAGGAAAGAGAGAGAAAGGGAGGGAGGAAGGGAGAGAGAGAAAGAGGGAGGAAAGACGAAAAATAAAAAAGCCCCTTCTCGAGAGAAAGGAGGCGGCGAGCGGCGCGAGGACGGGACCCCCGGGCTCCCCCCGGCCCGTCGCCACACGGGGAGGCCCGGCCGGCCCGGGGCCGCGGCGGGGGTGGACGGGGCAGCCGTCCCGGGGGGCGAAGCCGCCGCTCGGCCCGGGCAGGCGTCCCGGAGCGGGTGGGTGCCCTTCGGGGCCGCGGGGACGCCCCGTGTGTTCGGGGACGGAGGGCCGGTGCCGCACGCCGCCTCGCTGGGGAGCGGGACGGGGCGGCGAGGCGCCGCTCGGGTGGCGGAGGGCCGCGGGGACACGTCCCGCCTCGGGGCCCGGCGACAGCGAGGAGCCCCCGCTGCTGCCGGTGCCGGAGGGCACGAACGACCCCAGCGGCACGTCGGGGGGGGGGGCAGACGGGGGTCCCAGCCCGGGGGAGGGGGGGGCTGCCCCGCGCCCGGGCCTGCTCCCGGTGGGGGCACGTTGCCCGCCGGGGAAAAGTTGGCGGAGGCGGGATGGCGGAAGGCGGGGGGCACACGTACGGCCCCCCCCATCCCCAAGGAGGCCGCACCGGCCCGGCGGCCCCCTCCCCCCCGGTCACCGACGGCCCCTTGTCCGTGGTGCGGGGGGGGGGGGTCTCTCCGCCGCCCGGTGCAGCGGGGAGGGGCGGCGGGGGGGCTCGAACCCGCGGCGCTGGGCGGAGGCGGGCGCCAGGGGGGCGGGGCGGCGGCGCCGTTTGAATCTGATTGGCGGGGCGGCGGGCGGGGGCGGGGCGGCGGCGCCGGGCCGGGGGGGCGGGGGCCGCCCCGCTCGCTCCGCGCCGCTCCGCCCGGCGGGGCCCCGGCGCTGCCCCGCACAAAGGCGGCGGGAGCGTCCGGCGCGGCCGCTCCGCTCCGCTGCCCGCTCCGCCGCCGGGCTCCGGTCACGCCGTCCGCGCCGGGCACCCTGCAACCGGCCGCCGGGCACGGGACGAGCCGCAGCCCGGCACCGGGAGCGGCGCCACGGAGTACCGGGAGCGCCAGAACCGGGCGCCGGGCACCGCGCACGGGGAGCCGGACAGCGGGAGCCGCCCGCAGAGGAGCCGGGCACCGGGCGCGCTCGAGCCAGGCACCGGGAGCTGCGCGGCGGGCGCGGTAGATCGCGGCACCGGCAGCCGGCCGGGCCGGCAGCGAGCACCGGGCGCGCTCGAGCCAGGCACCGGGAGCCGTGCGGCGGCCACCGGGTACGGGGCATGCTAGATCCGGCCAGCGGGAGCCATCCAGCCGGGCAGCGGGCGCGCTAATCCGGGCACCGGGAGCCGGACGGCGGGCACCGGGAGCCGGACAGCGGGTACCGGGCACGCGCTAGCCGGGAGGCGTCGCGCCGGGAGATCCAGGCACCGGGAGGCGGGCGCGGGAGCTCGGGCCGCCGGGAGCCGGGCACCATGCGCCCCTCGGGCCTGCTGCACCGCCTGGCCTGGCTGCTGCTGGGGCTGAGCGCGCCGGCGCCGGGCCGGGGCCAGCTGCACGGCGAGAAGGGCATCTCCATCCCGGACCACGGCTTCTGCCAGCCCATCTCCATCCCGCTCTGCACCGACATCGCCTACAACCAGACCATCATGCCCAACCTGCTGGGCCACACCAACCAGGAGGACGCGGGGCTGGAGGTGCACCAGTTCTACCCGCTGGTCAAGGTGCAGTGCTCGCTGGAGCTCAAGTTCTTCCTCTGCTCCATGTACGCGCCGGTGTGCACGGTGCTGGAGCAGGCCATCCCGCCGTGCCGCTCCATCTGCGAGCGGGCCCGCCAGGGCTGCGAGGCCCTCATGAACAAATTTGGCTTCCAGTGGCCCGAGCGGCTCCGCTGCGAGAACTTCCCCCGGCACGGCGCCGAGCAGATCTGCGTGGGCCAGAACCACTCCGAGGACGGCGGCTCGCCGGCGCTGCTCACCAGCGCCACGCCGCTGGCCGGCCAGGGCACCCCCGGCGCCCCCCGCTACGCCACCCTCGACCACCCCTTCCACTGCCCGCGGGCGCTCAAGGTGCCCAGCTACCTCAACTACAAGTTCCTGGGCGAGAAGGACTGCGCGGCGCCCTGCGAGCCCACCCGCCCCGACGGCCACATGTTCTTCAACGAGGACGAGATCCGCTTCGCCCGCATCTGGATCCTCATCTGGTCCGTGCTGTGTTGCGCCTCCACCTTCTTCACCGTCACCACCTACCTGGTGGACATGCAGCGCTTCCGCTACCCCGAGCGGCCCATCATCTTCCTCTCGGGGTGCTACACCATGGTGTCGGTGGCCTACATCGCCGGCTTCGTGCTGGAGGAGAGGGTGGTCTGCAACGAGCGCTTCCAGGAGGACGGGTACCGCACGGTGGTGCAGGGCACCAAGAAGGAGGGCTGCACCATCCTCTTCATGATGCTCTACTTCTTCAGCATGGCCAGCTCGATCTGGTGGGTCATCCTCTCCCTCACCTGGTTCCTGGCCGCCGGCATGAAGTGGGGCCACGAGGCCATCGAGGCCAACTCGCAGTACTTCCACCTGGCCGCCTGGGCCGTGCCGGCCGTCAAAACCATCACCATCCTGGCCATGGGGCAGATCGACGGGGACCTGCTGAGCGGCGTCTGCTTCGTGGGGCTCAACAACATCGACCCGCTGCGGGGCTTCGTGCTGGCCCCGCTCTTCGTCTACCTCTTCATCGGCACCTCCTTCCTGCTGGCCGGCTTCGTGTCCCTCTTCCGCATCCGCACCATCATGAAGCACGGCGGCACCAAGACGGAGAAGCTGGAGCGCCTCATGGTGCGCATCGGCGTCTTCAGCGTCCTCTACACCGTCCCCGCCACCATCGTCATCGCCTGCTACTTCTACGAGCAGGCTTTCCGCGAGCACTGGGAGCGCAGCTGGATCAGCCAGCACTGCAAGAGCCTGGCCATCCCCTGCCCGCTGCAGTTCACGCCGCGCATGACCCCGGACTTCACCGTCTACATGATCAAGTATCTCATGACTCTCATCGTGGGCATCACCTCGGGCTTCTGGATATGGTCGGGCAAAACGCTCCACTCGTGGAGGAAGTTCTACACGCGGCTCACCAACAGCAAGCAGGGCGAGACGACGGTGTGAGCCGCCCCGCGGCCTGGGCGCTCGCGGCTTTTCCTTCTGGGGGTGGACGACTTCTTTTTATTTTATTTTATTTTTTAAGGTTTATTAACGTCTAAGGGGTGTCTCTCTCTCTCTTTTATTTTATTTTATTTTTTTTTTGTAATTAAACCTGTAAATAGCATTTGTAAATTTAATTATATATTTCTATTTAAAACAAAACCGAACAAAAAGAGGAAAAAAAAAAAAAACGACAAGAAAAAAAAAAAGCCGAGAGCACGAAGAGGCCGGACTGGGAGAGGCGTCTCTTCTTCCCTCTCTCCCTTCTTTTCGCTACGAAGGGCTGGGTTTTTTCTTTCTTTTCCCTTTTTTTTTCCTCCCCCCTCCCCTCTCGCTGACTTGGCAGCGGTGCCGCTCGCCGTGGAGCCATAGAGACGGAGCCGCTGTTTGTGTTGGCCGGGGGGGACCGCTCGCAGCCCAACTTCCATAAAAGCCGGATCTGTGAGCGCTCTCCCCCGACGCGGAGAGCCGGGCGGCCGCGGATACGTGGAAAGGCGGCGGCGGCGGCGGGGGGGCGGGAAAACTCCCATTTTCCTCTCTTTTTTTGGAAGCGCACCAAGAAAGTTTGGTTTTTCGGGTTTTTTTTTTTTCTCTCCCCCTGCTTTACCCCCGCCGGGATGTTGTTTCGGGGACCGGCTCCCCTCTCCCGGCCTCTCCGAAGCCCCTTCGTCCCTCCCGCCCGCTCGGGACAAGACCCGCGGGAGCGAAAGCAGTGGCCAGCGGTGATTTTTTCTCCCCCCGCCTCCATCGCCCCTTTGCAAATAGGAGGAAAACAACCCACCGACCTACTCCCGCGGGTTTATTTTATTTTTTTTCCAAAATCCAAAGCTGGATCCTAACGGCTGGATTCGGTTTGGGGGGGGTCTCCCATGGGTGCTGCGGTGGGTGCTGCTCCGAGGCCGTAATTGGGTGGGGAAAGGGCTTTTTGGGGTGCCACGACGGCTGGGACGTGGGAGAAGTGCAGGATTTTTGCGAGCCCCCCACCCAGGGCTAAATTGTGCCTCGCAGCTGAAGCAGCATCTCCCGAGAGCTGGAGACAAAGAGTTTTTGCGGAGAAAAAAATTCCTTTTTATTTTTTTTTTTAAAAAAGGATTTCCCTGCTCCGGGACCCGGATGGGCCGGGAGCGTTCCCCTCCCCGGGGCGAGACGGTGCGAAGGGGCTCGCCGCAAATCGCCCCCAAAGGAAATACTTCGCATTTTCGTTAGGATTAGGGTTGTTTTTTTTTTTCCCGGCTATTCGTGGGGACCTTGAAAGCACAGGGCAACCTGCTCCGAAGCCTCCGGCCGGGAGCCGCTCGCCGAGCCGACCGGCTCCGCTTGGGTTTCTCGGGAATCGGGCGATGGATTGGGTTTCTCCGCGGGAGGTTCGCGCCGCGGGCTGGGAAACGCCGGCTGCCACCGCTTTCGGAGGCGAAACGCACGCTGCTAACGGGCCGGATTGCGAATAATAAAGAAAAAAAAGAAAAAAAAAAACCCAAATTTTTCCAAATCAAAGAGCCAGGGCAGAGGCTCAGCCCGGCCGTTTCCCGGCTCGGCCGGCTCAATTTTGCATCCGACGGGAATCTATCGAGACCCCCCTTAGCCCGCCGAAGCGGGAGATGCCGTGACGCCCCGGATCAAGCCCGGCCCCGTTTTCCCCATCGATCCGGCGTAGCTCCGGCCGCGGGAGCCTGAAGGGTTAAGCCGCTGCCCCGCGCGCCTCTCCGGCGCAGTTTGCAGAGGAAAAACCCTTTGGATCTGGTTTAACTTTCCATCAACGCGCTGACGGGGGGGGGGAAAAGGGGGAAAGGGATCCAACTCTTTTTTTTTCCCCCCTCCGTCGCGGCGGTTTGGAAGAGGCTCCGCGGGCCGGGTTTGACGGCTTCGGCAGCGCGGGGAGGCGCACGGCCGACAAATTCGGCAGCGGGCGGCCAAAGAGCCTCGATAGGCAACACTTTCCCCAAATTTGTGCTTCTCGCGGGCTTTTTTTCGGTCGGTTTTTGCAAGGAAGCGGCTTTTCGAGCGGTGCCGCGAACGCCGGGGGACGGAGCAGCGATGGGGGGGGTAAACTCTCCCTCCAGGAATGCAAAACCTGGGTGGGTTTTTTGGTTGTTTTTTGGGGTTTTTTCAAGCTTTCGGTGCCCTCGCTTAGCAAAACGCCCCGGCGCTGCTCGCTGCATGGAGAAACCAGCCCGGGGGCTTTGCCCCCTCCCAGCACCCTGCAGCCTCCGGGCCGCCGGCTGCTGCTTCCGAACCCGATTTGGCAGCTCGCGCAGCGGCCGGATCCTGCCCCGGAGCTGGCCACGTGCCTCGGAGGCCTTTGGCGATGGGGTTTTTTTTTGGGGGGGGGGGTTTGCGAGCGCTGGCTGTGGCCCCCATGGTGCTTTCGGCATCCCCCCCCCGCCCCGGCCCTCTCCTAGCCGAGGCCGGGAGGCAGCGAATGCCGGTGGCCGGCCCGGGCGCCCGCTCGGCCGGGGGGGGGGGGGGGGGGTCCTTTGATGTCCGCTAATTAGGGCTCGTTGTGTTTTCACAGCTGCCCGAGTGCGGCCCCGGCTTGGCTAAAGTCAATTAAATCGCCCCCAGGCCCCTCCTGCCCCCAGCGACCGCCGGCCCGGCCCGCAGAGCACCCCCAACTCGTCACACCAGTGCTGCTGGGAATCAGCAGCTCGGGCTGGGTGCGGCGTCGCCAAGCTGGGGGGGGGGGTCACGGCACGGCCCCATGTCCCCACCCTCCGGTCCCTTCCTCCGAGCATCGTCCCGGGCTGGAGGCGCCAGGCTGGACCTCCTTATCACCCTCCCGGCCCCACATCGAGGACAGGATCCCCGGGGATGGGGAGAAACCCGGCCGCCCTGGGACATGTCCCACCGGGCAGAGAACGGGCGCACTCGTTGCAGCAGTGAGCCCCAGCCAGGGGCCATCCGGGCGCCGCGGGGCCCGAGCGGGGCTGCTCTCGCCCTCCTGCCGCCGCGAGCCGGGCGCTGGAGGAGGATCCCTGGATCCCGCCGGAGCCCTGGCCGGTCGCCAGAGGAGACAGGCGGCTGCGCGGGCTAAATTCAGCTGCCCGCCGTCCCGCGCTTAAAGGCGAAGCAGCTCCCGGCAGGCGGGATGGGATGCAGCCCCCCCGCTCCGGGTAATTAGGGATCTCCTTAACGAGGGCTGCATTTCCCGGGGGTTACAGGGCCGGGTGTCCTTGCAGCGGGCGCTCGGGTGCCACCATCCCGGGTGGCAATTGCCCTGGCCGCTGGCGCTGGGGGAGCGCGGGGCGGTGACCGGCCTTGCGTCCTTTGCAAGGAGCATGGGACGAGCAGACCCGGCACCCCATCTCCATCCCAGCATCCCTCCTGGAGACCGTGGGACACGTGGACGTGGCACCCCGTCTCTACCCCATATCCCTTCTGGGGAACATGCGACGTGGATGTGGTCCTCCATCTCCATGCCTGCATCCCTCCTGGAGAACATGGGACAGGTGGACACGGTGCCCTGTCTCCATCTCACTCTCCTTTGTGGTGAACATGGGACATGTGGCCATGGCACCCATCGCCATCCCTCCTGGAGAACAGGGGACATCTGAATATGGTACCCCATCTCCATCCTAGCATCTCTCCCTGAGAACAGGGGACATCTGGATGCAGTCCCCCATCTCCATCTCACCATCCCTCCTGGAGAACAGGGGAGATATGGACGTGACACCCCATCTCCAGCCCAGCATCCTTCCTGGAGAACATGGCACACGTGGACATGGTCCCCCATCTCTATCCCACCATCCTTCCTGGAGAACATGAGACACGTGGATGTGGTCCCCCCATCTCCATCTCACCATCCCTCCTGGAGAATATGGGACACGTTGACATGGTCCCCCATCTCCATCCCACCATCCCTCCTGGAGACCATGGCACATGGACATGGAACCCCATCTCCATTCCAGCATCCCTCCTGGAGACCATGGCACATGCAGATGTGGTGTCCTGGCTCTATCCTGCCATCCCTCCTGGAGACCATGGCACATGGACATGGTCCCCCAACTCCATCCCACCATCCCTCCTGGAGACCATGGCACACATGGATGTGATACTCCAGCTCTATACCACCATCCCTCCTGGAGACCATGGCACACGTGGACGTGGTCCCCCATCTCCATCCCACCATCCCTGCTGGAGACCACAGCACACGTGGATATGGCACCCCAGCTCTATCCCGCCATCCCTCCTGGAGAACATGGGCCACATGGACATGGTCCCTGTCTCCATCCCACCATCCCTCTGGGAGCCCGCGGCACACATGGACGTGGTACCCCGGCTCTATCCCACCATCCCTGCTGGGGACCGTGGCACGCGTGGCCGCGGTCCCCCCATCCCCACCGCTCTTCCCACTCCGGGAAGGCTCCGGGCTCCCCGGGGGGCCTCGGCGGCGTGCGCCTCTTCCTGCCGGGGGGCCCGGCCGTGGGGCTGGCGCAGCGGCCGGCCCCCGGGCTGCCCCCCGGGCACGCTCTTCCGGCACAGCTGTCCCGCGGCGGAGGAGGGAGCCGGGGCGCGGGGGGCGCGGGGAGGAATTCGGCCTGGCCCGGGCGGGCGAGAGGCGGCTCCCGGAGACAGAGCCGCCTCTGAATGCTGGGAATGTTTTTGCAGCTGGAGTCTATTAGGGGAGGGCTCCTCGGCTTTATTAATCCCAGCGTTATTGCTCAAGAGGCGCGGGAGGGTGTGCGTGCGAGGGGGAGGCGCCCGGGCGTGCAAGGAGGGGGGCCCGGGCGAGGGGCGGCGGGGGGGGTGCAAGGGGGGGTGCCAAGGGGAGCGTGTGCGTGTGCGAGGGGGTGTGCGCAATGGGGAGTGGGTGTGCGAGGGGTGTGCGTGTGCAAGGGGGTGTGAGCAAAGGAGTGTGTGTGTGCAAGGGGTGTGCGTGCAAGGGGACGTGCACAAAAGGGTGTGTGCAAGGGGTGTGCATGTGCAAGGGGACATGCGCAAAGGGGAGTGTGTGTGTAAGGCATGTGCGTGTGCAAGGGGGTGTGTGCAAAGGGGAGTGTGTGCGTGTGCAAGGGGTGTGCATGTGCAAGGCGGTGTGCGTAAAGGGGAGTGCATGTGTGCAAGGGGGCGTGCATGGAGTCTGTGTGTGCAAGGGGGTGTGTGCAAAGGGAAGTGTGTGTGCAAGGGGGTGCATGTGCAAGGGGGTGTGCACAAAAGGGAGGGTCTGTGTGTGCAAGGGGGGGTGCATGGGGTCTGTGTGTGCAAGGGGAGTGTACGAAGAGGAGTGTGTGTACACAAGCGGGTGTGCACACAGGGAAGAGTGTGTGCAAGGGGGGCATGCAAGGGGGCATGTGTGTGTGCAAGGGGGATGTGTGCATGCACGGGGAGCATCTGTGCCGGGGAGAGCGTGCGTGTGCGCAGCGGGAGTGTGCACGTGCAAGGGGGGTGCGTGCAAGGGGGAGTATGTGTGTGCAAGGGCAGGATACATGCTGGGGCAGCACGTGCGTGCAAGAGGATTTGCGTGTGTGCAACAGGGAGCACGTGCATGTGCAGGGAGAGTGTGTGAGTGTGCAAGGGGGAGCATGTGCGTGTGCAAGGAGGAGCGTGGGGCTGTGAAATGGGGCCTCGTGCAAGGAGTGTGTGTGCACGCGATGACCAGCGCATGAGTGTGCGAGGAGGCAGCAGCCGTAGGAGGGGGAAAGCGGGCGCGTGCGAGGGACACCAGCGGGCACGCGCGTGTGCGAGGGAGACCACGCGGGAGCAGCCACAGACCACGAAGCCTCCCGTGGCGCCGAGCGGGATGCCGGCGCCCACCGTGGCCCTGCACGCCTGCACGGCCAGCCCGGTCCAGCGCCATCCTGCCCTGCCCAGCTCCATCAGCCCCATCCTGCCCCATTCAGCCATGCCCAGGCCATCCTGCCCCATCCTGCCCCATCCTGCCCCATCCTGCCACACCAGCCCCGTCCAGAACCATCGAGTCCCATCAGCCCTGCCAGCCCCATTCCAGCCCCATCAGTCCCATCCTGCCCATTCCAGCCCCATCCAGCCCTGTCCAGCCCCATCAGCCCCATCCAGTCCCATCCTGCCCCATCCAGCCCCATCCTACACCATCCAGCCAAATCCAGCCCCATCCAGCCCTGTCCAGCCCCATCAGCCCCATCCAGCCCCATCCTACACCATCCAGCCAAATCCAGCCCCATCCAGCCCTGTCCAGCCCCATCAGCCCCATCCTGCCTATTCCAGCCCCATCAGCCCTATCAGCCCCATCCAGCACCATCCAGCCCCGTCCAGGCACATCCAGCACCATCCAGCCCCATCCTGCCCAATCCATCCCCATCAGCCCCATCCAGCACCATCCAGCCATGTCCAGCACCATCCTGCCCCATCCAGCCCTGTCCAGGCACGTCCAGCACCATCCAACCCCATCCTGCCCCATCCAGCCATGTCCAGCCCCATCAGCCCCATCCAGCCCCATTCCAGCCCCATCCAGCCCCATCCAGCCCCATTCCAGCCCCATCCAGCCCCATCCAGCCCCATCCAGACCTGTCCATCCCCATTCCATCCCCATCCAGCCCCATTCCAGCCCCATGCATCCCCATCAGCCCCATCCATCCCCTTCCTGCCCCATTCCATCCCCATCCATCCCCATCCATCCCCATTCCATCCCCATCCAGCCCCATTCCAGCCCCATCAGCCCCAGCTGGTGGCTGCTGGGGCCAAGCCACCCCCAGGACCTGTGGCAAAGAGCAACCCGCTCACAGCCATTTTAACCGCCTCTCTGGCATGAAACGAGTTGGGCAGGTCTCAGGGCGGTTGCCCATGCTCTTGCAGAAACGGTGCTTCTGGCTCGCGCGGAGCAGCAAACGCCGGGGCGGAAAATCACGGAGGAAACACGAGCGCGCGGCCGGCTTTGCTCGCCGGGGCGCCGACCCCTCGCTTAAACCTCAGCCCCGAAATCCCGCTTTCCACCCGGGGAGGAACAGCAGAGAAAGCCTCGCTGCCTCCCGCGCCTCCAGGAGCTCGGGCTTTACAAAATACCGGATTTTACAGGGAGAAAAGGAGGGACAAATTCCCTTGCAGAGCTCCGCATCGAATCTCGGGCTCGCGCGGGCCGCGGGGCGAAACCCCCGCGATTTTGGCAGCGCCGCGAATAGAGGGGCAGTGAATGCAAACAGCTCCGAGAGGGCACTGATTAATGAGAAATAAATTGAGGAAATGGAAAGTCGCCCGCGAAGGCGCGAGCCGGGGAGGGGGGAGAGATAGGCCGAGCTCTGTTCCAGCTTCCCCAGCGCTCGAGGGCCCAAAGAGGCAGTGTTCAAACCCGGTCGTATCCCGCCACCGGCCCGGGGGCTTCTCCGGGCGTGCGGAGCGGGTTTCTTCCCGCGGGAGCTGCCGGCCCGGCCCCTCGCGCGCCGAAGGGCAGAACAAAACATCGACAGAGCTCCGCGAGGTTTTCCAGCCCCATCAAAACGCCTTTGGTTTGGGAGAAACTGCGTCAGGCGGGCAACGGTTAGGAATAAATTGCCGGGCCAACAAAGGCCGGTTTCTTACGGTGCGGGGTAGGAGGGCAGCGGCGTTGGGTACGGCGGGGCCGACTCGTCCCGGGGCGGTTTGGGAGGCAGCGCTCGGCCACCGGCACTCGGCGAGGGGAAAACGCGGCTGGTTTCAGCCCTGTATCCACCCGAACTGGGCTGAGCCGGGCCTGATCCAGCCCAGCGTTCCCGCTGTCCTCAGGAAGCAGCCCGATGCTGCAAGCGTCCTGCCCTGGAGCACGGCTTGGAGCGTGCCAGGATAAATCAGTGCTTCCCACTTCTGCATAAAGTAAATCAGTGCTTCCCACTTTTCCAGAGAATAAATCGGTGCTTCCCACATTTGCACAGAATAAATCAGTGCTTCCCACTTCTGCACGGAATAAATCAGTGCTTCCAACTTTTCCAGAGGATAAATCAGTGCTTCCCACTCTTGCACAGAATAAATCAGTGCTTCCCACTTTTCCAGAGGATAAATCAGTGCCTCCCACTGCGGCTTGCTCCCCGCGATGCCGGGGACTGAGCGCACCGGCACAGGCGCGGAGGGAGGACGGGGAAGGAGGAGGGAGGCTGTCGGCCCTGTGCTGCCCACGCTGCATGGGGCTTTGCTCGCTTGTTCTCCTTTTTCTCTTTCTTTCTTCCTTCTTCGCTCCCTCCTTTTCTTCCTCTACTCTGTTACAGCCCCAGTTGCAGCCGGCAGAGCTCAGGGCTCTCCGAAATCCCGGCAAGTCTCCCTCCGCCGTCTGCGCGGGTAAATCAAGTCGCCTTTTTGGGCTTTTCGCTGCGACCGCACGAGCCGAGCAGGTACCCACAAAGCAAAATCACACCGAGCCGAAGCTCTGCCGTGATCGCACGTCGCCGGGAGCTGGAGGTTTCGGGGAAGCGCTCGCTAGCACAGTGCCGGAAAGGCCCCGAACCGCAGTGCGGAGCCGAGCCCAGATCCCGGTTACCCCCCGTCCCATCCCGCCTGGCCCTGGCCCGAAAGCCTCTCCCCCCGCCGCTGGAGGAAACCCAGCGAGGCACAGAGCGATTATTCATGGCCCGCGGTGTCCGTGAATGATGCCCATTGACGGGCCCCGGCGGCCCCGGCACTTGCCAGGTGAGCGATAACCCGCCGGGATGCGGGGATGCGGGCTGGCCGCCGGCCTCGGGGCCCCGCGGGTGTCACGAGCTGCACCGGTCTCAGCAGGGCCTGCAGGACACGGGGGCTTTGTGCACATGTGGTCGGGTTGCCAAAAATCCCTCTCCGCCGGTCCCCCAAATGCCGGGGCGACGTTCCCGGTTGCAGCCCTGCCGGGGGGGACGCGATGACGAGGGCACCCCGAGATGGGGCTGGCAGTGCCCGGCGCGGGCGGTGGGTGCTGGGGTGAGCCGGGGGGGGACACGGAGCCGCCGGCTTCCCAGCGAAGCTTTCATCCTCGCTGGCAAACTTGAAAGCCGGTCGGGGCGTTATCAGGAAAGAAAACAGAGCCGGCGTGATTTATGTACCCGGGTCGGGTGCAACAGCGAGCGACGCCGCTGTTATCAAGAGCCGCGGTGAAAAATGGGGCTGGGGGGAATGGGGGTTTAACCCCGCGCTGGGACCTCCGGAGGAAGCGGAATGGGGGGAGCGGAGCCCCCGGGAGCTGTGAGCAAGGGGGGAACCCTCGGGGCTCCCCACCTCCTTCCCCTCCGTGACGGCCCAGCTCGGTGCATGTCCCAAACGTGTTGGCGTGCCCGCGGGATGAGTGTTAGTGCCTGGCGTGACGTGGGGTCCAGCGGGTCCCGGTGGCTGCCCGGAGCATCCTGGCCATGGGGCGCGAGGGCAGCGACCCCCGTCTGCCACACGCGCGGGGACCCAGGGCTCGGAGGGAGGGGGGACACCCCGCTGCTCAGATGACCCCAGCTACGTGTCTCCCCCGCCAGCTGGGATAGCTGGGGACATCCCCATTCCCATCCCCATCCTCGTCCCCATCCCTATTCCTATCCCTATCTCCATTCCCAACCCATCCCCATCCCTATCCTCATTCCCATCTCTATTTCTATCCCTATCTCCATCCCCATCCCGGACCCCATTCCCATCCCCATCCCAGTCCCTATCCCCATTCCCATCCCTATTTCTTTCCCTATCTCCATCCTCATCCTGGTCCCCATTCCCATTCCTGTCCCTATCCCCATTCCCACCCCCATTTCTATCCCTATCTCCATTCCTGCCCCATCTCCATCCCAGTCCCCCTTCCCATCCCCATCCATATCCCCATCCCCATCCCTTTTTCTATCCCTATCTCCCTCCCCATCCCGGTCCCCATTCCCATCCCCATCCCAGTCTCTATCCCCATTCCCATTCCCATCCCTATTTCTATCCCTGTCCCTATCCCCATTCCCATCCCCATTTCTATCCCTATCTCCATTCCCACCCCATCTCCATCCCTGTCCCCATCCCCATTCCCATCCCCATCCCTATTTCTATTCCTGTCCCTATCCCCATCCCCATTCCCATCCGCATCCCAGTTCCCATCCCCATCCTAATGTCTTTCCCCATCCCCATCCCTATTTCTATCCCTATCTCCATTCCCCATTCCCATCCCTATTTCTTTTCTTGTCCCCGTCCCCATTCCCATTCCCATTCCCATCCCCATCCCAGTTCCCATCCCCATCCTAATGCCTATCCCCATCCCTGTCCCCATTTCTATCCCTATATCCATCCCCACCCCATCCCCATCCCCATCCCCATCCGTGTCCCCATCCCCATCCCCATCCCTATCCCTATCCCTTTCCCCCTCCCCATCCCTGCCCTCACCCCCCTCCCCATCCCCAGCAGCCCCAGCCCCCGGTCCGGGGGGTGTCCCCACTCGCTGCGGTGGCTCAGACCCCCGGTGCCGCCCGCCCGGGACCGTGCTCCGGCCACCGCCGCCGTGCCGGCTCGGCAGCCCGGGGCCGCCTGAACTCCGGCGTGAACTTTTGTCCCCGGCTTGCTCCGGCAGCCGAGGGGAGTTTTCGGCTCATCCCAGAGCCCTGAGTCAGAGGCGACGGGGCGGCTCGCGTTTCCCGCGGGCGCGCGGAGCAGCTGCCGGGAGGAGAGCGAGGAATGCGCCGGGTTTTTTTTTCCCCTTTAACATATTGTTTGTTCTGAAACTCCACAGAGGAACATTCCTGCCCGGCCCTTATCAGAGCGAGCCGGGAATATCAGCCGGGGCGGGAGCAGGCAGCGCTCCGACCCCGCCGGGACCGCGACCCCCGAGCCAGGCGCTGCCCGGAGACCCGGCGTCGCCGAAAACGCCCCGACGGGAGCTGCGACCGGGGGCTGCCCAGGGCCCACCCCTGCCTGCACTGCCCATCCCTGCCTGCACTGCCCATCCGCTGGGATATTTTGGTTTTCCGGATGGAGGAAAGAACAGATAGAGGGATGGAAGGATGGATGGAGGGACAAATTGCGTGCACAGATGTATAGATGGATGGATGGAAAGATGGAATTAGGGATGAAAGGAGAGATTGCATGGATGGATGGAGAGGATGGATAGATGGATGGAGAGGATGGAGAGATGGATAGAGGGATGGATGGATGGAAAGATGGAAGGATGGGTGAAAGGAGAGACTGGATGGAGAAGATGGATAGACAGATGGCTGGAGAAGATGGATGATGGAGAAGATGGATGGACAGACGGATGCAGAAGACGGATGATAGAAAGGAGCATCTGGAAAACCAAAATATCCCGGCGGGAGGTGAGCTGGGGGGCGAGCAGGGCGCTGAGCGGGCGTCGGGCTGGGCTTGCAGGACCCTCAGACCAGGGGTCTCCACCAAGGGGGTCGAAACGCCGGTGATCCCCACCAGCCCTCGCTGTTCCCCCCATCCCCAGACCCCCGAGGTGATGCGCCCAGCAGGGCCGGGCCCTGGGGAGCACCATCCATCCTCATCCTCACCCGCCGGAGGGGAGGAAGCTCCAGGGCCCCCAAAAGAGCGACGGCAGCCACCCATCAGCCCACGCCGCCCAGTCCCCAAACCTGGCTCCAATTAGGCAGCCGGAGCGCGGAGCAACAGGGAATTTGGGGCCGGGCGGCCTGGCTGCCGGTGGGGCCGGGGCGCCCGGGCCGCTGGGCAACGCCGCCGCGGTGTATTTTGGCAAAACGGCGCTCGGAGGGGCGGCGAAGCTGGGGGCGACGGCAGCCAGGGAGGAGGAGGAGGACGAGGAGGAGGAAGAGGATGAAAGGAAGGCGGCTTGCAGTGACGCACGTTTGGAAAGGGATGCAAGGCGCAATGGCAAAAACGGGGGAAAAAAACAAAGAAAAAGGAGAAAAAGGGAAAAGAAAAAAAGCAGAAGTGGCAAGAGAATGGAAATGGCCTGGAAGGGATTAAGGGAGGAGAGGGGAGCCCGGCCAAGGGGTCCCGGAGAGCATCCCCAGTCGGTCCCCGACCCTCCCGCCAGCCCTACCATGGGGGTCAAACCTGCACCTTCCCCGGCTCCAGCGCCCGGGCTGCAGCACCCATGGGTGCCCGGGGAAAGGAGCTCCCCGGTGGCTCCTTGCTTGGCGCCCGGATGGCACCTACATCCCCCCCTTTTGCATCCACCGCTTTTGCTAAAAAACACCCAGTCTGGCAAGGCCGGGTTTTATTTCAGGGCGAACAAAATGTTCCCTTGACCCAAAGCAACGCTTTTTATTATTATTATCGAGGCAGGGAAAGAAATGATCCTCCCTCAGATCAAAGCGTCCTGCTTGCTCTCGCCTCCCTCCTCCTCCTTGGCCCCTGCACTGGAGCGGTGCGTTATCCGCCGCCAAGTCCCCACGCAGGACGATGCTCCAGGCCGCTGGCAGCTCAGACCCATGGTGCTGCCACGATTTCCCCCGCCTGGGCATCCGGGATGGGAGCCAGCACCTCGTATCCCGTTTTTCCGGAGGAGCAATGTGCCCTTTGCCAGCTCGAACCTGGCGTTTTGGGCCCCAAGGACTGAATTTTCCTTTGCATCTTTTTTCCTTTGCACCTTTTTACCTTTGCACTTTTTTTCCTTTGCACTTTTTTTCCTTTGCACTTTTTTTCCTTTGCACTTTTTTTCCTTCGCACCTTTTGCATCATTTCATCCAGTGACATGGGGTTTTGTCTCAACGCGATGCCCCTCGCCGTCCGGGGCGAAAGCGGAGCGGTTTCTCCGCCGGCGGCTCCGCCATGCCTTTGCCTGCACCACCCTCTGCTGCCTGCTGCAACTCACGGCAGCGGCTCAGGCCCGGCAGCGGGGCAGCGGCGAGGTGGACTTTGCCGGGGTTTTATTGCTATATTATTATTATTCCCCCATCTTCTTCCTGCAGGTCATAGCTAGCAGCAAGGAAAAGTGGTTTCTAAATAGTTCATCCCATTTTTAACCGATGATGCTACCGAGGGTCCAGCCGAAGCCGATGAGGCACCTGGATGTCCCCGGCCGTGAAATCTCAGCCCCTTCGCTCCGGATCCAGCCCGACGCTCCGGCTCGGCTTACGGCGTCTTCTGCAAAGCGTCCCCGCTGCTGAAGATATCCAGAGATGTCCTCTGCTTTCGGGATCTCTGGATTTTCCCACTGGGAAGCGAGCTGAGCCCCCCCGAAGCCCTTTTCCCCCCCGTGCCGGCCGATCCCGCGGGAGCCGGACCCGCAGTCCTGCCCCGGGCAGGCTCCACTCGCACGCAGAGCTGTGCCGCAGCCGGCTGCCGAACCCGGCACAGAACCGCCAGGCTGCTTTCCTTGGATTTCAGCATTCCCAACGCCTCCTGGGACCTTTTCCCAGCTCGTATTTTCATGGAAAACAAAAATACCCCCCAGCAGGGTTTTCCAGCAGTGCCTGGCTCCCTTCCGGCTGCTTTTCCAGCTATTTGGGGCCCCCCATTTCCCCCGTTCGCGGTGCCTTTGCTCTGCCTCTGCCTCTGTCCCTCGCTGCCCCACGGCAGCCCCATGCCCTGGGCCCTGCCGTGGGGCCAGGCCTCGCTGTCCCCTCCCCATGGGGTCACCTGGGTGCCCCACACCAACCCCCCCCCAGCCTCCTGCTAGGGGGCCACACGGGCACCCCACCCCAGGGACCCCCTGCCCTGGACCCCCTGCAGTGGGGCCACCCCAGCGCCCCACACCAGGGACCCCCTGCAGTGGGGCCTCCCCAGCGCCCCACACCAGCCCCCCCCACGCCCCAGACCGCTCTGCGGCGGGGCCACCCAGGTGCCCCATGCGCATGGGGGACATATTGCAGCAGCGTCACCCAGGCACCCCACACCGGCACCCCACGCCCAGGACCCCGCAGTGGGGCCGCCCCACACCTCCCCGCCGCGGGGCCCTGCGGGCGCCCCACGTGCCGCCCCCGCCGCCAGGCCCCGCCCCTCGCCCCGCCCCCGGCCCCGCCCCCTGCGCCCCGCCGCGCGCCGGGACTACAAGTCCCAGCATGCCGCGGCGCGGGAAGGGGCGGGGCTTGCTGCCGGCCGCTTCCGGGCTCGGCGTGAGGAGGGAGTGAGGGAGCGGTAAGATGGCGGCGGCGGCGGTGCTGGAGTTCCAGCGAGCGCAGTCCCTGCTCTCCACCGACCGCGAGGCCTCCATCGGCATCCTCCACTCCATAGGTGAGGGCGCCGCCGCCCGCCCGCGCCCCGCCGCCCGCCGGCCCCCCGCCGCCCGCCCGCCGCCGCCGCCCGCCGGCCCGCCGCCGCCGGCTGCTGACTCACCGTGCGCGCCGGACGGGAGCGAGGCCTGGGCCCGCCGGCTCGGGCCGGCCCCGGGCCGGTCCCCGCCGCGCGGGCCGGGCGCCGCCGCCGCCCGCCGCCGCCGCCTGCTCCGCGGCTCGGCGCCGGGGCGCGGGGGGCGGCCGCGGCCCGGGACACCGCGGGCAGCGCCTCCCCGAGCGGCGCCGGGAGTCGCTGCCCGCCGCAGCGGCGGCTCCCGCGGGGCGGCCGGCCGGGCCCGGGGGCGAGCGGCGGCGGCGGCCGGCGGGGGAGCCGGAGCGCGCCGGGGTGCCGCCGGGAGCGGCCCGAGTTGCGGCTCGCGCGGTGCCACTTGTGGAGCCGGGCGGCTTCACCCGTGTCCGGCCGCCGGGGGCTGCGCGGGGGCTTTATCCCCCCGCGAGACGCGAGCGGCGGCCGGTACCGCGGTGTTGCCGGCGGCCGGTGCCGTGACAGGCTGCTGGCGGGACGCTGGGGCGCTTCCACGCCTGAAACCCCGCGATGCTGCTGTGACCCTGTCCCGGTTCTTCCCTGGCAGGTGGCGAGGGGCTGCGCGCGGAGCGGCTCGCTCGCGGGGTTTCTCGTACCGCGCCCCGACGTAGCGCCCGAGCCTTGCGCTGGTAGCGGAGGCCTGCGGTACGTGTAGCCTGGTGCCCCGTCGCGCTGAAGGCTTAGACAGCTCCGCTGGAGCTGTCGTTCGGTGGTACAGTGTTGTAACCCGTTACCTCTTTACGTTATCTCCTAAGTGACGCGCAGAAAGTTTTAAGGTCCTTTGTGTGTGTTGTGTCCGGAGTTTTGACTTCCACGTGGTGTGAGACAGGTGCTGTTTATGGCGCTTACCTGTGCTGGGCTGTCCCAAACTTACAGCAGTGCCAAGAAGATAACTGTGCTGCCAAATCGAATGGTTCTTTAGCTGTGATTTGGGACATTCACCTTTATCAGGGGATCTGAGGTGTGCAAGGTAAGGAGGAGGAACACCTTAGAGACACGTGTCAAGAAGAATAACTTTGGACTGTCTTATCCTATGGAGATTTCCAAAAAGACACTGTGAACTGTGTGTTTTCACTTTCTCCAGCAATTAATGTTTCCTAGCTTTTGCATTAGACCTTGAAACTGGAATTGCAGTACAGTCTTTAAAACTTTCTTGTCCCTTTTGGTTCTCTCTGGTTAATTAGCAGTCGATGTTCTCAAGTCTGTCGAAGTGTCCACAACGTCCTCTCCAGTCAGGCTCAGTCTGAAGTCGAAGTTTGTGTTGCTGCTTAGTGTAAGCTGGAGTTGGCCAGAGGGTGTTGCTACAATAACTTTTCTGCTTGAGAGAAGTTACTTTGCTTCTGATGCTGCATATATTAAATTACGGGGACTAAAAGCCATAGTCGGTGCTCTGAGCCGGTGCTGAGAATTTTAATTCCATCTGAAGTGCTGGATGTTATCTACTTGGCAGCAAAGGTGTTTGTTTAGAAATTGGACTAACTCAGCTGCCCAGAGGATGCTGGAGATTAGTATTTACACCTTAGCAGCAGGTAGCAGATGGCATGGTACGTTGCGTGGAAGAAAGCGTGTGTTTTGCGGATAATTTATATGTCGTTGATGTTGTGTAAATACAGGTGTTAGCGTTGCTGTATGTTAGCTGACCCTTCTGTGTACTTCAGAGCCAAAGTTACTCATATTTCTACAGAGTGCTGTTTAGATTATCAAAGTTTACTGTCGTAAAGTGTATTGACTCTCGCACTCCAGCGTTAAAAGCGGCAGTTGTACTGTCTGATAGGCTGCTGGACAAAGAGGGTAAATGTAATAAGTTCACGTAGCCTTAGTGCACGTAATAAGTTGTGCTACATTTTGACCAAGTGATTGTAACTTAATGCACGAAGTGGCAACATCAGAAATTCCAGCACCAAGCATTGAATTTCTTTTATTTGTTCCTGTGCCTTCAGTGGGAGAGGGGTTGTTGGTGTTGTTTTTAAGTAAAACTTGAACAGTTGGACAAGCTTAGCGAGTTTACTTTATAACTTAAAATGTATTCAAATTTGAGAATACAGTTGTATCTATCAGCTGGGTTAAAGTCTTCATCGCTTTCCAGTATAGATAAAATGCTGTAGTATAGATAAAGTGCTGTTTATAAGTTATGCATGTAAACTTTGCACATAATCTGCTCTCCAGACATTGCAGGCCAGGCTGAATTCGCTATTGCCTGTTAAAATAGTTACTTTTTGGTGTCTTTCCAGGGAGTGACTGGTAATGATTATGTTCTAACTGAAATAGTATTAAAGGTAACTTTTCCACTCTTTTTCTAGTGAAACGTGATGTCCAGGAAAATGATGAAGAAGCGGTGCAAGTCAAAGAGCAGAGCATCCTGGAACTGGGATCGCTTTTGGCCAAGACCGGGCAAGCGGAAGGTGAGCTCGAAATAAACAACTGAGGTATTGCGAAAAAGATGTGTGTATGCAAATGAATCTAGCCTCCTTATTTCACAGGACAGGAATAAAAGCAGATTGAGACAGGAGAAGTTTCCTATCCTGTGAGAGACAGGACAGAAACTAGAAAACTAGATAAACAACAAAATACTAATCTTGTGTTTTATGGTCCAATATTCCAAAAGATTGCTGATGCTTTGGAAAGTGTAGTTTATGAACCTTTGGCATTTTTGCATAAGTGAGTAAAGTTTTGATAAGTTGTTGCATTGGATATGAGAAAATTCTCTTTTGATTTGTTTTTAAAAATTTCAAACCCCTGTTTCAAATTGGAAAATTTGTCAAAAAAGCCTTTTCTCACCAGCAGTTTCTTTCTCAATTAATTGATTCATCTGCTGAAACAACATTACATCAGAAAATCCTTGGCCAACTCTACACAAGAGCAAGACTTGACAGTCCTCCTATTGTGAGTGTGAAAAGGCAGAAATGGAGTAATGTTCTCTGTACAATGGTCTTTGAGTAGGATCCGTTCATATCTTCTGTTTCCTGGAAAGCTCAGGGCAGCATGTTTGTTATTTTGTGCTCAGCAGTTTTGTTTTGTTTTTTTCTGAAGAATGGTCTTGCCTTTCGGGAGCACCTTTCACCTCAAGCATTTTAGAAGCTGATACACCACGTCCGTACAAAGAGCGTTCTGTCTGTGGCGGACAGTTGGCCCTGCTATAGCCTCGCTGTTTTCTAACTGTGCCCAACAATAATTCAGAATGTGAAGCGAAGCGTGTGTGCTTTTAACAAACTGAAACTGGTTGGGGAAAACAGGCCGGCAGAACATTTAATCAAACCGAAATTCGACTGGGATGCCAGAGCTAATGTTAGAGCGATTCATAGAAAGCAGTGTGAGGTCTCATATAACAGCTGATCAAGATCACAGTTTTATATTTAGTCCGAAACCCTTACTTTTTGTCCTACTCTCTTTGTAAACATATATTTTGACTTGGCCATTTAACTGATCTGCCCACATCTACATGTGTTTGAGCATTCTGGACACTGATCCCGCTGTGATTTGCAATTGAACAGAGCTTGTGACAAAGTAGATTACTTGCACTTAGAGCAATGCTGGAAACAAAGGTGCTATTCATCTTACCTAACTATAGATGTTCACAGCTGATTTCCTAGTCTGGGCTGCCTTTATAGTCAGTGGAGAAAAATAAGCCCTTCCAGCACACAGTTCATCTCTTCCTACAGTGAGCATTTAGCATAGGACAAATGAAGCAGGCTGTAAAAGTGCTTATGTGTTTAATTGAATTTTAAGGAGCTTAGTCGGTTAGCTCAGGTATAGGTGTCTGTGTTATACCTGTGTCTTTTGCACTCTGATGTTTACTTCTGTAAAGATAATTAAACATGCCTTTGCTCCTGCCCCAAGGAAGATCATTTTGGGCTAGATAGGGGGAAATCATGAGAAGAGCAATTGATCTCTCCCAAGTAAATAGTTTGATGTGGTGCTGATCTACGGAAGCCTAAGAAAAGAGATCTCCTGGATGCTTGATGGCTTCCTTACTGTTGTAGGATTTGGGGTATTTTTGAGTTTAAGCCTAAGTCTGATACACAGAGTAGGAAGAACTTCAGTGTACGCTCACAGGATGGCTAAGTCATTGGAAATGACAATGTTAATTTATCAAAACCAGGTTTATGAAGGAGTAAATGTAAAATATATTTGGTATCTATTAAAGAGAACACTAAACTGCAGAGCAAGTATATTCTGAATGGAAGTAAATGGATTTGGCAACATTAGGAAGCAGGTTGCGTATTTGTAGATCAGAATGAGATCACCGTGTTGTGCTTTCTGGAGATTTCTGGTGAGGCTGAGGGAGGAAGAAAAGGGATGCCACAGTTAAGAGATGCACCAGCCCTGCGGGAAAGATGCTGCCACCTCCCCTTCTGTCATCTTTTAGGGTGAAGTAGACTAGTAGAAGTGACAAGCAGTCAGGGCCAGCAACCCCTTCACCTGGTACAACTGTTCACTAAGATGCTGGTACAGGTGGACGCACCAATCTTCATATCCAACGGGATTGAATCTGGTTCCAGTTCTCGCTTCTGTGGAGCCTAACAAGGAAATTATTGAGACTGTGCAGTTTCTGGCAGGAAGAAATAGATCCCATTGTAGGTCTCACCACACATCTTTTAGCTAGTGAAATTTCTTCAACAAATTCTAGGCTTTGCATTGGCTTGTTAGTTACTTTAAAGCACTAACTTCGCAGAGGTGAAAGGGTCTGTGAGTTGCAGTGTAGAGAAAAAAGCTCCGATTTGGTAGGATTTGACAGTTATGCCTGCTGTGCTGGCTGAGAGTGTAAAATGAATCTGTAATGTTTAGAGGACTAACCCTTAGTGGACTACTGTCTTTCTTTAAAAACAAGCAACCAAAAACAAACGACCCTCTCTTTATCTGCTGGATAGAGAATAAGGTTTGAACTGGTAGATAATTACTTTTTTCAAACATTGCTAGATTTTGTAGCACTGCTTAACGCTGTAGCGTTGGAATGACTCCAGATCAGGAATTCAGGTGTGTGGTGTGTTAGGTTGTGGAAGTGCTTTTTTTGAGGCTGAACAGCAGACTTCATTTTCCAGGGCTGCTACTCGTCAGCTCTGTAAAGCTGTCAGTCACACCCCTTTACCCAGCATTGCTTTCCTTTAAAAAAAATCCTAAAAATAGTTGACAGTTACATTGATGGGAAAGAGAAATTTCTATGGGAACTTTCAGCTTGCACATCTGAATTTGTAATTTGCAAAATGTATGGATTTCCTAGCTGGCGACTTGGAATTTGCTTTCTAGTGAATTCTCAGGCAGCTTTGGGGCAAGTCTAGAGAAGGATAAGGACTGCAGTATTTTTCATGTGATTTTTGTTCTGAAGTTCCTTTCTTTTGTGAAAGAGTATGTTCTGCATTAAAGGAAAGCATATTTTAGTTGGTCCAGAGAAGTTGGCATAGTACAGCAACCCACAGTGTGAGAAGTGGTACTATGTACGATGCTGTGACTTGAAAAGAAACGGACTCGCTCCCTGTGTTGAAATGCTGTTTTATTGAGTGCTCATATTAGTTGCATCAGGGAAGAAATAAGAACATAAGTACCTGCAGCAGCTGCAGGGCAACTCAGGGTTTTGCGCTGCTTCTCTTCCAAGCCCAACAAGCAGACCTGGAGCCCAGCTTTCTAAACTCACATCAAGAGAGAGAGATTTGAGAGTAGCTCTGTGCAAAACGAATGTATTTAATGTGCCATGATGCTAGAAAAGCAGCTGTCTGCTGCTGTCATAGTAGTTTGCTTACTGTGTGTGGAAACCATTGAAGAAAATGTTTGCCTTTCATTCAGATGATCAGGACTTGCGTGGGTAAGTGGTGCTGCAGATCGAGTAGTTTGCAGTGCAGCGTGTGTCCTCAAAGTGAAGGCAGTGCAGTTAAGATCGTGGTCTGTCACAGGGCGGTGGGTGAACAGTGCTCCTCGTTGAATAAAAGCTGACTGCTGACTGAAATTATCATTCAGTGGGGCTCAATAAATTAAATTAATACTAGCTCAGTTCTAGAAAAATCTGCACATTTTTTTTTTAGGCACAGAGAACATAAAACTTCTTTGACATTTTACGCAGTGCTGTCATGATGACTTGTTTTGCTCCCTGTGCGAAGTCCTAATAGTTCATCGTAGGACGAGTCACGGTTTGTTGTCCTGCTGTTTGGAAAATAAGGCTCTTCTAAGATTTAAAGGCACTCTCAAGATTAATAAGTTTAATTTGATCCCAAACTGCACTTCCAGTTGCATAAAAATGTCAATACACCACCATTAGCAACTGGGATAGAATACACTGTGTGTTCAATATCTTAACAGTGTAAGAAATGCAATTATGTCAGACTTGATTTAATATTTAAAATAAATAGACTGAAAAGGTTTTAAAAAATTTTTTTTTAGGTATTATGAAGATGTTCTTATAGGATAATTCTTTTGCATTAATACTAAATGAAATATGAAACAAACCTTGTTTTCCACTATCTTCAGTGGGATCCTTCAAAACTGAAACTCTGCTGATGCTTCTCTAAATACTAGGTGAAGTAAAGCTGTACTGAAGGCTTTCATTTTGGTTTTGATTCGGATACAAATTTAGTATAAGGTATAATTAAGGTTTCTGAATGGTTCGGTGCAGTTTTTTCGTTTCACTGTCAAGTCTTGTAAGCATGGTCGTGCCAGATCTAGCCAGCGCCTGGATGAGGCTTAAAATTATATGGGAATAAGTTGTGATTTCAGCGTGTGACCCTGCTACCTTATGAGTCAGCACTGAACCATGCGCTTGCATGGTACTAGTCTGCTGGAAGTATCGTCTTCCGCGTAAATGTAAACAGTCCTCAGCCCAACTTGCCACTACAGACCGCGTGTTGTTTATCACAGGAGAAGACTTCAAACTTGTGCTGTGCAGATTCCACCACGTGTGTAACCACCTTCTGCTTCCTTGAATTCTGAGTCCTGAAACTGCCACGAGGTTGACTGCCACATTCCCTCACTCTGTAGGCTTTTTTTTTTGACATTTTAGTGTATTTCTTCATAAAGAAAGACATTTCCTTTGTTAGCTTGAGACTCTGTAAGTGTAAACTAATACGCAGACTAATGCAACCGGTTAAGTAAGCAAAGATCCAGTCAGATGAGGTCGGGTGTTGGAGCATTAGGAAATGTGACTTTTTCAGCAGTGGAGTGTGGAGTGTATCCGACTTTCTGGGGGTGGGTAAGTGTGGCAGATGGCAATTTTAAATTGTAGGTCAGTAAAACATGCTTAAACTATAAACTCCATTGCCCGTTTTATAGAAAAATCTCAAAGCATTTAACAGACACTTACACCTTAAAAACGTGCCTGAGGCAAGTGTAGTTAAAAACAGTTTTATAATCGGGTTAGCCAAAGTAACAGAAAATCTATGCTGCGTGGGTAAGACTAGAACCCGCTAGTCATCTTTGCCAGTCCCCTCCTTTACCGCAAAACGCTCCCTCAGGTGACATTTTCACTGTTTTCCTGTATATGATGTTGAGAGACTGTTATAAAATGTTGGGTGTAGTAAATATTGCTGTGTACAGACATGTGAAGTGCTCCAGTTGCAGTACAACTTTTGGCTGTGTGGTTGTATTTCATGACTTGTGTTTTCCCGAATACAGAACTGGGAGGACTTCTGAAGTACGTTCGACCCTTCTTGAACTCCATCAGCAAAGCAAAGGCAGCCCGCTTAGTCCGATCTCTGCTTGATTTGTTCCTTGATATGGAGGCAGCAACAGGACAGGAGGTGAGATTTAAATTTCAGCAACAGTCTGTTCCCGAAAAGCTTGTTGTGCTGGTACCTGAGCTAGTTTGCTTTACACTGAAAAATTGTTCATGTCAGGAAACAAATTCATTTATGCATTTGGATATATTCTATTAATAAAACATCACATAATTTAATTCACTCAGAACCATGTTTTTCTGCAAGCCTCATCCTACTCTTACCCTGGGCATTTTTCTTAGTTTTGTGTTGCTTGCTGTTGAGTGTAGAGCATTCGTAGTATTTCAGAGTGTAAATAGTGTTTGTGGTCTTAGAGGTGAGATGTGCTATACTTACTCCAAGGAATAAGTGGGAGCAACATATGATGACACAGAGCTAGAGGAGCAAGTGTTTAAGGTCTGTTGAGGAGTAGATGGGATTAGAAACCGGTGAGTATTACTTAGCATCTTTCAACTGGAGACTGGAAGGTGCTTTGTATGGGGACGCAGCATGGTGAATGTTGTTATTTCACAGAGGGCTTTTGAGGCTTGAGAGTTGCTTGTGAAGTAGGAGTGGAGAATATTTCGGAGCTACTGAGTGTAAACTACTTCAAGTGAATGAACTTATTTCTCCTTACTCTGAGGCCTAGTGTATATCACCACTAGAAAACTCATTCAGTCTAAGTGCCTAGTTAGGTTTTATTTCATTCTCATTAGCTCCCCAGAATAGGGTTTTTTTTAGCTGAATGACTTGGTTATTTGGGAATGGGAGAAGGAGAGGAGTACTGACAGTACCTTTTGTCCTTGATTTAGCAGAAGAGATTAAGGGAGGAAGTGGGTTGGGACGCGAGGTGGCTGTGCAGGTGAGAAGAAAACCCCCTAAGGGGCAGGGGGAAATGACTGACCTCAGACTTTTTCTGCAGGTAACTTGATGTAAATGATGATATTTAGATGCAGTCGCAAAAGGTGCCATTTCATGATGAGAAGTCAACTTGGAGTAAGGCTGAGGGAGATGTGATCCTGTTAGTCAAAACATTCACTTTCAGATGTATTTGGAAGTAAAACCCAAAACATTAATGAACTGTAACACCTAACCTGCGAGGTCCTTGATACAGTAATCCTGGATGCTTTACTGCCTCACGGAAGCTCAGAGGGACAACTCGTTGCTTCCCCAATGTAACATATATCAAGACTCCCAAGAGTCCAGTAAAGCAATGGGATTAAACATTTTTCCTACTCCTAATACTCAAGCTATCACAATGCAAAAAAATGCCACCTCGTAATGTTTTTTCATAACCTGTCCCCATTTAATCAGAGGTGACAAGGAGCTGACAAGTCCTGCACTGTACCACAGCTGCAGATCTGTTCCAGAAACAGCTGGCCTTTCGGAGACCTTGGATAAAGGTGTTCCTGAGCCTGGCACTTTAGGATGACTTGTTGTGTATAATAGGCCAGTACTAAATTGGCACCCTCTTCTAATTGGGGTGGGACATGACTGCTTCATTCATCAAGGGAATGTGAGTGATCTTAAAAGTATGAGAAGCCAATTGGTTCCTTTACTCCACTTTGAAGTTATAGATAAAACTTCCAGTGTTACCTACTGACTAGCTATGGGCACCTAACTCGGTTGTAGATGGTGGAGCCTGGGCATCTCTGTTGCTTTACAACCTTTAGTAGTTTTATATTCTGTTTATTTGAAGGCTGTAATTTTGTACTATGTCATGTGTACACAGTGTGACTTATACTTAGGCCCTAAAACACATGCACTTCATTTTGCTTTCTTTCTAGAGCAATTAAAAATTTTGTTCTTTCCATGGCCAAATGAAATGGTGCAAAACAGGGCTGGAAGAGACCTCAAAGTCTCCTAGTCCGTTGCTTGCCCTAAGGCAGAATCAGTTCTCACATACCCAGATGTTTTTATTTCGAACAAAAACACAGCTGTTTAAGATACACTATTAGGATTCCAGCAGTAATTTTTAACTGGTGAAACTTCAGAAACCAGATCTTTATTTTCGTGTTACAGTGTGGGAGAGTTGTCATTGGTGGTCAGAAAAAGTTATTGGAAGCAAGTGCATTAGAAAAGCAATGGAAGAAGGTGGTCTCTTTTTTTTCTTTGTGACAACTAAAGCTTCAAGTACAACTTAGTTGCCTTCTGAACTTCAATTTCTGTTGCAATATGTGTTATAAGTAGTATAATATAGTGATCATCAGTTACAAGGAGCAGGAAGTTAATTTAATGACAAGAATAATGAAAGTATTTAGCACTGGTTGTAGTCGTTCTATCTCATTTCGCTTGATGTTCCTGTGAGCGTAGACTATGGTGCCAACGTGATGATACCTGAGGCTAAAGTGTATTTTGTGTGATTTCCATTGACTGCTTGCTTAATAGAGGTCACTTAACTTTGCACTCTTGAGCTGCTGTTCTAGTCAATGGTAAACTGCACGTTAGCTGGGTAAGACTGAAGCTATGGTTCATCAAAACACTTGGGGTAAGCATATTAATTACTGCAAAGTCCTCTGCTTCTAAGGCTGCTGGCTAATCTCCAGGCTCATTTAAAGTAAAACTGATTTGAGGTTTAGCCATGCTGGTGTGACTTCTTTCCTTAAACTGCATTGTGGAGATTCAGGCTTTGTTGTATTTTTGTGTTGCTTTGTAGGAAATGATTGAACCATACTGCTGTTTTAAAGAGGGGCAGCAGAAGGCTTTACAAATTTCTTTCTGCTCCCTTTAAGGTTGACCTGTGTTTAGAGTGTATTGAATGGGCCAAATCAGAGAAGAGGACGTTCCTACGCCAGGCTTTGGAGGTACGTTACATTGTGCATCCCAAACCTATGTAATAACATTTTATCAGTTTTAGTTTCTATAAAAGTAGAGAACTTCTGGCATGTTGCCCGTTTCTTTGTGTATGTAATGGAAAGACAATAAAGATTATTCTAAGGTTAGCAACAGTTCTTGAATAGATGCAACTTTATCCATGGTATTTAGATCTAGCTGATCTTCCAAATGGTAGATCTTGCAGAATTAAGCAGTATGATGTAGTGAATACAATACTAATTTAGTGAAATCTGTGCAGATAAGAACAGAAAGTTTAATTTTACAAAATAAATCTGTACTACCTCTCTCTGGCTTTCCTCACAGCAGTTCCTTTTCTGTTCTCCAGGCGAGGCTGGTCTCCTTGTACTTCGATACCAAGAGGTACCAAGAAGCGCTGCAGCTAGGTGAGTTTCCCGCTAGATGGTAGTAGCAGTTCTTTGCTTTGAAATTAGTCTTGAGGCTGACACAAGACATGACCAACCACTGCAGTTTGATAAGTTTTGTAGGCCTGGGACATTAAGTTCTCAGTGCTGTACCGAATCTGCCATCTTTCACTGTAACTTGGTGGCAAAAGCTTTAAGAGATCTCTTCATTCTCACCGTGTGTTAATTTCAAAAAATTTTGGAAGCAAAGGGGAAATGTATCTAGTTCAAGGCCATCAGCTTGGGTGCCTGCTGTAACGCATGCAGTGTACTGCTGTGTTCAGTGGGATCGAAGGGAGAAACAAGCAGCCTTAGGTTTGCTCAAAAATGGCCTTTCTAAAAATAGTAGTAATGCCAGGAAGTGGCAAACCTCTAAGGACATAATTAGACAACCTCTTGTGAAGCAGCGTAAGGCTTTAAGGACTTGCTTCCCCACCACCTGAGATATGGTAATTAAGCATGTGAACTCTCCTGCTCTGCTATAAAGCAGAGTGAAGCAGGTCATCTTACACAGCCGAACTCCCTTTGGTGCTTTACAAATGCTCATTTTGCAAATGACTGCAGTAACGTAAGAGGAGGTTTTAGCAGGCTAAAGGGTAGTTGCACGGACTGCTCTGCCAGCTCAGCAAGTGGGTTGAGCAGGGTTAAAGGATTGCTGCCTTCACATGGACAGAAGTGCTCATGTGGGCAGTGGTGAGGCTTTACCAGGGACCCATAACTGTGGCAGCGAGCACATGTGGGATGTCCAGTCACCTGGATGACTTGTATCTGATCAGAATGTAAAGTTATGTTAAGTACTCGGATACATGGACTTCAGTATCAAGTTAGAGTTGGTCTGCACACAGACATGTGCTGACCCCAGGTTTAAACTGATCTGAATCCACACAGAAATGCTGTGCTTAAGTAATTTAATGACTTGAATGACAGCAACACAGGTTAGGGAGTTGTGAATGCCTTTACCTACTCCGAAAGCCCTATCCAAATAGCACCATTTTGAGCTAGTGTTTCCGTGTGGCTGGCCAAGAAGGCCTGGTTATGTCTGCAGCTGAGGGGAGTAGATGCAGGAAGAGAGTCTCTACAGGATGTTTCTAGAGAGAGTCCCTTCCTTTCCACCTAGTTGTGCAGGTTCAGCCGTGGTTATCAGCTTCTTCCATGGACAGCAAGCAGGGATGAGGTTCTTATCTCTGCTTGCTTCCTACCAGAAGATAAGGGAGAAGACCTGAATTTGATCCGTAGATGTCTTGTGCTTAAAACGTTCCTTCCTCATCCCAGATTCTTAGGACTTGCTTCAAAATCCTCAATTCTCACCCTAGGGAAATGAAATGGCAAAAGGCAGTATTTCAGGTTTGCTTGGAGCTCTGAATGTGGATGGTAAATCATACCGTCCTCTGGGAAAGTGGTATCAGAATGACAGTCTGAACTGCGCAACCCATTCTTGACTTTAGTTGAGTGTCTACTGCCCATGATGAGATGGCAGAGACACGCTGTCCACATATCCAGTTATTCTCACTGCCCTCTTCCACCTCTAATACAGAATTGTTTTGTTCTCCTCCAGTTCTGGATTAACACTGAACTACTATTATTTCTTCTCCTTTGTTTGGGAGCAAGTTCCTGTTATCGTTTCTGTTGGAACAACAGGTTGTGTAAGCCAAGTCTCCCTTCTTGAAAGCCACAACTGCTATGGGAGAGGAGTGTCAGCCAGAAAGTGTGTTGGTTTGTGTAGTCACTGGTAGCAGATGCAGAGCAGGTTACAAAGGTTCTTGTTCTTCCCCATCGCCAGGTTCCCAGCTTCTTCGGGAATTGAAAAAGATGGATGACAAAGCACTGCTGGTGGAGGTGCAGCTGTTAGAAAGTAAGACTTACCATGCCCTGAGCAATCTGCCAAAAGCAAGAGCAGCTTTAACCTCTGCACGAACTACAGCCAATGCAATCTACTGTCCGCCTAAACTGCAAGCAGCATTGGACATGCAGTCAGGTAAAGTCCTTCAAGAGGAGGGCAATGTCTAGGACTAGTCATGCATCGGTTGACTGATACTTGTTCTTTCCTGAGTGAATCATAGAAAATGAAGCTAGACGGGGCCTCAGTACATCCGCTAGCCTGCCCAGCTGCCTCAAGGCAAGACCAACTATAACGACATTGCTCCTGACACGTTTATTCAGACTATTTTTAAAAACGTCTAGTGATGGAGATTCCATAACCTCTGTAGGTTACACTGTGTTAGTGTTATTGTAACATTGTTTCTGACCTAATTTGCAAGTGCTTGCCCAAAGCACCCAGACCTTGTCTGTCTTAACCGCTCCCCAAACTCCCTGTCTGTCAGTAGTGTCTACAATATCAGATGAACAATGGTGGGAAAGATAATCCACAAGGCACACAAGAAGGGAGTACTGATCCTTTTTCGACAGAACCACAATTTTTGTGGAGGTTCTTCTGAGTTTGCTACCCACTGTCCTCAAGAGAGGACATGGATGCTTAGCATTTCCGACAGAAATTAAGGTAAAGGGGAGCACAGAAGAAAGGATTCCTTTTATTGAAGTGTCGATGAAGCACTGGGCAAACAGATTCCTTTCTCCTCTTCCAGTCTCATTCAGAGTTAACTCTGGTGTCTGTCTGTTGTTCCTTTCAACAGGTATTATCCACGCAGCAGAAGAGAAGGACTGGAAAACAGCCTATTCATATTTTTACGAGGCATTTGAGGGATATGATTCAATTGACAACCCAAAAGCCATCACTGCGCTGAAATACATGTTGCTGTGCAAAATCATGCTTAACATGTAAGTGGCAAGTGGATCTGCGAAGAACACTTCCTACATTTCAATGAGAAAGACCTGTCCTATATAAGACACTCTGCTAAGAACTCTAAAGCAAACAAGCTTTACTCTTTGTGTTTGTTTATAACTTATTCAGTGCTTCTGATACAATATTGTTTGCAGTTTAGTAATTGTCTATGAATTGGGAATTTTTGAGACACACACAGATTTAAGCTGGTCATCCTTTTGAATAAATGCTCTCTTCCCTTCCTTCCCCTGTCTAGCCCAGAGGATGTGCAGGCATTAGTGAGTGGAAAGCTTGCTCTGCGGTATGCAGGAAGACAGGTATAGAAACTTAATCCTTTCTATCTTCCTATTATTTCTGAGAATATTGTGTTTTTCTTTTTGTCAGGTATTGTTGTCTTTTCACACCAAAAAGCCCTGCTTCAAATCCCAAAAGTTTTGTTTGCTGTTGTGCTTAGGAATTTAATACCATCCTTTCTGAGCATCCTGAGCCAGATCCAGAACTGATTAAATTACCATAAGACAATTTACTTACTTCAAAGGAAATACAGTGATTTTCACCAGCTGAGAATCTGGCCCTTCTCACTTCACTTTCTCTTTATGTTTTTCTCCTCCCTGATTTCTTTATGAACTACTAAATGCCTAATGCTGTAAGATACTGTCATCTCAACTCTAGGCAACTGCTCTGCAGCCACAGATCTGTTGTATTTAAATCAGAGTTATGCATTATTTTTACTTGTGTCGTAGCAAGTCCTGAAAATCCGTTCATAGCAGTATAGCTGAGCAGCTTGAGACCTAGATGACTGTAAGGTGGAAGCCAAGCAGCTGGGGACTTGTTAAAATCAACTGTTTATTCTAACAAGTCAACTTGCCAGTCTGTGAATGCCACTCCCATATTAAATCCAAGAATGCTTATATAAAGCACAGGACCAAGAGCCAGGAGTGCCAGGGTCTGAGCCAGACGTGCACAATGATGCCTTCAGTGGCTTTGCTTGGTCAGGTATTTGCTTTGACGCAGGAGCTAATGCCCACCTACCTCACAGAGGACTGGGGAAGCTATTTAGCAGAGGAGGATGAGGGCAGAAGGCACAGAAGCCTGGAAAAGAGCCTGAAGTGGAAGATTGCATTATCCCTGCTGGATCATGAAGGGCAGCCCTGGTCCTGCTTCATCCCTTTCTCTTCAGTGACTGCTGAGTTAGAGGCTGCTTTCGGGCACTGAGGAATCTCAGCTGTTCTCTGCGCTGTCCTCCTGAGGCAACAGTGATCACAAGTTCCTGCAGCAGCTGTGAAGACTGAGGTTAGGGAGCAGAGAGAAAGTGGACTTTGGCTGCCCTTGGAGGCAGCTCAGTGAGAGAGATGATAGCAGAAGCCTTGGCTTCATGCACTGTTGCCTCTGGGCTGTCCTAGTTTTCTAACGCTCTTGGGCCTCTCACCACTTGGAAACTGTTTTTCCAGTGATGTTACAATTCCGTATAGAATAAATATGGTGGTTTGGTTGTGGCTGGATTTTCTTCCTTTCAGCAACTGTTGAGTAGACAAATGTTTTTTGATGCTATCCATGACAGGGTATCAGTAAGACTACTGCCATGCTTGTGTTCCTCAGTGGAGGCAATGTTAGGTTCTGAAGGGGAGAAATACAACTTATGGGCTTAAAATGGCCATGTTCACAGATTAAGCAAGTGGCAAAATGTGCATTTTCCTTAAAATTTTTATCTTACTTGCTCCCAAGCTGCAACCTGATAGGACCCGCAGCTGGTATTCTTAAGCAGTGCAAAACTTGAGTTCTTTGTTGCCATGAAGCTGATTTCATGCTGTGTGTCCTGCAGCTGTTTTATATGTTCTCCTTATTAGCAGCTGCTCTTACTCAGTGTGTATGGAAGTAAAATTGACAGGGCTTTGTAGCAAAAGGAACATTCCCTCTGCTTCTTAAGCACATTTTCTGTAAACTGCAGTTGTCATAATAGCACTGAGAGGAGGCTATCCAGAAAATAACCTACTGTCATTTTCTTTCTCTGCAGACAGAAGCATTAAAATGTGTGGCACAGGCCAGTAAGAACCGATCACTGGCAGATTTTGAAAAGGTGAGTCTGGAGAAAGATAGAAAGTGAGGACTGGCTGGACAAAGCATTCAGAGTCTGTGTGGAAAGTTGTAGGAGTTTTTATATCACACAGCATGAAACCATAACAGCATTCATAGAAAGCAAACAGTGTGCCAAGTACAGTCTGACTGAAGCAAATACCCCACAATAATCAATGGGTTTGGTTCTTGCAGCACGGGGAGTAGTAGCCTGCTTCAAACTAGATTTTGGGTTTTCGGAGAGCCAACTCTGAACCAATTTCTTGTAGTTTTGCTGCTGTTCACTGGGATTTGTACTTTCCTGAAAGTGTTCCTGAGTACAGCAAGAACACTGCAAAAATAAAGGTGAGAATTCCCATGTCAGGAAACAATTTTGTTGTGCTGTTTCCTCGGTGAAAGCCAGAGGTGCGGGCTTGCTAAGCTCCAGCAGTGTAAAGATGGAAGATACTTGCTGCCAGGTGTTTAAAGGCTCTTAGGCTGTCATGACCTGTTGGCTTTTTTAGCTAAGTCATGGGATTGGATTAACCACTGATACTGTACTAGACAGGGAGGGAAAACTATTTCACCTTCTGAGGTGAAATAGTCTTCTGCCTTGAGGGCAGGAGACCAGCTGTTCTCTGAATTATTTGTTCCCACCATGTCTCCTGCAGGCTCTGACAGACTATAAGGTGGAGCTCAGGGACGACCCCATCATAAACACTCACTTGGCTAAGCTCTATGATAACTTATTGGAACAGAATCTGATCAGAGTCATCGAACCCTTCTCCAGAGTACAGGTAAATGTTTCCGAAAAGCACACTGAAGTGCTTGCACCTCCATCCCCTGCTGTTGGTGTGCAACTGGATGAGGGACTTGCTCCCATACAGAATACTTTTTGCTCAGAGTAACCTCTGATAGCTGCTCAGCACATCCAGCGCTCAGAATTGATGAAGTTCATCTGAAAAATGATATGTAAAGGGCTGAGGGGAACTGGGGAAGACCCAGAGTTCTGAAATCATTGTCTTCACTTATTTACTGCACACTAAAAGCTGGATATGCTTTTAACACTGGAGGTAATGGTGTTTGGCTTTTAAAGGGCTCTTTTAGGGTGTGGGTAAAGCTGGAATAATACTAATCTTGGAGATGAAATGAGTTATTTCATGTTTAACAGTGAAATGGCTTTCATTGTCTGGCTCATGCCTAGTCCGTCTTCAGTTAGAAATGGATGTGAAATCTGAAGGAGATGAAGCTGTAAAGCAAAACCATTGTAGGTTTTAGGCTAGAGTGTTGACAGGTCCTTTAACTGTTACATGGAAGAGCCCCATACCTGTGTTGCTGGTACATACCTGTCAGAGGTACAGCTAAAGATTCATTTAACTGTATTGGTCTCTCTTATAGATTGAACACATATCCAGCCTCATCAAGCTCTCAAAGGTAAGAACATTGCTAGAAATCAGTGGCATGCCTTAAGGGCAAAGGAATTGAGATGTCAAATTGCATTTACCACCAGGAAATAAACGTCGGTTATTAAACTTGGCAGGTCGGCTCCACAGCAGTTAGAGGCAAATATCACTCCTGAGAACCAAACTTAACACTGACAGTTTCCAGGGGTCACTGAACTGGCTACCTCTACACAAAGACTTCCCTGTAACATCAGCTTCCTTCACGTGGGTCTTATTCCCTTTGTCAGCACTTGCTTCCTTAGTGAAGACAGATCTTCCTCTGCTCTTGTAACTCATGGCCACCTCAGTCTACCCTGTTGACCTGCATTTAATCCTCATGAGCCTGCCCAGAGGAATCTTTCTGAGGCTCTTAAGATATGGGATCCAGCTAGTTGCTCTGGTTGGAATTTCATTAGGGGTGTGTATGTCTCACTGACTATTGTACAAACTGCTTTAAAGACAATCCTAACCAGTTTAAGTCTTAGGAAAATCCACTATAGTCTCCAGTCAGTTGCATCCAGAAGTGCTTTTGCCTGTACTGTCATTAAGGCCTCTAGATTTGGAACTGTCATGGGCTCCAGCCTACACAGTTGTTATATCATCTCTCCTCCTTTTATATCTGTGAAGCCTTTACCTAGCCTAACCCTTGGTGTTTAGCACATGCTTAGTAGTTTGAGTAAAAAATGGACTGCAGTTGTTTCTTAACTACAGCTGTGTGTCCTCTGTCCAGAGAATGGAAGAGGAAGAACTGACTCCCATGGGGCCCCTGACTGGCACTGGGCAGGAGATAGTATCGAGTGGCTTGCAGACAGCTTGGCCAGCACTTGACTAAGTATTTGCTGAACCAGGCTAGAGTGCTGCAAAACCCCTAATGAGTCATGCTTCTGTGAAATGACAGATGCATGGTCTCCTGTGGAACAGGAGGGCAAAGGCATCCTGGTGCTCTCATCATTAAAAGTTAGTGCTTACTGCCATAAGCTTTAGATGATTGGAAATTATCAAAGCAGCGTGCAAAGAGAGATCTGTCCTGACATCATGTTCAGTGATAAAATAGCTTCCTTAAGGCATTCCTTATATCCTGCCAGGGCTGTTGAGTGTGAAGTAGTAAAATTCAGTTCTTTGTATAGTTCCAGGAGACTTTTAATTCTTCTGCTTCAATTTCAGGCTGATGTAGAAAGGAAACTGTCACAGATGATCTTGGACAAGAAATTTCATGGTGAGTCTCTGCATCCTTCAGTCTCTGCTCTTGCCACCCACAGCCAGGTCATGTATAAGAAAGTTGTGGCTAGCCGCCACCTCGTCACAACATTTTTGAGCCTCAGGTGTCCGCCTTAGACTGCTCTTACTTCAGACAGCAGACAGGCAGGTTAATGGGCCCTGCAGGAAGAGATCTGAGTGATGGGTTTATCTGTGACATATGGAGTAACCAGTGGTTTAAGTGCTCCCCTTGAGATGAGTCTTCTAGGTTGCCTACTGTGACTGACCTTAAAAGGCTGAGATCACTGTCCAGAGAGGCTCTCCTTGCTATTGTCATGAAGGCTCTTTCCATCTGCCTTCATTAAGCTTGAGGGTTAATTTCTCACAAATCAGAAACCATTGTTAATTCCTTATTTGCTGCGACTGCGTCCAAGGACCCTTGTGAGTCCACCGATGGGCTATCTAGCAAAGATGTGCTATTCTGCCTTGGTGCTTATTGGAATATGTTGCTTATTGCCGAAGCATCTGCTTCTCAGTAAATCCTCTGCCTTTGTGAGGTGGTCTGTTAGGAGCCATGAATCATTCATGCTGTTGAGCTGTTGCTCTTCAAGTGGGGCAGAGATCCAGCAGTTGATCCACGCTGGCAAATAGCAATGCCACTCTGAACCCCTGCACGTTGTCCGCAGCATTCACAGGGCAGCTGCGGAGATGAGAGCTGGGTGTGAGGCAGAGCAGGGGATGCCCCCAGCTGTTGCCTTCCTGCCCTTCCTCTGCCATGTGGACTTGCTGAAGAAGATCAGCAGGTCCCAGTAGGGAGGAAAGATGGCTTTGGGGGCACGGCACTGGGTCTGCGTTCACCCGAGCAGTGTACGTAAGACTTCAGGCCCCCGCTTATAAAATGGGGATGGTCACGGTCCCCGGTTGATTTGCACTGAGAGCGTTTTGTGCAGGAATGCTTCTTGACATATCGGTCAGGGCACCCGCACAGCATAACTGATTGGTTTGGTTTTGTCTGGGACCACAAGAGGCTGCTCCGCTAATGAGCCCTCAAGGAAACAGCTCCGTTCTTGTTTACATTGTCCCTAGTGTCAGCTGAGAAAGCCCTCTTGATATGACTGAGCAAGATGAATGGGAGCTGGCTAAGATGTGTTGGTTAGAGAATAGCTCAAAAATTGCAGAACCCAGCTGCAGTGCCCATCTGGCACCTGGAAATAGTTTAATTAAAAATAGCGTCTTTGCCTTCCGCCAGTGTCTGGTGTGCTGAGCCCTGCTGCTCAGCACATGGGCCTTGAGGAAGCAGGTAGTTGTTAGGGGATGTGCAGTCATAAATAATCTCCTCGATGTGTTTTCAGGCCCCTCTCCTGTCCCTTTATTCTGGGTAGACTTCCACTACTGCAGTCTGACAAAATCAGTCAACTAGTCTAATAAAACCTATTAGCCCCTTCCAAACCTGACACATCGGAGTGAACGCTTGTTCGGTAGATCCCTGAATGCCCGATGTCTGGAAGAGCCCTAGGAAATGAAGTGATCTGCCAAGCATGACGCTGGTAACCGAAGCTTTGTGTTCGTAGGCATCCTTGACCAAGGCGAGGGAGTCCTGATTATCTTCGATGAACCCCCAGTAGACAAAACTTATGAAGCTGCCCTTGAAACTATTCAGAATATGAGTAAAGTAGTGGATTCGCTCTACAACAAAGCCAAGAAGCTAACATAGGTGAGTGCGTGCAGGAGCCGGCGGTCGCGGCTGCTCTGGACCTGTCATTTCTCCTGGGCCAAGGTGCAGTCTGTGTCCTTGAGGCTTGTTTTCTTTCCTCGTGATTGACGTGGCTCTGTTTTCTCTTGCAGAGTTGAATTTGGTAGCTGTCATTTGGAGAGTGTGTGTGACAGGAGAGTGAAACCTTTGGGAAAATGTTAGGAGACTTTTTTCTTTGTTCTACTTTTCGCTTGGAAAGTTTTTAAACTTCCTCATCCGGTGCATCTTGTATTCCATACGATGCGTGTTCCAGTTTCCATGTAATCTTTACTGGCCGAACTTTGTATCTGGGGGGGGAATATTGTTTAAACAAAGAGGGTATTCTAAATAAAAGGAAAAAGGCTTACACTACCTAAACATGTGCTTTCCACTTCCTGAGGGATGTCAGAGAGTTAAGCAGGGACGAAGTTTTGTTACCATTAGGTGCCCAAAACAGTTTGTTTCATCTCTCCCTCTACTCTGAAACCTGAGACTTACTGACGGTGTATAAGCAGCCAAGTTTATTCCATTTGTACTGAACCAAAAAACCCTAAATGTACAGACTGCTGGTTTATTTTTAAATCTCAAATAAGGCCTCTAATCCCCTCAAAAGCAGCTCCACAATGATTTTCCTGAAGGCTTTCGCACCCGAGGAACCTGCTTCAGAATTGTCATTGTGCCGTGCTAGCCTGGACTGACCCTGTGCAGCCAAAAACTTACTAGCGACAGCTGCAGCCACCGATTAGACCATTAGGCCAGTTTCTAGCAAAGGGAACAGCACAGGTTTCCCCTGGAGGCCTGTATTGCATGCTATTGTTTTAAAATAGACTAGATTTTAAATGTTTTAACCTTCCCCCCACCTGCATTGGTAGGAAGAACAGGTGAGCAGGCGTTCCCTGAGTATTTGCCTCCCTGCAAGAGCCAAACCTTGTCCAGCGGGGAGGCGAGCTGCTGCCCTGGGCGCTGATCAGACTGTCGTTATTTACCTCTGCTGTATAGTGTTTCTTTTAAACATCCGATGTGAGACAGCTTGGCCCTTCTGGAATGACCTAGCGTAGCATTTGCTGGGGAGCTTCCTCGTTACTGTTCCAAAGTAATATATGTGGGGGGGTGGAGCACGGTGTATTCCAGCATGTTTCATTTTATGGTGAGATTACTAGCTAGGTTTTAATGCCATTTGGGCAGTGTAAGCTTCTGCATCTCTGTCCTGCTAATCTTTTATTTCTCCTTTCCCCTCTGTCTCCCTTTCTCTCTCCCTCTCCACGTTTTCTTACTAAATTTATATTTTGTAAAAGGATTCTGTTTTATCAAGAAATATTTTGCCTTCACACTGAATCTTAGACTGGCTGATTTTTCTGCTTTCTGTTCACATTTTAACCTTCTCCAACATTTTTTTTTTTAAAAAAACTTTCCATCTCATCCAGTCAGTCACTGTTTGGGTTTTTGGCACCATCAATATCAAATGTACAAACGGTTCTTGCTAACCAACACCAGGTATATCTGATGTTCAGATGAGTTCCAATAAAATAATTTTTTTTTCAAAATCTGTCTCCTGTCTTCAGCTGTTGAGGCAGGTAACGTGCATGTTTGGTGCAGTTTCTCTTTTAGCTAAGGGAAGTGTGGCTCGCAACGCGAGCTGCACATCTGTCCAGAGTTCACAGAAGCATCTTCAGTGACAAGACGACTTTTCTGAGACGCTGAGTGTAAGAGATCGTGTTTTAAGCTGCGTCACAAAAGATTTACGGATGGTTACCTGTTCCTGGCACAGCAAGTTTGCGCTTTACAAACTTAAACGATCTTTAATCTGTTTCTTTCGATTATTAAGGTGAAAAAATTAATTACACCTGGCCTGATGCACCTCTAGCCTTTCTTGAAAGTGCTCTAATTTCGATGGGAGAAAGAGTCAAACCGTGGATGCCAATGCAATGCATCTTAAGGCGAGAGAGGATTTTTAGCATTCTGTCTAACCGATGCAAAATCTGTAGATCGCATGTGTCAAACTCACACATCCCAGATGTAACATCTGGTTGAGCTAATGCAGGTCTTTTGGAAACAAGTCTGGTCTTTAAACAGCGACCTCAAGAGATGGAAAAATCTGGCAGACTGCTAGGTAAGTTGGTTGGTAGATTGTTCAGGCCGCTTTTCTAGGGAAAAAGCATAAAGACCTTTGATTTTCTTTTTCTTTTTTTTTTTTTTTGGTACCTGCCTGTTTCTGGTTTGTTTCAGATTCCAGCATAAGCTCTCGCTATGCCTTTTCCACTAGACTGAAAAGCTGTCGGTGACCTTCCTGTCTGCACGTAATCATAACCGTAGTCGGACTACCTCTCAGCTTCCCTAAAATTGAATCGAACGTCTTTGGTTTCATGCTGTAAAACTTTTCTGAGCCCTTTTCAGCTTCCCTGCTTGAGAAGGGAAGCCAGCGTGCTGCTCGCACAGCCGGGACCTGGCAGCCTGGCCACGGCCTCGGACCGTGAGGATGCTGCCGTCCGGCTTCAGGTGCCGCTTCCATTCCTAGGTTTCTTACTCAGTTTTTGAACTATATATAGCTTGTAAGATACTTCCCAAAAGCTGCTCTGGCCACTTCACCGCAACGCCACTTAAGCGGCGGTTTTCCCTGGGGACGCTTTGCGGCGGATGTGAATTGCTGATTTAGGTCGCTAATCGTAGGCGAATCAGTGGAAATTCATTCATGGAAACGGATCTGAAGCCTCCGCGCGCAGCAATTACGCTAGCAAACAAAGCGTGGAGGTGGAGAAGAGTAAAAGAGATTGCCATAAAGTCACGCATGCCCTTGGCAACAACAGCATTCAGGTCTGCTTGCTATTTCTCAAAGGGCAAGAAAAATATATCGGGGTCCTAAACCGGCAGCTAACGGCTGGGGGAGCAGAAAGGCCTCTTCGCCAGGGGCTGAGAGAATTGGACTTGGAGCAACAAAGTTGCAGCAGGTCCGCGGCGATGCCTTTTTCAACGTAGGGAGTTGAAGGAGGGCTAATTGCACGTTAGTTGTTCAAACGATCGGAGGAAAGCTGGGATTTTCCGAGGCGTCTGAGAGCCTGTGTTCCAAGTCCAAGCGTATTAAAATTAGGGCCAAAAAAGCTCAGAATGTTTGGTCTCGTTAAACCCTTCTGGCTTCAACTTCAAAAGGCTTAACTTAAAAAGCAGGCTTTTACACAAAGGCAAATTTCGTGCCGCTTGGGACCCTGTCATATTTTTAATGGACAAAGGGATTTCTTAGTAATAACAGGATTCAGAAGTGCCAGTCGGACTGGATTTGCACAGTCTATTACTGACGGTGATGTAGGAGGCCTTGAAAAGTGTTTACAAAAAGGATATATTTACCTTTTGACCATCCCTTCGAAAAAACATTCCTGGCTCCAAAACCGGGTTATGAGGAGCAGACAGCACTTCTGGGCGTGAATCGCTAACGGGACAAAATGTTACTTTAAAGAATCGCCCGGGCGTTTGGTGCCCAAACGGGGCTGTATCCACTATGCCGGTGCTCGGGTCGGGGCAGCCGGGGAAGCGATGCCGGGGTCCCCAGTGTGGGAACCGAGGGGCCAAGAAAAATGATGCTCTAGCTTGGGCGTGAAAAAGATGGATCCATCGGAAAATCGGTTTTGTTATGTGCTTAGGGCCCAAACCAGGCTGCAGGGAGACGGCTTGGCCGGGAACGCCTGGGTGGTGCCACCTTAGGATAGTTTTGGGTGGTTTGGGTGACAACAGCCCTTTTCCTCCTCCTTCCCGGGGGCTTCTCGGCTCCCCGTGTGCTGGGACGATGCGGTTGCGCCCGTCAGCTGAAGAAGGCGAGCTGGGAGATGCTGGGGGTTGCCAGAGACGTCTGCGTCCTTGCAGGGGGACAGAGGCAGCCGCGAGTCTGGGCCAGCGGTGGCTTTTGGGTGTAGATACGTACGAGCCCTCTGCAGCCGAACCCGGCACCGCAGGGCTGGTGTCTTTGCTGGTCGGTATCAAAGGCTTTAAAAGCCGGACTTGGCTTTCCCCAGCGAAACCAAACTTCGGCATCTCCCTCCTCAGGAGCCCTTACGTAATCCGTGCTGCTCCCGAGCAGCCTTTGAGTGTCGCTACAGTTTGCGGCGAGCCGGCGGCCTTCGGCGGCCGCGGGTTTCTAGCCGGGGCAGCGATGCGCTGAGCCCCTGTGGTTTTTTTGAACGCCGTTTCCCCCCGCCCCGGTTTAAAATGGAGGCTGTGGGCACCCGAAGCCAAAATACTCCGGCTCAGGCGCCTTTCTAACGCCGCTGCCTTTAATCGCGGCTGCTGAGCCTGCGTTTATTGACTGAGATGGGGCAGAGCGAGGTTTCGGGCGCTTGGCCCGGGGGTTTTTTTGGTTCCCCCCTGCCGTGCTCCAGCCAAGGCTGCGCAGAGCTCGCTGCCCCACGGGGCTGCTGTGTCCTCCGTCTGCCTGCACGGGACGCCCGAGCCCCGTCCCACTGCCACCAGCTCCGGCGTCTGGCAAGTGCTCGGTGCCCTCGGCTTCGGCCTGCGACCGGCCGGGACGCTGGGACCAGCCGGGACCCAGGCCCTAGGGCAGCGGCCGGCGCCACCTCCGTGGGCCCGGTCCGTGGCCCCGCTCGGCGCTCAGCCCCGGGGCGGGGTGGCCGGGACAGGCCGAGCCCCGGGGGGGGAGGTCCCACCCCTGCACCAACCGGGGTGGCCGCGGGGGGCGGGGCCTCAGGGGAGGGGGCGGGGCCGCAGCTGGGGCGGAGTCGTGGGCTCTGGGTTGTATCGGGTTTGGGGGCGGGGCCTCGGCGGGGGCGGGGCTGCGGAGGCGGGGCCGGTGTCGCAGAGGGAGGGGGCGTGTCCTCAGCGGGCGGGGGCGTGTCCACGAGGGCGGGGGCGTATCTTCAGCGGGCGGGGGCGTGTCCCCAGCGGGAGGGGGCGTGTCCTCAGCGGGCGGGGGCGTGTCCGCAGCAGACGGGGGCGTGTCTTCAGCAGGCGGGGGCGTGCCTTCGGCGGGCGGGGGCGTGTCCGCAGCAGGCGGGGGCGTGTCCCCAGCGGGCGGGGGCGCGTCTTCATCGTGCGTGGGCGCGTCCGCAGCAGGCGGGGGCGTGTCCGCAGCGGGCGGGGGCGCGTCCGCAGCAGGCGGGGGCGTGTCCGCAGCGGGCGGGGGCGTGTCCGCAGCAGGCGGGGGCGTGTCCGCAGCGGGAGGGGGCGTGTCCACAGCGGGCGGGGGCGTGTCCGCAGCGGGCGGGGGCGTGTCGGCGCCGCCCCTTCCCCGCCGGTGCCGCGGGCGCACGTGGCGGCGCGGGGCGGGCCCGTGGGCGGCGGGCGCGCGCACTGCGCCGCCGGGAGCGCGCGCGGCGGCGGGGCGGGGCGAGGCGCGGCGCTGAGCGGCGGCGGCGGCGGAGCGGGCAGCGAGCGCGGGGCCGCGCCGGGGCCGGGGCCAGGGCCGGGGCCGGGGCCGGGGCCGGGGCCGGGGCGGGCGCGGGCGGCGGGGCCCGCCGGTCGGCCGGCGCCATGGGCACGGTGCTGTCGCTGTCGCCGAGCTACCGGAAGGCCCCGCTGTTCGAGGAGGGGGCGGCCACGGTGGGGCACTACACGGCGGTGCAGAACAGCAAGAACGCCAAGGAGAAGGGCCTGAAGCGGCACTCGCTCATCTCGGTGCTGCCCTGGAAGCGCATCGCCGCCGTCTCCGCCAAGAAGAAGAGCTCCAAGAAGGTGCAGCCCAACGGCGGCTACCAGAGCAACGTGACCCACCTCAACAACGAGAACCTGAAGAAGTCGCTCTCCTGCGCCAACCTCGCCACCTTCGCGCCGCCGCCGCCCGCCGCCGCCGCCGCCGCCGCCGCGCTCGCCTCGGCGCAGAAGGCGCCGCCGGCCGCGCCCGCCGCCGCCGCCACCCCGCGCCGCGTCGTGGTGCAGGCGTCCACCAGCGAGCTGCTGCGCTGCCTCGGCGAGTTCCTCTGCCGCCGCTGCTACCGCCTCAAGCACCTCTCGCCCACCGACCCCGTGCTCTGGCTGCGCTCCGTGGACCGCTCGCTGCTGCTGCAGGGCTGGCAGGACCAGGGCTTCATCACGCCGGCCAACGTGGTCTTCCTCTACATGCTGTGCCGGGACGTCATCTCGGCCGAGGTGGCCTCGGACCACGAACTGCAGGCCGTGCTGCTCACCTGCCTGTACCTCTCCTACTCCTACATGGGCAACGAGATCTCCTACCCGCTCAAGCCCTTCCTGGTGGAGAGCTGTAAGGAGGCCTTCTGGGACCGCTGCCTCTCCATCATCAACCTCATGAGCCCCAAGATGCTGCAGGTCAACGCCGACCCGCACTACTTCACGCAGGTCTTCGCCGACCTCAAGAAGGAGAGCGGCGCCGAGGAGAAGGGCCGCCTGCTCATCGGCCTCGACCGGTGAGCGGGGCCCGGCCCCGCCGCCGCCGCCCCCGGGGACGCTCCGGCGGCCGAGCCCCTCCGGTTTGTGTGTCCTCCCCCCCCCCCCCCCAAAAACCGGTCCCCCCCCCCCGTTTTCCATCCCCGCGCCCCCCCCCCCCCCCGGAGCCGCCGGGCGCGGACACGGCGCAGGGACAAGTTGGGCTTTTTTTTCTTAATGGCTTGAAGGTCACAAGCGCCTCCCCCCCCCCCAAAACCTTCCCCCCGGGGGGGCTTCATCAGCCGCGGCGGGGGGGGCAGAGGTGCAAGGAGCTGCCGGCTAGACGGGCGCGGCGTTAATGCAGACAAAGAGCAGGTACGGGGAAAAAAATATATATATATATGTGTGTGTGTATATATATATTTTTATATATATATATATATTTATATATGTATTTTTATATATATAAAAATATATATATATAAAAATGCTGGAAAGGGTTTCTCAAACCGGTGCTCCGGCCGTGTCAGAGCCGATGGCAGCGAGCGCTACGGCACGGAGCCGGGCCCGACACCCCCCCCCCCCCGGTACCCCCCTTCCCCCGGTACCCCCTTCCCCCGGTACCCCCTTCCCGGTTACCCCCCCCTTCCCGGTCCCCCCCCCCCCCCCCCGGGAGATGCCAACCGCAGGCAGCGGCCGCCGGAGCCGGGCCCCCATCTGAGCCATGGGGCAGCACCGCCGGGGCGCGGAGCGCGTCCCCGCTTCGCCCTTTTATTTATTATTTCTTCTTCTCCTTCTTCTTCTTCTTCTTCTTCTTCTTGGGAACGAGCGAGCCGCGACCCGCCCGAGGTGGCGGTGCAGGGACTCGGACTGCTACTGTATCATGTACATCAATGTGAAATGTATCGTCCCCATCGTGCACTGATCATAAGTGTTGTGTAGAGAAACAAAAAAGGATCTGCTGGAGTTGTGCAAGCAAGGAAAGGAATCTACATGCTGCTATATGAATACTTCTAGGACGACGAAAAAAAAATCACAAAAAAAAAAAGAGAGAAAAAAAATACTAACCTACGGGAGGGGGGGAGAAAAACGCCAACCCTTCGGTCTTCTTTCATTGTTGCTTTTACAGTGGTATTGCGCATGCAAAAAGAGAAAAAAAATAACAAAAAAAAGGAGCATTTTGTGTCTTCAAAAAAAAAAAAAAAGAGGGAAAAAAAAATCACAAAAAAAACAAAAGAAAAAAAACCTTACAAGAGATGGCTGTAAAAAAAAAAAAGACACCCATGCACAAAGACCCGACACCACCCCGATACTGCAGTCTTGAGCTGGTATTTCCTTATCAGGCCTGGGGACTGATAAGTTTTTTTTCTTTTTTTTTTTTTTTTTCCTTCGTGTGCACAGTTAGTTTAGTTCTGGTCCATCAGTCGTTAAAACTTGCAAACGAGAGGGAGAAATAACGTGCCATTTTTTTTTTTTAATTTTTATTTTTCACTTGAAGCTCTTCATTGCTGTACATTGGAACCTGCTAATGATACATGTGTACGTACGTTTTATTTTTATTATTATTATTTTTTTTTTAGTGCAATCTCTTCCGTAGATCTTTGTTGACCAAATTGGTGGGTATTGTTACTTATTAATTTATATTTGTCTCATTTTTGTACGTATGTGTATAGTGTGTTTGTAAGTATGTGTGGTTTATAACCTGACAGACTGTGTCATGGGGCTCAGTGTGCCTGTAATTTAATCCCCTCCCCTTATTTTTATTTATTTTTGTACTGTGCCGATTAAATAAAAATGCACTGACCATCCATTACACGGAAGCCCGTTGCAGCGAGTCGTTTCTGCGGCCGCCGCCGCTAACGAACGAGCCGCCGCCTGGGAAAATCGGATTTGTGCCGGCGGCGCGAGAGAAACTGGGCCCGCACCGCGCGCGATGCAACTAATAGGTCTTTTATTTATTACAGGCAATTATGTAAACAAAAAACCCAAGTCCATTATAGTAGGTTTTTTTCTGGTCTTTTACCCATTAAAATAGGAATGACTTTAAAAAAAAAAAAAAAAAAATCATTGCATTATCGCCCCAGGCTTAACATTGAAATACGATTTAGAAATAGTTAATTTATGGGGGGAAAAAAACAGGAATATATATATATATATATATATATATATGTATATCTATAAAACCAGAGCGGGCACAGATAATATATTTTATAAAGACACCTCTCATCATGTACGATATTGCCAGCTTTAGTGTTAGACCTCTCCTCAAAGGCGCCGGTTAGTGCTGTCCATCGGTGTTTGAGGGGACCTGGTCCAGCGTCACCTCCCCGGGGGACTGGGGACAGGGGACGGGGGGGGGCAGGGACCCCGCAAGGCTTTGCCACCCGCCGCTTTCCCGCACCGGGCGGCAAAGGGCTCCGGTTCGGGCGGCGAAGCACCTTGCCGGGGCTTTCTGAGCCCCCGAAAAACGCTCCTTGGTCACCAACAGCGAGGCCGGGCCGGGAGGACCTCTGGGTGCCTCCACCCCAGGGACCTCCGGGCCGGGGTCACCGCCGACGGGCTGGAGATCCTGACCTGACCAGCAGTGCCAGAACGCACTGTGTGTGTCTATATATATATGTGTGTATATATATATATATTTATTAAAAAATATGTATATATGTGTGTATATATATATATATATTTTATAGATATATATATATATACACACACACACACATACACACATACACACACACATTTATTTATTTAAAAGCCCCCTGTCCCCCCATCTCCTCTGCTCCAGCACCGCAGAAGCAGCCTGCTACGCAAGGCACCGGCATTAAATAAAAAAGTGCATGCGGCTGGTCCAGAGGCGATGGCAACGGCAAAGCAACGCTGTTAAAACCGGGGGCCCCGTCGCCGATGCAGGATGAGGGTCCAACTGGAAAAACCCCTGGGAAAAACACTATCCCCCCGGGAACAGCCCAGCCGTTTGCAATATCGAGTCTGCGCTGCCCCTTTTGCTTCGTGGACGGACTTGCCCAGAGTTAGTGTCTACATAGTGCAAAGCGAGGGAGCGAAGGGCTTCGGGCTCCCCGGCGCAGGACCTGGGGACGGCAGCCGCCCGCGGAGGAGAAGCCAGCCCCGACGCGGCTCCCCGGTGCCCAAATCCCATCCGCGGCTCCCTTTTCCCAAGGGATTTGGTCTTGTGGAATGGGGGACCCACTTGCCAGCATCTCCCTTTTCTGAGCCCGGGCTCTTTGGGTCCTCCAGGCTGTGAAACGACATACAGAAACGCAGAGGGGAACGTCGGAGAAGGGTCAAGAGATGAATGCGGGAAAGGGGATAAGTACCTATAACTGTGTTTTTTTTTTTGTTTTGTTTTGTTTTTTTGAATAATTCAGCTTCCTGATATTCTGGCCTGTTCTGTATGTTGGATACAGGCCCTTGGCTATTTTAAGCCTTAGTTGCATGTGGTTGTGGAAAAAAAAAAAAAAAAAAAAAGCCCTCTCCTGAATTTGGGCTCGACCAATTTGGAGCTCTTTTTAGGTGCGCGACTAAGTCCCGGCCGAGCGGCTCGCCAAATCCATCCCCCCGAAAAGCCGAAGGCCCAGGGAGGGCGATCGAAACCCTTCTCCGTCCGTCTTTGCTCGGCTCGCTCTCCGGGCCGCCCGGGATGCTAATTCCCCGGCACGCAGAGGATGAACCCGGAGCGATGCCTGGTGAAATCCGGCTGCGATTGGTTGATCTTCGTTTCCACGGAGACGGTGCATTTGCGCCCGTGCAGGCTGCACTGGACCGGGTTGGTGACGCTGACTTGCAGAGCGCGTTTCTCACTGCGGGGAGAGGGGGAAAAAAGGGGAAAATGAGCATTAGGAGAGGCCACAGGGCCAGGTGCCATCCTCCCCCGTCCCCCGAGGCCACCGGGGACTCATCCTGCCCCAACCTGCCCAGCGCCCCGGCTCCAAGCCCAGCTCCCCGACTTTTCCCGGAGGAGAGAAAGGATTCGGTGGTAAAACCTCCGTCTCCTGCCGTCCATGCCCGGAGCGCGCGGCCCTCGCTGCGGGACGCCCCGGCAGTAGGAGCTCGGGAACGGGGACGTTTTTTGCCACGTGCAAAGGGACAAAGCCTGCGTGGGCCTGGGGACGGCACGCTGCCACCAGCCCTCGCCCAACCCACGTCTGCGCAAGGTGCCCTCCTTGGTCAGGGCCTGCCCGGGTGCCCTGCTGGACACCCCAAACATCTCCAGAAGAAGCTCACGGGAAACGTGGCCTCACCCAAGGTGGGTCCGGCCAACAAAGCCCGGATTGGAAATAGCTGAAATACTTTGAAATATGGTTTTGAAACACTCCCCCGCTGACCCTGCCCGCGCAGCGCTGTCCGGCACCGCCGCGTAGGCGACAGCTCGTGAACCTGCCTTCAGGTTTTCCTTTCCTCAGCTGCTCTCCAGCCGAGCTCGGGCCACTCCATCCCATAAGGACATGTCAGATTAATACAAGAAGACCTCAAAGAGGCAATTACGACCTGGGGAAAACATCCTCAGGCGTCAGGATCCTCGCCGGCCACTTGGCGAGGACACCGGCCCATCTCCCGCCGGGGCCAGGCATGCACCGGCATCGCCTCTCCAGATGCTACAGCACCCTGCGCTGGTACCCGGGTCCAGGGCAGGGACCTCGATCCCTTCCTGATGCTTTAGCGAGGGCGGCTCTACCCTGGTTTAACCATTTCTGAGAGTTACGGCCTCGAGGGCCAGTGAAACGCAATGCAATTGCCATAACCTGGATCCTCTTTGCTGTTGTGCCGGGGACAGAAGGGGGAAAAAAAACAGATTAAAAATGAGGAAAAAGCTCTGACAACCTTCAGCTCTTCAGAAGAGCCGTTCCCAGGTAGCCCAAAGCGCTAACAAGCCCTGAACGAGACAGCAAACATCTGGGTTATCTCGAGGAGCGGCGTAACAGGGCTCAGATCGCGTTTGGCAGGTCTCCATCTGCCGCCGTGTTTCCATTTAGCTTTATGGAAACGTTGCTGACGACTTGGCCATGGATCGGTGCAGCCCCATCACCGTGGACTGGGACACGAGTGACAGATGGTTCGGGTGAAGCAGAGAGCTCCTTCCTTCACTTAGGGCTCCCCAGTTGGACTTGCAAGCGGTCCCGGAGCTGAGGCTCCCAGGGCTCAAGGTTTTATTGCCATTTTCTCCGGCCTTGATGGGAATCGTCAATGAGGCAGCGCCCATGGGAGGTGCAGACAGTTGATCCGCACGTCCTGGAGAAATCCTCCACCAGGTCCTATGAAAAACTCGCCTGCTGGCACCAGAGGCTTCATCCAAGGTCATCGCTGGGAACCCAGAGAGAATTTCCATCGTCCAAAACACTTTGTCCATGGCTGGTTGGGTCACTCCCAGCTGGAGACACCAGGATGGATTGCTGCCCATCTCTGCTCTGGTAGGTGACAGGTTTAGCAATAATGGACAAGAATGTCCCCCTTGGCTAAAGGCCATAGAAAAAAGCCACCATTTTGCATCATTAGTAACTTTTGTTGTAACAAAGTGTGGAAATTCCTATAATTCCCTTGAGGTGCGATAGAAACATGGTTATTCTTGAGCCCAAGATGATCCCAGGCTGCCCATCCGCAAGCACCAGTCACCGGCCCTTTGCATGAGGGAGCAGCAAGTGTCACGAAGCAGGAAAATGAAACATCTCGCAGCGTCCCTGTCCCTCAGCCATCACCGGCTCGGGGAAGTGGGAAGAGATAGCCAACGAGTTGGCCTTGAGGACATCCCTCCCATGGCTTCACTCACACTTGAAATTCTTGCTCGTCTTCCAGCATTTCTTAGAATAATATCCAGTGGTTTAAGGACTCAGCGGCATCAACTCGTCCACCTTACTCAACGCTCAAACGCACCGGGGCAGATGGATGCTATTTCTGGTCTGCGTGTCTGCTCCATTTAGCTTCCAGACACGAGGTCTCCTTCTGCTTTAGCTGCTACACCTTATCAGGGAAAATACTGTGAGACTCTCGTGCAGAACACCCTTCGTTTTCACCTTGTTACCGCAGAGCATCACGGCCCGCAAGCCACATTTTTAGGCAGCTCCGAAACGGTTAAGATGTTCGCCACTCAGAAAAAATAAAAAAAAGAGCCGTTGTTTCGTTTGGAGGGGTATTGGCAGGGCAGCAGCAGTTAAAGCCCTCACGTTGTCCCAGGTATTTAATACTTATTTACTGTTGCCTCAGCACGCCAAGGCTAAAATCCCTACTTAGTTTGCTATTTTTACCGTGTCTTAGCAAAACGAGCCGTATACACAGAAGAGCCTCTCTGAGATTCCTGCCATCATGTGCTTGGCAGCCAGGGTCAGCATAAAGTGTCTTTAACAAGGGTAACTGCTAATTACTTTCTTTCTCCTCTCCCACATCCCTCGTCAAATTATAGGTAAGGAGACAGACAGGTCTCATAGCTGCTAATAGTCGAACTCTGTTGACCCTTGTGCACGGCACTAAGCCAGCCCCAATCATGCAAAAGAATCTCATTAATCTGCATCTTGGCCACAAGCAGGACCCAGGCCTGGAGATCAGGAGGTCCTTGATCTATTTTGAGCTCCTCCAGGCTGAGCGACCTTCAGCAGGAAGCTAAATCTCCTGAGGTATCAGCTCCGAGCTGGTTCTCCAGGATCTCCAGGAGGATCCACTTGGGTACACGGTGATGTGACGTGAACATTGCTCTGGGATACTGGGGTCTGGAGAAGACGTTCCTCTTTGAGAAGCTCTGATCTTCACTCCCTGTAGCAGTTCCCATTAAATAGGGCTCCACTCTCTCCCCATGTTCTCCAGTACTCATTCACTCTTGATCATACTGATTTTCTTCCACGTGAGAACACGCTTCAGCCTCAAAACCTTTTGCCTGGGCAGCAGGACAGCTCTGGAAGCATCCAGAGAATGATCCTTGCAAGCCCAAATAGGGATTTCAACCCCCTTGGTCTTCCCTGATAGGCAGCGCAACCTTGACCGCTGCCACCAGCTCCACCAGCAGCTCAGTCCGCCAGGACCTTGAGCCTCTTGGATGCTGCTCCTGGGGTAGGTCAATCACCAGTAAGGAAGAGGTTGGAAGAAACATCAGCTCGGTTTCCAGCCCATCGATTGCATCAGCATCACACCTGTCGGCGCGGTGGCAAAGAGGGAGAAGACAGATGCTGGCTGCCCTGGAGTAAGATGGTTTATTTTTGGACTGAAAGGCAGAAAACAGCTGTCTGCAGGAGCCAATAAGTAAAATACGTTCCAAACCTCACTGATACAACTAGATTTTACCAGAGAGCACAACTGGGGAGATGTTTCCCAAGCTCCTGCAGAATTTGGATCTCAAAGGGGTGTGAAAAGTCTGAAATGGGGACGGCCCAGCCGTAATCCTGGAAGTCCGACAACATATTTCATGGACATGGGCAAAGACATCGATGGCAGCAAAGGCAGAGAGAAATCTCCCTTCCGGATCACGCTCTGGCTAAAGGACTAAATGAGCTTTCACAGCATGTTCCTCTCCCACCGTGGCACTTTGCTGTTCCACCTCTCTGTCTCAATGAGATGATTCACTCAGGAAAAGGTTGTTAAGGCGAAATTAAGGTGCAGGAACGTTTGCCCGATCAAATCTCAAGCTCGGAAATGCGCAACTGTACTCACTCGGTCTCAGCTCTGCCTGGTCACCATCTTGCTTTAATTCCTTAAATACTGGCAACCATTTAAATGCTTAAGGAACATTTCTGCATTTGTTCATTACTTACGAACAATCTTCTGGCCTTCGGGATGATTTAGAGGAACAACTGAGAAACTTCTAGCTGTGACTAAATTGATCCTTACTACACACTGCCTACAAAAACCTGCTCCAAACGTTAGCCTCTAGTTTTGTTAAGCCTTTAACGTGCTTCCTAGACTCTCCTGCCACCTCTTTTGGCCAGGGATACACGTTTAGGAGACCACCTACACTATGTCAGTGCTGATGCAACCGTATACACCACGTACAGCCCTGCTCTGCCTCTGAGATCATCCCTCTTCGAGCTTTTTTATGGCAGATTTGGCCATTCACCAAGCCCAGACCTACCCTGAACGCTGACAAAAGTAAAGTCAATTAGGACAAAGTGATGGATGCTGCTGCCGGGCATCTTCTGGGAAACAAAATTACTTATTTTTAACAACTGTTCCATTAGAAGAGACAGCGAGATGCAGGCGCTGGCTGCGATTCTGCTCGGAAAGAAATGCAAGCGCCCAGCTTCCCGGCATGAAGCTGGCCTGCAAAAGCGTATAGAGAAAAAAATGAGTTTTCGTGGGAAAGATAGGATCAAAACCAGCACTACCTCAATCCTGCCAAGGAGCCAAGTGATAAATTTATCCTTAGAGTCACATGAAGGCCTTGGTGTTTTGTGAAAACGCTGAGGTCTTTTCATACAACCGCAAACGACATTTTTCGGATGGAAACAGCCTGTCTCTCGGCATCGCGGCAGGCCGAGCGGCAGCTCCCGACCTCAGCCGGTTGCGTGCAGGGGCTTCGTTTCGCTGTTGGGATTTAACGGCTCAGTGAGCTCCGCAGGACTCGGGGACTTCTCCATCATCTGCTCCAAACCGTCCTGACGTGCAAACTGCCTTCATCAGCAGACTCCCCTTCGCCTGTGCTCCCACCCACTGCCTCGCGCCCGTTAAAGGAGTTAAGGGTGAACGGTTGGGGCAATCGCGTGGGCACGGGGGTACGTGAAGCGGTAGCGTCAGGCGGACGGGTCGGGGTATACGGGAGAACGGCATCCCGGAGCCGGCGCATCAGCGCGGGCCGATGGGAAAACGCCGGCAAAGGGGGAACCGGCAGAAGCGGAAGCAGGCTACTGGCCCATGAAATATCCGCGTTTTGACTGCGCATTTAAGCCAGGACCCGGGGGAAAACACAAGCCAAGTGGCGCATAAATGGCCACAGACATCTGTCAACACTGTTGATAACGCAGAAGCAGCCGTGTAGCCCGTAAGTGGTGGGAAGCAAAAACAAATGAAGGCAAAGAGCGGGGAAAGGTCAGAGGGAGCTTCTGCAAAGACGGCAGCAGAAGACCAGAATGTTAAATAAATATATTGTTAAAAAAAGGACATGTTAAGCATCCGAGATGCTTCGGAGTGAACCCAGATGACTCAGAATGTCTCGCAGGATCCGCGAGAGGTGAAAACGCAGCGCCAGTCCCCGAGATATCCGTAATTTCGAGCTGTGAACCGGGAAAGGCGGCAGGTCTGAGCGCTCCGGGAAGAGACCCGCAGGGCCGGCGGCACCCGACCGGCGGCAGGACAGGAGGAACCGGCGGCGATTTATACTTTTAACGAGGCTCTGCCAGCCCGCGAAAGCAGCTAGGGAAACCATGGAGCAGGAAGGAAAGGCGTCCTGGGAATCAAGAGTTGGGCAGAAGCTGGGAAACAGGTTAAAACTAAGCAGCTCGAAGATGAAGAGCGGCTGTCGAAACTCCCCCCCCCCCCAAAAAAAAACAGCAGCAGCTCTGCAGGAGGAAAATGGCAATAAAAAACTAGGATAAAAAACTAGAGCGGTCTAAAAAAAAAAAAAGGTGGCTTTCAAGTCTCTAGGTCTTCAAAAAAGCCAAAGAGAGGAGGAACAGCGATATTTCCAGCTGGGTTAAAATGCTTTTTTCCAGGCGAGGGCCGATCTCGCCGCCACGCTCGCTGCAGGCTGCCGAACTCGCGGCTCGCGGGTGGCACGGAGGCGAGCGACGCCGAGCAGGACCTACAAAGACACCGGAGGTAACATACGTAAAAAACCATCATGTATCTGAGTCCCCGCAGGTGCCAGTTTTGGAAAAGATAAGAGTCCCGCGCGCGGGGCTGAAAGGGCGCTGGCCGTGCCGGCGTCGGAGCTGCCAGGGGAGGGATGGGGCAGATATATCTCGCGCGACCACTCGCGCTTCTCCGCGGCTTGCAGGACAACGATACGGGGTCCTTGGGCAACAAGGCATGGGTGGCAGGCCGAGCTGACGTGCCGAAAAGTTAATATTGCAACCACATGTAAAGGCCCCGGTGTCGGTATTTCGCTCCAGGGAAAGGCAGGTCCCGCCGGCACGTGGTGCCTCCTCGGCTTTCCCGTGCCACCCGGGAACAACACCTTTCCCCATCTATTAAAATACACCAGCGATGCAACAGCTCACGTAGCTCCAGGAAGGGGAGATGGACTGGGACCCGTTTTCGGGTTCAGTCCCCCCCCGTTCGCAAGCCGAAGGCAGCGGGGTCAGCGCGGGCGAAATACTTGCCCCTGGCGAAGGGCACGCGGCAACGTCGGCGACCGCGGAGGATTTGCGAAAAGCTGCCGAGGCCCCGCGCGGCACGAGCCCGACAGGATGTTTTTCTCGCAGTCGCTTTATTTTAGGGACGCGCTGCCGGCCGCGGCGCGGGGCTCCTCTGCGCAAGGCGGACGTGGGCTGAGCCGGGCTTTAACGTGGGTCGAAGCTGGGGAGGAGAGGGAATAGCGAGATGGGAGCAGCGCAGAAACAACGGGAATCTCGAGCCGGCATCAAAGGACGTATTTCTGGAGTCGCAGGGCAGAACAAGTCCCCTGGGGCGTTTTAATGCCGAGTTCAACGTGGCACGAGTTAAACATGCTTCTCGCAGTACGGTTTCTTAAAATTATCTGCAATCAAGTGATTTTTAATACCACGACGTTTTTTTTTTTGGCTTTGCGAACCAGCAAAACTTAATGCTTTATTTCCAGGCCAGTTCTGCACCCAAATGTATCTTTGGGCAAAACCCACCTGGAAGAAGCGGCTTTCCAAAAGTACTTTTGGAAAAGCAAACGACAAAGCTGCGATCCCATGCAAACGGGCTAAAATCTCTCCCAGCACGCTTCAAGCCCCGGCTTTCACCCTCCTCCGGCTGCAACCCGCCTACGTGGCGTTGCTCTTTGCGGCTCTCGCTGACATCTGTTTACCGCCAGGAACCGCAAAGCCACGTGCCGTCGGTTTAGGGAACCGCGCGTTACGCCATCGCCCGCCCGGCTGCGTCAGTGCCTCTATTCCGACGCTTTTAATCCGAAACAAGGTGCGTTAATACCTATAGCGAGCTCTGAGTTATCCCAATAAAAGCGTTACGTATGCTCAATGCAAAAGCGATGCCGGCCGGCGATGCTCCGGGCTGCCGGCGTGCGAGCAACGCTCCGGCTCTTCCCTTTTATCCACATTGCCTTTCCTCTGCCCTGGCAGCACCTGCTCCCTGCTCTGTATCGCACAAAACACGAGAAGGGGACCAAAAAGGGCCTCATCCACGCACCTCCCAAAGCGGAGCCCCGAGGGGACCCGCTGCCCCCGATGTGACCGAGCGGCACGGTCGGAGCGGGACGATCTCCTTTCGGGAGCTAAGCTCGGCTGCGAAAGACGCCCTGAGCTCATTACGGCGCTTAGGCTATGATTAGAAAGTCTCCCGCGCCGGCTAGAGCCGCAAACGTGATGCTGCGGGATCAACGCAGCAGCCTGTGAATTAAAAAAGAAAAAAAAAAGTAGGGCACTAAATATTTTATTTTCTGAAGCAGCAAAATGAAGAGATTTAAAATCCCTGGTGGAGGGGGAGTGGGGAGAAAATAAGCATTTTTGGTGTGAAATGGAAAAGGCAGCTCGCAGCGCGGTCGCGATGCATTTGGCTTTTGCGGTAGGATGCAGCGATGGAGAGGGGCTGCAGCAGCAAAGCTGCCCAGGGCCTTTTGATCTTTTGCAGTCAGTAGGTTCCAGTAGCAACGTGAGAGAAGCGTCGTTTTGGGCTGCTCGCAGAGGTGTCCATCTGTACGGGATGGAAAGAGGTTTTGGTGCACGATTATGAACCAAGTTAGGCAGGAAATCATTTCCAAGACGGCACAGTCTCCTGCCCAGCGCCGTCCCCGCCGGCACGCGGCGGACGCGCCGCTCCACTACGCTTTGCAGCCAGGTTTAAACTCTACTTATTTTGCACATAAACAGAGGAATTTGCTTTCCGAAGCCAATGGTTACGCGTGTCAGAGCCCGGCCACGCATGCCAACATCTTTTGCCCCTCGCCTTCATCTTCCGCTTAAACTGTTAATCCAGGTTTTGCAAGCGGCAGCTCTCCCCAGGTGCAGCAGCGCGGACGTCTAAACGGCAGCTTCTCCTCAATTCCCCAATTAGTCATGTTTTTTCCAGCTATTTTGAGTGCTGGCAAAGCTTTTGAGACACGGTTCCCATCCGGCTTTCTGCTTTGGTGGACTCAGAGGCAGCCACGAGACACTTAAATGTTACGTATTCTAGCAAACCAGCACGCCAAAAATACGACCCGAATTCCCAGGCCGTAGCCAGAGCAAAAGCAGAGCATCGGCTCCTTCCTACGCTCACGCCACGGATCCTGCATTAGAAACGCACCGTAAATAAAATACGACTGCTTAGGAAGACGAAGGCAGGCTCGTTTCCCGGTTTCGACATCGTGAACCCTGATTCCTGCACGGGCTGAGGCAGCACTATGGGAAAAAACTGGGAAAAAAATACTTCCAAGGGCATCTAGCGTGTTTTGGGCATCGAGGATACATTACTCAGCAGCAAAAACGTGAGATATAAGGGTGTGATGATGCAGCCAGTAAGTATAGCATTATGCAACTGTTTATCCCTTGAATTTACAGGGGGGCAACAATTTTCTAGCACCAAATAGCGGCCAGGACGGAGGATGAACGCTAGACACCTGCATTATTTTGGAAGATCACATCAGCTACGTTTTCCCCATCGGGACCTGCAGGGCTGTAAGTGAAGCAGATATTTTTAAACCAGAGTCAGACCAAAGTCCAAAATCCAGAACCGGCGGAAGCAACCATGCAGATTTTGAGCTCGTATGCAATTGTTATAAAAAATTAGAAGCAGATGTGCTTCTGAAGGCCTCTCCTTTGTTTTTGTTTTTCTTTTTTTGCCCTTGCTCTTTGGGATCGAGCTGTCTGTGGGAAACCAGCAGCCAGACGTTAGAGATAGGCGGCAGGGCGCTTTGCCGAGGCCGCCCGCTCCATTTCTGCTGGCACCGTCTCCTCGAGGAGCAAATCGCCGGCAGAAACCGCGGGAAACGAGCCCATCCGGGCTCTGCTTCCGACCCGGGGACGGTCTGAGCTGCTGCGTTACAGCTCGGCTCCGTTATACGCTGCACGGCCGAGCTGGAGCAGGGAGCGTCGGGAAAGAAATGGAGGGAAAGAAAGCGGGCTCAGACATCTCGGGAAAATCCGCCGCCGGGTTCCCGCACGCGGAGCGGGCAATGGAGGTCTCCACACTAGATACGTGCTTTGATTTGCCCCATGATGCTGCATTCATTAAATTTTTTGGGGGAAATAAATAAATAAACAATAATAATAATAAATAAAGGGATCCGAGTGCCACTGTCCGCCTCCTTCACTTGGCATTAGCCACTGCTCTGGCCGCGGGTGTAACCCTGCTCCGTCAGCACGAGCCTGCTCTGCTCCTCGCTTCCCGCGCAACAGCTGTGCTTAATCCTCTCTATTTCCAGAGCTGCTCTGAAAACCCAGATTTTTCTCCCTTGCTTTTCTCATTTAATAGAAAAAAAAAAAGAGAAATTAGCCAGAGCTTCAGGGCATAGGAAAATGCCACGAAAAAGAGGTGGCACCGTGCCGCATCCTATTGCGGCTTTTTCCCCCCGGCGAGAAGCAATGTCCCCATTGACCCTCCCCAGGCAGAGCAAGATTTTTATCGCCTAGCGTCCGACAAAAGGTCGCGGTTTCACGGGCAACGTGTACCTGAACGCGAAAAAAACCCAAAAAAGTCGCCCTCTGCACGGCCAAAATGAGAATGGCTCAGACACAGCGATTTTTGCACACTGACGCCGTGGCCCTTGGACACTGAAGGATGTGGCAGCGGGGATGTGGTGGAGGGACGGTGTTTTCCGAAACCAAAGCAGCTCAAAACAGCGTTAAAGAGAGGGTGATGGACAGACCAGGGCCAGGAGAGCAAGTCCGCGTGACTCAGGGCACGGAGGTCTCGATTGCTCCATCGCATCTGGGTTTGAGCTTTTTAAGCAATTGCTATTTCCCTCCTCATATCTCCTGGAGGCAACGGCCCAGCCAGGAGCTTTCAGAGGAGCCTGAAGGGACCGGGCAAAGCTAGGACAAGAGAAAACAATCCATAAAAGCTTGGGGTCTTGGAAGCGAGGAGAACACAGATCACAGAAGTGACCCTGGGACACGTATCTGCGTTGCCTTTTTGGCTGCCGGCGTCCCCATGTGCCATCAGCTGACTCCCAGAGGCTGCTGCTATCCAAAGGACGATGCTCAAGCAGGTTCACCACCGTTTGTAGCACGCCGGTGGCCAACACACCTTGCCCACACCAACCTTCCCCAAAAACCATAATTTTTGAAGTCCTGAGAAACTTTGGCTTCTGTTTTTCAACTCAGAACGGATAAAAGATAGGAATGGCTGGTCGGTGACCCAGGAGACCACAAAAAAGAGAAGAAAAGAGCAGTAAAGCACAGCAGGCAATCATAAAGCGGACAAATACGAAGGAAGTGGGGGATTTCAGAAACGTCAGGAAGGACAGAGAAGACAACCTGGCCTAATTTGGACAGTGCGGTGTCGCAAACAGCCTAGGTTGCATCTTTCATAATACGAGGCAAGTTGCTTCTGTTGACGTCTACTGCCTTGAAAAATCAGTTGCATAAAGTTGTCCATGCGTGAAAGCCCAGCTGGAACCGGTACCTAGATCACCTAGGCCACGTTGCGGCACCCCAATGAACCATTTTGTTGTCTAATCAAATTTCAGGCATGATAAAAGCCATTACTGCCAGAGTAGAAAGCATTGGTGTGGATCAGATTTTAAGTAGCGAAGTCTGGGGAGAACCAACAACGAGGTGGATTTTGCAAGAAAGCTTTTCCCCTCTATCGTGAAACTTAAGAGTCGTGAAACAAAGTCCTTCTGGTGTTGCACGGCACCAAGGAGGTATTTAAAAAGAGGGATATGATTCTGGACTCCTAATGTCCTCTCCAAGGACCAACTGCAGTCAGATCTGCCCAAAGCGACATGGCCAGCTCACCTGCCAGGAGTTCGGTATCAGCCACCAGCTCCACGGAAAGAAGACCAAGCCAAAAAACACAACCCCATGCCTAAATAATTAAAGGCAGCCAACTTTTCTACCTTTCAAGCCAAATGATTCCTGAGACTACCACGTTTTTCCACGTGTTTCCTTAATACTGGGGACTCCTGATGCCCTACGAGATGTTGAGAAGGCTTCTAAGAACCAAAACTTAGGGCTAACAGGAAAATGATCTGCATGTGACAGCAAAGCGATGGGAAGGATTTTCAACGGACCTTGTGCATGGAGGGAGGTGGGCAACTGATTCAGTGTTATTTCAGCAGTGTTTGCTGAGATGTTCCAAAGCAATCCCAATATTTCTGCTAAGTAAAGGGATTTGAAGCACCAGTCCCAGATGAAAAATGCTGGCACTTCTGCTCCGCTTTGTTCTCTCCTCTTTATTCGCTGGTACGTTAGCACAATTCACATAGACAGAAGAAAAAAAAGGCAACCGGCTGGGAAGAGAGACAACTACATCTTATTTAAATAACTGACCTATTTCTGCTTTTGCTTTGCTGAACTTACTCAACAAGAAGTTTGGATTTACAGAAATAGCTGAAATAACTGTGTTGAAGCGCGTGCAAACGTTCTTCCCGTGGCCGAGCCAGCATGAAAAACAGGTGCATCAACAAAAAGATTTTTTCGCTTACAGAAATGAAAACTTTTGGAGAGGAAAGGCATGGTGCTCGAATGTCTCCAAAACGGCCGATTCCCACTCGATTGAACATTTACGCTTTCACTGCAACGCATTTCAGGGTATTTATGCGATGCTAGTGAAAGGCAGCACATACGTATGCACGTATGCATGCATATAAGCATTTATCATCCGTCACCAGACCCGGAAACATTGCAAAATCCCGTTGCAACATTGCAAATCCGCTCAAATAAAAGCGGGTCTGTTCCAGCCCGGGCTTCGGATGCAAGCTTTGGAGCCTGGACACGTCACCAGGCACAGCAAACCGCTTTTAATTACCGTCTGGCACAGTTTGCCTTCTCAGCTGCAGAAGAATTGCTCCTTCTTCCTATCTCCCCTCGCAGCGCACGGTACAGTTTGGCGTTAAATGCTATTTTCTGTTGATGAGCCTCTTTCCTTCCCACCCCCGACCTTCTGCTTCATGTAGATGGCAACTAATGCCAAAAAGCTGTCATTACCGGCACTCGCCGACAGCACCGCTGCAGCAAGTCCAACAACGCTGCCGTTATCCCTGCCTCCGAGCTCCTTCGAGGCCCTCCATGCCTTTGGATTCACCCTCTTCCTCCGATCCTTCATAGAAATCCCGCAAGGCGCTGCCACGGCTGCAGAAGACCGGACCTGCTGCCGTATGGGTCTCCCCACTCTCGTGCTCCTATAGAAACCTCTCCAAATACAAGCAAATTTGGCAAAACGGAGTCGTTCTAAGAATAAGACGTGTCATCGCGTGGCCTTAGGCTTCCTGTCTAACGGGGATGCTAATCACTTCACAGGCTGTGCTGAGGATGGATGGATAACTAAAAATCTCAAGCTATTTGGAGGTGCCAAACAGCGGCACAGTTACCACTACCATATCCATCACTTTGCAGGCAGAATTATGAATATTTTATGCTTCCGTATTTCAGAGTCCAGACCAGGAGAAATCAGCAGATTTATACGTGGCCCTGACAAATCTGCTACATCAACCAAATGCCTGCAAAGCTAAAACCATTAACAAATCAAATATCTACGGATCAGGCATTCAGCATTAATTTATTTTGCTGCAGTCATTCCAGCTGAGCAAAATATCTTCCCCCACCCCAGTTCCTAATCAGCTTCCATCCTCCTCTGGGCTTACCGGAGTTAAATCTTTCGCACTGCTCTCTGCGATAAATGGAAAAATTGAGCTGCAAACAGGGAAAAATGAATTGCAAAGCAAATGCTTCCACTAGTGACAGATTAACTCTTTGTTCCAAGGCTATCACATCATTTCAAGAGGCTTCCTATGTGATCGCTAAAGAGCCGTTGCAGTGGCAAGATAAGATGCCACCACTGCGAAATTATCTCTGGGGAAAGACTCATTCCCCCGCAGTTTCGAAGGCATGCCTGCACGGGAACGAGCTCAGGAGCTCAACTGTAGAGGTACCAAAATGGCAAATGAATCTCCCTTCTCAACACCTAACTTGCAAGAGGGCTCTCTGACACTCATCTGAACCCTTTACAAATATTTATTGATGTAACAAGCATGGAATATTTGTCACTCTAATTTAAAAGCTGCATGCGAGGATCTTGCTTTTTGCAGTGCAATCTTTTTTTTGGCATGCTGTAGAAGTAGCTGGCGAGGGTTTTCAATAAACAAGACAAAAGCAACCTTTTTGCGAAAGAGATCTGCTCTGAATCTCGTGATTCCTCCTTCCGGCACGCAATCGAGTGAACTGGTCTCCTTCCCCTTTGCAGCCGTAGAGCTTCTCTTTTCCAGCTCCAGCAGCTCTCTACAGAGAAAATGCTAATAAAATAGCCGACTACCTCCAGGGCACTCCTTAACACAATTTAGCAGCTACAAATAAGGAGATCATGGCTGGATCATAGGGAAAACCAGGTCTGTTGCAACACGAGGATGTGGCCGCTGGACCACAGAGCTTGGACACCTCTGTTTGAGACAAAACTCAAATCCCAACGTGAAAAGCCAAAGGATCAAAAGGAGTGATGGGGTAGGTGCGACCTCCGAGGAGAAAAGCGTTAATGCTCCTTCCCGATCTCCTCTATTTTGGCCCAGATAGCGCTCTTATCAAGGCAAGGCTCTCGATGACATCCCTAGCAAGCTGAGAGCTCGGTATTAAACAATATTCTGCATTATCAGGTGAACTTCTACAGCTCGGGCGAGTGACCAGGTTAGATGACTCGAAAAGTCAGCCCAAGCTTGAGATCAATGAAAGCCCTCCTTAAGTCATCTCCATTTCTCCTAAAATCCTGCGCCATGGATGTTGACAGCCTTATCCAGACCGCTGAGAAATGGGTCACAGCACACCTACCAGCACGTTGGTCTGCAAACCAACGTGAAAACGAGGTTTTAAATCCACCCCATGCTTTTGCATTGCCTCGATAGCTTAGCTGATACGTCACGAGCTCAGCTGCCCGTGCGTCACGCTGGCAGCGTGCCCCGGCGCTGGCAGGGGGTGCAGAATCCCTTCGGACCAGCGTTTCCCAGGGCGTTACTCACGCGAGCCTCTTTGGGTGCACGCGTCTTCACCCGACGCCTATATTCAGGGAAGAGCTAACCACCTTGATGCACTGCAGGTAATTAGCTCCCAATCCCTGCAGGACCAGGCTGGGATTACCGGCTGCATGCGTAAGCAGCTGCGGCCGGGCGAAAGCAAGCCACTCGCAAGTAATTAACTGCTCCTTACCCAACGCAAGCGCTTAGCTCACTAATTGGAGCTGCTTCGTGCTCTTTTTCCTCCTGTCCCTCCCACGAGGAACTGAGCTGCTGCCAGCAAAAAGTCAGTGTGAAGAAGGTTTATTATTTTGGAATTCCAGGTTTCGAAGGAAAACCTTTGCGATGATCTTTCCAAGCGCGCCATCAGCTCCTTGGAGCGCCTCAACCCGCACGTCGCGACGTGCTGCTGCCGGGATGAGCGGTCCGGTCCTGGGGGAACACGCGGCGCATAAAGGAGCAGGACCAAGGTCTCAGAAGCCCAAATGGCCATTAGGTGGGAATGGTTCAGTTCCCAGGCACTTGCCAGCCCGCACATATCGTTACAACTTTCAAAGCTGGATTTTTGACGTGTTCTTTAAATTTGAACCAGTTCCCAACTCCGGCTTTATGAGGACAGTCTTCACCATCCGTGTGAAAGCTGCCCAGACTAAATACTCCTCCAAATATGATACAATCCAAGGACTAGGATCGTAGATGGATGGTAGGGAGGATCCAGGGACCTCAGCTGGTTTTGACCTGCCATCCAAACATCAATCCAACAGCAACAAGTGCTTCAATATTCTCATGCTACGTTACAGAGTTGTGCATCCAACCCCTTGGTGATAACTATGGTTGAGAATTGGAGAGCGGAGGAGGGAAGGGAGCAGAGGACGAGGCTTACCCAGCCGAGCCGGCTCCCTCCCGTGGGAAATCGTACCGTGCCCTTATCTCAGCCTCACATTTTCCCTTACACAGCCGGTACATCTGAACCCTAAACGCTCTAGATCTGCTCCAGAGATAACTTCCACCTGAGCAAGCGGTAACAGAAGAAGATTAAAGGCCTAACGTGGAACGTGAACCAGCAACACCGCGGCCGGGGACTTGCAAAACGGGCTCCAGAGAAGACCCTAGTAGGGGCCCTGAAGTCCAACGCTAGCCAGGACAGCTGCTACTGTTATTGATATATTCGAAGCTGGTTAACTCGCACACTTTAAAACCCCCAAATAAAAGTTCGACAGGCAGCACAGCTTCCTCCCGGCTCTCTGTAAAAAAATACGCAACTACCAGGCAGGGTTAGAAAACGTAATTTGTTCAAAGCAACAAAACCGAAACCCCATTTATGCACAGCGGAAGAGAAGCCGGTTGCTTTTTAGCATTGACTGAAAAAAAAATCCCGAAGCTGATTGGGAATTAGTGTGGAACAGCTCCAGCTGCTGCATCCGATTTGCAGCAGGAGACGAGGGAGCGGCGGGAGTTGTCACGCGGTGCTCCATCACACGGACCACAAGCTTCACTTTAGTTCTCGCCGCTGTTTAACACAACCTCCGAAGTGTGGTAAGGATGCAATTAGTCTGTGTTGGCTTACTAGGCACCGTCTGCACTGCTGAGAGCATCCGTGCACTCTTCTCCTTTGCAAAATTCCCAGTCTTCCCTATCGATTAGAGCTTCCCAGGTGGGGTTTGACAGCACAACTCGAGTCTCCCTTCCTGCAGATGCTCACCGGCGGGGGGGAAACGGGTCGAGCTGCAAAGCAGCCAGCACCCCCCCCCACCCAAGCTGCACGCGGATGCTCTGCATCCTCTTTCGCAGAGGAAACCGCAGCCCAAACCGAGCCTCGCTATAGACTAGCGTGGCCACGAGCTCCCAAGTCAGCGCTCCCCTCCCTGCAAATAACCACGCTATTTATGTGTTTCTCTTAAGCGGGGAGCGTCCTGGATGCTAGACAGTAACGCCTGCTATTATTAGCTCTGCTGACTATTATTAAAACAAGCCACTTTTTTTTTCTGTCTGTGTTTTCAGATGGAAAAGCCAAAGGGCAAGGGATGGGCTGCAGCTTGACCGTAATGACGGCTTCAAAAGGGTTTCTCCACAACTTCCACTTCATTTTCTCCATGCGAAGGCCAGAGCAGGAAGGAAAAACCCTACAGTGATTTCAGACTTGCCTTGCGACCACTCTCAAGCCACCGATGGTGCAGTTGGGTTGGTGTTTCTCCACGTTCCCCTGATCTCTTGGGGCAGCACGAAAAGCTAGCGATGCTCCTCCAGCCTCCTGGATGCACTTTTTCTTCGCTGGATGCAGTTTATTTTTGCAGCTCTGGAGGACTGAGTGGTTCCTGCAGCCCATCGATCCCGTTCGGCCGCGCAGCAGGCCGGTATCGATGGGACGGCGCCAGCCACCGGAGGTTGACCGTGCCCATCGCTCCCGTCACCCTCCCATCTGACCTAGAAAGCGAAAGGCTCCGCGGCCGGGTCTGGTCCCCACGGACCTGAGCTCTCAGGCAGCTGCTGCCTCTTTTTCCAATGTTGGTCCCCAGACAGAGACACTTGAAGAGGAATTTTTAGGTTGGAAGGGACCTTTGAAGGTTGGTGGGTCCAACCCCTCCGTTGAAGCAGGGCCAACTTTCACGTGGGGACTTCAGGACTAGGCAGCAAGGGCGTCCTAGCAGATGGGGTGGTTTGGGGAGGTCGCTCAGGGCCAAGCGCCCCGTAATCAGCACTGGTTAAAGGCATCGAGGCCTCAAAAAAGAGCAATTCGTGACAAGCAGAAGTTGCTCTCCATGAGCTGCCCCTCCGCAGCCTTCAGGGACAAGGGGACACTCATCCTCGCACAGACGCAGCCAAGGGTCTCCTTGGGGCTTCCAGGTGCAGGACCATGGCTACACGCAGCCTCCAAGCTCCGCAAACAAGCGAGCACTGGAAAACCTCCCGGCACGAGGGCTAGAGCCACGGGAATAAAAAGCAGCAGCCTGGGAAAAGCTGGATTTACCGCTGCGGCGAGGCAGCTGCTGCAGCACTTGCAGCTCCTGAACCGCGACGGAGGCTCCTTCCATCTCTCCTCCTCCTCCTCCTCACCTGCCTGATCCCGAGGAGATGGAAAAAGCAAGCCGAGGATGAGCCAGCTGCTGCCTGGCGGCACAAGGATGGGGACAAAAGGAGAGGAGGCTGCTGGGCTATTTTGGGCTGCCTCCTCCTCCGCCGTTCCCGGGAGGTGGAAGGATTCTACCTCTCCGGGGTTGATAGCCCCGTAGGAGGGCTTTCAAGGCGACTCGCACAAAAAGGAGCATTAAAAGCCAAACGAGACCTAGTCACCACTCGCCGTTCCCCGAAATCCAGAACAGCGCAGCCGATTTGCCACTGAGCTTTATTGCTCTCCTAAAGCAAAATAAAAATGCTAGTTTTCTTTTAATTACATAGGTACGCAGAAAAGCTCCTTTGACAATACGCTTACGCCACGATCCCCTAACCACGCAGCGCCTGAAATGGCTTCAAATTAAAAGAATTTTGCAGCGCTGCGATTCGGTTCCTGCATAAACAATTTGGTTTCGGAAAATCACTGGCAGTTCACAAGGCATTAACGAGAATAATTAAGAAGCGTTGGCGCTCTGCAAGTTGTATTTACCCACTGAATTCAGACAAAACACATCGAGCTGAAACTCTACCTTCTCCAGCTCTTTTAGTCTATTTTTAATTTGGGGGGGAAGAGGGGAAAGGCTCAAAATAACCAGCATATGCTTTCAAGGATAATTCTAATCACCTTGGCCAAAACGCAGGATGCATCGACTAGGGACGAAAAAGGAATCACGAGCTTAGAAATACTGGGAGACAGAAGCCAGGCTGCGTGCGGGTCCCCAGAGGAAAGCTGCCTTCGCTGAAGTCACTGCTTTGGTAACTCAAGTGAGACAAGCCAAAAAAAAAACCCAAAACCCATCTTCCAACCAATTTTGATTTTTTTTGCTCAAAGATGGCTTTAAAACCCCCCAAAATAGTTGATGCAAGCGCATCCCCTTGTGCCATCGGACACGAGGAGTTAACGCTCGGATACCCCGACTCGACAGCCCAAGCTGCAGAAGGGAAAGACTGCGGCGGAAATCAAGACGGCTTTGGTGAAACACGTGCCAGCTCCGCACGTGCTCTGCTAACGCTTACGGAGTCGCGGGGTTCGGATAGCACGAAGGCAACGCAGCCTGCTCCTCCGTACATAACCTTCGACGCAAGCAGATTTTGCAAAGAAGCACTTTTGGGTTAGAAACAGCTCTCTTTTTAATAAAATACCAAGTGATATGTCACTGCAGCGATAGCAAATGATGGCTGATTCCTCCTCCGGCTGCAGGGGGGACGCAGTATTTGCTCCGCATCGGCCTCTCTCTTTGCAGAATTCCCATCCACCCGCTCGGTGGATGGATGTGTGTTTTTACCGCACAATTAACATGGATGCATTAACGACAGCATCACCCATTTGCAGAACGCACCCCGCAAACCCGCACCGGAGCTCCCAGGAGGGATCCCGGCGAGCTCTCCGGCGCACGCATCCCGCGGCTTGCCGGCAAACCGAGCAGCCCCGGCTCTTCCCTCCTCGATGGCTGGAAAACCACTCTGTGCTTCCCGGCATGTGGGGCAGAGACGTGAGGTCCGCCGGCCGTTTCGCTTTGCAGGCTGAGGCTCGACTCAGCTCATCGCGCCTGCACGAGCCTGAGCCCAAACCCACAGGCGTAACCAAAAGTCTATTTAAAAAAGCGATGAAAAGGTTTAACAGCGGCCAGCTTTAGCACCCAGGGATCTTTATCAAGTTAAAACGAAAGGAGCCACAAACCCAAGTGAGGCGCTGCCTCTGTTGCAGTAAAGCGCTTTTCAAGCCCATCCAAGCTAAGCCTGGCTCTATTTTCGTGTAAAGAGTGGTTTTTAAAAGATCGAGAAACATCAGCTGCTGGAAAGCATGAAAAAGGAGCAAAAAGGACAGAGAAAAGCAGCGATAGCTTGGAAACGAGTGTGAGGACGTGGGCAACGAACGCTGGCGAGGTGCAGGGAAAAGCCGGGATGAGCAATGGTGCAGGGGACGGCGCGGGTGACCCACGGCGGGGGGGTAACTCAGCCCAACTGGGTTTTATGCCAGGTAGAGATTGCATTTTTCTTTTTTTTGCAGGCCAAAGCTGCCTTTGAGAGCCCGGCTTCCCCCGCCAAGAGCACGGACCCGCGCTCGGCTCGTCGCCGGCTTTGCACGCTGCTTATGCACCGGGTTTCTCCCCAACAAACAGCCTTCGAGGCACAAAGATTGCCAAAACTACATAAACCCTCCGAAAGCGAATAACCTATAACAAATTTGTAAGGCAGAAATATTGTTGGAGGAGGATATTTTGGTTTAGCATTTCTTTTTGGCAGCCAGATGCTGGCAAATCGTCTTAATCCAGACACTATTTGCCCGTCTCTGCAAATGTGCGTTAGCTGTTTTCTTGTTAGCGTTCGGGCCGGGATTGATTCTTCTTTGTGCTCAGCAGCATAAAAAGCTCCTTGTCCACGACTACAACTCTCACGTAATTAATCTCACCCTGCTCTCCTTGCTCTGCCTGGGTTTTCTGTTTTTTTTTCCCCCCCACAATTGTCTTTCCCATCTAGTTTGCAGTTCAGAGAGTTGACAGGGCCAAATTTAGCCTCTGAGCCAAATTCACACGAGTAAACTTTTCCTAGACCTTTGTCAAGGTTGTCGGACATGCGATATTTCCTGCGCTCCTGAGGAAATCTCATGGTTTTCACTCTTCTCTTGGAAAAGCAGGTCAGCTCCTGCATGGTGTTTGTCAGCTAGGAAGGCGGTGAGCAAAGCCGGGCCTGGCACAACAGGACTTTCTTGCTGTCTTTAGCCTCCACGCTGAGCTCTTTGCCCAGTTTGGGAGCAAGCAGAAGTGGATGTCTTCTCCTGAGCCCCACGCTAGCTTCTGAAACCGGGGCAGCAAACTGCACACGGTGAAAACCACTCCTCGGCCGAAACGAAAGCAAGCTTTAGTGAGACGCACTGATTTGCCAAGGTTATCGCTGCAGTTTAGCAGGACAGATAGCAAGTGAGTGGCAAGCACGACAAATAGATGTCTTGTCGGAGGTCTTACAGCGGTGGTCTCCTGGGGCTGGGCAACAGCCAACGCTGAGAGCCGTCCTCGTGAAAACTTCACAGGTCCTTTGCCACCGTCTCTAAACCCACCAGGAGACAGATCTTGGCTGAATGACCTGTAAAAACCCGTCTAAACTGCTGCAAGCACGTTCAGCCCGTGCCACGGAGGGCTGGAAGTTGGAAGGGTTGGAAGATGCTGGAAGACCAAGAAGTGAAGCAACGATGTCCCATTCCAGACGTGACCAGGGCTGCTCCTCCGCTTTCCAGACTCGCTGGCAAAGCTTCTAACTTGTTCTCGGAAAAGGTTGTGACAAATACTGTGTGCACAGACGGAAATGTTGCTGAAGGAAAAAGCATGTGTTCCAAAAGGAAAAAAAAAAAAAATCCTGAAAAGCAACTCTCCTCAAAAAGTTTTCATACCACACCCTCCACTTCCGCGCTAACGAAAAGGAAAGTTATCAGGAAGGGAAAGCTTGCGACATCTGCCCACTTTAACCTCCCCGTCAAACCTCACCTATTTCTAGTCTTGGCACGTGACTTCAATTTCCATCCCTGGGACTTTCCGAGGCCACCAATTCAAGAGCCATTTAATTATCTGCCGTGCCAGATTTCTAGCATCCGTATCACAACCAGCCCACCTCAAACTACTCTTCTATAAACCGAGACGTAGACCTTATCAAGTGGTAACTGTAGTCTCTTTTGCTGCGTTTAGATCATTCTGGTGGCTCTTTTGTGAAAACATCTCCATCGCATCATTTCCTACGTTAAGCCATGGACAGCAGAACTGAGTACCAACACGTTGGGTAAGGAATGCCTCAATGTGAGTGAATACTCTGCGTTTGAAGTCCTCCCTCTCCTAAATAAATAAAAGGATTTTCCTTGATCGTGTTGTCAGAAGACTTATTTTGGCATCCTTATGTACTGGGAGCAAAACTCCGCAAGGCTGGACTGGCAGCTTGACAGGGCCCAGATCTAAAGGACCTGCCACCGTTTCTCTTTGAACGAGATCATCAGGGACTTCCCAGATCGGGCATCTTCATGCAATCTGAACGTATCGGCCTGGATACTTCGCGTGACATCTCCCAGTTCCGCTGCTGGCAGCATCGCTTTGGTTTATCTCGGTGCAAAGCGTAATGTTTCTAGGACATGGGGTGCAAGCTCTGTTTAACATCCTCCTGCAGTGCCAGAAAGCACTTTCGGATTATCTCCGCACAGTCCCCGAGAGACTCCCTCTAGGCTTCCCAAGCCCTAATTTGAGCAGGTTTAGGGTTTCCAAAGAAATCAGCCTTACAACGAGCCAGGAGCTGTTACACTGCTTTCTTAAGGCATTATCTGGGCTTTTGGAGGAGCGAAAGTTTCAGAACAGGACGTTCGCTGAGGCCAACTAAGCCGAAAGGTCTTTGCTTGAAAGACGGGAAGTTTTGATTTCCTCAGCCGTGACCTCAGCGCCGGTGCTCGCTGAATCACCTCGCCCACGGTTCCCCAACGCCCGAAGCACGGCGCTGGCTGGGGCCAAGGCACGAACAGGTTAGTCAAACCCAGCGCCTGCAGGATGGGCAACGTGTGCCGGGATAAAACAGGCCAGGGGCAGGACCTCCAGCAGCCTTCACCCATCTCGGCACAAGCCTTTCCAACCAGGAGGCTGGTTTTCCCAGCAGTCTGCTGAGCACTCCCAGAACTTAGGTCCACAAATGCCACCGGAGAGCCAGCTTTGCCCAAGACCTCAAGAGACCTCTTGTTGTTGATTCACAGCTCTGGAAGCTAAGTGGCTGCCTTCAGATTTACTTCTGATCTTCCCGTTGAAGAAAACCAAGCTAAAAAGCCAATGCCTCCAGAAAAAAATGTAGATGGAAATTAAAATCATGAAAGCTCAGTTCTGAAGGAGCCCAGGAGTCCACCGTCGCAATGCTGGAGGCAAGGATCTTGGAGAGGTCTCTCCAACCCACAGCTTCATGGCCAAGCCTACAGCAAGTGGTTCTCCAGCTCTTCTCCAGGCATTTCTTGAGTGGTCCTACCACATTTCCGTTTTCAAGGAGGGGGTGCTGAAGGCGTAACTCATAAAGCAAACTCTAGAAGTTTGATATCAAAGAGTTCATTTCCTAGATATGCTGCTCCAGGTGACCGGTGCAGGGAGAGGGGTCGTTGCTATCTTTTATTTTTGTCTGGCTTATACCAATTTTGATGCTCACGATTAACACTTGCTATATCAAACGCAGACAGTCTCTTGCCGTATTGCGCTTCGGCTCAAACCGCACGAGCCAAGGTTGCTCCATCAGCATCGCCCGCAGCAGCTGCAGCTCCCCGGGGCTATCGGTAATCATCCGCCCGGGTTTACGTTGCACAAGGGAAAAGGGAAAGAAAACAGCAGACCTTGCTCTGTGCCACGTAGCAGAGCTACCGCTGCCAAATCAAACTCAACTCGGGTACCCCGCATGCACTTTTAGGTAAACGCGCCGCGCGGCCTGGTTTTCTTCCAGCAGCGTGGATGCTGGAAATCAAAACACAAAAATATGCAATAGGTTTCAGCCTTTTCTGACCTGCCAGCTGAAATGAGCTCTGAGCACTGCACTTCCCTGGTTTCACCCGTGTAATATTTTGGGGAGGTGGGAGCGTGAAAATGCTTCTGCTGGGAAGCCGAAGATGCTCCGTTTTGCTCAGCTGCCCTTTAGTTGCAGTCGCAAATGGACATTCAGCCAGCTGCGTATAATCACGCAAGATATTGCTACGCAAATGCCTGAATATCCAAGATAATCTACTCTGCATTCCTAGTCTGTCCCCTAACCAAAATAGCCCCTGGCAGGTAACCAAACAGATTTTGGCCATCATTAGTAGCAACTGATCTGTCATTCATTTGAGGTGCCGTTTTGCTCGAAAATAGCAAAATAGGATGGGATGGCGCGTGGTTTTTCTTCACTCAAAGGCAAATTATGCAACCAGAGCAACGATGGGGCAGGGGAGGATAACTTGACCGCTATCCAAAAGAGGAGGAAAAACGCACTGTTTGACAGGCCTGAAAAACAGAGGCGTATCTTTCCGCAGGTGGGAAAATAACGCAGCCAGATAAGGCAGCGGGCAGGAGGAAAAAGGGATGGGACAATAAAAATGCAGCACGGACTGCATAGAAACGCACTTTGATTTACATCAAAAGCAGCAACTTCCCCTTAGCAATAACCGAACGCGGACGTGAACACCGAGCCCACATTTATTTCTTCTCTCAAATCCTCAAGGAAGACGTAACATGAGGGAAGTCAGCAAATACTCTGCATTTCCACGCAAAAATATTACAAAGAACTAGACGCCGCAGAAGCAACAACACGGGAAGTCAACAATTCCACCTTCCAGGTTAAAAACGCAAGCAAAAAAGGAGAAATACTGTTGTTTGAACCTACTTGTCCAGCGTTTTCTGCTATGAGAAGTTATTGGAGGACTGTGAGCGCTGTTGGTACATGTATTAAAGCCCTCTAGCATCCGACAAGCAGGCGTGCTCACAATTTACCAATTTAAAACGTGCAGAATGCAACATTTTTGAATGAAATTCTTTAGTCTTACGCATGCGACCGAAGTCTGAAGTGGGGAGAGGATAAAAAAGTCAATTAAACTAGACTTCAAAGTATTTATCCTAAGCTGAAATCACTGTTTTAATAATAGGCCTGTTTGCCAGGAGTTTAATAGCTTCAGCAAAGTATCTGAAGTGTACGAGATGATGTATGTTCTTAGATGAGCTCTACAAAAATCCAGCCCACCTTCTAATAATAAACCGTTTCAGGCTTTCATTTTCTAAATTGTAGATGCACTTTGGAGAGGGTTTTCTCAAGCCTGCCGCAAGATCCCAATAAATCTCGTCAAGCCAGACAGAGCTAAATTTTAATTTTTCTTTTAAATTGCAGTTAAATGCTCCAGTGCATTGTGCTTTTCTATACGTGCTACACCACTAAGGTGGAGGAGTTTCCTTATTTTTAACAAGATAGGGTTATCGTCCCATGTGTTAAAATACTATGTTGAGAAGCGCACTATAAAAATTTGACCTTTATATGGGCACAAATACGTCCATCTTCCCTTCTCTAGCTCCACTCGGCAAGGGAAATATTACAGGAGGGAAAAGGGAGAGAAACGTTACGATAATTTTAAAGGACACTTCTAAGCATGCGCCAAGGTGCGGGATGCAAAATCATCGTCCTGTACGTGATGCATCACCCAGCTGCAGAGATTTACGGCCACGTCTCAAGCTCAGCAGTGCTGTTTGAAAAGCGAGAGGATTTTTGCTTTGAAACCACAAAGATGAGCAAATTAATTTGCGGTGGTTCTCACAAACCGGGGTTTTTGGGGCTATTTCTCCCTCCGGGCGCAGCCCCGGGGACCTCCATCAGCTCACGGCAGCCGCGCGTGGCGGGGGGAGTTTGCAGAGCACCGAGTAACGCTGGTGGCGAGGGTTTCTCTTCGGCGCAGCCGACTGAAATGAGAGCTAAAAATAAGAGCAAACGCCCTCCCTCGCAGCCCACGGCAAGGCAGCCGGGTTACCCACACAGCCCTCCTCCTCCTCCCCGCGCCGAGTGTGGGGGGGGATCCAAATCGACCTCCTGGGCGGAAAAAGGGGCACCGCCACCCCATCGCTCCCTGCCTCCCAGGGGCGCGTAGCGAGAGCCCCGCCGCCGCCGCGCAGCCATTTTCGCGGTTGCTTTTCCGAGCGGGCCGTGAACTCATTAAATCACAGCAAGCCGCTGAGCCGCCGTCGCCATGGGAACCGCTGCCCGCGCAGGGATGCTCGCGGCCGCTGGACCGCGCCGGCCCCGTGATGCCCGCCCCCCCCCATGCCGCCCGGCGTACAAAGGAGCGCCATTTTCGGCAGCTGCGTGCACATCTGTATTTTCAGCCGGTGCTTTTTCACCTCCCCCCCGCATCACCCTTTTTCCCAGCCTTTCGCTCCTGGCTCGCTTCCAGCCGTTTCCTAGAAAGGCGGAAACAAAAGATCCCCTTTAGCCGGGTAACGAGGATACTCGCCCAAGGTATCAGCTTCCCCGCGGCCTTCCCTCGCTACGGGGCGGGCGCTGTGAGCGGATCCCCCCCCCAGCGCGCCGGGGCCGAGCAATCCTGCTGCCGTGGCGGAGCTCCGAGGGCACCCGCCAGCCAGCCGATCCGTCGGCCCCTTCGGAGAGAAACGTTCCCGAGCTTTAGTCAAAGCACCGAAGCGCCGCGTGCCCCGAGTAAAACTGATTAAAATATTGATTAATGATATGGAGGCTTTAAAAAAAAAATCAGCCTGTATTTGCACCAAAGGTTGCAATTTAATTTCTCGTCTACATTAAACCGAATACCCGCAGGGGATGCACAGCGTGCAGGTGGGAAGGACAAGCGTTAAGAGCACTATAAAGGTGACAGGGGCAGGCAGACCGCGCAGGACCGCGTCAGCTCCCGGCCAAGCATCCGAGCCGAGCCAAGGCTATGAGAACCTATCTTGGTCCGAGATACTAAGAGCAAATCCCACGCACGAGCTCTGATAACCGGCGGTAACAGGCTGTGCCGTTACAAAATGCAAGATGTAACTAATATTCTGCTGCTTCACAGATAAAAATCCCTCTCTGTTAAGATTAGTAATAGCGTTCAAGGAAACGCCAGCATCTTGTTGCCTGGATCATAGGAGTTTATGATAGTATCATCTCCGGGGCTGGGATCGGTGAAGTTAGCGCTGCCATATGAGGAGGAAGTGAAGCATTTGCATAAGCTAAAAATTTTATATGGATATGAAACTGCAGTACGCCCCCACCGCCACCTTCCTCAGCAAGGAAACATCCTCTCTGCTGTATCATTGCTATTTGTGCTCTAAATCACCACGCCTGAGTCATGGGAGAACAGAACAGCCTTTCTTTGGAAATATATTTTCCCAACACATGCGGTTACAGAATGTGCTCTACTCCCCAAAGCTCCCTGCAGAATTTTCTTCCCTTTTTTTTTTTTTTTTTTTTTTAGCATCATTAAAAATAAGTCAGGAGTTGCAATTAAGACGCCCTCCATCCTAATTCTTCCTTGCAGCACCGCAGTCAGACCTTGACCTCTAATTCCTGCCCGTCTCTGGAGCTAAACCGAGACCATGCAGCAAAGCCAAAGGCGGGAGGTGGATGCCGTCAGCAGCCCGCGATGCAAATGAGGCACCAAAGCTCGCCGGCTCTCTCTCGTTGGAATTGGATTTTTAAAATTTGACGTGGCTACGGCTTCCAGGCGCCAGCGAAAGCCCTTTCTGAGCCAAACGCGGCTGCTGAAAGGCAGCACGGCCAGCGCAGCTCCCTCGGCTTTTTCTGCACGCTGAGGCTCCCCAATATATCTGCGCCTCTCGCCCAGTTCCCGGTAGCGAATGCTTTTAAAAATGAATATTTAAACATCTTGAAAGCAGAGGATTGATTTGTGGGTCAGGTGCGTGTGTTACCTTGCCTGTTACTCCAGCAGCAGACGGAGAGAGCATCCCTTTTCCGTTCCAAAGGCCTAGGCCATCTACCGCGCTTCGAGATGCATTAACAGATAAATAGCAATAATTGGGAGAAGCTACTTTTTCCAGCCTTAGTTTTGTATCGACAGGATGCTGCTGATACTGCTTTACTGAACTCGTCAACACAAAAGCTGCATCTCGTGTGCGCCCCAGTTTGGGATCTCACTCCATTGCATGAAACGCGCAGCTGTCGATTATAACCGCTTCCGATTTAGCTGTCCTTCGGAGGAGCTTTCCCGAGCCCCTGCTCCTCAAACAGACTTTTTCCAAGCCGCCGAAGAAGCACCCAAGGATTTTAGGGTATTACAGGCTCTCCACATCCATTGTTTCCCCGGAAAAAAAGATTTTCCGCTAATTTTGCGCCTCCTCCCTACCCCACCTCCTCGTTTTCACGCGGCTTCTAGCCTCGTCTGAAGGCCGTGTTATAGGAAAGAAAACGACTAAATCTAGCCGGTAAGGTCAGCGTATCTTTTTTTCTGTGTTTATCACTGCTGCTTTTAATTGCCGGCATCACAAGGATCAAAGGGATGAAGTGGGGAATCTGCTAGGCAGCAAACAAGCGCCAATGTAATTTGACGGTTGACTTTTCCTGCTCGCTGCTCTACGCTCATTAACCCAATTCCTTTGAACTCAAGGAGGAGACGCAATAACGCGTCGCTGGCAACAAACCTCCCGGGGATGCCACAAGGGATAAGAGTGCCGGGCAAGCTGCAGAGAGCCTCAGCCGGCGACGCCAGGGTTTCCCCAGCCTCCGCCGGGGAAGCAAAGCCGCGGGGACCTCGGCCGAACCCTTCGCGGCAGGCGCCCCGCCTCGCGTCTCAATCGCACGCGCGTAGCTGTGGGCTGAGAGCAACCCAAACTTCTCCATCATCTCCGGTGGCGACACCGGTGCACTACGCTTGTGGGAACAGGCAGACACAGGACTCAGGACTTTACATGTATTTAGGGATATTCCAGCTGGGCAAGTACCTCGAAAAGCAGCGACGAGGACAGCAGAGGTGCAGAGGAACCAACGAAACGCAGCCCGTCGGCCCTCTTTCCGCGGCATCTGGGCGAAGCCTCGGAGGAGACGGGGTGAACATGTCCTAAGCAAAGCTACGGCAGCAGATCCTTTGCTAACCGCCTACGCGGCGAAGCCCAGCCACCTTCTCAACCTGTCTAGACACAAAGGAGCTTCCATTTGAGTTAAGCCTGTCGGGGTAAACCAGTGCATTCAGCTCAGCAAGGCTGAGGCTAAATAGAAATTTTCCCAGAAATAGCTGTCAGCCAGAGGTGTGAAGGCGCATGAATAGCGACTGACACAGTGCTGATAAAATCCTTTTTGTGCAGACACAGCTGTACTGGCACGGCTTTTTCTGGCTTGGGGGAGCGGATTGCGACGTCCAAAACAGTTGTCCTCCTAGACAAAGGCCCCAAAGCATCGCGAGCAGGACGCCGTCCCCATCGCCAAGGCATGCAAATTCTCAGCTCCACAAAGCTTCGGCTGTTCGCCTCCCCTGATGTTTCTACCTGCTTCCTCTAAGTCCTTCAAACTGCTAAGCCTAGATGCCCAAGTTCCCAAGGCAGGTAGCACCACACGCTCTGAGAAGTGGAGATAAACGGGCTGCAAGTGACGGACTATTTGAAGGAGAGAGAAAATTAGGTAACAACCCAAAACCTAATGGACAGGAATTCGGTTTGACCCGCCGCAATTCGCCACGAGGTTGCCCTGGAAAGACTGAGGGCACGTGCAGGCAGCTCCGATGAGACTGGCTAGGGCTCAGATGGGAGCAGGACTTTGCAGCTGAGATTTGCACCCGGGGCTGCTTTGGAAGGGAGCTGACATTTTCACGGGAAAGTAAAGAACTTTCCCCTGGTAGTTCACAGTTAAAAACAAGTTCTTGGTAAGAATCACAAGGGTGCTGTATATTTTTTCCTTCCCAAATTCCCCTACTCTGACATTTGACAGGCGGCTGGCTTGGACGAGGAAATGCAATTTGAGGCTTTGCAAAAAGAAGTCACATTTTGCCTGGTTACCCAAGCTTGCACAATCACGCTGCCCATCCATCTGTCAGTCCCCACTCCACCCCCAGGTGTGACAGCAAGAGAGAGAAAGCAAAAAAAACCCGAAACAATCAAGTTCCTACAGGTCCAGTGAAAAATCAACAGCCAGAAATAACCAAATAGATACTTTGCCGAAGGAAAAGCAAGTCAGACTCGACCCTTCCATGTTCTTGTTGGCTGGCTGCTGTCAACATCTATTCCTTCAGACTGGCCACGGCAGGAACCGTCTCTCGTTTTGGAGGTGTCATGGACAGAGAGAGGAGGAATCGGCTGTTACATCAACGACGGTGGCATTTTAGAAGCAAAGGACCCAATCCATACTTGGTTTCATTTGTCCCACTGCTGATGGAACAGCTCTGGGAGTGATGGAAGTTGCTGTTGAAAAGCATAGCCTGCCATAAGTAGAAAAAGAAACGTGACATTCATCTGTAACATGTCTTCTTCAGGTTTACGTCTTAATCCCTTCCCGAATCACAAGCCATCCCCGCCCCAGGACGGAGGGTGCTTTTGTTCTGGGCTGAGGAGCTCTGCTACCGCGGGCTGCAAAGCCATGCGTGGCGGCAAGGACGCAAGTTAGAAGCCGCTTCAATTCCCAAGGATGTGCCAATATTTGCTCGAGGTTCCTCCTTCCGACAAAGGTCTTAAGCTGATTTAAACGGGAAGAAAAACACCAGTTGAACTTTAATGCTTCAAGGGAACAGGCAAAGTACCACCAAGCAGGACTTCTCAAGAATTTCCTTCCAATTAGCAGTCAAGTTTGCATCGGGCTCAATTTGGGTGAATTCAAGCAACCCTGAAGGAAGTTAACCCTTCGGGGAAAGCTCTCCTGTGAACACAGCATCCCTTAGGAGCGAGGTTGACAGGCACACAGCTCTTACCTAGCTCTTTTGCTAAGTCTTTCCAAAACAACCCCGAAAACCAAACCACAACCGAGCAAACTAGGTCAGCGTTGGCCACCCTGCCACGTCACACTCTATATTTAGCTATAACTACCAGCACACAGCAAAGCGAATACCTTGCTATTAGCTACAGAGGACGTCTGATCATTACTGACACAGGGACTCACGCAAACAGGCAGCCCTAGATGAAGGATCCAAAATCCCAGAGAGCTTATAAACAGCGAGAGATCTGAATTAACATCTTCTGTGTTCAGATATTCACTAATTTTCCTTTTCTCAACATAAACATGAACCAAACATCTTTAAAGCTGCACCTCCCTGACCACTTTACCATTGGCTCCAGGGAAGATGAGAAACAACTCGGGCCTGGCAGTCACAGCCAGAAGAGGTGGTAACAGAGTTTTGGGTTTAACTTGAAGGTAATTAATCATACCAGATGTCTCAAATGTCATAACTACAAAGCACTTCCAATTTACTTAATGTAAACATGTGGCAACAGCCTAGACAGCAATAACAGTGATGACCTTCCCATTTGCCTTGTCATCTGCATCAAGACTTCCTAAAGCTTGCAGCCCACCAAGTCTGCTCGTAGGCACTAATGAGCTCCCGGCTCCGCCTCAGACCGTGCCCGGGTACAGAAAACATCGACCTCTGCGTGGTCCTCTTGCACGTCCCCACCTCGCCTCTGGAGACCTCCCTTCCCCTCCCTGCAGGACATGCAGGTCCCAACACCCTGCCCATGCCAGCAGCCTGGAGAGGTGGATTTTCCTGCTGAGCTGCCTCTGCCAGCAGTCTGCTGGGGTAACTGCTTTCACGGAAGCGTTTTTTTTTTTTCCGGCGTAGCGTGCACAGAAGAAAAACAGAGTTGATGCCCCAGCGCAGAAAGGAGTCATCAGCGCTAATCATTGCCAGTGCAATTACTCAGCTATGCAACCTACAGCTGCCGTAGCTCTCTCCATACAAGTGGGAGCTCCTTACACATTATTCACTGTCAAACATGATGTGACATATCCCTCACATCCACGGTTTGCAAATGTGTACATCAGTGCGGCATACAGCTAAGCCAGGCACTTAAGGTCGACTCAGTCATGTTTTAGTCACACTAAGGTGTGAGCACTGAGCTGCCCTAAGCTTTCTTTTAAGCATACTCCTCCCTCTGAGTTGTTTTTTCTGCCCCGTTCTGAGCTCGTCTGCATATGCCGCATTTCTTTGTCTTGTCATTCATGGCTTTGCTTAGCCAATTTGCAAGATACAGTACCAGTGGAGCTGTAAGAGAGGCACGAGAGGACTATTAACATTCAAAAATCTTTGTGTAGATCCTTATTATAAAGCAAATTAATTCCAGCCTGAGCCAAACTCAGCCCAGACCAGCAGCTGGGCATCCGCACGTGGCTCCAAACTGCAGGCATATCACTTAAGCAAATGCAAGTAGCCGATGAAAGTTTGGGGAAATCCCATCTCCACCCCACCTCCCCCAAAGTAGTGTTACTTAAAACTAGCCAAGACATCCTCCACTCGGATTTAAAGAGGGATGGTAGGATTCAGTTCCTAAACACAGACATCTACGACCACTTTAGACACCCTAGGGCACATCCCACTGCCTCAAGCTGCCTCTCCAGAAAGGCACAAGTCTCCTTTAGGTCCTGTGTCCTACCTACCAACCCCATGGAGATCCCCAGCATACCACAGGACATTTAAAATGCCACTGAAGACCTACGTTTAGGCAACCAAATTCCACCGCTGTCTACCAGCTCGATCGAATTCACTAATCCCATTTAAAGCTTCAGTGAAGACACGACAGCACGTACGACGGTGGGGATGCACCTTCTGTTGACTAATTGTGGAAAACGCAAGATCCTCTCCTGCATCGCCCTCAAACTGCCACGCTCGGCAAAGCAAAACAGAACACTTGTTTGCTCTCAGTGTGACAGCTTTATGATTAAGTGCTTTACTCACCAATTTTCCCCTCTTCAAGCGTTTCTGGGAGGAAGTGATACTGCTCAGCTTTGGTTTCAGCAGTGCCAAGCTCCTAATATCAAGCCCCCCCCCGTGCCTGGGTGTCTAACTCACAGGTAGGTGGAAAGTTTGCAGCAGTCTAGGGTCACTGCGTTCACACACCGGAAAATCCTTCCTTTGTCCTTTTCTGCTTTTAAAAAAAAAGAAAAATCCATTCAGCAGATGCTGCAGTGTCCTGCAAAGGCTGGAGGACACCCAAAAAAGCACTTTTTATGCTTCCATTAAAACCATCGAGCGAGTTGTTCTATGAGTGGAGGAATGACTACAGCCTGCTTTTCTGAAGCAACCACCCCTCGCACTCCTCGTGACGCTGTCTTGTCCCCCAGAACCCCCCTCACACACCCAAGGTTGCATCTCCGTGCTTTCCCCAACAACATCCAAACGTCCTTCTCATGTTGGGCTGAGGAACCAGCAAGCCAGCAACTTCACACCAGGCTGGGGGCCAGCCGAACCCTCCTGCCTTTTGCCCAACAGAGCTTTTAGAGTTTGTCTCTTTAATCAAAATGACTGATTTTCATGAATCCTGCAGAGAATGATCTTTGATACCTCTCTTTCCCACTGTCAAATCTGAGGATACAGCAGATGCGTAAAACCATGTTTCCCTAGGAAACCAGGCTAAAAATAGCCAGGCTGCCTGGCTCAGGGGACTGGTCTGGAGTTGTCGAAATTGCAGTTAGAATTAGATATTACTCTGAGTTAAGTATTTGGATTAGCTGGTCCTAGATGCTAAAGATCCCGGTATAAAACACTGCTGTCCCCTGTCTAACCTGTGGTCACCTGTGGTAAGAGCTGACCTTCTTTTGAAGCACACCGACGAACTTGGCCTTTCACAGAAGCTCCACAAAGGCCATTAGAGGACTAAGCTGTGCCGAAGAGTTCCCGCCAGCCTCTCTGCAAACTGGAAGTGGCAGGTAGACTCTAATCTATTAACCCAGCTAGGTTTATAGATCCAGCCTGGCTCAAAAACACCTCCAGACTGGGATGAGCTTCCAGCATGTGCGCAGGTGAAAGGTGAAGGCTAAAACCAACCTAGCCATAACTCAACGGGGACTGAGCAGAGTCACCAACAGCTCTTTGGGGCTACCTACCTTCGAGATGGTGTCAGCCCGGGGGCCACAGGAGCCACAGCCAAGCTGCTGTAACCATCCTCTGAGCAGCACCTCTGCAAGAAGCCCCGTGCTGACACTAGTAGATGAACACGCTCTTGATCCAGGAGGTCAAGGTTGAGGTACATTGAAAGGGCTGAAGAGCACAAACGGTGGCATAATGGCTTCTGGCTGTCCCGTATCTAGCCCATAGACTTTTTTAATCACAAAGATATCAACGTGACATCTTTTACTAACAAAGCGATGCACACACGCACAAATATAATATATTTTAATTAGAAGGATCATTCCCCCTGAGGCCCAACTGCAAGAGAATAATTTGGGGAGGGAAGCTGGTTCTGTGAGCAGTCCCAACAGGGTAAAGTATAAGGGATGGAGGCGTTTTTATAAATCCTTCCCTTAACCTGCCTCAAGAGAGTACCTACCAGGTACGCACGTGGGGGAAAAGGAAGAACACCTTCCCCTTCTCCTGCATCAGCTAGTCTTTTGAGTTCGCACAAGGAAGAGCAAGAAAGAGAAAAATAATCTTTTGTGCATTTAATTGGGAACCTAATTACTCTGTATAAATTAGCCAGACTTTCCACCTTAGATTTAACACCTAATAGCCTATGATTCACATCTCTGCTACATGACCTGTTGTGCCATTTATATGTAAAAATGCTTTACGCAGGGCACCCTGTGGACCAAGGATATTAATTTATACCACAGGCTCTGGAAGATTAAGCGAAATTAAAGCAGATAAGGAAATAAGACATTCTTGCCTTTCAGTGCATCTTAACGAGGAACATGCTGCATGTGCGTTTTAGGATGAAACGAGCCATAAGGGTCTATATAGCTGTGAGGTTGGTGGTCATATATGAAGAACTTTTTTGACAGCTATGTCGGTCAGTCCCTATTTATTTCCTGCTGGCTTGGGAGTGCCATAGGGAAGAGCAACGAGGACTATCGTGGCATGCTCATTGTACCCGAAATTGCACCCCAATTTCCCTAAGCAGGCAGCAGCACCCACTTCAAAGGCTTCTTGCTCCCTTTACAAGGAGCAGAAATCGCACCTAACTTGTTGGACCCCAAAGAGAGCACCCGACGGCCACAGGCAGCAGCTGACTAACGAGTTGCACCAAGGCGACGAGGTTCCTCCTCCGGAATCAGCAGTCTGCCACTGCAAAGGCACAAAACTGTTCTCGTGTTTATGCTTTGTCCCTACCAGCTCCTCCTCGCTACTTAAAAGAGAACAAAACATTACTTACAGTCTAATTTCAAGCTAATGCCTCGGAGCAAGAAACTGAATTAATTTCCATAGATATTGAGTAGTTTTACCAGTATAGTAGAGCTAATTACCTCCTCTTTCCCCCCCATCTCCATTACTACTGTCACCTCTTGTAGGGCAATACAGAAGCACCATCCTACCCCTGCGAATGCAGCACCCAGCAGCAACCCAGAACTGTCTGGGAGACGGCAAACGCTCCCATCCCACCTCAAACACGCCAGACAGAATATGAAAATAACCCCTAATGTAAAAGCGCTTGCTAAGAAAACAAGTATTATCTGGACTGAAAGGAGTTTATTTTATTATATACGCCTCAACACAGTACGGCTCCGCTCCAACAACGCAAAATTATTAGGTGCCAAGAAATGCAGGAGGCACCCAGTGGTAATTTGGTCATGTTGTGTTTTTATACGGCTGCTTAGAAATCCTGTCCTGATTAGAGAGAGAGGGATTCAGACTGGCTTGAAAACACGTCGCGCTGCACGCAACCAAAGCTATAAAAACAAGCTTTCCGGAGCCACGAAAAATGAGTACTTTAGGTACGATTCCCTACGCATCTACGTTTCACGTGTGATGCCTCCACCATCCTGTTGACGCTATTTGTAAAGGTAGGACCAATTTATCCGTAGCATGTACGTATTCAATCATGAGCATCCAAAATTAACAGTGTAGGCACAGTATCCACATAGACACGTACGCACACCGCTGTAATTACTTCCTTCCTTACAACATTGGTCTTATGTATGGATGAACTAGGAGCATCCAAGTCTTCTTCTAAAAGACTTGGTCCAGAGAAAAATTAGGAAGAAAATTAGAGAGGAGGAGCAATTTGTGCAATCCAGATCTCACTTTGACTTTCTACTTTGGACTGACAAACCCTTATACAATAGCTCTATAAAAATATACCACAGGAGGTATAACGTATTTGTTAAACAACCACCTCTGTTGGATCATTTTCACTTAAAAATGATGCCGATCACAGGCCTTTGTGAACACTGCTCAGATTCTCCAAGAGGATTGAAGCTGGAAGCCTGATTTTTCTCAAAAATCAAAAGATTCCTTAAAAATCAAAAGAACAAATCCTGCGATTTCATGGCATCTCTTCAAACACCACCACCTGCCATCAGGACACAGACGCTTCTGAGCAGGGAGGCCAAAAATGGGAATAGTACATCACAAGTGCAAAAAAAAGTCTAAATGATGCAATAAAAAAATAACACGTTTCGTCTCATAAAGTCCCGCTAAACAAACGAGGGGCCATATTTTGCATTCATTATCATTCCGTGAGCAATTCCTCGGAGACTGCAAGCCAGCCAGCGTTTCAGCACTTGCACTGAAAGAGGATGAGCAAAGAGGATTTTAAGTAGGTCACCAGTAAATATGATTGCAACGGGCCTTTTTTTTTGTTTTTGTCTGCTGTCAGCCACTGGAGCCCTCATTTGCAAGAAGTGTCAGCGCTGCCAGAAGAAAACCGTGCATACAACGGTAGCCAGGTGGGCGGCACGTTCGGAGGAATACGTGTGCCTATCGCCTTTTCAAAGCCAACCTTTCACTCGGCAGAGCAGCTCCTTGGCCTCCGAGAGCCTCGTGGAATGGATATTTTGCGGGAACTGCTGCTCAAGCAAATGGCAAAACACATCCTGTTTTACGCCAAGGGGATTTGAATGGGTCCAAAGCAGAATCCTCTTCCATTTTCAGTGCCTCTTCTCTCCTACTGATGTTTCTTACCCAGGGTAATCAACCTCTTCACACTCCCTGTACCCATCCCTCCTTTCCCTATGCAGCGATCTTGCTCCATAGCGTCTTTGGAGAAAAATGAGTGAGAGATTTGGGAAGAAAAGCAAAGCACGACCACTCACTCAGCTGCGCTAGGAAGACAAGGCGAGCAGAGTGACCAGAGGGACACGCCAAGCCCAGAAAACAGCTTCACCATGTGGATAGAGGCCCAAACTGCAGAAGAAGGAAGACAATCCCACCAGGCCAAGCCCTATCGCTTGCCATTTTCAGAAACTCTTCCACCACTGAACACGTTCCCACGCTCCACTCCAGGATCTGAAGTGTTTTTCTTCTCCTTTATTTGGCAGAATCCCATGGCTTTCAAAGCAAGAACATCATGGTAAGCTGCTCAGTCCCATGTTCGTGGTCTGTTCCCCTATGGCATGTGAATACCGCGCACTGCCGATCTACAAGGGTCGGCTGGCGCTGACATGGGTCATCTTGAGAAGGAGCTTTGAGAGGAAAAATGAGGAAAATGCAGCAGTTTACACCAACGGAAGATATTCCCAAGCATTCAACAAAAATAGGACTGGTGTTGCATAGATAGGAAGAGAGGACTAGTTTGGTTTTGTTCTCAGATGGACAGGAGACTTGTCACACTATTTCAAACCTGAGTTTACATCCTATTCAGGTCAGGTCTGCCTTTAGAAGCAAACTAGCACACTGTCTATAAACCTTGATTTTTCAGTAGTCGGAGAACAGGAACAAGTACTAGTTTTCTCAAGGTCCTCGGGGATATAAGCAGAGCTGGACATTTCAGAAAACGATGCCCTACTTAGGAGCTTAGAAAGTCTGAGCATTTCAGGAGTTTTCTGATCCTGGTTGAACATCTGGCTCTTCACCATGCCCATTATCCGCCTCAAGTCCCTTCCGCCGCAATTTTCCCCATCCGTGAAAGAAAGGGCCAATGCAAACAAACTCACACATCTTGCAGGCACCACATGCAACACCAGGTGAGAACTGCAGATGGGAGCAGTAGGTGCTATTTGGGCTTTTCCTAATTCAGTTTCATTATCATCTGAATTTCATCTACCTCTCAGAAGCTCCAAAATTAAATCTGTGATGAAAACTAGCTGTAACGAAAGAGCATGGGCTACACCTGAACCATCAGGGCAAGCTGAAGACTGCAGAGAAGCAAAGGATGCTGGAAATCAAACTTCTCCTACTCCTTAGTCTGTACATGGGTAACGAGTCCACCACGTGAAGTGCACTTGGCCAACTATTGCTCAAACCAGTGAGTGTCGTCTGATGAAAATAGTTCATTGTTTTTTTATCCCTGTAACAGCTGCTGTTACAGGGAACCCCGCGGAGATGCCAAAGGCATGTGCAGTTGCCACCACTCCCATTTCAACTCCCCCCAAAAGACAGGTTGCTCCAAAGCGCCGGAAGAATATCGTGGAGCTGCGTCAGAACGGCTGCCAAGATCCAGCTACAGCACGATTCGGCTCTAGTAGATGGCGAGATAAGTGCCCGAGCCACCAGCTGAGGCATCAAATCAACACATTGTTATGGCAGATACTCCTTGATACGATTTGGTTTGAACTCATTTCATTCCTCCAAAGCAAAGCAGTTGTGCCGCGAGTCATCTGCAGCCTCTCCCCACGTACATCTCTCCGAGTACTGTGTGTTCTGCCTCAAAAAAAATCCGAGTTTTCAAGGCAAAACAACGTGTCACTTTGATCTTCCAGGCTTCCGCGTGCTAAATATGATCTGCCCCATTAGTCTGGTAGCAGCAGTACATTTTAAGGCTAGATTCTTTACAACAACATTTTATAACGTGGAATTTTTTTTCAAAGCATCTCTGAATGATAACACGGCTCATAGTGCAGGAATCAGAAACAAGGTCACGCTTTACAGGTCTGACACACGAACTCACCAGGATGTCACATACTCCGAAGATGCCAACCAAACAAATTAAGCGCATCTACAGACAACCCACGCGTGAGTCTACAAGAAGGTGATGGAGAGCAGTAGGAAGTCTGCGTAATGCACGTTGCTGAAGGAGAAAGCCTTGAAGCATTCCCGAATCTCACGCTACTCTCTGCTGGGTGTCAAAAATAGCTTCTCAAAAAGGAAGAAATTCTGCTTTCTAAGAGATAAAACTGGAAGAGGCTTTTCTCGGAGCCTGTCCTTCGAACTGCTCTGTAACGCACAAAGCCTTGGTGTTAGCAAGGGACAAGCCCTCCAGGGCATGAGCCCATCATCCAAGTCCCTTTTCTTCTCCGGCCACACTCAAGGACACGTCCCCCTGCAGAGCCTCTGTCCCTTCACCGCCTACGGAAGAAAGCTTCATGCAGTATTGCTGTCTGGCTTTGTATTAATGGAAAAAAAGACAGATGAAACCTTTCTTCAGCAATGCTGCGACCTTTCTCACTGATGCTGAGCAGCTCCCAACCTGTCCCACTGGCTCTTCCGATCAGTCAAATTTTCTTACAACTCTTACAGCCAAATTTCTTCTTTGCGCCCTTTCTTAAAATTGTAATTAAGGGATTTACCCTGCATTTCTGGACAGGCAACTGCCCCACTGAAGATTTTTTTCTCCCTCCTCAGTTCGACTTGATGTCCAGAGATCAGCTGAACATTGCCCAGCACACGAGCGGGAACCGGACAGCAAAGCAAGAAACAGCTGCCAAATCAAGCAAGCAATAAGGTTTCTCCTAGCTTAACTTCACCTACAACATCCTCCACGTGCGGTGGTCATCACATCATTCGCAAAACAAGTCTGCTGGCCTCGCTGGTTCCAGGGAAGGAGAGAGGAAGCATATGCCGATCCCCATCCGCTCTCTGCCACTTCCTCCGTATTCCCAGGCGTATCAGCTTTACAACGAGCAAGCTGGAAAAGGAGGATTTACAAGGCCAGCAATATGCTGCGCTCAACATATTAAGTCGATATGCTTCAATTTATACTGCGAATTTGCTTCTACGCGCTGGCTTTTCTCTTTCCAGCGTGCTTTTTTAACAGAAAACTAAAAAAAGTCATCTCAGACATTTAAATTCTAAATCTTTTGTAAAAAGACAAAAGTAAAAGCTATAAAAGTCTGCCAAGAATTAATAGCTTTTTTTTCCTTCTTGGCAAAGTCAGGTTTGTACAGCCACATTTGGACCCTAATTTATTTGACCTTGGCTTCAGAAGACTTCTTGAGACACAACTTTTTTAGTAAGTTTTTAGTCTCTAATTAAAAATTAGGTTCCTAAGATGTTTCCAAAAAGCATCAAGCAAGGTCTCTTAACCACATCCAGATTTTACCAGATACATGCTCCGCACTTTCCACAAAACAAAACAGAAACAACCCATAAAAATGGCTTAATTATGCACCAGGGTCACTAAAGAGCAGTCTTGGGAACAGAGGACCTGCCTGAGAACCATTCAAATACTGAGTTCACAGGAGGCAAGAAACTTGGTGAGAGCTAAATAGAAGGAACGCAAGCCGAAAAGGCAACATTTTGGCTTTGCCAGAAATGCGACACAGTGCAAAAACAAAAGGGAAATTTTGTTCACGGGGACAATATTTTATTTTAAATGAGAATATAAGTAATAGAAGTATTTCTGATGGGAGATTTATCGAATATCCAAAGACTTTTTAAAAAAAGCATATATTTTTCCCCATTGTTTCAAATAGATTTTAAAAAGCTGGGGAGCCTATTTTATTAAACTTTCACCCCTTTAAAAATTTTAAGGGCCTTGAAAATCATTTTTGTCTTAGGTTTACAAAGCATCTTTTTGACATTTAGCAGCTCTTTCAAAAATTGAAAAGGGGAGCTTAAAAGACACAAGTTGTTCAGGAGCTTGTACCCGAATTGCTGCTCCACGGAGCCGGCGAACAGACGGCCGGTAAGCGCTTTTAATCAGAAATAACGAGGCTCAAAGCAGGAACCCTACCCAGTATGTGACTCACCAGCAACAAATGGTGAATGCATCAACTTATGCTAATATTTAAGTGTCGCCTATGAAACATTTTTAATCTCGGGAGCTTTGTAATCATTAGCTCATGGATGCTGACGACGCCTATTAGGTCCGTCTGCATCGTCACTCCACATTGCAGGGAAGGAAACAGGTTAAACTTTTTGGCCAAGGTCTTACAGTCAGCGGACGAACAGAGTTTGCATGGATTTCAAGCTCTGCGTTGATGCCAAAAATATATCTGCGTCCATGGTCAGTCCAAGCCTGTATTTTCTGAAAAAAACTTTGTTAAATAAAACGACGCTTGGAATAGCTATGGTAGTCCACAAACGACAAGAGGAGGGCAAAAGATTAAAAAGAAGCTATTAAAGAGAAGTGAACACAAGATTTCTTCTTCTTTTTTTTTTTTAATATCCCTTTGCTTAAGCACATGAGGCAGATGGCACACGTTACAGCCCCCACCAAATAAAACAAAAATATAAAAGTTTTATATGCCTGAGATTTGCGAAACGCGGAGGTTCCCAGCGCACAGACAGACAAATGCCAGGACAGCTGCTCGGGGCAGATGGGTCCTTTGACAGCTTGATAATCCTGCCTTGCTGGTGAAACTAAGCCACGGTAAGGACGGCCAACTTGGGACCATCTGTTTGCGAGAGAGGAAAGGCTCTTGGAACAGCAGGTAGCCAATGCTTTGCTCGAGAATCAACCCAACAGCAAGATCATCAGTATTTACAACCTTTACTTGGGGAGCTACGTACATACAGCTGGCAGCGCGACTCCACGAAGCCCGACCGATCCTGCGTAAGACGCGCTGCGTTCTGCTTCACGAGGAAACTCGGGATTTCTGTGTTACGGTTTACACCGCCGATGTCTCCTTTGCAGAAGCTTTCCGGTCCACGCTTGCACGGACCAAAGCGATGTTTAGTTTTGAACTCGCCGAGCCTTGACTGAATGCCAAGGGCTGTGGTTTAAAACGGAAAATAATAACAGGGCCAAAAAAGTGCAAAAATTAACACATGAAATATAGCAGAAAGCCCGTAACAAGCATTTCTGCAAATGAAACATCCCTACAAGATAAAAAATTCCCGTTCACCTATTCACACAGCACTACCTTCTCTGGAAAAAATCCACGGCGTGCTATGTCGAAAGCAAAGCTTAACTGGGAAAGCTGGTGCACTAGTGGCTTAATGCACAAATTCCATATTGCTGCACCACCATGACCAGCCAAGCATGGTTTCTTTCATTCTTTTTATATTCTGATCATAAATTTCTCAAGAAAAGGATGGAGCTGGACAGGGCCCCATAAAAGGGCACAGAAAATGTTAAGTGCCCTAAAACATTAAAATGTTAATACTTAAAATATGACACCTTCTCCAAGGGCTGGGGAGGAGGAAGAGGAGGAGGATGAGTCTGAATTTTCTATTCCAGGGCACTGCAAAACATACTGATCAGGTTCTGCCAGTGTAAACACCATCCTCCGACCCAGCCCACAACCAGCCCTTCCAGCTCCACACCGCTGCCGTAGGCTGTCCAACAACAGATGGGATTCAGCCGCTTTGACCCAGCGAATCCATTAGCTGGAGACAGGGAACGAGCCAAGCAGCTCCAACGGCACTTTGCAGAAGGCTAATAAGACAAGGCATCATTTATGAGTAACGCGTCCCAGCGGCACGATGAGCTGAAAAACAACTTTGGGTCATAGTGAGTCATTTGTGTAGGAATTATAGTTCCTGCTGAAAGCTCCTTCTAAACTTTCAAGGTATTTAACGATTAAGTGTCCCATATGAGACTTCCAGAAAACAGGACAGTTTCAGAAAACACCAAGCGACTAACCATGGGAAAAGTCAATCCCCTTCAAAGCACATCAAGCTCCAACAACTTCTCCCTTCTACCAAGCTCTCCATCCCAGAAGGGCTCTCAACGTTTGCATGGACCTTTAGCATCCAGATTCTGTTTACAACATGGAAAGCACCAACATTATGCACAGATATGGAGCAACTTGAACGTGTCTCAGCCACAGAAGAGTCCTCCATCCAATGAATCATAGGCAGGAATCATGCTGACAACGCGAGCAGGGCACGTGCAGGCTAAGGAAGGAAAAGCTGACCAATAAATCTCTTCATACCCAGAGAAAAATCACAGAACATAATAAATTGCTCCCATTCAAGATTTCAGGCAAAAGAACGGACTTTTAGATTTAGAAACAAGGTCAAGTAGTCAAATCAAGGATTCAAAATTTTGCGGCACAAATGAAGCTCGGCATCTTGAAAGGCCAAACCCCCGGTGGCTCACTTTACCCTCAAAATAACAAATGCAGGACTACGGGAGATGAAGTTACATTCACTATGTCAGGAACATACCGCGAAGTATAACTAAGAGATGCTTTCTCCCTGGCGTGGGAGCGAGGGAAGGTTTCACTGGTCACAGAGTCCAGGATCCAACACAGAAACAGCGACCGAACCCTGACACAGCAGCGGCATCGGGAAGTTGAGTTTTAAGAGAGGAAACAAAGTTCTTCCGATTTCCTTAACAAGTTCCTTTCTAGCAGGACAGGCTTCTAAAAAAGCTAGGAAGCAGCAAGAGCTGGAGAAACTCTTTTCTTCCAAAATAGAGAAGAATTGAGAAAGCGGATGCTGAGAACGCACTTGCGGGCAGCGTGCTAGGACCCCTTGAGCACCCAAAAGCGGCAAACCTTTCCTCCAGGCCACGTATTTTCCAAAGGAAAATTCACATTTCGTAACCCAAGCAACAACTGTGCAGCAGACAAATTTGCACAGGAATTACCAGAAATGATTATGAACATCGTAAATTAGCCAAAGGGAAGCTTTAGCTAAATCCTAGAGAATGTTTCTAAGTCACCAAGACAAGGTAAGGGAAATTAGGTCAATTTGGCCAGGGTATGTATTTCTTCACAATAAGGAAACGATTTTATTTTTTTATATATCTGTGTGTATATATATGTATATTTATATATATAAAAATAATCTATTTTTCCTTTTGCAGAGTTTTCCCCTTCTGCAGAGCTGAGTACCTGGTGCTTAAAAACTGATGGTTAACTGCAGTTTAGGGCTGCCCCCACCCCGAACGGAGCATAATTTTACTAAAAGCTTATTACAAACAGAAATCCTCTACAAAAATGAACTTTTTTACCCTCCACTGAAGCCCTGACAAAAATTTTACGGGAGCGAGAGATATGAATAAGGTCGACTCCGTTGTCGAGGTGCAGCCACCGCTAACGATGGCGTCAGCCCCTGGCAGGGCTGACTCGAGACTAGGCACGGGTTAGCTGGCAGCGGGGACAAAGGACAAATCAGACGAAACAGCAATTTAGGAGCAGTTTGTTTGCAAGCTGGGTTTCCGAAGCGGCGCTGAACTCCTTTTCTTCCCGTCTATCCTGCAAGAAATCACGAGGAGAGATGGAAACTTAAAGAGTCTCATCACCAGTCGGGCTGCGTGCGCGGCTGACACCCATTGTCAGCACCGGATAATTTTCATCGCGTTCCCAAAGCTTAAGTGACACATTAATTTGATACCAGTGCTCGCAACTCCCTTCCTTTGTGCAGAGGTTTTCTGCCTTACAAGGGATGGTTATAGCCTCGGAAGAGCTTGCTAACAGCACGCCGCCAGCACGTGCGTTTGCAAACCGCAGCTCGGGCTCCGCTTTCTCTCCATCCCGGAGAAATGCGAGTGTAAATCAGCGCCGCTAACTTCTGCTTTAACTCGCTCAGATTGCGCGCATGCAACGCTGTCGGTCTCAGCGGCTAAACGAGGTTGCTGCAGGAGAAAAGCACACGATTTTAAAAGAAAGGGATGATTTCGGCCTCATTAAAGGCAGCGCGGTTTCTGCGTTAAAGAGCATCTGGACGACAAACCAAAGCCTTCTCCATCTTTGCATCGCAGCTCGGCCTGAGCAGGAAGGTCTACTAAGGCGCATCGGCGAAGGACATTAAAATAAAGACTATTTAATAGCTTTTAAACCAACTGGACCCCCCCGTTGAATGATTTGTGTTCCAGGTTGCGTTCATAATCAAACTGAGCATTTCCCCCCTCCGATACAAACCAAGCAGAATCATGCTCAATCTCCTTTCTTATTATGGATGGCATCAAAACTAGATAAAATGCTCGTGCTCACGCATGCACGATGGATTGAAAATGTGTATTTCTTTCCATCTATCTAGCAATCATCTCAGCATTCATATTACTAGCAAAAATCACCCAGCAGGCAGCATTCTCGGAGCTTAACCTTAACCACCGCTATTAAGATAATGACAAATTTTAAAATCTTTCACTTAAATGTGCTCGCGGGAAGCTTTGTTTGCCACGACGTGTATGGTCACGGAGAGCAAAAACCAGAAAAAACACTTGCGAGTTCCTCTACTCGTACCAAACACATTTAATCTCCCCAAATTGCCTGCAATTCTGGTTTGATTCTGACACTCAATTTATGCAGTTCACAGCGATTAAGGGCATATTCAGCTCACCCAAACTTTCGAAGCAATTCTCACGTAGCAAATATTTACGGCTGACGCTTTGAACTCTACAAAAGCAGTCAGAAGTGCACTTTTCTTCCCGTTTTATTTCTTAACAGCTACTCCATTTCAATGCAGCGGTTTTGAGCACTTCCAAGCGCAGGCAGATCGGGACAATTAACGGCTTTACGACACCTCCAGCAAGGCCATTACCGAGCACGGTCTCAAGAAGAGCTTTGGGAAACATTTTAAAGCGTGGCCTGCCGACACGGAATAGAAATACTCTAACTAGAGCGATTGCTTTGGAAATGTATAGGAAGCCTTGCAAAAAAGCAGATTCGGAGACAAAAGGCTTTTCTAAACGCCCTAAAGTGGAGGTGACGTGAGCAGTCACCAAAGCTTGGGACTCCACAGCCCCAAGCTCAGCTTTGGGCTCTCTCTCCTTCCCAATAATAAGAATAAGCAATCGGTGCAAGCCGCAGCTCCCTCGGTGCAATGCGATGCAATCCCTCTTCTCCCCCTTCCCGATCTGGTGAGACGGTAAACTTCTTGGACCAGGATCTGTTTGTTTATAGTATTTAGCCTAATGAAGCTTCAAGCCCAGCTGCAGCCCCCTACACGCCAGCACATGGCATCGGTCAAGCTAACGCAGGCAAAGAAATCGTTCTGTATTTTCAACTAGGTGCATGTTGTAGAAATCTGGCTTAATAAACTGTGCACCTTACATTGCACACGGTTGTATTTCAAGTTATTCTGAAAGGTTGATGGGGCAGGTTTCCCTCCTCCTCTCCTTTTTTTTCTTTTTTATTATATATACGTATAAGCACACTCTCCTATATTACATGCACAAGATGTATGTGTATACGAAGTGAATTCAAATAACCAAACTTTTCCGCTTCTCCAACGAAATAAATCGCTGCTGTCTCCGCTCAGGCAATGAAATGCACAGATGGAGCAATTACAGTGCTGGATGCATGTTAAAAAGAAAGCCGAGGAGCAGGGTCAGACGCCTTCACGTTGGGCCGGCAAGAGCCCTGTGCGCGAGTCCTTGCCCAGCGCGGACCCCCAGCAAAAAATGAAAGCAGAGTAATATGTTTTAATGGCACCTAGAGCCCAGTATACCAGTCAGATATCCATTTTTATGAATTACTGTTTGGTCAATAGCATAACAGCGCCAGCGCAATTGGCTCCAAGGCATGCCAGTTTAAGAAGCCGGAGCTAAAGAAAATTAATCCAGTGCACACTGATGATTAAAATTGGCTGACAGGCCTCAAAGCGCAACGGAAAATACAAAATTATCCTTAGGCAAGCGATTTTCTGCCGGCGCTCTGCAGGGATTGCTTTTTACTGTTCTTTAAACGCCCCTCTCCTTCCAGCAAGCCTGGAAGAAAACCAGCGACCGGGGCTGCAGACAATGCGGGGATTAGCGGAGCTGAAAGCAATGAGGATAACGAGCCACTGATACCCGCGCAGCTCAGGTCGGTCCAAGTGGAACAGAAAATACCACGTGTGTTTTAACACAGACAAAAAAATAAATAAGTTCTTTAAGTTAGGACGTGCTGCCGAATAGGCACAACGCTTGGAAATGAAGGACGTGTCTCGGTAGCCTTGGGTGGGACGTCTGAGCTGCCTTTGCAATCAGGGGTGTTTAGATCAGGACACTTCCCTTTCATACTGCAGGGAGAAGCAGAAACATGAGTTCAAACATGCTGGGCAAGATTCACGAGAGCATGAGAGCAAAAGGAGTTAGTGCTTTGGAGACTGGCTAGCATCAGGTCTACTTTGGCGAAGCAGAACTTTGAGGTACATCAAGAAAGAGTCATCAATAAGTTGGACCAGTCAAGAAATCTTCTGAAGGCTTAAGGACCCAGAAGCAACTTGGGTGTAAGAGATGGAAGGGATCAGAAGTCCTTTCCTGGCTGATAATCCTCACCCTTTATGTCCACCCTCACTCCTAGAAGAGACCAAATCAAGTCTATGGACACATCTACGCACTGTTTCTAGGCAGACATGAACTGACCGTGGCCGTTATGTGTTTCAGCTAGCTTTCCCGTCATTTCTGCTTGGAATTTGCTCACTTAAATAACTGCATTGCTTAAAAATAAATAAATAAATAAATAATCTAGCTGATAAATTACAAACATGACTCACGAACATTCATTATCTAGACTACAATTCAATCCACTAATCTAACCAGGAGAGAGATTGTCATTGCAAAATTTTAGCTCACAGATGCACTATGCAATTTTTATGCTATTTAAATACCAATCAGTGATCACAATCTGAATGTAAGAATACTACTACTAACAGTAATTTTGAAAAGAGGTGTATTCAGGTAGATTTTCATGGGAAAAGGGAAAAGATGTGAGCCCCAGCAATAAACTCCTAATTTTGAAGCTCTTACATCTTCGAACATGGACAGCACAACTTCTCTAAAAGCAACTGCAAGACCATAACGTCTAAAAACATTTCCTCTAAATGCTGTTTTCTAACATGCTGGAATTTGCTGAAAATTCCCACACTTCCCAACCTGAGACATGTCATCATGGAAATTTCCAGCTCCAAGAGTCTGGAAAAATTGTAAAAACCTAAAGCCCTGAATGAGAAGGTCTAGACATCATAAGGTGTCACCACCAGCCTCCTCCTAATCTTTCCTACAAATTAATACCATTTGTCATAGAATTTTACACGGCTTTATTACACTAGCAGCATTATATATTACACTATATATAACCAAGCACGGCTGTGCAACCTTATCCTTGCTAGAAAATCATAACAGTGATTTCAGGACCAGCATTGAGAAAGCTGGAAATTACTTTGTACTCACAGAGAGGACCTTAAGTGAGACCCCCTCCTCCTACAACCACCTTGTAACCCAAGACGGGCTGCTCTCCCCAAGTCACAGCCGTAGCACAGCTCCGAAGCCGCTTTACAGGGTCACGCAAAAATTGAGCTTTCAGACTCCGCGTTTTACGGCCGGATCCACTTTCGGTCCGTGGAAACCACCTTCTGGCGAGCACCACAGATGAACCTGATACTTGCCATTAGGCACGCTGGGACTTTGCGCTAATCCCCCGTAATGAGGAATTCCCAAAGCGCCTCTCGAGCAAGGGGTCAGCTAATCCCATTCACCGACAGGATTTGGGTACTCTTAGGAAATTGAAACTGGCTGAAAACAAGACTATTTCCTTCTGCTTCGATTTACAGGTATTGCTTTGATGAGGGAAAGCCTCGACGTTTGGATATTTAGACAACTAAACGCGAGCTGTGCCTGTAAGGGGGACATGCACCATTAAACCGCTAACTTTTATCAGTCATGGAAGAAAAAGCAGCTTTTGCACCACCTCTCCCATTTATCTGGCTGTGCTGAGAGATGGCATTTGAAGCGGTAAAAAATACTAATATTGCATTAAGGGAAGATTAAACAGCAAATAAGAGCATTAAACCGCTGTGCTAGTACAGACAGTGATTACATGGATAAAAGTAAAACATTCTTTTTTTGATAAAAATGTCATTGCTAAATCAGTATAAGAAATTAAAAATCAATAGTTTGCATTCTTATATGAAATACATAATATTTTACACTGATGGCCACATAACATACTTTCTTATGAAGGTAAATAAAGGTAAATATATGTCTCATACTGAGCTACGCTGGATACACGACAAAACGGCTGGGGTACTTCGTTGCAATGCCTGAGCCAAAGGAACAGCAAAACAGGAGGAAAATACAGGATCTGGAGTGCAAGCAAAGACTGGAAGATTTTTGTGATTTCATAGTTCTTTCCAACATTAGAGACTCATTAAGGCACTAAAGAATACCTGAAAAAATTCACTTTTGCTCAAAACACGTCAAACATGTCAAAGAGCTCAAGCTACTGCAGGATTCCAGAAGTGAAGTGGTTTTTTATAGCATATACACCCATAATCTCCCGAGCCTTCAAGAGCAGCTACATTTGCAAATTAAACTATATTTAGATGAAGGGAAAAAAAAAAACGGAGAATGTTCTCTCTTGTTTTTCAGCACCAAATTTCTCAAAACAAGGTATTGTGATGCTGAGAATTAATTTCTGATGAATTTAGCACTTATGTCCAACAGTAGAGCCAAGTGTTAATTTTACATTCTAGTGGTGAGAAGTGGCTAAACTGGCACACTCTTCTCGAATTCATGGGGAAAAAAAAATACCACCCTGGGGACCTAACGTAATCCAAATTCAATCTCACTATCCTGCCACTTGCAGATCTGCATGAATATTTACCTATAAAGACACCTCTTTACTGGTCATAAACAAAGCATGGTACTGTGAAAGGCAAAAGCCAATGCTGCATGTGATGCCGGTCAACATCGATTCTTGCAACGAATCTGTTCTGGAGGAACGAGAGAACAATTCTGAAGGTCTGTCCCCTCCGCTGGCCATTTCTCTAGAAAGTTATTTTGATGAGACTGCCTGCGATGCAGTCACTGCTGCGCAGATTAGGTGGACAGTCCCAAACTCACTCTGTGGTATAAAGTTCTTTATTGCTAGTTCAGCTATAGCTACAACAAGCTCAATGCACTTAAGTGTCCAGTCCACCCTGAAAGCAGATTTTGTACTGTGATCTGCAAGGAAACACAGATGACATTTTGCAGCTCAAGCACTGAATGATCTACTGATATTGGAGGTAGAAGACATAGAATTTCAGAAAGGAACAGTTACGTGTTAACGTTACACATTAAGAGTTTGACTGTAAAAAGTATTGATGAGACATTGTTCCACACTCAAAACGCACATTCAATGATGTTCATCTTCAAATACCCGTGCTCCAACAAGCACACACCAAAGGAAGGTAGAAGGGTCAACCAAACTGCGGTTGCCGAAAAGCATGTCCCAAAAATACAGGAAAAAAATGATGTCTGGTATCAAAATAATGCAGTGAAGTAAACATTGATAAAACTCAAGACTGGCATCAAAATGACTCAAGGGGAAATCTCTGATTTGGTGTGCTAGACCGAGTTTTCAGAAAAATCTAAACCCAACACTGACCTCTTGAAGTGGCTTGCCAGGACTCCCACCAGCTCTCCAATCCTGCTGTCATTAGGTGGCTGTTTGCTGAAGAGACAGACGATGAGATCCCTGTTGTCTTTCGTGTGGAAGACCACGAGCTGGTCCTGTCCATTGGAGACGCTCAATCCTACCAACTGCGAAGAGAAAGCAAGAACACCGTTACATGCGTTGATGCATCCTTGCTACCTGCCAGACTCGTTCTTGCAAACGAGACTTTCCTCTCCGACATGTCATGCTACATTTCACTTTCTACTGCTACTAGAAAAAGCAATGTTCAGGGGAACGGCAGCATGCAGGCCTTCAGCACTCCTCCCCAAAGTAGAAAAAGTGAGAGGCAACAACAGGGTTTTTCTGGGTGGTTTTTTTTTGGTTTTGTTTGTTTGGAAGTCAACAGTCCAACTGAATGATATGAGGAAGTTTTTCAAACTATCTAGACTTCTTCTACGTATTCAACACCACGTCCCGTTCAGCAGATCCGAAGGGAGCGCACGAGGATGGCCTAGTTCTAACAAGGGGCTTGCTCTCCCAAAAGTCTCGGATGACACCACACCATGCAGTGCAAGAGACACAAGCCTGTTTCTTTTCTTTTCAAAGAAAACCAACAACAATGATGAGTCTGGCCAGCAACCATCTTTTCCACTCAAATTCACATACGCAGCCCTGGGGATGTAATGATATGCAGATAACGCAAGAATGAAGCTTCCTAAAAGCATCCTGGGGAAGAACATAAGTTGCAAAACCGCAAAGCAGTGATAACTCCTGTATTTAGTCACGGATTAAGGTCCTGCTGTTCTGACAAAATAAAAAAGTGGGTCTTTTTTTTTGTTCTCTGTTAAGTAACTGCTTCTTTTAAAACAGTTCATAAACATGGCACATTAAAGGCTTTGTCCTCATCCTCTCTCCGTAGGATGGCAAAATGAAAGCAGAAAATTGTTAAAAGTGCAATCTGGGTACACAAACCATTCAGATGAATATATACAAAAAAAAGCAAGAAGTGAACCTACAGTAGGGAAACAACATGTAGGGATGCTCAAAGAAAAATCAAGAGGCAAATCTCTGCCCATCCAAGGACTATCTGGCTCCTTGGAGTCATCCAGACATCTACAGAGCGGAGTCACATTCTCCTAAAAGCAAGAGGCACTGATAGACCATTTTGTAGAACTGAAAATCTCATTAATCCCTTCTGAAAGAAAAAAGCCTTCTGTGTATCCGCGTTGCCTGTGATGGAAAGGATATTAGCACAAACCTAGCTCGAGACTACTCAGGACTTTCAGAAGCATGAATCATATTAAGAAACTGTCTGAATTCATATTTTCAGTTCAGTAGTCATCTACTGAACCAGTTTCACAAGGTATTATTTCCAAGAAACCTCTTACGGCCCTGATGTCTAATGCATACCAGGGAGCAGCATCCTCCCCAAAATGCATGCCGCCAACATACAGAAGTGTGGCGGAGGTACAAAGCTTCTGGATGAAACACCACACAAATTTAGGGGACACTTGCGTTCTGCTGGCTTACAATAGCTCACTACAGCAAAAAATTGGTCTGAACTGGTCTAATAGGTCTAATACAATGGTGTGAAATGCTGCTATCCTAGACCCTGAGCAGAGAACTGCTACCAGTTGCATATATCCAATGCAGAGGGAGTTTATTCTCCACCATTCACAATATTTTGAGGTTATAAAATACTTTTGAAACAAGCTACACTCTATGCACAGACATTAACAGCTTGCCTGGGTTTCTCATGTCCCTTAAAATTAATTTGCGTGCTTAAATGCCACCCTGCGATCACAATAGGACCTCAGGGACTGCTGCTATCAAGGTTTTAAATGTGCATCAACTGTGAATGATGAACAAGTTGAAGTCTGAATGTGAAAAGCCTATTCAGACGTTAAATAATTAACTCAACTGTGCGAGAAGTTCAAGAGCCCTTCAAAATTTTCCCATTCCACCCCTCCCCTAAAGACTATCTGACATAATAAAAGTAATACAAAAGAAAATTTCAGAGAAGCTGCTTATCTCAGTATTTACAAATATGAATATTCGCTCTGCCTGACGATGGGAAAACCACTCTCAGCACCCACAGAACCTCCTTTATTGTGTTCACCACTGCGCAGGTAGTTGAAAGGTCTCTTCTGCTGCTCAATTGCCTTTCAATTCCTTCCTGCCATTATCAGTTTCTTTTTTCTCCAGCTAAGAATAAAAAGCCCATTGTATATTAGCACTTCCGAAACAGCTACCAGAACACTCGCGTGCAAAATCATCCCAGAAAGTAGCATCTTGATCCAGTAAAACACAGGCTGGCTCGAGAGACAAGTTCTTGCTCTATAATCACATGCACAAAATTACAGATTCCTCACACACGAAATAACAGAAAGCAAAACCTGGAACTCAGCCAGGCCTACGCTGAGGGCTACACTTAAACCCCGTATGTATAGATAAGGGAAGCTATAGCATGATTTCTTCAGCTGCAAACAAGTTTATGGTACTAGCAGACATCAGCTGACTGTCTCCAATGAGATTTCCATGGCAACGGCATCCCTAAGGATGTTGCCATGTTGAAAGGGTGCTTTAGAAATGCGGACAGCAAGCAGCCCAGCTAGCAGGCGGACAAATTTGAGCCGGGTTCAGGTTTCCACATCAGTAGGGCAATCGTCTTCCCCATGAACTTGCATCTTTCTAGGAGGACACACCTGATACACCAACCAGCATCAAGGCTGGTATAATTATTCTCTATTTCCTTTTCAAAAAGCTTCGTTTCAGGCCAAACAATTGTTCTTTCTCCAAAAGGAAAAGGATATCTGTGTCGCTAATTGGCTACTTATACCACCTCCCTCTATCATGTTAAAAGGTTTCCACCCAAGATGGGATTGTGCATGCTGAAAACGAGAGAGAATATGCTGCTCAGCTCAAGTGGTAAAAGGCAACACATCTTCAAATCACTCGGTAACAAAATAAAAAACATATCTACTAAAGGGAAAAATAATCGCTTTACAGCGGTAGGAGCTCAATTTAAGAAATCCTGGTAAAATACAAATATTTCTGGTAGGAGACATAAACCAAACACAGTTCCTTCTTCTCCTCAGGCCTCTTCCTGCTGCCCAGAGAAGGGTCAGCAGTAAATCCACGGAATCAGTGAGCCCCGGCACCGCGCTGCAATGCCCGTGTGCACGTTTTCTAGCGTTCCCAAGTACCACAACCTAGGAGAAGCACACAAAAAGAGGGGCACTGGCCAACAGAGCAGAAATATATTACTACAGCATTTACCAGAGACGGTTTTTGTAATAAGCACTTCCACTCTGTGATATTATTCTGACATCTGCATGAGTCACCGAAGGCGCTTTTGGGCCGTTTTTCCTGTAGAAAATACTCCGGGACCTCTTGACACTTGCTCGGATCAAGAAAAGCGTTCAGTCAGGAAACCCTTCCTCTAGTGGCAGGCTGCTAAAGGGCAGAACTGCAGATCTACAAATAAAGCTGATTATTATCTGTTGAAATCTAAGTATTCCAAAAGCAAAAGGCACACAAACACGAGCTGTTTTGCTGCCAGAGGAAATGGGAATAAGAGAGCCAACATAATCAGCATTCATTACAGCAGTCGTCATTCTATACAAATGGATATGCTATTTTAGACACGCATGTTTTGTAAAAAACATTAATTACTAACATTTCCGAGTCATGCATTTTCTATAGGCAACCCACGAATTGCATCTGACCTATTTGCCTCCTCTAGTTTTTAAGGCATTAAGAATTTCCGAGGAAAAGGTTCATGTTATCAACAGTAACAGAGCAAAAGATCTTCCCAGAGTGACCTGGCCTTGCTCCATCATGTTCATGCATAAGCTCCACCTTTAAACCCATCTGCATGACAGGTAAAGCAGACATTTGGCCAAAGCTGGATAAATACAGATTTATCTACAATTACTAAAGTAGCAAGTGAATTGCACTAGTCTATGATAACGGGGTAGAAAATTAACAGGGAGAAATTGCGATTGATAAAATTTTATTTAAGGGATGTTCAGACATCGAGTTCCTTTGATACTTCGGGGGAAAAAAAAACATTTGTTTTGAAAGAATAGTCTGCTTATTAGCGGCTCTGTGTATTTTAACAAGTCAGTTGGCACTAGCAAGAGTCAGCCATTTAGCAGCGTAATCTGCTGACAATTTCGTTTTATACAATTAAGAGATAATATCAGGAGAACACAACATCAGCTCAGGAAAATGACCCGCAGCTGCTAAGTAAGTGGCAGAAATGTCTTTTCAAAACACAACGCCGCCATGGTGCTACCGCTTTCCTGCAATAAATACTCTTATTAGGAGAAAACAAATAATGCAGACGAGCACGTTACTCCGTTACGCAGCAGGCACCACGGTGAGCCGCTCAGGTGGACGATCAGCACAGGTTAGATGGGGAGCAATAAAGCCAAAATTAATAACACAGCCCCGGCTAACCATTCACTCCGCATTTGCGAATGAGATTTTCCTGCCACCCTAATCCCATCTTTGCTCTTTTAGCAATACGGAGCCCCTTGATTTGTTATTTCTGCAAACGCAAACGTCCCAGTGAAGCAGTGAGACTGGAGCGCTGCGACACTTCCAGGCAACCCAGCCAGGTCCTGGAGGTTTAAGATAACCACGGCAGTGTTACCCCGGGCTGAGGAAAAGCGGTTGAATCCACTCCCCGGGATGCCAAAGAGCTAAGAGAGAGGAGCTTTTCCCCCATCCCCCTTCCCACCGGTGATAATCCGCTGCTTTGTCACTGGCAGCTAAACTCTGCTACCCCGCGGGCCGGATATCTCAGTATAATTCAGAATTTAGCTTTGAGAAGATTTACATTAAACATGAACAAATATATATATATAAAAAAAAATCAAACAACACGAAGGATCAAGCAAGCCCCCAGAGACGCAGAAACTGTGTCAGGAGCTGCTGTGAAATGCTAACCCCCTTACGGGGCCAAGATCTCGCGGCACCCAGCAAATAAATAACAAAACAGAAGAACGAGCAAAAGAAAGTGTGATAAGCAGTTCGGTTTCCAGCCTTTATTTTATTTACTGAAATTAAAAGCTAATATGATGCAGCTGTTTTGTAGATAATTACGCTTAAGTGTTTCAAAGACAAAAATGCATTAAAAATGTAAACCAAGGTCTTATTCCCATTTTATGGATAGGAAAATGGAGTTAAACATTAGGTGTGCTGCCCAAGACTAGGAGAGTCTGAGGTGAGATCCTCCAACCCTCATACTTACGTTATAGAGCGGGATGGTCTTCATCACCTTGTACTGCTTCATAGGGTCCATCTTATAGAGGTGTCGATCAGTAATGAAGATTGCTCTGTCCTCGACCTTATTAAAGCGATTCACCTGCAAAGCAGCAATTTTTCCAGTCACACTAATGGTTGCAACACAACATGCAGAAAAAATGTTTGCAGCATTAAACACATGCAAACTCACACAAAGCTCTTAAACAGGTTTACTCCACGGATCTTGAACCGCTGGAAAAGGAACTTCACAATCCCATTTTAAAAACAAAAATACATAGTGTCAGAGAAGTAACATTCCCAAAGTCATCCAGCAGGGCTGGGACAACCAAGAAAAGTCCAGGACCTAGATCAAACAAAGGACTTTGACGCTTTCTACTAGCAATATTTGACTTTTACACCTTTGTCCACTGAGCAGACTCCAAACCCGGGCAGACGGTTGTTCCTATGTCGTTTATGTGACTGTCACCCCAAAAAATGACACAGAGTACCTGCCACGCAGAGCTAAACAGTGGTCACCATGGTCTGTGACAGTTCAGACATGAGACAACTGATTCAGGGCTGAAAGCACATGCTTTGGACCATCCTCGATCTGAGCAGGTCTCATTTTCCTCTTTTAAAACACTTGTGCCTTCTATGCAACTAAGCAATTTGTGCGAGAAGTGGAAAATGTGGAGCATCCTTCCCCTGCCCCAACCATCAGCAGATGCCTTAGCTGAACAAGGGCACGCTCTGCCTGTTTTGCTGAAGTCATGCCACTCCGCAAAAAGGAATAAAAGATGGACAGGCCAGAAGGAGTCCAAGAGAGCCAAGTCTGTGTCCAGGACCTAGGCGACCAGCTGGTGGAAGGAAGACAAGGCCATTTCTTGGCAAGGAGAAGACCCAAGCTGGTATGTCCTCAGGCTGCGAAGGGTATTGAACACCACCCTCTCCCATCCTGAGCAAGAAAGGCCAACAGAGGACACAACTCACCTGGTCTAAAGGCTAGAGGCGAGAAGCATGCCCTGTGCCTCCTTCCACGCCGTCCTAACCCATTACCCCAAGCCAGCGCTGGGGCTCATCTGTCCTAACAACTCGCTAACTAACCTGACAAAAATCCATTCTTTTTGTTAGATGAGCAAGGGAAGGAGACAACAAGCACCAGAGCCAGCACAAGGAAAAAGGTGAGGCTCTGGGTAACGATAAAGACACAGAGCAAGAAAACAGGGCTGCTCCACTTGGCAGCAGCAAGCTTTGAGATTGGTTCAGCCGTGCCAGACCCTTACCGTGAGGAGCAGATTATTCTATGGGGTGGACATCACTCAACTCATATTTTAACTTGACTTTGCGTTCTGTTAAGGACATGGTACTCAAGGCATGGACATTTAAGGATCACCAGTGACTCAAGCTCCTCAAGGAAATTCTTCAAATAGGAGCTAGCTGCCCATCAGGGCAATTCTGGGAATGTGGAGAGCAGAGCTCCAGCAAACGTTTGCATCAGACAAGAAAGCACCCAGCAGCAATTGTGCACCTCCAAGGTTAAGTGACTGAGTGAGGGTTTTTCTGTTTTGTTTTTTGTGTAGGGGGATTTTTAATGCCTATACTATTCTCAAGTTGTTTTGAATCTGGACCTTGGTCTCCCAACTCCCACACCACTACTCTAAGGTACTTACAACTAGGAAAATTACAGTGTGCTTCTCACAACTCAAAAATGAGGCAAAGGTATTTTAATCTTGAAAGGCCTGTACCTTCTAACAAAGGTGGGTTACAGAGAAGATGGAGCTAAACTGCTCAGAGATGTAGAGCAAGAGGACAGGAGGCAACGGGCAGAAGTTCCAGCAGCACAAATTCCAGCTGGACAGAAGGAAAAAAAATTCTCCCAAGAGGGTGGTGCGGCCCTGGGACAGGGCTCAGAGAGGCTGCGTAATCTTCATCCTTGGGGACGAAGAAGATACCAACACGATACACTTCCCACTATCTGAAGTATTCTGAGAGTTGCTGATAGTTCAGCAAACACAGCTTAGCGTTGCCACTGGGAAACATTAATATCTTAATATTGCCATTGGGCTCTACACTTTTAAATTAAAGACCAATTATAGATACACACTATAATTCAGTAAAGAACCATTAGTTACCTGCTGAGGCAAACCACTACATTATCATGTGCAATCTCACCGGCTGCCAAAGGCAGCAGAGATTATCTGCCTATATATGTCCAACCCTCGTGGAATAACCTGAGGCATAGTCAAGAAGCTGATTCACTTTAATCTGAACTTAAAATACCACCCAACTGGGATATTGTTTGCATAACCAGAACGCAGAGGAAAAGGGCAATAAAAGCCAACACCAGCAGCCCTAATCACAGTGTGCAAGGAGGGCTTGAGCACAAGGAAAATACCCTTTTTAAAAAACAAAAAAAACCAAGAAACCAATTATATTTAACAATTCTGATGAGCTTAAAAATTAACCGAGGGGAAATAGTATTACGTGAACTCCGAGCCATTCTGAAAGCAGCAAGTACCTTTGAACACAACCAAGTACACAGCATCATATCTAAGTATCTTGTTTCAATACACGCATGCTGTTTCTGCATACGGGAAGACACGCTAGTTAAGAACCAGTTAATGACTCAAAGCACTAGAGATGGTCTAACAGCAAGCTGCTTAAAACGGCCACGTAATGATATTGTTTCCCTTATTCTAAGTATTCTGATGTTTCCATTTTCATGTTGACTTTTGGCTACCAACTAGGTCTCCAGCAAGAGCAATCCTCCAGTCCCAGGGAAATAACACCTCAGATCTTCAAAAACTCTGTCAAATAGGTTATTGCTGGAAAACTACTTCTAAAGGGACGCAATTGTTCGTTAAAAATGTACTCCCTCAAAGGCTACAAGATACTAAACATCGTACCCTGATGACGACATCTGATCTGGGAAAGATCCAGGAAGATAAAAGCCAGGAAGCCACTTTTTGGTACCTTCTGGAATTAGTGGAATTGTTTGCAAAAAGAAAAGTGGGAAGATCACGCTACTGCAAGAAACACGCTGATATTTTCCCCAGAGGAAGGTTTTGTACCCTGGAATCACGCCTCCTTCCACATCTTCTCTGTAAAGACGGAGCATCTGAATCCCCCCCCACCTCTGCCTCAACTCTTCGCAAATATTCTTTGAGGCGACTAATAACGTTCGGCTCCGGCGAGCAGGGTTGCTACAGAGGAAACACGTCTCCCAACATTACGATTGGTTCGTCAAAGAAATACCACATGAAAGGAGAACCAGTCTGATGCAATCTAGACTTTAACAAGCCTGGCCCCAAAAGGCTAGGTACTAAACAGTTATAAGGCAAGACGGAAAGTTTTGTCAAAGCCAAGCGGGAAAGTAGGACACAAAGTGGAAAGTATTCTTCATCGGGGCAAAAAAACAGTGCCATCGTCGTATCACAGAGACATTTATTAACCAGCTGAGAAGGGCAGACAAAGGGTGAGGTGTGATGAGGCGAATGAACATAAACTGGATTTTCTTAGGTGAAGTCAAGAGACACCTGAAGAATTTGCTCAGTCAACAGGCTGCAGAGAAAGGCAAAGCAATGCAAATTGGAGAGGAAACGGAGAGCTACGCGACAGCTTTAAATTAACTACGTCAATGCAGAAAAAGTAACAGAAGATGATTATACACAGCTTTGGATAGATCTTGGCACAAACAAGCAATGCAGTTGAAAACAAACTAGATGTTAGCATGCATTAAAGACCAGCATGGACAACTGCAGCCCGGTTGCCACAGTCTCACATGGATTACGGCGTGAAGCATTAGGATGGAGAACGTAAAGGATATTGAAGGACTATGATGGGTTCAAAGAAGTTAAAGCAAACAACTGTGGCCCAGAAAATCTCACAGGAAGAGATGCTGAATGACTGGAATTATTTTAGGAAGCAGATGAATGGAAGAAAAAAAATAAAGGCTATGAAACACTGAATGGTCTAGAGAAAGTAGGTTAGCAGTGTGTGGTGCTCCACGTTGAGCAATTTGAGCCCAGTAACACAACAGACTCCACAAACCGTCACTTGGCTGTGGAGCTCGCTGCCACAGGACCCTTTGTGGAGGAGAAACCACACTCCGTGTCTTCGGAGTTTAAGCCAAAGCTACCAGAGACAAGGATGCTTCTTCAGTTTGTTAGACCCATAGTTCCGGTCGTGACCTGCCCCACACAAATCTCAAATCTGCTGCTTTGTGGCCTTGGTTTCCAAATATTTAACTTCAAGAAAAAAGAGAGTTTCACAATGACACCTGCTCACTGCCATGATCCCTCCTGATGCATCCCTCTCCCATCCACAAAGTCCTTCCTCTCCTTCTCCAGTGCCCACAAATCCGTCACCAACCCCACACGCTAGAGAACCTTGTTGCCCTGTCCTCATTTTCAGTATAGACCCCATGTTAATAAACACGGCAGACCTTATACAGCAAAGTAACCGGCGCTACATGGAAACCCTCGGCAGAAGGTCCAGCAGCTGCTCCCCAGAAAGCAGGAATGGGAAGCGTGCCCAGATTTTGCAAGGCAATAGAAAACTGCAACAGTTCTGCAAGCGTGTTTCAAATTCCACTTCTTTCTGGTGTTTACCTACCAGTTTTAGTGTTCGCACCGAACAATAAATTCAGCTGAACAGCTGGAGAGACACACCGACGGGGAAGTTCAGCAGCTTATCTCGCAGGGAAAGCAGATTCCTGCTGCTCCAGAATTCATGTCCTTCCCAGTCCTTTCTAAGCAATCACTTTGCTTCAGGTGTCTCATGCATCTATGGCACATTTCTGTAAATAACGCATGCTGTGTTTTCAGAAGTAAAATCAGCACTTCCTAACGGGGTGCTGTCACATTGGGAAACATGCACAGAAAAGATTCAGACAAATGCGAGCGCGCTAGAAAATGCCGTTATTCTTTTGATTTTGTAGGAGTAGAGACAGGCCTTCTGTTCTCAGATACAAGTTATACCCGCGCAGTGAACAGTCCTTCCTAGCATTGTGTTCTCTGCACCTTCTGGGCTTTTTTTTATTTATATCTTTGCTGATCCAAATGCGAGTCGGTCTTGATTTAGCTTTCCGAGTAGCTTAACGGGGAAAAACGAAGGTCTCAGTCGTTAGCAGGACCTCAAAAAGAGCTTCCCAGGTCTGTGCTAGAGGACCTTAGACACTATACGGGGGGAGGCATCGCACTTCGGAAGAGATGGGCCTTTCGGGGAGGCTCGGTGCCACAAAGGACAAGGGAGCAAACAGGAAGAAAAGCCCCATTCTATCAAGGGAGAAGCTGTTGTTTCCTAGGCGATGGAAAAAAATAAAAATCTGACGGTATGCATGAAATATGCATTTGGTTTCCCAAGGCAAAAAGTTTCAAAGTTTCCTTTGAAAAATAAAGAGCACGGACATGCTCAGAAAAGATGTATTTTTCCATAGGCAGAAGTGACCTGCTTCTACCTACAGCTACTGTGAGAAAGCAAGCGCATGCATATGCCATCAGTGAGACTTCAAAGTCTCTTCGCATACCTTCTATAAAAAGAACTATAAAAGTTATGGTCCAAACAGATCCACTTAACTATTATTCAGCTCAAGCTGTTGATATGAAGACTCCATACACTCAAGCTAAAGAAAACTTAAGCAGCCGTTATCGGTACTTCAAGAGCAGGTCCCTGGCTGCTGAGAGCTGTTATTACTTCCTTGACTTCACTATAGCAATGTCAATCATCAGCTAAAAAAATCTGTCTCAAAACACTTAATGGTTAGCAAATATCTTACAATGCTACCTTCACAACAGCTAGCTTCTATACATAAACGTTTTTTAAATACATGAGCTCCGGGCTTTACTGGTGTCTATTTGAGTCGCCCAGTCCTTATCCTTTTAATGTCATTTCTATCCAAAGAAAGCAGCGCAGAGTGTAATTATCTGAAAATTTTAAAAGAGCAGACACCTGGCATAGCTGTTGGAAGTCAAGGACTGCTTTGCACGCATGGGGGAATAAAGCCACTATAACTTGCTCAGAGCTACCGAAAACAGGTCTGATGCAGCTCCAGGAGTAAAACATCCATCTCGACTCAAAGCGCTCTCTTGCTACAGGAACGCCCTTTTCCCTGATGTAGGGACCATTTAATGGTAGCAATTTTACATTTTGCTCAAGAATCCCCCAAATAAGCTGAATCATGAGAATCTACTAAAAATGAACTTGAGCAACTTTATGGACTGATGCTTTGTTAAAGCATATCATTTAAGGGAAGCAATAAAACCACCTAATAATCACATTTTCATCTCGGTAACTCATTCTTCGCTTCCCTACTACAGCATTGCATGAGCCACATTTCAGCTTAGAAAGAGTCAATCTGGCCTCCATGACAAGCCAGGTTTAGCGTAAGGAATTTGACAAACTTCACCGCAGTGAGAATAACTCCCTTACAAAAGCTCCGCGCATCGCTGCAGCTTGCGCGGGCTAACACCAAATCGCCACACTTGTGCAGATAACGGGGCATTATATTTGCCTGCAAGGTGCTTCTACTAGCTTCTTTAAAGCCATCATTTCCCTAAAGCAGAGGCTGTACTTTGATAAAATCAAGCTACGTTTTCTGACATGGAGCCTTAAGAACGATCCAGCTGAGCCACCACCAGTGGCTTTGCCGGCAAACACAGCTTACCTTGCGTTACCTTAGCCCCCCTACTTGTAGGGCTATATATATTCTACTTTTTAAAGCACATGTGATCGACAAAAGCTTTCCTCACCTCTGAAAGCAACTTCTCAGGTTCAGGAGGGAATCTGTTTTACGGCAGGTAACACCTACTCTGCCTGCAGACTGTGTTTATTATCGCTAGAGCGATGGGATATGAATGCAACAAACCTCGGGTGAAAATGGACTTTTCCAACAAGTAAATGCGGGAAGAGGAGGTATAGAAACAAGGCCTGTTCGCGTGCATTCTCAAGGATTATTTCACGAACCGCAGCTCCGAAGCTTGCCTGGAGGTAAGAGCTCAGGGCTCGCAGTTACTGAACGGAAGAAAGTACAGATCCGCGGTTCAGAAGTCTGCTTTCCCCTGTTCTTGGGCATTACGCTGTCCTTTAAAGCTGAACCAGGAGCACGCAAGAGAAACATAAGGATTTAAAAGCTTAAAAGTTGCGTAAGAGCGAGCAAAATCAAATTCCCCAAATCCCACATTGTGCATGCATACATTAGGCCCAGGCACGCACCAAAAAATTCCCCTCACCTCTAACGTCGTTCCATTCCTATTCAAAGTGACAGTCCCTGCAGTCACATCTTTAAGAACTGAATATTGTATTTTTACAATCATTCCATTTGAGCTAGAAACAGTAAATTCAACTTAAATTCAACAGTAAGTTTCAAGAGATTGAAACTAGTTTATTAGAGGAATTAGAATAGTGATTTTTACTGACAGACACAATAAATTACATTCCTAATCCTCAAGTCACTAGAACACAGTTACAGAAAGTCTTTTTCTACCGATATGCAGCATGAATTCTTTTGTTTGCAGCCTCAAGTGAAAAAAGTTGGGGCAAAATTCTCCTGTACATGCATTTCCGTAACAGAGACTCCAGGCAAAGGGCTGCTTCGAAAGGGGAGCTCTGGATTCAGATCACACGATCCTCCTTTAATCCTAACAGTATAAACCAATATTCACTCGAACCACTCATTCAGTTAGCAAACCACACTTTTAAGGAGAACACGTTAAAAGCAATAGAATATTCCACTGAAATATGTTTGTTCAGAAAGCAATACAAGATTTCTATTTTTGTATACCCAAATCACTTACTGTTGTATAAATAATTTACGGTGCTATCACTAGCAAAGCGGTTTTGTTATAAAGTGAGATTTTATGCTGCAAAATGAATGTTGTTGCTACTGCTAAATATAATATTTGCAAGCATCACAAACTAACAAATATTATGCACAAACTTCACTTCTGGCACAATGGAGACTAACTGCAATGGGGCATTTTTAGACGTAAAAAGAATACACAACTGCTTAAAATGCTGGAAAATTAGTGGTCCAGGCCTGCCATTTAATTTGTTTTTGTCTGCTAGTTTTGTAAAATTCAAAATATCGTCTCCTGACAGGCATTTAAAAACAGCGTAATCTAGATCATTACAAACTACCCATAAAAATTTATACGAGCACATTTTTTTAATTAGCCCTTAAAAGCTTCCAACCAAATTAACAAAAAGCAATCTGCTACAGAAAAAGGCAGATGCAAACCAGTTGCACAGGATCAAGCCAGTTTCTCCATGCCTCCGAAATGAAAAGGCCACAGAAGCCCCTGGAACAAAGCATCCTTCAGTGCCATAGGTTCAGAGTTACATATCAATCAAAAATCATGGATATTTTCCCTTGAAATACGACTGCTTTGAACTCCCATTTGCTAAAACATCTCCAGCATTACCTTCTCGCCTTCTGCTGCACAAAATTTCACCTCACCAGGAGAAGATCCCCAACCCAGCTCCATGTCTCTACAGACAACCCCACACACGTTGGTTACCTTGCGGACGTGACAGGAGAAGAGGACGTTCATGTACTTGTCCTTCCGTTTCAGCTCATTGGCAACAGGGGTGAAAGAGCCCGTGGTCTGAGGGTTATCTGGTCTCTGAAAGAGCAAGGGCAGGCACGTAATTCCTCTTGCTTACCAAAGGAATTGCATTACGTCAAGCCAAACCTGACACAACTGCAGCTGCACCACCTAGTCTGGAGGCTTCCTCCAGTCTGCCTCGTAAAGGAGCAGTCAAACATCTGGAGTTATTTGTGCTTTCGAAAAAAACTTCACAAAACAAAATACTTAAAGGAAGGACAGAGTAAAAGGAAATACTGCATCTTGCTTAGAAAGAGAATTCCGCCTTTATGCTATTTCTTAATGTCCCTTAATTTTATCTTTACGTTGACTTCCCTCCTAGAGCTTTGGCCGCTTGAAGAGCCAGTTGATGGAATTACTCATTACCACTTAAAGTTGCTTGTGATGCTCAAATTCTGCTTAGTATTTAGAAAAATTACCCTTAGTAGAGCAGAAGTCAAAAAGCTCTCCAAAACTAGAGCAGAAGTCAAAAAACTCTCCAAAACTATATAAACCCATTTACCGAGGAAATCTGAAAGCACTTCTCCATCCTAAGAAAGCAACAGCCACTTTTTCAAGTTTCTATCCTTCTAGTGTCCCGAGCCCCAGCCATCGGCAGCTTCCCGTTTTATTTGCATCGATTACTGCACTTGCACTCACCAGTGCGATGTAGTTCCCCTCCCATGCTCTTTGTAGGCCAATATCAGCTCTGTGGCCTTTCAGCACTTCCATGGCAGCAACCTTTGCCCTCAGCTGAGGTAGGTCTTCTGGTGGGATGCTCCGGATGAGTTCACTTGCCCTCCACCTGCCAAAAAAACCCCTGAATCACCTCCACAGTCTATACCATATATTTTAAGGACTTCTTCTGCCAAATCAGGGCAGCTAGGACACTTCTGGACTACGAAGGTCATGGAAAAAAGGAGTTTTTCAATTGCATTTGTAAAGCTGGAAACGTCAGTATCACTTTGAAGTCAGATATCATCTCTGGCTCCTGAGAGATTTGATTGGTATACAAGAAGGAATATTTTTCTCCCCAAATACCAATCCCCGAAACATTCCCTACCATCCAGAAGTCTACTGCTGGCACATCTGCTTGCAATAAAGTTTTTGCATGCCCAAATCTTGGCTCATTTACAACATCATTCTCCTTTAATAGCAAAATTTGGCCCTGAAATTGAAGCCCAACCAACCGTAACATGAAACACGATAGCCCATCCAGTACTTCACACCACGCGCCAGCCTTTGGCAACAATATCAGTTCTCGAGGATTAAGGCTACGAAGGCGTTTAGCAACTAAAAGTTTGCAGTTAGGATAATACAGCATATTCGGAGAACAGGACACTCTGCCCAGAGAGGTTACGGATGGTTTTCAAGATGTGGCTGGGAAAAAAACCAAGGCTGACCTGCTCTAGTGCTGGTGGTAGTCCTGCTTCAAGCAGGTGGGCTGGAGATCTCTAGAGGACCCAGGCAGCCAGCATTTCTCCTGCTCTGCAACTGTTTCAGAAGTCACCATTTTTATAGTTACTTCTCAAATTACAACTATAATTACTTTGCGCCCCTCTTGTCTAAAATACCAGACTTACCAGAGAAAAAAGTCACTAGTTTTCAGATATTAGGAAATTGCAATAAATGCACCAAACACTTCTTTTGCAGATAGAATATGGGTGAATAGTGGAATATTACTATTGCAGAAAAGTACCAATTTACTACAAGAAGGTTTGAGGGATTCAAGAGGATTCCTTTTCTCTCACCCACTGCCCAACACCAGCTGGTCTCTTCTTTTAAAACAAATGAAAAAGGCAAGGAAGGAAATGCAATGTCCATCCTGACTAGCTCTTAGAAACAAAACGATTATTTGCCTGGTCAAGGGTACCAGAGGCCACTGATATCTTCATCTTTGAAGCCAGGTTGATGTTCTTCAGTCATTTTTCCAACTTTTCTGAAACAACGGATACCTGTTCACCCCTCTAGGCTAGGCTGAAAAAGACAAAAGGGTTTTTTTGTACCTGTGGTAAATTGTCTGAAGGGCCTCTTCAAATCGGCGCAGCACTTTCGGCGGGGTGGGCCATTGCACGTGCTTGCCATAATCCTTCATTGACCTCACATTTTGGAAGCGTCGGGCAACTTCATGAATGTAGGACTTCACTTTGTAGCGGCGGTAATACTTGAGTATCGTGAGGGCAGCCCGTGTCCTCTTGTAGCGAAGGCGGGCCAAAGTACCCCTCCAAACCTAGGAGGTGGTGGAGAAGACACATCTTGAGCAAGCAAAAGCAGAGAAACTTTCTGTCTATACTTCTTCTGGACTGCTAAAATGCAGAAATACATCAGTCAGGAAGCTGAAAGGAAGCGACTTTTCTGTGCCAATCAAATCCTGTTAAAACACCACTGAACAAACACTGTGCTTACCTGTGGATTTACAAACAACTTAAACTCCGACTAAAAGCTAGCATGAGTAAGATTGCTTTGAAAATAGTTTAGGAAAATGGCTGTTCTGGCCGCGTGCTGAAAAGTAAGCAAACTTGCTATACAAATACCATCTGCAAATGCCATGCAAATGTGCACGCTGGGACGTAGTCCAGGGAGACCGCTTGAAGTGCTGGTATCAACTCCTGCCTCAGCTGAAGACCCAACTTCTCTACGCGATGAAGCATGGCAACACGCAGCCCGACTGGGCAGGTTGTGCTGTTTCTAGCCCATAACCGGAGAAATACATATTCATCTGAGTGCTCTCAAGCTAACATGCACGTCCCCGACGACTTCGTGAACGACTGCAGCTCTTCTCTAATACGATCCACCAAGATGAAGACCGTATTTTTGTTTCCTTGTAGAATTAAGCTGGAAGGATAATGAGGCTCCTACGTACGGAGAGTGCTCCGCTACGGGCTCTGCTGGAGAGTTTATTCCCCCCCTTGAGAAACATCCTACAGCACCGCTGATGCATATCAAGCCTTCTATTTACAGAAGAATTAATTAATTACCTGAGGCATTTTCCAGCATATTTGCTTTATGAAGCCAATGTCAAAGGTTCTCTTGACAGCTTTACTGATAATCCTGATTTGTGGCTGAGAAAAGTTATATGTAGCAAGAAGTAAAGCAGATGCGAGGAGATGCTCTTCTCCATACATTCAAATTTCAAAGATGGGGAATGTTTTCCTCCAATCTCCTTTAGAGTAAACCCTCCTCATTCTCCTTCGGCCTCACTGTCCCTGCATAGGGCATCTCCTGTTCACACCAGACATGACCCACCTAGCTCTGACAGAGCCTGAGAAGTTGCTTTAGCACCCACTGCTTCGCCAGCATGTTTAACACACTCTAAAACACATTTGCATTCTGGCATGCCAAAACAGAGTCAAGACCCTACATAAAGCTACCCAAACATTAGATGGCAAGGCCGAGACGATCCATCTCTCACTTGCATTTTAGTGTGACAAACTGACTGAGAGTTTGCCACCTCTAACGCTTTCTTCCAAGATAGCAACCAGGCCCTGAAATAGTATTAAATCATCCCACACCCTATCCCGTTCTGTCTAACGTTTAACATGGTGAAGGCCAAACTGCAGCTTCTCAGTCACATACGGCTGAGAGGCAGATGAAGCACAGTTCGCTCATCAACTGTGTGTTGTATATTGTTGCTAGGAAGAGGGAGTGGGAGAGAAGGGAATTTATCCTGGACACCAAAATGCAAGAAATGAAGCAAACAAGTAAGCAAGCAGGGGAACAAGCTACACGTGAGATGACTGAGGGCAGCTTGCTCCTTAACAACCCCCTGATGCCACCCGGTGCCAGGATCCACTCTTCTAAGGAGTGGTGTGGGAATGTAGACTATTTATTTTCCAAGTATCTAAGGCTTACTGAAACCTAGGATGTTCATGTCTGAGTGCATATCAGATTCAGAAACAGTATGAATTTGACTCAATCAGCAACTAGGATGGAAAAATTGAGCATCTAAAGACTACTGAAGCATCATCTTATTTGTGGCTTTATCTAAAAGAAAAATTCAGAAGACTTGGATTGCTTGAGACATTTAAACACAGACTGAAGGGTCACAAAATATATCTGCAAGAAATACATGGACAGTAAACTGTAAGATAAAGGAAAACTGGGTAGAAATCTACTGTTCAGCTTCTTATCTTTTAATAAGAGTAGTAATGAAGAACGAAGGGTTCCAGGTTGCAGCTCTACAGCCTTCTGGACTTTATAAAGGAACCCAAGAACATGCACAGCAAATCTGTGTAAGCTAGTGAGGACTTTGTAGAGCTTCACTTGATCTGTCAGTACTTCTCAAAAGGATTTTGTTTTGTTTTTAGATACAGAACAAAAGTCTTAATTTTACTCACTTGCTCTTGAGGTCTCTTTTGCCACGGTTATTTTATTTTATTTTATTTTTTAACTTTTTTTTTTTACACCAGTCAGACATCTATGGAACAAAGGCACTGTAACAGATTGCCCCGATGTTGTATCAGCTGCATCGCTGCAGAAATTGGCTTCGCAGCAAGAATTGTCACAATTGCTACAAACACTAGCCTTCCAAATCCAATTATCGTGCCAAGGCATGCCCCTTGGCTACAGCAAATAGTAAACTATTAATGAAAAGCGTGCCCTCAAATCAAGTTGTCATAACTGCATAACCTCAGTCCTAGCAAGGACCTACCTAATAGCCAAAACGGCAGCTCCTCCCGAATACCACAAGTAACAAAGATGGAAAAAAGACTTCTCCCAGGGAACGGGGCACCAGTTTAAATTAATTGTTTTCCTGGCTTGGGTGATGTTTCTTTTTCCCCCTTGCCTTCAAAGCCCGGGCTCATCTCTGCTTAAGGCAGTCCATCAGTAACGTTGGGACTGCCAAGGCAAGCAGATTGCCTGACGGTTTAGCAGCCTCTTCCAGAAACATGGACCCTTCAAACCTACAAACAAGAGCAAGCTGTCAAAGCAACAAACTCCTCGCTCAGCAGCCACTTGATAAACTCGGCATCATGTAGCTGTGAGCTAGGGGGGTTAGAGTTACATGAAAGTCCAACAAGGATGCTGCCAGCACACACTCTTCTGAGACTTAAATATTGAGAGATCACTACATACTGCACCTATCAAATCCCCCTCCCGCTTTGGCTCATCACTCAAAAGCATTTCTCATTGCAAAATTAAAAAAAAAAAAAAAAGATTCCCAGAGCTAAGCTTTTCAGGGCATTTAATAGACATTATACGCAGGTTCTCACATTGCAAAAGCTACGTTTCTGTCGTATGCTGGAGGGCAATAGTAGAGCCACGGCCAAATGTAGGGGAGATCAGCATGCCAAAACACAACAGAAAGAAGATCTGTGCATCCAGGGTTCTGCTTCTTTCTTTCCAGACCTCTGTACCCAAACAAGATACTGCTCAAGCCTTTTTCATATATAGCTCAGACAGAATTCAACAGCTAACACGCATCGTCTTTCTGAAACTTGCAACCAGCTGGGCAGCTTTCATCTTGAACTGAAATCACAGTTACACACCAACAAGCTGGTATTTCAGCACTTGCATCTAGCAGATCTTGCAAGGATAGACTAAACAAGTCTGAGAAGCCCAACGATGCCAGTGACCAGCATCGTTTCTTCTACAACCAATACTAGTGATAGTTGCTTTGCCACCTTTCTGTGGCTTTAATTTCTGGTTTACCTGGTGTCTCAGAGAAATGGGACTAATCCTGCCCCTTTCTGACCATCTGTGATTGCCCTAATATCTTCTAAATCTCCAGCCAGCTTCAAGCAAATCCGACAGAGGGACAGAAGACCCAAAGAGAAAAATTCTCTACTTCTTTTCAGGAAAAATCAGCAGCGGGGTAGAAAGAGCCTCAGATTAGAGTGACAATGTTGGAAAAGCTTCAGAACGAGCTCAAGAGCCATCTGTTTCGTTTGATCTCCAAGTCCCAACCAGCACGAGTAGCTCCTAGCCAGGCAAAGCCACATGAGACCGAGTGCCAAGCCAAACAGGTAGGGGATACCAGAAGGATCTGGCAGCATTGCAGGGGGAAGAGGAAGGTATGGATGCTACAAGGCACATGGGAAGGAGTGGAGGATGTGACGAGGAAGACTGGAAAGTACTGGCAGCGAAGTGGCCACAAGATCACAGCTGTGTTTGTTGCTGTTGTGGGATGCTGGCGGTGTAGGACAAACCCATAGAAAGCCAGGCCCAGGGAAGAGCTTGTCGGATGATGGTTTGCAAAGTGACACGCTGAAGAGCGGACTCAAAAGCAATCGATTTTGCAATCAATTACTGCAGTGCCGAGTGACCAAGTGAGAGTAAGAGCCGTTGTGCAGCACACCATGAAACAGATTGTCCTTGACAAGAAGAGCTGCCCAAGGAGACAGGGCAGAGGCAGGGTGTGGGAAGGGGAATAACAGGCAGTAGGTGGAAGCTCCAAGGTGTGCATGTATGGGAAAGGGGACCTCAAGCAAGAACAGAAGAGCAGAGTCTTATAAGCAGCAGTAAGTTAAAAACAGAAAGAAAAGCAGAGTGTCTAGGCTTTTTTCCAACCTTTTCCCCCATCTACTCCTTACCTTCAGTCTCTCCACATCTCTTTCTCTCAACAACTCTGTCGCCTTCTCTGTGCTAGGTGAAGACAGATTAAGAGAGCAAGTGAAATGATGACTAAAAGCCTCGGAGAATGGGCAGAGAGAAAGCAAACAGTTGGGGGGGGGGGAGGGAAGTCTGAACAACACAAGAAATCCAGTCAAAAACTCTTCAACATTAGAGTTTTTCTATGGTTGCTTCCGAAATAGGGACTTCCACAAAAGAAAACGGAGCATTCATTGAAACCAAGCAAGAGTCATAATATATTTTAACTTATGGGAAATACTGAAATCTTCTTGAAGCATGTTTAATGCATATGCTTTTGTTTAAAATTTAATGAATTAAAAGTGAAATGTACAAAAAGGAGATCTGGGCATGCCCTTAAAGTCAGCTTAAAAATTCAGTGAGCTTCCACCAACATTTCTAAGATTAAACAAATCTTCTACAGATCAAGTCCATCATCTTAGCAGAAAATACTATGCAGCACACTAAATATTCTGAGCTCACCTAGAGACTGCAGCCTGCTTGTAAGCTCAGAATTTCCCATAAAATAAATTTAAAATAAATTTTTAAAAAAGGAGGAAAAAAAAGAACAGGCCCTGTAGAGTGCAGGGAAAACTAGCAGACCAAGTGGGTTGGGTCCAGAATCATTTCTGGGTCCTCGCTCATAGTTCTTCCATGGAAAAAAGGATAAGCTAGGTCTGACCTAGATGCTGCAGTCTCTTTGAATTTAGAAGAAAACCTAAGCCAGCATGCGATCTAAACTTATAAAGAAGCAAATAAATGCACATAATTCAGAAGACAAACCAAGCCCTTCTAAATTAAACACCGGTGCTATATTTTTTTGAGCGCTACAACTAAACCCTGGAAAACTATTTCATGCTTGCTGTAACGCAGTACACCTCCTCCCACTAGGCCTCCTTCACACTTGCCTGAACTATTTCATGATCAATATTTCATGCTGCCCTAGCAAAAGCTGCCCTCCAGGCATCCAAACTGCAAAGAATAAAACAAAAGCTCGCTAGAAATTCACACAGACGTAAACCTTCCTGCACAGCTTTAAAGGACCTCAAACGGGAAAGGTTATTAAATATTTAAGTCAATAGTGCGGCACAGAAGCTGCGTGCAGTCCTGCCACTGGGTCCTCTGAGGCATCGCAGTTTGAATAAATGCTCAAATCTGAGGCAAGCCTTAATTATACTATTCCTGATTGCTTCTGAAAGAGGTCATCTCCTTGCAGAGCACAGGCATGATGGAACGGCTAATATTCACATACAGCATCCGCTGGGTCCTTGCACATCCCACGCAATTGGAGATCTGTGTTTTCACGATTCAAGTAAATTCAGATTCTGTAGAAGGTTTGAGGCGAATGCTTTTAAATCCAGGTCTCCCAGTCCTAATAGACCGCATTACAGATCCTACGAACAGCAAGTGGGAAGAACTGCTTATTTTATAAAATGCCAACTTTCTCTTTTCCACAGGAGTCAGCCGAACCGTGTTTATTCTATAGCCCTACTTAACAGAAACAATATTCCTCAAGCTAGGAAAGAAAGAGGGGTCTCACCCTTATTAATTAGGTTGTACTGCCAAGAATGTGTCCAATGATAAATATAACAAATATCAGATGATCATTGGATGTAAGCAAGTAGCGTGAATGAGGCTCACGCATGTACACGTGAAACATTGGATGAAGAGCTGGTTTCTTCTGCAGCTCATTCGGCTGCTCAGCAATAGCTTTAACGGATGTCACGCAGCTGCACAGACTCATCTTTCTTCAAGGCTGAGCCTGAACCTCAGTTGTAAAACTTCATCAGTCTGAAAACCTCAAGAGACCCTTTTACCTCTACTCACGAGGACACGCTACGTCCATGCGGTGCCCTCAGCAATGCATTTATTGCTCCTTGGCTGCACTCTACAGAATTTCCTGCCTCTGGCGGTGACCAGGGAAGGAAGATGCTGGGAGAAAGGAGATACCCTAGCTGAGCGGATGAACAGAACTGCCAAGTGTCCTCTGCTTAGGAAGCAGAGAAGTTTGCAATCACCAGAAAAAGGCTGCTGCCGTTAGAACAAGGCAGGAAGCTTCTCTTGTCCCATGAGAATTCATGGCCCAATTTTTCGTGCTTAAGAAATCAAAATACAGGTCATTTCCTGATCTTCAGTGATTTTTCACTGGTGAAGACTGCTAGGACAACCAAAAGCTCCAAATGCAGTGCAATTAAATAAGCTAGTACCTTGCTCCGTGGAAAAAGATGACTGAGAGGGAATGCAACAGAGGCCTACGGAGTCCTGAGTGGAGAGTTTAACTGGGCTAAGCTATTCACTCTCCTCTTCAATACAGGAATTTATGGTTATCAGATGAACCTGGAGAAGCCAGGACCAAATCAAACAAAGCAAGACTGCTGTTTCCATGTGGGGGCTAGCTGAGCAGTGGAACGCCTCGCCAAAGGATGCCACAAAACCTAAAAGCCGATGACACACGTTTGAGGGCAAGTTCAGGGAAGAGAAGTCCATGGGGTGTTACCAACTATAAAGAAAACATGTCCAGCTTAGGTCAGCCCAAGTTCCAAGGGCTGAAAGGACTGGGAAGTATTAAGGAGAGGTACGACGAACGCTGGTCCCGCTGCAGCCTTCCCTAGGCATCTGCTCAGAGTCACTTGTGGGGACACGACCGTGGTCCTGGGGGACCTTCAGTCTGACACAGCGCAGCAGCTGCTGGTTGAAAACCTACATCCATTTAGGGAAGCAGCTGAGAATCAAGCGCTCTCTGCACTTCTGAAGTTGTGACAGCACTGCTCTATTAACAAGCTTTTCTAGAACAGAGAGCAGATAAAAGCGAAGAAGAGCCACGCACAGATCTAGCTGATTTTATTTACCTGCGTTTAAAGGACACGAATGCCACTGCAGCAAACACCTCTGCTAGGGAGGGCAGTACCAGGCGCAGGAAAAAAAATCATTCCAGATATTTCAGCAGACACAGAGCAGCTACCATATGCTTATTTTTGCTCAAAAGCCCCATAATGAAGGAGCAGCTCACTACCCACCCCCAGGAAAGAGGGGCTGACTCTGATTTACTGCAGCGTCCCGTTGGGAAAGGCCGTATGCCCAGAAATTGTCGGTTCATCTTTCCCTTAGCATAGGCACAGCTCAGGTGATCCTGGTATTTTTACTATCATGTTAAATTAAGACCTTTCCCAAAGGTAAGGTTGCTGAATACCACGTATGCTTGGTTGCACTTTAATTAAAGTACACTGCACTGGCACTATTTCTATAATTGAAACAAGCCTTGAAGAGATCTGGAGATGCAGCAGATCACCAGCTTTTCAAAAACAAAAAGCTAAAGCACAAGGGAAAATAATTCCCTTCCATGAAGACAACAAGGAAGCATCAGCGGCAGTGAGGGCGGAATCTGGTCTTCCAAACTTGCGTGTGATGCACATGAACCAGCATTAAAAAAATACCAAAACCGTGAAAGGGAGGTGTTACAACCCAAAATCTCTAATTTACTTGATCAGAACCTAAAAAGTTTGCTTAACAAACAAGGGACTGCAAGGACATTTGCTGAAAGGATCCCATTCAAGAGGGGGCAAAAGCCATATCTGAGTGACACTGGGATTTCTGGAGGGACGCAGGGATGCAGCACACTCCAAATCCATTGGTGCTGGAGCACAGTGTTGATTGCTCTGTGACAACCAGCTCAGATGCCTTTGAAAGTCCTTCCGACATCTCTGCAAACCAAAAACAGCTAAAGCAAAGCCTGAAAAAGCAGGATGGAACAAGCAGTAGGAAGCATTAACGCTTAACTGCAGGCACTGCAGCCAGCTTTGCAGTGTCCGTTTTGCAAGCACCACTGCAAAAAGCAGAAGACTAAAGTCAAGTGTTTGCAGACTCCTGCAGTTACCTGCTCTGCTGTTGCAGCCAGATGCTTTGTTTCAGCCTGAGCTTTCTGAAGGAGTTCATGTACTCGGCACTGAAGCACAGCCATGCTCTCTGGGAGACTGGCAATAGGCGTGCAGTCAGGTCGGTTTTTTGTTTTTCTCAAATGCAGGTAAATTCACCAAGCAAGTTTTAAGGTAGCCCTAACGGCAGTGACGCTCAAGGTCTCAAAGTTGGGGCATTGCAAAGTTTTCTTAGCCTGAAGAGTCCTGGTCTTCCATGTTGCTGGGCCACGTTTTTCAAGTAGCAACGCACACACGCATCCTCTCTTCTCCTCCCTTGCCAAACAATAAATGGGTGTTGGCATTCATTTAGATTAAAACATGTTTTTGAAGCATTTCCTGGGGGAGGAAAGAGATAATAAGTGAATGTTCGGGTGCTCCACAGTGCCTGATGCTGGGAGGGGAAGGATGCTTGATCCTCCCCCTTTGCTCTCCCCTGGGGCCACGTTCCTGCCCCCTCCTTTCTGCCAGCATCGGGGCTCAGCTGAACGAAGGTGAGCTGCTCGGGCAGCTGAAGTGGCAGAAGATGGTCCCTTTTTTCTTTTTTTTGTAGGAGTTTTGAGTTTTGCATGTCCCAGTGCATTCCCTGGGGCAGACAGGAGCAATGTCACTAGCACAAGGGAGACCACCAGCATGGGAAAAGCAGCCGGAGCAGCTAGCTAGGAGCTCAGCTTGGCCGTACGAGCAAGCGGCACTGTCAACACAGGGGATACATCCAATCCTTCATTTTACTTGGTCCTTCCCAGCACCCACGTGCTTTGGAAGGAGCCACAGCATCGCCTTTCCCAGCTTATTCCTGCCAAAAGCCTCAGCGCACGCTAGAAAGCCATGTGTAACTATATACCTATTTTCACTTCTGTGCAAAACTTCGCCAGCGCATGCCCTCAGGGTGGTAAATGCCTCCAGTTGGGACGGCAAACGTGTTGCATCGTCTTCTCCTGGGGTCACCGAACAGAAGCCCTCAGATTACTGCCGCCGATCCCTAATCTGACATGGAAATGCCTCCTTTGTCGGAGCGAAAGCTTCCTTTGGCGGCAAACGCTTCCTCGCCCGCCGCGCTCCAAGGACTCGTGGGGATGGAGGAGAAAGGGAAGGTGAAACATTAAATTATGACAAGTCAGCCACGGTTGTCTTTTCGGCTGTTCCCCGCTGAGGGTAGGACAAAGTTGCCATGGTGACGACAGCTGCAGGGCTGTGAGTGACAGCTCTCGAGAGAGGAGGGTCTGGAAACCACAATGCCGAAAGCAGAGGGAAAAAATACCCCAGCGCAAGCTGTCAGTGCACACACGCGCGGTCCTGTTCGGAGGGAGCCTTAATGCATCCACAGCGTGCACCAAAGCCATCGCGGCTTCCTTCCCGTCCCATTTTTCTCCCAGTTTTAGAGGGCTTCCGTGCACGAGAATTGTTGTCCAAGTAGGTACGGGGTTGCAACGCTCCCCTCTGCATTAAGCAGTAAAGATTTAGTGACGTGATTACCATATGCAGCTGTACCAGGCCGATAAAATTGCACTGGAATAGCGCACTAAATTATATTGACAAGATACATCATCTTTGCACGCTGCACGTGCTGCCTGGCTGGGCTCCTCTCCTGAACAAAGCCCTGCTCTGCAAAGCTAATGAATATGAGGGAACGCTTCCAAGGGCAGAGAAGCAACAGAGTTTTATGGCAGCTTTAAAAAAAAAAAAATCAGAGCTGCTTCATTTGCATTCATGAAGACCATCGCATCGATGGCAAGACCAAAGGTGTAGTAAATAAGCTCAGACACAGCACACAAAAAGAAGTGATGTTCCCATCTAGCGCTTCTAAAATGAGTTAGCTCGGGCAGCTCTATCTCAGCTGCCATATGGGTTTTCTAACACGGGGCAGCTTTCGCTTGCAAAATTCTCCTGGAGCCAACAGGTCCCCATAGTTAAACCATATCTCATCCGCTTACTGGCTTGGTTCGATCTCAAATAAAATGACGGTCTTGAGTTCCACTAACATTTTACCCCTGAAGAAAAGGGAGCGTTGCAGATGACGCTAAAGGAGAAGACATCCAGGAGATGTGCAACCGAAAGAAACGAAAACTATCTACATACATTGGAAGTCGGTTTTCATTTGGTTTCACTGAACTCATAGGAAGCAAATTCTTGTCGTTTATTAAGCACAAGAACCAGCCTTAGTTTAAGGGTTAAAAGTTACAGGCGAGACGGAGCTCCGAGGATAATTACCAAATCTCCCTTTGAAAGCCTTTTGTTTGGTATGACAGCAATAAACCGCATAATATCAGTAATTAGAAATGAAGACATACATTTAAAACAACTGAGAAGAAGAACTGCTAGAAGCAGACTCTGCTTTCATTGACAATCGCTTCTGTGCAAAGAAAATTGCTGTTGGATCCCAGCCTGCTCGTAAGGCTATGCCTCACAATTTCCCCTCGGTTTTTTAAATCACACGAGTGCCTACTGTCACAACAGCACATTTTCTCCGCAGTTGCCTTTTCCTCCGCTAAATTCAAATCTGAGGAAATCCAATGCAACAAAAGGCCGAAATGTTTCTGCTAAAGCGAGCTCGTGTCTCCCTCTCCTTTCAGATTTAATCTTGTGACCCTCAGAAGGATCAGCGTGTCCTCACCAGCCTTTGATGCTCAGAGGCAAAACCAGAGTTAAGGACGAGCGGCAAGAACGAAGCCGTCGCGCGAACAATGAAAAGCTGGCCGGGAAGTGAAATTAAGACGGGCAAAATTGCCTTGATGTTTTCAGCGCTCTGAGAAGGCCTCTTCGGATCCGTAGGCGCAGATGCTGGTTTTTATTGTGTCGCCTGCTCCTTTCTCAGCGCTGCCGGTCTGCAAGCGCCCCATCTGCCGGCAGCTCAACACGTCCGGGGCGTCAGCGCAGGAGCGGCTTGCAATGCAGAGCACATTCAATGTAACAGCAAAACAAGAGAAATGCAGAAATGGAAGGGAACGCTTGACAAAAACGCAAGCTTTTTCTAGACAGATTTAGCACGCTATTTAATTACATACCTATAAACATTAAGCCAGCTCTCAACCCGAGCTCAAGCGTGTGCTCTTTTGTTGATGAGCTGTTTGGTCGGCATCTAGTCATTCATGTGTTTTGCCTTTAGCTGCAAGTCCGGGGCTCTAAAGGGCCCCTCTTCATCGCTTTGCAAGCATTTTAGAGCATGCTGAAGAACACCCAGTAGAGACACAGGTGGACCACAGCGGGGTTATGCTACAGAAACGGAGCTCTGGTCATACAATTTTCTCTATAGAGTTAAATCTCCAGTAGCCTGAGCACTTCAGAAGGAGCCTGTCTCTTCCTTACAGACCTTTATCAGAATCTCGCCGGAGATTTCTCGGAGAGAAGTAACAACGAGATGACTCCAGCTGTCCTACTGCGGTGCAGAAGGGAAAGACATCTCCAGACAGAGACGTGCATGGGTCCAGGGGCACGGAGAAGCTGGGGGAGGGAGGTTTGTGGGCCATAAGACAGCGTGTGCTGGGAACTGAACTTTTGCCACTTTTGCCAATGGTCCCAACAAGAGAAAGGAAAACCCTGCAGCACTGCAGTTACTCTCCATGTATTCCAGCATGCCAGATGCCACGTAGCAATACTATACCAAATCCATCTCAGAGCCAGGGAGTCGATCCATTAGTCCTGCTTACGTTACCTTCTATAGGCAAAAAAAAAAAAAAGAAAAGAAAATCTTTAGCCCTGCTCTCCTCCAAGTGTGCTGAAGCTGGTCCAGATGAGAGCCCAGGCTACGCAATTCTGAAGTTTCCACTGAAAGGAAAGGCCAGCAGCAACTGCAACAAATTCGACGTGCTGCTGCCGAATTTGTGCCTCCCATTGCTTAGCAGATTTTATCTGAAGGAGGAGCTTCAGTGCTCACCTTGCAGCGAGACACCGTCTGTCTCCACAGCACAGACAGACTGGGTCTTTTAAATTTTTCTTCAGTAGCTGCATCTGTTAATCTCAAAAGAGGTCACCTCTCAGTTCCTGAGATGTTTAATATGAAAACTCAGGTCACTTGGGAGCAAGGTGTCCCCTCCTGCAGCTTCTCTCAGCAAGAAACTCATTAGCACTGCTCATATCATTAGGAGAAGAAAGAGAGACTCCAGATTAGCAGCATGACCCAAAGAATTCACTGGCTGCACCAAATAAGACTGACGGGCTTGGAAAAGTAGCTGCAGCCAGGGGACTCCATCCAGAGTGAGCATGGTGCAAGCGGAGCTAGTTATCCACAAAATCTTACAGAGATGAATGGGAAGGGCTTGAAGGCTACACAGATCAGCCCAGTTCACTCCAGGACCAGAGTCAGAACAAGCTTTCAGAAAAGTACGCTGCCATTTCTAGGTGAGGGACCTGGAAGAAGACGGGAAGTAGTCTAAGGTGGCTGTTGTGAAGCTCATCAGCAGGGCAAGCAGAATATTGCTAAAAAAGCAAAGAAAATACTAGACTACAACGCTCAGAAACCGGCTGGTCCTGCATTCCTTAAGCAGTCTGACCTTTGCATTTCCAGAAAAACTAATCGTTTGCATACAAAACTTACAGAATTCCTCACTAAGGAGAAGCCGTGCAATCTGACACAACAAATACCAACACAGATGCAATTCCGGATTCCTCACTTTCTGTCGCCTTACTGGAAGGAAATCAGATCAAATGCACTGTTAACTGAAAAAAAGCAAGCATTTCGCAAAACTACTAAAGCTTGCATGGGATAGCTTTTTCCCTTCAGGGTCCTCCTCTTCACCAAAAGTGCTGTGGCTAGAAAGTTTGCGCAAACTTCACGTTAACCAAATAGCTTAGAGCAGGCTTTTTCTGTGCAAAGTTTTTATAACTGTATATCAGCAGTTTCTATTTTTGACAGACAAAACAGGGTTCAGAAGTTCTGTTGTTTCCTGAGTTCCAAGAATGACAAAGGAAAAGCGTTTTAAGAAGTGTTTCTAAAAACTTTGTCTTCTACACAACTAGTCAACAGTCCCTACTAGTGCAGACAAAGTTTCTGCCATTTCTGCAGCTGTGAAAGCTGGAGGTTGTTGCTCCTTTGCTGGGCAGATCGCGTTCATACGGAACAGTTTTTGGCAAGCATCAGGTGTCAAATAGGAGCTAGACAATGTGCTGCAAGGAACTGAATTCAACTCACCAGCCTTGATCTGAGACCGACAGGCGAAACTCCCAAACGGGCAGAAAGTCTGTCCCGTTACAGTGGAAGTTTCTGTGGTGGTATGTCACCTCTGAGGAAGAGTGGCGAAACCTCAGACCTCCTTCTTATGGTATTTAAGATGATCTAAAGAAGCAGAATGCTAGATGCAAGATTGCAGCTGGTAGAAAACTAGCTCTTCATTTCCCCCCCGCCCCAGCATATGTTGCCTTTGAGGTTACAAAGCCAGCTTCTACTGCTGCAGTCCCAAAAAGCACCAAAATGATTTAGGAGTTAGACAACTCATAACAAATTCCCATTGCTTAGAAGAGTACCTTCACGAGCAAAATCAGAGATGTGTTTGGCCCTGAAGTGATAGAATGGCAAATTATTTGTCCTAAGGATAAAAAACGGAAAGATCACCAGCTCAAATCCCACCTTCAGAGGGGGGAGATGCATGCAGAGGTCCTGCTGCACAGTGCCTTAGGTGTCTTACCCTTTGTAATGCTAAGGGCCTTCTATTTGCAATCCTGTAGACCGCCTTTCGCTCACAGCTCTGTTACTCATTCACCCACGCTGCCGGGGCAGCATCTTCTAGAGCCTCTGGGGCAGCACTTTCCTTTGCTGTTCTTATGCTGTAACTCTCCTGGCCTTGAATCTGCAAACTCCAATGTTGTTGTTACAACAGGTTCTCATGGGAAGCAATTGCCACTGGCAGGCAAATCCCCTCTTCTTGCCCCTCTCCCCCTTTTTCCCCCTCTATGCCTTGGTTGTAGCTTTTGGTTTACATCAGGGGACTCAACAATACGTATGCAAAAGCTCAATAACGGTCAGGATGCAGCACCTGCCCCCAAACAACATATCCATCAAACAGCACTAACAGCACCAAAAGAGCAACCAACAGGGAGTTTGAGCAGGTCTTGGTGAAATTTATGTAATTATTGTGGGACAAGGATGGTGAGGGAGACCACGTGCTGCACCATGGAGGACACCCAGGGAGGATGCTGCTCTGCTGATCCTGTCACTTCTCTTCCTGGCTGGCTTCTGAGGAGAGTTTTCTCTTTTTCTTTTCTCACTCTTTCTTTCTCTCTCTCCCCCCTTCTCCCTCCTCACCTCCCCCCCCATAAGTTTTAAAATTAGAGTCAATGTATGCCATCAGTGATGGACCTACTGATAAATTTTTACGCGTGTAAGCTTGTCTCAACATCCATTGTGCAACGGCCCTCTACATTTATCCAAAAAGGTTCCTTTAAGTTTCTACATGACCTACTCTTATCGAGTAAAGAGCAAGTTTCATAAGAACATCCAAAAGTCTTACAGGTTCTACAGATCACAGTATATTACACCACATCCAGACTTCTGTGCAGCCACAGATCACTACTGAAAGAGCTTCAAAACAACAAAAAAAACCCAAACAAATCAAGCAGTAATCGAACTGCATTTTGATTTGTGCAAAACTGTCACTTTTGCAAGTGAGCCTGAAAAGGGAGCAAAGGTGTTTTGTGGAACTCAGACTGAGTTTTACCTTCTGTAGGAAGAGGACGATCCTCACAAGCATCTTGGCGTGCAGCTCCTCCAGGGTGAACAGCGTCCGAGGCGTGCGGATGAAAATCTTGGTCTTCCCATAAGCAACGTCGTGCTGAAATCCACAGCACTCTATGAGCTTCTTCACAGCTTCTTTGTCTGACGGGAGGTCGTGGTTTGGCCAAGTGAATTCTGAGATCATCTTGTACCTGGAATTACACAGAAATGAAAATTTATCATCTGTGTTCTTAAGAGGGTCGACCCTTCAACATATTTTAGAAATCATCATCATATAATTTCTCATAAAACCAACTACAGGTGGAAGAACTCAGATACTCTACATCTGAAAATCCAAAAAGGAAAGGGAAGAGAACATAAGAGAGGTGAGATTTTGTGAGCCACCGAAAGCAGATGCTGCGAGGAGCTCACTTCATCAGCGCACAACTGATGCAACGTGCTAAGCCTCACCACTATTTTCCTGCAGATTGGGCAGTTCTGTGACTCTCTCTCTCAGCATTCAATTTTAAAATATTTTGCAAGGAGGGAGAGTTTGAGTTTGCTCGCACTCTGTGTCAGAAGTCAACTGCAACCAACCATTTAGTCAGAAAACGCAGGCTTAAAAATCCTGCAAATAATGTTTTTGAGCATCGTTTTGTACCATTTTGAGTGAATTTCATTATTTATCAAAGTAGCAGATAGCGGACTGCCACACGTAGTACAAACACCAACGTCTGTAATGGCTGTTTAATCGTTCACTCTAGTCCAGACTTTCCAAGCTACTTTTCACAGGAAGAAAGAAGTTGAGATTTGGAACTAACACAATTATGAACCAAACATCAAAATAACGATATCAGACTCCGCTCTCCGTACGATTTACCATCCTTGAAAAGTGCTGAACGGATAAATAGGGGCTTGCAAAAAGCAACGATGAATTTTCTGCATATGATTTACGGACATAATCAAAAATGTAATAGACATTTTCACTGTAATATTATCCATATTCATGTTCTAAATAAAACATGCAGGCAGCAGTCTTACCCATTTCTCTATTTAAAAGCCTATGATCCAAGTCGAGCATCAATCTCAATGTCTTAGACATTCACATTTTTCAGAATTTTCAGCTAGTATTAAATGGACAAAAAAATAAACCTTTATAGGGGGAGTGGGTACACTAAAAAAGGAATTACTCAAGACACTAAAATAAAGCTGAATGGAAATAGAGCACACTGTCACTTTAATTCATCAAATTAACCTTTCCAGATAGGCCTTTGAAGGGGAAAAAATGGAGACATATACATGGTGTCTAAACAGGGCACACCATCAGCTCGAGGGTTACAGCAGACAGACTAGAGATCTTCCTGATAAATAAAACAGGCATATATAAAAAAATGCCTCAGACTCATAACAGAGGACTTTGCATTTATTCTTGGCTGGCAGAAGCACTCCCTCTCCCGAATACACACGGGACATAAATATTTCACGCAGATATCAAAACCCTTTCACTGGTTTCTCTTTCCTATTCGTAGCAGGAAAATGTTCCTCCAATAATTAATTTATTGGGATCTGAGTAGGAAAATCTTCCACCGCAAGACGTTTACATTCGGGGGGCAAAAAGGCAATCAGGGTGGCAATGCAAACCCACCTTTTCTTAAGCAGATCTGCTCAGCCGAGGGGGCAGGCAAATGGGACAAAACATCGGAAAACTGAAAATCTGCCCAGCAAAAGCAGAAATTTCAGATTCTCTTCCTCCTTTACAACAAAAACGGGGCTATGTTATTTAAAGAGACCCCAGGCCAATCTGACCGCCTCCCTCTTGGACCACAAGTCATGGGACTGGTGGTGCGATATCGTGGCAGGTCGTTGTTTCTCCAGTGGCACGTGCAGGACAACGTCAACTCCTTCCCTGCAGCAAGGAGTGTGACCTGGATGCCACAGCGAGTCAAAATCCCAACCTCGCTGCTAATTATAGTGAGGCAGAACCCAAAATAAATCTGCTTGCTGACAGCACAACCCTTCCCCTTCCCTTGTGCCTAAAGATCTCGACAGCTTTCAAGGTCACGCAGACATTAAACATCCCTCCCCGCGCTGCCTTTGTTTCTCCTTCTATTTAGCTATAGAAACACTTGACGTGCACAAGGTTGCTACTACAGCTTACGATTCCCAGCATAACTCTCCTAAAATTAAGAGACCCTCTGCTGAAAGATATGGGGTCTGCACGTGAAGCAGGGTCATACCTTTCTTTCACCACCACTCAGTTCACGGATATCTCGGTGTCGTTTTCATGCTATGTTTAACACTGCCTTAAAATAGGCATGTGGATGCCTTAACAGAGAAAGGGTTGGATTACATTCCCATACACACATGCCCGCGGGGGCCTCGCAGGCGCCGTTCTCCCCCCGTTGCCTCACCCGCACCCCCTTCTGAAATCCGCTCGACATTTTTTTTGGTGGTAAGCTTTATACTAAACCAAAAACACGCACCACATTTTTTGTGTTAGGACCTGTGGTCTAGTCTATTAAGACATGTGGTCTCAATGTGCATTTCACCCCGTTCAAAGATGTAGTTTTACCAAGCAAAAGCAAAGCATCTTTAGGTTCAACAAAGTATATTTAGATTTTATTTTCCACCAAATGGTAAGGGCAGATTGGCTTATTTAACCCGTTCGTACATAGGGCTCAAATACAAATCTTCTCATGTATAAGGAAATGTTGAAAAGGACATTTATTAATGGCCTTAATTGATCTTCACATTATTTTCTTCCGTTTAATACGAGATAGACTACTTCAGAGTGCTTTAGAGCTAAAGAGCACCAAACTCTTTCTTTTCCCACGGAAAGGAAAAGTTACTTGCATACTTATACCCATATATATAAACATATATATGTGTGTGTGTGTGTAAGTATGTATGTACATATATCTCCCGCCGCTGCCAAAAGAGGGATCAACAAAACACAAGGCAACAAAATGTGACTGGGCAGACGTCCAGATCTCCTGGGAGCGCCCTGAAGACCAGCCAAGAGGAGGTCAGCCTGGGCAGAAAGCAAGTTCAGAACAGCTCCTGTGAAGCCCCGACTGTCTAAGGCTTGGGCAAGACTTCTCCCTGTTGACCAGGGCTCAGCAAATTTGAAAGCTTCAGGGGCCTCTAAAGGAGTCTGACAACTGTTTGCGGGCCTGAGCTTTTATGAGAACTTTCCCAAATGTAAGCAAACAGATGGCATTGGGTTATGTCCTAAAACCACCTCTTGCTGAGTCCAGAGCTGAAGGGCCTGGATGCCTCTGCCATGTTCTCGGTCTGTCATTAAACCTGTCACCAAAACAGCGCTATGAGGAAAGGAAGAGAAATCCCTCGTGATCCCTGTCCAGAAGCCATCCCAAAAACGCGTGGCTCCTACCACAAATCATATTCGCCCAGTCCCTTTAGAGAGATAAGTCTCATCCAAGGGTGAAGAACAAAGAAATTTTGCTTAAGTAAAAGGAAAAAAATAAAAACAGTGTCAAGGGACATGCCAGAAGAATTGTTTTTAGATTTAGAAAAGTTAATGCAAACTGAGAGCAATACTGGGGCGTGCAAATACAGTATTTGGTATCTTGCACTTTAGATGTTTAATCCTACTGCAGGGTTCTGCCGCACAAATGTCACTATAAAAGCGGTACCAGTTGCCATGTGCTAATTTGGTTTACTGCCTGCTAACACCTCTTCTGCTCTTAAGCTTACAGGATCTCATCAAACATTCATTAAAAACAAAGCAGCTGTTTATATTAATAGTAATTATACAACTGTTAGGAGGAAGTTGTAACAAATCCCACAAGTGAGGGCAGAAGCAAGCCCTAATCACTGCATAACGTCTAAGAAAATTGATGTACAATTTGCCATTCCTGTAAGCGGTATTTGTTAAACCGTACCCTTTTAGTTCTACTTCAGGTATCGTGAAATATCCAGGCAAACCTTCATTGTGAGCAGCAAGAGATCTTTCACCAGCACTTTGTTTCTAACACGTGACATCCCACCCGCTGAAATAGTTTAAATTTTTTTCTACCCTCAGGGCCCATTTCTCACCTGATTCAGTAAGAGAAGACAAAAATCAATTCAGTATTTCATCAGCAAGAGGATGAATTCTCAGCGCCCATGCTAATTGACTGAGGCCATAAGACAAATTTCTATCTAAAACATTTCATTTGACACAAGTCTGGTAGGAATAAAGAGGGCAAGAAGTACCAGAAACATGTGTTAATGGGGTCAAGCTATTATCCCTTTTCGGTCTTTCAGTTTTTAAAGTGAGAGGTTCCCTCCTGCACACACATAACGTCACTATGCACCAGCATGCACTTCCCAAGATGCACAACGTCTGTCTGTCTCTCTCCCTGCAACAATTAGACAACATTCAGAGAGGAAAGAGAAGCTAATTAGTTCTGGTTTTAGGATTATGCTCTGGAGATGATCCTCCTTGCACATTCATTCTGAAGAGATTAAGACAGCGGTAGTATTGTAGCATGAAGAGGTCCCGCCTGTTTGAGGGCCAAGAAAGCACCCGTAAACACATCTGCTGCCACAAAATGAGAGAGCCACCAGAGTCCTTGCTAGACTCGTATTTTATTCTACCCAACAGTAGATATTAAAAAGTAGATTATTATTATTATGACCCCCTATGATCAAAAGCAAGTATCACAAACCCAGCGGATTCAGGACTTACTCTTTACTCCAGGGGAGATACCCAAACAGCACACCTCCTTCGAACGTCCTAGCTGACCTGCTACGAGCTGAACTCAGTCGCTTGCCAACGCCCTTCTTACCTGTGCAGAAACTTCTCATATGTTTGGCGGTAGGCAAATCCTGCTCGACGGACTCTCACGTTCTCCAAAAGGCCAAGGTATTCCACCTGGTGCCGGCAACGTTCCTCATCAAAGAGCTGCGGTGACTTCTTATCGTTGGGCTTAATGCAACGGACGTAATATGGCTCCTAAGGGGACAAATCAAACCGAGTTTCACTCAGAAGGAAAAAGTCTGTGCAGATGCAACTGTGTCCAACTGAATAAATTAAAATGTCCATCCACCTTAGTCATTTGAATAAGGTTTGACTTCTTAACAGGAATTACAAAGTTAGAACAAAAAAGATTGAAGATTGGTGCATAACACATTCCTCTCCTTAGCAGTCTGTAACAAGATCTACTACAGAATCAATGTTACTCATGCAAGTTAAACTGTCCTTTTTTCTACTACACATCAAAATAGGTTTCACATCCCTCTTCTCCACAGCCTTTGATAATAACAAAGTCTTCATAAAAGACCTAGCAAACAATACAAATGCATTAACCCAATTATAAAATGAGGCTTTTCAAATATCGACATCTAAAAAAAGTCTGGATTGCTCTATTATCTTTAAAATATGCTGAATTTAAAATATGCAGCTCCTCTAAAGTCTGTAGCAACGTACTTGAACGATGGAAATCCCTAAACACTACTCTGTGCAGGGCAAAAAACAAGCACCTTCCAGCCCAGCTCACCATCACAAGCAACACACCTTCTGTGAGACCTGCTACAGGACAAATGCAAGCCCCCAGCACGTGAGCTCTTCTTTCTGCACCACCTTGGAGCTGCTCATGATAAAGAACGTGACACTGGGTCTGGGAGCTTTACTCCAACACTGCCTGCATGGTCCTGCTCTGCATCAACCGGGTTGACATGAGAAAGTTAAAGTCAGAGTTTCACAAGGTTGCACGCCTTTCACTGTTAATCAGCCTGCAGTCATGAGAGGTAAGTCCTATACATGGTCCTGCTAGAGGATTTCTGTTTTTGAGGTTTACTTTAATTTTTGAGATTAAAGGCAACTTTCATTTATGCATATATAAACACACATATATACACACACTATATATATATAAACTAGCACCATCAGTGCTTGCAGAGGGAGGCTATAATTACTTTCAACTAAAGTACTTCCATCACGCTGCGTTTTGAAGTTCATTCATTTCCTTCTTTTCACTGTTAGCCCTTGTTATCCCACGTCTGGCTTCACTGGAGGGAAAAGCAATGACTAAGCTTCATAAAAGGTCAAAAGGCCCACCTCAGTTTTTCAAGGGACAGTTTTGTTCTCATAATATTAATGTATATTATTTTTTAAAAAGCTCTTGCAAAAGGAGTAGCATATTCTGTAGGCTGCCAGCGGCCTGCGCCAAGGAGAGAACTCAAACGAGGATCCCCATCAACTCTTTCAGGTCAGAAGGCCACGATATATCCAGAGATTGCTTCCGAGGACATGTTAAGATGCGCCTACACTTGAGTGTTTCAAAAACCAGCTTAAGGCAAGGCTAACATTACATTAAAGGGAGATCAGTTGGCTGTCTGAAATCTTAACACTAGCAGGTTTAAAATTTCATAATCATGCTTGATAATCAGAAATGAAATTTCAGCAATTTTCTCCTGGACTAGAAGAAACCATTGGGCGGCTGCAGAACCACGTGCAAAACCCTTCTCCGAGTAACCAGAGGCTCACTCTCAAAACCCAGGGCCATACCAAGGGCACTCCACAAGCCTGCTCTGTGTCCTGTACAGCCTGACAGTTTCATTAGCGGTTTGAATGAAGGAATACAGCGTGTTTACTAAATCTGCAGGCAACGTGCTTTCAGAGTGCAAGGTCAAAACTCATAACAACTTTGACAAACGGGAGAAGCGGTCTGGAAAAAAAAAATGGCATGAATTCAACAAGGACGAATGCAAAGTTCTACATTTAGACAGAAATAATTGCACAAAAAAAGAACAAAAACCTACTGATTAGACACTAGAGCTAAAAAAGATCTGGGAGTCCTAGCTGAACATGAGTCAAGTTCATGCTTTTCTAACAAAGGGGCATATGAACAGGAAAACTATTTGTAAGAAAGAAAAAAAAATCAGATTTCTATTTGTCTGAACGTTGCATTCAGTTCGGGCACTGCAGTTCAAGTGGGCTGCAAACCGAGGTGAGTCAGTTCAGAGAACAAGAATGATCAAGAGATCTAAAAACATGATGCAGAGGGTAAGTGGGTTTTAGTCTATAAGGACTGAAACACATCACCATCCCCATGTTATACTTAATATATGTAAATGACAGATATGAAGACAAATATTCTGTTTTAGAACAAAGACCACCTGGCTTTAACCACAGCGTAGAAATTCAAATCAGACACCAGGAGAGTAAGGAACGGGAACACGATGCCTATGGAAAGGAGGGGAACCTCCATCCCTGGAGAGAACAGACTGGACAAGCATCTGTATTGAAAAGACGTAGGCATGTAGGCAACGGTGTCCTCACACAGGGGGATGAACTAGATGCATTCCCAAGGTCCCCTTTAGCCCTATTTTCTATGATTTGTAGGTCACTGTCCTAAACTTAGGATAACGCAAGGCCCCAGATTGCTATTTTTCCCTTCAGTAATACTGCAGAAATGAGATCATCCTTGAATATCCTGGGTAGTCCTGACCTGACCTGGAGGTATGCAGCGTTAATGACAGGCAAATGGAGCTTCCACACACGCACTAACGAATCTGCATAGGCTAAAATACAGAGGCCTTGGAAAAACAGAGCCTTATATCCTGGAAACTGATGCAAAAGCCTGGACTTTTGGGGCGAAGGTGCTAGACTGTAACATTTCCCTGCTTTCCCAGGGATGCGACCCACAGCATCAAGCCGTGCTTTTTTTCCTGGGTGGTTATCCTTGGGCCAGGAACGCGCTGGTGGAAAACAGCGCCGAAGAGAGCGTGCAAAATCAAAACCAATCAACCATACGCGAGTTGGCAGCATCCACGGTCTGTCTAGCCCTTCACGCAGCAACCCAGGAGGAAGCTGAGGGCCAGCAAAGATGCAAAGCTATTGCTGCGGGCAATATAAATTCAAGCACTATTTTCCTTCTCACATAGCGACTTCATCTCTGACAGAGGAAGCACGAAGCGCTCCAGGGACAGCTCTTTCAGAGTCTTGCTTGGCTCCTTTCCTTACCGGGGAAGCTAAGGCAAACGTGCACACAGTGGAGAAAACGGCCCCGCTTCCAAGTAACTGGCTGAGCTCTCTGGAAAGGCGGCTCTAGGAGTTTAAAGGAGATTTATGCATTAACTTCTTCAGCTTTCTCCCGCAAGTTCTCTCTGGACTTACAGCAGAAGGCAACAAGGTTTACAAGGGTCTCTGTTCACTCAGCAGTCTCCTACCACCTCCCAGAAGAGGCAGTTGGCATGGGTGACGATTTTCAATCAAGTTGGAGAATTCTTCCGTGGCACGGGAACACGGCTGTCACCCGAGGTCTCCAAACCCGCTCTTGGACATCATCCGTCAAGCTCTGAAGGTTAAAACAGCCTGTCTGAACTTAGCACCCATTTTTCTTTGTGCAGGGAGTCAAAGCAGGAGACCAGTTTGATGTGTTCATATAGCAGCTTTTACTGATGAGGAGTAGGAGTTTGCCAGACCTGATGCCTGCAGCTGATAATCTCTGTACCGTAATCTCTAAATTGTCTGGCAAGAAACAAAGGCCAGGTCATTTATCAGCCATAATGAGTCTCCTAACAAACTGGAAATAAGCTGTTTATGGAAACTGCAGGATAAACTCCCTAAATTACAGCTGAACTTAGAAGCTATGAATGAGTCTGTAATTGCAGAGGTGAACAGTCTGCAATTCTCCCCATCTCCTTTTGCTAATATTCAGCTTGGGCCACTTCTTCATCCACACATTAGTCACCTTTAGCCGCAGAGCTGTCCTGGTGTTAGCAGTAGGGTCACTAACATCAGAAAGAAGCCACGACATGCCAAATCTGCCCTCGACATCAGATGCAACACAACGGTATAGAGATGAATATAGGTCTTTTGATGAGATTAATAACACAAATATTTAATATACATACAATCCATAGAACTGGGACATCTTGAGAGCATACTGGACAGCAGGAAGCAAGTTAAAGAACTTATTAGGAGCATGAAGTCAAAAAAGTGCATCCCATCACTCCACCTCGAGGGAAAGGGTCTCCTTTGTTCATTAGTGACATTATAGTGTCCCAGTTTCACAGCTCTCTATTTTTGCAAATACATAAATTCCCTTTACCACATGCAGATAAGCCTGCTTGGGCTGTCACTCACGTCTTTGCCAATCAAATATGCAACATATCTCAACGCAAAAAATCTACGCTTCCTGACTTCAAGCCCAACACAAAGGAGTGAGTGACAGTATCTGCACTCGATGCCGAAGGTAGAAGGCGAAATGCTGCTTTTGGAAAACATAAACGGGAAGTTCCTGCGCAGACAGGAGATCATCTATCAGTGCAATTACCGTGCAATTAAAGCCTCTCAGCAATGCAAGCTACTAGGGTAAACTCTAAAGTAGATTATTCCACGCTTACAATCCCACCAGCCTCATCCCTTCGGGGGATAATTATCCCGTCCTCGTTATTGCAGCCTGAGGCTGTCAAGACTCAAAGTTGCATTTTACAAAACAGAAGAACTGAAATACAGAGACACAAAGGCCCTAGTCCTGAAAGCTATTGAGATGCCTAACAGCAATCTATATTTTTTATTTATTTATTTTTTTAAATGAGGCTCGATTTGTAAAGTTGAAAGACAACAAACCGGTTTGAAGTCTTTGCACCCTAACCAACTCCTCTTTGAGAGATTTCTTTTCCATAGTTTATGGCTCATTGGACGAGAGAAGGTTAGGACACCGAACCGACAAATTTGGGCTGGATATGTCCAATCAGTCACAATGATGACATTATAACTTACTAGAGATGAAGCCTGTCAACATGGATAGGCAAGGAGAGGTATGGAGGGAGGAAGAAAAAAAAACACCAAAAAATCAGACAAAAGGAGTTAGAGAAGAAAAAAAAAAAAAGAATGTCTAAAGAGAGTTCCTGGAGAAGCTCATCATTTATAACAGTGTCAGCCAAAGGACTTCCAGTGTGAGCATTTAAAAGAACAAGAAAAACCACCCAGAATAATCCATCACAAAAAGACCAAATCCTCAAGAGAACAGCATGGACAGAAAACCACGTTCTTGAGGAATGTCATATGGCAATACGGCAACTCCATAAAGCTATCTCCTTCATTCCTTCCTTTCTTTTTTTGCAGAAGCACTTAGTTCTATCTAGCACACATTTCTGCCCAAAGATTCACAGAGTACGTTTGGAGGATTATAGTATTTTTTAGGATACCAGTAGTGATAAGAGCCACTTCAGCTCAGCATCCTTCAAAACCACTATTCGTGAGATCACATACTTGTAAGGATAAGTGTAGATCCAAGCTAAGGTTAAAGCTGTATTTGTGAACAGTTCTTGCATTGTTATCACCACTTTTAAGCTACTCACCCAGACAGAAGCATTTGACACGTGTACCATGTTTTACAACAAATTTGACTGTTATGTTGTTTCCTATCTGAATTTCACTCAAGGGAAACTGAGGTACGGAGAACTGAACTGACTTACCTATAGTCGCAAAGTCCAGAAACAGAATTCAGTCTATCATATGCTCAGAAGTCTCACTTTCAGCAACAAAACAGAATTTTAAAAGTGGTTATTCTAAACATTGGAAAAGTTGTAGCACCTACAGCATTAGTTGGTTCTTTGTCTACTGAATTTTAGTTGTTTCTGAAATGACTAGGAGCTGTCCAGAGTTGCTAATTACAAATAAATTTAAGGTAATATGAACTTGAACTCACATCTGCCAAGTAAACTGTATTTTGAATATTTATTTTCAACAACATCTAACTCTCATTGACACAAATACACTAAACACTATGGTTTGTTAATAGTTAGTTCCACACAACAAATTAAAGAGTTCTTAAAGTTCCTTGTTTTCTTCTTTCTTCTCCTTTCCTTTAACATCTTCCATTCCAAAAATTTGGGAGACCAACTCAATATTTTGTCACATGTAGAAAAGCACTTCACGTGCTCAGTCCTCAAGGCAAGAGCGTAAGCCTGTTCCGCTCTAACACCCAACAACACCTGCAGATCTCTACAAACACGGCATCCAAGGAAACCTCTCCAGCCAGCAAAGCAAAGCTCAAGAACCAACTTGTAAGAGAAGAAACAGTGCAAGATCCCTTGTCAGCTCAGGAGTTCAGGAAATAAGACTAACATGGGAAGCTGAAAAAGTGTTGGTATTAATTACAGTTTTGTGTAATAGTTTCCATGTTCCTTTTTTTTTTTTTTTTTTTTTTTGGCATGGAAATGGAGAAGGGAGCAAGAAATAGAAAAACAAGCGATCCAAGAGAACTGTAAATAGCTTTAGAAAGTCTGAAATGTCTACTGGGGAGAAGATACCTGGGTAGATCCATACAGACTAAGATGTTTTACCTTTCCAAGGCAGATCCAGAGCTCAGCTGGCATATAAACTCTTAGAGAAACATCACCGAAGAGCATGCCTGAGCCTATTTAGCCTGGATGGAACAGGCACATCCCACCCTCCTCACCTAGTTCAAGTGGGCTGATCTAGCACCACTTGCAGGACACCCTGCCCTCAACACCAAGCCACCAGCTGAGGCTGTGGCACATAGACATCCTCCAACCAGAGCTACGCATCAACAAGGGCACTTCTGAAGACAAAACCCTAACTCTCAGAGCGAATACACTGTCATTAAGGAATTCTCTCAGCATGCCACACGGCACGTCGCAGCTCAGTCAACTGCCTTCTGACTTATTCCTGCCCACCAAATTAGCATCTTTGGGGACCGTTCCCCCAAATGACAGGCTTAAAGGTATTGCTTGCTGTCAAAAACACGGCAGCTTTTCTAGACGGCCAAGCAAATATCAGTGAAGAGGAATTTTGGGATTGTCATTCTGTTCCAACGCTGTAGAAACAGAGCACGTAAACATGGTTTAAAGCAGTTTAGAAAGAGATATTCAACAAGAGCAGACAGCCCAGGTGGGTTTCGAGGTTAGGATGAGAAAAGCAGGACTGACTGCACTTACATATCTGCACACTCAGATAAAGTTAGTAAATCACCAGCTCAGACTGCAACAAAATCCAAGCCTATCTTCATCTTGGTTTCTGAGAAACAGTTGAAAAATACACGAACAACTGACATTACCTCTCCCTGTGAAACTCATTCCTCTGACATCTGTAGACCATAGGAGCTACCCCACCGCTTGTGCAACACTGTTTTCACAGGGCTGCTTTTCATCAGCTGTTGCCACAGGCTTCCCAGAAGAGTCCTGCAGGGTCCAAACCACAGTCAGACATGCAGAAGTTTGTCATTGTTGGATCCCCAGAAGTACAACGCCGGTCCCGGGCTAAGCCCGGGAAAAATGAGTAATACAACCCAAGGGAAGGAACCACAGCACCAGTAATCACAGCGAGTGGTACCCCCCGAAAGAGGCAGTGGTTTAGGCAGCCCAGTAACAACCGTTCGCCCACTCTCCAGCCCCTGGCACAAGCAGGAGAGCTGAGACGAGTATCCAAACTGGCAATGACTCACAGGCAAAGTATCCCATTTATTTGTGCATAACCAGCGTCTAGCAAAACATGGTTCGAATGCCCAGAGTTATTAGCTTGCTAATAATATGCACATTATTAACTGTCCAAAAAGTCACCTTGGAGAGGTCCCGAGGCCATAACTGTCAGGGAGCAGCGAGGGTTGGGTAGCTGGGACCCGAGGGGGATAACAGGGCTGGCAGGGCAGGGGCCTTGCCGGGCACGGCCCTGTCCCACCATGCCCGAGCGAGGCACACGGGGCAGACACGGAGGTCGTGGTCAGGTTCAACCAAAAGTTGAGATTGCCGGACAAGTCTATGGTAACGAGGCAGGTCCAAAGGCAAGCTGGGAAGTCAATCCACAGGTCGGGATCAGACCCAGTGATTGGCAGGCAGGTCCATGGTGACAAGGCAGGTCCGAGGTCAGGCCAGGACATCAAGCCATGTCAATGTTGGTGGCTGCATGAGCAGGGTCCGAGGCAAGGCAAGGATACGGCTGTGGCCAAGCTGGAGACTGGGACACCTCGGAGGTAGCTCAGGCACGGACTGAAGCTTCAGTGGGTCTGTGGGCAGGGTGGCTCCACTCGAGGCTGGTCTGGGCCATTAAGGCCTGTTAGTGCCCCCAGGGCCCTGACAACAATGCCCAAACAGCAGCATTAATTCTTCGAAATTGGTTTTACTGTTTGCGGTAGACAACATTTGTGTTCAGGAGCCTTATTTAAACAACCCATCCTTTCCAGAACACCCCAAAATTCAGTTCCTTTAAGTTTCAGGAAGGGTCTCACCAAATCTTCTGAGATGTACGCAAGCCAGGCTCCCCACTAAAAATAATTAAAGCCCAACTACGTAAGTCAGTTTGCAAACTTAAGTACCTACAAATACCGTTCCACAAGGAGCATTAGGCATGCAAACTTTTAAAAGAGCAGATTTGCAAGTGCAAATTCCCCAGTTTCGCCCCCTTCATTCCAGCCTTCCGTTATGCTAAAAGCTGGCCATAAAACACTACAGCCCTTGGCTTCTTACCACGTGGCAAGAGCCCCTGTTAAATTCTGCGAACACCGCGGTTTAGGGAGAGCCTTCCCTTTAACGGGATCCCTAACCCTTTGGGAAATACAACACTAAGACAATTTTCTCCGTTGCTATTAAAAGGAATGCATTCAGACACACAGCTGCAGTGAACTCACCAGCTTAACTTTGACTTGGAAGCAATTCCTGTTTATGGTCTATTCTTGGAAAAAGGTTGCCATTTGCGATGGGGATGCTGATGATGAATAAGCTGAAACTAACTTATTTCACATACGCCAGGCAGCCATCAAGGATGAATTTTGGTACCTACTGACTCAAGATGGATAATGTGCAATTTCAACTCTTCATCTCCCACTGTAAATTGCAGGAATTGTTCCAACCACTACAACACAAGGCATTCTTATGCCTATTTTATTTGTCCAGATAAAAGGTGACCTAGAATGATTTTTCTCAAATAAACAAGCAAATCAAGTTATTCCACGAACACCTGCTGAATCCTCCCACCAACTGCTCCCTGCTACCTTCCCCTTGATCACAACCCGCTTGTACAAAACCCCCAGCAGTTTTTGTCTGCATCGCTTGAACCACCTCACTGCGGTACTCCAGGTTCCCTATCTGTTTGGTCAGACAAGAGATAACACGTGACCGGTCCGATCACTGCTGTCTCACAACAGAGGAGAACTGCATTAACAACAAGGGGCAAAAATCAATCTTTTTTTCCTCTCATTTTCACAACACGCAGCAAAACCTTTCTGGGTTCTATACCAAGTTTAAGTTAGGGCTGGCCAACAAAGTTATCGGGACTAGTAGATCATATACATCTTGTTTCCTTGGAAAATCACGTTAAAATAAAATCTGTCCCCTCCCCGCTTCCATCAAGATCACAGTCACCTTCTCCATCGCCAACAGTTCAGGATTTACCATCCAGGAAAGCTCCTGGCTGCACAGGCAGTGGGGTAGGACCTCTCTCAGCTTCTACCAACTGTGCCTGCCTAAAGCCAGGCCTGGCCTTGTGCTAGCTAGGGCCTCCTCTTAACAGCCTTTAGTCATAGACTTACTGGGGAGACCAATGGGGCTTTATTCCTCTGTCAGGAAGCTCAACGAGCACCTTGAGTCCATTTTGGTGGGGCTTGTGCACCCTCCCGCAGATTTACTGCCCACTCCAGGACTAGAATTCAAAAAAATATAAAACAAATGTGTTTTCATCTAACTTTAGAAGACACAGACCAATATACTATTTCCTTTATCATTCCCAGTGTGGATAGTTCTCTCTTCCTGTGTTCTCTCTCAGCACTGCGTGACCATGCTCTGACCAACACAGCAGCTATTAAGCCTTCATTAGTCATGCATCTGCCACTGCAGGCAAAAAATTCAGCTATTGCTTAAACTCTTCTCAGGCTCCTCTTATTAGAACAAAGATCATCTTTCTACAAAGCTTTACCACATCTGTGTTCATGCCCCATCCCCCTCCAGACCTTGGGCCATTAACATTTCCCTTGCTGCCACAATTCCCCAGAAGATAGCCTGAACCTTGCTCGTTATTGCTTAATTATTCTGACTGTTAACATATACCCTCATTCTGGGGTCACTGCCCTTCTGTGGTCAGCATCCCCCTTCCACGTCACTACCAAAATGCCAGGAGTCCAGCAAGGTCACCGAGTAGCACTAACATCCAAACATTTCTCAGTGATCTCTGCTCACATGAGGGATCACTCTGCTCCTTTGGCTGCTTTAGCCGCCCCGCATTTAAATAGCCTCATTCCGAGTTCATCCCACCACCTAACCCCGTTCGCACAAAGCTGTGCTCACCAAACCGATACTTTCCGCTAAAAATAATTAATTATTCAGTAACATAAAAAGGTCTCACTTCGCACCCCCTCTCACAGCAAAGGAAGGGAATGGAGGAAGTCACACAGGTCTGTCTTTATCATCACAAAAGTCACTTTGCCCACTGTCAAAATCAAAGCTAATCTGGCATCGATCAGCTTGTATTTCAGATTGACTACAACGACAGGAACATGACAGTCTCTCCACAGAGAAGCTACAACCAAGCAATCAGAAGTGGGAGACATTTTTGACACAGAAGTATTTACCTTGGATGCCAAGTTGTCCACTAGTGCAATCATGGAGTTCTTGAAGAGGGTAGCAGCTGTCAAGGGTCGCTTGGTCACCTCAGTGATGCTCAGTTTACCTTCAGGCCACATCATCTTCAACACAGGGTTAGAGCTAAAAGACAATCTCTTTAATTGCGCAGTCTAACAGCAGGGCAATAAATGGTCCACTAAATTCAAATTTCAACAGTTTGCTTCTGTCCAAATCTACTGGTGTTTTCAGCTCAAACATGTATCAGCCAAACCAGTATGACATTCTTGGCCAAAATATCTCTTGCTCTTGAGCAATATATAGTCCAAGCTTACAACTGAATACCCTGGAAGAATGACAAGTGCATTCTCCTCTTCAGATAGAGATGTGCACTAATGGGATAGTACAAATACTGCAGAAGTGATCCATCAAAAGTGGAGTCTGCCTCACTGACACAAGCACAAAGAGGAATTTAATCCAAATAGAAAAGAGTAAGATCATAGCCCACAACATCCTCCCTGGAAACTCAGTATTTGATTTCAAGCCATACTCCTGCACTACTCTTGATGTATAAAATAATATATGTTTTAGCCTAGGTTTTCTTGAACGGGAGGTAAAACAGCCATGATGGATGTCAAGAGCGCTGGAACGGACAAAAGCTGAAGGCAATTGCAGCGATCTGATGGCCAATCTATCACATGCTTTAATGTGTCCTCAGTGGTCTTTGCGAACAGTCTTTCCCAGAGACTTAGCTGAAACCAGAGGCTACATTTAATAAGTCTTCTACGCGGCAAATATTTTGCAGGTTTTTTGGTTAATAGAAAGTCTTGAAAGCACGAAGAGCAAGACTGTTCAAAGGAGTACGCTGAGTAAACATGACAGGACTGTAAACTAGGTAAAGAGTTGTACTAGCTTTTAAGCAAGGTAAACAGAACTGTCCAAGCAGCTCCTAGGCTATTTTGTGCCGACTCCCACTCTGAGCAAAGTCTGCGAAAGGTTGAGATAGACATTTAGAAAAGAATTCCAGTGCATTTAATGCCAGCCATCAAGGAAGAGTTTGCTGGAGAGCTTATTTATACACACCTATGTTTTGATAGGATTTCAGATTTGCTTGTCAAAGGCAAATATCAGTTGCTTAATTAATATTTATGATAAGTGACTGTATGGTTTAAATTTGTCATGTCATAGCACGCACGTAAAGGATTGAAACCTATTTGCTCTTTTTTCCCCCACACCCCAAATCTTTCTTTAAAAAAAAAGGGGCTTTTGATTGGGGCTTGACAAGATCTGTTCTTGACCAAATGCTACTCAATAGCTTTAGCACTCATTAAAAATAAATAAATAAATAAATAAAATCAGTATTGGTACATCTGCAACCGGTCAAAAAATGGGTTAATGACAAACCAAGCTGCACAGGTAGTCTCTACACAGCTATCTTGCTTGCACAATGAGTTGGGTTCAAACACACACTTCAAATTTAGTTAAATTAAAGGTCGACAGCATACACAGAATAAGGATTTTATCTTGAAAAACTGTAGGAGGTCAGCTTTCAGGTCACGGCGGATATTCAAACATCAGATCCCAAAGCACTGTTTACTACAACAGCTAACACACATGCCACACATGCAGTAAAGACAGCATCAGTGAAAACATTAAGCTGTTCTAGTATCTGCTCTATAAAAAAGGATGCCGAAAAACAGGACTTAAAAGGAAACTCACTAAGATTTTTATACCTACCTGTTGTACATAAGGCGCTTGAAGTCCTGAAATAAAGTGTCTTTGTTTTTGTCAATAAATCCAGTGACTGAATAACTAGGAAAAGAAAATAGAGTTAATGGCAAAGAAGCAGAGTCTCTTTTCCAAGCTGCTGGTATCACTGTGGGATCAGTATCCTTGCACTCCTACAGACAGACGCTCATCAGAAATGCAGCTCTGTTTCCTAACCTCTCGCTAATTTGCCGCACAAGTGCTGTGCAGGACCCGGATCTTTGTGCCTAGCTTTCCACCTCTCGTGGGGGAAGAACGTGCACCTAGTTTTAGAAAGCTATTTGAACTACGCAGGTGAAGACCATGATGGCCAAGACCTATAAAAGCATTTGGACAGGTCGTAGACTGCCCAAACTCAAGAGTTCAACTTGTGACTTAGGCTCATGAGTTCTGCTTTCGAACTCAGAGTCTGCGTTTGAGCTAAATCCTACAGATACCAAGGGCTGCTCTTCCATGTGTCTAGTCTGTCACTCTCTTGGTGTCAAAGAAAATTCTCCGGCAGGAGTGCCTGGAATCAAGAACAGCCAATAACCAGGTGATTAGGGAACTCTTGGAAATAACACAGACAAATTGGGGATTCTTTCTGATCTGAAAGACTTCTGAAATTCATCTCTTCTCCAAGGCTCAAGACAAGCAGCTGTCGGTTCACAAAGTCCAGAAACTCCCCGTTCAGTGAATCCCAAACTCCACTGCCTCCCTTTGCACCCCTGAGCTTCAGATCCCACTCTGGGACACCTGCTCCTGAACCGCAAGCCCTGGGAGCCGGAGCATGCCTTAATCCTACTGCTTCCCGTAACATAATTTAGGCTTAAGGACTACATGCAGATAGTTCCATGTTTCAGTTTTGGTTTAGAAAGTCTGCAGCCACCAGCAGTGCAGAAGTTTCATCTGCCAGTACGACACCATGTATTTTTATATTCCTTAGCAAAATGCTGCAAAGGCAGGTGTATCTATCAGCAATCATTGATTGAAGACTCTGTAACAAAATCTAATATCACTGAATGGGCTCCATGGGTTACTTTTGGTTACTGGTTGCTTTTGTAAATTAAAGGTAAATTTAATCCCAATGTAGAAGGTGAAAAATCCCAAATTCTCTCCTCATTAACTCCCTTTAGATTCTGCCGGCACAGGGAGTTACACAAATCCTAAAGTAACCATTAAATCATGTCAGTGATATTCCCAACAAGGGCTTTCCCAGTGAATGGTTTCTAACACGTGGGCATCTTTCGCTTCAACTTAATCTCGCTCCATATCGCTATGAAATACCGCAGCAATTGTTAACTTCAGGTACAGAAAACTTTTTATCCTGAATGAGGAAGACTTCTTGTACTGACATTTATTTCAGGTTAACAGTACCCTATATTTTGAGTCTTCCCAAAGTGATTTGAGAATTTAAAGCTAGAGAGTTATATAACAGTATGAAACAGATGTCTAAAACAGATTTTATTAGCTCAGTATAGCTTATTTAAATAAACAGTGCTGGCTTTTTTTTCTTTCTTTTTTTTCCCCCTCTCCTGAAGCATTGTCTCCCTCCCCATATTCTCCTTTTGTTTCAGTTCCAAGAACAAAATCATATTCTGTACAGCAAGAAACTAGCATGAGATTTAATCGATAAGCAATTGCTGCACTCTGTAATTCTGTATGACAGCTATTTCTGGTTCATACCAGAAGCAGCATTAAATCAGAATATCGTACCACTTCAAAGCTGGTTAAAAGACAAAAATAGAAGGTACAACTTCATTTCTGAAAAAAACTCACATCACATCTCCAGCGTAGTGCTTGATTCGAAAGTCTCTATCAAACTCCAGGATTTTGTCGGTGGCACAAAGCTAAAATAAATTTCACATATATTAAAATGTCACCCTCAGAATTTCAAGCTTTGGGGAAGAGCAACTTGCATTGGAAGTAGAAAGAAAAACCATGGTTATTCCCCTCTATATATGCACGTGAAGATGTGAAATCCCACTATAACACTGCTTTAATACATTTTTTCATGGATGTTTTAGAAAAAGAAAACATGTTTGTATAAAATCAAGTTGCAAGAGCCTACAATTTTAGTTTAAAAAAAAAAAGATCCAGGGAGGCCAGCGCTGTAACCCCTACATTTTCGGCTCAGACTCCCGTTTCGTTCTCCGACTACAACGAAGACGTCAAGTGCCCCCATGGCAGCCGTTCGGTACCAGCAGCCGTAATACCCGCAACCCCTTCAGGAATAGCAGAAGCCAAAAAAACACATCATGCTGTGCTTAATTAAAAAAGGAGAACGCCATAAAAATGATTTTTCTTGTTAAAGCCCAAAGGGGCAGGTAAACAAGTTAAGTCTTTGCAGGATGCATGGGCACCATTTGAAACCGCTCAGGGCTAGGAATAAACATTTACCCACCTTACCAAAAGTCTTGGGAAAATGCAAGAGGAAATTAGCATCGTTGCACTGCAGGGTAAGAGATTATTAGAAGCAGGAAGAGATCCTTCAAAAGCTTAACCTGCGTCCAAGAGTAGAAAATAGATTGGCTCAAACTGACAGATTAGGTTAAAAAAAAAAAATCACAAGCAAGCAAAAAGTTCGAGTCACAGGTACATAAAAGGTTATGAAGGTATAAGAAGCCCAGCACGTTAGGAGCAGGAAGCCTGCCAGGGTCTGTAGGGCTGATAGATGACCAAGGTATAGAAGGAACACAGAGAAAAATAAGGCCATATCAGAAAAACCAAGCAATTTGTCTTTTTGCAGCTGTGTTCACCAGCAAGGGGGTAGAGGGGCTCTACTGCCTTTTTCAGCCACCCAAAGTATACATCTCAAGCCCACGTGTCAGTAGGAGAGGTACAGGACAAACAGAAACATGACAAAAAGCAGCAACTGCCTCTACCAGGTGGGACACAATCAGGTGTACAAGCCTCTCGTTTCAAATCCACCCAATACTGGACAGTTTGGAAGGCAGCTTAATATGATGTTAATTTTTTTAATGAGAGTTTCTCCCTGTGAACTTTGCATCTGCTAGGCAAATCGGTAGAAATTATATTTAAAAAATAAGTGTACTGATACAGTTAATGGTCTGCTTGGTTTTCTAAAAGCCTTTACATAAGGTTCCTCGCTAGTAACTCAAAGAAATTAAGTTGCTATGAAAGATCAGAGAAAGGGTCCTCACACAGAAATCAGAAAGAGAGGAAACGGAGGGTAACAGTAAATGGTCTGGTTTTACAGTAGAAGTTCACCAGGGAGACCCACAAGGGCCTGCACTGAGGTCTACACCATTAATAGTCTTAAACGAGCCATAAACAGAGGATAATAAGAAGGTGAGCAAGTTTGTTGCTGATACTTAATTATTCAGGGAAGTAAAAACAATGGTTGAAGGAGAAGACCTGCAGGAAGACATCAGAGGCTAACAGAAAGGCCATGGAAAAGCAAATGAGCTTCAACAAAGAGCGATACACATGAAGATAAGCCAAGGTTCACAGTAAAACATGGACTCTGAATGACTATCCCCAGTTCTCCATCTCAAAAAAGACACAGGAGAAACTGGAAGAGGCTTGAGGAAGGGCAAAAGCCATCAAGTGACTGCCACAGAAGGAGCAGCCAAATGCACTAAGCTTCTTCGGGCTAGGGGAGAAATGACAGTAGATGACGACAAACGACACGGAGGAGATGGAGGGGAGGACACAATGAACAGTGTTTCCCTGTTCAAGAGCTACAAGGCTCAAACGTAACCTAAAAGGGAAAAAAGGAGGATGGAGGAAAACAGGAAGGAAGGAGCTCTTTACACAAAAATAACCAAGCTGCGGAGCACTTCACAAAAAAATAAAAAAAGAAAAAAGAAACCAGATAAGGGCTATTAAGGATATCATCCCTTACACAGGAAGTTTCTGGACTGTAGAGCACCAAGTTATCACTCTGTGCTTGTCCCAGTTTCTTCTCCCATTTAGACCTTCCCTATTGCCCAGTGCCTTGGAAGACAGTCAGTCAGGTGGACCAGAATGGACCTTCTCCCATGCTTAGCTTCACAATCAGCTTGTTGAGATTGACACTACTTTCCACTATTTGAAGTTTTAGGAATTCATGTACTGTCTATCGCTGCACTCGATCCTTTGAAATTATAAGATCAATTGAAAACAATCAGAATTTAGAGAGACTGAATTTAGAATGAGCCTGTGCTGTTGAAAAGTATTACAGGGACAATTAACATTTGTACAGGTCTAGCTTACTATGAGACAATTTGGAGAAGACAGACCCACTTTTTTTTTTTTCTTTTTTCTTTTTCTTCCTCGAGGAACATAAAATTTTGCCACAAATATTCACAGTGAAGATCTTTGCCAGTATTCTTCCTGGTTTGTTTGGCTTTCACCAGGACAACCAAGCAGACAGCAGCAGATCAGATATGCAGTACACAAACTAGGACACTACTATTTAGGGCACAGCAGCCCCTTAGAGCTTATCCACACCGAGCCCGTGTGCAACATGCTCTACAGGGGAGCAGTGAAGCATTAACTGAGGCTGAAAGATGGGAGCTGCTCCCATAACATATCAGCACACATACTTTAACTCTTTAGGACCATCTTAGATCTACGCAGAACTTTATAGTACCTGGGCAGAAGAACTGCAGACAACAAGAGCAAATTATGACATGAAATCAGGTCCTCTGCTTTAATCCAAAGCAGAAGAGCCTAGCTTAGATAGCTCAGATTTCTTACAGCAGTTCTTGATGGGATAAAGGCTCATCGAAGAAGGTATTTTAGCTACTGGTATAGGACAACAGCAAAGATGTGAGAGGGGGAAAATAAAATTATAACGATAAGAATTTTATGGGTCAATATTTTCAAGGCTATATTGATTTAAACTAGAAATTAGCAAGCCAGGGAGATGCATCACTCCCTCCATAAACATTATTTATAGCCGTATCCCTTGTTTCCCTTCCAGGCTGGGTGAACGGTTTTCTGACAATGCCACCCCCTACTGAGGACTGCTGCAATTGGTAGCATTTTTTTTTTTTTTAAATATTCCTCTGTTGCGAAGGGACTCCTGAAGGTAACGACTCAAACAACAATTTTTTTTTTATTTTCCTTTTATAGCCTCCCGCATGCTTTACGAAATTCAGTGCTCTTCTCCGACCACAAAGTACTGCCTTCCCTCTGCCTCATGGCAACACTCCACCTTAGCAGAGACAGGACCAAGGACTGAACAGAAACTGAGCTCCTTCCTCGGAGATTAAGTCTAAGATGGCTCTAGGAGCTGGAGCTTTCCCCACGCTGCCCCACTGCAGGGGATTTAAGGATCCATCCCCCCAGGCTTCACTCTTCATGATCATTAGTATTACTAAGGGAAATAATTTGCATTAAAACGCAGTAACCCTGACTAGGCTTCGTGAAAATACTTGATTTTAGGTGAGTCTACTCAGGTTGTGCTATTCCTAACGTGTCAGCTGCTTAAGCACATAAAATTTAGGTTAACACGGAAAGCAAAATTCCCCATTCCCCCTCTCTCAGCTGAAATGCAGCCGAGGAGACAGGTACGCTGCAGCTAAAGGGCACTTAAGGAAAGCCACAGCTGGAAGAAAAACTGCTTATTTTATTTCCATCCTATCCTCTACGCAAACAAGCCAGATCCAGACCTATTGTTTATATTCAGCCTCCCTGGAGGCAGTCTTTAGCACGTATCTTATACAACCCTGCTAATTTTGTATTTCTGACCTACATACGATATTATACTGGGGAAGAGAGAAGGGGAATGACAGGATCCTAAAGGCTATATTTCAAACAATATCCTCAATAAAAAGACAGCAAGATATTAAAGGCCTTTATCTGGTTATTCAGTGTGAAAGATTCTCAAATTAATCAGCCTCGTGACCATGTTTTCAATATGCTGCCAAGTGATGAGCAAAGCCTTTTTATTTGTACCTAGCACCAAAAACAAAGCAAGGCAAAGGGCCTGGAAGATCACAGGTACAGTTTAAGGCGAACACACTTTGCAGCCAACGACGATGAAAAAAAATCACAGCGCTGCAATAAAGCAGAAGTGTGAATAATTTTGCTGTCATTAGGTATTACAGCAGTCTGGGCAGCCAGTCACGTGAATTGAAACCTGGCGCCTATTGGTTATAAATGACATCATGATATGTCAAGACACCAGCTCCTGCTTCTTTTATGCTTGGAATAAAATTGATCTCGCATTGGGCATACTTTAGCTCCCTCTGCTGATGGCAAGGCCTTAGAAAAGGCATTCCCCAAACCCAGACCAGATGGCCTACTTCTGTAGCTTAAGAGCCGCTATGCTCCTAAGCGCTGGGTTTCATGCCCTGCGGCAATGATCTCAACCCCAGCCACTCTTCAAACCTTTTTCCTCATTCCAGTAAGTCTAAACAACAGAAAAGGCATCACACGGGATGGGAAGTTCTGAGGATACAGAGGAGCAAGTTACCTTTCTGCTGGAGAAGTGAGCATGCTTCCCCAGCTTGTTATTAAGAGCCTCGAGGAACATCTCGTCCGTAACCTTCCCAACGTTCATGCATGCATCGTCCAGAATGGCAATGATGCCCTTGTGCTGCTGCTCCACCAGGTCAACGATGATCTGATTGTTAAAGTAATCGATCTGTAAAACACAGAAGAACAGGCATATATATGATTTTGGCAACTGAAAGTAGGCGAACAGCAGTATACCAGTGTTAGCCACTGCTTGGTGAACAGTTTTATTTTTTGTCTGGCAGGAGTATTAGGCCCACCCTTCACAGGTGAAGCAATTCGCTCACAACACACAGATCACTAACTAAAAATTAAGCAGGCAACTATTGCAAACATACTCTTCTACCACTAAACAGCAGAAAATATGATCTTTTACATACCTCACATTAATCTCAAGACTTCTCCTAAAACTCAGCTGCTACAGAATTCACTTTAAAATAGCTTAAAATTCAACTGCGCACAGTTACATCAGTGAAAACTGGGGGAAAATAAGAAAAGCGTGAAATCCAATACAGGACAGTTAGTTTACTAAACACCAGTAACTTTTTTTCACGTGGTGACACAAAAATAGAGGTCAAGCGCTCTCCAGCTCTTTCCTAAATAAAAGGTAACACCCTTTCCTGGAGTGGGTTCCTCCACAATTAGGTTTTGAAAGGTGCTGGGTAAGTTATCACAAATGATTCGACATCCATCAAAATGGGAAACTTATTAATTTACGGTAAATGGAGGATCAAAACTCTTAATATCAATCTAATCTGAGCCAACATCCTACCATTAAAATCTATCTTATTCCTGGCATTATTAAAGGAACTTGAATATCAGAACTCTCATTTTTTTTCCATTTAAATATCTAGAACTAGACAAAAACAGATAAGCATTTAGATTAAAAACTCAGTCACAGAGATGCCACAAGATGGTTTAACTCAGACCTGGAATCCCCTGTTTTCTAAAACCATGGCAAATATAGAAAAGTTACCAGATAATCAGTTAGCTTCTTCCACAGTCTGACTTCCAGCCAGCAAGCCTGATAGTACGACTGGCATTGACACAGCTGTCCTGTTGACTTGGACAGGAGCTTACATGGGGAGCAACTTTAAATTTGGGACTTCTGCTGGTACACTGACCTCAAACCAACCTCTCCCTCCCCTGCCAACTGACTCACATGCTTCCAGGGAATTCCCTCGCGCTGGTACTCTTCCTGTTCTTGCTTTAGAACCAGCTGAATAAAGAGCTGCTGTAGCTTTTCATTGCAGTAATTAATGCAGAATTGCTCAAAACTGTCAAAAAAAAAAAAAGAAAAAAGAACAAAAGGCAATGAGTTTTCTCACATGGGAAAGGAGAAGGCTCAGCACTGTGCTTTAGCAACGGGGCTCACCTGTTATTGTCAAATATTTCAAAGCCATAGATATCCAGGACCCCAATGACTGTGTTTTTCCCATGTATTGTAGTGTCATAGTTCTTCACTTCAATCACGTCATTGATGTGTGTCACGATCCAACAAAAGAGACGCTCATATATTGCCTGCCAGGAAACAAACACCGAGGAGTTTTGCCTGCATCTCTCTGTTCCTTCCGGTACATGCAACACAGTGTTACAAAGCTTAATTCACTCCCTTAGCATTTGATTTCTTAGCTATAGAACACAACAGTGCATACTCAGAAATAAATTCCCATTTCTCAGCAAACACTATATTCTTTAGCCACCCAGGAATCCTATCAGTAGCTGAGCATTGAAAAACGTGCAATTACGAAGGCGTTTCAAAATTTAGTGCCTTCTTCAGACATCATCATTCTTTGGTGCACCAAGTACAACTCAACCAAACACCCAAAAGCTAAAGAAACCACCACATACAAAATCAGATGCGGAGAAGGAAAATTTGAACTCACTTTTGCAAAGGCATCTCTGCCATAAGTGGCTTCTTGCTCAGTATGCTGTTTGTCGATGACATCCCGACCTGTAGCTACAGTTCGGAACAAGAGAGCCTTCTCCACCATGTCCGATTTGGTCGACAGCAAGTCTGCAATGACCGACACAACCTTGCCGTTTTCTATTAGAGGCGTATCACCATCCACAGAAAACTTCAAGTTCCCCTGCAATAAATAGCAAGAAAGTAGATTTACATTTCTCGGTCTATTATTAACATCAGTCAGTAAATCCCGAGTTCATCCATATCTCATCTGCTATTCAAGCCATTAAAATCTCTTAATAAATTAGAAGGGTGGAGCTTGTGTATCCACATACCCATGAAGCTCCCCACTTCAGTGGGAGCAACAAAGTCTGACTCAAAGAAAAAGCATCCCTTCTCAAGGTTCAGCTGACACTTCTGGAGGTTTAATCAAGCACTGGCGCAAGGTCCAGAGTCTAGCGATGGGAACTAACGAAATATATAAATTCTAGATGTAGCTTTTCATCTTTAATGCAGCTTGCCACAAGAGTCCTAGGCTGGAGTTCTTATTATAAAGCTCTTGCCCACAAAGGTAATGTGAATACTGCAAGGAAGCTGACAAGTCAGCACCGCTAATAGGACGTGACTGACAGTGTAATACCATGGTAGCATTGCTACCGAACACCTGCAATCCCAGAATTAAGTACCAACGCCACTGCACCATCTGCAACAGAGGTCTCGCATCCCACCTGCGTGGCCTCACGCTGCTCTGCCTCCGTTGCCTTCCTCCACACTGCAGCAGTACTGCCCCAAGGAGGGGAAAGAATCGGAGAAGAGAGACGGTTTTCTTTTGCCTTCTCGCCCCTGCCCACCTGTGGTGCTCCTCTCCTCAAGGAGACATCAGAACGGAGCTACGGTGACAGCGCGTCGGGGAGGAGGGCCTGCGGGTCTGCTCAGCACACGGAGAACAGCAGGGCTCCTGTACCCCCTTGTGCTCAAGTCTCCACCATGAAGTGAAGCGCCTTCTCTCCAGCAAAATCACCGTGGCGAGGGAGGAGTGAGGGAAATGGAGACTCCCTACCCGCTAGCTGCCAAAACCCAAACAATTCCTTTCCAGAACATCGCAGAGCCCAGGACTTCGTGGTACGGCTGTTCTGGGATGTGGAATAAGAAGAACTAAATGCTATCTTCCACCAATACTGCGGTGCTCTATTTCACCAAGGAATTTCACTCACCACCGGTAGTTTTAACCTGTGCACACTCTCCCAGCCAAACCACCTTAGACCGGCTGGAAGCACAAGTATACTGTCCGACCACTCCTGAAGAACAGCCTATGCTAACCGGTGGGCAGAGAACTTACCAAGTGAAGAATGGCTGCCACAATTTTGTAGACGGTCTGAATCTCCTCTTGCTTGAAGCCTATCACTTTCATGGCATCAGCTACTGCTTTGAACTCTGCACCATCGTTGTTGGAACACTGAGGAGAAAGAGATGAGTTTGGGACAAAAGGTTCTTCACAAAACTGTCACTGGTAATGGGTCAAGCTGGCCAAAATACCTCTGCTTGCATTTATTAATAATGACCATGTATTTCCTACTGCAGAGGATCACTTTTCATAAATAGGAATAAGTGGACTATGCACAAGTAAACATACGCTTGTCTTCTGGGTCCAGAACCTCCATTAGAAATAGCAGATAGGTGTTATCTTTCCACACTCACCCCAGTCTCAGCTTCTGCTATTTCAGTAGTAGTTTTAAGTATTTAAAGATGCGTTTACAATTAAGACAAGCTACCTGCAGCTCACTGACAACACCCTCACCTTTAGCTGTGCTCCAGGACGGATATAGTTGTATGCAGATGCATCTTTCTGAAGGTGTAGAGATCGCAACATCTGGTCAGAACCCCCCTGCAGGAGCTGCACAAAGAGCATTTTAAGAAAAGGTGAGCCAAAAAAAAGAAAATCCTTCCTTTTTCATAGTAAATCAGTCTTTTACGTTCAATAAATTCTGTTCTTTACGCATCTGCTTGACAAGCAAAACCAAAGAGATGAAATTACTGCCAAAGCAGAATCAGCTGCGCTACCTAGAGTCACAAGCAGGACATTCACCGGGTACATGGACTGCACCATTGTAAGGCTCCGAACACAGCCCAGAAAACGCAAGCCTGAACCTCTTCACAGACCAGACATGTTTACATTTATGACATGCCACAGATGCTTTTTGGCAAGCACGTTGACCTTCTCTGCTGCACGCAGAGACTTTCCAATGGGGAAATGACATGTTTATTAGAAAGGTGCTAACATGCTACTATGGTGTACTGAACAAGTGAAAAAAACAAATAAACCTGCAGTTTTCTCACCACAAAAGCAAGAATAAAGGTTATACTAATAGGCCAACCATTTCCCCGAAAGGACACACAAGGGAAGCACCATAGAGTATGGAAGACATTAAAAAGAACCCAAAGAAAAAAGAAAGTGAACTTGGTGTCATAAAATTACTTCCATATGGACAAGAGAGGCCTCAAAACAAAAATACAGGGATTAGACTTATTAAAAAGAAAGCAGAGAGTCAAAGCCCAATATTCTACTGTATTTGTTTAGTTAGCCTCCTTCTAAGTTTACAAATGTGTTAATGTGGGACTGGAAGGTAGAAACCAAAATCTTCCCCTGCTCCTCCCCAAAAACAGGCCTCTTCCAGTAAGCGAAGAGCCAAAAGATCGCTCAAGACGCAACAACGCAGGGAATCCTTTGCAAAATACATGAGAGGCTGAAAGCTTTACGCATTTTGTCTATCGTGTCCGGGAAACTTGGAAACAAGTCATTATTTTCAAGAGGTGAATACCAACCTGATAGAAAGAATGAAAGCTTCGTTCCCCTGGCTGCTGCACAATCACACGAGACTGAGGGGGGAAAAAAACACAAGATACGTATTTCTGGATGTGGACAACCTGCCCCCCCCCCCCCAAAGCATCTCCCCTTAGAAGCCAATACAGCAGTTCGCTACTACTAAAATACCACCAAATTAGTGTTATCTTGCAACAAGTCTACTATGAACATTATTAGCTAGGCACAATCACGGAGTTTGAAGTCTCTAGGCAAAAAGACCTGCTTGCGTAACAGCTGCAACCTGCTATTTTTAACCAGGAATCCCATGTGGCAGCTACCAAATTGCTTTCACATGAGCGTCAAGTAAAAAAGTCATTTTAGCTTAAGGGTTACTTAATAGCTGGAAAGGAGAAACAAGACCACGCGACTGCAAGCAAATGCTCCCCAGGCCACGGTTAGGGCCTTATGGTAACTACTTCCAAAACACCAGGGCAGGAGGACCAACAGCACCCAACCACTGTAAAATTTATATGTCTCTTTTAATGCAAGAGCACCGTTTTAGAGAGCAAGGCGTAGCTCTGGCTGCAGAGTATTCATCCTGAACCAGCATCAGACAGCACGAGAAAAACGGTTAACTGCAGCAGACCGTCAACAAGCAGCTTATCCTTATTTTATATTGTGAGTTTTAACTATGGAAAGCGACTGCATGTGCATCCCCACTCCAGTGCAAAGTCCCTGCCTACTGATGGCCTGTATTAGTATCAAAATCCTCAACTGCTTTGAAAGTGGAAACAGATTGAACCGGCTAGAATTAAGGCTGTTAAATAAAGGGTCGTGATTTAAGTCACTGCGGTTCCACCTCTTCTTCTTTTTTTTTTTTTTTTTTTTTTTTGCATGGAAGTATCACATGTGAAAACTTTTTTTATAAAACAAAGTGTTTATTCTGAAAATAGACTTCAGGGAAATAATGGGAGAAGTAAAAAGAAAAATCGCAGATGTTGTCAAACACGTAAATGAAAGCCAGATGTCTCTCAAACACGTCATGAGAACTGTTAATAGACCAAGCCCAGCTTCTCTGCGGGGTTTTGCATATTCCAGTGTTTTCGGCCACCGCTTAGTGACACAGAAAGAATTATGCTTAGGCCAGCTTGGAATATACAAAAACAAAGTTACTAAGTGATCACACAAGGCTGTGGCGTTATTTCAAAATAACGCTTATGAAGCCTACTGTTGCTACTTACAGACCTAGAAATCGTCTTCTATTCACCAGGGAGATCTCAATGCAGGAATTTAAAAAGGAGGAGTTTTGCTAATGTTAAATTAATCTCAGCTTTTATTCTGGATGCAAAGGACACACACCTATATGAACGTAAGCTTTTGAGTAACATAGGTCCTTTACACGGCGAGCTCTGAAAGCAGTGCCTGTGCCCCAGCAGCATTTCACTTCTTTTACTAATTCTTGCCAAAAATTAAGCTCTCGATTTAAAGTGATTCTGTGCCCTCATACGTTACAAACTGACATACTAAGTTTGAAAGGAAAACACTCTAATGACCAAACATTAACATTGTACAAATGTAACTACACAAAAGCTTTTATTCTACAACTGAACTTGGCTTACCTTTTCCAGTAAGTAATTATTGATGTGCCCACCTATTGGGTCTCCTTTAAAATCAAAGTTGATATCCATATATTTTCCAAACCTGCTGGAGTTGTCATTACGGTTTGTTTTGGCATTGCCAAAGGCCTCTAGCACACAGTTGGATTTCAGCAATATGTTCTTCACTCTTTAGTACAGATAAAAGTGAAAGAAGAGAAAAGGATGAATCTAGATTTGTGTGTCCAGGTTTCTAACGGAACTTTTTTCAGATGCATTTTAAGAAAAAGACATTAGTAACAGCAGAGATGCTCTTAGATGTGCATGACATCAGCAATCCCACGGGAAATCAGCTGCAAGTTTTTGGTAACGCTCCTTAGAGCCGACCAAATGTGAACTGAAAACCAGATCTCCCCACTGACAATACCGTGAATCAAAAGTTCACTCCCTCAAAACACACGCAAGTTTTGAAACCAATTGCTTCAATTCTTTTGCAAATAATCCGCAAGTTGTTTTCCGGCTGGGTATTAAATTTGTTTCAGCAGAAAGCCCCACTCTGTATTTCCAAAACTTTTCCACTAGGACAGGCACATTTTGCAATCCAGGCACATGCAAGCCTGAAAGGTCACGGAAAATGCTCCTTTCACTCGACACACCGTCCCGACGTACACGTGCTTCAGACAATTTGCCCCAGGAAACATGATTTCTGGCCATTGCTTTTATTTTGAAAGTTTGAAGGCTCGAGCTTCTCCTAACTTTTCTACGTGATCTTAGCAATCAATATTTAGCAATCAGTATTTCAAAATTTCTAGAGTAAAAGTAGACTTTGAAGAAAATAGCCAAGTGCTGTAAAAATAGCATGCAACTACTATAAGAGACAATCCAGTAACATGGTACTACACAGGCTACAGAAAGAGATTCAGAAACAAAACATCACTTATTTTGCTGCAAAGCCCTTACCTTTCCACCTCAGCTCTCTGACTAGGGTTGGTAATGGCTGCTATGTACTGCATAATATATTTACTGGCCTCGGTTTTCCCAGCCCCACTTTCACCTAGGGGCAAAAACAGAAAAACAGAACTGGTTGAAATAAAATCAAAGCAAATCACTGAACAGTATTCTTAATTCTACCAGGATAATGTTTGGGGGGGGGGGGGGTTGGTGGTGTTTTCTAAAGCAATCTTATTTGCGTGTACTTTGAACACGTTTTAAATCAAGCCAAAACCCTGCCCGGTTGTTACTACTACGTTAACTTAAAACCAGCTACGGTGCAAGATTTCACAGGTCTGTGAAAAGCCTAGCGAGCAGAGGATCAAAAGAAATATTGTTAGAGGGAAAAGACTGGCATGCAGAGGCTTGGCTAGCAGCAGTGCTGCAAACTACAACACAAGAGGCTACTGTTCAGCACACCATCTCGGGTCTCTCGCTTTTCAGGCTGCTGAAGCACGGGAACATCAAGGAAACGAAGTGCCAGGATCCGGATAGCAACCGTTCATGGTACAAGCACTGCTCCCACTGTTAGAACCATGACAAGCAATCCGTCTGGCCATCAAAACAGAGAACAAAACACCGAGCTGTCGTCCGAGGCACGGGATGAGCAGTTCTCCAAAGAGAGACGGGAACCGATCTTCATTCACATAGGCAAAGCAAGAAGAGGCCTCAAGTTATCACTTTGCATGCGCAGATTAAGCTAATTACTGCTACTCGCTCTTGAATTAGATAAGAAATAATTGCAAAGGTCTCCACGTACAGATTAAAATGCAGATAAGCAGTTTTAAGATGAACGATGCTTTCTCTTTTATAAAACGTCACTGTTAGCCAAGTCATTTTTCTTCTGCCTAGAATTTCACAAAGATCAAGTGCTCATCATGATGGAAAGCTTTCAGCTTACCTGATATTACAATACAGGTGTCTTTTGATCGCCTCTTCATAGCTTTATAAGCAGCATCGGCAATTGCAAAAAGGTGAGGAGGCCTCTCGTACAACTCCCTTCCTTTGTACTGCTCAATCATGTCACGCCCGTAGATGTTCAAGTTCTTGTAAGGGTTCATAGAAACCACTACTTCCCCAATAAACGTATAAATCCGTCCTTTTTCAAACCTAGTCAGGATGAGACAAAAGAGAGAGAGAAAATTGGTCAAACATAGTACTTAAGAATACATTTTCCAAGCAAGTTGCCCATTTCCTCATAGCAGTGCTTGAATTCATCATCTTAGTCAAATGTTATAACAAAGCTTGACTAAGGACATTATTTGTGACCAGCGCGGTCCTTATGTCCCATTAGCATTTAGAGACCTGACATGAGAGAGACGAGGAACTAGGACTAGTTTCAAATCTTACCACTTAAAGGAAATTTCTACTATTATTTCACTTACAGATGCATGACAGATCCAATTATTGAGATTAAAAAAACACCAATTATATTTTTGAGTGCAGCGAACTTCTGCCCTGCAAATGCAAGCAAGCAGGCTTTCTGCATCACTCCAGATACCCGTTTACAGTAGTACGCTGCCAGAAACAAAGCTTTCTAAGGCATTATTTCAAGTTAACATCATTTATTGCTTCAAGAATTAATGATTAAGCAAAGATGAGTGATGAGTTTATATAATTTGGTTCATAAAGTGGATTAAAGGCAAGTCTTTTTCTCACATTCTGGAGCTGTCCAGGACCCAGGCCAGATAAACAGACGTTTTGAAGCCACTAACTTAGAGGTCTAATGACATTTGCAAGGAAGTAAAGACAAGATACAAGCCAAGAAACAAATTACAGCCTTTCAGCTCTAGGAATTAGCTTCCACATCACCCTTTTCACCAGGTGGCACGTCAATATTATCACTGCTGCTAAACCAAAAGGGAAAGCTGCTGAAGAACACGTGCACCTAATACTGAAGCGGCCCGTTTCTAAACCCCACCTAGCCGTTAGTTTTCATTCTGGAGACACGATAGACCACAATTTGAAGCTGGTAAGCTGACTTTTTGTTTAAAGACATTTCCAAAGAACTTGCTATGATAAAGTGTTATCTAGCAGAAGGGCACGCAAGGAGTTTCAGAATAAGAACTGAAGACTTCACCGGGTATTCGTTTCTTGGAAGGAGAAAGGACGACGACAGATTTAGAGACCAATGTGCAAGCTGGGTAGTTTAATATTAAACACCTGTATGCACCGTGTATTTAAAGCGTACAACGTTAGATGGCACCACAGCATCTCTGTATGCTACAGCGTGGGCCTGCATAGTCCTCGATGGGCTACAGCACTAATTCTAGCATCGTTTTCTTTACATTATTACCACCCCCAAGTGGTGACGGCCACGACATTTTCTGCTGTTCATGGGACGATTTGCTGCAGCATCTCGGACGGGTCAGGTTTTAGCAGGCGTTATAAAACTCGAGAAATGCAACCCAGCAACTAACGCTCCACCTTCTGCGGGCTCTCCTGCCCTCTGCAACTCCAGCTGCCTCCAGAAATGCTTCAGCAAAAAGGCAGAAGACTCACAAAAGGCCCTTTTGCTCCTGCGTGAAGTTTTGACTAAAGGTAGTCCAGATGTGCACTTCCCAAAACATTAAGGAGTTTAAAATACAGAGATATTGTTTCAGAATTGTAAGCTGTCCGAAAACCACAAAAAAACATTTTAGAAAAGATAAGAGCATTATAATTAGCAGCATCCACCGAAACTCAGCAGCTCTTGCCCAACTATGTCAAGAGACATGATGGACAACACATAGGCAACTTGACGGAGGTTAAATTGCTAAATAACCGGGGTGCAAGTCGGGTACGAAATACAGAACCACAGCCTATTTCCTAAAAGGCTTCGCTGGGAAACAAGGCAGTGGCCATGCACATACACTCGTGCATTCAATTCTCATCGTTTTAAATCTTTAAAGTACAAAGCAGGCTGCAATCGTGCCACCGGGAAGGATACCCAACACTCGATATATGTGTGGGTGCAAAGCGATCTCATAGCAGCCTGCTCGTCTTATGTGCTTAGGTGCAGGAGAGGCTCTCGAGACACAGAGAAAAGGGCTTTGGGGGGGGGGTGGTTCTTGCCGTTTGGGGGGGGTTTTGTCACTTTTGGTTTATATATTCCACTTCCCAAGCCACAGCACAGCAGGCACTTTGCCACAGACGGTACTATTCAAGGACAAAAATACGGATACATTAGTATTTGAAGGTTTTAAACCCCTCCGTACCACCAGACGCAGAGTCGTAGGATTCACGGTGAAGGCTGTTTCTTGGAGCTGCCAAGAAAATAAAAAAGCACATTCATCCCGAAGCATCGTGCCCAGGCACCAGCACAGGACCCAGCGCTCCGACCTCTTCCTTAAGTAATGAATTATGTACGCTGGCTGTAGCAGAGCACAGTTTAAGTTTCCTCCCTCAACAGTTCACTGTCCCCGTCTCCCCTGCAAACGGAGCCTACAGATTTGCTGCCGCGGGGCATCTCCCGGCTGCGAGGGGACCCGAAATCAAACCAAGCGCGTGCAAAGCTGCGATGCATCGGCACACGCGGCGGTTTGACACGTCTTCGGCTTATTTCCCAGGTGGATGCTGCATGCGAGAGCTCCCACCGAAGCCAGGAAAACCAAGTCAAATTTCAAAATGGTTTACTCGAATCTTAAATTTCAACAGAAAAATTGCAGATGAAGGAGAAGGATCCCTCTCCGGGCTTGATGGACAGACACCTCACAGCAAGCTTTGCTTTAAGGATACAGAGTTTCTGAGCAATGGACATTGCTGCGTATCTCGCTATCCATTTTTTCCTTTCTTAGCGCTGGAGCTGGAATCGCAGCGGGCTGCTTGGACGTTCCCAAAACAAGCTTTTTTCGCTCCTCGGCCCTCGCGGCTGATAAAGCCTCTTTTCATCGGACGGCGCGGTTCAGCACTACGGCAGGCCAAAACCAGCAGCGGCTGTTTTCCTAGCTGCATTGCTTCGGCGTGAGGCTCCTGCTTTTCCTCGCCCAAGACGAACTCGTGAAAACTTAAGAAAACACCCAGCGACTGCAGGCCGAGCCGGGAGGTATCCGTTCGGCTGGATTCGCTATTCCTCCGCGAGGTCCGGTCACGAAAGCAGACGACCAAGCGATCTGGCGAGGCTCTTAAATCAGGGCACGCGTTCAACCAGGAGAAAACGCATCAACGTAGAGAAGAAATCATGGCAGGACCATGCACGTACCCCCCAGAAGAGCATTTCTCACTATTAAAAGCAATTTATAGCAGAGTTGTTAAGGGCAGCACCTGCCCGTACCACGGCACGTTGACCCGCTCGTGGCCAAACCCCACGTCGTTCCCGCAAGATTCACAGCATGTCGCAGCTTTGGGAAAAGATTTTTCCCCCAAACGATGACATTTCTCCCAATAATTTCTCTATCGCTACCTTCAAAATTTTCCATTTCTTCCACTAGCATCTGAAGTGTAGCTCAGCAGCCAAAAAAAGAGAAAATAACAGTATTTAATCCCCAGGTGTAATTTGGATTTAGAGTATCAGCTCTTTCATGAGAAGCTTTTATTTCGTTTTTACTACCTTGTTAAAACACTGATTGAGACTCGGAAAATAGAAACCAGCAGGTCACAGGAGCGAGATCATTTACAGGGATGGAAATGGCTGGCCAGGAAAGAGCAGCGCCGGGGAAAGAAAAGGATCTATCTTTGTTTTGTAGTTTTTATTTTTTAGGGAAGGGGCTTTAAAAAAGAAATCCTTAAGTCCAGATATAAGTGAAGCAGTTTGAAGCCACTTATCGACTCTGTTAATTTGTAATGGAAGGCTTGAAGTACCAAAAAAATCGTGTGTTGGTTTTTTTTAAAAAAAAAATAAGATTGCTATGCATTAAATTACAAGCCAAATAACTACTCCTCCAGAAACAGTCGCATATCCTGCGTTCACGTATCTAATCGCCGTTGGAAAACACACCGCAGAGATCGGGAAGCCGAAGTTCTTCGCTGCGGACTCGCCACCAGAGAGCACTCACATTTAGGATTTCTCCCACCTGACAAACAGTCCAGTCAAAAATAAAACTGTTCTTACCGAGGAAATGATGCAACGTCAAATGCACTCAGTACAAATAAAGAAAAGAGTTAGCTGGCAAGAGTTGGGAGCCCAAACTCCAAAACAACATCTGCAGAACGCAGACCGTCCGACGAAGGCACCCCACCAGGCAGTCGCCCCTCCAAACGCCGCGATCCAAATTATAAAGGGAATTTGCAGTTAATCGCTCCAGTGATAACTCCCCTGCACTGAAAGATAAATAGAAACTTGTTGGGAGCGCAGACCGCAAGCATCCTTCTGCAGGCTTATTCTTCTGTCTGGAATGCAACATACTTTCTGGGATAACCTGTGCCAGCTACCACAAAGATCAGTCTGCGAGCGAGATCTCCGGCTAGGCTTCCCTAGGGTGTGATGCTGCTCCTCAGAAATGCGTTTTGCCCGTCTTCCTCTCCATCTGTCTAATATTTGGGGAGTAGAACAACTGCTAGAAAAATCAGGTCAAGCCACCAGCCATCGCGCTGAAGTTACCTTGAGAGAGCTAAGGCGTATCAAGGATCATTCTGTTCAGGGCAAAGAGCTGCTCTCATCTGGAGCTCCTTTCCTGCCACTCAATGATTTACATAATATTCTGCTTTACATATATACGGACACGCTAAAGCTTCTCCCGCTTTAGCTGAGCGGGTGCTCAGTAAACCTGTCTGGTCTCACCTCTTCCCCCTCCCTCGATGCACACCAGCGCTCCAGAAACAGAGCAGCTATCTTCGCTGCAAGAAGTCACAATCAGCTAAAAAGATTTACTTTCGATTCAAGTGGCTTAAACTAAAGGAAACTAACAACAAAAAAAGCAAGAGAGAGTAATTTGGAATAGATACAGGAGTGCTACGGATGCATCAGCCTGCACCAGGCTGTCAAGAGCAAACGTAGCATCACTCACAATCAAAGGAATAAGCTGCCGGACTCAAACTATTATCTATTTCAAATGCAACTCCAAACTGTAAAGCAAACCCGAATATTTAGCGTGAGCATACCACTCTTTCTTCTTTACTCGTGTGCACGGGACGAAGGATGATCCCGTTGCTGCGCACCACTCCGGCATGCAGAACAACAGGGGCAATTCCCTTTTCTGCTACAAACTTCCCGGGCAATTTGGGTTACCTCCCCTGCAAAGGGGCACACAGTACTCAACCCTTTCTTACCACCAAATACATCCATTAAAACCCTGTTACCGCAGGCCTTGACTCTATTTTCATTACAAACAGGCATTAAGACTTTAATTAAAATTTATGTTAATGAAGAGGCCAAGAACGGGCTTTTAGGATGTTTTCATTAAGGAAGGGAACTTAAGTAGACCCCTGGCAGTGAAATAGTATTTACACAGTTTAAAATGTTAGCCTGCATAGCTAGCTGTATTGGCACAAAGGACCAACTATTCTTCTCCTGCTTAGGGAAATAAGATGACTTTGCTTAAACACACTTCGCCCGGTGTTTCTCTAAAGAACACATCAGACAATTGTGCCTTTTATATGCGATAGCAGGTCTCTCTTAAGTATTCGATGTTACTTAAAGAACTTACTTTCGGCAAATCTCAAAATAAATTCAGCTGTCGAGCAGGAAAGAATTACTTTCAAGTCCTTCAGTAAATTGTTCAAACTATATCACAGCAAATCATCCTCATCAGAGGAGAATTCAGATAAACAGGATTCGGGCTGGCAGGAGCAGAGCTAAAATATTCTTACTGCAGTTGAAAAAACAAACGAAAGAAAAACTGTCTAGTCAATATTACCTCCTTGTTCTAGGAAAACAATCCAAGCCTGTCATGAGCCTGAATATGCGTGCCTACAATGCTTTAATCCATCCTAATAGCCAAAAAACCCTGCAATTTAAGGTCGTTTAATGTGCAGGTGAAAGCATTTTTTGCTCGCAGTTGTCCCGCACGGTTTCAGTGCTCAGATGTTGCCAGTTTAACAAAATAGGAAATGCCATTCACCGTGCATTCGGCACCACTCCTTTCCTGTATGGGAGGGAGCAGAAAGGGCAGGGTGAGGAATACTTCATTCATCTGCAATTTTCAGTCAGCTTCGGAAAGAAGGTTAAAGACTCCTTTGTCATGATGTAGATTTTTTTTTTCCAAAGAAAATAGTAAACTAGGAGTGACCGGTGCCACATCTTCCTCAACCGACCAACAGTTAAGCAAACTCCGACTGTAATTTGACAAAGCTGATGCAGCTCCAGCACAGCTGACCCTTAAGTCATCTCTGTGCAGCTTTGCAAACCCAGTAGGTAAGGTCAGGGGAAAGGAAAATGGAAGATGGATGCTAAGCTAGCCCTAACAAATGCTGAATAAAGGCTGAAATTGTGAAATGCAGCTGGCTAGCTAGAAACTGTAATGATATTAAAATCCCTTTCCTTAAATACGAAGTTAAAGTACTAACCTTGCACTGAAAAAATGCCAAACCACTAAACATAGGAGTCGCTGAATACTTTCATTTCTATTTGCGTCAAAGGACGGAACGAGCTGTCTCTCTCTTCTGCAGCTAGGGAAGCGTTACATATTCTTCTTACATACCTAGAAACGTTGCAGAAGATACAAGCAGACTTAAAGTAGATAACGTGGAAAAAAAAAGGAGATTCTTTGGAAAGCTTTCAGGGACAATGTAATGCCTTGTGTTTTTTTCTCTAGTCCACACATGAGAAAGCTCCTACTAAACCCAGATACTTGCACTTCGTAAGAAGCTTGATCCTGATTTCTCTGCATAGAGCAGTAAAATGCAAAAATCCATCTGGACCACTGTAAAAATCATAATGCAATAGTCACATTACCCTGCTTTGTGCAGGACATTGCACTAGATGATCTCCTGAGATCTCTTCCAAGCTGAATTATCCTTTGATCCTGTACCTAACCAGGCAAGAGAGAAAACAGGCTTGGGGTGGCAACCAACTGAAGAATGCCATCCGCCATACGTCTCTAACTTTTTAATCTGTCAAATAAAAACAAAATCTTTAAACGGATAGCAAAAAAGAAGAACGAAGCTCAGAAGTCAGGTAGGGTCTTTTATCTGCATCTGTCACACGTGACGTCAACTGGAGCACATGTGCAGAGGAGCACAGAGCTCCTCTTGTACGAGAGCCAAACTAAACACCTGAGACTTGTAAGACTACTGAGGAAGGGGAAAAGTAGAAACAATCACTATAAATACACCAGTAGATCAATCTTGCCAAGCAGCCAGAAGAACTGCTCAAACCAAAAGACTACGCAGGCCCATACAAAAAATGGGAATGGATTTAATGTGGCCGATTTGGGCTTGGAATTAAGAGAGTTCGCTGTCAAGGGAGCAAAGTCCTGAAATAGCATTTCAATAGAGGCAGCAAAGACTAGTGAGCCTTACTGGATATTGCAGGACTTATTTAACTAATGCGTTCAGAAGATTTGGATTTGTTTACTGTAACCTTCCACCCCATGATTCCCAAAACTTCCAATTTGGGGAATTCAGCTTTGTTCACAGGATCACACACCGCTATGCTGCTGCTATGCTTCCTACAAATATAGGAGCGGACAAAACTGCAACGCAAAAGGCGAAAACCAAACTAACGACGGGTGGCTGCACGGATCTACATCATGCAGAAGATACAGGCGTGATTTCTACTCTCTGCATCGCTGGTGCATGAATTCTGCAACGGTAGGGCTGTCTGAAGAGCGTCCAGGCAAGGACTAGCTTTCACTTCTGAATAACACTCACTCTTCCAAGCGATGCTGCAGGAGCTGCAACCCAACAGAAACATGAAGAAATGTTCAGAAAAAACAAAGACCGTGACCAATATTCCTGCTACCTCCTCCTAACTTCTCCAGTAACTTCAGGGAATGAAAACATTTACTTCACTGCTGATGACCCTGATATGGCAGTGTATTTGTACAAAGAAACACAACCTGGAGACATATCAGCTACTATATTCATTGTGACTTTCCACCCCAGCAATACTTTCTAAGCCATCTCTTTCTTAAATGTTTACAGTGTGCTATGTCACCTTCCCAATTTTCTGTATTTAGCTCTATTGTGCAGCGTATATTTATGTCCAAACACAACTCTGTTTATTGTGCAACCCTAAGCGCCGAGGTACAATCGCAATATTTCACAAATTTTCTTTGTAGATGCTCGGAGACTCCTTTTCCAGTCAGCTGGCCATGAGTTACTGATGCTCAGACGCTTCATTGTTCGGTTATAAAGAAATATTCTGCGTTTGTTAAGCTCGCGCCCAGCGCTGATCTGTGAACGCTGCTGGAGCCTCCTGAATGCAGCATTGTTTTGATGCAGGGCTCAAAGCACCCAAGAATCATCTTGCAGCGGCAAGATATAGTACGCAGTCTGCAAGCACTCCAAAATGCTAGCTTAGATCTTTAGTAACGTTACAAAATAAAGTTAGATGCATCACTTATACCAGCACAGGCCATGCAAATGATAATGCAAAAATATGACTGACATTTCTGCATATTTAAGGTTACTTTGAGAGTTATTGCCGCTATCTGTATCAGCTCACCTGGACAAAATCTTTGAGCATGGAGTCCTCTAACAGAGAAACTGTTTGTTTTTTGGTCCTGAAACCAGGCAGACTTCTTTAAGCATTTATGTGTTTTACAGCATAATGTGACTTAACGCAGGTCTTGTGGTTTGGCTCCTGAACCGTGCTAGCAGCACGGCAGCTCACCAGCTAAGGGCTCCAGCAAACAGCCCGCCGAGCCGCGCTGCAGCGGAGGAAGATATTCCACCTACGGCTGCCCGTCCCGCTCCCCTGCCAAAGCTTCCTCCTGCCACGTCTGCTGGGAGGACGAGAACGGTCAGCGGGAGCTCGGCCGCCCCGAGCTCACGGTCCCTCACATCAGCCCCTATCAACAATACGGGGATTTTTCAGTGAAAAAAAAAACAAACAAACTGGGAATTGCAGCGACCAGGCTCCAAGCAGCCCCTTCTCGTAGGGAAGCAGCTGCTTTCCGAAGAGGGAAATCGCTAAAAGACGGCAGCATCCTACGCTGCCTTGGCTACAGCTCGTTCAGCAAAGAGCAAGCCGGACTTCATTTCAAAAAGGAAATAGCGAGGAAAGGAGAAGGATCTGAACCATTTGCTTTAAGCAAATCTAGAGATTATCAGCGACCCTGTTTCCTGGGGGCCAGATACCAGCAGCTTCAGCTACTGCCGTGGATAAAGAGCCGTAAGCAACGGAGGGGAGAGCTAAGCTCTCCGATCCCAAACCTTTCACCAGCCCCTGACTATTCACATTGAGAGAAAGGACTCTTCCCTCCATGCTTTTCCCACGAAAACATCCTGCTTTTTGCTTGTACATTTGGCGTAGGTTTGTTACGGCTTTTGTTTATTTTCTGCTTGCTTCTGAGAAAGCTTCACGTTAACGGCAAGCTGAACCACAACTGCAACCAAATCCCCTCTTCGCCATTTCCCTCCCTCGTCACATTAGCGAAAAATTGAGCAGCAGCTGTCCCGGAACACAAATCCTCAAAGAGTAGAGAAATGAAATTAAGTATGGGTATCAGCGCCGAAGAGGCCAAGCAAACTTCCAGTTAAAGAGCAAGTAACGTTTTACCACCAAGAGAGAAGGAAGCAACACAGGGGATGCTCCAAACGCCCTGGGGGATGCAGATGTGCAAGGCAGGAAATGCAGGACAGGTAAATGAATTTGCACGATGCAGCCTGGAGTACTCCGCTTTACGTTCTTCGAAGGGAAAAAAAAAAAGCTTGATAAGTAGGAGACAGGCGTGTATTCACCATTCACACCCAAAGGAGCGCACCTCTAAACACCAACAGCATCCAATTTTCAAGCAATGGATATTTCAAAGTAATATGGAAAAGGACTTAAATAGTTTGAGTTCTAAAACAGACTGATTTACACGCCGCTTGTTTAACAGTTTTAAACGACCAGCAGAGATATTACGGGACTACTTAGTTCCCTTGTTTCACTACTTTGGATTTTATATATTTTTTTTTCTGGTTAAGATAGCTCCCACTGAAGGGGCGAAAGCAAATTCAAAGCTTTCGCAGCAGCACCAGTGTCATGAGACAACACAAACGCCATGCGATTAATGAGTAAATACCCATGAAATAGCTACAACTCATCTTCCACAAGCCACGGTGACTTGGACCACACTATCACAGTTTGCAGTTCCAGGACACTGGAACTCGGAGCCCTATGAAGTGACATAAGGCAAGATTTTTAAGAACACATATAAGCCCGAGAATTCAGCCAGGTTCCTACTTCCGTAAAGTGGACCGTGCTGTGCAATGAGCATTAGTTACGGACAGCCATCAAAAGTCAGAGCAACTCTTCACTGTTTATCAAAAAAGCCTAGTAACAAAGTTTTCAGCAACTAATTAAATTAAATTAAGAACTATTTTTGCCTTGAGCAGTGCGCAAGAGCATGCTCTCAGCTTCGGCAGCTCTGTTTGCACACTCAAAGCCTGCAGTACGGAGAAATGTTACAGAACTGCTTATTTCCAGGATTATGACATTCATTTTTAACACATGCGGCAAAGCAGCTGGCTCTGCTTTAAGCAGGGGGCTGAAACCACCTTCGCGGGTCCCTTCCAACCCCAATCGCACCGTGCCTGTGACACCCGTACAGCAGCTTTGAGCAACAGCTGAAAGCAATTTCGTTCTTTACAGTTACGCCACAGGTTTCCAAATTAAGTTTACTATCAGCCTTATTCAAATGAATCCTTTTAGAAATCAGTTTAATCAATGGTTTAGAGCTGCGATAGCTCCTCCTCCAAACACAGAGATGTTCCTGTATCCTTGCATGAGCCGTCAGCTGCTGAGCCTTTACTGAACAGCAAGGTACCACGATAACACACAGAAGCACGCTTCAAAGCGAGAAGCTCTTATTCCTCTGGCGGTCACAGACTGTTAACCTCTAAAAACCTTCCAAAAATATATATGAAATCACCTATTAGATGGACAAGTTCTTTTCAAGGTTATTTTGCTTTTAAATTAGCAATCCGGATTATCCTCCCCATGTTCTTCTGCTCGTCCCTCCTGCAGCAGGGATAGCTCATCAATACTTGTACAGCTGGAGTAATATAGATCCTATATTCCAGATTGATCCTATATTCCAGGAGGGAATAACAAATGAGGGAAAGGGATCAATTGCCAGTTTTTCCAAGGATTTCTAACAAAAAAAACCCCAACCCTTTCAGACACAAGGAAAAACTAACTGTTGAAGTTTATATTTAACCAGGTTTGTCTTAGCAAATACCACACACGCTATTCGGGTCTGCTTCTAACTAAGCCTGAGTAATAAAACGATCACTTATACAATCCTGTAAGAAAACGCTTCTATAGCTTTTGGATATGATGAAATGGTTCGATGGACTTGCAGATAAAGCCAGGGTTCGAGTGTTGCATTCACAGCACTTTCATGCAGTGCCAACAAAATTACTACAAATCCTGGTTTTGTCCGGCGGAGAGCGGAACGTATTTATGAAATGACTCTTTTCCTCCTAAACAGATTCGAGAGAGACTTACAGGAAGAGAAATAAAGTTTAGTTATTTCCTGTTCGCATCTTTGTCCTTTGAGAAAGCGAACAAAGGAGTCTGACACTTCATATCTATCTAGACTCATCCTGAGCACCCATTCTTGGTCCTTCTAACTGGAGCACAGACTGTCATCACCACTGGAGGAAATGTTCCTACATAGAGAAAATGTAAAGTTTCGATAAGTTATTGCTACAGTGCACAGGTCACTAAATACAGATAAGCAAACGCCAAGAAATAAGGACAGTCATTAATATCTTATCTCCAGTTCTCGCAAAGTCCCATGCTACAGTGGATAAAAAACAGATTATTATTTCTACCGCTTTAGTCTCACATTAGCAAGGTTCATCTTTTGAAGCTCCTTGCTCGCATGGTGAAGTTTGTCTCAGATCTAAAGGAATTACAGTTCAACACCTCTGAGTATGTTTGCCATTAAGGAAAGAGCAGTCAGGTTGAAAAGACAGAAGAGCTTTGAAGTGACCATCTCTGTCCCTACCGATATCCTAAGGTCCTTGCGATGGAAGGTCATTTGGTGAAAATGCCAAAGGCTCTAGGAAACGGGCCACAAGGCAGCGGCTGGCAAAACCCTTCTGAACTCCCTAGTATCTCATAAAAGAAAACTCCCTTCCTCCATCCAAATACGTTGATACAAGCTCAAGCAAGATGGACCAGAGATCCAAAATGGTTTAACACTACTCGAAGCAGCAGTTCACCCTAAAAATATCACATCTGGGCTATGGCTCATCTGGTTCTTTGGAAGAGAACAATAGATACCCACAGGCCAAAGCAGCGTGCCAGGATGAAGGATTCCTGCGTGGCCTCTGCAAACAATAAGGGGAAGCCCTAAAATACAGGATCAATATGTTAAAACCGGTGCAAACAGCCGGCAATGACAACTCATGGTTTCCCCTCTACCACCTGGTGCTGCTTTACCAGTATTACTCCTTAAATTCTTTTTCTTATCCCCCTCCCTTTTATTTAGGGGGTGGAGGGGACAGAAGAGATAAGCAATGGAGAGATAGTCTTACTCCATTGCCTCAGGTTTTGAGGTTTGCTTTTATTTTTAGCTTACACAACCCAAACTTTATTTACTGTCCTCTCACAAACTGCGGTGATCCAGGCCTCTTCAGCAGTGGCACTACCTCCAAGTTTGTATGATCACTGACGTTAGGAAGCCTCCTCTTCCACAAAAGTGGCCTTGGTGACATCTGTATCACCTTTGCGATCTGCTCCAGGCAGACGCTTGTTCCACAGGCCAGCTGATGCAAAACAGCTCACGAACGCAATGTCCTTGCTGGCTCCTTGTGAAGCAGACATAGCCCTCGCCCAGTGCTCAGCAGCAATCCCAGGAGCAGGATCTTTCTCACGAGGTCTTTGCGTGTACATACTCATAGCGCTAGCAGACCACATACCCTCCACAAAATACAAGCCTGCTTCGCACATACCACGCAACCATGGCAGCTCCCACAGTGCCCCTTAACGTAGACATTAATTCTTTTATTTTCTTCTGGGTAGCCCTGCTCAGAGCCAAGCTCAGGCCTGCAAAGCCAGCTTGCCATACCCTGCAAAGAGCAGGAAGTTGCTTGCATTTCCAACCTGCCTTCCCTGCATCCAGGATAACCAGCACGCTGCCACGAGGCTTCACCTAGATACCTACAAGTCAGATGAATTAACTCCACCAGCTGCATTGACCAGGTTTCCACCGACAATAAGGACAACCTAACGCCACCAGCTCAGGTATGGTGTGGTTGTAGGTGTGGAGATCCACCTCCCACTGCAAGCTCTCCGCACCTCCTTGCCTGGGGTCCACGTCCTGAGAGCATGGCAGTGAAACGCAAAAGCCACCTCTGCCCAGAGCCACCTCAGCTCTGCAACGCTCATTATCCGGAGCTCCGCACCGTGAAAACGCAGCGATACCAGGCCCAGCCTGGAAGCGGCACAGCCACGTCCTCCCGGCAGCACGCCTCACCCACCGCCAGAACTCAGCCGCGTCCCAGCGGAGCTCGCGGACGCCTCTGTCAACAGCACGGTTAATCTACAACCACATCATCCGCTGCTGGGCAACTGCGGATTAAACCTGCGGTAGAAACAAATGATATTACTAAAACTAAGCATTCATTAACTTGAAAACGAGAGTCATGTAGCAGGAGGAGCCTCCCATCGCTCTCACTAGGTAGGGAACGAAGACGGTGCTAACACCCAGGCTTTGCAGGATTGCCCTGCAATCATCTGCCTAGACTCTTTTTCCAGTGAGATCTAAAAGGAGAATATATAACTAAGCTCCTTTGGGCTAACGACGTTGGTATGACCAGTAAAGTGAAATGGCTATCTTTCTGCTGACTGCTTAACTTACCCTTTTCTTCAAATGCTCATAAATGGATGGTGCTTTCTGCTTGTCCGCAGAAGCCTCTGCAAGCTTCAATCATACGATACTATACAAAGCTACACAATACTCTGACCATTACCAACTGCTAATACTCACTGCACATTCAAAAACGGCATAGAAGTGATAGAAGTGTGCAACTAGTTATTTATATACCTTAACTATTTATACACAGCTGCTCATTGCTCTCCTCAGGGTCTCCCCAGCACTGACTGCTTCATAAATATATCACTATAATACAAAGCCGAAGATCAGCATGTGTGATGTTTTCACCACGCACGCTATTTTCTGTGGTATGAGAAGACAGTATTTTTAAAGCTTCTGAACTATACTATTGCATTAGAAAGCAGCAATACTCTTTTCCAAATTGTAGCTTCTTGAATGACAACTACTTCAACTATTAAGAATATTACCTTCATAGTCTGCTCATAAATAACGCAGCTGCACAAGCTCACTGTTATTTGTTGGATTTTGCAACTACTAAAATGACCCAGAGAAATCAACAATTCCTACGTGACCAAATCCTCATATTCAAACTGAAACAACCGTCAGCACATCTAAACGGGTTGAAGATTGCTTATTAAACCAACGGCTATCAACCCAGTAACCTACATCAGCAGGTTGCGACACTTTACAACCCCCTGCTCACTCAGAACTGCACCTTTATTCCTGTCCCATGAACCCTGGAATTGGTTCCCTCCCTCTCTGGCATTATATCCATCCTTAGTGGAAAAAAAAAAAAGAGGGGGTAAAAATCGCTAGAAAGGACTGTCTCCTATCTGCATCACCCCACCACAAATGCAAGCAAAAAAAAGAGTGCCAAGTCTAGCTAGGCTTCAATTTTAGCGACGGTCAGCCGAAAGCCTGGCAGGTGGTGTGCATTAGGGTTCCCATCATTAAAAGCCCCCTGCAAGGTCACCAGTCCAAAAGGAGTGTTGGAGGAATGAGATAACCCCGAGCGTAGACAGATTTGGGCTCAAAACAGCAAAGCAAACAGTTGTTTGCATACACTGCAGTAACTGGTAACCCACCAAATTTGGCCAGCGCACGCAGATCTGAAGCAGAAGGGGCAACCGGGGAGCAAAATGAGCTGCAACGTAAGCAGAGACAGTTTATTAGCTGTGACCGTGGAATTAGCCAGGCAAGCAAGCAGGATTTTTGGCAACGCCACTTATATTGGGATCAAGGTATTATTTCAGCTATTGTCAAATTATTCAGTGAGGCATCCAAACAAAAGTCTCTTTCAAAGACGAAAGCCTGACATTACGGGAAGGCACGTGCTGCCAGGCACTCCCAGGCAGGGCTGCAGATTACAGGCACTGCCTCCTTCACAGCTGGCACTCACCGTCTATAATCATAATTAAAAGCAGGACATTAAAGGAACAAGCCTCCTGTGTAGATCTGAAGGAAACGAATGCAATAAAAATAGCCGCGCACTGGGTCCAGCCACCTCTGGATCCAAGAAACCCTCCGGCAGAAAGACCCGAATCTTTGTCCATAGCAAAGCAAACCTGAGTCAGGCTCGTACCTTTAGCAAGACCGGCCTAACTCTGAAAATCGGCCCCTTAACCAGCTCATCCAAGACTTGCACAGCTGGTCTCTCAACCCCACATTGATTTGGCTCATGCCTCTCCATGCCTGATAAACCTGTAGTAAACACATGACAAATATATTTGGCCATGTAATACTAATCCGACCTTTGCCAAGAAGACACTTAATAGTCGCAGCCTCATAGACCATAAAAACAAATAAGAAGCATGCTTTTAGCAAGTTAATCACTCCACTGCTGATAATATTCCCTGTTGTGTCTTTCTCCGGACTGAAGCTCTGTGTAGCTGTCTCAAAAACCATACCGAAATAAAAGGAAGGACCATATTTTTACAAGAGAGGGTTCTTAACGCCACAGCATTCTCCGTAATCGTTCCCGGCACTCTCTCCGGGGTTGGGGAAGGAAGTTGCAGGAGATGGAGCAGGTGTTGCTCAGGGAGATATGCTGCCTCTTGGATGCCCACAGCTGCGAAGACAGCAGCAATCCCTGTCCACCAGTACGGACACGAAAACTTGTGCCACGGCTCGGAGAGCTCGGAGGAAACCAAAGTTTATGTTTAACACAGTAGTAAAATAACAATCTGAACAATTTGTACAAATCAAAGCGAGTCAAGAGGAGGAAAAGGAAGTAAGTTTCCAAAACACTAAAGTAAAACTCCAAAACGCGTTCACAACCACAGTCAAAAGTCTTAGCTGTTGCTGATAGCATCTAGTTCTCATCGAGCTTTGCTTTCCCAGAATTTGGATGTGCAAGGAAAGGGTCAAGAACGAGCCCATCAGGAGCTGCTTTCCAGGATCGTCCCTGGTGCTGCACTAAGGCACAGTTCCTCCAAGATTTGAGATGTGTCCAGGCTCTTGAGAAATCCTCCATGTCCAGCCTACTTCAGGGAACATGGAAAATTTTCAGTGCCAGACTTCTAGCTCTGCTTCAGCTAAACGGGACAGGAACAGAGCATTATTCCTTAAAAATCACCTGTTGCCGTGCTTGGCACATAGCTGCTCTGCCCCATGGAAATGGTCCCCCATGACCTGCATCAGCCGTGGTCTCTTTGAAAATGGTCCGGTTTATACAATTTTCTGTGTGAAGCTTTGGAGGGCAAATGAGAAGGCAATGTACTGTCAGTAAACAAGCATTTAAATCTGTATCCTCCTCCTCCCCCAATATTAAATGGTTGAAGGATTCCTCAAATGGAAATGCCACTAACACATGGCTTAAAGATCATCCCAAAGGGAAAAATACATGCAAGAGAAAACGGCCCGCTGATTCCACACACATCGTTCCAGGCTGCTTTGACTCCATTTGGAGTGGGAGGAAAAATCAAGGAAAACGAAGCAGTTGGTCAAAGGGAATTTAAGGAGGTTCTTAAGAATCCTTTCCAGTATCATCACACAACTGGTTTCAGTCAGTGCCGTGGTTATTACGTAAGATAATAACAACGGAAGGATTTAAAAACACCTCAGCTATGGCTGCAGAGCACGTGGTATTAGACCTCTTGACTCTTTGAGCACGTGTCTGATCTTGACTGTCTCACGTTGGATAGAGTCACACAAACTATTCCTCCTGGGCTGTACCACCAGACATCAGGGTTTATACTCCTTTAACTCCACTGAGGCATCTCCCAGAGGTTTTCTGCCATCTCCGGAGTTGCAAGCTGCAGCCTCAAAGCTCTTTGGATAATGCAAGAAAACAAAAGGTGCAGAGGTATTAAGAGTTAAAGCTTATTTCGGTATGTATCCATAGGCCAAGCAAGCCCAACCGCCCAGACATCCCACCTATGCCAACTTCTGCACTTTTTTGCACACCTCTTGAACAATCCTAAGTCCTTGTTCCCTTTTCCAGGGCCTTTGATTTTTAGATAAACCACCTAGCTGTTGTAACAAAATCAAAGTCAAGCATATGCTTTCTTTTCCAGTGATGGCCCAGCACTGTATCCTCAAGGAAGCCACTGCTCGCTGCTCCATTTCCAATAGGTTTTCCTCTTAAGTCTGTGAATTTGACTGTTAGCACTCAGGTTAGTTAAGAATCTGCAAGATAACTGAAGGGAAATGAGATAAAGCCATTGAGATATAGTAAATAAGAGAACTGTGCATTTATAAGTGCACCCCACCTGTATCTTACTCCTATGTGCAAAGATCCCATCAAGCCTTAAACTGCTTCCCTGCTAAAATCATGACTTTGATGCCAAATAATTTTATCTTATGCAATACTGGCTCTATCCAAATTAACAAAAGCTTCCTGAAGAAGCCAACGGGCTTTAAAACAGAGTCGCTTTAAGATTTTAAATAAACTTTTTAATCCCTACCAATCTCTCAGCTGCTTCAGATGTGTGGTATGCATAAATACCTTATAAAAAGTAAATTAAAAAAACACCTCTACCAGCTGGTTCTTTGCACTAGGAAACACAACTATCACACATGGACACAAAATGTGGCTTTGAGAGTTATATGCAGAGTGGCCTGGATCTTTACTGTTTTTAAGTTCTCTTGATAGCTTGCCTTTAATATAGATAAAAAGCAAATTGCAATCTTTCCACAAAACTCAAATATTCTTTCTTTGGATTACTCAAAATAAGTACTTTAGAGTCAACATCAGTACAACGCAGGACTAGAGACGACCTTAAGCATACACAAGCCAAAAGGAAACCAAATTATTAAGGAAAATGTAATAACTTGCATCCTGCTGACCTAACTACTCATCTGTTTGCAGAAAGATTGACTGTATAAAAAATATAATAATATTTTTTACAATAAAAATGCTTGCTATAACATATACAGTCTTCAGGGGCTGTGCATTTCCCAGTCTGCTGACTGCTTTTACTTTCAGGAAAGCGTTTAGTAAGACAGCAGCATGGGCATCGACAGCTCTACTTAAAGAAGGAACGGAGAACACAGCACAACACCGCAACCAGGAACAGTGCTGCCACCGTGACTCCAGTTTGCATGAATTTTGCATCTCAGACAACAACGTTACATAAGTCTCTTTGACAAACCCTATTTTTTTTTCAAAAAGATTATTACCTGAGCATTTGAAAAATTCAGTCCAGCGAGCTGATACATCGTTATCTCCTGTATAGCCTCCCTTACTTCAGTGACACTACGGAAGCTATTCAGCATTATTTGCAATGCCAGTTCATTCTTTTTTCGGAAAGACAAACTTTGGGATAAAGCTATAGCTGTCAGCAATTCAGAAGGATATACACACATTTTATTCCTTATCTGTAAGTACGTGCACTGCATTCTCGGAAGCAAGAAGCAACGGTATTTCCAACATTTAGTGAGGGTCTGAAAAAAAAGTCATTCCACGGTCCCGCGTGGATGGGAAACATAATTACAAAGAAAGCCATAAAAAAAGGAGTTTTCAGCACTAAGCTCTCACTCTGGTAAAAGCCTGAAACAGAAGACAGCATGACAAAGTGTTATGCTAGATAAAATTTGATCCCCTTTCTTCAGAGTAGCAATTCACTACATGGCAGCAGCGACTTAGCCTCCACCTGCCAACACAAATGTACTGCCATTTAAGGTCGTTAACATTTTTCCCCAATTAATCATTGCTTCACTGCAACATCTGTCCAAGACGACTGTTTCGCTGAAGCTAGCTAGGCCGCCGCGGTGCGTTATGCAACCATGGGCCGTGCCGACGTCGGGGAGTAACGTGAGCCCATGCCAGCCGCGAAGGGAAGAGCGGTGAAAAGAGTGGGAGCTTCCAAGGGTGGAGTATATAGCTAGTAATTACAGGGCTGAGAAGCAGGATCCCTCCCCGTGACATAACCAGCCTGAATCGAATGAAACCGAACCGCCACTCGGCAAGCCGCGCAAGGCTAAAGGCATTTCCCCATCCGAAAGTCATTCGCATCCCAGCGGAAGACATTTGGATTTCTTTAAATGGGAAGAATGAACACGTTAAGGTTTCCTATAGGTCACCCTGTCGTCGGAGCCCCGAGGTAGCGCTAAGACATTGAGTGATCTCTTTTTAAGAAGTCATACGCAAAACGCTTTGGGGCAATTCTGTAAATCACGGAGCTCCAAAATCAGCGTCCTACCAAGGCTAATTTCTTCTCAGCAGGACCCCTGCTTAGGCCCTAATGCTTAGCCTTACCAACTGAACCCATAATTGGAGGCAATCGCCTCCTATTTATCATTTGCATTAATTTCAAAGGCAATTCTCCCATTAAACACCATCTCATATATGCTTTGCACGTGGCTCCTGGCTCCAAACAGCTCATGAACTGTTTATAAAGGACAAGATAGGCCAGAGGACAAAGATGTTAGCACCAGGATGGCTGCAAGGCCATCCCGAGCAGACAAAGGATCACCCCTACAAATCCTTGGAACTACTTCTACTCCGATTACACTCTCTCATTCCTCACACGAACACTTCAGAGCTTCCACCCAAGGACCACCTGCAAACGCTACTGTGGTCATGCACTTTGCTGGCACATCAGTCAGTTTATGCAGGAAGATCCTGCTTTGCACAACGACTTATGAACTTTGATCTTCCTTTAGCTGTTTTGGTCCATGTTGCTCACAGGAGAGATCGCCGTCCTAACAGCAGAAGTCCTATTTCCTATAGGTCATCCGAGTCCTACAGGGCCTACAAGTGATCAGAGCAGTTGCCTGCTCTCTGGGGAATCCACACAGCACAGCTCCCTGATTAAAAGTGTTTTTTTCCCCCCAATTCTCTCATCCTCCATCCTCATCAGCTTTGAGATCAACACAGCCTCCAAGAAATGCAGCTATATGGCACTTGACCAATACAAAACCAGGTCCTTGCTGCAGCTGTGGTTTCCCAACAGCGAAACTATCATTGGAATGGAGATTACCCAGGGACCGTCTAGGAAATTAAACCCCAGGATTGGTGTGGCTCACACTAATTAACCGCCCGTACTCCCACAGGCTGCTGCAAGCAGGAGGAGCCTGAGGTCCACAGAAACCAGCCAAGAGGTACAGCGGATGGCAGCAAGGCCATGCTATTGCTTTCTGGAAGCTGACCTTGGGCAATTTTCTCTCCCAGTTATACAATCAAGGCAGACGGGAGGGCACGGTGGCAGCAAGAACACGAACGGAGATGCAATCAAAGCTTTGTTTGGGTTTTCGCCCTTCTTTAGAGGGACAAATAGGGGTAGAGAACACAATCACACAGATAAAAGTTACCAGCTAAAGTTCAGTGGCTACTGGATAAAATATTAAGTAACTTAAACGACACACACCATAATGGCAGGTCCTATTTTTGCTATACATGGATGTAGCGATCCTGGTAAATATGAGTCATCTTTGGAAGAAATCCCAAACTGTTCTACCAGCACAGTCATATCTGTACATAGAAAAGAAGGAACTAAGTTCAGAACAAAAAAAGCCACCTTCATGTCAACACTAGCGTTGTCCAAATTTGTCAGAGAATTGCCTGTTGGACAGTTTTAAAGCCAGTGGTTCTTAAGATCACAAGATAGTTATATTTGGAATAAGAGGAACATCATATACCATCTTCAAAGAGATGATCTAATAAAGAAGACTTCATGAGATCCTGAAAAACATGCTGCAAGGATTTGGTAAGAAAGCAAATCAAACAGACGAATGGATGCCAGGTAATAGCTACTTAACAGGAAGGTGATTTATTATTACTATTTGAACTTTTCTTCTCCATTATATAACTCAAGGGAAATTTGGCAAGAAAAATCCATGCCACGTGGAGAATGGCTAGTTATGGTCTGCAAATGAGAAAGCCACAAGCAAAAGGGTGACAGACACAGTAATGGGATCCAGAAGCACCAAAAAGTGATTAATAGCCTGCAAAATTACAAGGCATAACAGCAAAGCAAAGGATTTGCACCAGCATAACATGAGTGATGCTTCTGTGGCTTCAAGAGAGTTGAGCCAAGTGTTGGATAAATAGCAGGGCCCTTAAGAACATTTCTGAAGATGGACACGTAAGATAACTAGGCCAGAGAGAAAAGCCTAACACAAATACACTCAGAAAGGAGAGTTTCAGCTGAGAACTTCTACGAGCTTTCCGGTGGGCAGGTGGTGGGAGTGAAGACAGTGGGAACCAGAGGGCTGAGGAAGGAAGGGGGTAAGAAAGGAAGGAACCCCACCAAGCCAAGGTTGGGTCTGTTACCCAAGACCCTCAGCATCACCTTTTGCCACCTTCCATCCTGGAAGACACGTGGGGACCCTGATCAGAGAAGCAACAGATCCTTTTTCTCATCAGGTTCATTTTCAGCCAAATCAATTCCCTTGCTTGCATGCTCCGAAACATTAGTCAGGGCACAAGAGAGAGCATCAGGTCGCGGACATCGCTTCTGAAAGCGCTCTGTTCTTGCATCCAACCAAAGTTACTGTGAAAGTAAATTCTGACATTAGGGGCTCAACCAAATTCTGCTATTGCTGATACCTTCTCTGGGTTCACACAAAATTTGAATGGCATTGACAATAACTACACTCAATTCTGAATGCAATTTCAAAATGAAAATCCTTGCTGCAACAGCTCTATGGCCGTGCAAGGATAATACAGCAACTGGACAACTAAAGGAGTAGCAGGGACAGCAGCACTGAGGAGGGAGGTAAATGCAAGGTGATATTACAGACCAAGGAATAATACTCGCCTTTGCCACTTATGATTTATATCATAGGTCTCACAATAACTATTGCTGTTCTTGAAATACATCTTCCTAGAGTAAAATGAATACAGCCATCTTCATTCTTTATTGAGAGCTTTTTAGCTTTCAACACTGTGAAGAAAAGTTTGAAAGCAGCCACAGCATATCCCAAAGGCTTAAAAGTCAGAAAGCAGGGGGGAAAAAAATATCTGTATGGTTAAATTTGTCAGTGCTGCTCCCTCACTACCTATACACAGTGAACATCCTTACAGATAGATGGAAGGTTTGTACATGTCATGGGACAGAAAGTTTTTTTTCCCCTTCTTGATTAAAAAGAAATTGGGGCTTTTTGGCACTCAGTGCTGGAGTGCACACACAGCAGTACCAAAACGCAGATCAAAGCTAGAAAGACACTGCTATCTTCAGCAGCAGGACTCCTGCGTTTGCAAAACATCCATTACACTCCATTACTCAGAGAATGATAAAATGAGAGTATATCAAGAGCTCCTGCTATCCATTTGGCCAGCCAGCGATGACCAGACGGGTGGGCACAGTTGTGTAATTTGCCTAAACACTGTTACACAAGCAAATTACTTGGGATCTGGCCATGAGTGCTGTCAGCTTCCACATCAAATACCTCATTAAGATATATGGAGACTGCTGGCTTACCTTAAACTGTTTGGGGCTAAGACAAGCCAGCACATCTACATATGAAAGGTTAGAGGGATCTTTTTTTCCTGAAAGCTTTCCCAGATGGGTTATAATGTTCATCAAGTGAGCCAAGAATTTGACATGTTAGGTGAAAAATACTTTGGCACTGCACAAAGCATGTGAAAGTGGTGTGGGAATTACTATTAAAAGGTTTCTGACATGTAACATAGAAGGGTCTCAAACAGGTATGGGATCGCCTCTAAAAAGTTAGCAAAAGTGTCTTGATAAAAATAACCCACCCTTATCGATATTTTAAGATCCTGACTTCTTAAAAAACTATTGTTACAAACGCTTCATCTCTCCAAACTCTTCCCACATCCATAGTACAACATAAAACCTCCTGACCAAACCTGTCTCTCTGCGAGAACCTGTTAATTTGTTCCATCCTGCAATTTACTTTGGTTTACCGACATACGGTTCTTTAATAAAAGTAACTCTAGCAATTTTTTCCTTTAATGTAGTCAAGGCACTACTGTTTGCTTTCAAAATTCACTAAGCTTACTGCCTTTATTTCCATTTTTTTTAGATACAAGGACAATGCAGGAAAGGCAAAAGTTAAAAATGTCACATCAGTTGGAGTTTAACACGCTAAAAGTTTATGACCCCAATCAACAGCTTCCATGATCCAACTATGATCTATTTGCTCCGCAATATACTTTTAAAGGTCCCAAGTCAGTTCATAGGATAAAACAAGTGAAATCCGCTGGTCTGTGTATCTGTACAGGGTCTAGTCACTGAGTAAATATTCTTCCAGCGGAGTAGCTAAATTACCAGTTAAGAATCAACTATGGGAAAGACTCTTGGGAGAACACCAAGATCTGAACTGAAGAGTGTCCTCTCCAAATCCAGTAGCACAAAAATCTCAGCTGGCCACTAAAATTAGTCATGGACTATGGTTTGCCACCACAGCCAAAAACAGAAAATGCAGTCACATCGGAGAAATCATGGAAAAAGCGAAGATCTATCTGCTCTAAGACAGCTGTTTCAACTGTGTCTTTGTACAGTGAGCAGCAGGTGCCACCTTGGTTCCTTGATGAGAGGGTCAAAGATCCAGAAACCAAAGCGAACAGCAAAATATATAATAGCACCTGGTAAAAGGTGAGTATCTGCCATCTCATCTTCCTGGCTTTCATACTTCTGCCTACAAAGAAGTAGTCTAGGCACTCTTCTGCTCCCATTCAGGTGTGCCAACCCTACACGGCCCACTGCTTTAGTCATTCAAGGAGACCGACTGGCACAGGCCAACCCCTCCACTGCTGGTAGGAACGGACTGATAACACCTGAAAAACAAGAAGGGAGCTGGAATGGTTTGGTTAAAAACAAAACTTTTCTTGACAATAGACAGACACCCCCCTCCCCTTTAAAAGCCTCCAAAAAATGTAAATCCTTAATGAAAAACGTGGTTTGTATCAAATGATTGGAAAAATTAGGCAACGTATTTCCAATTATTTCAAAATTGTCCAACTTGCTTATAGTTTCCTATCAAGTCTGGCCTGTATAGTCTTATACCAGGCTTAAAAAGGTTTATACATATCTACTTTTTCTTGGCATTTCCTCAAAGGGGTTTAAGCTCAGTATAACTAATAAAGATTCAGCGAATTAGCTGCCAGAGACTAGAGATGTCTAGCTTAGGAATGTCTGCATCCTTGAAAGCCAGTACGCAGCACAGCCCAACACACAAGCTAGGAGTTCGCACCGAAAAAACAAAGACTTTTTTTCTTGTTTTGCTAGAGACAAAAAGGCTACGCTTAAAAGGAAAAAGGAAATGAATATACCCCTTTTTATATACCCGCGTGTGCATGTCTACACAAGCGTTCGCACTTAAGAGGTCAGCACATAACCCACATGAAGCAACGTTACTTTCTCACTGCGACGCAGACAAAACTCAAAAAAGGAAACACTTTATTATCAAGAAGCATTGTCCACAGAGTTATACATCTAACCCTCAGTCTTATTTTAGAAAGTCTCCCTGGTAATTTGCCTGTGCTTTTGAAAAGCAAGTAATATGTTTTGAATTATAAGAGGTTACAGGGACATTTTTGTGGTAAATTTGGGCTTTCATTTGCAAAAAAAAAAACCCTCAGTGCTACAGAAATCCTTTCGGAAATAACATTTTTTTGTCATTGCTAAGCACTTTTCAACAAAGTTTAATAGCTACTGTTCCAAGGAGCTGTTTACATCAAGCTTTAAAAGAATACCGGGATACTTATGTCCTTGCAAGCAAAAGGAAAAGAAATACAGCTTATTTCTTTCCAATATTTTGAGACGAAAACAGAAAAGAGCATATACCCCACATATGCCAGGGGCTGCAAATTTTCTAAGTTCAGCTACAGCTGTGCTCAGGCGCTAATATTCTGGGGGTTTTTTCTAGATGTTGAAATTATACCTAGAGCTCTTCAAAACTTACATTTGTTCCCATGGTCTTTACACCCAGGATCAAGAAGGAACAAAATGCCAAATAAGTTATTAAGTAGAACTGGAAGACGCTATTTCCAGCCTCCCAAGTTTATAAGCTGGATACCACGGTTGCTTTATAAACTGTGCATAGGAAGACAGACCTGCAAACAAAGGTAGCCAGATTTTTCCTTTGAAGGGGAAACTTATTTTATTGTTCGTTCTTATAAACAAAATAGCCTACTTGAAGCTCAGTAATGGGAATACGAGAAAGTTTTACTGTAAACATCTAAAAGATGTCCAGCCCCATGAAAGCTTCATTGTGCTCCTGATAACCGTGATGGAAAAGCTTTTGTAACCGGCAGCTTTTCTGCAGGCCGATACGCCAGAATTTACCATCTCAATGCACCGTCGAGGAGTTCTCCCATAAAGAAAGCTGCGCAGCTCAGACAGCGGGAAAAGAGGTTTAGGGCTGGGTTTGTTTTCCTCACTATTTATTGAGAGACAAAGTCTCTGCTCCCATGCAGGAAGCGGTTACGGTCTCATTACTCCTCGACCGTCTTACCTCCTGGACAGGGGGATGCAGTAAATTACTCAAACCCCCTTCAATTTTCCTCCTGAAACTCCCCAGCGAGTTTGTCCTAAGAACCATGAATAAAACATCAAACAGCGATGAAGGCACTGAGCAGCCTGATGCTTATAATAGAAGATACATTAAAAGCCAATCTTCTCAGAAAGTTTCAGTGTTTCCCCCAAAGTATCATTCATTTGAGGACTAGCGACTCATGCCAGCTATATATCAGACGAAGACTGAAAAGCTTTTCATCGTGAGCCCCGTTTCAGAAGATTTATTCAAGGGATGTCAGAACTTCCAATAAAACACCACTTAAAGTTGGCTTGGTCTAAATAAAGCACACGAGATTGCATGTGCAGAGGGGCAGGCAAAACAATACCGACTTAAAACATTATGCTTTAAAGATGAAGTTGGAGATATAATCCTAAATTAAATTGTCAAGTACACCCTCTTGCAGTACACGTCTCGTACTCCGGCACTGCACAAGCCAGAGTCCTGCCGCAAAGTTTCTCCAAAAACGTTTTATTTCACAGAAAGATGCAGCGAGGCTGCATGCTTCCCAGGTAAGTCATAGCAACCTTAAGTGGGAACAGAGCATGGTACTAGAGCAAACCCCTCTTTACCTGAGCAACTCGAGACAGGCCAGCGCTGGGCTAGGCTCTGTCCAAACCTAAGCTACAAGAGAAACTCTCCTGGGCACAGATCCAACGTGGAACCAGGAAACTACTTGCACAGATCAACACGATAATCAGCGGTTACAGCATACTAAACCTCCTACCATGCCAGAGTTTGTGCAGCCTTCATAAATCAGATATTTAAGGAGGAGGCAACGTCTTTATTGGAATTTATATGCTGTTTCTTCCATGCCAAAAGGAGCGACAAAGGAAAAAGGACACAAATCCTTGTCAGAAAGTTCCAGGACAGACAGATTATCAGATCAGTCCTGAGGGACAAACTGATAAACATTGAAAGGAGATAAGCTGTACTTCTGAGGTTGAAGAAGAAAGAGGCAAAGAGGTAACCGAAGCGGATAAAAATCACAATCTCGGCAGATGCAATGCAAAGAAGCACATGTGGGAAAGGCGGGATTTGCCAAGGCTTAAGACAAGAAGTGAGCACAATAATCAGCGTGAAGGTGACTCCAGGCAGGAGGTTTAGCTCTGTGAACAGCACGGACTCGGATCTGACGCACCATACAGGAAATAACAGTATTTAACTTTGGATGGGAAGACCTAGAAAGGACCGAGTTAGATGGTGCCAGCAAAACAAATGAATTCCCGCCCAGAAGGGCGCCTTCAAAATCTAGCACAACGCAACTCAAACTCCTGAGGGTCACTCGGACGGGAAAGGCTGATCACACTGAGATCAGAGAGGACAACTCTGGCAACGGGAGAGCTGAGGGCAGGTGAACGGCCACTTCAGCAAGGGGGAGAGTTGAGCAAAGGTGTGCATCGAGTCAAAGGAGGCACTGAAGGGAAGAGGAGAGAGAAGTCACTAAGGATGAGCCAGAAAGTCAAAAAGAGGAGAAACAAAGGGCCAGGCTGCACAACATTTGGGGGGAACAAGGAGATGAAGCAGCTGAAACCCTGGAGTACAACAAGAAGGATCCAAGGATGAGAAATGATGTAATGGCGCTTAGGGACCATGTATCTGGTTTATACCATGTTCTCACCAACAGAAACCAATGGTGCATTTTCTGGAAGGACTGTTCTGGAGCAGACAAACCCAGGAGTCACATACTAACTGTTCTCTGAAGCTTCATGTATCTCAAGACTGCCAGGTCAAAGCAAACAAATGGCAGCAACAGGGTAGATCACTGCCACCTCCTACATCAAGGACGGGTGGCTAGGAACATCACAGCAACCAGAAAAGCTGTGCTGTAAAGAGCTCCATCAGACAGGCCAAGAGGACAGAACACAGTAGTGGTGAGAGACAGGAGTAGCTCAACACTGTTCAGGGAGAAAACTCAAGGTCTGCACAGAATAATGCTCTAAAATTAGTCACGGGGCAAAATGGAAAGTGGCCATTGCTATCAAGCAGTAAAGCAATCAGCAAAGACTAGTTATTCTCCAGGGCTAGTAGCACTTCCACCGACGAGACTGAGAAGAAGCAGAGCACTGCAAAACCACCTGAAGCTGGAGGAACCACCCGTCCCAGCTCTCATTAATGACTCATTTGTTAGAAAGGTCTTTAAACCATTCCCCCCTTGCTCCTCCTCAGCTTCTCATCGCTCAGTTCTGACAGTATGTTATCTACAGAACAAAAATCTTTTCAAAGTTTAAATCCATACAATGCCCCCTTTTTCTTCCCAAAGACAGATATATCTGTGCATGATAGCAGTAGTACGAGCTGAGAGCTCATGAGAGCTAAATAAAAAACCCTGAAAGGAACAGAAATCATTTTCCTCTAGAAATCCGATGTCTGCTTTTGAGAAATGGAAATGAGCGTTTCCTACAAAGCAGCGCAAATTTCCCTTATTTAACACTTAGACACAAATATGCATGCAGACATCTGCTTTCTTCTCCTCCCCCCCAACCTTTAAAATTCCTTCATTCCACAAAAAAGTGCAATCACGACTGAGAGACTGAGAAGTAAGAGCGGTGATGTAACAGTCAAATATTTAGAAAGATCTCCATCTGTAAAAGGAATTCAAATAAATATGACTAAAGGGGAAAGGTTCAGGTCGTTTGAAAGCTTGCTCAGGAATGCAAAGGGTTGGTGGAGAGGTAGATCACTAAAACCCTCAGAAAAGGTCGATTTTTGAACAGAAGTCAATGCAATGGATTCTTGAATAAAGGACAGCACAGGATTCATCAGAAATATTGGCCAAAGATTTACTATAGGGATTTGGCAAACCTTAAAGCCAACCTTTGGCCAGCAAAATTCAGAAGGTGATGACAAGTTACCCCATTTAGGAGGATATAGTAAAATGTATACTGGTTATAAAAGCCATCTCAAACATATATTACTCAAAAGAACAGAAATCTGTTTTACATTCCCACAAATAGATATACTACCTGCTCTAACAATCTTCAAAATTCACATTGCTTCGTCAGAATCTAGGACACAACTGTAGAGAAGAGGCACGGATTAAAGCAATACCGTTGCTGAGGAGCTCCTAAATTTGGAGCTGACTTCCTGTAGATATACTTTCTGTAAATAGCAGGAAAAAAAAATCATTTAAAAAAAAAAGATGCAATAAAGAACACCTCCCATTAAGCTAATTCAAAATAATTCTGGTTACAAAAGGGATTATTTACAGGGCTTTTCTTCACACCTGACACTATGCGACACTAAGTGTTACTCCCCAGTTTGTTGCTAGTTACCATAACTAAATTTTCTTATCTTTGCTCTCACAAGTATCACAAGCACAGCTCTACATCAGCTGGAAAGCTGGTACCGACAGGTTTGACGCCCGGCCTCACCAGCGTAAGAATTTAAAACTGTAAAATATCCTAAAAGACTAATCTCATTCATAAATCTGACCTCGTATATTATTCAACACCCATGTGTTAAAATTATTAAACACTACCTCACCCACACTGCTATAAAAAGACTACTGTAAAATTTCGCTCTCAGAAAAGAAGGTATTCATGAGCGAGGGGAAGACAGATGTGCAGAAGACGATTCACTGGAATTATATAAATTCAGCACACATGGAGGCAAAACAAATTCCACTTTGGACATCCTCTCATTCAATGCTTCATTCATACGAGTTTTGTCAAGAAAGACCCAGCCCACCTGCAACAGCTATCAATTTCCATAAGCTAAACGTTAATCAGGGCAGAAATTTTGGAAGTTGACCTCGATGCTCCTTTTTGCTACTTGTGCCGTTAGGGCTTGCTTTTTAAGTGAGATTGATGGCCTTTTCCATCTACAAAGATCACGCTGGAACCTGTCCAAGCTCGTAAGTCACATTTTGATGGACTACAGGGAATTTTCATTCCATTCATTCCAAATTCGGACACAAGACAGCTCTTTGCAAACTGAACTTATTCTAAAGAAGCCACGAGAAGTTGACAAAACTGCGGAAAGTCCAAGCGACGCCCAAGGAAAGTTCTGCAACATCCACCGCGGCAGGCACCCCGAACACCCTTCCCCTCAGCTTTTTAATTCAACACAATATGAGCAATTCAAACATTCATATCACATTTGAAATGAGGAAATTAAAGTGGCTTGCAGGCATGAAAAGCTCGTTCATTAAGCATATTTCAATTACCAGACACACAAATGAAACCAAGCATTTACATATTATTTCCGCTGCCGAGATTAAAGATACCTCACAACCAAACGAGAAGTCAAACTTCCCTCAACTTTAGCCAAAAATATGAATGTTCAGCACAGTGCCAGAACGATAAGCCAGCGTAAGACTTCAATATAGAAAGTGCTCGGGCACTCAAACGCTTCAAAGTAGGACTAAGTCAAGAGAAGAACAAAAAGGGTGCTCGACATACGAAGAAGCAAATGCTATAAATGACCCACATCCCTGTCAAGAAAGACTTTTTCCAACGTATTTATGGAGACTCTGATGCTCCAAAGACAGGAGCAAGATAAAGCGTTGAGTCAACATGAGAACCTTGAGCCTGCTTGGCCAGAGCGGGACTCAAACCCCACTACATCATCCAGAAGAAACAGGTGGCCTTTTTGGAGAGAGGTCCAAAAGACATAGCCTACACACACAACTTTCTCAAGCAAATCCCTCTTCGGCACTCAAAGCCCAATTCCCTGTTTGAGTTTGCTCCAATCTCATCTGTACAGGGCCAGAGCCAAAACAACAAAGCAGGAACCGTCCCCCATACAGATGGGTCTGTGCCTTATTCTCATCCACACAGGATGGAAGAACGGAGTCATTTTCATCCTGGGGCTGGGAATGACTCATTTTTCAAGACACCTATTCAAGACACCTGGTCATTAACCTGACTCTTCTATGAGAAATGACCCGAATGAATGTCAAACAGAAACGCTGCTCCTCCTCGAACCTTTGTGCAATGCTTTAGTGTACAGATAATACAACACATAGGCAAACAAGCTCAGCTTTTTAGGTAATTCTGCTTCCTGTTACAGGCGCAGGCACCTCTCAGCAGCAAACACGTACGGAAAATTCTCAATGGAGAACCGATTTTCTTTACAGACTCGTGATACCAAAAATATTAATCAAATTCAATGTTGTCTTTCAAAAATATCTGCAATGAATATGAACCGTTGCCTTAATTTAGGATAGCCTTGAAAATGCTGGGGGTTGCATTGTAAGAAACAGCTGGGAAACAACAGGAAAACAACTTTTGCGTATTTTTTAACTAAATGCAGAGGTGGGGGGGTTAAGTGTTGCTTTAAGAGGTCAGACACAACTGCAAGCAGGAGGGAGCTACAAGCACCATCAGACTGCAGAAGCGCAAAACTCCGCGTTAACTCGTTTTTCATCAAGCCATGATGAAAATTTCAAGGGATAACGTTTACACCACAAGTTTCATTTGTCACAATTTCTGCAAAAATCACTTCTGCGAGACCGCTATCCCCTTTTAACCCACCCCCATTTCCAGCTTCACTGAAACAGTCAGAATCAGCTAAGTGAAAAATCATTTATTGAAATTAAAAAGTTGTTAACAGGTCCAGAGCAGGATTTTCTACCTTAGGTTATAGGTGGTAACATTAAAGCACGGTTAAATATGAGGACCAGAATGCAAATATAGCAACAGGCCCGAGAGCAGTTTTGACATTAAAAAAGAATTCCACTTTTAATTCAATTAAGCACAAGTCCTCCGATAGAAACTGAAATACCAAATACCGCACTAAACCTATCACTGCCTGCCGCAAAGGTCAACAAAGAACTGATAAAAAAATAACGCTGAAGTATCTGCTGAAGTGCAAAGTGCTCAAATAAGGGTGTTTGTTTTTAACAATTTGTACTTGTAACCATTTAAGGAACAAGTATCTGTTACAGCTGTGGAGGTTTTCTGTAAAGAAACAAAGCTGTCTAAGCCCACGCTGCCTGTTCCAATACTCCCGCGTGCTTTTTTAAATTATTTTGATGACTAAGAATCGGAACTATGGACTGGTAAGAAGCTCGCTCAGAACTAAGGAATTCAAGGACCGGATGACTTTTATTTGCAAATGAATGTGTAACACCCAATGACTGCTTAAAGGCCCACATGAAACTGCTGGGTTAGCAGCTCGTTGGAAGACAGGCCCACGAAAAAAATATTAATATCACATCCTCATTGAATCACACCACTACCTATAAATAACAGGGTACGAAGTGTAGTGACGGGGGAATGAAGTAGTAAATTCACATTGCATCCATCCACTTATCCATGCCGGTACTCGCTTCTGTAAACAAATTAGAGAGCCATAGTAGGTCAGCACATTTCAACAGCACTAAATTCACATATTAAAAAAGCAACAAACAGGACAACCTAAGCATTTCTCTTTTTCCCACTAAACACATCTTTGGGGAAATATCCTTGTATGCACCGAAACGAGTGTGATTTCAATTCCACCCACATCTGGGCTCACTTGGGAACTAAATCCAGCACAACCCGTCTCGGGTCAGCCGGTGACCCTGAGCAAAAATAGCTCTGGCAGAAAGCTGGATTTAGGGAAGAGGGTGGAGCCCATCCAAGTGTAAACTGAACAAACCCGCCACTTGCCGTTAATGACGGAGAAGCAGCAATTTCTCCGTCCCAGTCCGTGCGTTACAAGCATAAAGGCAACGTATGCCATCCACGCTACGGGACATGACAGCAGGGCAAAACAGAACATAACATAATAAACCCCGGGGCAGATCAAAAGCCGGGGTGCAATTTGGGCCTGACGCAATTAAAAATGCATCAATCAGCAACCATTAACCACTATCGCTGAGAGAACAGAAATAAAATAAGCAAATGCTGCTTGAAAATTATGATCGAATTAGGAGGGAAGCTGGGTCACCAGTCTAAGGCCTGAACTCAAAAGCGCGATGCCAATCAGGGTTTACTAAAGTTTAACACATTTACTAAAAGGCCATCCTTTGGGGAAATTCGGATTAGCTTTCCCAAATGTCTCAGCGCAGACAAACCTCAAGTCAGCAGACGATAGCGCTGAGGACAGAAAAAATCAACAGTATTAATTTTTTTAACAAAAAGATTATGTTGTCTACAGCACAGACACAAGACAATCTTGAACACGGTGGCAAAACTCAGCCTACAAATTGCAGATTACAGCCAAAGTAATTCGCAGGTTCTTACACAAAAGCAGCAGCAGTTTTGAATCGGCGGCACAGGGAAGAGCCCGGCTTTGAGCATCAGTGAACAAAGTGCTGGAGTTAAAGTGTAACTTGGTGGCGGATTCGGTTTCATTTCTATAGTCGAGGGATGTCTAGAGAAAATCCTTGGGCGGGATCAGCATGCAACAGGACGGACGTATCAAGCGTAAGGAGCTGGGATTGCAGCTCGTGCCACTTATCCTCATTCACACAAAATTAGGAAAGACTGAGCAGGGCACCTCCAAATTAATCAGTTTGATTCCTGAATGCAACCAGCTTAAAAAATTAACATGTCATGTTATCTAACCATCCTCCTTCTTCCAATACTTTGCTTAGATTTCTATTACACGTTAACCAGAGAATAAAAGCCCCAAGAACAAACTGTTACATGCAAGCTTCCTGCTAATTAAAATAACTTTGTAAGGTCTTTGTAATACAATTAGACTGCCATGGCCTGCACAAATAAGAAGCAAATTTAAGCTTTGACAGGCACCAGGCGATTTACTTTAATCTGATGTTTCCTAATGCTCAAGGCTCAACTGCTCACACTATGTTTTTTCCTCGTATTTGAGGAAATCTCCCCACCCAAATAAAAATCCAAAATATCAAAAGATTAACAAACATGCTGGTCGTTAGTTATTGTGTCTTGCATTGCCAGGATCCGAGCCCTAAGCCCTCGGGACCACCGAAGATGGGTACGGCTCCGTGGCTAGCTGCGGAGCACAAAAACTCCCGGGCGCTTCGGTGGCTGATGCAGCCAGAGCTCAAAAAACTACATAGTTTTCGACGGCGGGTGCCAGAGCTGCTCTCAGGTGCCCGCAGCCACCGCCGGGGTGTTAACGCGGCCCGCTGTCCCCGTCGCCCTTGGGAAGGTAGCGGCAGAGGGGGAACGGTCGCTGCGCAGAGCTCGGTAAAACCTGAGCAAAGCGGGGGGCAGAGACAGAGGAGAGGCCGCGTCTGTAACCCGCAGGGCTCCTCTTCGGTGAACGCCAAATCCTCGTGGAAGCCGGGGCATAAGTTTATCAAGAAAAGCTCACGTGAATCTTTTATGGGGAGAGCGAAAGCCGCAGCGCGAGGGTCCAGCTCTCCTCCGCTGCCCTGCGGTCAGTGATGCTTGCTGAGGGACGAAGCGTGAGTTTAGACACCCCCTCACCAAAACCCCTCGTTTTCAGAGGGCAAAGCGCAGCCCCAGGACTCCCGAGCGCTAACGCGACAGGTCGGCGCTGCCAAAGCCGTTCCCGGCCCCTCCGGAGCGGGGGCAACCTTGGACCCGGGCGCTTTTATTGCCGCTTTTTTCCACCTCGGCGGCAGCACAGGCGAGACAACCTGTCGCGCAGGGTCATAAAGCAAAAGCAGAGGGAGGGTCCGCTCGGGAGCTGCGGGGAGCTCGGGGGGCCGGGGGGGGGGGGGGGTCCTGCCGCCCGGGAGGGCTGAACCCAGTGGAAGCTCCGCGGCTTTGTGCCGGGTCGCGGGGGGGCCCCGAGCCCTGGCGGGGGGGGGGGCCAAGCACCGCCATGGCCGGGGGGTCCCGCCGGCGGCGGCCGGTTCAGCTCACTCAGCCGGCCGCGCCCCCCCCCCCCCACCTGCCCGGCGCGCTCCCCGCCCCGCGGTAACCGGAGACGCCGCCGAGCGACCCCGCGGCGCTCACCGCAGGCGGAGGTTGGCCATGAACTCGGGCATGGTGACGGCGTCCATCAGCACGAAGTCCGCCTTGCCGAACTCCAGGCTCTCCTGCTCCGCCATGGCGGGGACGGGACGGGACGGGACGGGACGGGACGGGGGGGCGGCGGCGGGGGCCGCGCGCGCCGGGCGAGGCCGGCCGGGGCGGGGGTGGCGGTTGGTGCCGCGGCGCCGCTCCCCGCGCGGTGCCCGCCCGGCCCCGCCTGAACCTGCGCCGAGGCGGGGCCGGCGGGCGCGAGGCGGGCACGGCCGCGGGGGGCGGGAGGGGGAGGGCGGCGCGGCGGCAGCGGCGCCTGCCGGCTCGCGGCGGCACCGCCGCCGCCGGCCGCCCGCGCTCACCGGCGGCAACGGCGCCTCCTGGCGGGCAGCGGTCGAGCAGCGCCGCGGCCTGCGCCCCCCCCAGCCCCCCCCCCCCAACCAGCCCGGGGCCAAATCCTGCACCCCGGCAGCCCCCCCCGCCCCCCAGCCCGGGGCCAAATCCTGCACCTTGAGAGCTCCCCCAGCCCCGGAACATGTCCTGCACCCCGGGAGGTGCCCCCCCCCCCCGAATCTGGGCCAAATCCTGCATCCTGGGAGCCCCCCCCCCCAGCCTGGGCCCAAATCCTGCACCTTGGGAGCCCCCACGGCCTGGGCCAAATCCTGCACCCCGGGAGCCCCCCCCCCAGCTCGGGGCCAAATCCTGCACCCTGGGAGCCCCCCCCCCCAGCCCAGGGCCAAATCCTGCACCCTGGGAGCCCCCCCCCCCCCCAGCCTGGGCCAAATCCTGCACCCCGGGAGCACCCCCCCCCCAGCCCGGGGCCAAATCCTGCACCCCGGGAGGCCTTCACCCCCCCCCGAACCTGGGCCAAATCCTGCACCCCGGCAGCCCCCCCCGCCCCCCAGCCCGGGGCCAAATCCTGCACCTTGAGAGCTCCCCCAGCCCCGGAACATGTCCTGCACCCCGGGAGGTGGCCCCCCCCCGAATCTGGGCCAAATCCTGCACCCTGGGAGCCCCCCCCCCCAGCCTGGGCCCAAATCCTGCACCTTGAGAGCCCCCACGGCCTGGGCCAAATCCTGCACCCCGGGAGCACCCCCCCCCCAGCCCGGGCCCAAATCCCGCACCCTGGGAGCCCCCAGTCCAAAGGGCTGCAGGGCCAAATCCTGCACCCGGATGAGACCTGAGCTGCAACCTGCACCCTGGGGACCCCCCAGACCAGGGTGCTCCGTGGCCAAGTCGTGCACCCGGCGAGCCCCCAGTCCAAAGGGCTGCAGGGCCTGATGCTGCACTTAGGGGAGTCCCCCAAGCCCAGGGTGCTGCAGGGCCAAATCCTGCCCCCCCCCCCGGGGGGGAACCCCAACCCTGGGCCACATCACGCATCCGAGGGAGCCCGAAGACCAGGGTGCTGCAGGGCCGCATCCTGCCCGCAGGCGAGTCCCCACCCCGGGGTGCTGCCGGGCCAGATCCTGCACCCAGCGTATTCCCCACCCCACCCCCAGGTCCTGCAGGGCTGCATCCTGCACTGAAGGCCCAAGGACCCAGAGGAACCTCAGCAGCAGCCGGCTTGGGGGCCGCCGACGCCCCTCACCGTCGCTTCTGGCCTTGCGGAGCGACCGGGTGCCCCCAAATTAAATGCAAAATCATCATGTAGCATAAAAATAAGGATCACAAAGCCCCCCACACGGTAGCTGCCTCTGTCCAAGCTGGTTACGTTCAGCAGGAGCAAGAAACGCTCATGTGTTAAAGCATCATCAGCTGGTTTGGTTTGGTCACCCCTGGTTTCAAAGGAGGCTTTTTCATCATGCAACACGAGCCGCTCACAGCTCATGTGCACGGGAAGCGAAGCCATGCGTGGTGGCACCTGGGGCCACCAGCTCTTCACCGGGAGCCCGGGGGGAGGACGGGATGCAAATGGCACCTGTGGGCAATCAAACCAGCTGATTGAAGCCTCCTGCCCTGCATATATGGCTGTTGCTCCCAGCCTGGGGTGTTGTCTTGGGGTGGGTGGTGGTTGGGTTTGCAGCAGCTCTGCTGAGGTGAGTGTCTGCAGAGCAGCAACATCCTGTTTGGGTTTCTTTTGAATTTTGGCTTTCTGGTGTGTTTAGCTGTCTGTTGGGGTGTCTCCCAGTGCTGTTTCATGTGATTTGTGTTTGTTATGTTACTCCAAGTGTCTAATTTGCAAGATAGCTGGAAGCCCAGTGCTGGCCCTGGGGCTGGAGGAAGTGTTGAGCAGAGCCCTGCTGCTGTGGGTCCTGCTTTCCCCCAGCTGAAGGGGGGAGTTGGCCTAAACTCCTCTAAGTCTGCAAGGAGCATGAGCTTAAATTAGTTTTCTTGCATTAGCAGCAATGATGGAGTCCTGCTCTGACCCCCTCCCAAGGAAGAAGGCAGTGGTGGGAAAGGCCAGAGAGAGCCTCCTCTGCCTCAGGCTCTACAGCAGGAAGAAGAAAGCAGGTTATTCCACCTACATACACAGACTCCTGAATCAAGTAAGTCCTGGCTTGAGTGTGAGTGCTTCAAGTGTCTTCCAGCTACCTAAGCTCAGCTTGGACCTCTAAGCCTGGCTACTTGAGCCTTCTGGGCACTGCATTTAGCTGGCTCTGGAAGCTTTGGGTTTGACCAGCTAAACTGATGTGGCAGCAGTGGGTGGATGTTGGAGACCTGCCTGATCTGAGCCATGAGGCAGGTCCCTTGGCTAGCTTGGGGCAAGGACTGCATGTGGCTGCTGCAAGTGCTGGTAGACCAGTGCCAAGATGACTTGAAAGCTAACTGAGGTGAGGTGATGGAGCTCACGTTTGATGCTAGACTCCAACAGGCTCATGACAGGGGCTCTGCAGGGCACTAAAACCAGGGTTTCTCCCCACCCTGAGCAAGCAGAGGACATAGGACTCCTTCCAGGAGACTGCTGGCTTCTTACAGCCATGAAGCCCAGGCCACCTCTAGGGGCTGTAAGCAACAGCAGTGACTTGTTGGTGCACCCAGGTGAGCACCTGGCTGGTGGGGCAGATGGTCTCCAGCCATGGAGAGGCACAAGCTGGCAGCAGGCTGTGGCATGGCAGGGTCTCATGTCCTTTAGAGGAAGCAAATTATGGCTTGGCTGTGACCAGCTGTGGTGGCCAGCAGTTGTGCCCTGGCTCTGGGAAGGGGACCTGGGTGCACCAAGCAGCTCCGACAACGTCTCTCTCCGCAGACCTGGAACGCGGGTGCCTCCAGCCTGGCGGCTGCTGCTCTCGGCTCGCTGAACAGTCCCCGTCTGCTTGGGGAAGTGGCGCTGGAGGCGGCCAGGCTGTCCTGCTCCGGCAAAAGAAACCACCTCACCCCCAGGGAGATCCTTCTGGCCATGAAGCTGGTTCTCCTGCGTGAGCTCTCCAAGACTAACCTGGATCCTCAAGCTGGCAGCCGGTGCTGAAGGGACCTGGCGAGATGTGACGGTGTTAAGAGTATTTTAATTGTGTTTTGGTAAATAAAGTATTTATTAGCATTGTTTCACAGAGCCTCCTACCTGGGCTGGCAGGGTGGCTGCTCCCAGCATGGAGAGCAGCAAACAGTGTTGGGACAGTCCCTAATCCCCATGCAGGTGGGTCTGGTTATCCTCATCCTCCCTGGAAGGCCCTGCAGGAGGGAAGGGGCTTATATACACCTGCCTTGGTAAATATTTGCAAACCAGCCCTGTTGGCAGGTGATCGGCCTCCAAAAGTCCAAAGAGCACTGCCCTTCCGGAGCAGCCCTTGTCCTGATACCCCAGGCAGAGCAGGGTATGTTCTGCAGCTGGTCATCTCTCCCCACCAGGTCTGGCCCAGAAAAGGAGGAGGAAGATATGTGGCAGCTATTCCAAGTCTTGGAAAAATGCAGCTGCCATTGCTCAGGAGAAGCAGCTGTCACCCACTAATTGGTGATACTGTGTTAGGTGATGGCATTTAACAGTGACTTCTTTCCAGGTTCTCCTTGGAGCCCTTAGCCCTCCTGTTCCTCCCCTTAGGGGTGTCTCCAGGTTGTCTGACACTCCTTGCTGCCTGGCTGCAGCTTAAAATGGAGCCATGAGGGTGTTTGGGGAGGTCAGTGTGGAGCTGGTGTGTGGGGGAGTGCCAAATTATCCTCTTTCCTCTGTGGGTGTCCTCATCTGGGCAAAGTGCCACCAGCCTCTGGACAGGTCTCTGCTGCAGCAGCCTTTCTGGCTAATTCCTCTTGGCATGAGGAACCCGTTCCTCCCTAGCGCACAGGCTGAAAATGGGACAGGTCCTCCTGGAGGGATTTGGCACTAATCCCCGTGTGCCGATGCTGGAGTACAGGCACAAACCAAAGGCCATCAGACCAAATCTAATGAAACATCTCATCAACTCCCATAGCAAAGCCAGCTGAAAACAGGTCTGCCTGCCCCTGGGCTGCCAGGTGTGAAGCAATGGTGGCCTCAGCTGCTGGACCACTGTCAGCTTTGGGGGATGCTTGCTGGTTTGTGGGGTAGCAAATGCATAGCAGGTGTCACCGCAGTGTGAAGCAGCTCATGTTTATGGATGGTGGTAGCTCAGCTTGTGTCCAGCAGTGAGCCATCCCCGCACTTTCTTCCCCAAATCCCTTGTCTCCAAGCTGCTGTGTGGTCAGAAGTGCCTACTTGCTCTCTCCATTCCCCTGTGGCTGTTTTGACTTGTCTAGCATGATGGTTTCTGGCCTGCTAATGGCCTCTGGCTGTTTCCACAGTAAATATTAAGATAACAGCTGGCTTCATGGGGGCTCCTGTTTTTCTGCCTCTTTTCTCTGTGCTCCTGTTCCAGCTGCTGCCTTTTTAGGGCTGCCAACATCTCAAAAATTGCAGAGCGCTCAAAGCTTCGAGAGGCGATGGATGGCTCTGGCAGTGCCACGTGCTGATGCCTGCCCAGGGACCGAGGCTTCGGGGGGTTTAATGAGCTGCTACTCCAGGGCTCCTGCCCACAACCACTGTATGTGATGCACTGACTCATGGTTTGAGCCTGCCCTAACCCTTGTTTGAGCAGCCTTGATTCTTTCGGTTGAGCAGGGTTGGCTCATGTTTAAATTCATAGACCTGGGGTCAAGTCCTGCAGGAAAATCCTAGCTGTTGTGGAAACAGGAGCTGCGGGTGACCTTGAGAAAGCATCTGGGCCATCCTGCAGCCCCAGGCAGTGGTGACTTTACCTGTAGCATTCCTGGCCGAGGTTTGCTCAACCTGCTCTGACACCTCAGAGGACGCCCTGGTGATACCATCTGGTGCAGAGCTTCCTTATCCTCCGTGGTGGGGTGTTTCTCTTCTCTCACAGCAAAAAAGAACAGAGCTAAACATTAAATTTTCATTTCTTTCTCCTGTAAACAGGCTAAATTGTTTACTCTCTTCCTCTTTGCTGTTCCTATTGGTATATCTGGAGACCTGGCTGCTGCTGAGGGGTATTTCAGGTGTCCCGCAGATCCTAGTCCTGCTCAGATGTTCTTGCATGACACTTGCCTTATATGTGATGGCTCTCTGTGAGCTGCTCTTTCGCAGAACTGCTCCCTCACCTTCTTTTTTCCATGCAGTAACTGTGCAGCTGATCATTCCTGCCTAGAAGAAAAACTGAACCTAGAGATGTTGCAAGTTATCTACATAAATACATGTTGCAGCTCAAATGGAGAGGAGGAGCTGTTATGAGGAATTGCCAGGGGAGGTTTCTGGCCAGTGTAGGTCAGATTAGATGTTATCGAAGCTGCCTTTTCCTGCCTGAAAACCCATGGCTCACCTGGGCCCTAGAAAGAGCCAAAACTCTACACGGTATGAGGCCAAAGCAGCTCAGCTCTCCACATGCCCCTCTGGGCACTGTGCTCCGGTGTGGTCTGAGAATGGATGTACCAAAATCACCGCAGTCCTGAGCTGGTGACTCATCTGCTGGGCCCCTAGTTTCTATCGCTTTTGCTCAGCACCTAGGCATCCTGCTCATCTCATTTCTTTAGCCCTCCTCTACAGAAGCGCAGACCCATCTCCTACAAGGACATTCACACTGATGTATATAACTATGTTGGCTGCTGATGTAGATGCAAGTACAGCTACAACACGCTGATGTCAGGGCAGCTTCACCTAGGGAAGAGCCGGAGCAAAGTGAGGAGCTCTGCACTAGGAAATGTTTGCAGTGTGGCTGGGCATCTAGCACCTGATCTGATCCTCAGCTCTGCAGGATCCATACTCCAGTCTGTCACTAATTTTCTCCTTATTATCCCCCCCCGCTTGCGAAGCAGAAAATTCTTGCACTGCAAATGAGGACCTGAAGCACAAGGGGAATCAAGTGACCGCCCCAAAGTCTTCTAGAATCTGGTTTGGGGCAAGAGGGAAACATGCTCCACTGATCCAGTGGCAACAGTGATTTCTGGTGTATGGGCAGATCCCATGGCACGTGTTCACCCTGGAGCATGGGCACGGTCCCCTGCACCCGGGCTCCTGACAGTCAGATGCTCTGCACATAAGCCCATATTTTTTCTTTTGCAATTGCACTCTGTGTTCTCAGTTTTAACTAAACCCCCCAACATATTAAAGGGGAAACCTCCAGACATAAAGCCTTGATTTGAAAATTGAAAGAAAAGACTTACTCCTAAAGGAGAACTGCCCTGTTGAAGCTGCATATACCATGTGGGCACCCTCTACAAACTGCTCTCTTTGCCATGCCAGAAGGCAGCGTTGGTAGGAGGAGGTGGATGAATCCCACAATAATTGGGGTCTGAATGTGCATTTTTGGCTAATGTCATCTGTTACTTTCCTTTCAACCATTGCTGGTGATAGAAACTTAGGCAGACTGAAGAAATGGAAGTGTTAAAGACAAAACAGGGACTTTTTTCAGTCTGTGGATTTAAAGTTAACAGATCCTTCAAAAATGTAGGGCTCCGAAGGCAAGCCGCAGCTCTAATGGTTCATGACTTTTAAGAATGGACTCGTGCCATTTGTGTTACCTTTGCTTCGAATCGCGATGGCCTTTCCAAAAACAAGATCTGAAACCAAACCAAGTCTCCCATCTGCAAAAGACAAACAGCTGCGGTTTTACAGCTCTGGCTGGAGACTGAGGGTAGATTATCCTAAATTAGGCAGTGGTTTTTGAAAAACAGGCAACTGGGCTGCATCACGCTGCAGCTTTGAAAGAGCAGGGAGATGCCATTAGATGTTGCTTCCTCTTGTCCCGCGTATAACCACAGACAAACACGGTTCCCTTCCTCGGGGCGCTGCAATGAACTGAAAATTGGCATCGGAGCACGTCCCAGAGCCAAAGCTATCCGAAGATTTGTCTTTCGCAGCAGCCAGTGCCAGCATGTCTCCCATCGCCGCAGTGCCCACGGGAGCCTGGAGCATCCCTCTCTGCCCCTGCTTGCTGGATCCACCTCTCACCCAGCTCACTCGGGTACCAGCAGCACCAGCTGAGGCAGTTTGGTCTCCTCCTAAATGCACGAGTTTTTCTCTTGCTAAATTATATCGATACTTCATTTCTTCCTAGTTTCCTCTGATATTTCTTCTTTTATTCGATTAGTAAGTTCGTCTTCCTCCTTTCTACAATTTCACTACTGGTAAATTGCTGCCGTGGGCCTCCCCAGCGTTAACCATTTGTGAGGTGGCAGAGCACACAGTTACCTCTTCTCTATTTTTAAAAAAGGAAGCCAAAAAAAAAAAAAATTTACACATCACATCAAAATTTCCAGTCTGTCAGAGATACATGATAGTGTTATGGTCTCTAGCCAAAGAGGAGGATGTTAAACTGTAAACAAAACTAAATATTGAATCCCCACGGTTTTTGTAATTGTATAAAATGGATACTTTGTTTTCTTTTCCTGAGTTTTTCAGGAAACATTATGAAGACAGAAATGAGTCTTACCGAGTCTGTAATGCGACTGTTGCACAAATACATAGCAATTTATATTGAGAGAACGTTACTCATGTGAGTGTTTATTAATGTTCATTTTCAGGATGCAGAGCATGACACAACAAGACATTCTGTAAAAGAAAACAGATAATAGATGGCTCTGCTTTTAATGAGGGGAACTCTTTTCCCTTACACAAATCTGTTCCTGAGAATCCTCTTGAGCATGTTTGTCCTTCTGGAAGGAGAGGGTGGAGAAGCAAGAGGACCAGGAGGCTGCCTTGGGCAGAGGTGGGTTATGGGACTGTCTCGTCCCTCAGTAAAAGCCAACATTTTTGTTTTCTCCTACATTTCTTGGAGGAGAAACCTGCCCTATGGCAAAAGCTTCACCATGAGCAGCTTCGTATCTGCATTTATGCTTGTGATACCCCACGCTAATGAGAAATGGGAGTCCAGCCAAAATCACCAGGCTTGTCTGAACAGAAGGAAACATCTTGAGATGTTCAACAGTTATGACTGCAGCTGATTTTGAAGCAGACACAACAAAGATGTTGTTCCTCCTTGCCTGGAGATACTCTGCTGAGACTGTGAACTATCCCTTAGGAGCATAAAAGTGACGGAAACCTGGGATGACTATTGAAACTCAGAGCTCCTGTACTCTAACTTCATGGTACAGTGTGAGGGAGTTTTTAATTACCTCGTCACCCCATTGTATTATATCCAAATGGTTTTCATTGAAACTGTTGAAAAGATATGAAGCTTCCTTGAGTTTTAAGATCTTCTGATAAAGCTCAGGCTGCCCCACAGTCCCTTCGTGATGTTCCCTGGGTGGTTCTCCATCCTCCACCACTGTGCTGTACTACCTAACGGTAGTCGCATCTTGCTACTTGCAGCAAGGCAGCTGGATTTTTATGTTGATGGGAGTGAAAATGTCCAGAAAATCTGCATTTGGAGAGGATGATCCAATGTACCGACTGGAGTCAAATGACTGCCTGAATTTGCGAGACAGTTGAAAGCACAAATAGAGACGCATAGAAAGCAGGGCTGGGGAGGCCTTGAAGAACTGTCTAATCCCCCTGCTCCAATGCAAGATAAGCTCAAATTAAACCCTTCTTGATGGATGTTTTCCTAATCTTTTTTTCTCTCTCTCTTTTTTTTTCCCCTGAAACTTCCAGTAATGGAGGCCTAACATCAGGCAATCTCTGCTGGTGCTTTGCTATGTTTACATTAAGTATGTCTCCAAATGTCTAAGTAAAGCTGTCTTACCACAGCTTCATCCTGTGATTCCTTGTCCTCTCCAGCAGACACGGAGAAGAGTTTATTCCCTTTCCCTTTGTAGCAGCCTTTTATTTACAGGAGGACGGTTATCATCGGAGCACAGGAAATGGAGCTGCTGAAAGGGAGCTCAGAGGTCAGCTAGTCCACAGCTGCCTTGTCTTCCCCCAGCCTTCTCTTCTCTGGACCAAGCAACCTAATTCTTTCGTTCTTTCCTCATAGATCATTTTTTCTACGCTTCCGCTAATCCTTGCTGCTAGCAATAAAAACAACAAAAATAGAGTTTTTCACAAGACCTGTCCTGGGAAGGAAGGAACAAGCCCCTAATCCTTGGCGGTGGGTGAAGCAGCCGGCTGGGGCACATGTCATGAGCTGTAGTTCGTTTAGTGGAGTCGCCGGGGGAGTCGGTGAGGATGTGCTGAGCGACTGCAAACCAGCCCGTCGGCATCGAGCCTTGCAGGAGCGCTGGGCTGCAAGAGGAGCCAGCTGTACAGCAACCAAAGGCAGCGCAGCGGGAGTTTTGGAAGGACTTCATCCCGCCTTCATAAATAAAATGGGTTGCACCAAATAAATACTCAGCTGTCAGAACGTCTCCTCCCCACTGATGTAACCTCAAAGATCTTGACCTTTGGCTAGCCGTTTTGATGTGAATAGGTGATGTATTGGGTCTTCTTTATCCATCAGCTCCCTTTCTTTCTGCAGATGTCTGAAGAGGTAAAACAGCCAGAGCACCTTCACACAGACCTACACACATGCTCTTCCCTGCCCTCCCATTTGCGAAGGGAGGTGTCCAGACCCCTCTGTGCTTCCCCGATTCAAGGCTGCTCATCTTGAGCACAAGACAAAGCAACTTCTAACAAATCTACCGTAAAAAGGCTTTGAAGGCTAATTACAACCTCCCTGTATTGCTTTTTCCCTGGCAGTTACCCAAGTTCCTGTCAAATGCAGTTTCTATGTGGGAATTGTAGTTTAAGGGCTGGATTTTCAAAGATATCTAAGATGTAGTGAGATGCCTAGGAAGATCCCTCATGTGTATCTGGGCTCCTAATGCTAAGAGAATGTTAAAAATCTGAGTTTTTCCCTTTATCTCAAAATCTTAAAAATCCCTGTATCTTAAAAATCTAGCACAGTGACTTCTGCAGTACGGTATCAGCGTAACTCAACACTGCAATCATCCATTCATCATCACACGTCATGTTGTTTTACCAACAGGGCTCCCGAGGGCATGAACTTTCCCAATCAGTCATAAAAATATACTGCAACTGTTAATAACCTTCCTTCCAACTGCTGCAAGTACTGCAGGCCTGAGCCTGTAGCTCTCCTGGTTATGAGGGAATTGTCCCAGACATGAGTCAAGCGTGGCCAAGAACAGCAGAGTCTGCTAGCAATTAGCTTCAGTTCCTCTGCCCTGCAGTTCCTGGGAAAGCTATGAATGGCTATGAGGAAGAACCAAAAATCCCCAAAATCAAGCTCTAGATGTTGGGTGTAGCTCGGCAGAGATTCCAAAGAAATACAGAGCCCAAGACAGGGCCTGGATGCATATCTCAGTGGTTCCAAGTAGCTAGGTATGAAGAGGTTATCCCTGGATACTGGAGCCCCAGACTTGTTTGACTTCACTTTTGGCTGCCAGAATTTATGACCAGCAAGTTCATGATGGGCTGAGACAGAGAAGAGTTTTGTAGATTTAAAGTGAACTGCTTCAGGGCACGTTGTGAGCCTGGGTCACAGTGGGCCCTTTTGACAGGGGGCTGTAGTCAACCTCCTCATCCCTACCAGCCCACCTCCTCCATGTCAAGTTTGGGCACGAGTCAGGCAGCCAGAGCTTGCTCTACTAAAGATAAAGCAAGGATGGTAAGTTTGACACAGAAAGGGTGCAAGGATGGTAAGTTTGATCTGGGAGAACCTGGTGGCTGGAGAGAAAGAGATGTTGAGGGAGGAAATTTTCTCTGCAGGAAGCTCCAAGGAAGAAGAGGAGCAGAATATTTAAGGAAGTAGGAGCTAAGAAGAAGATACAGGATTGCTGTGCTCCAAGAAAGCCAGAAGTATCCAAGTCTTAAGTGAACCAGTCTCACCATTGCTCTGTGCAGGCGGGGAGCCATGGAGGCAGCGAGTGTCGGAGCCAGCAGGATGCTCTGAGTCGGTTTTGCAACGTGATCTGGCTGTGGGTCTTGCTGTGGGTCTGACTCCTGCAGTCTCCCTGCCATGAACCCCACATCTCCTTGGACCTACCAGGGTTGGGAACTCTCTAGCTGTGCCGGCATGACACACACAAATAGCAGCTGATACCAGGCCACCCTCAGCCCTGCTACAGGCATCTGGTTCCCAGTATCCTCATCCTAGTTGACTGCCTTCTCCTCAAGGACCTGCTCTTGTCCTACAACTATGCTCTAATCAAAGCAAGACCAGGACGAGGGCTTAGGAATTAATTAGCTCCTAATATGCAACACACAGCAAGAGTCTCCCCATACTTCTCCTTTCTTCTGTCTGTCACTGGTTTCCAGGTGCCAGCCCAACCACCACGTGGTATCAGCCAGAAAAGGCCCAGACTCCTCCACTGCTCCCCAGCGCTCCAGTCTCTCCTCCCTGTACTCCTCCGGTATTCAAGGAGGCCAGGGGAGCTTGTTGCATGGTTGGTAGCCTTAACTCCTCACTAAGAGCGAGGAAGCTCACACAGCCTCTTCCTCCTCACCAGCTCCTTCTGCCATACCAGGATGCCTGAAGGGATATAAATCCCGAATACCTGAACTCAGATCTTTCCAGGGGATAAGACCCAGGAGCTGAGCTGCTGAACTCTAGTCCTAATAGGAACTGGGTGCTCTGCTAGACCACCCTGTCCTGACACGACCGCTTTGATGGGGCCCCATGCAGGTACGCAAAGCGTGAGGACCAGGATCAGTTCATCTCATTGGGGCTGAGGATAAGCACTAGGTGGAGCCATTCAACTGGGAAATCAGGGTCTGGTCCTGCAGAGCTGGGAGCACCAGCAGCGTCCTGGAGAGTCCAGCCCCGCACGTCCTGCAGAGCTGGGAGCACCAGCAGCGTCCTGGAGAGTCCAGCCCCGCACGTCCTGCAGAGCTGGGAGCACCAGCAGCGTCCTGGAGAGTCCAGCCCCGCACGTCCTGCAGAGCTGGGAGCACCAGCAGCGTCCTGGAGAGTCCAGCCCCGCACGTCCTGCAGAGCTGGGAGCACCAGCAGCGTCCTGGAGAGTCCAGCCCCGCACGTCCTGCAGAGCTGGGAGCACCAGCAGCGTCCTGGAGAGTCCAGCCCCGCACGTCCTGCAGAGCTGGGAGCACCAGCAGCGTCCTGGAGAGTCCAGCCCCGCACGTCCTGCAGAGCTGGGAGCACCAGCAGCGTCCTGGAGAGTCCAGCCCCGCACGTCCTGCAGAGCTGGGAGCACCAGCAGCGTCCTGGAGAGTCCAGCCCCGCACGTCCTGCAGAGCTGGGAGCACCAGCAGCGTCCTGGAGAGTCCAGCCCCGCACACATACACAACCTGGCCACAACCTGGCCCATCGCAGAGGGACCAAAGCTAGGCACAGGCCTGGGGCAAATGGCCACCTCGCTGTGTTACTGCTTGGGGGACGGCAATGCCAGGGCGCGTTCAATCTGCGCTGGGCAGCACCCGGAGGCTGGAGGGGTATAAATGAGGCCAGCACCACCTCTGTCACGCAGGGAGCTGGATGCAAATGAATGAAGGCCGTGTGCGCAGGATAGAGGCTCTCCTGCGTGACCTGTGACCTAGGAGGACAGGGGATTTGGGATCTAGAGGACAAGCAGGAGGGACTGCAGGCCGGCTGGAAGCTCTCATCTGCACTGTCTATACAGGGAGCTTGGAGGGGGTTCTGCATCCTGCACCGGGGGGAACTGCAGCAGGCTGCACTGGTGTAACCCACCACTCAGAAAGGACCTGGTCTCTGCAGGTTCCTATAGAGGCAACAGCAATTTGACACTTGAGGGTTCTTCAGTCTGGCAGAGAAAAGAAAAATGCAGCCCAGAGGCTGTTGGCTGACTCAGACACAGTCAGACTGGAAATGAAGCACATTTTTAACAGTGAAGGTAATTAATTGTTTCAGCAGCTCATCAAGGTAGCGGTGGCTCAGTCACTGACAGTCTGACATGGGGTTGGATCTCTCTTCTATAAAATGTTTCTCTTCAAAGAGGAGTTAATTCAGGGCAGTCTTTTATCACCCAAGACCCAGATGACTTCTTCATTGCCACACTCTTCATTCTGGGTTTAAACACTGGGTTTTAATTCAGTGCTAGGGAGTGACAGCTGAACATGATGCTCCTGCTAGTGCTATGCCTGAAAGCACAGTTTCCTCCAGTGATGACGTGCTGGACAAATCTGCTGCACACGTCTCTACTCCATCCCTAAGTGAAGGAGTCCTTTTCTCCACACATTTCATCCCATCGTGGTGCAAGCGCACCAGATCTTTACTGAGGCATCCATTAGGTCTTCTCTCGCAGCACTCCCCGATGCTGCTTAGCATGAGCTATTCCTAATACCACGGCAGTAGCTCCTGGCCGCTGGCACTCAGCCTGGATTAGATGTTACCTCATATATCAATTCCTATCATGATCTTCTGTTGTTTTTTTTACGCTTGGCACCATGCAGATGCTGTCTCGATGCTGCTCATTGTGTGACTAGACAAAAGCCAGGAATCGCCAGCCCTGAAGCTGATGGGAGGCTCCTTAGAGCTGGCTGCAATGCCCTGCAGGTTGGGTTTGGTGCTTTGTGGCCGTGACAGTGTCAGGTGGGAGCCAACTGCGTGGGATTTCACAGGCCTGGGAACTGCTTTCCCGGTTCCCTATAAATGGGTAAGTGACCCGTTACGCCTTCTCAGTAAGAAAGGTGGGAGGAAAAAAATATATACCTGGTGTTTCAGGGATGAAGGTTTGCATGGTAGCTGCCCGCTGCAGATGCATTGCCCCTGCCTGGGGTGTTTCCACTTAATAGCTTATTTGTGAGCGTGAACATCAAAACTGCCACTCGGCGAGGTGAACAGCAGCTCCTCTCTCCAACACTCAGCGTCGGTGCCAAGAGGCTGCACCTTGCCAAGCGTTTACAGTAATCCTTGGCAGGTAGCCGGGCTTTCAACAAAGACATCTGCTAATCCACGGGACTAAGCTTTCAGGAAAGAGAAGCTTGAAGGTTTCAGGAAACCCTGCTCCCAGGTGGGGTCTGAGAGTTGCAAACTTGCCTGTCCCGGCCGGGGAGCACACCTGAGTCTCCTGAGACTGGGGTTTTTCAGAGGCAAAAGCTGCTGTAGTTCTCATCGCTTGGATTAGTTACTCTGCAGCTTTTGTGGCCTCGGCCCATGTTCCTGCAGCCTCCTTGCTGTGCATGGACCAAAGGGGATCCTTGCGAGATGTCCACATGGGACCCGAGGAGGCCAGGCAGGAATTGCCTGGGCAGAGCTGCTCTTGCACCCCCTGCACTTCCCTCCCCTTGATCAGGAGGCTGCAGGGAAATGAGGCAAGGAACAGACACGCTGCAGTGAACCTGGGCTCAGGAGAAAGCCTCGTCCTGCTGCTGCGGGACTCAGCGACACGCTTTGCCCTGCATCGCCGTAGGAGTCGGGGGCAATGCTGAGCTGACAGCAGCGCACGGGGTTAGGCAAGCCCTGTGTCCTCACGTCCTCCCTGCTTCAACCCACCAAACCTGCCAGATGCACGCCCTCGGCTCAGGTTCAAACTCCCTCTTTGGAAACGTGCAGCGATACTATGGGTCCGAGAGAAATGAGCCAATTTCTCAGGAAACGTGCTCAAAATCTAGATAGATTAAACCTTTTAAGTGTTTTCCTTCTCTGAAGCCTGCAACGTCCCTCCCGCATTGCATCTCCAGCAGTACTGAACTGCAGTCCTGCCTCGTCACCCGCGTCCTGCTCGAGCGCAGCCTCGCTGGGGAGCAGCAGAGCCTTTCCTCCCGGATCCACGCGGGCCGCTCCACTGCTTCTCTCCCCTCCTGAGGCTGCTTTCGATTTCAGGGCTGGGAAATCACATGCTTGCTGGCTTAAACATGATGTAATTGTTGTTTGAAGAGACCTGAGCGCTGCTTGGGTGTGCTCGTTTCTCCAGCTCACAGGCAACGGGCAGGCAGCGTGACCAGCCTGGCCTCTCCCCCGGCACTCACGAGATCCAGGTGACCCTTCCAGACTGGTGAAAAAATGTAAGTGTTGATTTTCGGTGTTAATAACCCCTGAAGAGAGGAAACTGCTGAGAACGGCTGGTGCATACGATGAATTTGGAGAATTCCCCGGAGTGGGTCAAGGAGACCTTTCCAGTCTCTTCCCGTGTGCTTTATCTCCAAAGGTGGAAGCTCCCACAGGGGCTGGTAAACATCAATCCAGAGGCAACCATCCAGTCCAGGAAGTCTCAAAGCTACAGACCACTGGAAACCCAGAGGGTGTGCTGAGAAAGGACCCATCCTTGGGCTCCTTCCCATGTAGCCCATTAGCTATTTGGGGTTTTTCCCCTTGTGGCACAGCAGTACCAGCGGTGACACGTGGAGTGGCTGCAGCAAACCCATCCCTCAGTTCCAGAAGGCACTGCTGGACAGTCCTCACTCCGAGGCCAGGTGGTGACAAGATGCTTTGGTCAATGGACCTTTGATCTCTCTCATTAATGCAGCATTTTATTTTTAATAGTCAGGAATACGAACTGGGGTGCAAGCTGCCACCCATCTCTGCCCACCCGGGGGTATTGCATGGTTTTTCCTAACCTGTTTGAGATGTAAAATGGCAGCGTGGAGTAGGATGGCATCTGCCTGCTGTTGTCCACCTCCTCCCTGCCCCAACCTGGGGCCTGGGGCCATTGCAGCGTCTGCAAACTCAGCATCCAGGCTGCAGAACGAACCCTGCAATAGTTGAATTAACCCTTCCCGCCCTGGCAGACCTGTGGTTTAGAGCCAGAGCCTGCCCAGCTCAGCAGCTCGCCTGACCTCTGCGGCGTTGCGGCAGAGCAGTGCCGTTCAGGCACCATCACTGCCCACAGCTTCCTTGCGATTATCCTGTGAGCTCAGAAATGACAGGCAAATCTTGTGCAGTTCTCTGGGAAACTCAAGGCAACCTTGGAACAAGCCCTTACGCCAAGCGCATGCAGGCCTGCGTTAGACACAGCCTACACAAGCGAGTATCGGGCTCCAAGAGCGGACTGTAAACTAAACGAATCCAGGTGAAAGATGCTGCATTTGCATCAGTGTAAGTACCTGGTGGGTATCGGTATCTCTCATTAGCTTGACTCGGCAGCGACTGGGTTTTGGGCCTGCGTTCTGCTCTGCAGCAGGGCTGGACAACAGCTAACAGCGAGGCTGTTCCCTAAGTCAGCGAGCGGAGGGGCCAGTCATGGAAACAGCAGCATTGGTGAAAGTCTTTGGGTTTCTTTTCAATATCTTATGCAGCCCGTTGACGAAACAGGCAAAGAAACACTGGTGGCTGCCTGAGGAGTGGTGGAGAACATGTGCGGCTCCAGATGATGCAGCTCTGCCTTGGCCGGCTCCTTCCTCCAGAAGTCTGAGTATGCACGTGGCAGAGGAGGGAATGAGTGTCCTGTGGGTGGGAGGGGATGAAATATGCTTCACTTTCTCCTTAAACCTGGTTTTCTTTAGAAAGACATTGGTTTTCTTTCAGGAGTGACATTTTAAAGCTGCGCATTGATCTTAAAAAGAGGAACACATTTCTCATATTCACTAGGTAATAGCCGCTTTCTGTGTAATACAAGAGTTGTTACTGTTATCTATAATAATTCTTTGATTGGTGAAGACATGTCTAAGCCTGCATGTATGGAAAGCAGAATTAGGCTCAGATCTAAACTTGGCAATGCAAGAACTTTTCCCCATGATGTCTGTTGCAAGAGCATCTTGGGATCTAGTTGATGAATAGGGCTCTTTTCGCATCTGGTATTATATGAGTCAAAACAAAGAGTTTGTCTCTGAGTCAAATTTACAGTGTAACATGACACAAGACAGGAATATGATATAATGATGTTTGTCTTTTGCTGCAAGTCCATGTTGTGGCAAGACCTGTTTATTTTCATGCAGGAATTAATGGGGGAGATGGTCAAGCCTGTAGCTTAGACAGACACTTGAGTCCGACTCCAGGACAGATGGAGAACTTTCTCCTCCTGGCTGTTGGTGCTTGTTATTCTTGTATTTGTTAAAGTGAATTGCCCTCTAATATCAGACTCTGCATATAGAGATTATGATTGAGTCACTCGGTAACCTTTTCTTAGTTAAACAAACTAAATATAGAGTTGCTTTAGTATCTGTTAGGTGGATTTTTCATACCTCCAATCATTCTTGCAAGTCTTTCTGAACCCTTCCCAATCTGTCTTTTGAAGTGGCAGTGCCAGAACTGCACTCTCGTCCCAATAATCTTGTGACCAAGTCTGGATAGATCCTTTCTGATTATATTCAAGGGTGAGGCTCAACCTGTCTTAAGCATCCGACAAGTAACAGAAGTTCTTTTCACCCGCTCACCACCAAACACACCCTGGTCCCTCTCTGTTTTGAGACAGCCTGCCACCCTGCAAGAACAATATGCGTTTTTATATACAAACACTGTGACGACAGGAACTCAGCTTGAGACTTGGAGGAAGCTCAGGCCACATGCATGCCGCTGTCTGCAAAGCTCTTTTTGACTGTGTTTCCTTTTGCTCCAAAGCTTCTTCCAGTTTGATCCACAGAAAAGTATATATGTGGCAGAAAAGGACCGGCTCTATCAGCCAGACACCAGCAGCACCAGGCATTTCTACTCCACTGCTCACCCATATGGTGGGATTCTGCACCGAGGAGCTAGAACATCCCCTCAAACACTACCAAGGCCTGGATGGAGAATTTGAAGTTATGGTGACCTATTTCGAACCTTTGCAAGCCCAGCTTACAACAGGAAGGAACCGAATATGAATGCTGCCTCCAAACTTTGCCTGGAGGATTGCGTTGATAAATCCTGGGTTCTTTCACTGATATTGAAAGAATTTAATCTAGCAGTAGCATTTCACTTCTCCATGTAACAGACTTGCTATGTTTGCTATGAGTGCTTCACCCTCTTTTCAAATATTAGTCTTGGAAAACGGACTCCCGGGGAACGCTGCGTGGTAACAACAAATGTCTAGGACTAATAGATTTGTAACAGTCTGGGCTGACTTTTTAATAAGTGACCAACAAATTCAGACAGCCTCAAGATGACAGATGGCCTCATGGGGAAATGTTTTTAAAACAAACAAAAGAAAACCCTGAGGAAGAGAAGTTAGTCTAATTAGAGGTATATGGATTCAGGACAACAGAAACAGTGGGGGAATGGGTTGGTTTAGCCCTAGAATTTGAGCTCAAATATTATGTTCACTGTAGAGTGCGAATTTGTTTGTCTGGAGATCCAGGAGACTCATCACTGGGTTTCTTGTTTTGTTTTTCAAACGCACTGATGTTTTGTTGCTGTTGCTACTGGATTCCTCGAGCGACTAGCACACCCCATGAACACGAGCACCTCGGCTTTGCAAACCCCAGTGACAGACAGCAATGTGTGATTTCATCCGTGCGTGCGTGCTGTGAGAAACCAGCAACTGCTACTTTGGTTAAAGTTTAGAGGTTGGGTGTTTCGTGTGGGCTGGAATGCTGTGACTTTAACCCTTTCGCTGTTCTCACCGTGCATGCCTCGCACCGTGTTTCCTCCGGAAAAAATGACAGGTTATGGAACCACCTCTTTGGTGAAATCTTGCAGCAAGCAGGTTTTGATCTCAGCAGCAGCTCCAACCTGCACTGTTAGCATTGACAGAAGGATGGTTGGGCATGTGTTACGCGTTGCTCCGAAGAACGAGAGGAAAAAATACCTTTCGGGTTTGCAAAGGCCGAGACGCTGCATCCAGCTCCCAGGTATCGATCCTGCTGAAACGTGCCCGGGCTACGGGGGAGATGCACGGCTGGTCACTTCCGTGGGGAGAAGCCCTGGCTCCTCCGGGAGCTGGGAGCATCCAAGTGGCACGGTGCCTGGCTCCGGCATGACACAGCCACCTCCGCCGCTCGCGGTGCCAGACACGGCCAGACGGCCCGATCCGTGGGGGGTGAGCGAGCCAGACCAAAGTCTGTGCTGACTCTCTTCCCTGGGTGGAGGCTGCACCACTCGGCTGCAAAAATTTGAGCTACTGGCCGAAACACCCGAGTATGAGGCATCGTGGTGAGTCACGGCTCACCGGCCTGTTTTCACTGTGTTCTGCTGCAGCCCGAAGCAAGGAGCTCATTTCCACACCTAGCTGAAAAGCAGCACGCCGTCACGTGGGGGGCAAGCAGTCCTAGAAAAGGAAGCACGGGGAGAAGCCTGAGGTAGTCTTTGTCATGGAGCTGGTATGAGTTCTCCTTTTATCTAGTGCGTGCATCACATTTGAAGACGTACTGCGTGAAATCTCCATCCTACAGCATTCTTTAGGAGCTTTTGTCATTTTGCAATACACTGATACTTAATTAACTTTAAAACCTTCCATGCATTTCTCTATAAGATTAATACCAAATGTCTGATTGAATTTTTAAGCCCTTTAAATTTACAGTTTTTTAAAGTCTGAGTTAATTTGGTTAACAATCCCAGTCCATGATATTTTATCAAAATTAATCTCACAAGCAAAGATGGAGCCAAATGTTTTTGTTGGAATTAGCTTTAAGGAGGAAAGTGGTTTTTTGTAGGAAACATCGTCTGTGCAAAGAGCCATTTTGTGGTATGCCCCGATCCATCCTTCGTTCTGTCTAACGAGGATTCTGCCTAATTGTTGCCACCACGATTTCCATGGCTGGAGCGGAGAACAGGGCCGGGCTCGGCAGCACTGGCTGCTTCCTCTTGCCAGGCGATTTGAGGAAGTCCCATTCACTAACGCAGAAGCTAAAGGAGCCTCACAGAAAGCAGAAACACAGGCCCTCAATTTATCTCCACAGCTAAATGGTGCCTACATGTTCTCACTTTGCAAAGGGCTCTGCGTCAGGAAAGTGGAGATACTCTGGGTGTTGTTTTTTGCATGTTTTGCCAGGTCCTAATATTAGCTGCAGTTTGCCTGCCTATAATAAACCCTAATTGATCTGTATATAAAGATTTAGTTCTTGATACCCCCCACACACAATCTAGCTGTCAACCCTGGCAAAAGAAATCTTTCTCTTTTTTAGGTATTTTATTTCAAGAGGAGGAATGTCTCTTTCTTGTGTGGTCTTGTACAAGGGAAGACTTTGGATGTGTCCACCTTGTTTTATGCCCAGCTCTGGGCCCTGGATCCTCACGCCGCAGTTGTGCCTGCTCACCTCTGGGGACAAGCCATACAGAAGGAAACCCTGGCATACGTCTCTCCAGCTGCGCTTCACACGTGACAGTAGGGACACGGGACACGTCACGCTGGGCACCTTCTACCAAGATTTTCCTTGTCCTGAAAAGTTAAACATCAAAAGAATCACAAAGGAGGAATTAAAGTTCTCAGCAACGTGAGGGTTATTTTATTTCATGGGTAGGGTTTTCATGGGAACTAAAGGGCTGAATGAATGGCTGGAAGAAAGACTCTGAAAGTAGATCAACGGAGAGGTAGGGAAGAACACGGAGGCCAGCGGAGGTGGCACTGAACTGAAAGGAGCTCGGTGGGAGAATGGAGACAACAACCAGCAGAGGGAGAGAATATCCAGGGTAAAAACTGAATAAAGCAGTGGAGATCAGGTGTCCAACTGGACCGTGGCTGACAGCCTTTCTTTTTCTGACTGTTTTCTGTTTCTTGGTAGCCCTTCCCACCAGAGAAGGGCCCAAAATGAGGAAATGAGCAAATGAGCAATTCACAATAGTAAAGTGACCACATGAAATTCTAATCCGTAGCGGAGCAGTGCAGAAAGGAACTAGTGGAATTCCCATGGTGGTGGGTGGCAGAGATGTTCGAGCAGCATCACGGTCTGAAGTAGTGCATGAGCACGGGGTGGGGGACCAAGATGTATCAGCCGAGTAAACAAATCTGCCAAACAGATCCATAGCGTGGCAGCTCCCCGCAGCTGCTGGAGCTGCTCTTGGCTGGGAGGAGTGTTAACACGGAGCTATGCTGATGTTCTCGCAGGGCAGGAGGATGGCCACGCTCACTCGCTCCTTTGCAAAAACCCGGTGGAAGTTGCAACACAGCAGGGAGCAGCTGCTAGTTTTTAATTCAGACCATCTGAATGCCTGGAAGAGGAGAGAGCTTATCGACCGCTCAGGATTTCTGAAGGTTCAAGCGGAGGACAGGGGCTGGGATAAAACGGGACATTCCACAAGGGAGGCCACAGAACAGCAGCCGCCGACAGCTGAGCCTCCTCAACGGCTCGCTGTCCTGACCCCACGCTCGCAGGATTTCCTCTCTGCTCTCGTACCACATAACGAGATCTGTTCTTGTCACAGGAAACATGTCCATGCTTATTTGTGTTACCTGCTAATCGGTGTGAGATGATGCTGAACGTTTCAGCCTTGCAGAAAGTTGGAGCAGGTCTTTGTGACATGATAAAACACTGCGCAGTGGTAGCGGGAATCCTTAATGCCTCAGGTATCTGATCCCAGGTAGAGGAAGGATACTTCATGACAGGATTTCATATTACAGCATCCATCAGCGATTTCAGAGCTCAAATGCCTGAAGCAGGAGTTTGGGTCAGGCCCATTTTACTTCTCCATTAGAAAGCTTCTTCCAAAACCTTTGCTCATTACAGCTATCTCTGTAATGTTGGGAGCAGAAGTGCTCCCAAGCCTCTGGACCCAGAGTGAGCCCTTACTCTGCATGAAGACAAGGCCTGGGGATGCAGGGATGCATTCGCCCTGCCAGAAGGAGACTTCTCAGTGTCCTCTAGCCACTGTCCTGAGCTGGATGATTGCAGCACCTGAACACCTCCAGCATGGACCAAGTCTGATGCGTGTCTCACCTGACCGTGCCACCCACCTCTGTCTCCCTCCATCCCTGAACTGAGGCTTTGCTCCACGTAACATGCCAACCCTACACACCCTGATCCCTAGTAAAGGGCATAATTTACTCAGGCTCATTTGGCCTCGTTGCCTGGTAGAGGCCAGTCCTGATTTGCTGACAAAAACTTTCTTGTCTGAGATACCGGAGTATAGGTGCAACTTTATGCACCTTCCTACCCTCCCTATGCATTGAGAAAGAGAGAGGATAGCAGACACGAAAAATGTCATCTCCAGACTGCTGCAGTTTGGGAAGGAGCAATATACACGTGCATCACTTTGAGACACGTATAAGCCAACCTTTTTTTTGTCCTCAGCCTATGAATTTTCAGAAACTACTAACAAGATTAGCCCATGTAAACGAACGCTCCAGGTCCCCAGCTCCCCCGTGTCCACGTGTGCTCTGCTGGGGCCTGCGGGAAGAGCAAGCCGTAGCTAAACGGGGATAAAGATGGTGCTTTCAAATGGGAGAAGGAGCATTGCTAGGAAGTGCTGCAATACTGCAGTGAAAGATGAGCCACCAGGCCCTTTGGCTAAGACGTGAAAGCAAGCTTCCAGACTCTTTTTGCTGGGAGTAAAACTTGCAACACGCTGCATGTTATTTTGAAATGGCCTGCACACCATAGTTTGGAAACCCAGGAGAGTTAATGTGGCTTTTGGACTCTGCATGAATGCCACTTCCTAGCTTGGGCCTTGTGTAACATTAATTTCCAGGTAACTAACAATGACTGAAGTTTTATCTGTATTGTGTAATATAGCGAAATTACAGTGGGATGGAACAAGACTGGCTAAGAACAAAGTCCTCTTTATGCACAAAGCAAAGGCAGCATAGAGAGTATCAATTCCAGCGCCTCCTTCCACTGAAATACTTCAAATCTGGTCTCCGTGTTTGCTGCTAAGGTCAGGCAACACATCCATTAACGTCTCCATTATTGATCTCTCCACATCAATGAAGATAAAGCCTGTCCAGAAGCTGCTCTAAAAATCCAGCACATTTTTTTCCCTGAAAAAGCCCTGGATGTGTAGTTCTAAATTCCAAATGAATCAAAGTTGCATCTTGACTCTATTTTTGACTAACGGCTATTAACAGCTGATTTACAGCCAGCTCTCCCTGAGGAAGTTGTTGCTCATTTGGGGTTTAAGAGTTACTGGCAAAGGCAAGCAGTAGTACTGCCAGTCTCTCAACTTCTCAAAATTTATGAACTAGCTCTCTCAAAACTGTGAGGTTTAAAATACAGTAGATACAGGGTTGTCTTCCCAGCATTTTGTGGATTAAACCTATATTTAAATAATTTATTTTAAAAAAGCAACAGTTGAATATTTCATTTACTTAGCTCTCAGAGCTGGGGCTTAAAAAAAAAAAGCCTACATGAATATTCTGATATTCTCAAAAATACTTCTGTGCTTAATTTTGAACATATCCTTAATATCTGCCATGCTGTAAGGTTTAGGTGAGGAGCATCTCTGCTTCTGATGCAATCTTTGACCCTCAGAGAAGTGATTTTTAGGCAGCTGAGTTGAGGAAACCGGTAAGACCCATTAAAAAAAAATTAAAAAGATTAAACACTCATGAATTCAAGTCTTGCCATCTGTAAGAAACAGAATGCTCAAGTTTCCTTGAACTGAGCAGCCAAAAAAACTGAAGATCCAAAATCAGAGGCTGCTTTTAATAATTTTGGCTTTATCTTCTCAGTGCTCATTTCCTCTTTTCATATGCTAGAGCTAATGCCTCTGCAGAAGAATCTGATGGAGATTCAGCTTCACTAAAGTTGGTCTGTGAAGCGTTGAAAGCCTCAGACGACCTCTGCAGCAGAGAGGCAAAAATCAATGTTTACTCGATACTCCGAACCATAAATGAACAAACGATAACGAGCCCTGGCTCTACTCCTCTTTGCACCCTACTCAGATTGAGAGCTCACTTTGAACAGGACACACAGCTGTTAAAATGCTGACATGTGTTTCCTGATGATAGACCAGCGCCAAAAGCAGAACTTGTTCAGAAAGACAAGCAATTTGATCATATTTTGGCAAAGATAAGAGGAAGCTGTACACAAGCATATTCCCTGCAGGGGCCAAACTCCGAGTAATTGGAACTGCTTGGTATTCAAAGGAGTTGATGAAAAACTTTCGAAAGCCATTTCTTTTTGAAATTTTGAAAGCTAGTTTCTTATTTTTCATGAACACAAGCCGTGAATACACCATTCAGCTGAAAGGAACAACATCAGTGTTGTCTAATTGAGATCAGAATCAGACTCATTCTACAAAGGTCTAATTTTATTTGTTTTTATATCTCCCACCCCAGTGAGTTAACCAAAACAGCGCATTTCCAACTTTAGCATTAGTTTTCGTGGACTTTTTCTCCGTGTTCTTGTAAGACCAAAAAAAGCCTAGTGCCAACGTTATGTAACTAAGAGCTTTGAAAATCTTGGGTTCCACTTCTGTAAGAGGTATGACTCTGCTGTGATAGGGCGTGTGGCTAATACTGCTCTAGCTCAAGTCAGGGTGTGATACTTGGCTTACTTGGAGCATGCTATGCAAGAAGGAAAGACAAAACAGACCGTTACTTTTTTTTTTTAATCTGGTTACTTTTTTTTAAATCTGGCAACCTAGGTGCCTTCATCTCTTTCTCAATAAAAAGGATATTACAGATCTACTCCCACTGATATGCAAAAAATGTTTATAAAATGTATTGCATCAGCATCTGGGCACTTCAGTCTGTGAGGCGCTCTGCAAAGAGAGAGCCTGCAGTATAAGAGTTTCCAGTATATATATATATATACACACACACACACAATATATCAAGGATGAGAGAAAAGCAGTATCATCTCTGTATGGGACTGAAACTGAGAAGCTAAGAAATTTGTCAAGGATCATAAATCAGTAGGAGAATGGGAAATGAAAGCAAACTACCCTAAACGCTTCTTTTAGCTTGGGCAGGGAAGTGCTTTGAGATTCTTTGATAAGAGTGCATTGTAGACATATAAAGCATTGTTATTCCTAAGGCAAAGTCTTCAGCTACATGATACTCAAAGAGCTTGAAGAAGCTATGAGTGAGTTGTTCTATATATAGGTGCAATCATTCTGGACACACTTCTACTCTCATTTACACCACAGCAACCCCCACCAGCATGCAGGCTGCAACATGACTCTATCCAGCAGAAGAGGTGGGTTCCCTGCCTTGTTTACTCACAGACAGCTTAAGGGTTAAGGCACAAAGTATGCGAGTTACAAAGCATGCCCTGCCTCATGTGTGGGAGTAAATGTCATATCCCACTGCACAGGGTATTTATAGCACAGCACTATTTGGGAAGTGAAACTTTTCAATGGTAAAGTTTTCACAACCAGTTGCTTCAGATTTGAGTTCTGAAGAATGAAACAGCTGAGAACCCTATTTTAGAGATTCTGACTCTTCATTTGGCTCTGAATGATACAACGAAACAAGGAGGGTCAGAATCCAGGTACCCCATATTTAAAAGCTTGAGTCGCTTCCACCCATACCAGAAGGCTGTTTGTTTGAATCCTGCAGCTGACCTATCAATCTTGTGACCCCACAGGAGGGCAGAGCACTGCTCTGTCATACTTAGACCACATTACCTGGTGGAGGAGCTCTTCCCATGCATTAGAGGTGCACCACTTCCAAAAAGGGACAAGCATACAACTCCTGGGGGACACCATTCTTTCACCCAACACCCCCCAGCCCCTCAAATTACTCTGCACAACTGGTCCCATGTAAATGCCCATGTCCAAGCATTCAACTTAACACAGATGCAAGCGGGTGACCCTTTCTTCAAGGGGTGACCCTAAACTAAGAACAACTACCCTGAGAAAGCTAACTGTAACCTGACGTGCAAGGCAGTGACTCTCATGCCTCCCGTGCTGTGAACTCAGCAGTGCCCAAAGCAAGGGCTGGATCTAAACTTCTAGAGAAGGGATTAGGATGGGAGAGCACAGACTATAGCAGCATAAAGCGGGGAGTAGTGGTGTGAACAGCTGGTAGGGGGGTAAAGCGGTCAGAATTCTCTTAAAAAAAAAAAAAAAAGGCAGGGGGGCACCTGCCACAGAAGCTTAAGCTGGGCTGGAGGAATAACGCTGAAGACAAGAGACAAGATTACATGAGCTCTGTAAGTCCCCACCTCTGGCTCTTCATTGAACTTTACGTCGTTAAAGGCTTGCCCTTGTTCAAATCCTTATACAACTCACTATTTGGAACATGCTGCTCTTGACTCACAATATGCAGTAAGCCCAAAACTTGGAGTGCAAGATCAAAAATTCCAAAATAAAAGCTTTTTTGATCAGTGGTCTCAGAGTAGATCACCATAACCCAGCCAGGAAGAAACAAAAAGGCCTTTTGTGAAACTGTGCTCTTGGAGCTTTAACTATAATCACAGCACATATTCCAAGAAGTAGGTCTTGACCTTATTGGGTCATCCAAGGGAAAGGCTATGCGTATCTTGTACCAACTATTAACACAGCCATTAGTATTAATCCTCCAAATCTAGTTACTGATACACCCTGTAATGTTACACAAATAAGGAACACAGCTGTATTTGCATTCGCTCCATTTGTACTCACTCAGATAACTACTTGTGGGTTTTATAGCCGCAACAGAAACCTGAGCTTGGTTGTACTTGTCCATCTAATTACAAAGTAAGGACAGAGCAGAGGTCATGCAGCCAGCGCCCATCTCCCAGTCTTGCCTTTACCAGCTGGGTTGTTTCTGCCTCAGTGGGTTGGACGTGTTGCGTTCTCATCCTACTCCAAACACACTTTTTCTGCTGAAAAGGTGTCAGAAGTGCTCCAGCAGATGAGCATACGTTGATGTTATTTCCAATTAGATTAAGAGGACTCTACATCTTTGAGCTGTTACCGTATGTAATGAATGCCACTTGCTTACTGGAGCAGACACTATTACATTATTTACACTTTGTTTGTGCTTTCAAGACATTCTTTACAGCTCCAAGAGTGACAAACTTCTCTACCAGTAAGTTGATTGAGACCATTGATTCATTTCACATAACTTAACCACAAAAGCAAAGCAGAGTATTCCGGATTTCGGTATTGAACTCGGGCTTGTAACAAGTTCCACACGTGTTTCTCAAACTCCTCAATCCTGTGTACTTCCTTTCTGCCCTATTCAGATAACAATTTCAGAATGTAACTTGCATGGAAAGTGTGGCTTGTTCAGAAATCACAAAATGATTATTAAGATCCATTATGTTTTGTCGAAAGCCCTGTTTGATGTTCTTTCCACTGTACTAGAAGTGTTGAATTTATGAGCTAGGGCCATGAATACCTCTTTATGCAACTCTGGCAAAAATAATCTGACCAAGGACCCCTCAGAAGTTTAAAGGCAGAACTTCTCTCAAAATACTTCAACTTTTAGAAAAATTTTCCAAGGCAATGGTTTTCAATTGTTCTTTTATCTAGACTAGTAGACATCCCACATTCTTCAAGAGAGCCTAAGATATCAAGAGAGGTTGAGAAAAGATGTGACTGGTCATTAGTCCTGCTCTTCCTCACCTGAGGTTTTCCTACTGCTTCCACAGTGAGAACAAGGATGATTTTTTACTCAGGGAACATCAGAGATTGTGCAGCTCAAATTCTGTGACCACAGCATGCATTACCTAAGCGTGGGAACACATGAAAACACTACCCTTTTCCTTAGCTCAATTCTCTCCCTGTGTTCCAGAGTTGATCACAGTTCAGTTCCTCCAGGACGAAGGACCAAAAACCACCCGCAATTATCAGCTACCTCCTTGAGAACATTCACCTGATAGTTTATTTCCATTTTAATCATTTTCAAAAGTACTGGAGTAGTCTATGGAATAATCTCAACTGCAACATACCATGTGTGATGCTGACCTACTCTGACAGGTTCATATACTGCTGGTTTTGCTCTGTAACTGGGTGACAGTGAATTATTTTTCAGCACTGTATACCTCTAGTATCCTACAAGAGAACCCTGAAGACTGAAAGGGTCTCCCCATACTATGTAGAAATAAGGGCCTGACCAAAATAAGTACCTGCATTAAGCCAGTATATACTTAAGGTGAGGATCTGGGATCCTGCTACTGCAAGTTTCAAGATTGCTCAGAGCATCATCGCAGTGGTTATCATACAAAGCCTGTCTGCCACAACTGTGAGTCATCCTTCTGCAAGGGGCACAGCATATTAAATGTCATAAAGAGACCAAATCCAGGGGGACTAAGCAAACATATCAAAGCCCAATTTCCTCCTTTCTTGAGAACTCTGAAATTACCTTTTTCTATTTTCCTCACTCTCTGATGCAAGGAATGGAAATTACCCCAAAAGACCCTCGACTTTTATGTCACAACAAAGAATAATGCTAAAATCAGAATTGGAAAAGCAAACTGTCACTTAATAGGAAGAAACAGAGACTGAATCAGGAAAAACTCTCAAGGTTGCCACTAATTTACACTTTTCAAAAAAAATCTCCACAACAGCACTGCAACTCTTCCAATCACCTCCATTATGACTGAGGATGAAGGTTACTCATCCTCTTCTCTTCCATGGCCTTGATGCAGCTGTCATCAGATGCTGACATCCCTTCTCACATCCCTTCTTCCTTTCTCTTGGGTGTTTAAGGAGGAGGAAAAAAAAAAACACCCCACAAAGTCTTGGCATAGGGAATGAAGAAAGTTAACAGGTTACATAGGAGTAAGCGTTGAGAAGGTCACAGCTTCTTAAGCCACGAATAACTGGACAGTTTGTAAGTCCACTAAGCCTCAAAAAACTCAGTTTATACACAATGCCACCATAGCAACTCTAGTCTTCCCAAGGCTACACCTTTCTCTAATATCTGTAAAGGCATACCTCAGAGATATTGCGGGTTCACTTCCACACAACCACAATAAAGCGAATATTGCAATAAAACGAGTCACACGTGTTTTTTGGTTTCCTAGTGCATATAAAAGTTATGTTTATGCTATACCATAGTCTATTAAGTGTGCAATAGCATTATGTCTAAAAAAAACAATGTACATACGTTAATTAAAAAATACTTTATTGCTAAAAAATGCTAACCATCATCACAGCCTTCAGGGAGTCGTAATCTTTTTGCTGATGGAGGGTCTGGCCTTGATGTGGATGGCTGCTGACTGATCAGGGTGGTGGTTGCTGAAGGCTGAGGTGGCTGTGGCAATTTCTTAAAATGAAGTTTGCTGCATCGACTGACTCTTCCTTTCCACGAAGGATTTCTCTGTAGCATGCGATGCTGTTTGATAGCATTTTACCAACAACAGAACTTCTTTCAAAATTGGAGTCAATCCTCTCAAACCCTGCCGCTGCTTTATCAACTAAGTTTATGTAATACTCTAAATCCTTCGTTGTCATTTCAACAGGGTTCACAGCATCTTCACCAGTAGATTCCATCTCAAGAGACCACTTTCTTTGCTCATCCGTAAGAAGCAACTCCTCATCTGTTAAAGTTTTATCATGAGATTGCAGCAATTCAGTCACATCTTCAGGCTCCACTTCTAATTCTAGTCGTCTTGCTACTTCCACCACATCTGCAGTTACTTCCGCCACTGAAGTCTCCAACCCCTCAAAGTCATCCACAAGGGCTGGAATCAACTTCTTCCAAACTCCCATTAGTGTTGATATTTTGACCTCCTCCCATGAATCACAAATGTTCTTAATGGCATCTAGAATGGTGAATCCTTTCCAGAAGGCTTTCAATTTACTTTGCCCAGATCCATCAGAGGAATCACTATCTATGGCAGCTACAGCCTTACAAAACGTATTTCTTAAATAATAAGACTTGAAAGTGGAAATTACTCCTTGATTCATGGGCTGCAAGAATGGATGTTGTGCTAGCAGGCATGAAAACAACATTAATCTCATTGTACATCTCCATCAGAGCTCCTGGGTGATCAGCTGCATTGTCAGTGAGCAGTAATATTTTGAAGGGAATCTTTTTTTCTGAGCAGTAGGTCTCAACAGTGGGCTTAAAATATTCAGTAAACCATGCTGTAAACAGATGTGCTGTCATCTGGGCTTTGTTGTTCCATTTATATAGCACAGGCAAAGTAGATTTAGCATAATTCCTAAGGGCCCTAGGATTTTCGGAATGGTAAATGAGCACTGGCTTCAACTTAAAGTCACCAGCTGCATTAGCCCCTAACAAGAGAGTCAGCCTGTCCTTTGAAGCTCTGAAGCCAGGCATTGACTTCTCCTCTCTAGCTATGAAAGTCCTAGATGGCATCTTCTTCCAATATAAGGCTGTTTCATCTACATTGAAAATCTGTTGCTTAGTGTAGCCACCTTCATCAATTACCTTAGCTAGATCTTCTGGATAACTTGCTGCAGCTTCTACATCAGCACTTGCGGCTTCACCTTGCACTTTTATGTCATGGAGATGGCTTCTTTCCTTAAACCGCATGAACCAACCTCTGCTGGCTTCAAACTTCTCTTCTGCAGCTTCCTCACCTCTCTCAGCCTTCATAGAATTGAAGAGAGCTAGGGCCTTGCTCTGGATTAGGCTTTGGCTTAAGGGAATGTTGTGGCTGCTTTGATCTTCTATCCAGACCACTAAAACTTTCTCCATATCAGCAATAAGGCTGTTTCGCTTTCTTATCATTCATGTGTTCACTGGAGTAGCACTTTTAATTTCCTTCAAGAACTTTTCCTTTGCATTCACAACTTGGCTAACTGTTTGGCACAAGAGGCCTAGCTTTCGGCCTATCTCAGCTTTTGACATGCCTTCCTCACTAAGCTTAATCATTTCTAGCTTTTGATTTAAGGTAAGAGATATGCAACTCCTCCTTTCACAGACCATTGTGGGGTTATTAATTGGTCTAATTTCAATACTGTTGGGTCTCAGGGAATAGGGAGGCCTGAGGAGAGGGAGACAGACGGGGAAACAGCCAGTCAGAATACACACATCAATTAATTTCACTGTCTTCTACAGGCACAGTTTGTGGCACCCCAAAACAATTACGATAGTAACATCAAAGCTCACAGATCACCATAACAGATATAACAATAATGAGAAGGTTTGAAATATTGCAAGAATTACCAAAACGTGACACAGACACAAAGTGAGCGCATGCTGTTGGCAAAAATGACGCCCACAGACGACACAGGGTTGCCAAAAACCTTCAATTCATAAAAACCACAATATCTGCAAAGCACAATAAAATGAGGTGTGTCTGTAGAGGCAAATTGCTCTGTTTAAGCTTTTGTGGAGAAAAAAAGTTACAGCTCTTCAGTTTTATGCCAACTGCCTCACTCAAGCACGGCAACAACGGAGAGGCCACAGCAGACAAACACGGCACCAGCCACACTACAAACCCAGGGGCCTGGAGGGAGCGCCGCCACCCCACACCGCTTTGGGCTATTTTCCATCTCCTCTCCCGAGACGGCGGGGAGCGACGAGCAGAGACGAGGCCTTGGGAGCCGGCCAGCGGCACTGCCCGGCTCGGCGTGGGCGGGCAGAGAGGCCCCGGCGCCGTGTGGGAAGCCGAGCGATTAACAGGACACACAACCACGAGGAGAAAACGGTCCCTCAGCGAGCCGGACGCCCCCAGCAGCGCGGAGCTGAGCCCGCCGGCGGACACCGAGAAGCCGCCGGCGCTCGCGCTGCCTCAGGAAACCCCTGACAGGGAAGCAACGAGCGGCCGCGGCCGTTTAACGGTCACTCGGCGCACGCGCACCGCCCCCGCGCCGGGCAGCCGGCCCGCGCCTGCGCACTGGGCGCCTTCCGCGGCGCTGCCCCCGCGGCGCCCCTGGGGCGACGCGCGCAGGCGCCGCGGCGGCCCGGGCGCTGCGCCGCGAGGAAGCGGGGGGGCGGGCAGACTTTGCAGGAAGCCCTGCCCACTTCTGGGAAACCAGAGCCGCCCCCGGCCGCGCGCCGCCAGCCCCCTGCGCCGCCCCCGCCCCGCCGGGGCCTCGCCGCGCCCCGCAGTCCCGGCGGCGCGGGGCGGGGCCCGGCGGCGGCGGGCGCCGGTTGGGCGCGGGCGGGCGGCGGGGCGGGGCGGCGCGCGGCGCGCGCGGGGGGGCGGCGCGCGGCCACGCGGGCAGCGCGGCGCCTATTGGCTGAGCGGCGCCGGGGGGCGGGGCCGCCGGCGGCCTGCGGCTGTCAGTGTGCGGGGCGCCGCCGAGGAGGCCTGAGGGGCCGCGCCGCGCCGCGCCGAGCCCCCCGCGCGCACCGGAGCGGTAGGTGCGGCCGCGCGCCGGGCCCGCCCGCCCCGGGGGGAAGGGAGCCGCGCCTCCGCCGCGCGGCCGCGGGGCGGGCAGCGCCGCCGGGGGCGCCGGTGGGGCCGGGAGCGGCGCTCGGGCCGTTCACCGGCGAGCTCGGCTGTCAGGCAGCGGCGGCCTCGCCGCGGCGCGCCGCTCCCGGGGCCGTTTGTGGCGCGCGGGGAGCCGCGGGCAGGGCCGGGCCGGGCCGGGCAGCCCGGAGGCGACGAGTGACGGCCGGCCCGTGCGGGAGGGCCGCGGCGAAGCGGCGCCCGCTTCCCGGAGCAGCCGTTGGGGCCGCGGAGCCGGGCCCGAAATCACCCACTAAGGCGCCCAGAGGCAGCGGGAACGGGCTGAGCCGCTGCGTCGCCCTCCGCGTGCGCTGGGGACAGCTCCGGGGCACAGCCGCCCGCTCGCTCCTGCAACCTCAGGTGCGCTGCTTCTGCTAGGAAGCCAACTTTCCTCCTTGGCTCTTGGATTAACTAATTCCCTGCCCGTGTCCGGCCTGGAGCCCGGGCGAGCCGCGCGCGCAGGTTGCCCCCTTTGCCGGTTCGATTGGGCGTTGCTATGCGCAGTTTTACCAAACTCTCGCTGCCCCTGGAGAGGGGAGCGTGAGGCAGGCTTGAGGTCGGTGAATCAAAATATACAACTGAATAAGATCTGAAGTTCAGTTAAACTGCCTATTTACTCACCTCTCATCTCGAGCCCTAGCACTTCTTTTTGACACAACCTTTTTTTCTGGCAAAAGGTTAAAATACTTCTCTGCTGATTAATAAGTCACTGCTGTGGTTGATCTCAGATGCTTCCTGTCTACTTGATCGGTTACATTAGAAACATGTGTTCAGGGCTTTGCACATGTAAGAAGCAGCAATCTGAAACTAGCATCCATAAACAACTTTTAAATTTCTTTTTAAACCGGCTTGCTGAGCTCTTTTATGAGTAATAACTTGCACCTTCTTAGCTGTGACAATAGTGATGAGAGTAACTGAATCAGGCTTTCAAATATGTGTCTGTAGTGTGCTGCTTTATTGCATTTTAACTAAGTTAAAATCTATTATTGGCACAGCCACTGGATTCCTCTGGAATGAGTCATTTGCTATTAACTATTAAATTTTAACTGTTACGAGAGACCAAGTCTTTGAATAGCATGCTGTGAAGAAGGACTGTCACAAACAAACGTGTGACGAACAAAAATCGAAAGGGCTTGCGGGACCTGATCCAACGTCACTGGAGTTAATGAGCTTGGAAGGAAGAAGCGGGATAAATAGCGGCAGTGTTAAATGTGAGGAGGTAGAGCAGAGCTTTTGTGAGAGCGATGCGGTCACTAATTATTAGCCTAAAGGAAAGGAGGCGAATGTGACCGCGTTGTCTCTGTAGCCTTCCTCCTGCCGCTTTTGGAGGCGTTGGCCCATGTCGGTCAGACTTGGTGGTGGAGACAGAAGGAGAAAGGTCTGGGAGACAGAAAATCTTCCAAGTTCCAAGACGAGCAGCTGGCCCCGAGTAGAAGAGACCTGGATTAGGGAAAGGTCTGGAGATGCTGGGAGATCAAGAGGATGAGCTGGGGGACCAAAAGGAGGGGTAAGAGGCCTAGACATGGGGGACTTAAATCTGTAGGAAAGTGGGCTTTGATCACATTTTAGTAGCATTAGCTAGACCCCGAAGAATTAAGCTTACGTAGAAATGCTCCTATCCATACTGAACCTAGCAGAACTTCTGTTTTTGCCTAGCGTTTCAACGTTGCCGCTTTCTCATAGCCTTACGTGGCATTTTTGCAAGTGTGAACTGAAAATCTCGGGCCACGCGACAATGTTTGGCAGGAATTGGTGAAAGCTTGGTCCTGTCTACCTGGGCAGAATTGATTTTAATGCGTGTTTGTGGTTAGTGTCGGAAGTTGTCCATTTCAGTGCTTATATACCATCTCGCTCTAATTGAGGAAATAGCCTCACTCCACAAATGGGTCTTAAAAGTCAGGATGTTGTTAAGCTGTGTCCTCAAAGCTTATGTATAAACAGCTAAGTCAGATTTGAAAACAAAACTTTGTCGGACTCAAATTTGTTAATACTAATACTTTCTGTAATACTTGTTCGCGGAGCGGTTTGGAAAATTAGCCGGTTTGAGTGAATTGGGATGCAGTGATGTTTATAAACTTTGGGTGAATGGTGTTATTCATATCCTCGCTCGACAACATGAAAAGAATTGTTATGGGGTGAGTTGTACCCAAGTTTATACTCGAGGAGATTAAGATAGATGTGTTTAGGCACTTGTGGAAACTCTACTTATGGGTAAACCCAATCAAATGCTTTCCTACAGAGTTTGTAACCAAACTGCTGCAATATGTTAATGTCTGGCAACTGATAGTTGAAGCTTATTATCCTGATGTTTATAGTAAGCAACATAAATGGCTGAAAATGGATGTTGGAGTATTTACTGTCAAACCACTTGAAATAATATGTTTACATATTTATTGTCATTTATAACAAAGCTTACTCATGAACGTAATACTGATAGTGAAGTCCTTCAGATTGTGAGTTCTGGGGTGGTTTAGGTGGAAGCAGCTGGTGATCTTCAGGTAAACCTTAGTATTTGACGGTACATGAGAGACCAAGAGGAACCAGACAAGACTGTATGGATGCCCCTTGTATAGACACATAAATAACAGTGTTAAAACAAGAGGAGGTGAAGGTTGTGCGCATTCTTGACTGATAACCGGTGATCTGACTCACCAGTATTATAATCAGTCAGGCACTCTCTTTATTTTTATTGTGGAGCTCTTAGGTATCCGGTTTTCTCTTGCATTTAAACTGTCATTAAATGTGTTTTAAGGTAGAGCTGTGTGGTGTGTACTGTAACTTTTTTTAATCGCTTCTGAGGCAAATTGAAACTTCTCTCTTGCTGACTGTACTGAGCTTGTTTAAATAACAACCCCAGACCCATGCGACAATAATATGCCTTAAACATAAGGCATGAAAACGGCTGAAAACGGAACCGTCTTAATTTCGGTTCCATCTGAAACGTGGGCAGGCAGGGAAGATCATCTCTGGTATCAAAGCGGAGAAAGACAAAGATGAGAAGTCATGAACAAATGGAAGAAGTGCCTGGGGCTTGAAAGAGTTCTGTGAATATTTCTACTCCTCAGGTACCAGACCAGATCTTTAGTGTAATTCATTTTTTAACAGGTGGCATCTTTTTTTCCAGTGAAATGTGTGTTGTTGATAAGGTTTCAGACAAATTTGATATCTTTACCATGATTTTTTTTTTTTTTAGCCAGTACTCAAGACGGATACTTTGGACACTTTCTCAAATACCTACTGACAGAGCTACGGTTGTTAGAAATTGAAGATCCCTAAAAGCTTAGTATATGCTCATTTTTTGAACTGACATCAAGTTACAGTGATGGATAAATTCATAGTTTTCCTTGCTTTTGCTTTTTTGCAGTGGTCAGTAAAGCAACATTGCTAAAATTTGACTTGTATGTTCCAATAAACCAAGAGCAGCTGCAAAAGAGAAGGCTAACCTAAGTTAAGGCTAACCTAAGTTAATGCGTTGTTCATAAAACCCTTCTCAATAAGGAAGTGGGAAGCCTCACTGAGACAACATGATTTTTTTTTTTCAAGCTAAATGTCAATCTGAAACTGCTACTGAACAGTAGCACTCAAACTAGGAGAAGAAATCTGCATGCTTTGAAGACGATATATGAAGTCTTATGTATATTTTAAAGCTCTTACCCAGGTCTTTTTTTTTTAAAACCAAAACTACAGGGCTGCTCCACAAAATGTTGACTAAAAAAGCAGTTGGCAAGGAAGATTTGACCCAGGTAGGCTGAGCAGGATCACATGTTGTGATGTACTGCAGAGCGTTCTCGTCCTGGAGAGGTATTTGCCTTGCTTTGTACAGCTAGGAGTCTCTCTGTATACGAAGTAACTTCATATAACAAAGAAATGTTCTTTGAAGGTCCCTGCTACAAATAGCTTCCAGTGGAAGCAGCCAATATTGAGATGGAAGATCTGCAGATGGTTAACTTCGACTTGTTTCAAAAACGCTGGGAGAAGGAGGGGATTTTCAAAGGAGCAGTAAGCATATGGCTGTCCCTCATCTCAGGAAAATTTGAGTGGCTCCTTAATTTTGACTCCCTGCAAGTCTCACATGGCCTTATCCTGTACGATAGGTTTTCGCAGGAGCGCAGACGTTGCTTGAGGAAGGAGTTGCCACTGCCGTCGGCCGGCGTCTCCACAACGCAAGCGATACTGTGGATGGCTTTCGTTCTGTAAAAACATACTTTCTTTTTTACAGCAGCGAGAACTAACATTTAACTGGATGTGAGCGTAAGATCGTAGTGAAGATAAGGTGCAAGGAGTCTTTAACAGTGGTGTAGCTAGCAGAAGCCCTTTGTGGGCTCGGGATGTAGTATTCGCCTTTATCTACTGCATCGTTACCTGACTTTCCCTTCCTTCCGCGGGTGTACGCATGGGTTTGTTATTTTCGAGGAAGGAAGAAAATCAGGAATATTGAAATCAAGAATTACGGTTGAATTGAAATGACTCGGTCAAGGGAAAGGAAGTTTTAAAAACCGGAGGAGCAGTTTTGGATAAGAAATGATGACTCTCCGGTTCAATAGCTTGCGTCTCCTGATGTTGCCTTTAAAACTTACGTCTGCCCATGGAAACCTGCTCATCCTGGTGGCAAGTAAATAGGCAACCAAAAGCACTACTCCAACATGCCTCACTTTGGGTAAATTTTGTTCTTACGGATCTTGCCGTGGAGCCTCAGATATCCATGTAGTCCTCCCGAGGCTTCCTTTTATTTAAAGCTTTATTAAAAATAGCCACAGGCAGGTCCTGGGCTGAGTGCCTCCATGCAAATTAACAGGACTTACGAATGCTTTCCACCTCTCCGGAGCACCCTCCTCCCCAAAGGGCACAGAGATGAGTCTGGCCTGTTCAGTTTTGAATACTGCCTTCAAGAGAAGTTATGCCTCAATAATTATTTAGAAATCCTGATTCTTAAAATCACAACTTCTCCCAAATTCACTTTGTTGGGCATAGCATGAAATAGTTGGGGCTTTGATTCTTCCATGGACCTGAAAATTATGTGGCAATGGTTAAACTGGGCTGGGCTTGTAGTCTCTGTGTCTACACAGCCTTGTTAGACCTGAGTCACCCACTAAGCCGGCTGCACGCTGGCTGCCCTGCGCTGGGCTGGAGGACGTTGCTTACAATAGCTATCTCTTATTTTTTTTCATTTGGCAAGTGAAGTACATACTTTGTCGACTTTAATTTCAGTAATGTTTCCGTGTTACCCTTTTCCCTTTCAGAGGGAGACAGGGACTTGTGATTTTGCTTCTCCCCTCCCTCTGTTGTCTTTTAACTAAACTGAGGAGTGATTTGTAAAAGTGTGTATTTTTGGAGATGGGAATGGCTTTGCCCCGCAGGCCTTGAAGGTGAGGAGAAGGCAAGGAGAGACAGAGTTAATGCAAATCAGGAGAGAGTGAGTATAAAAATAGCTCTGAACTTGTCAGTTTGGTCACTGGTGGCTTGGGTTAGTCATCTGGCAGGCTGTCTTTCTGCTGCTCCCAGGGATTATTTTACAGCACTGAGATTTGACATAATTTCTGGAGAGAAGAGAGAGAGGGACGGCTGTAATGAGTGGGATACTGTCATCGGCACTTCTTTCTCACAGCAGCTGCTCTGCGTTGAGCCGCTCAATGTGCTCATTGTTGACTTCTCTTGTGTACCTGCCAGGTTGTTAGGTGACTCACTGCAAATCGCACCAAGGTTCATGCACTTGGCTCCCGAACCGTTCCTTCCCCACTCCTTGGTGGCCTTTTAGGTGCCGAGCACCCATCGGTGCCTGTTTTGTAGCTTTCCCGATTGAGCTTTGTGTTGCCGGGAGCCTCTTCAGAATAAATGGCCTGCTGCCCCAGGAAAACAAATCAAATAGAAAATAAATTAAAAAAAAAAGCAAATCCCTGCTGCAGATTCAAACCAATGAGCCTCAAAGGACGTGCTCCTGTAATAGTTATGTTAAGTTGTTTTTAGTGGCTTCCGCTCAAACGGTGTGTCGCTCCTCCCGTTCGGTCTGTGATGCTTAACACCGCTACACTTCGCTAAGGTTTCTGGATTTTCATGGCTTGTCTGATGATGGAAATGTTTGTTTTAGGATTTTGCACTTGAACTGTGAAAGGGCTGTGGAACGAGGAAATGACCCTACGGTTAAGGGGTGATAAAGCATATTCTGGTTTAGAAGAAAACAACGATGTTCTAAGTTTTTCAGAATACAGGGTAGGGGGGACAGGAGCGAAAGCAAAGCCCGATATCCTGTGGTTTTGTGCTCAGGGTGTTTGTAGGAAACTGTTAACTCTACGCATTCCTGATACCCCACGATATGCCCTTCTCCTGCCCCGCAGTGCCTTGCTTCCAGGCTCCCTTACGCTTCTCCCTTTCCACCCTTGGCTCCCTTCCACCTTCCTCCGTGTTGCCAATTGGCCGAGATTTGGCATGTGCTGGGACTTGTTTGGAGCTACATTTACACGAACCGGGCAGCGAGAGCCTGGCCTGATTGACTCGCCAGCTGCTGCCAAGCGCAGGGGAGAGGAGCTGAGCTCTGCCTGCCTCTTCTTCCAGCACCATCGCCGTCCTCTGCCCAACGCCGGCTTGCATTAACCTGATACGCCGTAAGAGCGCAACTTTTGTCGGGCTCGTTTGTGGGTGACCGAGGATTTCAAAAGTTATTGGCAGTTAAGGGGAAGGGAGGGTGCCGGGGAGGAGATGTGCATGGGCAGGCGGATTGCCTAGCCCTGTTTCATTGGAAGGAAAATGAGAAATGGATTCGAGGGTGATTGAGTACAAGGAATAAAACAATTTAGCAGGATTTTGTGAGCATTTAAAAGGCTCGTGCTGTAAGGGCACAATGTGATTTCTCCTGGGTGCACAGAGAATATGCAGACATCGGATCTGATCCCCCACGTCTCCTCTTTTTTGTGAATATTCTTGCTGTTTAATGGTATAAGAGTTCCCTCTTCTATCTTGTTTCATTGTTTGTATTTAAGCTTAGGGAATATAACAAGAAATACGTTTTGCTTTGAAACCTGAATGGTCTCAGGCTTTTAGTACTGAGAATAACGTTGATTGTTCATCTCTTCTGCAGTACAAGTCAGGCATGGTGAGCTGGCAGTCCTGGCTTCGTTTTCAGCTCCTTGCTCAGAGGTTGAGCAGGACCTTGATTATTTTGTATCTGATACCTTCAGCTGCCTCCTGTTTCTCATGGACTTGAAGCCACTTCTGACTGTAAAGTTAAGTATTGTAACAAGTGTTTTGCTTTTGTTTTTTGTTCTTACTCAGTGGCTCTCTGAACCTGTGAAATGGCAGTGATGGGAATTACATGCCAAGGAGCTCCTGACCCAAACGTCAAGCACAAGAAGGAGCTCACGGCTACAAAGGGGCTGAAGGAGACAGTGAGTGAAAAGCAGAGCAGTGTTTGCAAAGTAGAAGATTCAAAGAAGGTCGCCTTTCACAGTCCTTGGAAAATCCTGAATGATGTAATCACCAAAGGAACAGCAAAAGAAGAAACAGAAGGAGGCTCTGCCTCAATTTCTATTATTGCTCAAGCAGAATGTAAGTAGCAGGGCGGTTTGCTGTTCATTGAGAAAAAGGAATGTGTAATGTGGTATGAGATTTCATTCGCTTTGCGCTCCTGGAGAGCTGAGCTGAATTCTATTTGTAATCCCAAGTGGGGTGGAATTGGTGACACATCCCAGTCTCTATTTAGGCAGCTCATGAAATCTCTTAATAATGTGGCAGCATCTACTGAATAAAGCAGAAATAACAGAACCAGCGTATGGCCATTGCACCTAGCTTTGTCGACTAGAAATGTGTCCACTGGATCATCTATTTTTGGTTGACTGCCGAAAGGTGTTTAAAAAAAAAAAATAGCTGTTGGGTGGGAAAGAGCTTGAGGCATCAGCAGATCACACTGCTGGGAAGCTCTCTAATGCTGGGGGAGGAAGAATGTACCGCTGGTGATGTAGCCTGACCGTGTGATGATTTATGTGTCTGGATCGTCGCTTGGTTTAGCAAGATGGTAGAGGTGTTTCTTAGTCCAGTTGTTACCAGCAGAGACTTTGCATAATGTTGAAGATGTGTGATGATCCCGTTTTCTTCACACAGGTGAAAACAGTCAAGAGTTCAGCCCTACTTTATCAGAGAGATCCTTCATTGCTCATAGTAAGCGTTACAGGTGAGAGGTCTCTTAACATGAATACCCACCTTCACTGTTTTGTGCACTGACTTGTTTCAAATCACGCTGGCTCTGTGTGTATACAGCTTTTTTTTCCGGAAGAACTCCTCTTTGGAGTAGCTTTTCCTAAGAGTGTGTCTTTTCCCCGAGCATCTTCCTCAAGCCCTTTTTGTATTAGGAGGAAATAAAAGTGCACACCACTCAAAACACCTTGCATTTGTCTCATTATCAATGCCTGCTAGTTTATTGACCCTTGTAATCTGCCTGTATATTTGGGTTGGCAGATTTGTTTCAAACTGAAGGCTAAGAGATCCTTTCACGTGAGGTTCGTGGGCCTGAAGTAGAAAAATCCAAGGGGCAGTTTTTGGTCTTTTCTAACTGAACTGTGCTGCCACTTTCGAAACCTTGTTACACCATCCTCTTTGAAAAGTTGTGGGAAACTTGGACTTGCTGCTAGAAGTAGTGGCAGAAAAAGGAACTACTGCTCTTTTTGAAAGTAGCAGTTGGAGGGTAAATAAGATGGGATAGAGAGAAGAACCTTTCCTTAACAACAGCATCAGAAACAGACAGAAATAGCAAGAGTTGTGAAGAGAAGCTGAAAGAGGTAAAGGGAGAGCAAAAGCTGCAATGAAAAACTGGAGCTCTGGGACTTGCTTGTCTGAAGCCATCTGAATAATGAACATCTTCCTCTTCAGTATGTGTCCAATAAACCTCCAGCATTCCCTGAAGTGGGTAACTGGGATATAGAATAAGGTCTGCCTGGTCTGTGGCAGCTTTCAGACACTGAATCTGGCCTTGCGGGGTGCATGTTTGACATTGCCCACTAACTTTATAGCACTGTCCTGTGAACCAACTGAAGAGAAGCAGAGTGGGCCAGTTCTTAGGGGATTTATGTAGAATGCACATTGGGTATATGTTCAGGGTCAAGGCAATATATTAATACCCACAGAATCCAGAGCTCTGCTTATTGGACCTGGTAAACGATTAATGGTGCACTGAGACAGCAGAAAACGATGGAGGAAGCTGAGCTGGCTGTGAACTGTATCGCTGTTTGATAAAGGCAGATGACTATATTGCATGGATCAACGAAACAATTATGATTTCTTCATTTGAAGACGAAATTTCCTGTTTCCTCTTACAACTCGATTACAAAAACCCCGCTGTTATGATTGGTATTGAATAACTGCAAGCAAATATTCTTCTTTAGAGATTCATCTATTTGCATAGGCTCCCACATATTGTTCTGGCCAGTGCTGCTTTGTATATGTATGCCTTCCTAGAAAAGGTATTGTAACATTACAATAATTGAGCTCTACATGCCAGAAGTCTTTGGCTGTTTGAAGCTGTTTCATTTCAGTGCCCTTAGTCACCCTTTTTCTTTGGTGCAAAGCCTATTCTTCTTTCAAATAGAGACGATGTTTATATTATGAGTGCTTTTATTATTTTTAACAAAATTTTTAAATAGATTGCATTTATATTTAATCACTGTATTCACTAAAAGTCATAGACATACACTGTTTCAAAGCAACCTGGAAGCATTCAGTGCTCTTCACTGTCTGCTCTGCCCCCTGGTCTTGCTGTTCCTTGAAGAATTTGCAAACACTGGACATGTTAATGCTTTGCTTTTTTTTGTTTGTTTGTTTTCTTTTTTTCTTTCCTCCCCTGTATTTCTCTCTTACAATGCTGGCTGTACTACTGTGCTTTGATGTTGAAGTTCTCATTGCTGCATATTAGAAGGCCAGAAGTTATCTTATAGTTCTGTATTCTTAAAATCTCTTAAAACTCTTAAAATTGCTAGTTCTCATTCCTGTTCTGTTGGTAATGATTGTTAATTGGAGGTATGCTTTCACCATCAGATTTAAGAGACTTTATGCTCTTTTGGTTTTCAATAGCCGGTCAGACAGTCTTGATCAAATCCCTAACAATGTGGCGCACGCAACGGAGGGGAAGATGGCACCTACCTGTTGGAGAGGGAGGCATCGCGGTAAAAACAGAAAGAAACGTCATAAGAAAAGATCCAAGCTGAAGATACAAACAGTGGCTGCTGGCAGGCGTGGTCCCAGAACTCCAGAACAAGAAAGTTGCACTCCAATTCCAGTCCAGGTGAGGATCCTTAGACCCTCCTTTTGTATGGTTGGGTCCCCTGTGAACTCCTACAATTCTTGGTTGACTTTTGGGTGGTTATATTGAGGTTCCTGCTCAGTTGTTTTGTTTTGTTTTCTAGGAGGATGAAACACACCAAAGTACTCTCTACAGAAACAATTTTTGGGTTTCAGAACTTGGCAAGGATTTGGTCTATGACCCGCTGCTGTTTGAGAAACCTGGGAAAGTTCTGTCCACAGGCAAACTCCATTCACCAAGGAGCCAGTACAAAACAGACCTGCACAAGCTGATTAGCCCTGTTCAGTGCCTTAATCATGTTTGGAAACGTCACTATCAGAGGGACAGTGTTCCACAGCCTGAAACACTTCATCCTTTTCCATACAACATAATACCTCCTCATTTCCCACCTCTGGACAGTCCTTTCCATGCCATGAAACTTAATGCTCTGGGAACATACTTCCATGGTGATTTCAACTATCAAGACAGTGATCATCGCTTATCTGGCCTAAACTTAGAATGCAGTTTCCCCAGATGCGTCAACCAGTCCATGAAAACCAGTTCGGACAAGATTTCTGTGGAAGAATACTTGGTAGACGCCTTGAAGGGGAGCGTGAGTCTCGGTGAACCGCAAAATTTAGCCAGCCTAGCCAAGACGTGGAGAGGAGGCGGTCTGGACCTGAAGGAACAATTCCAAGAAGCAGATGAAAATGAAGGCGTGCTACTTAATGAGGTGATCGTCTGACCTTACACCCTGGTGTTGTGGTAGGCAGAGTTTCTCTTGGGTTTCAGGAGAGAAAATCTGCCTCCATGTGCTGGCTTCTGTAGCAGGACTGCCTTTTCTGAATGGCTCTTAATGATGTGGCTAGAGCCCAACAGTTAGAGATGTGGCTTTGTTTTCAGAAGGGTACAAAACCCTGCTTTAGAGATTGGTGGCTCCAGTTGGCTTACTCATTCGCAAAATATGCACGGCTTATTTAAAAATTTATGAGAAGTGTTTCTGTTTGCAGTCAGTCTTCCCAAATGCCTTGTTTGTCTGTGAAAGAATCCAGTCCATTCAGGCAAACAGGCTACGATTTTTTATTGGCTATAAGATGACCTGGACTGTGACACAAACAGAAAAAGGTACCTGTGCCATGTAGATCACGGAGGTGCAAAGAGCATATCCGCTACCTCTGCCAGTAAACCAACAACTTACCCGTTATCCCTTGACAAAGACAGGAGTTCGGCACAGCAGATGCATGTAAATCTTACAGGCATGATTCATCTCTCCTAACTTCAACTCTTTGCCAGCCTCCCTAAACTCTTCTTATAGGACTCTTCATTGCAGTCAGTGACAACTCTATCAGTATTGTCAGCGGAGTTCAGGATGTGACTTATCTGCCTGAATACGTCTACACTGAGACCCAAGGCACAATTCTTCTCTATCTACTGACTATAAAAAGGGTCTAGCTCACACGTAGAGATCTACATTTAGTTGGATAGGTCTTGTTTTGTTTGTAGGATTTCACTTAATAATAATATCCTCCATGTGAAGGGAGCAGTCTGGAGCTCCAAAGCTGCCCAAACATAAGTTGCCCTTCTTTAGGACAAAGGGATATAGTTGTTTAGATCAACCAGTGCCTGCAGAAATCTAGCAGGTCCTCCCATATCCTTTCACCTCAAGCCAGTGACAGAAGCAGTTTTGCACTGGGAGGGGCTGTGGTACCATTGTGCTTTTTCTGAAAAATTTAGCCTCTGTCTCTGGAGCTTGACATGTATGTTTTTCCATGCTTGTTTCATCTCGTTTTCTGATTTTAACCTCCAGAAACTAAAGCCAGTGGATTATGAGTACCGAGAAGAGGTTCACTGGACGAAGTGTCACGGTTCTTTGGGCATTGGCTCTTTTGGAGAAGTATACAAAATAGAGGACAAGCAGACAGGATTTCAGTGTGCTGCCAAAAAGGTAATCTATGTGTGAGAAATCGGGGGGATTGTCTGATACAAGAAGGCAGAAATAGAGTCTTATCATTCCAGAGTGTATCATTCTAGATGTTCAGGGCAAATTTTAAGGTGATGGCATGGAGAGAAGAAGCAGATAGAGAACCCCTGTGTGCACAGTGGGTCTATCTTAGCAGTCAGAAATAGGTTCATTTGGCCTTCAAAGCATGCTACGAAGCATTTTGCTTTTCTGTGCTGAGACAGGCTAAAAGAGTAGAGATTTCAAAAAGGTGGTAAGTGCATTCTTAGTGACTAGGGGTGGGGAAAAAGTTCCTGGAGTTTTCTGCTTATCTAACTGTTTCCATCTTAAAACACATCCAACGTAAATGGTGACATTGCACGTGTTTCTCTGTTGAAAAATGAGTAAAGTAAGGAAAAGATAAGGTGATGAGTAAAAACTCAAGAAGGAGAGATTTTCTTCTGTTCAGTGAGCATCATAGACGATGCTGGCACATTATAATGAGGTGATTCTGTTACAGATTCAGCAAGGGTATGTATTTCTCCAGAAGTTGGCATAATAATCCATTGCTCACCAAGATATGTCATCATTATATGATGTATGATGCATGTAGACTATAACTTGAATGAAGGTATTTATTTATAGGCAGCCATGGGAGGCCTTAGAGGTGAAGGCAGAGTGATAACGCAAGTAGAGGATGAGAACGTAAACTATTCTGTTGGAACTTAACACTTGAATAGTTTCATCACCTCTGTAAAACTGATAAGTTTCTCACATTACTTTAATAGAAGACTTTGAAAAGTGTGTGGGAAGTGTTTGTCTTGAGTGAAAATGTTATATGCAAAGAGAATTGGAAGTTGTGTTTTTTCAATTAAAAATGTTCACTTTTTCTTGTTTACATTACTCTCAACTTGATGCATTGCCTAATGGAAAGATGTAAGTAGCAAGACCAAGCCATCATATTTTTTTTTAACCATTTCATCTGTGAGCTGTATAGAAGAGAAAATATCTTAAACATATAGAAAGTTATTTCTAATTCTGCATCCTCACATTTTAGATGTAGAACTTCATAGTAACATGACAATCTTGTTTTCTGACAGTATGAAACTACTCAAGTTTATTATCCACTGTACCAATACACAGTCTCAGGGGAAATAGCTGTTAATAGTGGGATTTTCAGGAAGAAGGGGTGGGGTAGTGCTGAGAGAAAGTAGGTGCGAGGTTAGGAGAAGTGTTAGTCTTTCAAAATAGCAATTAACTTTTTTGCTAACTTCTAGAGGATTTCGAAGGATACTTCTGTAGATAAGAAATACGTTTTCTCAGATCACACTTTCAACCAGTGAGTCCTAACAGGCCAGCTGAACACTTAAACTATGATGTATTTCATTTTACATCAGTAACTGTCTGGAATTACTGCTGTCTGCCCTTATTAGAAGGGGACTACCTGATCTTCTTTCACCATGCTTGGTGTTGTAAGCACCTGCCCTCTAAATTCTTGAGATTAAAGCAAACTAGCTCTAGCTGGATTGCTGACAGTGAAGAAACATGATACATCCTTTTCCCACCAGAATCTTAATGACTCATGTTTTCCTTCTGGTCTTTAGCAAATTCTTGTTTTATTTTGTTTGGCCAAACTTAGTGAATAGAGTCTTTCTTAAACCATTTTTCTGTGTAGCCTGACAACCACCTAAAAAGGTGATAGTGTAGATCACTGCCTGTGGTCATATTTCATATTCCCTCCTCTTTCAGAGCAGTTGTGGGTTTCCAAGTACCTCTCTATGCCTAGACTTTTCCCTTTCAGATTTCATGAAAATAGAGCATGTAAGTTGTCAGTAATAGCTTCTTAACTGAGACAGAAATTACCTTAAAAAATAAAAAACAAACAAAAAAAACCCCTAAAGATTACCTATCCTCAGCCATAAGCCAGACGTATTGGAACCTGGCATCTTTTTTGACCAATTGGCAGTTAACTTAGACTGAGGATTAGTGTCTGCCTTCTTCCTTGCTCAATCTGAGTGTTCCCACTTACTGCTATACCTATTTATTTGTGGTAATGGAGGTTATCCTTGGGCCTCTGATGCTAGACTGTGCAGGAGAGGGGAGGGACATGTCTGTCAGAATTTGTCAACGTTTGTTCAGTGCTGCTGCTTTATTTCTCCAGGTACAAGTTGAACACTTCCGTGCAGAGGAGTTAACAACGTGTGCTGCAATAACAAATCCTAAAGTTGTCCCCTTGTATGGAGCTGTGAAGGAAGGGCCTTGGGTGACTATCTTCATGAAGCTGATGGAGGGTGAGAAAGGAGAAATCACAATGGAAGCACCATTGCAGTTGTCAAATGCAATGGACGTTGATCTCCTCTTCCTCTTGCCCCAGTTTTAAATCTTTTAAGTCTTTGGTGTATCCAGACTGTTCCTAGCGTTAGTTCCTGAGTGGGTTGGAGTAGGTATGTATTTTACCCACTGATGTGTGGAAATGATCTTTTCTGAGAGGAGTAATTTCTCCCCTTTCCCCTCACCCCAGTTCATATATCTCTTCAACAGCAGCTGCAAATTCTCACTAAAGCACATAGGCGATACTGGTTTTTTGCTATCATGGTGTAGTGGCATATTTATATGGTACCTATAAAGCATATCATACTGTAACAGGGAATGCTGTGTAAGCAAACCTAGAAGCATCCATTGCCTGAGGCTTCTTTTCCCAGCCAGGACTATGGAAAGCACAGCCTTTGAAGGATCAGCTGCTGACCAGTAGAGTCTAGAAGTGGTTAAACTGATCACAGAGAAGTTGCTTTTGATACAAAGCAAGACTATTAAATTGATGCTAAGCAAAAGGCTGCCTGAGAGAGGCTGGTTTCCATGGGCAGTAAGAAGTCTGGGAATAAAAAGAAGGCACAGACCCGTGCATAGAAGATAAGGACTGCCAGACCTGGTAGTTCCTGTTGCTCCTTTGAAAAAAATGAGGACTGTTGATGTTGCTGAGAAATATTTAACAGGCTAACACGAACTCTCTGGATTCTCTTCTGATGTGAACTCTGTGGATTTTCTTCCAGGTGGCTCACTGGGTCAGCTGATTAAACAGAGCGGCTGCCTGCCAGAGGATAGAGCTCTTAGCTATCTGGGCCAGGCTTTCGAGGGCTTGGAGTATCTTCATGCTCAAAACATTCTTCATGGAGATGTAAAAGGTAGATGCTACTTAACATATATTGTTCTTTCTTCCCTTTTTCTTAAAAAGGAGCAAACTGCTTGGAGTTTAAGAGTTAGGGAGTGGCAAAAGGTTATTTACTAGATTTTCCACTCTGCAATTCAGATTGGAGCCTAACTTCATTTTAAACAGCTGGGCCTGTAATATTTGTCACCTCTTTCTCTCCGTCATCCAATGGATCTGACGGGCTGTTTGCCCAGTATACCTCTCCCCTGGGACAGAGGAATCTCCAGGGCAGATAATTGGTAGCTCACAAGTCGAGATAGTTACAGTTGTGTACTTGCTGAAGCCAGTGATGCTCGATAAGATTAATGGATCTTAGTTTGGGCTCAACAAAGACTGTAGCTCTGTGGGCTTTGGACTTTTTTCCCCTATATGTGACTACAATACAAAGGACACTGACTAATTTAAAACCTCTCTTTGACAGCGGACAATGTGCTCTTATCTGATGATGGAAGCAGGGCTCTTCTCTGTGACTTTGGTCATTCTGCTCACCTTCATCCAGATGGCTTGGGAAAGTGCTTGATCACAGGTAAGGTTTATCTGCTATAATTCTAAAGAATTGCCATACTGACTCTTTTTTTAAACACTTACGTATGGCTAATTTGCAAGCAACTGTGTTTCCAGACTCATGTTGCTCCTAGTGTTGCATTTATTGATGCTCCTGTGATGTATTCCGCTGCCAGCTAAAATTAATTTAGGGTTGGAAGTTGGTCCTTATCTCTCAGTCCAGAAGCTGGTTGTTTTCTGTAAAATTATGTCAGCATGCTATGTTCAGTGTTCTGTCCTTGCAAGAAACCACGTCCAAACTTCTGGGATGAGACCAATTTGGAGATGTAGCCTTTGAACAGCTGACAGCAGCATGTGATACTACTTTTTGGGTTAAGTTGACTTGTATGTCACTTTTTCTGAAAAGACACATAGGCTTCCTAGCAGTTGCAGTGGAACAGTTCTCTATTTTGCATGCAGTGATTATCATTTGAATTTGCCGTTGTGGTTTAGGGAACTATGTACCTGGCACAGAGACTCACATGGCTCCAGAGGTGGTCATGGGAAAGCGCTGTGACTCTAAAGTGGATGTCTGGAGTAGCTGCTGTATGATGCTGCACATGCTCAACGGGTGCCACCCTTGGACCCAGTATTACAATCATCCTCTCTGTCTAAAGGTACGTGACCCAAAATATCTCCAGTAAAAGGCACTTAAGCTGGTAAAATCTCATTTTACCTAGCCAGACAGCAGTCACTTCAGGAAGGCTCTCTGAGAGCCAGTTGGGCATCCAAGATGACACAAACCTTGCTTTGGAAGCTAATCATTTCTGATTCCCCTTAAATTGCTGTGTGTTATGTATACTAGAGGGGTTTTTTTCTTTCCCTCCTCCCCCTTATCCTGCTCATGACTTGAGTGTGACTTTGTAGCCATTTAGCTATAATAAAATTACTGCTTAGGTCTTTGATTCTGTACCTAACAGATGTCTCATTTAATGCCATAATTTCAGTTGGAAACTCTCAGGATGGGAAGAACCTTTCTGAAAACAAATGAAGCCTCTCTGCTTTAACCTCTTTCACTTCCTGTTTGTTACACAGATAGCTAAAGAGCCACCTCCTCTGAGGGAAATTCCGCCTTCCTGCAACCCTCTCACTGCTGAGATTATTAAAATGGGTCTGGAGAAAGAGCCTGTTCAGAGAGCATCTGCGTCTGAACTGAAAACTAAGACCACGGTTGCACTTGAAGAAGGTAAAAATGTCCTACCTTTAAAGCTGTTTACCCACACTGGTAAAGTGGGCAGTTACCAGCTATGTCTGAATAGTCCTATGGAGACTATGGATGTGTCTAAGGTGTGTACCATGGCCTGGGCTCGTGCTGAGTTGAAGTATCTGCTGCATCTAGTGAGCTAACATCTGGTATTCAGCAAAACTGGAAAAAAAAAAGGTTTATTTCATCCTTGACTGTAACTCATGTCTGTGGTCAAAGTCTTCCCTCTGGCACTCTCCAAAATTTATTTCAGCTTAATTCTGCTGAAAGGCTCTATAGTGTAGCAAGAACTTGCAGATGTGATCTGTCTTTTTCTTTTGAAGACCTGGCATTTTACAGCAGATACAGTTCAGAAACTCTCATTTATTGCCAAACATGACTTTTGCATGGTTTTTCTCTGTACAATAATGCTTGTCTACTTTCTGTTGTTGCAGTGGGAGGTGTGACAAGCCCCTGGAAAGGCGAATACAGAGAGCCTAGACATCTAGCTTTGAACAAAGAAAACAATCAACAGACCTCCCTGTCCCCCACAGTAAGCCCAGTTTCTGAGACTGATTCTGACCCAAAATTGGCAGTCAAAGTTTCTTGTGCAAGCCCAGTCCTACCACCACCATCTCTGGAGCAAACAGAGGGGGTCGAGGGAACCCCTTGGAACCTGTGCAAGGAGTTATCTGGGATCTGGGATCCTCCACCTCTCTCTTCTTTGGCTCCTCTGCCCCTGAAGAGCTGCAGCCATGCGGAGAGAGCAACAACCATTTCAGAACAAGAGCTTCAGCAGCTGGAAATAGGTGAGCAACATGCTATGTAAGGAATTCAGCTTTTTACTTGAAATTATGATAAAAATACAGCTGCTTTCTTTTGGCCTCTTGACAGTTATTTCTGGGTTTTGTGCTTGGATGTCATTTTGTTCGTAGTTCCTCTCTTGTTGCGCAAATTGCTCATCCTTCCTTGAAATTGTCAAAACTACTAGTTCTTAGGTAATTAAATATGCCACAAAGGTAGTGGTCAGGATTTTTTCCACTCTTTGAGCAGTGGGGTGAACCCACGTGAGAGGCATGGGAACCTCTTGAGTACCTGCCAGCCTCAGAGCCTAACAACTCAGATACATGCTTATGTGCACCCTATAAAGATTGTCTGCAGTTTCCACTTCATGTGAAGTTTGGAATACTTCAAATCTAATTCTTTTTAATATAAAGATAAGCCTATCAGATGGGAGACATCAACCAAACAGTGAAGTTAAGATCAGCCTGCAACTGTTTTGCTGTGGGCATTGAAAAACCTGTGTCTGCCAACCAAAGAATTGGACTACCAGCAGCTATGAAAGTTCAGCGTGAAAATTAATACAGTTCTAGTCCAGTTCCACTACCCCACAATATCTCAAACTTTCATTTTTTATCCCGTATTTTCTTGTCTTCATAAATGAATTGAAAAGCTTCAGCCTAGGAAAAGGTTGTCTTGAAGCATAACCGTTGCCACAGAATTGAGGAATGATTGATAGCATTTTAGGGGTTGCTGGGGTCCCGCTGTCCTCTGAAATAGCTTTGAACTTTCAGCAGCCTTGTCAGGTCTGCATATTCTCAGTGCAAGTTACTGCAGGAGTTGAATAATTAAATTTATCTTTTTCCTGGATATGATGTAGATGGATCTAGAGTGAAGACTGATAGGTGGCATAATAGGCAAGAAATAGGAACTTCTGGGTGCTTGTCCTGTCTCTGAGTTGCTGCATGTCATTGCACAAATCATCTGTCATTTTTGGCTCACTTTTCCTATTTTCGCAATGGCAGCAATAGCCTCTACTTACCAGAGGAATTGTGTGTCAGGCATTTTACAGATGCTAATGTCAATGTTGATTGGATAATGCTGAGAAAGCTTTGGGTATTAATTGCGGTAAAGAGCAGGAAGGCATGAAAGGAATCGCTGCAAATGTCTTTCTTCTCTCTCCTTTTTGCTTGCAGAACTGTTCTTGAACAGCCTGTCACAGCCTTACTCGCTGGAAGAGCAAGAACAAATGCTTTCATGTCTCAGTATCGACAGCCCTTTTGTGTCGGATGCCAGTGAGAAGGTGAATATAAACAGACACCAGCCTGGTTATTGTGGGTTTGGAGGGGTGGCAGGGCAACCGTCTCTAGGAAATTGGCAGCTGTGACCAATGGACATCTGGAGCCTCTCGGGTCCGTTGTTGCTTTTTGATGCGCAGTTTGCTGTGTACTGTGGAAAGAGATCTTTGTTCCTGGACAACAGGATATTTAGGATTTTAGTTGTTCTTTAGTTTGACATCCAACATGGATCCACTTCCTCCAGTTGCTCTCGTGTGCTGTGTTCTCACAGTAGACTTCAAGCATGTGGATCTGAAAACCTTACAGCCTTGACCGTGTCCATGCAGAAGCACGGAACTGAAGGAACAGTGGTGAGCGTAGGATCTGTACTGAGTTGGACCTAATGCCTGTGTAACCGAGGAACTTCTTCTGGCAATGGCCACTAAAGGGATGCTTAGGGAAAGCGCATAAGAATAGGGCAGAAGAGTACTGGCTCTCTTCTTGGACGTCATCTGCCAGCCTATGGATCTGTCCTCCATGAACTTGTTTTAAACCTAACAGTTTGTTACATACTAAGCTTAATGAATTTTGTTTGCCTTAACCCTGGTGTTTATAAGCTAGGGAATACCGATGAGAAATAGCGAATGGACTTTGCTGAATGAGGGAAGGCCGTAATTTGATTGTAAACCCTTCAGTCGTTGTGTTTGAAGACGTAGAGTGCTAAACTGTGTAAACTGCCACCTTATTTCTATTCCTCTTCTCAGCCTTGTAATGCTTCTGGGGTTCTTGGATAGTATAGGCTTTCCCAAGTAGTACAGCAGTTCAAAGTCCCTGGTTGTTGATGTATGGTTAACTGTTTTTTTCCTATGTGTGTTACTTGTCACTTGCTGACACTAGAATTTTATCTGCTTCTTTATTCTCTTGCTACTCAGTATAATGAAACCCCCTTTTTTTCCCCTTCAACTCTTCAGTCAATTCTTGATTTGACTATTGCAAATAACTTTTTACTTCTGCAAACTGTTGTATTGCTATTCATCCCCTTTTATAGATGGCAGGTAAATATCGAATAACTTGAGTCTCAGCCTAGATCCCTATGGATTTCTATTCTTTTCTTCCTGGGGTCATTCCCATTTATTATCTCATACAAGTTCATTTTCTTTAGGAGCCTTTGACAAATTTGTGCTTACTTCTGCAGAACTCCCTGAAGGCTTCTCATAGCTTGAGGGACACCATGAGCTCTGGGATTCATTCCTGGAACAGCCAGACAGATGGACAGAGTTTCAGTTGGAACAACCTGCTGAATCGCAGTCGACACACGGACACTCCCAGCTATTTCAATGGTGAGTCTGTCTTTCGAAGCATTGGGTAAATGGTCAGGCACAGCTTTCTGAAGAAAAAGAGGGGCTGGGATGTGGAGTCTTGGAGCTCTTTTTCCCCTTCAGTTACTTTGTCAGGTACAGACCCTACTGAAAGCACTTGGGCTGTCAAGATGCCAAGTCTGCCCCAGCTGTAGATGGGTGGAAGGCACTCAAGCCTGTATGATGTAGTAAGAGCCAGAGTGATTCAGCTTTATGCCTTGCCTTGTGCAGAAATATATCCTTTATAACAATAAACTTCTGCAGAGTAGTCTTAAGGGCATGTTTCGCTAATCAATATGTCTGTTCAGCTGCTTCCTTGCTAAATCCAGCTCTGCTCTGTGAGTTGTTGTCTTTAGCAAGCCTCCATGCTTGGCCAAGGAATACATACATGAAATGCTTGATGACAAAAAGCAGTTCTTCTGATGCCTGTATCTTGCTAGTCAATTTTTCTGTGTTGGACTGTGAAGACATTGTGCTTACAGCAGAAATGAATGACTTCTCTTGCACATTTCAGGAGTAAAAATCCAGATTCAGTTGCTAAGTGGAGAAAATCTACACATCAGGGATTTCCACAGGACAAAGGTGGGAGACATTGCCACTGGGATAAGCAGCCAGGTAAGACACAAAGCTGAGAGCTGTTTGACTATTGCACTTTGTCTGGGAAGAAATTTCTTCTGTGATGCAGCCTCACAATGCCTTAAAACCAGTGAACGATTCCATTCAGAGACACTAATAATACATTTAGTAACTTGACTTCAATGCTGTTGTCATGAGTGTAATACCAGAAAATATTTTCTGAATCATGATCCAGTGCCTATTGTCATAGGGACCATAGCTGTTGAGCTCAATCTTAAAAAGTACAGGTGTTCCAGCTTAAAAACCCTTCTCTTTGACTAGAGAGAGAGATTCTTTCCCCTATCCCTAAAGAAAAGCGAATCTTTGGATGACTTTTCCTCTAGAGCAGTAATATCAGCAAAAGAAAACTGTTTGGTTTGGGCTGTGGTGTTTCTAACTTGTTAGGCTGGAGGAGATGTTGGCAGACTCCAGTGAACCTCGCTGTGAGCCTCTTTGGCAGTTCCTCAAAGAAACTACCAGTGTTTGTGGGACCAGGACTAATGTGACTGTAAAATGTGGTGATCCTCTCTAAATAAAGAGGTTGCAGAAGTCCAGAATGTGTTCTATTGGTGTTGGTCCTCTTTGACATATATCATTCTCTTGGAGGTCATAAAGCAAACTATCAATCACTAGCCCACAGAGGAATCTACAGTGCCCAAACACAGCCGGTGCAGTTGAAGAACCACCAGTGATGGCCAAAAACCTGGGTGAGGCAGCTCAGCAGCAGGGTGAATGCTAGCTAGTCCAGTTTCTGAGATAGTTTCTTATCAGAGAAAGTTAGCATGTTTCCACCAAGCATGAGCCTCCCTCATGGATCTTTTCATGGGGTGGGAGCTCTTTGCCAGTCAGGCTGTTTGCTGGTGAGATGTTCTGTCATGTGCTGAAGGAGACTCGAAGTGCCACTCAGCTGTGTTTGTTCTGCTTCACAGATACCGGTCCCTGCTTTCAGTCTGGTGACAAAAGAAGGCCAGCCAGTTCACTATGACATGGAGGTCCCAGACTCTGGTATTGAGTTGCAGTGCACCCTCGCCCCTGACTGCAGCGTCAGCTGGACATGGAGAGTCAAGCATGGGCAGCTGGAGAACAGGCCGTGAGGCTATTTCTGCTTTGGAGGTTTTCACCTTGTTGAAATAAGGAATTGCAAAAGCTTCCAACCACCTCTGCTGTCAAGCACCAAGTGCAGTTGCTGGTGTTTTGTGCTGAAGTAGGGTAGCAGTTCAGCAGCTCACTGCTCTAGGGCCTCACTTCTTGTTGTCTGTCCTGATCCAGTTCCAAGACATGTCCTGAGCTCCAATGTTCCCCAGAACAGTGGGAATTGTTTGTTTTGGGTGTGAGTGTTAGATTGAGCTTGAAAACGGCGGGTAGAAATCCCTGCTTTGCAGAGGACTGTGATTGTGCTTTCCAGGAGAGTACAGGGGTTGGATGGGAACACTCATTGCTCAGCCTCTGAGGTGAAGCCAGTAGTGAGCGGACTTGCTAGAAGGAGGAGGCTGAGTATCTTCAGTGTAGCTGTAGTTGTTTGTGCACAGGGAAAGCTGGCTAACTTCCTTCTTGCTGGAGGAAAAACTTAATGCTTCTGTAGGCTTTGGGTAGCATCATCTCTACCTCCAGCCTTTTGCATGGGGAAAGTTGAAAGCAGTGACTAGCTGGGTTCTTGGTTTCACCTCCCACCCTTCCCCGTAGATGCTTCTGTCTTGAATCAGAAAAGAAGTTTGTTCCCAGAAAGAGCTTTGCTTGCGGCTCTCGTCTTCATATCTCCTCCCCAACTTAGGAGCTGACACGTCCCTCTTGGGTGTTGCTACCAACAGAGGGAGTAAAACGGTCTGGCAGGAAGGGTAAGAGGGTTGAATTCCTTGGTGGGTAAAGCAGGAGGATTGGATTCCTCGGTTGTCTTTCCATCGCTGCTGCTGACTTGCTGCGACTTCCCTCGAGCTGTCCCGTCCGTTCAGCTCCCCCTGGAGGGAGAAGGAACAGCAGCTCTATAAGCTTAGACGAGGTCTGAATTTTGCTGCGGCATTAAAAAAAGAAAAAGAAGAAAAAAGCTCACTCCCAGCTGTCAATCCAGCCGGCCATCCTGCCTCTCTGCTGGAGATTATTGCCCTGCAGCAGGCTTGGCGAGAGGGACCGTGCCGGTGGCTCAGGTGCCCCGGTTCTGCACGGTGTTTTAGCTCAGCCTGTTTTCAGCAGCACCGACAGACTGGCACCAGGCTCTGTACCCCTCCCTCTGTGTCAAAATGTGTTAAAGGAGTGGTATGGCAGCTGGGCCCGTAGTGCCTTAAGCTTTAGTGAATTTTACACTGGTTTTAGCACTGTTTTTTTTACTAGTTTGAATCGTACTGAAATTGTATGGGTCAAATGCAGACAGGCGAGTGTTGCTAGCTCCCCTGTAACCCAGAACAGAACCAGAGGAGGCATAAGCTACGAATGTACTTGTGCAGGACTGCACTAAGTCCTTGCACACCTGGAAATCAGTGTGACAGTCACTTGACAGCGTGCTGCAGCTTTTCCAGAAAGCTGTAAGTACAGCGGCCACAGAGTGGGGACTATTTACGTCCAGGCTGAATAGAGAAATGGCTCCCAAGAAGCAAGATGGGTCCTGCTGGATCCACGCTGGCCCTGGGGGGCACAAAGAGGAATGTTTGCAGTTTCCTCAAGTGAAGTTCAGCTACAAAATAGCTGAAAAATGTGCTCTGGGCCTCCCGTTTTGAGGACTCGAGTTTGGTAAGCAACTGATGTTCGTTCCCTTTGGTCTCCAGAACATTGGCTGTTTCTTGATATCTTAGGCAGTGGCATCCTTAGTCAGAAAATTGAAGTTGGGATGCAAGAAGAAAAGAGGAACTCTTGAAGAAACCTGTCACCACTGTGTAGTTTTTATAGCACTTTTTGTTCTAAAGCACTTAATACGTTGTCCGAAGTAGGTACCTAATTATAGCTGAAATGCAGCCACGTTAAGGGTCTTTTTTGTAAAGAGTTAACACGTTACACACATCTCTTCCAGGAAGGAGTTGGGGGGGAATGGCAAGGTTGGCACAATCTCTTTTTTTCGGATGCCATTAAGTACCCAGGATTGTCAGCTCTGGAGCAGAAGGGATCGAAACACCTCTCTGGAGCTCCCGAACTAATGGTCAGCACAGCAGCCGACCTTCTTGTGCCAAGCACCTCCCTAGGCTTTCTCTGAGGAGGAGGAGAAAAACTTGTTGGTTGTTCTTAAGAAAACTCTGGCGTAATAGCGATGTGTCAATATGAGAATGGTCTATTCCCCGCCCAAAGGCTGCGGCTCGCGGCTTTCCCTGTTGCCTCTAAAATGCTTCACTGTACAGGTGAGACGCTGCTGCCCTCGCGGTATCTCTTCTTGTGACTTCCGTGTCCGTCTGTACCCCGATGGCGTCTGACTCAAGTTCTGCCGAGCAGGAGGGCGGGATGCGGCAGCCCTCTCTTTGCAGGACCTCTGAGCCTCGCGCTTCATTTATAGCATTAACGCTAGTCCTTAGCCGCCCACGTGAATGCCTAAAAGGTGAAGTCTTGTAAATCCAGAACGTCTTTGTTGCGTAGATGGAGATGTTTCTGTTCTCCTGGGCTCTCACGCCAGCATTAGCCGGTATCTCCATCCTGCTTGTTTCGTCCAAAAACCTCAGTCGTATTTTGCCGCCCTCTCAAAGGAGAAAGTGAGGCTGCAAAATTCGATGTAACCATCATTGACGTGAGGGTTAGACAAACAGGCTGTGGTGGCAGCTGTGCCTCTTAGATGGGAAAGATGCTTTAACTGATACCACAAACCACTGGTGCTTTCTTACTGCCCTGAAATGTGGTTCTGCTCTCGGAAGCATCTCCAGGGTTTTAATGTTTGGTTTCTATCAGCTTGGGATCTCCTCGACTCTCTCCTGTTGCCAGGACAGTTTCCTGTTAATTTGGCCGGTCATTTTTGCTGTGACAGGCGAAAAGAACCCTCCAGCTTTCAGATAAAGGCTGGCTGTGCAATACCCACAGAAGAGAAAGTCGGGGAAGCTTTTTATTATTCACATTAAAATTTGATTGAAACAGTGTGTAATAGCATAATTAGTCTTTAGGACAGAACCACAGTTCAGGGTAGGGAGGATAAATAGCAGTAATAGTGACAATATCGATGGCTCTGGTCATATAGCTCCTTCCTAAAGTCTTTAGGAAAATCACATTGCTTTCGGCAAAGCGATATGAAGCCGACGGTCTCTGGGATGGGCAGTACTGGTGTGGGGGGAGGCAAGGGAATGACTAGCTTGTATTGAACAAATGACACTTTATAAAGCTGTGATTTCATGAAATTAACATTTCAACTTGCATTTTCACAGGAAAAAAAAATAAAAGTGGAGAAAAAAAAAAGTTTCTTCTTTCTCATTGCTGCTAGCTTGATACGTTGTCCCAGAGAACAGGAAAATGGTGCTGAAAATAGCATTCTTCAAGAAGGGGAGCCCGGTTTGGTTCAGCTCTGCTATGATACCATAGCCTTTTGGGGGCAAGGAGAAGTCATTTGTGGGTGTGAAGAGATGGCAGTACTGAATTTGTTAAATGTGTTGGCATCCCTCTATGCTTCCCAGCATCGATTGTCCCTTCTCCTCCTCCTGTCCCTGCCCCGCTTCACGCGAGTGCGCTTGGGTCCGTGCTTGAGCTTCGCGGTAGCTGCAGGGGGGACATGAGACCTACCAGCTTGGTCACAGCTCTCGGGAGCTGGTCAGCGCATACGAACTGCCTGAGAAAATGGGCTGATTTGCAGAAACCTTGGCTCTTTGTGTTATCTGACTTTGCCTCGGTTCCTGCGCTGTATTGCAACTGTAATTTAGTGAACCGATACCTCCCTGATTTCCAGCCGATCGGGGTAGATGTCTCCTGCACGTTTTTGACAAGGACCAGGTTTGGCCGATGACGGCAAAGCGGGCGCCGCTATTCACTGCGCTATTTCACGCTCCAGGCAGGAGGATTCACCCTACCAGGAGCTGATGAGTCTCCTTGATGGTGAGAAAAATAAATCTCTGATACAGAGACACAAGTTTAAGCTGATAGAGCCCCAGAGGTTCACCCCGACGTTTCAACAAGCGCTTCTGTTCACTCTCGGGCAGCAACTGCCCGTCTGCCGTTTAATCAGAGCAACGGGGTAGATGTGACGCCCGACGCTGCCACCGAGCGAGTGAAAGCAGTTGTCTGCAATGTCAACCCCAATTTCAAGTAGCGGGGCAGGAGGCGGAGATTCGCTGTCACGTATGTACGTGTTTATTTACCGTGAATACAGATGTCAGCTCAGCTGCCCACGGAAAAGGGGGGGTGTTTTGGTTGCAGTTGCGGTTCACCGGTCTTCGCTGGGAGGATAGAGATCAGCTTAAGGAAGCACGAGACCACTGCTGGTCCAGGGGAGGGGGCGACCTGCCTGCGTGGCAGTGTAAAACAGCTGGAATTGGCCTGCTGCCGCTCCCCGAGCCAGTCTGCTCTCTCCACGTTGTGGATGGCAAAACCTGCAACCTCCTCGCCCAGCTAGGTGCCCAAGATGGGTCGATGTCTGGGTGGTTGCCCTGGCTCTGAGAGCCTTCTCCTGCGCAACACGTGTGCAGTGGGACCGCACCTGGGAAGAGCCACAGGTCCTGGCTTTTCCCTTCTTTTGAGGCACTCTTATTTCATGTTTTCATCCACTACATCACCCCCATCTAGATGCTGTCAGTCGTGGGAGGAGCTGCAGGGCTGAGCATCACCTTGAGGTTACCCCACCATCAGCCGCGATCAGGGGCAAGTTGAAGACCATAAGCTTTCCCCTCGTTACTGTTCAAAGGATGATCACCGCATGCTGCTAATCCATTTCCCCCCACTCCTGGCAGCAGTTCCTTATATAGGCGCTATATGTGCAGCGCTGGCTTAGCAACGAGTAGCAGCTCTCGCATGCAGCCAGCTACAGCAGCACCTAACCTGAGCCTGACGCAGCATAGACCCCGCACCCAAAGCCTCACCCCATCTCACAGACCAGCGCTTCATCCTTGGAGTTGGTTTATTATCAGTTCTGCTGTAGATTAAACAGGCCCTCAGTATATAAAAATAATGTATACAAATTAGCAGGTAATGTTTTACATTTGTGGCTTAAAGGCATTTATAAGTTACACATTCATTTCCCTTCCCTCCCTGTTGAGCTTGGGTACGTGACACCGAGCCGGTGGCATTTAGCATCTTAATTACAGCGGGAAGCAATCGCTGCTCTGGCTTAGGACGAGGACTAAGCTGGGCCTAGCGAGAATATACAGGGCAGCCGGGCGTCCTCGTAGAAGGGTGAGTAGGAGGCGTTTGCGACCGAGGAGCTGCAGCAACTAATTGCAGCAGCACGTGGTTCTGCTTTACCGATGGGCACCAGGGGAGGACTCAGGGCCAGGGCTTTAGCTGGGGGTTTGCGCGGCTCTCCGGCTGCAGCCCAGCCCTTTCCTGCGACCCCGCACCGCTCCGGGACGGCGGCAGCAAGGCCTGGAGGCTGCCCAGCACCTGCTGCAGGTTGCTGCTCCAGCAGCAGCCCCGTGGCTGGTGGCCGCTGGTGGCTTCGGGAGGCCCCAGCCCTGAGCCTGGAGGCGGACGCTGAGGATGCAGCAGGGCAGGGCGAGGTACCACCTTGGAGGCACTCAAGGACGGGAACCCCTTGACCCGGATGATTGTCGTAGCTGTGGAGCCTCCCTGGGGCGAGGGAGAGGCCTTGGAGCCAGCTGAGCTCCTGCATCATCCCTGGTGCTCCGGTCCCCTCCCCGCTGTCATACGTAGCACAGAGAAATCTCAAGGAAGACGTATAAAATCATGGTGAATTAGCACCCCTGCCCGCCCCGGGGGGGGCACGCAGCACTCGGCCCTGCAGCGAAGGGGACCGTCAGGTGGTGACGGGGTTTCGGCAAAGCCGGGGAGGGGCTCGAGGGCCCCCCCGGGTCCCCACCACTAACCTGCCTCCCCTCCTGCAACGGGCCAAAGGCATCAGCAAGCGGAGGAGAGGGGCTCACCCGCACACCGGGCTGCCCCCCCCGGATGGGGGCACAGGGCAACAGCACCGGGGGGGCGGTGGAAGGGATGCGGCAACCCCCAGGAGCAAGGGGGGGGCCCTTTCTGCGCTCTCCCCCTCCCACCGTCCCCGCAAGGGTCCCCCGTCCCCGCCAGCCTGGAGGAGAGGAGCGCGGGGGCATCGCGAAGCAGGCGCCGGCGGCTCCCTGCGCCCGATCCGTGCGGAGCCGGGGCGGGGGGCCGGCACGCAAAGCATCTCGGGGAGCGAGGCGCGGGCGCCATCCCCGTGGCGTCGAGCCTGCGGGCCCAGCTGCACCGAGGGGGTGCCGGCCGCCCCGACGCCGGTCACAGCGAGATGTCGGGCGTCACTTGCAGGCTCTGCCCGGCGGCCCGTTTCTTGGCGCTGCTGCGGCCCTTGTCGGCGCGCCGGTAGGGGTTGTTCCGCAGATCTGTGCCGGGGAAAAAAACGCAGAGGCTCCCTGAGTTCCCAGTGGGGCCGGCGAAAAGCCGGGAGCGCTGCTCTCCATCCCCTGCCACCTCCCAGCACCCAACCCCGCTGGGGCACCAGGACGCCGGAGGGAAGGACCAGCTGCCCCCCGAGCCGGCGGCTCCTCCTGCGCCCTGCCATCGCCCGGCTGCCCCCGCGTTACCTACAGGCACTAGAGGGGACTCTCCTCGTTGAAGCTCACGTCGCAGAAGAGCCGGGACGAGCGCTTGCCCGTCCGGGCCGTGAAAGGAACAGTTTTCAGAGCTGAGCAGAGCAATCCAGAGAGACAGCGAGGAAGAGGAAGGAGGAGGAAGAAGCAGAAGAGGGGGGAAGAGCTATGAGACAGGCCAGAGAGCGTGTGGCAGCTTTGCTGCGTGTGTCGGGAAGGTGCTGCAGGTGTATGTGCTTGGCCACGGGGCCAGCAGTGACCCCCCCGACAAGGCGCCTGCCCCCCCGGGGTGCCCTGGGCTGGCCCCGTGTTCTGGGGCCGCTGCAGGGCATCGCCCGGCCCCTCACCTGAAATGATGTCCTCGATGGCACCGTCTTTTTCTTCGTAAATGAGCGGCTCCTTCACCATCTGCCTCTTCTTCAGCTCAGCGATCATGTCCATCTGCTGCCGCCGGGCTTTCTGGATGGGCGACTGCGGTGGGCAGAGCGCGGGGTGAGCGGTGCCTCCTCCCGCGGCACCCGCAAAGCAGCCGCTGCCTCCTTTTTTTGGCAAGGCTCCTCTCTTCTCCTCCCACCCACCAGCAGGCTCTTCCCGAGCAGGCTGAAAGAACCATCTTGCCTCTCCCCAAAATGCAGCCACCCTTGGCAGGGGGAGCACGGCCGCCCCACGAGCGCCCGGTGCCGCAGGGCCGGTACCTTCATGTCCAGCGGCTCCTCGCCGCCGGGGGGGCTCAGTTCTGCCTCTTTGGCTGCGGCCTCCTGTTTCTTCCACAGCTCGATGTCCTGCTCTGCTTTCTGGGGAGAGGAGCGGGGACAGTGTGAGCTGGGGACCTGCCACTGTGGCGCGTGGACACCCCCCCCATGTCCATCTCAGCCCCCGGCTTGCCTTGACCCAACTTTTGCCGTGGCTCTGACAGCCACAGCCACCCCGCCGGGTGCCAGACCCTCCCCAAATCCCCCACGAAGCCCAGCTCATGGTGCCTCCTACCTTGTAGGCTTTGATGAAGCGGGCGAACATGGGGAAGAACGTGGTCGGCGGGCTGGTCTTGGGGTTCTCCCCGAAGTACTCCACGGCCGACTCGTATGCCTCCTGCGGGCAGAGCCACGGGGGTCCGGAGGGCCGGGCGGCAGCACCCCATCGCCTCTCCCGTCCCGGCCTCCCCCGCGGCTCCCGCATCCCGCCGGCTCCCGCGTCCCGCCCCGCACACCCACCTTGGCGGTCTTGCTGTCGGCCTGCAGCTTCTCCATCACCTCCGAGTTGGCCTTGAGGAAGTCCTTGAGCACGGGGCTGTCGTCCTGCCGCATGAACTCCTTGCGGGTCAGCTCCATGCCCTGCTGCAGGCTCCGCACGTCCTGCAGCACGCCGTCCAGGGACACTGCGGGGAGGGCGAGCAGCACCCGGCGTCAGGGCAGAGCGCGCGCCCCGGCTGGTCCCCTCCGAGCCACCGCCGCCGGGGCTGCAGCCTGCTGCGGCCCCCCCCGAACCCGCGCTACCTGTGCCCGCCTTGTCCAGGAAATGCAGCTCGGTGTGGAAGCCGGTCAGCTCCGGGTACTTCTCCGTGATCACCCGCACCAAGTAATGCAGCAGCGTTTGCTTCCGGTCCGTCGACTTCATCTCCAGCAGCTGGGAGCGAGCGGCATCAGGCTGGGGCTGTCCCCGTCCCTCCTCCCGCCTCTCCAGTTCCCCCTGCCCCATGCTCCAGGCAGGCCCTTGCATCCCTGCGGATGGTCCTCCGTCCCACTGCCACCATGGCTGGTCCCTGCATCCCTCCGTCCCCATGGCTGGTCCCCAGGTCCCTCCATCCCTTCAGCTGGTCCCCAGGTCCCTCCATCCCCAAAACTGGTCCCCGCATCCCTCCATCCTTATATCTGGTCCCCACATCTCTCCATCCCCATAGCTGGTCCCTGCATCTGTCTGTCCTCATAGCTTGTCCCTGTGTCCCTCCATCCCCATAGCTGGTCCCCATGTCCCTTCATATCCATAGTTCATCCCTGTGTCCCTCCATCCCCGTAACTGGTCCCTGTGTCCCTCCATCCCCATAGCTGGTCCCTGTGTCCCTCCATCCCCATGGCTGGTCCCCGTGTCTCTCCATCCTCATCCCTCATCCCCATGTCCCTCCATCCCTGTAGCTAGACCCTGTGTCCCTCCATCCCCATAGCTGGTCCCCATGTCCCTCTGTCCCCGTGGCCGGCCCCTGCATCCCCACAGTTGGTCCCCATGCAGTGACAGTGCCTCTGGGCACCATCTCACCCCCCAGCACAGCAGGACCCACAGGGGAGCCCCACGGGCAGCCCCCCGCCGAACTCACCGCGTCGAGGCTCTGCAGCCGGAAGCCGTAGGCCGCCCCACGCTTGCTGCTGTTCATGTAGTTCCCGAAGGCCAGGACGATCTGCGGAGACACAAGAGCTTGGGCAGTGCTGGGACCTGCTGGGGGGCCAAGCCCCACCAGCAAGGGGGTGCCCCAGCCCCGGCACCGAGTGGGGACGGAGGAGGCCACCCCAGGGTGCAGAGTCCATGGGACAGGGCAGACTAGCATCGCCTCCACCCTGGCAGCATCCAACGTGCACCCAGTGCACCCAGACACCCCCCGTCAAGGTCGCCACCCCGCACCCCTCACCTCGAGGATGTTGCGCAGCTTGGTGGAGGACTTGAGGGACATGGAGGCGGCGATGATGGCGTTGAGTTGCTGCGGGTGGCAGAGGAAGCGTGTGAGGCTCTGCAGGACGCCGTCCCCTCCTGGCCCACCACGACCACCCCCATGAGCCCCCGCGCTGCCCACGGGCTCTCCCAAATGGGGGGTCTGCACCTCTGCCTTCCCCACCGCAGCCCTGCGCCGCCTGATGCCCCCGTGCCCGGCCCTACCGGCATGAGCAGCTGGGCCGTGTCGCTGAAGTTGCCCAGGAAGATCATGACATTCATGCGCTCAGCCAGGCGCGGGATCTTGCTGAACCTGATCATGAACTGGTCCTCGTCCGAGAGCTCCTCCGGTGGCTGCCGGTCCCGCTCGAACTTGGAGATGAGCGTCCGCTCATACTCAGTGGGCAGGAAGCGCAGCAGTAACTCCAAGAAGTCGAGGCTCAGGGCTTGCTGGTCGTATCTGGTGGGGGGTAGCGGGCGGTGGGACACCCATCTCCAGGCTCTGCCGTCACCCAGTGTAGAGCTCCAAAGCACCCCCTGGGCTGTCAGCACTCAACCCTGGATGGTGGTTTGGGGTCTGCAGCCCCATCTGACCCCACTCCATCCTCCATCTCTGAGCTCAGCCCAGCCCTGATAGTGAGGGGACACTCACGTCTCAATGGCCGTGCAGATGTCCTGGACGCTGCGGCCGCCCTTGCGGAGGGTGATGGCCAGGTTCTTGGCCCGGTTGGACTCGATGAGGGTCACCTTGCTTGGGGCCTTCTGCGTGGCCTTGACCTTGAGGGCATTGAGGTCCAGGCCGGGACCCTGGGCCTTGGTCTTGAACTGCTCCTCAAAGTCGCTCATGTCCAGCTCCTGTGGGGAGACGGGGCTGAGGACACGGCGCAGAGGGGCCGCAGGAGCTGGGATGGAGGAAGCACAGGAAGCATGGGACAAGGACGGGGTGAGGGGATGAGGACAGGGTGAGGAGACAAGAACAGGGTGAGGGGACGAGGACAGGGTGAGGAGACAAGGATGGGGTGAGGAGACAAGGATGGGGTGAGGAGACAAGGACGGGGCCAGAGAACAACGATGGGGCAAGAAGACATGGACAGGATGAGGGGATGAAGACAGGGCAAGAGCTCAAAACGGAGCAAGGAGATGAGGATGGGTTGAGGGGACAAGGACAGGGCAAGGGGACAAGGACAGGGCTCCCCATCCAGCAGATCCCATGTTGTCCCTCTCCAGGAGAACGAAGAGCTGCTCCAAGGCTCCTCCTCCAAGGCTGGAGCCATGCAAACCAGCACCACCACAGATGGGTGCAATGTGGGCACAGGTGAGACGTGGGCACAGATGAGACGTGGGCACAGGTGAGATGCGGGCACAGGTGAGATGCGGGCACAGGTGAGATGCGGGCACGGGTGCCACTCCAGCTGAGGACCTGCGCCGGTGGCCTCACCTGCAGCACCTTCTCGTCGTTGAGCTCGGTGAAGACGGTGCCATCGATCTGGCTGGGTTTCAGTGCCACCCAGTTGAAGACGGGCATGCGGAACTTGGTCTGGATCGGCTTCTTCACCTTCACTGCGGGGCGAGATGGGGGGCAGCGTCACGGCGGGATGGGGGGGACACCCAAATCCCCCCCCACGGTGGGCCATCCCTGCAGCTCCATCCCCTCGCCCGCGGGACGTCCCCACCGTCCCTGGAGCCAGACTCACCTGAACCAGCGGTGGGGGGCGCATCCGGCCCGGCCGGGGGCTCCCCGCCGAGGGGTGGGGGTGGCGGAGGCAGGGGGACGGGTCCGTCCAGCCCCGTGGGGGGCGGTGGGGGTGGCGGGGGCACGCTGGCACCTGGCAGCGGAGGGGGAGGCGGCGGGGGGATGGCAGTGGCGGCGGCGGGCAGCGGGGGCGCGGGGGGCACCGAGGGGGCCGGGCTGCTGGCCTCGGGCAGCGGCGGGGGTGGCGGGGGTGGCGGGGGCGGTGGGACGGCGGTGGGCGGCGCTGGAGGGGGACACGGCGGCGGAGCTGGAGCATCTGCAACGGAAAGGAAAGGGGGGGGTGAGGTCCTGCCCCCCAGGACCCCGCGCACCCTCCCAGCCTGGCTCCGCCACCGCACGGCTCCACGTCCCTGGTCACATCCCTGCGCCCCGTGCCTCAGTTTCCCCGGCGGTGCCAAAGACCCCGCGCCGGAGCGGGGGACCGGGCGCCCCGTGGGGGAAAGGGGTCCCCGCCGGGGGACCGTCCATCCCTCCCGCCGCCCGCGCTACCTGCGTCGCCGGCGCTGCCTCCGGTTCCCGCGGGGGCCGCGGCGGTTTCTATGACGACGGGGACGATTTCGATGGCGACGTCGCCGTCGGGCCCCCGCAGGATGTGCACCAAGCCCTTCTCCTCCAGCTCGGCCAGCCGGCGCTCCAGGGCCAGGCGATACGAGTCCTGGGGCCGCGGCGGCGGCGGTGGGCTGGGCGGCCGCGGCGGGCTGAGCTGCTCCTGCGCGGCGACAGAGCCCGGCACGTCACCCCCCTCCGCGGGGTCCCCCCCACCCCCCGCTGGCACCCAAAGGTGCCGAGGCGCCCGCGGCGCGGGGCTCACCCGCAGCGCCTCCAGCTCCCGGCGCGCCTGGCTCAGCTGCTTCTCCAGCTCCGCTATCTTGGCCATGGAGTCGTTCTCCGCATCCTGCAGCTTCTCCGTCAGCTGCGGGAGGACGAGGCGCCCGTCGCTCTCCCCCGCCGCGGAGCGAGCCACGGAGCCGGCCCTGCCTCCCGCCCCGCGCGGGGCTTGCGTCAGCGCCGCCGGGGCCCCCCCCCGCCCGCTCCGTTGCCCGGAGCCCCCGCGCGCAGCCGGCAGCCCCTGCCCACGCGCCGCCCCCGGCCGCACCTGGGCGATGTGCTCCTGCAGCTCCTCCATGTGCTCCAGCACGGCGTTCTTGGTCTCCGTGTCCTCCAGCATGGCGCCCACGTCGAAGACGTTGTCCAGGTAGGCCTGGATCTGCACCTGCAGCTTGTCGCTCTCCGTGAGACGCAACCTCTGCGGCGAGAGAGGCGGCAGCGCCGTCACGGCCCCGGCCGGCCCGGGGCGGCGGGCGCCCGCGGGGCCACGGGGGCTCGGTGCTGCTTCACCCACCTCCAGGTACTGGTCGAGCCCCAGGTGGGTGAACTCGTACTGCAGGAACACGCGGAAGTTCATGTTCTCCACCGAGTGCACCACGATGTTGATGAACTGCATGCAGGCGACCTGCGGGCCGGGCGGAGGGACGGTCGGCACAGGTGACCCGGCGGCCCCCGGCGCCCCGGCCGGCCTCCCCCAGGCCTCACCATGAAGTCGATGTTGCTGTCTTCGTTTCGGAAATACTCCATCAGCTTCTCGAAGCGGTTCTTCTCGCCGCAGACCTGGGGTGGGAGGAGAGGACTCAGCCCGGGCCCCGAGGGCGCCGACATCTCCGCCTGTCCTGGTGCCGGAGGTGACCGCCTGGGACCGAAACCCCCTTGGAGGTGCTTGGCATGCGGGTGCCACCCAGGAACAGGGACAACAGGCTCTGGGACAGGCTGTGCCCAGCGCACCAGGACAGCACGGGCCACGGGAGTCCTGGCTCGGCCGTATCAGAGTGCAAGAGAGCACCGAGAGATGCTGCAGCGGCCGAAAGCAGACCTTCCCGCGTGGCCCGTGCCCAGCTCCCCACTGCCGGCCCCGGGGACACACTCTGACAGCCGGGCATCGAGCCTGGCTCGATGGTGGCCCCCGGAGAAGGTGGGCAGGGGAAAAATGGGTGTTTTCAGGACTGGGGTTACTTGAGGAGGACGGGAACAAGACTACGACACATAGGGAAACTGAGGCTCAAGCCCAGCCAGAGCTGGATTGATCCTGCCCCAGAAGACGAGGACTCAGCTTCTCGCTGAACATCCTCCCATGGTGTCCTGGGAGAGCCCCAGCCATCCTGGACGAGCGACTCACCTCCTTGAAGTTGTCGAAGGCGGCGAGGATGATGTCGTGGCCGCCTCGGACCAGGCACACGGCGGCCAGCAGCTCCAGGACGAGCGCCTTGGTCCTGTGGGGACACTGGGCGTGAGCGGGGCCCGGGCAGCGGGCGGGCGGGGGGACGGGGGGACGGAGGTCCTACCTGGGGTTCTTGTTGTTGAGGCTCAGCGTGATCTCGTTGACGCAGGCCGGGTGGTTCATCACGAGGCTGAAGCCAGACTGGGGCGTAAAAGAGCGTTAAGGGGAGTCTTTCCTCCTCCTGTCCCCAACCTGGCGATGCTCGGGGACCCCAGGCCCACGGGGGACCCCTTGGTACGTGCCACATAGCCACTGGCACGTCCCACGCCAGCGCCCATGCCACGGGAGCGCGGGGGACAGAGCCAAGCCCATGGGGGACCCCAAACGCCAAGGCCACCACGAAGCCAGCGCCGGTCCCCACGTGCCACCTGGGGCGCCGGGGGGGGGGGCCTGATGGCGGGGGGAGGTCGGGTCCCACCTGGTAGTTCATGATGGCGCGGAGGCACATGATGCAGACGTGCACGTCGTCCTTCTGGCTGACGATGCGCGAGTTCCTCAGCGCCTTCCTGCTGTGCGCCGGGTTGAGCCTGGGCGGGCGAGAGGGCGGCTGAGCCGGGGGGGCGGGGGGGCGGGTGGGAGCAGCCGCGGGGCGCAGCGCAAGCGGGAGAGGCGGGCGGGCGCGAGGGCCGCGGGGGCACCCCGGGGCGGTCTCGGAGGCTCACCGGGGCGTATAGGAGCTGCCGGGTGACCTGGGGCTACTGTCCCCGTCGCTGCGAGGGGCGCTGCAGGGGACGCTGGGGTGGACGTGGTGGAGGAGGGTGTGGAGGTGCTGGTTCGAGAGGCAGCAGCTGGAGGAGCGTTAGAGCCTGCAGGACAGGAGGGAGAAACAGGGCTCCCGCGCGGCCCCGCGGGACGCCCGGGCGGGGGGCTGGGGCGGGGGGGGGGGTGGGCCACGGGGCACGTGACCCTCCGAGGCCGGCCACCACCCTGAGGGGCTCCTGACCTGTCCCTGGGGCGGGGATGGGGTTGAGGACGGGGACGCCGGCTCCTCCCGAAGCCGAGGGGCCCCCGCGGTGGCCGGGGAGCCCCCCCCTCCCGGGGCGCACTACGGCGACCCTCTCCCATTGGCCGTGCCGGGGCGAGCGGGCGCAGCGGGGACACCTGCGGGCCCCGTCACCTACCGTGCGGCACGTCCCCCGGCAGCGTGCAAGAGAAGAGCGGGGTTAAGAGAGGGGCGCGGGGGGAGCAGCCGCAAGCGAGAGCCGCCCACCCACCCGCCGCCACCCAGCTCTGCAGGGGCGCAGGCCCGTTTCACCCTAAACCCTCGCTGCGTTTTTAACCCCCCCGGAGCGGCAGCTCTTGCCCTCCCCGGGGGTGGCAGAGCGATGGGGATTTTTTTTTCCCCCGTGGGGAAAAGCTCTGTTTTTTCGGCCCGTTCCCTGCCGCGCACCGAGATTTTGCTCGTGAGCGCGGTGCCGGGATAGCGGAGCATCTCCGTTCGGCTGCATCCCGCTGCTCCCTCCCGGCCGAGCGGGGCGGCGGGTGCTGGGGCCAGGCCTGCGTCTCCCTGCCGGGGGGCTGCGAGCGGGGCCGGCGGCAAGCGAGGGGGGGGGGGGGGGGGCCGGCCGCGCGCCCTACCTGACGGTGAGGTGCCGGGCTTTGGAGGAGCCCTGCGTGGGGGACGACGAGTTGCTTTTGCTCAGGTCCTCCACCGAGCGCTCCAGGGATTTGCCCTTGTCGGAGCCCGGGCTCCCGTTATCCGCGCTCTCCATGTCGTACCTGCGAGAGGGCGGCGTGAGCCAGCGCCCCGGGGACGGCGGGCAGGAACCGGGGACGGACGCGCCGAGGGGGCCGCCCGGCTCCTCGCCGCCAGCTCTGCCGCCCGCCCCGGCCGCGGAGCATCCGCGGCTCCGAGCGCGGTGCCTCCGGGGGGGACGGTGGCGTCTGCCGGCCCCGCGCGGGGAGCACGGGGCGCCCGGGCACTCACGTGACGGCGCACTGGGCGAAGGCCAGGTACTCCAGCAGCACGTCCAGCCCCTTGTTCTCGTCGTTGAGGAACTCCTGGACCCAGCTGGGGGGCAGCACCGGGGGGGTTGAGCCGGGTGCCGCGGCCCCCGCTGCCCCCCGTCACCTCCAGCCCTGCTGCGCCGGAGCCATCGCCCGGGGCCACGCGCAACCAGCACCCGGGGACGCCTGGCACCATGGCAGGGTCACCCAGGGCTCCAACCACCTCCGGGGAGTCGAGACCCTAAAAACCCACCCCGGCCATCACCGGGGGCCAAAACGGGGCTGGTGGCACCCAGGTTTCGGCGTCGGGGTGCCCGGAGGGGAGCGGCGCAAGCAAGGCCCGGCCGCGATGGCGGGGGGGGGTCCTCACCCGATGTAGTTGGTCCGCAAGGAAATCTCCAGCTCCCGGAGGACCTGCGTCGACTCCTGCACTCGCCTCTTGAACTGGGGGACGGGGAGAGCCGTGGGCACGGGCGCCGGGCCCGGCCCTCCCCGGCCGAAACGCGGTGGGGGGCGGCGGGGGCGGCCCTCACCTTCCTGCTCACGCCGCCCGTCTCCAAGTAGCTCTTGAGCTTCTGGATGTAGGCGGACGGCGGGTTCTTCACCTGGAAGCGCTCCTGGAGAAGGGGAAAGGCTGAGCCCCGAGCGAGGTCGTGACACCCGCCGCGGAGGTCTGGGGGACCCAAGCAGCACCGTGGGGATGCCCGGGGGGCTCTCGGCGTCCCCCACGCCGGGTCCCGCGCGTGTGGCGGCGACGCCGGAGGCCTCACCTGGTCGCAGACGAGCTCCCACTTCTTCTCGTTGTCGTACTGGCTGAGCAGCTTCATCTTGTCGGGCGGCAGGTTCATGGAGCTCTGCGGGGAGACGGGCGTCGGGGCGGCCGCCGGCGGGACGTGACGCGGCTTCCACTTGCCGCGCGGCACGAGGCCGCGGCGGGCGAACGCGCTCGTCCGGGGCCGCGGGTGCCCCCGGGGGAGGCCCGAGGAGGGCGGCCGGCCTCGAGGCGGCCTGCGAAGCCTCCGGCGCGCGCGGCCTCAGCGAGGGGCCGGAGCGGGAGAGGCGGCCGGCAACGGGGCCGGAGCGGCCGCCGCGGCGCTGCCCCAAACCCCCCCACACCGCCCCCCAAGCCGCCGAGCCCCCGAGCGAGGCTGAAATTAGGCGCTGAGGCCATTTTGGGCCTCGCCGCCCGTGAAGCGGGACGGAGGACGCCATGAGGCGGGGCAGAGCTCGAGCAGCCGGGGCCCAGGGTGCCGCGAAGCAGCGGGTGCCCCCGTCTCGGCGGGCGGCAGGATGTGGCACGGGGCGGGTAGGAACTGGGTGGGGGCTGCCGGGGGCGACCAGGCGGCACAGGAAGCGGCCCCCCCCCCCACCTCCACCCCACCCCGGCCGCCCCGAGCGCACGGAAACCGCTTGGCGCTTCCGGCCCGGGCGACGGAGGAGAGGCGGCGGTGGCGGGGTGGCACCCTGGGATTTCGGGACAGGGGCCAAAAGCACCCTGGGGGGGTTGTGGATGAAGAGCCTCCTCCTCTTCCTCGCTGGGGGACGAGGACGGGGGGACGCCGAGGCCTCACCAAGGCCGGGATTTGCCCCGGGACCCTCGTTTCGGCAAGGGGTCACGCCAGGGTTTTACCCCCAAAAGCAGCCTGGGGAGAGGCAGAGCAGCGCCCGCATCATTTCTCCATCGGGAAAGGGTTTTCCTCGGGGCATCAGCCGCCGGGAGAGCTCGCCAACGGGCGCCCCGGGATATTTTCAGGGTCAGACATCTTGTTTTTAAGCTGGTGCTGCAAATGCTCTGCCGGTCCCCGCGGCGGCCGGGAGGGGAAGCAAAATGTGGGCGCCGCAGAGGCAGTTTGCTCCGTAAAAGCACCGCGAGCCAGAAACCGGAGCGAAACGAGACGGCCGTTGCTGGGCGAGGGAGTCGTCGGAGCGTCGCTGCGGTTTCGCTCAGGGCCCGGTGGAGCTGTGCAAAAACAGCTGCGAGGCTGAAAGAGGGGAGGTGCCGGGACCCCCAGTGCCGCCTCGCTCGGCTGGCGGAAAAGATTCGCCCGCCTGCATCGGGGCGCCTCGGCCCCAAGCTCAGCGCAGCGGCTCCGACGGCCCCGGGAAACCCAGGTGGAGCGAAAGCGGCTGCTCCGGGCGCTGCCGGCACGAGCGAACCTGCCCGCGGCAAGGGAGCACCTGGACCAGAAGCGGTTTCAAGGCTTTCACGGCGGCGGGAAGGACTGACAGTGCCCATGGCCCACGGATCGGGCCCGGGTGATGCTCCATGCCACGCACCTATGGAGCGAGACACTCCTGCCCCAGCAGGATTCGGGCGTCCCCAGCTCCGCAACACCGGCTTCACCCTCCCGCCAGCCAGAGCTGTCCCCTCTGCTCCCACGTCACCTCCTTCCCATCCCCGACCCAGTGGAGAGGACAGCGTGGTCCTTTCCGAGGCTCCAGGCAGGACTGAGCCCAGCTGGGCTCCCCCAAACCCCAGGGTGCTGCCGTCGGAGCTGGGCACCGCTGCCAGGATGAGGCCGCCCCGCCAGGGAGTCCCCAAAGCCTCCTGCAGCCGGAGTAACCGGATCCCGGCCCTGCCACGTGCCGGCGAGGGAGCAGATCCCGCGGCACGGGGAGGGGGAAAGCCGGGGGGAAAGGCACCGGACCCCCGGCAGGCGAGGAGCTGTTAAGGGCCACGTGGCTGCTGCGGCACGGCCGCGGCCTCCCCACCGCCTGCTGCTCCCGGCTCTATTTTAAGAACAAGCAGAAGCTGCTCGCAGCACACGGCGGGGAAACGAGAGCGAGCAGCACCGCTTGCGTCCCCACCACGCGCCCGCCCGCCCTCCCCACGCCAGGACGCCCGCCCCGGGCCCGGGCGCCGGCCCCTCCTTCCCCTCAGCCGGGCGTTTCCCCCGCGTCGCCGCGTGGGGATTCATGCGGGTAACTTTTTTTTTTCCTGCCAGGTGAGTTTTCCGCTGGATCAGCTCCCTGGCCCGACTCGGCGCCACCGCCATCCCCGCTGCAGCGCCAGGGAGGTCGTAAGCACACGCTAGCGGCTTCCCCCGGGTCGCGGCGTGCCAAGCCGACGGCACATCTGCAAACAGCTGCAGCGGTGAGGCCGGCCAATTCGTCTGGATGACTGCAAACGCACGTGAGCGGCTCCGGGCCGCGCGGGGCCTTGCTGCGGACAAGGATCCTGCAGCAGCAGCAAGTTTGGAGGTGTCTCGGCCTTTAACCCCTCCCTACGGGGCGCTTGCTCTTCTCAAGCGAGACCAGGATCTTCCCAAGGGCTCAGAGGAGGTTTTGCACCAGGCCCCTCCGAGGTCTGGAGGCAGGATTTAAGTCTCTGCCTTTTCAGATGGAGCCGGTTGCTCTTCCGGATCCTATCCAAAGCGAAGCCCTGCAGAGCAGAGGAGCAGGCCGCCGGCACCCAGGAGCAAACCCGTGGGGCAGAAGCAGCCCCATTCCTTGCCCCCGTCCTAGCCCATCCCCAGCCCCCGAGCAGCCAGAGACGATTCCCTTCCTCCTCTTTGGGATCCCCAAATCCGCAGGCCGCACCGGCACGCAGGGAGCCAGCCGGCACAGGCAGGACAGGAGCCACCACGGTGCCCTAGCTGGGATAAAACGACGGTGTCGGGACATCCCATATCCCCTTTGGAGCAGGCTGATTTGGGAATTCAAAGCTGCTCTTACACCAGAGCAGCACAGTTGCTCCGGGAGGCCAAGGAGAGCGATCCCAGCAGCTTCTCCCCATTTTTTCCGCCCCCATCGGCTTGTCCAGTTTGGATAGCACAGCCGGGAGTTGACTTGCGCCAGCCCTGGGACCGGCAGCACTCGCCACAGCCACGGGCAGCCCAGCAGCGAAGCCTGCCTGGCCCAAACGATGCCGGAAGGAGTATCCAGCGTTCCAGGGAGACTCCCGGTCCCCACACTCACGTCTCGCCACCAATCTCACGCCAGTTACAGGCCCAGGAGGTGAAAATTGGTGGTCAGATGGTTGCAAAACCCCAAGTGCACAATTAGAAACAGGGTTAACGTGGCTGGACAGAGCGGCCCGGCGTCCCCACGCCCCACCGGGGTCCCGCCGTGAGCAGCTGGCCGGAGGGGGAAGGGAGCCCGCGAAAGGAGGAAGAGCGATTGGGACACGCAATTGCACAAGCCACACGGTTCCCGTGTTGCCGAAACCGGAGCGCCGGCCCGTTCGCTCCCTCGCAACACTTTCCCTCGGGATCGGGGAGCTTCACCCCACTGGGAGGGTCCGCGCCGCCACTTTGCCCTTCTCCATCACTTCTCAGTCTAGGATTTCAAAGCTCCCAGAGAGCTCATGGAAAGCGCCAGCAGAAAACAACACTTCCTGGGGCCTCGCCGGCACGGGGGAAACACCCTGAAGCCCCCGGTCACCTCCCGCGGCCGCCGAGTGCGTCACCCCGCAGCCATTACGGGCACGGTGACGAACTCAACCTCGGGCTGCTGCCCACAAGCCAAGCGTCACGGAGATGCACGGAAACACCGAGCCACGCCAGGGGGGACAGCAAAGTCATCAGGAAAAACGCCCCCCCATATCGCAAGTCCCGTCGCACCGACCCCGGCCCGGGGGGCGGGCGGGCAGGGGCAGTGGGTCCCACGCTGCAGCCCTCGTCGTGTAACGGGCCCTGCGGGAGCCCGGGGCTGCGGCGGGAGGAGGAGAGCACCTTCTCCCCGGCTCGGGCTGTCGGACAGGCAATCCGTGCCGTGCCGAGGGTGGAGAAGGGGATCCAAGCAGCGAGCGTATCCCTGCTGCCAGTGAATTCCCGGCCAGCCCTCTCCCGCGCGGCCCCACGCTGCTAAGCTTTGTGGAGAGCCCGAACGCGGGACCGTGACCTTCAGCAGCAGAGTCTTCGCCGCCCCCCTGAAGCGCGGGGCTGAGGCAGAAAGGGGATTTGTGCTGCTTTCGCTCCTCCGAGATCGGAGAGGTTCGAAGCGAAAGGACAGACCGCCGCACGCAGAGGAGGGCGAGTGCACGAGGAACCCGTCCAACAGCTGGACAGCGAAGGTCACGGCCAGCCAGCACCTCTCAAGGACAGGGCGAAGCAGCCAGCTCAGCCCGGGCTCACTAGCTGCCGGTGCTGGGCTCATCTCCCTCAGCTCCTTCTACCCGAGTATTTCGGGGAGCCGCACGGACACCTGTGAGGGCCTTCCCGGCCCGGCTCCCATGGGAGCACCTGCCCCCCGGCACAGGGAGGGCACGCTCAGCCCCCGGCCGGGCGGCGAGCCGGGGAGGAGGCAGGATGCGAGAAGCCGCGGCTGCCCGGGATGCGCCGAAGAGGAACGTCAGGCGGCCGGGGAGGAGGTGAACGGAGCCGTTTGACATTTGCGGCAGCAGCTCGCTGCGGCGCGGGGGGCCGGCGGTGCTCACCGGCTGCACGCCGCCGCCACCGGGGCCTGCGGCAGGCTCGGGCCCCGCGGTCCTGCGGCACCCCGCGCTTTCGGAGCCGGATGCCGGCTACCTTGGGGGGGGGGGGCCCGAAGGCTGGGGGTGCACAGGCACTTTTGAGGTTACCCCCGGCAGCCAAGCACACCGGCGGGCAGCCCTGGGCTTGGGGCATCCCCCGGGCAGGCTCGGGAGTCCCCATGAGTAACGGGAGGAGGCGGCACCGGCCCCGGAGGTGGGGAGGGGAAAAAAAAAAGAGGGGGGGGGGGAACAGGGCTGGAAGGGGGGGAATTATCCCCCTCGGAGGAGCCCCCCGCCCGGCGGCCCCACTCACCAGGACGCGGCCGAAGCGCTCCTCCAGCTCGGCGGCGGCGGGCATGGGCTGCCGGGCGGGCGGCGGCGGGCGCGGCGGGGAGGCGGCGGCGGTGGTGGCGGCCGGGGCCGGCGGCGGGGCCCGGCTCTCGCGGCCCGCCGCCCCCTCCATGCCCCCGGCCGCGTTGCCCATGGCGCTGCCGCCGCCGGGCCGCGCTGCCCGGGGGGCTGCGGGAGCGGGGCGCTGCTGCTGCTGCTGCTGCTGCCGCTGCTGCGGGTTCGGCTCGGCTCGGCAGGAAGCGAAGCTGCAGGAGGGGTTGGTGTGGTTTTTTTTTTTTTTTTTTTTCTCTCTGTCTCTCTTCGCCGTTTGCAACTTCTCCTGGGCGTTATTGAGCCGCAAACGCCACCCCCCGCCTCCACCCCCGCCCCGGCGGGCAGGGCTCCGGCCGGCCCCGCTGCCCCGGGAGGCGGCTCCGCAGCGGCGGCACCTGCCGCTCGCCGCAGCCCCGCTCCGGGGTCCCAAAGCCCGCGCTGCCGCCTCCCGCCGGGTGTTTCTCGGAGGGAGGGCGGGGAAGCGGGGCGGATGGGACTGGGGGAAGGTCTGGGGACTTCCCCCTCCTCCCCCGGCCGCTAAGCGAGGGAGAGCTGAGACTGAGCAAACTCATCACACCCCTGCGCTGCCCCTCCCTGCTGAGCTGCCTCCCTGAGCATCCCCGGCAATAGGGCATCACGCCCTCGGCACGGGGACACGGCCACGCTGCGAGGCCGGAGGGTGTCACCGGACTGGGGACAAGCACGGGACGCAGCCCAGCTGGGGTCCAGGGCACCGCAGCTCCGCTTGCCTCCACCACAGCTCCCAGCAACACCCCGAGGGTCCGGGGGCTTTCGCGCTCCCAGCGCCTGAGCCATGCCCGGCAGAGCAGTGCCAGCGCGAGGCAGGGGACAACGTGGGTGGAGGGACAGTCCCGTGCTTGCGAGGCTCTCGCTTTGCAGCTGGGCCACAGCAAAGCCCATCGCCCATCACACGCGGCTCCCGCCTCAGCATGGCCCGGGCAGAACGAGCACCAGTCCACCTCCCCACAGCTCCTGCTTTGCTGCCATTAATAAGCGTAGCTCCGTATCGCTGCCATTACACAAGCACTTTATTTCTCTGTGCCAGATAAGAGAGATGGAGAGATAAAGATTTGCCTGGAGCCACGTGGGGACAGAGCCAGAATTAACTCCCGGGACCCCCCCCCCGACTCGGATCCGCATGCTGCCAAGGTCCAGAAACCCCCCAGCAGCCTCACTCGCCCGCCCGGGGGGCCGATGCTGGCACTGCCGTGTCCGTCGGGCTCCCACAGCATCGCCTGTTCTGCAAGGCGCACAGGTCCCAGCCACCTGCCAAGGTGCTAAGTTAAGTCACTTGTCACCGCAGAGGACGCGGGTGCCTGGGGAAACGTGCTGGACCCGTTTGGCCACCATTCGCAGCAAACGAGGCAGGGAAAATTAACAGCCTCCTCCGCTGCGCGGCCCCGAGCAGCTCCCTTTGCAAACCAAAAATCCCACAGAGGGATGCTCAAGGCGTCCGGTGGGATCCCGAGAGGAGGCGGCTACAGCCCCGCCACAGATTCCCGATCTGACCTTGGCACGTTGCCGCTTCCTCCCCGCGTGCTGAGCACAGATCTCGGTGGCTTGGGAGGTCTGAGAGGAGCTGCAGGCGTCTCAGAGATGGAGAAATTGGGGTCACCCACATCCTGGTACGTTCTGACTTTCCAGGGCTTGACTTTGCAGTTTAAATACTTTCTTTTCATTAAATATTTCATTATTTCATTAAGTATTTTGCATGCAATTCCCCGAGATCCCTTCTGAAGGAAAAGCCTTGTGACAAGCGTGGTTATGGCCAAACCACCCCCATGAGCCAGATGTCCCTTCCTCAGCGCTTGCGCTCTCCAGCGACGGAGCCGTGGGGAAGGGGAGAGCGCCAAACCCTCATCCTGGCTCTGCTGCACGCCTCCGGCTCCCTCTTCTCCCCACGCTGTCCCCGGAGCACTCAGCTCTGCTCCAGATGGAAATCAGGGTGGGGGAGCAGGGAGGGAGCCACAGAGCTCTGCCGTAGGGGACACCTGTGGCCACATGGGGACAGGGACGGTAGGGAGTGCTGCAGAGCACAACCGCGCTGCAGGGACGCAGCTTCTGGCGTGGGGACTCAGGACACAGCACATGCTGGAGCTGTCAGGAAGCCTCCTAGAGCACCCACGTTCGGGTGTTATTTGAACGCTGGCACCACCCTCCTGCTCACAGCCAACAAAGTTTGTGAGGATCTTCGCTAACAGGGAGTGCTCGTCCCCTGTGATCCTGGCTGGGGGATACGGGGGAGAGGGGAGTCCCCCCACGCAGGAGACCCTGTATGGACCATGCTTAGGAGAGATGGGTCCTTCGGCAGAGCCAGGAATAGGGGAAGTCCCAGGCGGGGTCTGGCAGGGGCCAGGTCTCAATGGCAAAGGGCCCAGCAGGTCCCCCCCGACTGTGAGTGCCCCATTTCAAGGGCAAGTGTGATCAGAGCTGCTCTGGGGCAGAATGGGGGGGTGACAAGGGGCACAGCTGTGGGTCTTGATCCCCAGGAGAGGCAGAGACAAGGCTAACAGTACCATTCCCTGGCTACAGGAACGGCTGACATGGTGGGCATAAGGGCAAGGAAAGCAGCACAGGTAAACTGGGGGCTGTGAATTGGGCAGGGCTTGGATATGGCCCCTTTTGCAGGGGGCATGTTTCACAAGGGGTTTGGGGTGTCCTAGCACCAGAGCGTTGCCACCGAGGGGGACTGAGCCGGGTCGCTGGGTCATGGCACGGAGCTGCACACAGGGAGTCCAGTCCCTGTCTTTGGGGCACTGGAGCTCCTTGGTGCAGGTGGGACATTGCTGCCCTGGCTCAGCTCCCAGAGCCAGTGGCATCAGGAGGGCGAGGGGACATCCTGCTCACCCATCAGCTCACAGCTCCACAGCAGCCCCTGCATGGCCAGTCTGGGCACTGCACCTCACAGGTGAAGGCCATTTAGCTCCAGGGATCAAGAAGAGCCTGGGAGCAAGAGCATCTCCGCCCTGGCAAGCCCCTGAGCCTCTTGCTCAGGGCCTGCCCAAAGCCCAACTTGGAACCCACCAGGGACAGGCCATGCCCTCCCCTTTGCAAGGGTGGGGACACCACACTCTAATCAGTCCTTTGCAGCCTCTGTCATGCACCAAGAAGCCCCTCCACACAAGGCACAATGAGCCTGCTCCCCCTACGTCCCCAAAACAGGCTTCCCAGCCCACCGGGCCTCCCACCACATCCCAAAACACTGGGTTGGTGGTTCGATCCAGCATCTGCAATCAGCCCGGCTCCTTCGGAGAAGAAAAAGGCATCTGCTGCCCTCCCTCGGCCTCGGCCAGGAGGTGCAGCCCAGCGCAGTCAGCCCGGCTGCCTGCGGAAGGACAGAGGGCCCAGCTCAGGCATCACAGCAGAGATAAGCAGCATCCCCAGGCCGGCAAGGAGACCCCCCCACCTCCTCCCTGCATGGCACTCACCAGGGCCACACCTGGCTCATCCTCACCTCAGCCTCCAAGACGGCCTCCCCAGCTGATGTTTCCCCCATTAAGCAAGGGGCAAGCCAGGGCCCAGGCAGGGGCAGGACCCCACACACGCACACTCTATACTGGGAGCCCAGGGCCCAGACAGGGAGGCAGCCAGAGGATGGAGGTCACCAGGAACACCAACAGAAGGAAAGGCCTAGAAATCTGGGCATGAAACTGGCAGGGCTCAGATTAAAAAGACATCAAATTGAAATTTAGGCAGCTGCTTGAAGAAAATTACCTCAACGGCACTTCCGACCTCACTGCCAGGCCTGAGGGAGGCAGCGCCTCAGGCTGCCTCACGTGCTGCCGGGACCTGCAGCGCTCCCACCTCGCTCCAGGGCAGCAAGCAGAGGAGATGCCAGTGCCAGCGTGCAGCAAGGAGGAGCAGCTCGGCACTGTCACCAGTCCGCAACAGCCAGCAGCAGCAGCACCCAACCCCGGCAGTCACGGGGAGAGAATGATGGAGGCGCGAGGCCTCTTTAATCGCCTCAGCGCTGTCTCCAGGTGAGCGACGCCTCCGCGGCTCCCCATTGGCGGGTCGGCAGCCAATAGGGCTCCCGATGCCTCACGGCCTCGTGGCTGAGCGGGACGCTCACACGGTGAGGCGGGGCGCGAGGGAGCAGAGCGGCTTCTCATTGGCTAGAGCACGCTGCCAGGGGGCGGGCTCTGCAGTTGGCACCGCCCACGCCGCCGCGCGAGGCTAACGGTCGCCGGCGCCTGAAGGCGACCGCTGCCGCGGCGCGTGTGGGGGCGGCGGGGCAGCTATGGAGACGAGGGACGGGGCAGCACCTCGGGCTGCTGGGGTTGGCCTGGGCTCCTCTCTTCCATGGGCACCGTGGTCTCTGTGTGGGGACGATGCTAAGCAAACTGCAGGCTCGCAGGTTAACATAAGAGTCAGGTCTTCCCGACAGAGCTGCTTCCTGTTGAAGGAATAGATGGAGCTCTTGTTTGACTTGAAAGATTAATGAAAGATTTCAAGTAAGTAGTTGTTCTAATGCGTAATTTGTTTTAAGGACAGAGACCGAAGGGAAAATTATGGCAGTGAAACAGCTTTGTGTCTAACCCCTTACAAGGCAAGCCACAGCCATGTTTTGGTGAGGGGAAAGCATGTTGCCATTTGGGTGTTACCGATGCTCATTTTCCCTTCCTAACTGCCTCCTTTACTACTTCCAGTTTCTTTCTTCATTTAGCTATCTTTGCATCTGTTGCAAGCCTTCGTATTCCGTATGTCTTCTCCCTGTTCTGTCTTTTAGTATTTTTCTTGTGATACATGAAAGCTTTTATCTGACAATTCAGATTACTTGGTAGCTCTTCATTTCCTGGTATAATAGTCCTTTAAAAAGCATTCTAGAAATGACATTAAAATAATCTTCTTGAATATGTGCCCTGGGCTAATTTTTTACATTAAGGATGTTAGATTTGTTTTCTTAATTCATTTCAATTCACAGGAAAATACCTAAGCAGGAAAGCATGCTCAGGTTTTTTGGTGGGTTTCTTTTTTCCTGCAAATCACAGGAGGGAGGGATTCCACTAAGAAAGGCTGTTTCTTGATGTTAGTGCTACGTAGGCAATATTTGCATGTCTAAATAAGCAACCTTATGCCTGGGTTCTGCAGCTCAAAATAAACATTAGATAATCATGATAACTTGGCACAGAAGGATCAAGATCTAGAACCTCAAGGGTACTTAGCTAATTGTCCCTTGCATATCCCTGAGGAACTAGGTCTAAAGGTATTTGCGATAAGAAAGGGAACCATTTCTGAACATACCCAAGCCAGGCACGACTCTTCCTTTCCGCCTTGCTGAAGGGTTTCTAATGATTTTTGTATGTACTCTGAAGTTGTGTGGCTGAAGTGGGGGTAAACCTTCGAGAAAATCAGTCTTGATCAAAAGATCACTTATTAATTCCTTTGCTTCAGAGAGTCGAGATTGGATTTCTATTTTCAGTGCTGCTGAATTTCTCTGTGATTGTAATGAGTTCCAGGTATAATTCCACTCTTTATTTAGTCTATTACTTTCACTGACAAGTGCTCACTGTTCTGTGTTAATCTATGGGAAGTAGGGGAAGGAAAAGAAACGTGCTGCCTTCTGTAGGTAAAACAGCTTGCCAGGAGCATGACATACAATATATAAAATATAGGCAATCCTAAAGCGATAAGCAAGATTATAGAGAGAAGGTTTATGCCTGGAGTACCAGGGCATGGATATTCAGGGTTGTGGGTAGTTTGAGTAACAGGGTAAGATAGTTCCCAACCAGAAATATTTTGGTAATGTCACATGGTAAATAGCTCATCAAGAGATTGATTATGTGTAACTTGGTGTTTGCTTATCATTCACAGCCTGAAGGCATTCTGCTTGGTTCCCAAGGGACACGTGTGAGTTTAGATCAGCCAGAATCAGCTTTTCAGTATAATGAAGGAAACACTGAATAGATAACACTAATGGGTAGAAATTAGGATATGATGTATTTGAATATCAAGAGGAACAGCTTGGGTAGCAGAGGAGAAGAGCATCTTCAGCCTCTCTCTCTCTGTATTTTTCTGGGAATGGAAGAAAAATAGCACATGTAGAATACTAAATATGTATGTATATATGTATGTATGTTTGTTTGTTTTGAGGAGCTTCTCTTCCAACTTAAAATCAGCACGACTTGTGAATGCAACCAGCACCTATTGTCAGAAACTAAAAGGCCAATTGTTGCAGCTGTGTCATCAGGTTCTTTTTAGCAGTGAATCCACTTCTGCTGGAAGCAGTACTTACTTCCAAACCAAGTTCCCTCCCTGTATCCCCTTTCCTAAAGCGCATCCAATATCTCAAACAAGGGGAAGAAGCAGAGCCACATTTTGCTCTCCCCTTTGAGCAGAGCACACGATGAATCCATGTGCGATACCGCAGTGGTTGCCTGATGTCTCGCTTCCTATGGTAACCCCTTGTCCCAGAGTCCCTGGAATGGGAGCATTTTGGGGTCTGGCCCTGCAGCTTGCTGGGTTGGGTGGCACCCAACACCCCATTGCTGCAGAGCCCCGGCTCTGTGGGGCTGGGACTGACTGCTGGCCAGCCTCTGGCTCTTGAGGGTGGCCCCACACTGAGTCTCACAGCTGTGTGCTACAGTGAGCACTCCTGCAGGTTTAGAGATGGAGTAAGCGATAGAAACTACTCCCCAAGCCAAAAAGAGGAAGTTTTTGTACAACTGGGGGTAGTAGGTGGCCTCCAGCTCACTGCAGAGGACTTGTCCCACAACTCAAGTCAGTCTGGTCCTGTGACAACCACTTCTAACAGTGACCATTTGTACCCAAAAGCAGCCATCAGCAATTGACAGTGACAGGGAACAGTCTCTTGATACAAAAATACCTGTGACACCTGCACTCAGGTGGGGCTACAGCACAGGTGACAGCTCCAGGAGGCCGTCTCCACATGGTGGTAACAGGACAGGAAGGTTGCTGCATCCCTCCCCCTCAGCCCAAGAGAAGAGCAGATGAAAGCCATGAAATACCCCATCCAAGGGGCCACACACACTTGCCTAACATTTATGGAGGCTGTGGTGCACTAAACTCCGCCACTGAAGTCTCACACCATGGTGGTCATTGGCTGCTAAAGGGTACAGAGCACCTATCCAAAAACCAGTTTGTTTCACCAGTCTGTTTGCTGGGTTCTGTACGATCTGGGGGAAAAAAAAAATTGCCAGTCCAGCTGCACCCAGGAGCTCTGACAGCTGATGTCGCTTTGTCTGTGTCACATGAGTGATCTCGGTCAGAGCACTCTGACGTGTGGCCCAGTAGCGATTGTGAGAGCGGCGAGTCAGTTTTGTTTAGTAAAAACACTACCTTCCTCCTACCCTCTCCGGCCCTGCCCCTGTTTCCTAGCGGCACGCGGGGGAAGAGGCTGGAAGGGAAGCGGGTGCAGGGGGAGAAGGAAGGGTTTATTGCCCTGCGTTAGTGTTTTTTGGCTCGACCACGCCGATGGCTGTGTCCTGCACCCCCTTTAAGCCAGGACATGCTTGCAAGCCCTCTGGCTTTAGCATTTGCTAGGGGAGAGCAGCTCCCAGCCCAGCTTGAAGAGGAGGTGGCTTTCACTGCAGCAAAGCATGAATGCTGCAGCCAGCTCCTTTCCTGAGCCACAGCAGAGGCTGCTCAGCCTCGCAGCACTGGGAGCAGGGAAAACCAGAGCAGCAGCAGGCCCGGGGTTCCCAAAGCCTCATTTCTACAGAAATGGCTCCTCTGGCAGAGGCTGGAAGTCCCACTGTAATTTCTGTCTGCTTGGGCAGTTCTTTCCCACTCCTGTTTCTAGAAAAACAGCCACTCAGGGCATGTGGAAGTCTTCAGTGCTTTATTGACCTCGTGAAACGCAGTGAGCAGAGCTCAGCCCACCAGAGGTGAGCCCTGGGGTCTGGGCCTACAGTGGGACAGTGAGCTGGGTCCTGGTGGAGGAGGGACCTAGGCCACACCTCTGCTCTCAGCAGCGTCCTGTGAGCTCTCTTGGGACTGGAGAAGGCTTTGGCCCCTGGCACCAGCTCTAGGTGGCCCTGGGTGGGGGGAGCACAGCCACCATGGCGCTGGTCTCTGCCTCTCCCGTGGCCGTGACAGCCCTGCACACGTACCGCCCCGCATCCTCTGGCACGAGCTCCGAGATGGTGAGGCTGCAGCACCCGTCGGCCCCGTGCTTGATGCGGACGCGGGGACTGTCCTTGAGGGGAGCACAGTCCTGGAGCCAGGTGACCTCCAGAGCAGGGACATCTGCAGGGAGGTGACAGGGAAGAGCAGCTGCATTAGAGCAGGGATATGGCTCATTCCCCTACAGTGGGGGCTTCTGCAGGGGAGAGACAACCCCAGGACACTGCTGGCTCTGCAGGACACGTGGCCTCCCTGGTCGCACACTGTTACTGGTGTCACGCACAGCTCGGGGCTTGTTACCACCCCAAACCGTAGCTGCCCTGGTACCCTGCAGTGCTGCTGGAGGGGCTCACAGGACTCACCCTCAATGCGGCACTGGAGACAGATGCTCCCACCTTCCACCTCCTCTTGGTCTGCCAACGGCTCTGAGAAGCTGGGGCCCTGCTGGGCTGGAAGTGCAAAGGCTTGGTCCTCCTCTGGGCTGCAGCACTGGTCTGCGGCTGGATGGACAGAGAGAAGTGGGTGAGGAACCTGCTGGGTTCAAACCTCCCTCCTCTGCCTGAGGAATAGGTAGAGATCCCAGTGACCCAGAGGGTGGTATCAAATCACCTCCCCAGGGAGGGAGGAGAGAGCAGCAGGGAGGAGAGGCTGCCGAGGCAGCTGGGAGCACTGTGGAGCTGGACGCACACTCCAAGGCTCCATCAGAAACTGCCTCTCCAGGATGAGGACGCAGAGGACTTTGGAGCACTAAAGCTGGGCTCAGAGCAGAAACACCCAGTTGGGCACATGCCCAAACAGGGCCCAGGTGTTTGGTGGCTGTCTGGTGGCACTGGGGCAGGTCAGATTCAAGGTGAAGGATGCTGCCAGGGAGTGGCAGAGAGAGCAGGTGGGGTGCATCAGGGTCCATGCTTGCAGGGACCATCACCTTCCTCGTCCTGGGTGTCTGACGCTTTCCTGTCCAAGTTTTGGGAGTGCAGGGTCAGTCTGTTGAGAGCCAGCAGGGCTCTTCCTGTTTTCTGGAGCAAAGAGAAGGAGCTCTGTGTCCCAGCAAAGAAATCCCCAGCCCCACGTCCTCAGCTCCCCACCCCGAGCGCATCCCCACAGCGTACCTGCCACTTGCGACGAGTCAGGAACTGCTTAATCCTCTCCTTCGACAGCACCTTCGCGCTGCTGGGCACCAGCTGCTGCAACCAGGGATGCAACAGAGCCTCTTTGCTGGAGAGCCGGCACCTGGGGAGCAAACGAGGCAGTTCAGGGGACTTCATCATGTCCAAGCCCTTGGAGGCTGTCACAACCCCAGAGAACAGCTCTTGGCACGGGTCTGCAGCCTGCACGAGCCGTGCAGGTGCTGCATTCAGCGTAGCAGGGCATGCCCACCCCTGGGCTTGGCCTTCCCCTCCCCAAAACCCAGCTCAGCTCCATCTCCAGCCACAGGAATATGCCCCACATCATTCCCCAGGGCCTACCGGGCATCCTTCTGCAGCAGCTGGCTGATGAAGTCTTTGGCCTGCTGGGAAATCTCCGAGAAGGTCTCCTCCTCAAACTCCCATTTGGCAGCTGTGACGTTGCTCAGCGTCTCCATGTCATTGTCCCCCTGGAAGGGGGACTCCCCACTCAACCTGAAGTGACAGCAGACGTCAGTGGTGGCTCAGCCCTCTCCAGCCCGACCGCTGTCCGCAGAAAGCCACTCACAAGATATAGCAAATGACACCAATGCTCCACATGTCCGTGGTGAATCCCACAGGCTCAAAGGAGACCACTTCTGGAGCCATGAACTCAGGGGTCCCGTGCAGCACCTTCACAGGGGTGTCTGGAGCTGCAAAGACAGACCAACCTTGGGACAGGTCTCCAGAGGTCCCTCCCCAGCTGGGCTCCCCTTGGGGCAGCCCACCTTGACCCCAGCAGTCCATGTGCCTTGGACACACTGCCAGCCGCTGGCACCAGCCTTGCCAGCTCTGCCTGGGCCAGAGGGAGACGCAGCCCTGATGTCTAGGTGGAACTGCCCCCACCCAGTGTCCACAGCAGGTCTTGGTGCTCTCCTAGGGCCCCTCTGGGTGCTGAGCACTCAAAGCCAGGCCCAGGCGCTCGGGACCACCCACCTCAGAGGAAGGGCTGGTGACAGACAGGTTTTCCTGGCTCATCCCATGATCACCAGGAAGGGCCCTGATCCAGTGCTACAGGGCTGCACATACTAGAGGCACATGCAGGAGGATGCAGGAAGCATCTAAGTGTCTGCTGATCTTGCTGGATTGGGCCCCGCAGCAGGTCTGTGATGGTGGCAGTCCCTGCCCTGGTCACCCAGGTGTTCCCCATGCTCACTCAGTTTCCGCGCCAGGCCAAAGTCGATGATCTTAAGCCAGTGGCTGTTTGGGCTGACGCAGACGATATTCTCGGGTTTGAGGTCCAGGTGGACAATGGCCTGGCTGTGCATGTACTGGAGCCCCTCCAGGATCTGCCGCATGTACTGGATGCTGCTGGGCTCCGTGTGCTCAAAGTCATCATCCACGATCCGTTCAAAGAGCTCCCCGCCTGCAACGCTGGGGGAGCAGACAGGGCTTGGTCAAGATCTTGGGGCCTCTGCCGGCATCTGCCAGCCCCCAGGGAGTGAAAAGCCCACGGGAGAGCCCTGTGGGCTCCTCTTGTGGGTTGCCCTCTTGGGTGCATCTTGGAGAGCCTGTGTCCCCCAGGGTCTGCAGGCTCCCGATCCATGTTACCCCATGAGCCAGGGCCCCAGGTGCAGAGGCCTCTTCCCACCTTAGATGTTCTTCCTGGTTGCACCCAGCACCCAGAGCAGAACCCAGAAGCAGCTCTGCTGACCCCACGCGCAGCTTTCTCCCCTACTCACTACTCCATCACCATCACCAGCTCCTTGGGGCTCTGGAAGGCAGCAAGACACTGCACGAGACGTGGGTGATGCAGCAGGTTCATGAGCTCCACCTCTGCCCGAGCCGCCTGCCTCTCTTTGGGCGTCCGCGTCCGGAAATACTTCCCAGCCCGGATCTTCCCAGTGGCCTTTTCCTGCAGCCTGTACACCATCCCAAACTTCCCCCTAGGATGGAGCAAGCACAAGGGATAGGAGAACCGCTGCAACTGCCCTGCGTCCCACCAGGTGGGAGAGCCAGGCTGGGAGCCCTGCCCCATGGAGCCCAGCACTGGCATCTCAGGGGGGGACGGAGATACAGGGACCCCAACTTACTCTCCAAGCTTCTCCAGCTGTGTGTACACATCCAAAACCTTCTCCTGGCTGTTGATGGTAACATTGCAGTATTCAAAAGCCTCCTCACCTGCTGGGAAGGAGAGAGAGGTGGCCTGGGCACGGATCCTGCAGGGAGCTGAGCCCAAGCCAAGCACAGCTGAAACCACCTGCCTTTGCTTCCCCAGTCCTCATTTCTCTGTCCCCTTCAGTATATCTGTGCCACTTCCCTCTGAGTCTCTGCCGCAGCATGCAGGGAGAGCAATGAGACTGAAGGATGGGGTGCTCCTGCGGCGCGTGCCCCCGGAGCAGCCCTGCACCCACAGCATTTCAGCGGTTTGTGGTGAGAAATGCCTTTCGGAAAGGTTGAGGCAGCTAAAGGTTCAAGCAAAGGGGCTACAGGGCCAGAAGATTAAATGGGTCAGGACAGGAGATCAGCACAAGTTGGAGGTTAGACCAGCAGTGAGGTCCAGATGTGTGGCTGTGGCTGTGTCTGTCCTGGGGCAGACCAGCGGCTCGGTCGTACCTTCTGCCTGGGACATCGTGGTGCCACCAGCTCCTTGCTGGGTGCTTGGCCGGAGGTGACAGTGAGGACTGATGCAGGACGTGACCCTGGGGCTCCCGGCAGCCAGGAGGCTCCCAGCGTAACTGCTCAGCTGCTCCCTGAGCTCTGCAAAGGGAGGACACAAGGACAAGTACACGGCACCAGACTTGTAGGAGCTGCACGGCCCTGGAGTGGCCTTGGCCGTTTGCCGTGCCCAGAGACACCAGTCATGCCATCTCGCAGCCAGGGCGTTGGTGCCAGGCCAGCGGCATCGCCTGCTCGGTGTGTCCCTACGCTTTGCCAGCTCCAGCTCCTGCAGAGCCCTGTGCTTTCTCCACACCTCCACCACGGACACAGGAGACCACAAGCACCTTCCTCCACCAACCTCACTTGATCTCCCCATCCTGCACAATGACATCTTGATGGACCCAAGAGACCCAGCAGATACACAGGGCCAAGTCCACACAGTTTGCAGAGGTGGAAAGCAAGTTTAAAGCAACCCTTTTCCCTCAGATAGGAAAAAGTCTCTTTCCAGGAGCAGCAGCTCCTCTGGCTAGAGGCCACAGCCTTCCTCATGCCTCTTCTTGCATCAGTCAGGAAATCCCCAGGAAAGAGCCGTATTTCTAGGGCGAAGGAGCTGAAGGAGCTGTTTCCTTGTGCGCGTCCCCTCCCCAATCTGCCCGTGAGAAGCGGGGAAAGGCCAGAGCCCAGGATAGCGATGCCCAGGGGTGCTGGGCAGAGGTGCCCAAGTGCCAAGCCACAGTGCTGACCTGCTGCCGTCTGGTCCCGTCCCAGGCCACCAGTGGGTCCCTGATCCTTCACGTCCTGCCGGGCCACTACTTAGATGCCGGAGTCCCGAGCGAGCTGGAGAGGAAAGGGAGACACTGGCATAGGGGATCCCTGTGGACACGTGGTCCAGATGAGGACTCTTCTCGGACCAACAGCCCGCCTGGCGACGGGGACGCAGCCAGGAGCATCTCGCCCGCACCGGAGCGGTGGTGCGGGGAAGAGTCTGGCTCTCTCCTCCCTTTCCTTCCTAGGCATAATGGAGCATTTCCCCTTGTCTAGCTTCCAGGCACGGGGATAAACACGTCCTGGCACAGGCAGCACTGCTGAGCCAGCCAGCAGCCACACGACCTCCACGGCCCTCCCTGATCTGGTGCCCATCACCACGGTTCTGGTCCCAACCACCTGACACCCTGCTGGGTGCCACCCAAGGTCCAAACTGGGGCTTTATCCTTCCCACATGGACACAGACCTCAGAGATACTCAGGAGCTAAACTCAGGCTCTGCACGGACACCTCCGCTTTTGTGCTCCGGGCCAGCCGCAGACGGCACCGCCCCGGGGAGCAGCCCCCACCTCGTCCTCCCCACCCATGGGTGGGTTCCTGCGGCCGAGTACCTCCACCTGCTCCCCCTATTCCCAGCTCCACCTGCAGCCGGCATCCAGCGGAAGCGATTGCCGAGGGCATCGTTACCTGCGGGTGCCGGCGGAGGGGGGGTCACGGTGCTCGCTCCGAGCCGGAGGCCGGCTCTTGCCGTGCCAGAGGCCACCTGGGACTTTGCCAGCACTGGCGGCCGTGTGACCGCCGCTCCCGGCGCCCGGACCAAAGTCCAGGTCCTGCCCCGGAGACGGCAGCGGCTCCGCTCGGTGACGCCCGCGGCCGGCTCAGCCGGGGCCTCGGCGGGATATCGACCGCCGCGGCTGGCTCCCGGCCTCCGGCTTGGTGGTGATGCCAGCCCTGCCGGCTGCATCCTGCCCGCTCCATCCCGCCGGAGCCGGCCCGGGGACGGTTTGGGGCAGCGACCCAGGACTCCGGCTGTAGTCTGTGCTTTTCCAAGCCAGCACGCGGCACTTGGATTTCGCCCGATATTCTTTAAATCAGACTATTCAGGAGAAAAAACCGCCGCTGCTCCCGGCTGGGCTGTGGATTGAGACTTGCCCCAAGCAAAGCGCAGGAGAAAAGCGCTGGCAGTGGGGCACGGCCACCCCATGGCCACCCCCCGGCCAAGCAGGACCACCACATGGACCCCACCAGTCCCCGGGGGCTGTGCTGGACCCCCAAGCCCGGCAGGGTGACCGTGGTGCCCCGCACCCATGGGTCTCTTGCCCGGGGATGGCCCCATGGTGGGGGGGGCAGCAGGGGCCCAGCTGAGAAAATGTTGGGGGGGAGAAGGGTGGGATCGCCCCGTGGTCCTGGGGATCCCCTGCTGCACCAAAACGCACGCCCCGGCCTCTGCCGTGGCCTCTGGACCTGGGCTGAGCCTGCGAGTGGCTGCTGCCACCGTGGGGATGTCCCTGAGCCTGGCCCCTGCCCCTGCTCCCACCTCAGGGACACCTCTGAGCCTGGTCTGTGCCCCTGGTCCCACCACGGGGACAGCTCTGAGCCCAGCCCCTGGTCCCACTGCTGGGATGTCCCCAAGCCCAGCCCAGTGCCCCTGGTCCCACCACAGGGACATCTCTGAGGCCAGCCCATGCCCCTGGTCCCACTGCGGGGACGTCCCTGAGCCTGACCCAGTGCCCTGGTCCCACTATGGGGCCATCTCCAAGCCCATGCCCCTGGTCCCACTGCTGGGATGTCCCTGAGCCCAGCCCAATGCCCCTTGTCCTACCACGGGGACACCTCTGAGCCCAGCCTGTGGCCCTGGTCCCACCACAGGGACATCTCTGAGCCCAGCCCCATGCCCCCAGTGCCACCATGGGGACACCTCTGAGCCTGGCCCAGTGCCCCTGATCCCACCACAGGGACATCTCCAAGCCCAGCCTGTGCCCCTGGTCCCACTGTGGGGATGTCCCCAAGCTTGGCCCAGTGCCCCTGATCCCACCATGGGGCCATCTCCAAGCCCAGGCCCATACCCCTGGTCCCACCATGGGGACATCTCTGAGCCCAGTGCCCCTGGTCCCACTGTGGGGACATCGCAGAGCTCGGCCTAGTGCCCCTGGTGCCACCATAAGGACATCCTCCAGCACAGCCCGTGCCCCTGGTCCCATGCAGGACACCGGTGCAGCTGTACACTCACCCCGCCGCACCACCAGAACCTGGCTCCAGGATCACAGCAGAGTCACGGGCGCCCTGAAATCACGCGGTGACAGGGGCGGCGTAAGGCAAACAAGTCACCGGCAAGGCTGCCCGCGGGCCGGAGCTCGACGGCGCTGCCCAAGGGCTCCCTCGCACCAGCCGAATTGTTCGGCCGCGCTTTGTTCCTTCCTACCTTCCGGCCCGGCAGGAGAAGGTGACGGTGGCGCTTCGGTGACCTGAGTAACGCCAGGAGGACATGGGGACACATGGGGGACACATGGGGGACACTGAGGACATGGGGACACCTTGAGGAAACAGAGGACTTGGGGACGCAGAGGGACACAGGAGTCATGGGGGACGCTGGGGATGTGGGGAAACAAGGGGGGACATGATGGCACACGGGGGACATGGGGGGACCTGGGGGGCCCATGGAGACACTTGGGGGCACACGGAGAGACACGGGGCACAAGGGAATGGGGGTGCCCCGGGGCACCCAGGGGAGCCGGGGACTGCTGTGGGGACACTGGGACACCCAGGGGACACTGGGGCCCCGTGGGGATCCAGCCGAGGCAGCCAGGGGTGGGGGGGGAGGGGGGCCGGGCATGGGGGGGCTGTGGGCGGGGCCTAGCCCCTTTGCACACCCACGGGGGTGGGGCTACAGCGATGCGTGGGGCAATTGGGGGCGTGGCCACATGGGGCAGGGGGCGGGACGAGGAGCTCGCACGTGTGGGCGGGGCCACACGCTTGTGTGATGGCTGTGGGCGGGGCCAAGCGGTTGCACAACACCCAGGGGCGGGGCCAGGCCCTCATATACCGCCTGTGGGCGGGGCCAGGCCGCTGGGCAATAGGCTGTGGGCGGGGCCAGCGCCTTCTCTACTGGCCATGGGCGGGGCCAAGCCTGGCACACTGCTAGTGGGCGGGGCCAGGCCCAGGCGGGGGGGGCGGGGCCTGAGCCCTGGCATGGTCCCACTCACCCGCCCCATAGCCGGGAGGCGGCAGGGAGGGAGCAGGGGCTGCTGGGGGGGGACCTGGTGTTGCAAGGGGGGCTCGTGGGGTGAGGGGCCTGGGGCCCGCGCCGCACACCTGGCCAAGCCCCTGCCGGGTGTCCCTCGTCCCCCCCCCCCCCCGGAGCCCAGTGCTGGCCAGCAGGTCCCGTACGGCCCCAGGCACCAGCCTGCCCCCAAAAAGCCCCCTGGCAGCGCTGAGCCAGATGTTTGCACAGCTGCATGGGGGCAAGGCTGGCGGAAGCCGCACACCGGCACAACGCCGGAGGCACCGGCCTCACCGAGCCCCGAGCGGGGAGAGCCCGGCCAGAGGCTGAGGCCTGGCAAGGAGATGCCTCCCGGTCCCGGGTTTGAATCCAGCCCCTGGCGCTTCTTCCCTAGCCGAAGGCTGCGTCGGAGGCATGGCGCGAACCCGGCCGGGGCTGCCCACCACCGCCACTTGCGTCCTTCAGCAGCTCAGCTGTCTGCATGCAAAGCTCGGCTCTCCTTGGAGTCCGAGCAGGCTCTGCCCAGCTCAGGCCCTGGCTTAAATCCAACAGACGCTGGAGGAGCATCTCATGAACGTCAGGTCTGTCCGGTGAGAGGCAGCTGGCGGTTGACGTCTCCCTCCAGCTCTGCAGGATCAGGGTCGTGCAGACAACATCCAGTGCCCCCAAAATACCGGTACATGGGGGAGCAAGGGGGAATTTTCCTAGCCCCAAACTGGGAAAAGCAGGATTATCTGCTAGCAAATGTTCAAAAGACACAAAAGAGGGGAATCAAAAAAGCTCCCCTGCTTCACGCCGGCCAAAGATCCGGTGGATTGAAACCACGCGCAGCCTTCGCTGCTCGCTGGCATCCGCATCGCCGTCCTGCGAGGTGCGGGGAGGGACGCGGCACCGAGGCCGGTGGGGGACCGCCAGCAGCGGGAGGAACCAGGGTGGGTGAGACACTGCGGGGCCTCTGCCCACCAGGAATGAAAAGGCACCCGGCTGGTCACGGAAACCCGTGTCGCGAGGCTGAGCAGTTCAGGAAACACCCAAATAGAAGCAAGAAAAATTCTTCCGGAGCTACGAAATGCAGCCCCTTGCTTTTACACCCGGCACCGGCCGCTGCTGGGGCAGGTGGACCTCGAGCTACCTCTGCTCCTCCAGCCCTGAAAAAGCAAAGGAGACGAGTACGGGACTCACAGCACCGTCATCCTGCATGGAGCAAACACACAAGTGAAGCTTTGCCTAAAATCCTTGTGTTATAGCAACCTCAGGGGCTGCCAGGAGTGAGAGGAGACATGTCCTAGCTTTGAATTTAAACCTTTTTGGTGCATGGCCCCAGATCCTCCTTCCCCCGACTCTGCTTGGCCTCCCTGAGCTGCCAGCCAGCCCCCGGCGTCGGCGCCTGACCGCAGAAACCGCAGGTCTGGCTGCGGGAGGACGTCAGAGGTGGCCAGATCCGCTGTCCCCGGCAGGTCCCTGGATCCCGCACGTCCCTGTTTGCTCCTGCCTCCCACAACGTAAAGCAGCCCCCGGCTGCTGGCTGCTTTCCTGCGCGCCGTTAGCTAGCAGGAGCCTTTAAAATCAAACCCAAACCAAACAAGTCTAAAGACATTTGCAACCCAGGATTAAACCGGGGGGCAATGCATGGCTTGAGCACATGCACCGAGCTTGCACGGCCCTCAGGAGCGGGCTTGCAGGCCTCCTGCCATGGACGGTCACACTACGAAGGTTGCCGGGCTCATAAAAGCCAAGCGCAACAGCTGGGAGAGCCCCCTCCGTTTAGCGGAGGGGCTTCTCTGCTCCAAGCAGTCGCTCTGATCACAAGGGTCAAAAATAATCCCACGGGGCAACGGCAACCTGGGAGAGCTTCGCCATCCCTCACCGCATACAGAGTGACGGAGGGAAGGGAGCTCTGCTTGGGCCAAGTCAGCAGGCGCGCGTGTGCATGGCGTAGCTGGGCCGGGATGGCTCGCGTGCTTCAAGATGTGTGTGCTTTGAACGCCCCAGGAGGACTTGCCATTCCCAATGGTCCTGCAGATCGCAAAGTGTTTTCAACCCATGTTTCTCTCTGAGCAGTAGCAAGCTCCAGATAGTGCCCCAAACCCAAAGGAAAGAAGACCTAGAGGAGGACAAAGCAAGCAGGTTCTCACCATGACCTGTCCCCGGGGTCCAACGTGGCCGTCACCAGCAGGACTCCAGCTGGACTGACCCTCTGAATAACACCAAGTGAGGAGAAGACCGGTGCGTGGCAAACCTGGCTCGGTTGGGCAATGCAAGGACATGCTTTGGGGATCAGCCTTGATCTGGTCGTAGGTGTGAGCAGGGTGAGACCAATCAATGAGACACCCAGGGAATCAAGCGCCATCTGCACTAGCTTGGGGCTCTGGGCTGGTGTCCTCAAGTTGCCACTGCCATAGCTGCCAAACTCACTCTCCCCAGGCAGAGCTCTCCCCCCCCCAAAAAAAGAAGGGGGCCCTCAGGCTTGTAGAAGGGTACCCAATTGCTTAACATCAGCTCAAGGTGCGCAGAGGAGAGGTGAAGAGCAGCTGTGACCAAGGCAGGGCATCCCAGGGGATCCGTGGACCTGCCTCCATCATGTGCCCTGGGAAGATCCCAACCAGGCTCCCAGATTTTAATGCCACGGTTGGGGACAGGGACAAAACCCTCTTGAGGACACGCTGTGGCCCTCCGGGAGGGACCGCAGGCTTCACCTTGGTGAACGTCTGAGCCCCAAGCCAGGAGGCTCTTCGTCTGGCTTCACCTCCCACCTGAGCACGCTGTTGGGTTTTTCTCCTGTGCTCTCTCTTGCCCTGGTGCAGCGTCGGGCCACCGCCACCACCCCACCGCAGCCCGGGACAAGCCTGGGCCTCTCGCTGGCTGCCGGCCCGGTTGCAGCTCCCAGCTCGTGCGGCACTGGGCTGCCTTGGCCTCGGGACAGCCATTCACACAGTGCCCGGTGCTCAGCCCCGCGGGACCCTGCAGCGGGGGAAAAGAGGGACAATTGCGCCAACAAGACGTTTCTCTCTTGTTTAGGGCACACCTTTGTCTGACATGGCCCCAAGGAGATACCACCAAAAGCTGGCGGCGATATTGCCTCATTGCTCACGGAGATTTGAATTCGCAACGAACCGGTTAAGCGTCCTCCTCCAGATCGTTCCCCCGAATGCTGGGAATGCAAGTGGAGATAGGTGTTTCTGCAGGAGCTCTAGGAAGGGAATGGCTACACTGCTTCGTTCAGTCCCCCCCCCCTTGCAAATTTTGGGTTTTTTAACATATTTTGATACACTGGTAGACTACTTTGGGGGCAGGGGGATTAACTGACGAGATGAAATCTTAAAAAGCATGTGTTTGTGATTTTACAGGTAATTAGCCCCCCCCCCAAAAAAAAACCTTTCATTTTTAATAGCAGGATTTGATTCAAAGAGCTTCAACAGGCCTCGCAGCCTGACTGCCTGTGCTGCTCACCACCCGCCCCCCGTTCTGCCCAAACTGGCCCACGGCCTGATTGGAGGCCTGGGCCCAGCCTGCCCCTCGCTTCCCCCCCCCACACACCCCGAAGGTCTCCTGCCTCCCTGCGAGGAGTGTTATCAGCACTAGCAGGAAGATGAGAAGCTTGGGGGAAAGATCTGAGAGGAAAATGCTTGGAAAAACCCATCAACGTTGCTCTCCGGCTCGCTGCTCTCCTGCAGAGCCAAGATGGAGCCTGCGTTCCCCCGGGAGCAGCAGCACGCTTGCCCTGAGCTCTAATGCCAGCTCTGCCCGCTGCTCCCGGGGGAACGCCAGCACGGCACACGCAGGGGGGTTGTGCCCCAACCGCGGGCGTTACGCGGGGCGAGCTCGGGTTTGTTTGCACCAGGCAGGAGGCTTTAAAGAGTTAAACCGCAGCGGCTGAGGCGGAAGGCAGGGCCTAGGGGACAGGCAGCGGCCGGGGCGACGTGCGCCCTTTCAGGCAGCCCTGTCAGCCGCGCAGGGCCCCGAGCGCCGCCTCAGCCGCTCCCGGGAGGCGCCTACAGGCCCCGCGAAGGCCGCGGCCCGGCCGGACCCAGCGCTCGGCCGCGCCCGTCGCCACGGCAACGCTTCCGCGCCCCGCGCGCTGCTCCCCGGGAGGGGCCGCCCGGCATCACGGGACTGCGAGTCTCCAGCCCCTTCGCGCGCCCCGGCTTGCCGCGGGGCGGACTACATCCCCCACAACCCCCCGCGGCGGTGGCGCGCTCCTCCTCTTCCCCAACGAGTCGCGCCGCTATTGGCTCCGCCGCGCCGTCAAGCAGCGGCACGGCGGAGCCTGATTGGCAGCAGGGCGCCCGGGCCGAGGCGCTGGCTATGGCGGCCGGTCGGGCGGTGGGGGAGCGGCGGGCGCCATTTTGTGTGTGCGGCGGCCGGCTCCCGGGCGCCGCTGTCCGCCGGGGAGGCGGCGGTGAGCGGCCGGGAGCAGCGGGGGCCCCTCCGAGCCGAGCCGGGGAGCGCGCGGCGGCGGCCCAGCCGGGCCTCCCTTCGCCGCGAGCGGAGCGCGGCTCTTGCGGGGCCGCGCTGCCGCCGCTCCCGTGGCGCCGCGTCCCGCAGCGGCCGTTTCCTCCCCCCTCGGGGCTCCCGGGGCGGGGAGGCTGCTCTTGGCCTGTCGGTAGCTCCTCGCCTGCGAGCGAGGGGAGCCCCAGCGGCGGGGCCCGCTTCGCCCCGGCGCCCCTCTTGCCGGGGGGTGCGCGGCCTCCTCCGGGGCTGAGGGGAGCCCCGCTCCGCGCCCCGGCGCCGGCCGAGGGGGGCCGCGGCGGGTGGGGACCCCCGGGGGCCGCTCTGCCTCCCCGGCCCCTTGCGCCGGGTTTAGTCCCTGCTCCCCACAGAGGAGCCCGGGGCGCGTTTTTAACCGGGGGTTCCACCACACGCAGCCCTGCTCAGCCTGAAGGGCCGGCGGTGCCGCTCTGCGACCATCCCCCGTGCTCCGGCCTGCTGCTCTTAACGCTGTGGGGGGAATCAGCAATAAACCTTTTCCTCAGGAAAAAAAAAAGCGAGGTTAAGGCGCGTCTGCTCGCCGTGATGCGACAGCAGCAGTCTGAGATCGTTGCGGAGCTGGTTTGTGATTGACACCCAGTAGGAACAAAGTGGGGAGGAACAGTGTGATTTTTATATTGAAAGTGAAATTTGGTGTAGAAACATGTTTCCTGGACGGGTGGAAGCTGCTTGTCGTCTCCCGCACGGTTACACAACACCCTTTTAATACACCGTCTCTGAAAAATAATCCCTCCAATTTAATCCTTTGTTTCACACGTTTCGGCCAAACTGCGGCCGGGTTCCCGCGGGGAGTTCTCGCTCGCCGAATCCAGTGGATCGCAGTTAATATGGCCTCCGCTCTCCTGCTGCTGTGTACCGAGGCAGCAATTATCACTGTGTCACTTGTAGAGCCTTAAAAATAAAAGCGCTTGCCTGTTGCTGGGGCTGAAGGGGGAAACTTTTCAAGCTGATAATAAACTGGAGCCAAGCCTGGCTTTGAGTTATAAATGTCGTTCCTCCAGCCGTTGGAAACGAGCTGTGGAAATAATTGAGTGCTTTTCTTGTGCAAACTCAGAAAAATGTGCGGTTGCTTGGATGTAGTGGTAGGCAGTTTTGGAGGTGTCAGGATCTTCTAAGTTCGGTTTCCTGATGAACCACGAGGATTGTGACAGCCTGTCCACGGTGAGTGTCTTTTCCTGTGTAACCGCACACCGTAGAAGGTAAATAGTACACTGCTAAGTCGTATTTTAAGGTGTTTGCTCTCGAGCGTAGAAACGGGAGGTGGGATCTGGGCTGAGTTCCTTGTTGTGTTGCAGGCTGAGTTTCTTTAAGCGAGTTACTCGACCACGTTTCCTTCCCCCTGCAAAATGGAGATAATGCCAGCTTATCCCCTGGTATTACTGGAACTTGGTTTAGATGTAAAACAAGGAGCTTTTGGAGGCTTCTGCTTTAAGTGCAGATTGCGCTGTGAAATGTGGAATTTTTCCAGTTATCAAACAATATTTTTACATTCATGTGCTCGCAGCTCATTTTTTGAAGAGCGTGCTTTGTTGAAATGGCTCTGCTGACAGATTTTAGGCTCCTTGACTTCCATGTCACTTTACTAGTCTGAACTCTGGAGCTTCGTGTTTTATAAATTACTGCATTTCCAAAGCTGGAGAGGTTTATGGTCATCTATATTTTAGCATACATGTAATAGCTGAAAGTCTAATTTAAAGTCGATTTTGCCAAACTAAAAGGTGTATTTTGCTTGAGCTGCACTTAACTTAACTGACTGCACTTTTTTTTAAGGTTGGGAGCAGGAAGTGAGAGAACGTGAAGGGCCTGATCCTGATAGCCAGAGTTCGATACGTTGCGGATCGACCAGAAGCTGCCTGCTTTTTTGGGAGGCTGTTAGGTGATGGCCATATTGGTGGGGGCTCTAAAGGACTCTTCCTTAAATAGGGTTAACTGTGCCAGAGATTTTCCTCTTTAAAAAAGAATGCTGCTTGTATCCAATAAAATATAATTATTGGGATATCCAGAACAGCTGTGTTGGTATTTTGCCATAAGTTAAATTCAAAGACTCTAAATTAAATTGGTGCAAGTTAAGGCTTAGGCAGGTTAACGTTGTTATCGTCAGTACCTTATGCATCCGCAATAAAACGTGAAAAATCATAACAGCAGGGTTTAATGGCCAACTTCAAGAGAGATTGCTGCGCTAGTAAATACAGGTAAGCTTAAATTCAAGTCCTGACTGATCAAATGATTTTATTTTGTTCCTCAAGAGTCCCTTGAAGGGTTTGATCTATAGCCGCGTTACGCGTCTAGCTATCAGTTCCTGCGCAGCTGTCCCCTACTTAATGGATAAGGAAGCAGGCTTCAGATGGCCGAAGGAAATTGTAATGTCGAATCTTTCCTCCCTTCTCCGTCGGAGGGTTTCAGCCAATGGCCGTGGTTCTGGCTCTGCCCCGGAGGAGAGATCGCAGCCTCCAGGAGCGCGTTCCAGAAGGGCCTGCCCGGACTGCCCTCTGCCAGCGTTACATTCAAACGTATTCCCGTGTGTTGAGTCCCCGAGAAAACTTCCTGCTTTGGTACATGAACTTTGCAAACTACTCTGCAGACCGTAAAGAAAAGAAAGCTGCACGGCAAATTCTCTTCAGTTAATGTCCAAATGAGGCTTTTGGTTTCCCCTTCGCATGAGCATTGAATGTTACAGTATTAACAAGCTGTTAAGATGGACTACTTCCTTTTTTTTAATCATATTGCAGTTTGCAAGATTTTAAGGGGGCTGTTCTGCTGTCACGCTGCTTTGCATTTGCATTCAAAAAGAATGGCTGTAATTGCAAGCGGGATATTTTAGTCCCCGCACCCCCCTTTTTTGTTTTGCAGTTGTGCATTGGTGCAACAATTCCTGCATCTTCCACCCAGGGCAGGACGAAGTGTAGCCCTGTGAGTGCAGAAACCTTGCAAGGGGAGCAGGTTTGAAGGACCTTCAGCCCAAAGGTCTCTTTACAAACCGTATTTCCAGAGCTGCTGCAGCTGCCTGCTGTAAAGTTGGCATCGACGAGCCGCGCGGCTAGCGTGGCGGCAGCAGGCAGGATGGCAGCAAGTCTGTTCTTCCCACTTGGCCCCGGCGTCAGGACAGGCAAGAGCTCTGACATGCAGAGTCCTGCAAGGCAGATTCCCGTTGCCGCTTAAATCCACGCGCAGCCGTTAGGCGATGCTTAAGTGATGCTGGAGCGCCAGCAACGGCCCTGGGAAATGCAGCTTGCTGCTCTGGTGGCATTCTTGATCTCAGCGAAGAAGTTGGAGCCTGAATAAAGGGACAGTTGGCTCAAACAACCCAGGAAAGACCGAAGTGATGCTGGTTAGGAGAGGGATAGACTTGGCAAGCGCGGCTGCCTTGCCCTCCAGGGAGGTGCTTGCCCTCGACTAGTTAAGACGGTGCGCTCCTTATTGTCAAAATGGACTAATTGCTGCCCTTTCATACCACATCACAGCCAGCGCAGAAGCACTTTTATCCTTGGCAACCTCTGAGATTCGATTTGTCCCTCTCGAACAATCGTCTGGCTACAGTCGCAGGAGCTTGTCACCTCCGGAGCGGAGTTGCAGCGCTCTGCACCAAGTTTGTGCGGCATCTTAAGCTGATGAGCTCTCCCCTTCGCGGGGCGAGCCGAAGCACCCGGGACGCCGGCAGCGTGCCGTGGACGAGCTGCCCCTTCATTACTGATCCACCTGGAGGTTTCAAAGGTCCCTTCGCGTGGCAAGGCCGCTTCTGCCACGGGCACTGCCTCCCCTTCCCGGCGCTCGTTGCGGCGGCGAGGGTCATCTGCTGCGCTGCAGGCTCACCGGTCCCGGGTTTAAACTCTGGGGCACTGGAGTAAGCGCCTTTGGAAGGAGACGCGCCGGTCTTAAACACCTTCTCAAACGTGGATCAGGAATAAGCTGATTTGTATCACGACTGGTTTGCGTTAAACCAGTTTAAAGGCTCAGCAGCACGATCCAAAGCAGAAGTAGTTGGGAGAATCAAAATAGATTGGGCACTTGATCATTGCGGCACAAGCAGCGGCACTTTTTCGGGGTGCCCTCAATTTTTGTAAGTTATATTTGTTAAAGCAGTTGCAGATAACCTAGAAGGAAGATTTATTTCTGTGAAGTAAATGCAATGTGTTTAGGGTAACCAGATGAAGGGCAAACATATGGGTGCAGCAAACTTGATAAGAGATGTCACTTTATTTGCAGCAACTATTGCTGCATTTGACTAATAATATTTGCTTTTATTAAGTTTTTTGCATTAACCAGAGGCTAAGAACAACATTTTCACGGTAGTATATTGCTGCCTCTTAAAGCATAGTACCTACTGCTGAAATTAGTGTAATCAGCCACACGCCTGCTAGTCTCCTGCCCCAGAAGAATAGGAAACGGTCACACGCAGCGCAGTTATTAAGAGAGAATATCTCATTTGGGCAAACAAATCGCACAGCGCTCGGAAGAATAGTCCCAGATTAACGAAGAAAGCGCCGTGATTAGGTATTTCTACTCCTCGGCGATAAGCAGAATCTCTCGTGGTGGCGAGAGCGTTGTTGCCTCTCGCTGAATTTTGCTCGCCGTTTGACTTCAGGAGCTGTTTGCCGGTGCCAAGTTAATGTCGGGCTCCCTCCTACGACCCAGGCTCCAATGCACCAGGCACCGTCTCTGCCGAATGATGTCATAGCAGCGGGGAAGGAAAAAACCCAGCACCCGGGAAGCTCTCGAGCAAGTAGACCTCGACCAGGTTCCCTTTTTCCCTTCCCAAAGCGGAGAATTGATGTCAGCACATGCCCTAGAGTAGAAACATTGCCAATTTTCATGGAAAAAAAAATCTCTCTCGAGCCTTAAATCACAGTCCCTCGGCCACGGCGTTGCCGTGCTGCTTGCAGTCCCCTGGTTTTGTACCACTGCTTTCGCTGCCCACCCCGACCAGAACAGACCAGCCTCGAGGAGCCCTTTACCTCCCTCCTCTCATCTATTTTTAAGCCCTCTAATTTTTTGTAAAAAGATGTGTTTTTAGTTTTTTTTTTGTTGTTTGCCCTCTGTAGCGTGATAGCTATTTAAACAGGCTGCTTCCCAGGCTCTCGAGTTAGAAGTTTCCTTCGGTGTATGTGTATCCACGGTCTCAGTTTTGAGCCCAGCGATTACCCGACAGTGCAAATCAGAGCAAATCGTACCCCTATATTATTCTGGGCTTTAACTTACCGGCCCCCCCTCCCCCCCCCCAAAAAAAAATACAGCCTGTACAGTTGTCTGGAGAGGCCAGAGCTGCCTCCTCTGCTTCGCCGCTTCCCAGGTCAGGTACGGTGCTCCGGCCGTGGGGAAACGCAAGCTGCCGGTGTCACGCTGGACCTCCGAGGCCCCATCTTGTTTGTCAGCCATTTTCGAGGTAAACTGCTGACTACCAAAACTTTTAGCAGGTTGCTACAAAACTCCAAGCAAGTGTTTTCCTTCGAGCCTCCGAACGTTACGTCTCTTTCTATGTGTTTTTTTTTGCCACGGTTCCAACTAACTGACCTAGGTTGCCACAGGAGTGGGAGGAAAAGATTGTTTACATGAGCCTTTAGGCAAACAAATACACTCTAGTATAGTAATATATTAGAGAGGTGTAAATAGTGTCCATTATACAAGTGATATTAAGCAGAACATAGGATGTTACCCATCTTCCAGGTGTTTTTGTGGTAGTATGCAAGCGTGTAAACCCATTTAGCAAGATTAAAGTTGAAAATGTGTCTTCTGGGGAGGGAGAAAGCTATGCAGAACGGCTAACTGAGAAGTTAGAGCTGGTTTTATCTCACCCCTCCATAGACCAGTTATAGCGTACAATGAAAATTATTCAAAACGTATCCCCCCCCGCAGGAGAATGACATTTTGAACAGTCTAGAAATCACACCAAAACCATTACAGTTACAAGTAATTAAATTTATTAGACCTCTATAGTTTTTATAGTCAGTTTTGGCCAATTTACAGGTTTCCTGGGGATCATTTTTGGTTTAAACACGAGAAAAAAAAACAAAAAAAAAGGGGGAAAAAAAAAAGCATAAATCAAGTTCACTTATACATCAACCCCTCCCCTAGCCCCCGCCACAGCCACCTAAAAGAAAAGGAGGGGGGGAAGCTGCACACAGGCTGAACAGCAACACGCACTACACTACACCGAGAGCGTCCACCCCAGCGGCGCTGGGGACGTTGCGAGTCCGCGTCGTAGAAAGGGTCCGCCGGCGTCTCTGTACACAAGTGGATAATGTTACATCCCACCACTGTAAAAAGCCCCCCCTCCCGCCCCCCGAGCGTCACTCCCCCAGCTGGCAGGGGGCCGGCTGGCCGTGCAGGTCCTTCTCCTGCAGCAGCTGCAGGTTCTCGGCTCGCAACCTGTCCACCTCCAGCTCCAGCTGCCGCACCCGCGCCGCCTCCGCCGCCTCCCCCCCGTGCTTTTTGCTCTCCATCCTCAGCCGGTTGTTCTCGTCCTCCATGCGCGAGAGGCACTTCTCCAGCTCCAGGTACTCCTTGACGAGCTCCTGCTTGCTCATGTTCTGCAGGCTCTCCACGTGGTACCGCTCGTAGGTCTCCGAGAAGTCCCGCTGCAGGAACTCGCTGCCGTCGCCCCCCATGCCGTCGCTGCCGCCGTCCTCCTCGGCCGCCTCCTCCAGGAAGTCCTCCTCGCTCGTGTCGTCCGACTTGGCGGCCGCCCGCCGCGGGTACAGCCCCGTCTTGAGGTCGGGCTCCTCCTGGTCGTGGTCCTCCATGAGGAACTGCGTGGTGTTGTAGGGGGCCACGGGCTGCCCCTTGGCGAACATCTCGGCGCGGAGCCGCGAGGCGCGCAGGCTCTGCCGCTCGTCGAACTGCTGCTTCTCCTCCCAGCTCAGCTTCGAGTAGGGCTTCCAGCGCCGCTTCTTCTTCGACGGCCGCCGCCGGTGCTTCTTCTTGACGGGCCACTCCGCGGTGCGCCCCACGGCCGCCCGGTACCGCGGCCCCGCCAGGCCCGGCCGCCCCGCGGCGCCCGCCGCCGGCCGCCCCGCGGCGCCGCCCGCGCCCTCCGCCGCCGCCTCCTCAGCCGCCCCGCGCGGCGGCAGCGGCTCGGCCTCGCCGTCCCCCGCCGCCGCCGCCGCCGCCGCCGGGGCAGCGTCGCCGCGCTTCGGCTCGGGCTGTGGCTCGGGCTGCGCCTCGGGCTCCGGCTGCGGCTCCGGCTGCGCCTCGGGCCCCGGCTGCGCCTCGGGCTCGGGCTGCGGCTCCGGCTGCGCCTCGGGCTCCGGCTGCGGCTCCGGTTCTGCCTCGGCGGCCGCCGCGTCGGCCATGGTTTCGCGGCTCCGCTCCCTCAGGGACAGGCGCTGCCGCGGCGCATCGGGGCCGCCCCCGCCAGGCGCCGCGTCCCCTCAGGCCGCTCGCGCCATGGCGCGGCCGCCGAGCACTCAGGGGTTAACGCGCCGCCGGCCGCCGAGGGGTTAACGCCGCCGGGCCCGCCCCCCCGCGCGCATGGCACGCGCCGCCGCCTCGCCGCGCCCCGACCCCGCCCCACCGCTGCCGCCTCCGCCCGCTCCCCGCGCCGCCAGCTCCCGACTGCTGCTCCCAGCCCGCTCCCCCGCCTTAAATAGTGCCGCCCGGCCCCGCCCCGTGCCGCGCAGGCGCGCTGCAGGCCACGCGCCCCGCGGCATGCCGGGACTCGCAGTCCCCCGCCCCGATCGATTCCCTGGCTCCCGCCCGCCGCGGCGACTACGGCTCCCAGAACCGCGGCCAGCGCGCCGCTGCGGCCAATCAGCGCGTGAGGGGGGCGGGCCCCCGCGCCAGGCTCCACCCACTGGGCGCCGCGACAGCCGAGCCACGATTGGCTGCGGCGAGCGTCACTTACGGCCGGCTAAACCAATAGGAGCGCGGCGGGCGGCACCGGGGCCGTACCATGTGCTCGAGGGGCTTCCCCTCGCCGTGGGGCCGCGCGGCGCCCGACGACCTTCACGGCCCCGCTAAGGGCAGCGCCCGGCGCCCCCCGCGCCCAGCGCCCTCGGCGTCAGCGCCGCCCCCCGCGCCCGGAGGGAAGTGGTACGGCCCAAAAGTAGTCCCGGACGGCACCGCCGCTGGAGCGGGGGGCCGCCGGGCCGGGCCGCCGCGGGCCCCGCCGTCCCGCGGGCCGGGACTCGGCCCGCCCCGAAGCGAGAGCGGCCTCAACGGGCCGGGCCGGGCCGGGCCGGCGGGAGGCCTCGGGGAGGGGGGCGGGGAGGGGTGACGGGCGGGCGGAGGGATCCGGGCGTTGCGCTGAGTGAGGAGGCCCCCAGCAGGGCGGAGGGAGATGTAAACAAACGCGAGCGGCAACGAGTCCCTCCTTAAAGGGGCCGCGTCCCCCGAGCGGAGGTGGCGCGGAGCTGCGCTCCCCGGGCGCCTGGGTCCGCCCGCCTCCTCGGGGGGGAGGGGGGGGCAGCGCGGCCCAACGGCCGGAGCCGCGGGCACAGCAGGGTCGGGGCCCGGCCCTGCCACCCCCGCGCTGGCGGTGTCACCCCGGCACGGTCCGGGGAGGGGGGGGGGCAACCCATGGCGAGGGGTCCCCATGGCGGGGGGGTGATTGGTGCCCACGGTGGGGGGGGGGGAGGCTGGGAGGGACCGCACGTCTTGGGGGGGGGGATGGGCTGGGGGGAGGGGAACGATGGCGGAGTGGGTTGGGGGGGGCACAGTCCATGGGGCCCCATGGTTTCGGGAGGCGGCTGGGCTACGCGGGACCCCCCCAGCCTCGGGTTGGGGGGGGGAACCCTGAGGACAGGCAGGAGCCGCCATGGCGCCGGGCAGCAGCAGGCCGGAGCCCCCCCTCCAGGTATCCCCCCCCCCGGCAAAAGGGGGTTCAGCAACGCCGGCCTGCCGGTTCCTCCGGCCTGCGCCCCGCGGCATGGCCGGCTCCCCGCCACCATCGGGCCGCCCGGCCGGGCCAACCGAGGCAGGGCGCAGCGGCCGCCCCACGGCAGCCAGGCCGCGGCGAAAAGCGCCCTCGAGGAAGCGGGGCGAGGGCGGCATCGCCGTGGCTGCTGGGGGGGCCGAGGCGGAGGGAGGGCTGCCAAAACGCTGCCACCCCCCCCCCCCCCCCGGCCACGGCAGCCCCCGCCGGCAGGAAGCTGCCATCTGCCGCGGTGCCGGTCCGGAAACGGGGCCCGGTGCTGCTGCGGGCCGGGAGCTGGGTGCCCTTCGTGTCCCGCCGACAGCGGAGCCGGATGGCCCCAACCCGGGGGGGGGGGGGGGGCACAGGGGGCTGGCAGCAACGCGAGCGGCGGCTGGGATGAAGCGGGGGGCTCCCACACCGGCTCCTGCCACCGCTCCCTGCGGGGAGCCGCTGGCGGCCGGGTGCCCCACGGCGGCGTTGCCACCCGCGTCGTGCTCGGTGTCACGTGGAGGTGGCCGAGCCGGGGGGGAGGGGGGGGGTCCGAAAGGAGATGGGAATGGGGTCGGGCCCTGGTGCAGCAGGGGAGCTTGGGGCTCGGGGATGGGATGCAGACAGCAAGGAAGGGGCTGTTGTCCCGTCTGCCCTGATGGATTTGGGGGGGGGGACACAGGATAAGCAGGGACCCCCCAATCCCTCGTGCCTCCTTCACACCAGCCCTGAAGCAGCTGGAGAAGCCGGACGCGTGGCTCAGCCCCTCGCGGGCTCCTGCCCGGGCAGGCAGCACGGCCTCCCATTTCCCCAGCCCGGGCCTCCAGCGGGCACGGGGGGGGGGCAGCCGGCGCTGGCACCGTGGCTCAGCCCCCCCCCCGAAGAGCGGCTGGCGCTCGCCCGGGCCGCTCGGTGCCAGGGTGGGCTGGGAGCAGCGGGGCCCCTTCGCCTGCGGTGGGCTGAACGGGGAGGAGAAACGGGGCTGGGCCTTATAAAGGGCAGAGCCAGGCCGGGCCAGCGGCGAGCTCCAGCCCTGCCGCGTCGCACCGAGGTGACTGTCAGCGTGGTCCCCGGCCCCAGCGACCCACTTTCGCCCCACTGAGCCGCCTGGGGACGTGGAGGGCTGGGGGGAGCCGGCCCCGGGCATCTTAAACCCAGCAGCGGCTCTCGGGCACAGCCAAAGAGCCAGGCTCTCTCCCACTGCCCTGCAGTGCCCAACGGCGGGGGCCAAACATGGCAGCTGTGTCACATCGTGCCTCAGTTTCCCCCGCTGTCCCACAGAGGAACAGCCCCCCGTGTGATCATGGTGACTTGAGGGACTCGGAGCCTTGATGCCACCTGCGTGAGGACGAGCCGCATCCAGGCCAGGTGCTGGGTCCGTGACCCGGCTGCTGCCTCCTCTGGGACCTGCTGGACTGGGCTCATCACAGGCACAGCGCGGCCCGCGCCAGATGGAAAGGCAACTTTAATTCGGGCAGGTTTGGGTGGTAAAGCACGTCCTTAAACCAGTCTCGAAACCTGGGACCCCCCTCTGCGGTGGCAGGGCGCTGGCGGCCCCGGGGCACGTACAACCTGGGGGGCCGGGAGCCCACGTGCTCGGCGGTGCTCGAAGACGGCGCTTCCCGAAGGAGCCGCGCCGCTTTCCCTGGGTGCAAAGTGCTTTTTGCCGTCGCTGCGGTGCCGGAGGGACCCTGAGAGCGCCGGGCGACGGCGGCGCGCGGCCGCTCCTCCTCCCTGTGCCGGGCGAGCGCGGGGGGGCTCCGGGCAGCCCCGGGCTCGCAGCCGGCCGGCCAGCCGCCCCCCCAGGCCTGGCATAGTCGCTTAAAAGCAGCCTCTTTCCCTGGGGAGGGGGGGATCGATCCGATTGCTCTTGCCTGGCTTGTGATAAGCGGAATCGCTAATTATCAGTGGCGGCAGCCGCTCGGCGGTCCCGCGACGGAGCCGGGGCGGCCGCGGGCGGTCACCTCTTCCTGCCCTGCAAGCGGCGCAGCAGCCACTGGGCGACGAAGGGCCAGGCGACGAGGAAGAGCAGGGTGCGAGGGGACACGGCCAGGGGCCACGGCAACAGCGCCTGGGGAGGGGACAGAGAGACGTGGGAGGGACGATGACAAGCTCCCGGGGGTCCCCAGCAAGCTCAAACGTCCCCTGACCCGTTACTCAGAAAGGAGGTCGCAGCAGGACACCGTCACGGCCCCATGACCCTTTGTGGCCCTCGCTCCATGGAGAGCTTTCCTCCATGTGCCACGTCCATACAGTTGTCCCAGGTGCCCGGATGTTGGGGACACATCCGCGGTGCCGTCCCCCACTCTCCAGCGGAGGGTCCGGAGCTACCCCCAGCTCACAGCATCTCCACGGCGCGGTCGGGGCGGGCGTCGAGCCCCGGCCCGGTGGGTACACGTGGGACAGGACGGGACACCCGAGGACACGGCCATGCGGCGCCGCGTCCACTTCCGACTCACCTGCGGAGCGAGCAGCTGGTCAGGATCCGCCTCGGACGCGTCCACCTGCAAACAGGAGAGGTTTCCGGGTGCAGCTAGGGCTCAGCACCCCCTTCCCAGCCGCTGCGTCCCCAGGAGAGGGGGAACGGGCAGAATTGAGCCCCGTTAGGGCTCCTATGAGGCACCAGGAGAGCGCAGCCAGGACGGGACCCCAGCGGCAACGGGAATCCCGGGGGCAGCAGGTCCTCGCCTGCACCGTGGGGCAGAGCAGCACCAGCCTCCACCCCACCGGGACATGTCACGACAGCCTGAGGTCTCTCCGCTCGCAGGGATAAAGCCCCACCGGCCCCGCGGCCTGCGCCCGGGCGGCTGCAGGCGCAAGGCGGGGGCCGCGTCGGCCCCAGGGCACGTACCCACGCGGCGGTGAGCGTCTCCAGCTGGCTCAGCCTCTCCAGCACTCGCCGCATGTCGTCCTGCAGGGCTCGGACGGCGCCGGCCACCTGCGCGTCCAGCTCCTCCGACGTCCCCTGGCTCGCGCGGGCAAGCTGGGGGTCACCCTCGGCGCGCTGCGGATCTGCGGGGCGCACAGGCAGGCGCTGCTCAGGGACGAGGCAGGGCAGTAACGTGGCGTACGCGGTGCAGGGGCGATGCCACCCCGGGGAGCGGCTGGGAAGGGCTGGCTCAGCACCAGCTTGTGCTAACGCTGGCAGCGAGGCCCCTCCAAAGCCCCCGGGAAGCTCAGAACATCACGGACTCATCCGCCAACTTTGCGGGACGTCACCCAACGGCAAATGATGCGTCTCATCGGGTACCTACAGTGCGGGCTCCCTGCGGGATGCCGGCTCTGCCCAGCCGCTCCCGGCACGAGCCGCGAGCTTCCAGCCCAGCAGCCCGTGGCCCTCTCCACCGGCCGGGCGCTGGGTCCGTCCCAGCACTCACGGTCCTGGGGCACGGACCAACATCCCCCAGGGTGGTGGTGATCCGCAGAGGCGCATGTGGGTCACCTCGGCTCGTCCAGCGAGGCAGGACGCCCTGCTTAGCTACAGCTCCGTGCTGCGGCTCTGCCAGGCCTTCGGCCTCAGCAAAGGCCCCAAACCAGCCTTGCTACCGGCCATGAAACACTCAAGTAATCCTTGCCGCGAGTGGGAGACGGGCAAACGTTTGCTGCAGCACAGGCTGCTCCTTACCCCGGCTCCGGCAAGCCGGGCCGCGCTGCCCGGCTACGCTCCGGGGAGCAGCTCAGCCCCTTCCCGGCGTGCTGGCCGAGGAGGGAGCCGGCAGAGGCCGGGGTCGCTTTGCACCCATCCCCGCGGCAGCTTTATCGGCCTCGTTACAAGTTAACTCCCAAGGTCAAGCAGCCCAGGAGGCTTGGCGGAAACATTAACGGGGAAGATAAGCGTGACGGGTGGGCCGCGCTCAGGTGAGGCGGCAGCTCCACCCCTCCGCAGCGGGCGCCCAGCCTCGCTGCCCCCGGGGCACCCCAGGCTGAGGTGGCAAAGCTCTCCCGGAGCAGAGAGCCCCGGGGATGCATCCAGAGGACGGGGAGAGCCACAGACACTGCCACGCGGTCCTGCTGCCCCGTCTCTACCTTCACTCTCTTCCCTGCTTGGGGAGAGCTCGCCTGAATCTCCCAGCTTGGTTCACCCCATGCATAGCTTATGCCCCCGCCCCGTAACCCAGCCCAGAAGTCCCAGGTCTGTAGGCCTTGGGTGGTGAAATGCTGAACAGCCTGGGAAGAAACATGGATGGAAAGAAGAGACACTCAGAATTCACAGCTACTGCGCTATCCCTGGGTGCTGGGGCTAAACTCTGTCCCCCGTTAGGGGTCACGGCACTCGCCTCTCCGCTCAGCCCCTGCACGGACGCCCCGCACCCGCAGACGCCCAGCCCCGAGCACGGGACGCGGGGAGGGAGCAGCGGGAAGGTGCGCAGGAGCCAAACGCTGCACCCACCTCTCTCAGCGCCAAGGCCTGCGAGGCCGCTGCTGCTCTTCCCCTCTAGTCTTCCGCCTTCAGCCCGCTGTCCCTCCCTAGCGGCGCGGGGCGCTGGGGGCCCAGGCCGGACACCGTTCAGGGACAGACCCTGTTTGGCCAGCAACTGCCCAGCCTGTGCAAGGGGAGAGAAAAACAGCCCTGAGCGCCCGCTCCTCACCTCCCCCGGGGCTGCGGGAGCGCGGCAGGCAAGGGAGGCCGGCGACCCGGCTCCCGGGGGCTCAGCGCCCACGGCAGGGCAGCGGCCTCGGGCCTCCCCGGCTGCAACGGCCACCGATGCAGCTCTAAGTCTCCTGCTCCCTGTGCTTCTCCTCCCCATCCCGCAGCAGAGGACGGGAACAGCGGCGTTTACAGCAGCGGAAGATGCACAAGGCTGAGGGACATCAAACCACAACAAGTTATGAGCCGATGTGGAAGGCAACAGAGCAGGAACCCGGAGAGAAGTGATTCGCCCAGGCTCAAGCTGGTAGAAGAACTCTGGAGAGCACCCAGGCGTCCTCTTGCCCACCAGGTCCCCAGCGTCCCACCGTAGTACCCAAAACGCAGAACTTTGCTGGTGGTACTTGAGACGGTTGTTAGCAACAGCCCAGGCTGAGCAAGCAGGGAGCAAGCGGCAGCGGTGCAAGCACGGCCTCCACCCAGGCCCGCTCGGGGCTGCGGCCGGCCCAGCCCGCGCCAGGCCTCGCACGGCCTCCGGCTGCCTCCCTTTGCTGCGGCCAGAGCAGCGGCGTGGCAGCACCAGGGTGGTGAAAACAGGAGTGCGCAGAGCCGCGGAGAGCTTGCAGCAGTACGGAGAGGGTGAGATCTGCCCGTACAGAGCACACCGGGGCAGGGCAGGGCAAGGCTGCCGGGAGGGGAAGCCTCTGTCACGCCGGCAGCGGGATCCCAGCACTTCCCGGGCCTCCTCTAGGCCGTCCTGCCCTGAGAGACGTTACCTGGTCGGGCTCCATCTGCTCCAAGGTATCACAGTAAACTTCCCCCTCGGAGTCGCTGGTCACCTGGGTGCCCTCGAGCGCTTCGGCGGCAGGATTCAGCCCGCCTCCTGCAAGGGAAGCGCACGGCTCAGCCGCGGGCAGCGCCGGAAAGGCACTTCAGGGGCGGCCTTCTTCACGCGGCACAGCAGGACACGAGGAGACAGGTCTGCGAGCAGCCAGAAAGCCAATGTCAGCGGGCGCAAAGCAAGATGCCAGGATGAGGCCCGAATCCCTCAGCCGGCGAGCTCGGAGCACATAAAAGCGTTGCCCCCGCTGCAAGAGGGAGCAGAGCATTGCTTTCACTACTGGAAAGCAAACCGAGGCCCAAGGGTGAAGGACTTGGGGCTGTTACTAGCGCCAGGACCGCGGCCTTGAATCCAAGGACCAAATTCCCTTTTTCCTGCCCACCAGCTGGCAGAGTCGGACTCACAGGCAGGCAAACCCGAATCTAAGGCCCCAGCTGCTCTGACACGGCGTTAAATCCAGTGTTTGAGAACGCCCGGCAGCCCCGCGAAGCCCCCGGGCACAATACGCACTGCACCGACTACGATCGGCACCCTGGGTCACGGCATGCGCAGCCGGGCACGCAGGCGCGCTGCCCAGCTCCGCTCACGTTCCCAGCCCACGTTCCCTTGAGGATCGCCGCGGTTTGGAAGCAGGCGTTCGCTCTGTGACCATATATGCTCCTTGGGGGAGGGCCGGGAAGGCATCGGGAGGAATTCCTCCCCGAAGCACCCAACGCGGAGCGAGAGGCCCCTGCAGACAAGGATGTTCTAGGCCAGGAGCACCGCGTGCCATCGAGAGAGGCACCCGGAGATCGCTTCCCCCAGCAGAGCTGCCAGCAAGCGGGTGGGAGCGCGTGCGGGGCGCTGTACAAGAAATTCGGCATTAGCCAAGACAGAGACGGCCCTGCACAGGGAGGACGAGGACTCTGCACAACTCCCGGTACCACAGGAAGGGCAGACTTGGCTCAAGCCGCAGCAGAACTTCCCTCCCAGGACCGTGACTTTCCAGGACAATGTTTTCCCAGTCCACAAAAGCCCATCTCGCTCCAGCCCTCCAATCTCCCCCTGCAATTTAGCACAATCAGACCTCTCTCCACCGATAGGAGCAACACGGAGACAACCAACATGCTCAGGGTTACCCAGGGCTCAAGAACAGCTCCGAGAGCTGGATCCACGAGAAGCACCAGCTCTCAGCGACTTGTGAAACGCTGATACACAACCAGGGTTGGACCGGACGTGCTTGAAGCCAGCAGCTCTGCGGATGGACGGAGGCCCGGCCCAGCCCTGCTGCTTCCTCCTTGGCCAACGCAAGGGCCTGCGCCTCCTCCGTGGGGTCTCTGCTGGGTGCTGGCCACGCCAGGGAGACCAACCTGGCACTTGCTCCCCGTGCTTCTCCTCCTCGGGCAGGGCACTCTGCAAGCAATCCTGAGCCGGGCTCCCTTCTGGACTGTCCTGGCCGGGGTCAGGCATCTGCTCCTGGTTGTCTGCGCAAAGGGGAGGGAGGAGATCAGCATTAAAGCATTGCAGATGGTCCCGCAGTGCAGCCCGCCCCGCTCTGCTCCGTGCGGCCACCTCCTCGCAGCGCTGGGACACACAGAGTCGGGGCCACCTTCCCATCCGGTCGCAGCGGGGGGATGCAAAGGCTTCCTTCCTACCCAGGGACTGGCTGTTCCCAAGCAGCCTGCTCGCCATTAAGGCGCAGGAGAGCCAGCCAGCTCGTCGGCTAACAGGAGAGCAGAGAGCCTGCTCCGTTTGCTGACAGTCCGCAAATCCCTACGGACTCAACCGATCAGCAAGAGCTGCCTCGTACGGACGGTCTCATCTGGGGATGGCAGAGGAGCTGCTGGCCCCGAAGCCCCTGCAGCAGCAGCAGGCAGAGGGATCAGCTCCGTATCAGCTGTAGCAAACAGCTGGATAAACAGTGACCGGGGATGGCCACCAGCCCTGTCCCCTGGCAGGTCACTGGGCCCATCAGCACTAACACGCAGAGCCAAAGCGAGAAGCACTGGCCGAGGAGAGCGTCTGGGCATCACACACACTGCCATCAACCACAGGGGCTTTCAGCAGGCAGCACGAAGCCCCGACATCCGCCTAACACGGCAGCACCCCGGCGCGGGCCTCGGCCTTCCCAGCGGAGCTGTGCTCCCTGGGGATCCAGCCCTGCCCGTCTCCCGGGAGCTCAGCAGAGCCCGCGGGGTTAAGTCCGGCCATGCAGTGTTTCCAGCGGCCAGGACTTTGCTCCCTGCTCCTGGCTGGCCGGGTATGTGGCAACGCCGCCCTGCCCAGCGCCTTGCCCGTGCGTCTCCGAGGGGCTGCTGTTCCCAACGGGCCTTCGCGATGACAACAGGTCCGCGGCTGTGGGACCTCCCTGGGCCCGGGCCCGGCGACTGAACCCCCCCCAGGCTCAGAAGGTCCTCGCACCGCTCCACACAGCAGTTAGCGTGAAGGCCGCTCTGCTCAGCGACAGCCCCCATCCCCAGAACCCTCCTCAGCTTGTTTACTGCGAGCCCAGAGCCTGCTCCACGCAGGGGTGAGACACGGGCAGGGTCCTGTCACCTCCCACACCACTGCTCCAAGAGCAGCTTGGCTCCCACACCAGCCTCCCCGTGCCTGCAGGGCTGGCAGAGCAACATCTGGCCCGTGCTTTAGGGCAGGAGCGTTTAACCATAGTTGCTTCAAATCTTGGCCTCCGTGTACAAAAATGCTTGTGAAAGCGATCTCTTTGGACCCTGAACCACTCACGATTTGCATTTCCAAGTGACATTTTGATTTTGTAAAAACACAGGTCTGGCTTTTGGCCACCTTGTGCATCACCTCTGCCCTCCGAGGCACGGGAAGCCTCGCGAGGGCCTCTATCTGCCGTGTTTTGGTTTCACCCCAAGCCCTCCCGCGCGTGCCGACCAGCCGTAGCATCAAACGCCACCTTTCTCGTCTGGATTATCATTAACAAAAGCTGCAATAGCACCAACGCTCGGGGTAGGTTCAGAACCTTTAACACAAATGACTCAGCAGTTTAAGAAGTGCAGCATTTTAAACCACGATTCAGGCACCTTGGGTTTATTCATTTCGCAGATACTATCAGGTTTAGACCTAAATGAGAGACTGTCACCTGCAAGTGACAGCAGCACAAGATGACACTCCCAAATGGATGACGATCAGGAGTTTAGAACGAGCTTTTATGTTCCTGAGAAAAATAAAGCCTATTTATCTTTTAACGGGAGCAGAATCAGCACCAGTATAGACAACAAGAGTGCTTAGGCACCATGGGAAGAACCACCCATCATGAGGCCAAGCAAAACCTTGGGGCTAAGGAGCACGTCCTACAGGCAACAGGGTTTTGGCATCCTTCTCCGAAGCAGTGGCAGGACAGACGCCTGGGACAAGCTGGTAGTGAGTCCGTTTGTCGGAGCTCTTCCGACATTAGCAAAACACGGACAGTTTATACCTGTTCTGAATATACCCCAAAGCTCATCTCCTGCCGAACTAGTCTTCTACTGGGAATCAGGTACAGCCGAACCTCCACATCTGGAGTCTGCATGTTCATTCATCAGCAGCAGATCCCCTTCCGAAACCTCACGGCCGGTTCTCAATTAAAGATAACCAAATAAAACTCTTTGCTCACCCAAACACTCCTTGCTCTGTAGAGCTCCTGCCCCCCACCCGGGGGGACAAGCACATTTTCAGTGTCCCATTAGACTCCACACAAGTCTCCCAATCCCCAGCCCTTCCTCACTGCCTGGGGAGGTTGCCTCAAGGTTGGGGGAATCTGCTCAGGCCCTTTGCTCAGCAGGAACAGGCTGATGGGGCAGAGAGGAAGGAGCGCTGACAGCTATGCTACAAACCTGCCAGCCACAGCAGCCCACCAAGCTGCTTGGCATTAAGTTTTCCAGCATTCGGGAAGTCACCGAAAGCAGCTAACTGGGCGAGAGTCCACAGTAGCCCTGCTTGCACAGCTCTCGGCCCGCAGCAAGTCAGATACGCTGAGGACCCTGCTCCAGGGGTCCCCAGCAGCCTCTCACCAGGAGAGAGCTGTCACCACAGACATGCGCACGGAAAGGGCTGGGAAGAGCTCTCTGGAACAAGGCAGTCCCAGCATCCCCAGATGCCAGCAATCCCATTTCTCAACCCCAATTTCTCCACGTCCACCCTGCCACAAACACGCAGACCTGCCCGGCTGCTTACGTCAGGTGACCTGGCCTGGGGGACACAGCCAGCCCTTCCCAGGGGTGAGCCAGAGTCAAGGCTAACCAAGCGGAGGGACAGCCCGGGAGTCAGGAGATGAAACTGGAGCTGATCTAACTGCTCTACAACGTGGGGCTGTCTACAGATGCGGGCCACAGGACATTGAGGAGCCGAATCCCAAGTTCTCTCCCCGAAGTTTTGGGGAGCGAGAGCCCAGGCTGCAGAGACACCTGGGTAAGAGCGATGCTCAAACAAGCACCTCATCAGCACCTGCCTGACAGCTGGGAAACCAGAAGGGACATGGTGTGTCCATGCCCTGTACAAGCAGGGCAGTGCTGGGTACCAGGGCGGAGCGAGCAGTGGCACAGGAAGAGGGCAGGAGCAACGTGACAGGCACTGAGAGAAGAGCGTGGCAGAGGTGAGTGACCTGCCGGGCATCAGGGGGGAAGAGCGGCTGCCACTCACCCCCTTTCCTCTTGAAGAAGGCGTCAGGCGGCCGGGGCATGTCCTGGATCACCTCGTAGAGCGGCTCGAAGTACCTGAACATCTCCTGCGTCGCCTCGTCCATGGGCACCGTGTCGATGACCTGCGGAGAGCCACAGCTCGCGGCGGGGCCCGGCGGGTGGCACCAGCCCCGACCCGACCTGCTCCCCCGCTACCTTCTGGGCCACCTTCTTCATCTCGGCCACGTAGGCGGCCATGGCCTCCTCCTTGGACATGCGCCCCAGGCTGTGCCAGGCGTCCCTGCGGGTGACAACGACCGTGAGGTGACCGGGGGGGGGGGGCAGCCCAAACCGGCCCGAACCGGCTCGAACCGGATCCGGCCGGCGCAACCCGGGCCGCCCCGCCTCACCACTTGTAGCGGCCGATAGGGTCCCAGAAGCCGGGCCGCGGGCCCTGGCAGCGCCCCGCCGTCGCCTGCTTGTAGTAGCTGTAGAAACGCAGCATCTCCTCATACGAGGGCCGGTACGAACCTGCGACACGACGGAGCCTCAGCGGCGGCGCCGGTACCGGGACTGCGGCCGCCGCGGCCCCAGCCCCGGCCCCCACTCACCGCTCCGGGGCAGCCCCTGGATGACCTGCACGGCGGCGCGGAACTGCGCCCCGCAGCCCGCCTCCTCCATGGCGCCGCGCTCCCCGCCCGTCCCGGCACCGGCAGCGGCACCGGCACCGGTGCGCGTGCGAGGGGGGGAAGCGCGGGCCCAATCAGCGCGCGCCTTCCATCCGCGCCGCTTCGGCGCGCCCAATCAGCGCGCCGCTTCCGAAACGGGCCAAGCTGCCCCCCCGCCCTCCGCACCCAGCTGCCGCCGCGTTCCCCCCGCCGGGCGCGCCGCAGCCAATCCTGGCGCAGCTCGCTCGCCCCCTGCTGGCTGGAGAGCGCCTGGGCCTCCTCCCGGCTCCCCCCTTCCGGCGGCGCGCCGCAGCCAATGGGCGCGTGGCTCGGGCCCACCGCGGCGCCCTCTGCAGGCTCGAGGCGGCGGCGCGCGGGGCCGGGCTGCGGCGGGGCACCGGGGCGAGGCGCCGGGACAGTGCAGCGGGGCGATGCACCGAGTTAATGCACCGGGGCACCGGGGCAATGCACCAGCACAGTGCACCGGGGCAATGCACTGGGGTGATGCACCAGGGTGATGCACCGAGTTAATGCACTGGGGCACTGGGGCACCAGGGCACTGGGAGAATGCACTGAGTTAATGCACCAGGGCACTGGGGCAACGCACCAGCACAATGCACCAGGGCACCAGGGCACTGGGAAAATACACTGGGTCAACGTACTGGGCACCCAAGGCAACGCACTGGGATGACGCACCGGGGCACTGGGGCAGTGCACCAGGACAATGCATTGGGTCGATGCACCAGGGCGCCAGGGCAATGCACTGACTGGGGCAATGCACCAGGGCAATAGGCAATGGCACGGTCCCGTTGCAAGGGGCAGGGGCTCGCTGCAGGCCTGCAGGGGCACAGGACAGCTGGATCTTGCAAGGCATTGGACCGTTATTAATTCTTATTAATCTGCATTCGTTATTGGTGTGAGCAAGGGACAGACTTCGGGGTTACTGTTTTTCCCCAAGCCTCCAAGGTGATGCTGCAAGACACGAACGTGCCGCAGGGCTGCTTCCCCCTCTGCTCCAAGGGCTTTCCTTGAAGGCAGGGTGGGAGGGGGGATTTAGGGTGGCCTGGGGACATGGAGGGGTGGGGGGTATGGGCATGCCCTGGGGATGCAGGGTGGCCTGGGGCCAGGGGGTGATTTGGGACTGCAGTGGTGACAGGGTTGGGGACACTGGCTCTGCTCGCAATCCTCGGGGCGACGGCAGCGCCTCAACGTCCAGCTCCAGCCCCCAAATCCAGGTTGTTTAACTCCGGGAAAAAAGGCCCCGCGGCAACATATTTCCAGCCCACGTGGCCGAGGCGCTTGGAAACGTTTCCTCCACTCGGTGCAAAAGTTCAAGACCCAGTGGAGAAGCCGAAAAGAAGCTTTTCAGCCCTTTTTTGCCAGTTCTTTGGGGTGACTCAGGCTTCCTGCGCCTTCGCCATGGCATCTGGAGCCCGCCGCCTCTGACTCACTGGAAAACAAGCCCCGATTGCCGGCACGGAGCCTGCACCAGGCTGCACCGGCCAGGCGAGCTGTTTCCCCGGCTCCCTCCGCATCGCTGCCGGGCTGCAAAAAACCGCAGCGAGCACTTGCAGCCTTCGTTCCCGTCCGTGCGTCTCGCTGGCGTCGGGCTGCACTGATTTTCCACCGCGCACCGTGCTTTCCCGGCCTGTGATCCTGCAGTTTGCAAGCCCGGCGGCGGCGCTCGCTGGCTCGCTGTTATGTAACGTGTTTTTTTCCCCCCCCTCACCGCTGTCCCCAAAAGCGCCTCGCGGCCGGAGCCGAATTCCCGGCAACGCGATTCCCCTCGGGGGCGGGAGGCTGCAACGGCGCCAGGGCAGAGCCTGCCTGTCGGGCTGCAAGCCCGCTCCGGGCTGGATCCGGCCGCTCGCCTGGCTGTTTACGGCAGCGGGCGAATGCCGTTGCCGCAGGCCTCAAGCCTGAGCTCTGCGCCGGGAATTTTGCGGCTGCCGAACTGGGAGAGCATCTGCCGAAAGAGGAGGCGACGCCACCCGTGCCGGAAAAGGCGGAGGGTGTGTGTGTGTGTGCGAAGTCCCCGCGTCCCCAAAATGCCCCCTGCGCTGTGCTGGGCTCAGCAGCACCCAGCCAAGGGGCTGCCCAGAGGTTGCACGGCCTGCCCAGATGTTGCACAGCCTGCCCAGAGGTGGCACCACCTGCCCAGATGTTGCGCTACTTTCCTAGAGGTGGCACGGCCTGCCCAGGTGTCATGTGGGCCTGCCCAGATGTTGCATGACCTGCCCAGAGGCTGCGCCACCTGCCCAGATGTTGCACAATCTGTCCAGGGGTCACACTATCACCCCAGAAGTTCCTCACCCTGCCCAGATGTTGCACTGCCTGGCCAGATGTTGTGCTAACTGCCCAGAGGTTGCACAACCTGCCCGGATGTCCCAATGCCTGCCCAGATGTTGCATTACCTGCCCAGGGGTCACAACGCATGCCCAGATGTTACACTGGCCACCCATGATGTCGCGCTGCCTTCCTGGAGGTGGCAAGGCCTGCCCAGCTGTCACTCTGCCTGCCCAGATGTTGCATGGCCTGCCCAGAGGTTCCACAACCTGCCCAGAGTTTGTACTGTCTGCTCAGGGATGCAGGGCCTGCCCAGATGTTGCACAGCATATCCAGGGGCTGCACAACCTGCCCAGATGTTGCACCCCCTGCCCTGATCCCGTGCCTCCTGCCCAGATGTTGCCCCACCTGCCCTGATGTCACACCACCTGCCAGGATGCCATGCCCCCTGCCCAGATGTTGCGCTGTCATTACCCCCCCATCAGCCACCCCTTAACATCTGCCTTGGGCACCAGGGATCCCCCCCCACCCAGCTTGCACCTTTCCCCAGTCCCAACTCCCCGATGGCCATGGGCTGCTCCGGCCCAAATCCGGGCTCTTTCCCCCCCATCCCGCCTCTCCCACGCGGCCTCAGCAAGCCAAGGGGCTGCGGTACCCGCGGGAAAGGCGGAGCCGGGGGGGAAAATTCCCTGATTTGGGGTACATCCCCATGCATGCTCACACAGCTGGGTGTCCCCACGTGCAGACGGGGCTGCACACGGGCTGCACACGCACATAGGCACATGCATGAGTGCGTGCACACACGTGCATGCACATGGCTGGACACGCAGACGTGCATGCACAGACACGTGCCTGCACACGTGTGCACGTGCCTGCATGCACACACAGACATGCAGAAACATGTGCATGCACATGCCTGCATGCACACACAAACATGCATGCACAGACATACGTGCATGCACATGTGTGCACATGCCTGCACACACGCAGACATGAATGCACAGACATATGTGCACACACATGTGCACATGCCTGCACACATGCAGACATGCCTGCACAGACATGCACGCACACACACACTTGCACACGCCTGCACACACAGACATGCCTGCACAGAAGTATGTGCATGCACACATGCGCACAGACATGCATGCACGTCTATGCACACACACGTGCACACGCCTGCACACACACAGACATGCATGCACAGACACATGTGCATGCACACATGTGCACACAGACATGCCTGCACATGTCTGTGCACGCACACATCTGCAGATGCCTGCACACAGACATGCCTGCACAGACATATGTGCACGCACACGTATGTGCACACCCTGTGCATGCACACACAGCTGCACGCTGCCTCCATCCTCCCCCCCCGCCGAGCTGCTGTCCCACTGCTGGCACAGGGCATCCCCACGGTCCCTAGGTGTGCTGGCAGGGACATGGCCCGTGGGTCCCCGCTGTCCCCAGGTGTGCTAGGGGGCAGGGAGGTGGCTCATGGGTCCCCACTGTCCCCAGATGTGCTGGTAGGGAGGTGGCCCATGGGTCCCCGCTGTCCCCAGGGATGCTGGCACAGGGGGTCCCCACTGTCCCCAGGTGTGCTGGTGGGGAGGTGGCCCATGGGTCCCCACTGTCCCCAGGTGTGCTGCTAGGGAGGTGGCCCATGGGTCCCCGCCGTCCCCAGGCGCGCTGGCAGGGAGGTGGCCTGTGGGTCCCCGCTGTCCCCAGGCGTGCTGGCACGGGAAGGTCCCCAGTGTCCCTAGGCACACTGGCGGGGAGGTGGCCCGGTGCCCCGGCCAAGGCAGTGGTGTCCCCAGAGCCTCGGCTGGGACGAGCTCAGCCCCCACCAGCCCCACGTCACCCGTTTCGGCGGGCCTTGCCGGCCCCCCCCCAGGTGGGACCCGGGCACCCCCCGGCTTCTCGCTGACACCCGGCTGCGGATCGACTCCCCCCCCCCGGGCCATGTCCCGGTGCAGCCCCCCCGTCCCAGCCCGTTGCCGGTGCAGCCCCCCCCCCCGTGCAGCCCCGTTCCCGGTGCAAACCCCTCCGGGCAGTCCCCCGGCCCGGCCCGTTCCCGGTGCAACTCCCCTCTGCCGTGCAGCAGCCCCCCCCCGGTGCAACCCCCTCCCCGGTGCAGCCCCCCCCCCCCCCCGTGCAGCCCTCCCAGTGCATCCCCGTTCCCGGCGCAACCCCCCCCCCCCTTACAGCCCCCCCCCCGCCCGGCCCGTTCCCGGTGCAGCCCCCCCGTGCAGCCCCGTTCCCGGTGAACCCCCCCCATGCAGCCCCCACCCCGTTCCAGCCGGTTCCCGGTGCAGCCCCCCCCTCGGTGCAATAACCCCCGTGCAGCCCCACCGTGCAGCCCCCACCCCCGGTGCAACCCCCCCCGTGCAGCCCCCCCATCCCGGCCCGTTCCCGGTGCACTCCCCCCCCCCGCAGCCCCCCCATGCAGGCCCGTTCCCGGTGCAACCCCCCCTCCCCGGTGCACCCCCCTCCCCGGTGCAGCCCCCCCCCCCGCCGGGTGCAGCCCGGTCCCGGCCGCGCCGGCACAAACGGTTAACGCCGCCCGGGCTGAAACGTGACTCCGCCCGGCGCCTCCCCGCGCCGGGCCCCGGTCCCGGCGGGGCCGCCCAGCCCCAGCCCCGGCCCCGGCCCAGCCCCAGCCCCGGCCCCGGCCCGGCCCGGCCCGGCCCAGCCCCGGCCCCGCGGCGCACCATGATCTGCGGGCGGCGGGCGCGGCGCGGTACCGAGCAGCCGCTGCCCCCCGCCGACGGCACCGGCGGCTCCCGGCGGCCCGGCAGAGCCTTCCGCAAAATGGGTGAGTGCCGCGGCCGGGACCCGCGCCGCGACGGCACCGGGCGGCACCGGGATGGGGTGGCCGCCGCTGCCCGCCGGGGCCGGGGGGCGTCGCGGGGGGGGCAGCGAGCGGAGGGGGCCCCACGGCACGGAGGGTCCCCGGGTGACCGGGGTCCCCGTGGCCAGGACAGGGGACAGGTCCCCATGGCCGGGACAGGTCCCCATGGCAGGGCGGGTCCCCAGGGTGACCGGGGTCCCCGTGGCCAGGACAGGTCCCCATGGCAGGGAGGTGTCCCCACAGCTGGGAGACGTCCCCATGGCAGGGAAGGTCCCCGGGGTGGCAGGGGTCCCCGTGGCCAGGACAGGTCCCCATGGCAGGGAGGATCCCCAGGGTGATGTGGGACCCCGTGGCAGAGACAGGTCCCCATGGCGGGGAGGTGTCTCTGGGGTGAGCGGGGTCCCCATGACAGCGACAGGTCCCCATGGGAGGGAGGGTCCCCAAGGTGACTGGGGTCTCTATGGCAGGGACAGGTCCCCATGCAGGGAGGGTCCCTGGGGTGACTGGGGTCCCCATGGCAGGGAAGGGTCCCACGGCAGGGAGGTGTCCCCGGGGTGACCAGGGTCCCCATGGCCGGGACAGGTACCCCTGTCGGGGAGGGTCCCTGGGGTGACAGGGGACAGATCCCCACGGCAGGGACAGTTTCCCATAGCAGGAAGGTGTCCCCACAGCTGGAACAGCTTCCCATGGTGGGGAGGTGTCCCCAGGGTGACCGGGGTCCCCATGGCAGGGACAGGTCCCCATGCAGGGAGGGTCCCTGGTGTGACTGGGGTCCCCATGGCAGGGAAGGGTCCCACGGCTGGGTGAGGTCCTCACCATGGCCAGGTGTCCCCATGGCAGGGACAGGTCCCTATGGCAGCGAGGGTCCCCATGACAGGGAGGTGTCTCCACAGCTGGGAGTGCTCCCCATGGCAGGGTCGGGTCCCCACGGTGGGGAGGTGTCCCCATGGCAGAGAGGTGTCCCCGTGGTAGGGAGAGATCCCGATGGTGTCTGGGTTGCCCATAGCAGGGAGGGGGTCCCCATGGCTGGGACAGGTCCCCATGGCAGGGAGGGTCCCCAAGGTTGTCAGAGGTCCCCACGGCAGGGTCGGGTTCCCATGGTGGGGAGGTGTCCTCATGGCAGGGAGGTGTTCCCCATGGCAGGGACAGGTGCCCATGGCAGAGAGGGTCCCCAAGATGGCAGGGGTCCCCATGGCAGGGAGATGTCCCCATGGCAGGGAGGTGTCCCCATGGTGGGGAGAGATCCCCATGGTGGCTGGGATGCCCATAGCAGGGAGGTGTCCCCATGGCAGGGACGGGTCCCTCCAGTGCAGCAGGGTGCCGGGCAGATCCCACCCCCCCCCCGCTGGGTTCCCGCTGCCCCCCCCCCCCCCCCACCTGAGTTCAGCCCCCCCGGGAGCAGAGCCATGCGCTGGGTGTGCCTGGTGCTCAGCGGAGCCCTCGGATGCCGGGGTCCCCGCAGGGGGACCTTGGCCGGGTTTCAGGGCAGCCAGGCGATGCCTGGGCTTGGCGCTGAGTCTCAGCAACTCACTTCGCTGATGGCCTGGGCGTTCGTCTGGCGAAGCGACCGGGAGCGGCTCTGGCCCGGCACCCTTTGCGGGGTACAAGGGGGCCGTGAGGCCACGCGGCGGAGGCTGGCTGTGGTCGTGTGCCGTGTGCCCGGAGCTGCACGTCTCGGTGCGGCTGTGCGCCTGCCCACGGCGGTGGCTGCGTGTGTGTGTGTGTCCGTGTGTCCCTGGGTCTGTGCATCCCTGGGTCTGTGCATCCCTGCGTCCATGCATCCTTGTGTCCATGCATCTGTGTGTCCGTGCATCCCTGGGTCTGTGCATCCTTGTGTCCGTGTATCCCTGTGTCCGTGCATCCTTGTGTCCATGCATCCCTGCATCCGTGCATCCTTGTGCCCGTGCATCCCCGTGTCCATGCATCTGTGTGTCCAGGTACGTCTGCATCCCTCTGTCCATGTGTCTGTGCATCCCTGTGTCCATGTATCTGTGGCTGTGCATCCAGGCATCCGGGTGTCTGTGCACCCCTGTGTCTTTGCATCCGTGTGTTCAGTGTATCCGTGCGCCCAGGCATTCTTGCACCCATGTTTCCCTTCATCCATGTGTCCATGCATCTGTGTATCCATGTATCCGTGTATCCATGTAACCATGAATCTATGTATCCATGAATCTGTGTATCCATGCATCCATGCACCTGTGTGTCCGTGCATCTGTGTGTCCATACATCCCTGTGTCCGTGCATCTGTGCATCCATGGACCTGTGCATTTGTGTGTCCATGCATTTGTGTGTCCGTGCATCCATGTGTCCATGCATCCGTGTGTCCATGCACGTGACGCCCCGGACAGCAGATCCAGGCCCCGGTGGGCTGCAGGGTGCTGCTAGCTGGGTGCACGGGGTGCCGGCTGCCGTGCCGAGGGAAGGCGCTCCGGCCGCTCTCCTGGCACCCCGTGGGGCCGGCACGCGTGGGCCGAAGGCTCCGGGGCCGGCACGCGCGGGGGCTGCCGGCGCTCGGGAAGGACAAGTGTCCCATTGAGCTGGGGACACGTGGGGGCTGGCTCAGGGTGCCCCCAGCTTGGTGACGTGCCCAAAGCACGCCTGCGGGCCGGGGCCGTGTCCCCGAGGCTGCTCAGCCCCAAAACTGCCGTTTTTGCACCCGGGGGAGCGTTACCAAACGGAGTGGGAGAGGCTGGAGCGCCGGGGCAAAGACTGCAAAAAAGGGAGGAAATAACTGAGCTGTTTCTCGGATAACAGACGGAAAAATCCCAGCCTGCCGTGGACTTGCACCCGGCCGCCCTGTCCCAGCGAGCGGGTCGGTGACTCACCTCCGGTCCGGCCTCCCGGGCTATTCCCACGCGGCTGGGCAGGGCCCTGGAGCCGGGTTGTTCCCGCGCGGGCACGAGACAGGCTGGATGGTGGCGGGTTGTCCCGTCTGTCCCATCTCGTCCCATCTGTCCCATCCTGCCCTGTCTTGTCCTGTCCTGTCTCATCTTGCCATGTCTAGCCTGTCCCAGCATGTCTATTCTGTCCCATCCCATCTGTCCCTTCCTGTCCTGCCTATCCCGTCCTGTCCTGTCCCATCCCGTAATGCCTGTCCCATCCCATGTCTCCCATCCCGTCTTTTCCTGTCCCATCCTGCCATATATGTCTTGTCCCATCTGTCCTGTCCCATCCCATCGTATCTGTCCCAGCCTACCTGTCCTGGCCTGTTTGTCCCATCCTGCACTGTCGTGTCTGTCATGTCCTGTCATGTCTGTCCTGTCCTGTCCCATCTTGTCCCATCCTATCTGGTGCATCCTGTCCTGTCCTGTCCTGTCCTGTCCCTCCATCCCATCCCTTCCCATCATGTCTGTCCTGTCCCGTCATGCCTGTCCCATCCCATCCTATCCTGTCCTATCCTGCCCCATCTTGTCCTATCCCATCCTTCCATCCTATCCCATCCTGTCTGTTCTGTTTCATCCTGTCCTGTCCCATCCCATCCCGTCCCTCCATCCCATCCTATGCCCATCCCATCATGACTGTCCTGTCTATCTGTCTCATCTTGTCCTGTCTGTCCTGTCCCATCTGGTCTGTCTCATCTTGTCCCATCCTGTCCCATCACATTCCTCTATCCCATCCCATCATGTCTGCCCCGTCCTATCCTGTCCTGTCCCATCCTATCCCTCCATCCCCTCCATGCCCATCCCATCATGTCTGTCCTGTCTCATCTTGTCCTGTCTCATCTGGTCTGTCCCGTCCTGTCCCATCTTGTCCCACCTCGTTCCTCCATCCCATCCCATCGTGTCTGTCCTGTCCTGTCCTATCCCACCCTGTCGTGTCCCATCCCATCTTGTCGTGTCTGTCCCATAGGAGTGTGCGCACTGGTGGGGGTGTGCACACGTGCAGGCGTGTGTGCGGGTGTGCGCAGACGGGTGTGCGTGCGGAGGTGTGCGTAGCTGTGCAGACGGCTGTGCTCCCCAGCCAGGAGAAGCTTCTGGCCACGGTTCTTCACCCGGCTCCTGGGGCAGGAGGGTGCACCGGGGACACGCAGACAGGGCAGGGTGCCGGGCGCTGACGGGTGCCTCCCCTCGCAGGCCTGACGGACGACGAGGACATCAAGCTCATGCTGAAGGGCTCGGTGCTCTGGAAGGTCAAGTCGCCGCGGCGGGCCAAGGAGCGCCTGTTCCGCTTGCAGGAGGACGGCATGACCGTCTGGTTCGAGAGGCGCTTCCGGCACGCTCGCTCCAAGCAGATCTGTAAGTGCCGGCGGCCGGGGGCGTCCCTGGGAGCTCAGGGCTCCGGGGCCTGTCCCTGCCCCACCTCGAACTGCGGGGAGCAGCTGGGAACCTGAATCTGCTGGTGGGACCCAGGGCCCAACCTGGGACAGGGCATGGCCAGGGACCCCGGGCGCTACCCAGAGTGCAATCCGAGATCCTGGGCATGACCTGGGATCCAGGGTATGACCTGAGACCCTGGGCATCAGCTGGGACCTTGGGCACAACCTGAGGACCCTGGGCACAACCAAGGACCCTGGGCACAAACATGGGACCCTGGGCTCAACTCAGGACCCTGGGCATGACCTGGGACCTTGGGCATGACCCAAGACCCTGGGCACCACCTGGGACTTGGACCCGAGCCCAGAGCCCAGACCCCCAACCTGTACCCGACCCATAGCCACACCGTCATGAGGGTCCCAGACCCACCCCTAGGCCTTGCAACCCACTCTACTCTGCCCCCCAGCCCTAGCCCAGTGCCTCCCAGTGCCTCCCAGTGACTCCCAGTGCAGCCATGGCCGAGCGCCTGGAGCCCAGCTGCCATTGCCATCCTCCGTACCGGCAGCAGGACCAGCACCAGGGCCCGTTTCCCTCCCGGCCAGCCTCCGCCCCGCTCCCCAGCACCATCCTGCTCATTCCAACCCCTCGGCTGGGATAGCTGGCTCTGGCTCCGGGAGACAGCTCCATCCCCCCGCCACGGCCAGCGTCATTGTCCCCACGGGGCTCTGTCTAGCCGGGGATTAGAGCGGCTGAAAAGGCCAGTTAAGCTTGGCCATAGCGGTGCCTGGCTCCCTGCCCTCAGCATCCCGGGGTGCAAAGGGGCCCCTGCCACCCCCAGGGGACAGGGGACAGCTCGGTAGCCCCGGAGGAGCCACCGGGGCCATCAGCGCCTCGTGTCCCCGCAGTCTCCGTGATGCACATCGAGGGCGTGCGCGTGGGGTACCAGTCCGAGGGGCTGCGCAAGTACGGCAGCTCCTTCCCCGAGAGGCACTGCTTCACCATCGTCTTCAAGGGGAAGCGCAAGAACCTCGACCTGGCCGCCCGGGGCGAGGAGGACGCCCGGCACTGGGTGCAGGGCCTCACCAAGCTCATGGCGCGAGTGGCCGCCATGAGCCAGCGGGAGAAGCTCGACCAATATCCTTCGCGGGAGAGCCGGGGCGCGTGGCAGTGGGGATGGGGGTCCGGCATACTGCCGCGGGGACGCCGGGCACGGACACGCTGCCGGGCGCTTTCCTTACCTGGATGCACCTGGATCCACGATATCCTGCAGCGCGCCGACAAGAACAAGGACAACAAGATGAGTTTCCGCGAGGTCAAGAACATGCTCCGGATGATCAACATCGACATGAACGACATCTATGCCTACAAGCTCTTCAAGGTACCGCCGTCCCTGCGCGTCCTCCCCATCGCCCGCTGTGCCCACCCCGCTCCGAGCGTGGCGGGGTGCTCCTGGGCTGCTCCTCCTGTGGGTCCTAGATCCCACTGTGGGCAGGCAGCTGAGACCCCCCAAACTCATCATCCTGGGAGGGGGCCCAATCCGCCCCCGCGTCCCCAAAGCTGGGCTCTCGGTGCCCCCAGGAGTGCGACAGGTCCGGCGACGAGCGGCTGGAGGAGCGCGAGGTGGAGGAGTTCTGCCGGCGCCTGCTGCGGCGGCCGGAGCTGGAGGAGATCTTCCGGCGCTACTCGGGCGAGGACTGCGTGCTGTCGGCCGAGGAGCTGCGGGACTTCCTGCGCGACCAGGGCGAGGAGGCCAGCCTGCGGCAGGCCCGCGCCGTCATCCACGCCTACGAGCTCAACGAGAAAGGTAGCGGTGGCGGCAGCGGTGGCGAGGGCTGAGAACGGGCAAACTCGGCTCCAGGGTGGTGGCATGGCGCATGGTTGGCAGGGACACCGGGCTGGCTGCCCAGGGAGCTCCTCTGCCGTTGGCGGTGTGGAGCAAGGGGTTAAGGGACTGCAGCCATGGGATGCGTTGGGGACAAGGATGTGGCCTTGCCTGGCTCTGGGGGTGTCCCCGGCTCGCTAGGGCTGGCACGGGGCCCTCCAAGGTGAGGGTGAGTGGCCCACGTCAGGGCATCGAAGCCACAGCCCTGTGTCCCCTGTCCCCTCCCTGGCAGCCCGTGTCCTTGCTGGTCCCTGGCCTGACCGCCCAGGGTGAACGTGGCACTGTGGGGACAGGAGACACTGGGGTGGGGAAGGACACCAAGGGGACCTCCATGTCCCCTGGGTGCCATGATGCCAGGCCTGGAGTGAGGGTGACACTATGGAGACAGGGGACATCAGGGTGGGGATGGACACCAAGGGGACCTCCATGTCCCCTGGGTGCTGCGATGCCAAGCTCAGGGTGAGTGTACCACTCTGGGACATGGGACATCAGGCTGCAGACAGACACCAAGGGGACCTCCATGTCCACTGGATGCCACAGTACCAGGCCTGGGGCAAGTGTGACATGGGAAAAGGGGCCATCAGGGTGGAGATGGTTCCCCGTGTGCCGTGATGCTGGACTCGCGGTGGTGTGGGCATGTGTCAGCCCTCTCCAACACCCTGCCGCCGTGTCCCCCAGCCAAGCAGCAGGACCTCATGATGCTTGATGGCTTCATGATGTACCTGCTCTCCGCCGACGGGGACATCCTCAACCAGGAGCACACCAAGGTGCACCAGGACATGAGCCAGCCCCTGTGCCACTACTTCATCTCCTCCTCCCACAACACCTACCTGACCGACAACCAGATCGGTGGCACCAGCAGCACCGAAGCCTACATCAGGTGGGACCTGCGCGGTGGCCGGAGGGGACTCTGAGCGACCTGAGAGGCTGCAGAGTTTGGTGGCCACGGCCCCGTTGCTCTTGGCTGCTTTGGGGGCTGCCGGCCGGCCCGGGTGCCGTGGGGCTGATGTGTCGGCTCCACGTGGGCAGGGCATTCATGAAGGGCTGCCGCTGCGTGGAGCTGGACTGTTGGGAGGGCTCCAACGGGGAGCCCATCATCTACCACGGCCACACGCTCACCTCCAAAATCCTCTTCCGTGACGTCATCGAGAGCATCCGCGATTACGCCTTCAAGGTGAGCGATGCTCTGCGAGGCGGCAGCGCGGTGCTCCTGGTACGGCTGGCAGCGGGTGTCCCATGTGCCGGGTGCCCTCGGCCACTCGCTCAAGCCCTGCCCGGCCCCTCTGTCCACAGCAATCGCCCTACCCCGTCATCCTGTCCCTGGAGAACCACTGTGGGCTGGAGCAGCAGGCCACCATGGCCCGTCACATGAAGGCCATCTTGGGGGACATGCTGCTGACGCAGCCACTGGAGGGCCAGGACCCCAAGGACCTCCCGTCCCCAGAGGTAAGGCCACCCCGGGCCGCAGCAGGGACCAGCTTGCATCCTGCTGTGTCCCTGTCCCCATCGAGCCAGTCCTGTGTCCCCACCAAACCCAGAGCTTGGTCCTTCCTCCTGCAGCAGCTGAAGGGGAAGGTCCTGGTGAAAGGGAAGAAGCTGCCAGACCTGCAGCATGAGCCCCAGAGCAGCGGCTCCCTGTCAGACAATGAGGAGGAGGAGGAGGAGGAGGAAGAGGAGGAGGAAGAGGGGCTGCAGGAGAGAGGCAGCCGGCAGGTAAGGGGTGGTGGGCATGAGGCTGGCTCCTGAGTGCTGAGGCTCTCAGCCCTGATGCCACCATGCCAATGGCACAGCAGGGGTACCACGTGCTGGAGGACACGCTGTGCCCTGCCGTGGCCTCATGCCGGGCAGCCCCAGGACCCTGACCCAGAGCTTCTCCCTCGCCCCTGGCCCCTTGTGCCCCAAGGGCTGACCATGGGGGTGCTGCCACGGTGCCATGCCAAGCCCTTCTGGGATCCCCGGGTGTTTTCTGGCTGGGAAAGGCCAGTGCTGATGCTGGAGAGGACCCTTTGGCTGGACTGGTGGTGCTGGCGGGGGGCCAAGTGCTCCTGGGCATGCCCTGACATGGCCTCTCTTTCTCCTCTTCCAGTCGCTCCACTCTCTGCAGGAGATCAGACCACTGCAGGTGGGCTGTGGTGTTGGAGCTGGGTGTGCTGGAGGTCCGGCACTGCGGGGCTGAGCACCCCTGTGCCCATGGGCATGGCGAGCAGCTGCCACTACCGAGAAGAGGGGACTGAGCCTGGGAACCCCCCAGTGGTGCCTCCTTTTTCCCCATGGGTCTGGGTGCTCCATGTCCAGGGTCTCCATCACCTCAGGGTCTCCATCACCTCGGGTTCTCCATTGCCTCCGGGTCTCCGTTGCTTTGGGATCTCCATTGCTTTGGGGTCTCCATAGCCTTGGGTGTCCTCTGCTTTGGGGTTTTCATCACCTCTGGTACTGCATTGACTTAGGGGTCTCCATTGCTTGGGGGTCACCATAGCCTTGTGTCTATACTGCTTTGGGAGCTCCATTCCTTGGGATTTCCTTCATCTTGGGGTTTCCATTGCCTTGGATGTTCGACTGCCTTAGGGTCTCCATCGCCTTGGGGGCTCAGCACTCAGTGCCAGCCTGATCAGGGCTCTCTAGAGCCCCAGGGGGGTTGGGGATCTCTAGAGCCCCAGGGGGGTTGGGTGGGGGGTCCTGGTCCATGGGCGGGCGCTGGAGCTGGGGGTGGCTCTGAGGCTGCCCCGGCTCCCCCCAGGCCAAGGAGGCCTCGCAGGTGGCCCCAGAGCTCTCTGCCGTGGTGGTGTACTGCCAAGCTGTGCCCTTCCCTGGCCTGGCCCAGGCTCTGCGCGACCCACGGCCCTGCGAGATGTCGTCCTTCAGTGAGAGGAAGGCCCGGAAGCTCATCAGGGAGGCAGGTGAGGGTGAGGGAACGGGCACTGGTCCCGGGCCTGGCCAGGACGTGGGGCAGCCACTGGGTGGGACAAACTGGGATGCTCTGGGCTGTCACAGGAGCTGCTCAGGGATGGTGGCCCTGGCTGAGCTGCCCTGGATCCAGCACAACTGGGGGGCCCTGGGGTCCAGCACCGAGGGTCAGAGTCCAGGGGACCTGGTCTAGGTTTGGGGTCAGGGTCCAGGATCAGGGTCTCATCTCTCAGGTCAGGGGCTGGGCTCCAGGGTCAGGATTTGGGGTGAGGGTCTGGGATAATGGGTCCAGGGTCAGGATTCAGGGTGAGGGTCCAGGGTCAGGAGCTGCGGCCAGGGTCCGGGGTCAGGATCCAGGGTCAGGGTCTGGGATCCGGGGTCAGGGTCCAAGGTCCAGGTCCAGGCTCTGCACCCACCTGGCTGAGCGGGTGCCTCCGGGGGCGCTGGCAGGGGGCCATCTCCCAGCCGGAGAGTGCTGAGGCAGCCAGAGTGGCTGTGGGTGACACCCAAGGGTGCCCCGTCCCACCCGGGCACCCTGCGCACCCAGCCCCCGCTCAGCCCGCCCTCCCGCAGGCAAGGCCTTCGTCCGCTACAACGCCCGGCAGCTCAGCCGCGTCTACCCGCTGGGGCTCAAGATGACCTCCTCCAACTACAACCCCCAGGAGATGTGGAACGCCGGCTGCCAGCTCGGTGCGGCCTCGCCGGGGAGGCCAGCCCCGCGCGGTGCCGCTCTCTGTTTGCCACCCACCCCGGCGCGAGCCCCCCTGCCCCGGCCCCCCGTCGGCCCATCAGATCCGGCACCCTCCAACCCACCTGATCCAGCACCCTTCAACCCACCCCAGTGCTGGCTTCAGCCCCCTCAGTGACCCGTCGGCCCTTGGCCCACACCAGCCCAGCACCCCTCGGCCCACCCCAGCACAAGCATCAGCCCACCCATGACCCAGCACCCCTTGGTCCCCTCCAACCCAGCACCCCTCGGCCCACTCTGGTGTGGAGGTCAGCCCTCTCCCCTACCTGGCACCCCTCGGCCCACGCCAGCACTGGTGCCAGCCCTCCCTGACCCAGCACCCCTCGGCCCACCCCAACCCAGCACCCCTCGGCCCACTCCAACCCGGCACCCCTTGGCCCAAACCAACCTGGTACCCCTCAGCCCACCTCAACCCGGCACCCCTCGACCCAAACCAGCTTGGCACCCCTCAGCCCACCTCGACCATGCACCCCTTGGCCCACCCCGACCCAGCAACTCTTTGGCCCACCTCAACCCAGCATCCCTCAGCCCAATCCAGCCTGGCACCCCTCGGCCCACCCAACTTGGCACCCCTCAGCCCAAATCAGCCCATCAACCCTCAGCCCACCTCAACCCAGCACCCCTTGGTGAACTCCAACTCAGCACCCCTTGGCCCAAACCAGCCCATCAACCCTCAGCCCACTTCAACCCAGCACCCGTCAACCCAAACCAGCCTGGCACCCCTCGGCCCACCCAACTTGGCACCCCTCGGCCCAAACCGGCCCATCAACCCTCGGCCCACCTCAACCCAGCACCCCTCAGCCCAAACCAGCCCGACACCCCTCAGCCCACTCTGACCCAGCACCCCTTGGCCCACCTCGACCAGGCACCCCTCAGCCCACTCCAACCTGGCACCCCTCGGCCCAAACCAGCCCATCACCCCTAGGCCCAAACCTGACTGGCACCCCTCGGCCCACCCAACTTGGCACCCCTCGGCGCAAACCAGCCCGGCACCCCTCAGCCCACCTCAACCCAGCACCCCTCGGCGCAAACCAGCCCAGCACCCCTCGGCCCACCCAACTTGGCACCCCTCGGCCCAAACCAGCCCATCAACCCTCGTCCCACCTCAACCCAGCACCCCTCGGCCCACCCAACTTGGTACCCCTCAGCCCACCTGACCCAGCAGCCTTTGGCTCCCACCACCTGAGGGCTGCAAGGCCACGGTGGTGCCATCTCCCTGGTGCCCGCGTCCCCGCCGCCGGCCCCCCCGAGCGCCCCTCTTTCCCTCGGCAGTGGCTCTCAACTTCCAGACGCCGGGCTACGAGATGGACCTCAACGCCGGGCGCTTCCTGGGCAACGGGCGCTGCGGCTACGTGCTGAAACCCGGCTTCCTGCGGAGCAGCCGGGGCTCCTTCGGCCCCGAGGCGCAGCCGGCGCCCGGCCAGGCCCCCCGCCGCCTGGCCCTGGCCGTCAGGGTGAGGCCGCGGCGCCCGGCCGCCCGCCCCGCCGCCCCGCTGCCCGCCCGCCCCGGCGCCGCGGCCCAGCTGCCTCTCGGCCCGCAGGTGATCACGGCGCAGCAGCTGCCCAAGCTCAACGCGGAGAAGAGCAGCTCCATCGTGGACCCCCTGGTGCGGGTGGAGATCCACGGCGTCCCCGCCGACTGCGCCAAGCGGCAGACCCAGCACAAGCTCAACAACGGTGAGCGGCGCCCAGTACGTCCCAGTAGGCCCCGGCCCCCTCTCCCAGTGCGCCGGCCCTGATGCCCGCCGGTGGCAGCTCCCTGGCTCGTCCCAGTCCTTCCCAGTGCTGGTTCCTCCTTCCTCCAGTACACCCCAGGCCCCAGTATGACCCCTGTCCCCTCCCCAGTATACCCTGGCCTGGCCCCACTCTGAGCCCCGGCCCCCACCAGTGTACCCCAGCCCAGCCCCAGTTTGATCCTCATGCCCTTCCAGTATACCCTGGCCTAGTCAGCGTGACTCCCATTCCCCCCAGTACACCCCAGTCCAGCCCCAGTGTGACCCCTCCATCACCTCAGGACACCCCGGTCTGGCCCCAGTGTGACATCTGCCCCTCCCAGTACACCCCAGCTTGGCACTGATGTGACCCCCCCACTAGTACACCCCAGTCTGGCCCCAGTGTGACCCCCCCCCCATCACCCCAGTACACCTCAGTCCGGCCCCAGTGCAACTCCCATACTCCCCAGTCTGGCCCCAGTGTGCCAGACCTCCCAGTATACCCCAGTCCAGCACCAGTATGACCCCCGTCCCCTCCAGTACACCCCAGTAAGACCCCTGTCCCCCCCCATATACCCCAGTCTGGCCCCAGTGTGACCCCTTTCCCTCCCAGTACACCCCAGCCCTGCCCCAGTATGACCCCTGTCTCTGCCAGTAACCCCAGTATGACCCATGTCCCCTCCCAGTACACCCCAGCCCAGCCCCAGTGTGATCCCCACCCCTCTCCAGTATACCCTCCACCCCAGTTTGACCCCCACTGCCCCAGTATACCCCAGCTTGGCCCCAGTATGCCCCCCACCCCCTAGTATGCCCCAGTATGATGCCCACTCCCCCAGTACACCCCAGTCTGGCCCCAGTATGCCCCCCACTGCCCCAATACACCCCAGTATGACCCCCACTGCCCCAGTACACCCCAGTATGATCCCCACTCCCCCAGTACACCCCAGTCTGGCCCCAGTATGCCCCCCACTCCCTAGTACACCCCAGTATGATGCCTACTCTCCCAGTATGCCCCAGTATGTCCCCCACTGCCCCAGTACACCCCAGCCTGGCCCCAGTATGACCTCCCAGTACACCCCAGCCTGGGCCCCAGTATGCCCCCACCCCCTAGTACACCCCAGTATGACCCCCCACTCCCCCAGTACACCCCAACCTGGCCCCAGTATGACCACCCACCACACCCCAGCCCGGGCTGGAGGCTGAGGCGGGGGGTTCCCCGCACCCGGAGCCCCTGGGCCGGGTGCCGGGGTGCCCGGGGTGCTGACGCGCGGGGCGCAGGCTTCAATCCCCGCTGGGAGGAGACGCTGACCTTCCAGCTGCGGGTGCCCGAGCTGGCGCTGCTCCGCTTCGTGGTGGAGGACCACGACAGCACCTCCTGCAACGACTTCGTGGGCCAGTTCACCCTGCCCCTGGCCAGCGTGCGGGAAGGTGGGTGGGGGGCGCCCGGGCGGCGGGGGTCGGCGGCCCGGCCCGGCCCGGCCCCCCCAGCGAGGGGCCGGCCCTCTCGCCCCTTCTCCCTCTGCGCCCGCAGGGTATCGCCACATCCACCTGCTCTCCAAGGACGGCGCGTCGCTGGCGCCCGCCACGCTCTTCGTGCACGTCAAATGCAAGCGGCTGTGAGCGCGGCGGGGGCCCAGGAGCGCCCACGCCATCGCCCCGGCGTTGGGGCACCCCAGAGGTCTCACCGGCGATGGACATCACCCACGCGCCCCCTTCCTCCCCTCCCCGGCCGCGGGGACAGGCACGCCGTGACGAGGACGAGAGCCTGACGGCGAGATGGGCGACAGCAACCCCCGGCGCGGCCACCACGAGGGACCCCGAGGGCTCCCCGCCCCGGGCCACCGTGACCGCGAGCCTTTGCTTGGTGGTCCCCAGGGGCTCAGCACCTGACGCGAGGGCCGGCTGCATCTGTAACCCGTGCTAGAGTACCGGCAACGGTCAAATATTTATACGAGGTTGTCAAGCGAGTCGAATAAAGGTTTATTTAACGGAGCCAGACGGCGTCATGGCTCGGGGCTCTGCTGCCAAAGCTGCACCGAAGCCCCAGGGAAGAGGGACGGAGCCGGGCTGAGGTTTTCAAGGTGGCACGAGAGCTCAAAAAGCGCCTTTCCTTGGGGAAAAAAAGAAAAAGGGAGACGCGCCGCTTTGGGGAAAGGCAAAAAGCTCCATGCTGCAGGCGGCATTTGCCGGGAGTGGTTGCACGGTGAGATGTAAGGAGCAGCCACTCGTGGGCTGCCAGCAGGCACCCATGGGTGCTCAGTTTGCGCCCTCTGGGTGCACGGGCCCGGCTGGGGGGTGGGAAGGTTGCAGGGTGCTCGCCCAGGGCTGGCAGGGACGCGTGGCTCGCAAGAGCCAGGGTTGGCGGCTCCTGAAGCCCAAGCGGTGGCTGGCACATGGAGAAGACCCCCATGGGACCCTCTGCACCCCACAGGAGGCCCCCAAGAGCTCCATGGGCTCCCAGCTCCACGTCCCTCAGCGCTGGCATCACTCCACAGCCTTCGCCAGCTCTCCTCCCCGCTCCAGGGGGTGGTTTTGCCCCCAGCAAAGGGAGAGCGCAGGAGGGTTGCTTTAAGCCAGCAGAAGCTTTGGACAGGCTCCGTTTCCCCAAGAGCCACCTCGAGGCTCACCCAAGCCATAAGGAGCATCTCGTCTCATGTGACCTCCCCTTCAGCCCCAACGCAGGTGGCCTCCAGCCTCCTTGGCACCATGGTGGGACAGGGGAAGGGACAGCAATTCTTGCATAGGTGATATGGGACTCAGCTCGCAGCCCCGGGCCACCAGCCTGGGCAAGGAGATCGGGTAGCCCTGGTGGGACAGATGTGGTGGCTCCTGGCTCTTCCATGAGGCCACAGACATCCAGGCCAAGGCGGGCAAAAGCACGGATCCACGGGGAGCTGGGTGCAGAGGAAGGGGCTCTCCACGCCGCACGGTGCTCACTCCTGTGGACACGGAGGCTGGAGGGGCTCAAGGTCTTGGGAAGGGGCCAGTGACATGCCACGGTGTGCTCAAGGTGTGCAGAGGGACAAGGATGCATGGTGCCCACAGCCTTTCACCTTCATGAGCAGCTTTGGAAACCTTTGGCTTGGAAGTTAAGAACATCTTGGAGCAATGGAAACCGCCTTTACAGAAGTGGCTCACAGGACCCAGGGCCAGAGAAGACCTGCGAGACTCTACAGCCACCACCAGCCTCCTCTGGCCACCAGGAACGCAGGGACAGACAGCTGGTTAGAAGAGATGGTTAGAAAAGACCACGCGATGGTCCTTCCCCACCGTGGGCCTGCAGACTAGACGTCCCAAGTGACCACGGTATTTCCTGGAGGAGCCACCTCCAGATTTTGTGGCAGGGCTGGTTTTTGCATGACTTGCTTGTGGGAGCCACGCTCTTCCCGGGCGTTTCTGTCAAAGACAAGATGACTTCCTCCCGATAGTTCATCTTTTTGGGACACAGGGTTTCCATGAAATGAAAGATTTCCTTTACCTTGGAGGTTGCCGTAGCACAAGAGCACGAGCCTGGTGGAAGAGGCACTGGAGCAGCTCAACGGGCTTCACCCCCAGGTGAAGAGGACAACCACACGTTGCAGGGAATCACTCATGTGCGTATTATTTTCGATGGTTTAGAAAGCAGGTCTGGAGAAAAGCAGGCGTGTAGAGCTCTCCAAGGTGCGGCAGCGGTGATGGAGGGTCCCCCGATGCCCAAGGCACCCATCATGCAGCCCTAGCGTCTCGGGGAGTGGCAAAGGAGAAGAACTCCAGGAGTTAGAGCAGAGTTGGGTGCATCCAGGACACGCTCCGTGGGCAGCGAGGAGCCAAGTCCCCAGGACCTTCAGGAGTTGCCGCTTCTCAGTTCAGTGCTTGCCCTGTCAAGCAGAGAGGGTTCGAGTCTCCGAGGCTGGGGAGGAGGAGGGACAAGGCATTGCTTGCACAAATAGCCCTTAGTAATAAACATCGACTTGCTTCCAAGCCCGCCGGGAGGGACAGCACCATCCTCCCTCTCAAGACACCCGCAGCAGAGCTGGGCTAGGAAAGACCGAGTTTAACGGAGGAGGCAGCAAACGGAGAAGGCCAAGCCCAGGGAGAGGGCGCAGCTGGGCATCTCCTCCAAGAGGCCTCGGGTCCCGAGCCCTCCAGGCACGCAGAAGAGCGCTTGAGCCCTGCCACGGCGTCCTGCCGCTCCCGTCCCAGTTCTCCAAGAGGGGTGCTTGGATCTCCACCAAGTCTGTGGGGAGCCGTTCGGTGCGGTTTGTGATGAACCACCAAGCTCGTTTCCTGGGGCAGGATTTGCCCTGTTCTGTGCAGACAAAAAACCCGGCACACTAAGCAACTACCTCTGCCAACCCAGCTTCTTGTTGAGAAGAGTCACGGTCCGGGGACCAGGAGGTGGCCTTCAGCAGATGAGTGCATTAGTGTCAGTTTGGAACAGGAAAGATTTAAAATATATATAATATATACTTTTATTATTCACCCGTTAACTCCATTATATGCCAATCATGAGCTAGTTTCTGCAGTTACATTCCCTTGATCACGTCTTTACGAGGATGCAATTAAACCAAAACAAAGGAGACCACTGACGCCACCGGGGAGCCGTGGCCGGCATTGTGTGATACAATCGCTAAAATCAGTCGATGTTCGTGTAGCTGGTTCAGTTCCACTTCTCCACACACGGGGCCGGCTTTGGCGGAAACGGCGAGGGCAGCATCTCTCCCGGGCCCAGCTCCTCAGCGGCGCTGCGCTCTCCTCGCAGGGCTTGCTTACTGCAACACCAGTCCTACCTGGGAGAGCCAACGGAGACGGCAGGTGAAGAAGTGCCCGAGTGCAACCGTCCTCTGCCCCAGACCCAAAGCTGGACGGACACAGCTCTCCGTACCTGCTGCAAGGCCTCACTGAGCTTGTCTGCATGTATTCACCCACCAGCTCTAGGATCTTCAAGACCAACAGTCCAGGAAAGCCCTGCACAGCCCTTTCCTGGCTAGACAAGCGAGTTGTGCAGCCAAACAGGCACACGGGTCCTGCCAGCTTGGATCTGGGTAGGTGGCCAAGGCTTAGGGTCTTCCTAGCTGCTCTACAACTCTTGCTTGCATGACCAACTCAGATGGTCTGCAAGACAGAGGACAGCACAGAGCAGCACCTCCGCTTTGGGGCTCAGGCCGCTGGGGTCATTTGATTTACTGGTCAGGGCTATCTCTGACAGCAATAGATCAGACAGAAGTTGCTTCCTGACAGCCTTGTACCGTAACGAGTCCTGCTGTAGGGAATCAGCATTTCTGGGTGCTCTTTGGCCACTGTGTGATGGGACATGCTGGTGGCTGCTCCCAGGGATCTGCCTGGAAGCACAGATGGGCTCAGCCCCTCTGCAGGGCACAACGGGAGAGCAGCTCCCAGCACCAGGCATGGAAAGTCACCAGCCCTTTCAGCGAGGAGAGGAGTGGGATAAACCTCCCAGCCACCCTCCAGAGACTTATTTTAAAAAAAGATCAGTGGCGGAGCAGAAGTGGTTTAAAAAGTGTTGATTTGTGGCAGCGTGCCCTGCAGGTGCTGTGGGCCTCGGTGCTGCAGGGACAGCGACCCGAACACCACAGCTGGAGAAGGCCACAGAAATAAGTAATTACACACGTTAATCAGCCTGTTGGACCTCACACCTCCAGCTGCCTGCCTGCAGGATTCTCCCACTTTCCGGAGAGCAGACGCAGACCTGGCTTTGCAAGCTCTGCGAGGGGAATCAAAGTCTGGTTACATTAATTAGCTGTTTTGATCCCGCTTGGACACACCGTAGATCCACCGCGCAGCGCTGCCGAAGGGGATGGCTTGTGGTTCTCAAGCACTGTCCGTACCAAGGCGGCTGTGAACTGAACGGATGCTGAACCGCAGCATCTCCAGGGTGGAGCTACGGTAGCCACAGGGCAACTGGACACTGCCTACGATGGCCCAGGGCAGGCATCTACCCAGGGTCTCTACAGAGTTGGGCTAGAAGCAACTGGAAGTGCTCGGGGCAGCTAGGTGGGGAGCGAGCTGCTGGCCTTGGGGACAATGTGGCACCCCAGCGATCCCGTGGCTCAGCCCCTCCACACACACTAGGAGTGACCAGGCTGCCAGAGCATCCCAACATCATGGGTTCCTGTTCAGCAGCAACCCAACAGCTCTCAAAGCACATCTGCTCTCTCTAGAGAAGCTCCTGCTGGCTTGTCCCACCGGGGCATGCCAAGACCCTGAAGACAGACTGACACACACGGAGGTGCTGTGTGGTGACACCCAGGCCCTGTGCAGGCTCACAGGGCACAGCAACCATCTCCCAGCTAAGGATGAGTGACTGCTGCATCTACTGGTGCTACGTCCATCAACCCTGCAACCCTTCACCTCTTCACAGACGACTATCGATTCCCCCAGGGCTCCACTCTGCATCATGCCTCGTATCAGTGCAAATGTGCGTGAGGTTAAAGACTCCTGAACCACTCTGGTCCCACACTGGTCCAAGTGCAAAATTAGTCTGGGGAGATTAACTGGTGAGAGCTTCTCCCCCAGGACGCCCTCTGTGCAGGCACTCTGGGGAGAGCGTGGAAGTGCTGGCGGTGTCACTAGTTTCATCCGTTACCATGTGTGACATTACGGTGGAGAGCAGCCAGCCTGGGAACGCAGAGGTGGGTGTGAGGGCAGACCCTCGCTCTAACACGGCAAGGACACGTCAGTCTGCTGGTCCACGGGCGAGATCCAAAACTGGGGGCCCCAGAAGACGAAAAGGCAACGCCAGACACCAGCGGCCTGTCCACCCCCACAGCCCTCAGTGGGGCAAGACCCCTGCCCACGCGCTGGCCAGGCTGCAGGACCAGCACTGGACTAACCTTCTCTGGTGCCATGCTGGGACACTTCCAATTGTACAGGTAATACTGCAGGTTCCCGTCCCCAATCCCAAACTTCAGCTTCTCCAGGAAGGTTTTGTTTTCCATGAGATCCAGTGCATTGAACACGTCGAATCCTTTCTGCACAGGCAAGAAACAAGGCCATCAGCTCCTCTAGCCATGGGTTGCTCCCCTCCATGGGCACCGCCTGCCCCCTCTCCTGCCCACCTTTGTATGTGCAGAAGAGGGGAGTGAGGGTGCTGGGGAAGAACTGGGCTCTCAATTTAAGCGCTATGGAGAGTGAGGCAATACTTTTTGCAGTAAGAAGAGTAGACATGGGCAGGTGGGCTCTTAAAGGGTTCAGGCCACTGTCCCTTCCCTCTCTTGGGTTGCAGACCCTTTAGGATTTGGATTTGTACAGCCCTGGGTATGAGGCACAAAGCCCAGCCCCAAGGCCAGACCTCCCCGCAAGTCCAAGGGCAGCCAGGAGATGCCTGCGGTGAACTGCCCAGCACCCAAGGGTGCCGCTCCAGCCCTGCTCCCAACCTTCCCGGCCCCGCTGGGCTGCTCCGCCAGCACTCACCGACTTGGCGAGTATGAGAGCATCGCTCATGAGGTCGATGAGAGGCGTCTTGGTGTGAACGTTGTAGAAGGAGTAAGCAGCTTTCAGACTCTTGTGAGTCGCGTGGTTCATGATGGTGGAGGGCAGCGTGTAGAAGCTCAGGAAGTCTGTCACCTCCCCAGGGGCGCTCTGAAAGCCAAGAGTGACACCCCTGTGACACAGCAACACGTCACAGCTTTGCCAGTCTGAGCGGGCACGTGCCTGCACCACCGAGGGTGCCGGCGGGCGGACTCGTGGCAGCCCAGGACAGAGAGGCACCATCCTCCAGCGGCTCAAACCTCCAGCCCTGGAAGAGGATCTCTGTGCTCTCACTGCCCAGGGCAGCAACCTCTCTGATCTTTCCTGCAGAGAACGGACCAGCTCACTGCACATTCTTCCAGTGGTGGGAGAAGCCCAGGAAACCCCCCCCCCCCGCCCTCTCACCTCTACCACGAAGGTGTCGATGATGTTCTCCTGAGGTAAGAACCAGTGCTCCACCTCCTCTCGGCTCATGACGGGCGTCAGGTGGAACTGCTTCAGGTATTCGGTCAAGAGCTTGTGCACTGCAGAAATATCTTTATGCTCCATTGGCCGCAAGCCGAGAGTCTTGGGAGTCTACAGAGAACAGAACAGATCGTTTGCGTTGTTTGCAAGGGTGCTTTTACCCCTCCCAAGGGCTACCCTTCCTCCTCAGCAGCCTCAGACGAGCAGCACGGGGATGTTCTCTGCTTAGGTCAGCCCATTTCCGACCCCACAGTCCCTGCCAAGCACTCTCCTCCCGGCCCTGCTTGTCTGGAAGAAGGATGTGATCGGCTGTGATACTGATGCAAAGATCGCAGGGAAGCACGGTGGGTCCCAGAGCCTCATGCGCTGGGTCAAGTCACGCTGAAAAAGGCCTCCTAGTCATTAATGACATTAGGTCTCTGCTTCCTTCCAGGTCTCTGCTCCCAAGCACAGTGGGGCCAGGCTGGGAGAGGTGCCCCAGGCAGAGCAGGATACTGCAAGGAAAGAGGTGGCAAGAGAGCCACCCGGGTCTTGACTGTTTTTTATTTCCAGTATGACTCAATTTCTAGTCTAGGGTTCAGATCACTCAGCATTCGAGTTATACAAATTGTTTCTTGGTCTGGGTTTCCACATAAAAATCGATGGCTTCAATCGACAACTGCTGCTGTTGCTGACATGGGAGGCAGAAGGCACAGAGCTGCGTGCTGCCCCGCTCTAAAGCAACGCTCACCAAACGAAACAACCAGCTCTGACCGGCAGAAGGAAGCAAACAAGGTCAGGGAAGGTGGTGGCAATTCTTTTTCTTTCCTCCTATAGCCGGCTGGGGGACTTCCCCCAGCAGGACAACTGCAGTGACAGAACTGATGAGTTTGACTGAGGAATGAGGGACTAACCCAATTCAAGGTCACGCCGAGGCTGTGTTTGGACAGATGAAGGCTGTCACATCTGTATTCTCGTTTTACCAGGAGAACGGGATATGACTCACCATGAAACAAAAGATCATAGGGTTCTCTAGCTGCAAAAATTTGCCCTTAAAATACAGGTACCCAGGCAAAATAAATAAGGATTAAATAAAGCACAATGGCTTGACAGAGCCATTTATTATATGAAACACAAACCCCAGTTCTCCAGGCAAAAGACGGACTCAGATGAGATGTTCGTGTGTCCAGTGCTGAGCCCCATCCCTTGCTCAGCTAGGAGCAGTTCCTGAGCTTTGCCTCTGCAGCTCGCAGCCCCGGCTGGCACCCACCTCTGGCAGCCGGTAAAGCTTCATGGTACGTTGCATAGTCATGTTCCTGCTCAGGTGGGAAAATTTGACTTCGATGAGTTTCCGAGGATTCAGGGACCGGTGCCAGTACCTGCAGAAACACGCTCGCTGTGGGAGACTTGTTCTCGGACAGCGGGAAGGCTGCGAGAGCAGGAGGTTCTCGTAGTGGCCATGAGAGGGCAAGCGAGAACATCTCGCCAGCTAGGGAAGAGGCTCTCACAGGCCAGGAGCTCCCACAGAGCAAAACAAGGGCGGCCTGAAGCGCATGTGATGCAGAGAGTCTCCTGTCTTGTGATAAACGAGCAGCTTAAGCAAAGCTACCGGACTTAATCCCTAAAGGACAGGGTGGGGAGGAGAAACCTGGGCTGAAATTGGTCTGTCTTGCCCCAGGGAATCCCACACCTGTAAGCAGAGCCATCCAAGCGCTTTGCCACAAGCCATGGAGGCAATCCTGGTAAGGGAAGGTCTGCAGAGGTTTTCCCCAGTCCTCAGTGCTTCAGAGCACTGGAGTCACTTACCTGCAAGTCCCCACAGGCTTTGGCAGCACCACTCCTGCAGTGTAAACAGCCTGAAATATCCCCTCCAGATGAACCCGCCGTGTGATCTCACGGATCAGAACCGGAGCCACCCGTTTGGAGCGCAACTTTTTGTGGACACACAGGAAATTTATCTCCACCATCTTCTTCTCTCTTAGGAAAGAGATGATACACAGGATGAGACCTAATCGTCCTGACCACAGAGATCGGTCTGATGTCTGGGCAATTTACTTCCAGCCCCCGCAAGAGACAGAGGAGTCAAATTCCCAGGGAAGGCAAAGGGTTGAGGTCCAGGGGCCTGACATACTGGTGCTTTGGAGGACTCTCCCTTGAGCTGTTATCCAATAGTTTCCCAAGAAAATATGGTCTCCACTGGCATCCAGGCCTGGAGGATTAGAGCCAGCGCTCTAAGCTGACCTCACTCACTGAGGAAAAGAGCCTCCTCAGTTAACTGCAAGATATCCCTGCACAAACTTCACTGCCCACCTTAAATATCCTCCACTTTCTCCTCCAAGCAATAAAGCATCTCCACAACTGCATGGAACAGGTCTGGCCCAGTCAGCCAGCAAGGGCAATGTGGTCAGACCCCTCCTGAGCACTGCTGGGAAGTGCCACCCACCATTAAGCGGCAGGAGAAGAAATTCAACCGAGCAGCGCTTACGTGTCATAGATGTGGATAGTGGCTGGAATCGCGCTGATAAATCCAACCAGCTTCTTGCTGGAGACAACTCTGACACCACAGTGCCACTGGGGCAACCAGCCCGGAGGACGCAGTGCCCTGGAGGACAGACATGCTTCGTTAGTCATATCCCATCAAAGGTGCCCTGTGCACCTACTTCTGCCTCCAGGCTCCCCACGCTGTCCTGGGACACTCTGTGTCACGTTCCAGGCCACCCGAGACACCCGTGGGGTTGCAGGCAGGAGGACAGGAGGGCGACTGTGAAGTTACAGGGCAGGACCGCTCGGGTCCAGGGGAATTCCTGCGCTCTGTGGCCAAGGCCAGTTCTCACTTGCAGCCCAGGAGGAAAGCTGTGTTCTGGATTTGTGAACGCCCTAAAGAAACAGCAGCTCAGCTGCGATAGATCTCCAAGTACTATTGCTGGCAACATTACTTGGCAGTCGCCTTCCTCCTATAGCTCTGAGACAGTGGGAAGCTCCTCAGCTACCAGAATTTTTGAAACCACTCAAGGGATCAAAACAAAGAGGAGAAATCCAGTTTTAGGTTCCCATATCTCAAAGAAGCCTGAAGCAGGCAGGATTGGGTGAGTGAGAGGTCTCTTGCAGAGCACCTGGGACACACAGTTGCCAGACACATGCAGAGGGGGACAGATGAGGAAGTGAGACTGTGGAAAAAAGTGAGAAGGGGTAGGTACAGGCAGCTCCAGTGCTATCACTGGAGCTGCCAGCATCCAACACGCTCTGCTCCGTGGTCATGGTGCCACTCACCACAGCAGGAACTCAGGAGAGTAATCGAACCGGAACATGTTGTCATCATCTTCCACGTAGTTCTCGTTCAGAAGCGTGTACAGCTCTTTCAGCTGCAGCGCGAGAGAACAAGCAGGTCAAGAGAGTTATTCAGCAGTCACACCCCCCAGCCGCCCTGAAACATGACCCAGAACACTCTTTCCGTGAGGCTGCAGCAACAGGAACTGTGTGCAGCCATGTCCCTATAACCGGCACGTCCCCTTCTCCATGCTGCTGGCTCTGGGCTCCTGATCAGGTGCCACTGCAGAGCAGGGTAAGCAGCAGGACACACAGATACTCCTGCCACTCCCAGATCATCTCTCAGGGAGATGGGTCATGATCTGGAGTGTCTTTGTACAGAAAAAGTCCATCCCTACACTTTAGGAACATGGAAAAACATTCCCATCTGTCCATCCCTCATGAAGAAACCGATCAAACTTGGCCAACACGGGACGGATGGGAGGTGAGTGCCTGTTTGGGGGGAAATCAGGCCCACCTAACTATGGAGATGGCGAGATCACTGAGCTGGAGTGTTGCTCGTAATGGTGGAGGACACATTCCAGTCACCAAAGACATCTTCAGCAGTCCAAGCACTGCACTGCCAACCGTGCAACAGAGACACCCTCCCAACCAGCATGTGCCAAGCTGCCCAGACTCACCACGCCTCTATCTCCAAGGTCCAGGGCATCCCAGGTGAAGCCCTGGGGCAAGGTGTATGGCTCCTGACGGATGTTGTCTTTGTCTGGTTCAACGGGACCGTGGGTGTTCACCACTTCTCCTGCAAGAGAGAGCAGGGAGCCATGAAGATGCTCTCTGCTGTTGGAGGCCAGGTCCCCATGATGCCACAGATGGCATCACTTGACAGCTTCTCTCACCCCAGGTCCATGGCCTGAGCAGTCAGGTGTCACTCACCCACCCAGCGTGGGATGTGCCCTGTGTTCAACACCACAGCATGGGGCAAAGAATCAAAACTGCTCTTTCAAGGGTAATGGCCGAAACTGGGGAGCGGAGAGGAGCAGACCGAGCTGATCAGAGCTTCAAGGCCAGAGCTACATCCTCCACGTCCACGAGCAGTACCTCAGGCCTCCTAGCTCCTGCCTGTCTGCCTTCTCTCCCTGCGGCAGAGGAGCTCTACATAGAGCCGTAAACGCTCCCTGTGCACATGTGCTGATGATCCTGTAGGTTTGCCATTCCCAGACTGAGCCAGCCTGACTTTTCGTAGCAGATCAGGACTTCAGATTGCAGTGGGGCAAAGCGGCCACAAGAGCACGGCCTTCCCCATCGCCACAGTCCCAGCATCGGCCAGCGTTTTCCCATGATCTGCTCCACCATCCCCGAAGCCTCAGATGGTGGCCCTCTCCCTGCCAGCTCTGGCCCCTGCCATTTGGCAAGCATCAGGATTTCCTTCCCAGTGCGTTTCAATAAGAGCTGCAGTGAACAAGACAACTTTTGTTTAAAAACATTGACTCCTAAAGCACTCGATTCAGCCAAGAGATGTCGGTTAAAGCACCAGCTTTCTCAGGGATGTCAACACAGCTCTGCAAACAGCAGCATCACTTGAGCGCTGCCAAGAGAAGCACGCTGCACTGATTAGGAATTCCCTTAAAAAGGAGTTGAAAAGAGGTTTCCAGGCAATGGGGAGGTGAATAAACTCAAAACAAGAACTCCCCCCATCACACCCAAACTAGGACAGGTTCCAGGGACGCTGATCCACGGCAGTGCCCTCTGTTTTGAGCAGGTGCCCGACAACCCTGAAACCTGTCCTCAAAATCCCACAGCACTTTTGTTACCAGACCCTAAATAGCCTCATGTTGGTAACGCTGCGTGCCACAGAGGGCTTTTGACCAAGCACCAAGGGAGATGGTGGGATCTAGCGAGGAGCTGGAAACCAGGGTGTAGAGTGCAGTCAGCAATTTGGTGTATGGAGGACAGGGCCATTTTGTGCCTCTTCTTCCCAGTCTTCCACCTTCCAGGGTTTACTGAAGCAGATATGATGTTTTTAACGTCAGGATCCTCTGGTGAAAAGTGCAAACACAAGGTCAGACTTTGCAGCCTCACGTAACCCTGTGCCTGGGGTATCTCACAGTGATTTTCCCAGCACAAGCGCAAAGAGGGGCCAAAGCCGAGACTATGATTTCCAGCAAACAGTCCTTTGAGATCAAATAAAGCCTCAGATTGGTGTTGTCAACATGCAAGGAGAATCACAGACATGGTGTTTGCAGCAAGGGGCTGGACACAACCTCAGGAAAGAAGTTACTGAAGAGCAGCCAATTTTCAGTCATAACAAGCTTTGGGTAAATCTAAAAACTATGGGCTTGGACTCATTCTCCAGCTCTCCTGAGGTCTGCATGGAGTTTGCTGGGAGATGCCAGGGCAGAGAGATGAAGCAAAGCAATCCCAGACAACATGGGAGCGCGCAGAGATTTGCTCCCAGTAGCTCAGAAGCGATGCAGCTCTGCAGCAGAGCACCTCTCTGTGCACCTCTCTGCCTTCCAGGTGTGCTCAGCTGCCAAGAGCTTCTGCCATGCCGAGAAACACCTCGCTACCAATGGCGAATCACTTTGACGAACACCAACAGAATCAACTGCAAACTGGAGGACTGGAGCAAGTACTAGAGATGGGAAGCACAGTCTAGCTGTTTACAGGGGGGGAAAAGGGGAAGAAGAGAGGAATTTCCCAACTTTAGACAGGTGCAGCACCTTGGAGGCGCAGAGATTTGGGATGTTTGTGCCTCCCCTCTCCCAGACGGCTCAGACACAGCGCCTGCCCTGGATGGGGGCTGCCGTGAGCCCAGCAAGCGAACGATGTGGAGGCTCAGCACGTGGACTGGCTTTGCCGAGCAGCTCTGCTCGCAGGCTGGCCCTGTCTCAGTGATGCTCTGCCCCACAACAGTCCAGGGCTTACCCTGAGCTACCTTCCCCACCAAGGACCCTTTGCTGCTAAGCTTCAGCCCCCAGGAAAGGGGAGAGCTGGATCACTTCAGCTCCGTGGGACTCGGCAAGAAGGCAGCGCCTTGCATGAATCTTAGCCACAAAGGGCTGGGAAGGCCCAATTTAAGGGCGAAAGACTGAGATTAAAGGATCCTAAATCGAGGGGCCATCAAATCTGATGCTTGAAGTGGCTGCTGGCCCTTCTCGAGCCCCACAGCCCTCCTGCAGCACGGATGGCAGGCTGGTCCGTGATCTGTCACTGACTGGTGGATAAGTGTCATTGATGCTTTCATAGCTCAGGTATGACAGCAGCGCGAGGCTGTCCAGGGCTCGTTCGTTGGCCAGAAACCCTCGCAGCTCCAGTAAGGGCTTCTTTGGACAGGCTGAGGATCACGAGGGTTGTACCCAGGAGCACGTGGCTACAGCGAAATGGCAACAGACTGTACGTACCTAGCTTGGGCACTGGCTGCGTGTCCCAGAACTGGTAGCTCCGCTTGCTGGCTTCCTCCATGGTTTTGGCAGGTCCCTGACCTACGGAGAAGAGCTCGATGGCTTTTTGAATCTCCTGGATCCTCTCAGCCGGTAAAGAGTTCACCTGAGTGCAGAGAAAGGGGGGTAAAAGTGAGTGACCTGAGCTACGAGCTCTGTATTTCAGCTCCCTGTAAGGGCAAACACGAACTCACCCTGCCTTGGGGCGCTGCCAGGGAAGGGAAAGCAGGGAAGAGATTCCCTTTCCAGCCTGGATCCTCTCATAACCCTCTGTGAGATGAATAAGCCCTTTTTCTAGCCACCTGCCATATGCTTAGACCTGTTTTTTAGGCACTCCTAGGTCAAAGGGGCTGGAAGATCAAGCACCATAAGACGCCTTAAGCTTCAGGTAAAGGGAAGATAGTGTGAGCCAAAAAAGCACAGCTCCCTGCCGCACCCTCAGTAACGCCCACGCGGGGACACCCCGAGTTAACCCACACCCAGCGTTTGTGCTTCTCGTGGTGGCATTTCTCTTTTGCTACTTCAGCCTCATCCCTCTAAGCTGGATCAAACCAGCATCTGCAAATGGCAACTTCGAGATGAGGCGCTGGGCAGTGCCGACAAGGGCAGCACGCAGCAAGGCTCTTCCTCCTCCTCCTCCTCCCCACGCAGACCTTGTGGGGTCAGCAGCTCTGCCATGAATCCACAGCCCCAGCTCGTCTCTGATTAAAGGTGAAGAGAGTCTGAAACACTCTGAAAGCACTATTTTAATGCTCTGCACCATCAGAAGGACAAGTATTAGAAATTATTTGGCTAGGAACTGGGAGTCGGAGAGAAAACAGCTTTGGCCAATGTATAGACCCATGTTCTCACCCTGCCTTTTGAGGGAGGACAAGGGCTCTGTGGACTGGGAGAGACAGGCAAGAGCGACCAAGGTCTGCATGTCGTGACAGAGAAGATGGGCAGGGAGCAATTACTCACCATTTCTTACCAACACGGGAATCAGGGTTCAAACCAGGTTTTAAACAAGCATAACGCCTCATTTAACGATACCCAACATCTTGCCGTAACAAGATCCAAAGCGTTGGAATATCATAGAGGCAAGAGGTGCAAACGGGTTCACAACCGGCTCAGCTGAGCGTACGGTTCAGAGCAGCCTCCAAGTCTGGAGGGGCTGAAAGAGCTGATTGCTGGTGCTGAGAAGGTGCCACCAGGGCAGGGACAAACCGCACATGTCCCACACTCGCACCCGTCCCTAAGCACCGGCTGCTAGTCAGGAGCAGGCAAAGCAGAGAGGGGCGAGACAGACCCTGCGCTGACCCTCCCGTTGTTCTTATGTTAATCAACCGAAAAATCGACAACATCAGATGTTGTCCAAGAAGTAGGAAAATGCCTTCGTTGTATTCCCCGGGGGCAGCAGAGGAAGCTGGCAGGTGGCAGCCGGGCTCGGCGGCACAGAGCGCAGCGATCCCCTGCCATCTCTGCTCAAGGAGGCAGCTGATTTCAGGGAAGAACAACTCAGAGGCGCCAGTCTGAACCTTTCACTGCAGCACTGTAACCGGCTTTGATACCCAATAAAGGATCGCATTTATCCTGGAGCGCTCCACAAATACCTCCCGCAGCACTGGGAATTCCCATGCACGGAGCCAGGCCAGGAAATTAGTCTAAATCTCAGACTTTAGAGCAGCCAAGCGCTTCAAAACAACAGCAGGTAGCGTCGGGACTGGGAAACCCTTTCCTGGCCACATCAGAGAGGTTGAGGCCAGGGCTTGCTGTTCTGCAGGGCAGTGACTCACGGCCTCTGGGAAGGGGTCGGGTACCTTTACTGGCTGGTCCTGAGCCTGGTCAGGTTGATCTCCTCCTTTCTCTTTCTTCCGTTTCGGTTTCTTTTTCTTCTTTTTGGCTCCGCTGTCATTTGCTGGACTCAAGCCACTAGGGAACAAAGGAAACATCATTGGAGCCTTTTTCTGAGAACATTTACACAGTCCCTGAAGCTCTATAAAGAAAATAAAAGCTCCCTGTTCTGAGCCAGACTGAGCCTCTAGGAGCGGGAATACGCGGCGCACGAGGTGTGCAGCCAAGTGTACTTCTCCCGGGATCCTTCCAAGCCCGGCTCTTGCCAGCCGGACTCGCCAGACGAGCTTCCAGAAGGGGAAGAGCACAAACATCTCCCACCTCGCAGGTTTGCTCAGCTGTCCCGCTCCCCGCAAGTCCCTCAGCCCAACAGACCTGCAGACAGCAACCCCGGCAGGAATACGCTGTCTCCTCTTCATTTTGAGATGTTGCTACAAGCGGGAACACGCACACAAGCTAGCTCTTCCCACCTGCAGAGGTGACCACCTAAGGAGACGGGTGGCTGTTACAGTGGAAAATTTTTATATTGTTACACCAGAACCGGAAAAAAACAAGACCAAGCAGCAAATCTCTTCGGGAGCACAGGGGGTGAAGGGGATGAGGGTCGACCAATAGCCCTTGTCCTGCCTATGCTTCACCCCGACCTTCCCCGAGAAGCTGCCGGCACAGCCAGGCGCTCACGCCGGCTTGCATCTCCTTCCACGGTGCATCTCCTTCCACGTCACATCTCCTTCCACGGCAGGACGCGGGGCAATCCCTGGATGTCCGGCCAGCAGCAACTACATCAAAACGGCCGCAAAAAACCTTCACCTACCCGCGGCATGGAGCTGGGTCCCCGCGCCCCAAAGGCGACCACACGATAGATCAGCCTGGCAGCAAGCTGACGCGACGTCGAGACAAAACACGGGAGATGCGCCTGCCGCGAGAGCATCGCACAGGATCAAGGAGTTTTTGCGGCATTTGGAATCGGGACCACGGGGTGAGAAATGAGAGGGGAAGCGCCATCGCCCGCGGCAGAAGGTGGGAGGAGGCCCTGGGCCACCTAACCCTGCAGCTTGCTGTCACTGCCACCCATCGCTTTGCCAGCGGACCGCCAACGGTCTCCTGTAAATCCTAAAGGGAAGCAAGGGACCTCAGGCAGGAGCATCACTCACGTCTGCTCCATCTCTGTTGGCCTTAGTTTGTTTTTGCAGTATCTTTGCTCTCATGGTTTTCACAAGGGACAACCTGCCTTAACAGGGAAGATGCAGAGCTAGGAAAGCGATGGATGTGGAAAATCCCAGAAGAAGAACCGCCATCTCCACCAGCTGGTTCATACACAGCATCCAGAGTCGCAAAGATCTCCCCGCGACATCAGCGGGCACCATCTCCCCCACGAAACCAGGTCCGCTCCTGCCCGGGGGACCCATCTGTGATGTCCAGCCTGCAGACGTCGGCTCCCACCCCTGCACAACGCAGGGTTTGGCTCCCAGGGCGCTCCGAAACCTGCCCAGATCGGCCCACCACGGCCAAACGCAGCACAAACCGCAGCACGCGGCATCAGACCAAACGCGGAGCCGAGCGAAGGCCACCGCGTCGTTCGGTGGCAAACGAAGCGGCGGGTTATCCGAGCTCTCCTGGCATTTCCTTGGCGGGAGAACATCTAACCGGCCTCCGCTCGCTGATGTCTCCTGCGGTGCAAAGCGCCATCATCCTCGCCGCACCGAAACCGGGCCCTGCTTCCTCGGGCTTCCCCCGATGGAGGCAACGTGTCCTGCCGCCTCTTCTCCCCCCAAATCTTAATCTGGCTCCTTAGCACAGCTTACTTCTGCACCGGCTTAATGAGTTTACCAAATACGAGATGCCGACGAGCAGGGTGGAGCAGAGCAAGGGAAGAGGAGACACACTCGAAACTATGTTGGAGCAGCATCCAACGACTTATGGCAGGAAAAGCAGGGAGCCAGGAAGGGAATGAGGCTTAACAAAACCTGGAGAGAGCAGCAAGCAAGGTTTTAAAATAAAGAAGAAGCGGACTGAGGCCTTTTTTCGCTGATAAAACAGCAAGAGCTGGACACAGATGTCTCCTGGCAGTGAAACCGGTGCAGCTCTGCTTGGCTGCCCGGACGCTCACGTTTAGCGATGGAGAAACCCGACGCATCCGGGCGGTCATTGCTGCGGCGTGCGAAGGAATAGCGAACTGAAACTGTCTAGACGTAGCCGCTTAGCACAACTTCTACAAAACTTGCTTAGCATGAGGAGCTAAATTTGCTGAAGCCTTAGGCCCCACTTAGATAAAATAATGAACTTTTACTTAGTCCAGGAAGAAAAGGGCCTCAGAGCTGGTTCCAGCTGGGAAGATAAGGACGTTACAAGCAGTCTGCATTCCTGCGTCTCACGCCCCGAAAGGGAGGACGTCACGGCTTTGAAATAAGACCAGTGCAGGGCATTAGGACCTGGAGGGGCAAAGCCTCAGCTCACTGCTGGGGCAGCGTTAATTGTTATGGTTTGGAATCACCTCCTCCTCCTCAGGACCTTGAGACACAACGGTAAGACCCAACAAGAAACGAAGGTACAACCGTCAGCAGAGACCACAACGGTAAAGATAAGGGAGAAAAACAGCCTGCCTAGGAACAACGATGACACCCACTAAGGAGCAGGAGACCCCAGACCTAAAAATTGCTCTTGGTCTGAACTACCGCGTGAGGGGTGGGAAACTTAATTTGGAAAAGCTATAATTGCCCAGGGATTTCTTTGTTCGGGGTCCCTCTTTGGAGGCACCCAGCTCGAGCTGTAATTACTGCACATGCGCCATTAAAACTTAATTATTTAATTTGCTTTGATTTGGCTCTGAACTTTTCTGCGGGAACCTAGGGTCGGGCCCTGTCATGGTGGCCAACAAGCCTAATTTCCATAACAGGCGAAGCGCCCGCTCGCGGCTTCGAAGGCATCGCCGTGCTGTTGAGCGCCGGCTCTCAGAAAGGGTATTTTTCCCCGATAAAAATTAAAGCTGAGATTTTGCAGGTAGCGTTTGCTGGGGAAAAGAGTCCTATGATGAGCGTGTGCATTTTCTGAGCCTGATCCCTGTCCGGATGCCTCCAACGCCGACGTGCCCGGCAAGGCTCCGTCTTCCTTATCCTGCCAGTGTCCTACCTCCTCCTCCGACGGAGCGGCCAAGCCCACGTGAAAAATCGCGGCTGACACCACCGTGAACGCTTCCCGGCGCTCAGCAAGTTTCAGCCTGGCTCTGGCAGCTCGTTTGCTCGCGCAGAAGCTATCGGTGGCATCGTCCAAGGGCTGGAAACGCTCGCTACGGCGGTCGATAAAAGAAAGAGGCGGCCGCGAAGCGGCACCTCCGCGGGGCTCGGCGTTCGGAGGCGTCGCGGGCTCCGCAGACGGCTCCCTCGGAGGGACGGCTTGCCCCCACGGCCAAGGGCTTCACCTTCGCCCCGGCATCCGGAGGAACGCGGGGGCTGAGGTGATGGCAAAAGCGATTACGGCCAAGCGGCACTGACACCGCTATCGATCGAGGAGTTCGGCGCCGGCAGCGTCGCTCCGCCAGCGGGCTGGGCTGCGGGGTGAAAACGGTGAGGAGACGCTCCCCCATCTACGAGTCGGACCGCGGCGACCTGGAAGAAATCGGAGCAGGATAAAGACGAGCCAGGTTTGCAGAGCCGCCCCTCCGGGCGCGGGGCAGGCCCTGCCGCGGCTGGGAAACGGAAACCAAACCCAGTGAGTAGCAAAGGAAACGTAAGAGTGGGGTGAAAACCCTCGAGCCCTTCTTGGTCCTAGGGAACCAAAGCTGGCCTCAACGCTGGTTAGATACTATTTTAAAGAGCATGTATAACACCACCATCTCCTCCTTCTCACCCCCAGCACAGCTACACGCTTCCTAAAGCTCCCCAACCCAACGGCAACGCGGCAGCGTCCCAACACAGCGTCGCAACAGCCCAAAATGCCGGTTAACGCAACTGCCGCGACCCACGTAGCTGCAAGCAGCTGGTTTCACCTCTCCTTCGTCAAGGAACGGCTAACTGTCGAGCCCAGACAGCTTCTGCCCCGAAGCCCACAGCCTTCCCGCTGTGCCTACAGCTTTTTCCCCCTCCTGTCGCCTTTTCAGCCCAAGCTGCTCTGACAGATAACGTGGGTGGAGAAGGGCACGTTCGCTGCCTGATGAGAAACGCCTCGCGCTAGCTTTCCGATCGCCCACAGGACTTTTTCCCGTCGCCAGCACAGCTTCGAGATCCGTGCTCAGTAACGAGTCCGGTTAGTTGGAAATGAATCTCCGGGGCAAACGAATCTCCGCTGTCACTCCCGTTACCTTTTAGCGCTCTGCAGGCAGCAGCATTTGCCTTCTTCGAAGGGGCGGCATCACGGGCGCACGGCGCTTGGAGCAAAAGGAGTGCAAGCTATAAATATAAATAATCTGAACTATTTCAAAGCAAGACTTTGATTTTTGCATTAATAATCCCAACTATTTCAAAGGCTTTGGAAGCACCTGAATAAACCACCCGGGTTTGCTCAAGGCGAGACTCGCTTTGACCGTCCTGCAAACAGCACCGACGGAGCCCCTCCAGCAGCCGGACGGGCCCACAGCCAGAAACGAATGAGCGCTCAGCACCCCGGGACGCCATCGGCACAGTAACATCCCGGATCCGTCCGCCTTCCCCCCGCAATTCCTGAGCTCGGAGCTTGTTTTCGCTCAAGGGAGAACGACCCCGTGCACGAGCCGAGCCGCGGGACAACGCACGGAGCGAGACCGCCACTCGCTCAGCTCCCGAAACACGGCAGGACCAGGCGTTCGCGGCTATGAGCCGGCGCTTCGAAGACGGCGGCAGGTGCTGTTTTCCACAGCGTAAGCACCGCTGCCGTCGAAAAGGCAGCGTTATGAAAAATAACGTTATGAAACACCGCTCACGGGCAGTCTGAGACGTAAAACAGCCTGGGAGCGAAAGGCAGCAAACGGTACTGAAATCCCCTTGGTTATCGCTCAAAAACCCAACTGGAAACGCGGTTTTAGAAGCGGAGTAAGGACTTTGCACGAACGCAGATCAATTCCTCCATTGCGGAGCCGCTTTTTCTGATCAGGAAGATGCCAAACGCGAGGCAGTAAATACCTGTCCCCATATTAAGACGCTGGGAAATCCTTCTGACAAACCTGCGGCTAAGTGGTTAGAATACTTACATTGGTAATCTCATTAGGCTCCAGGGCAGACGGGAGAATCAAGCGGCAATGGAGCCTATCCAGATGGCGGATCACACGTCACGAAGCAGAGAGCGAAGGGACCAGCGTGAGGACCGCGTGCCACGTACCGCTTAAAGCTAAGTTTTGCATCTCACCGCTGGCAGACGTCTCAGAAGCACGGGAAGAAAAACGGAGGGTGGGATTACAAAGCCACACGACTCCCCAGCTGCCCCAAGGGCAAAGCGATAAGACAAATCCCTCCGTTCCACCCGTGCGCCATCCCCATCCGACGATGGCTCCCCAAAAAAGTTTTGGCCCCGTTCGGTCCACAAAGGAGCAGAGCCTTCCCCGCTCGCGTCTCCGACCCAGCAGCGGTTTTTCCCACCTGAGACCGCTTCTGCCTGCGCCACGTGGCACTTTCGGCACCTCGGACCGATCGGTCGGCACATTCGGCTCTTCCATGTCACTGCGGTCCCTCGCTGCCCATAAACCACCAAGTTTCTTCACTCTGGTGCGATTTATCCACTACCGAAATAATTTTTCCAGAGATAACCAGAAGAGGAACGGCTGCGGCAAGGAGCAGCCAAGCAAGTTATGCCAAGAAACGCTTTACACGCTGCCTCCATGTTCCCGGAGCCCAGCGATGAAGCGGAGATTTCTGATCTGGAGGAAATACCAGCCCGGTCACGCAAAGAAAATCAAGACAAGTATCACACTGCAATTCTGTCTTGGGAAATAAACTCGGACAACGGCACCAGAGAGTATCGCAGGCACTTCCCCGTGCTGACTTACGACCGAGATGGAGGAAACTCAATTCCTCTTTCCTGTCCTTAAAAGGAAAGGAAGTATTGCTCTTGCTAAGTGATATTTTTATTTATTTTTTTTAAATCTCAGAGCCAAGGTCTGAAGACTTTTAACACAGCCCGGGCACGGAGAGGCCAAACAGCGAGTGCTGCTCTGCAAAAACAGCTGGCAAGCAGCAGCGTCGCAAAGGACCTCGCTCCGGCCTGTTTTGCCGCAGACAACGGCGGCTCTGTTCACTTGGGGCAGCCAAAAACAGTTTTATAGCTCAGTGTAAAAAGAAAACAAAAGAAAAAAAAAGGATGATACGAAATCAGCAGAACTGATGAAGACCAAAACCCACCGCTTTTCTCCCTGCCTGCTCTTTTCTCTCCTACGCAGATCCCCGACTGCAAGGTTTCGCGGCGGGCAGTGACATTGCTGGGGAGCACAGAAGCCTTTGCGGCTCGCGTTCGCTACCGCCGCGTCCGTCAAGCGCTCCTAACGGAAGCTGCTAACTTCATTCCCCGATAAATCCGCATCGGGAGCCCTGCAAGCGTGCTTGTTAAAGGGCATTTCCCAGGCTGACCCGTTAGCTTGTTCAGCCTTCAACGCTAACCTTAACGGAGGCAGGTGACCGTATTTTAACCCATTAGGCTCCACGTGCTTATAGAAAGCACGACATCCACGCTAAGACACGAAGAGCGCTCCAGAACACCCCTTTTCCTGGGAAAGAGCAGCCTGAACAGCTGGACTGGGAAATAGCAGCTAGAAAGCTTACACAATAATAGTGATTAAGCACCGTGTCTTCTCTCCGCTCGGATCTGGTTTCTGCAAACCTAATCATGTCAGAGGGAAAGAAAAGAAAAATCTTCCCAAGCACGGCTAAACCTATTAAACCGAGACACGGTGCCACACCCGGGAGGCAAATAAAATATAAACGAACATCTGTGCTGTCATAAAAAAAAGCTTCGGTAATATTTCTTGCGTGACCTTTTATTAACTTTGATTCCCGGACAGGCGACTTCGCCTACAGAAAGCTGCCGATGCGGAGCCGGGTGGGGGGAGAGCTCTGTGCCTGCCGGTCTCCCCTTCGCAGAGCCGGGTGACCGTGCGCTGGGCCACCGCAGGGGCGGGAGGAAGAGGAGGCCGAAGCTCGGGAGCGCTTACGGCCAGCGCAAAACCGCTGGGAAGAGGTGCTGCCGCACGAACCGCGTGCCGCTGTGCTCTGCTGCGTAATAGGAGAGATAGACATAGGGGGGAAAAAAGGGGGGCACAGATCCTCTCCTGTCGTGCAGCGTTAGGCAGCTTTGCACCTTATTTTGGGCGACGTGGTTAGGGATATTAGACCTTTCCTACCTCGTGAGCAATCTGCCTTGCTGACTCCTTGTGCAAGTGTTTCACCGTTTGACGCTCTGGCCAGCTTCTGCTGCGAGCGGCGCTCCTCAAATAGCAAAGCCGACGCCGCTACGGCTCGCAACCCCCCCGGCAATACCGAAAGCAATTAAGGAAGAGGTAGCAAAGCCTGGTTTTTAAAATGGCTTAGGCCAGCGCACACTGGCACACACTGGGGCAGCAGCCGCAGGCCCCGGCGGCAGCTCTTTTCGCCGAGCTTCATGGCCGTGCTCTTGACCCGAGGCGCGAGATAGGCTCAAAACCCCAGTTCTTGGGGCATGAGTTGCACCGAGGCAGCGGGATCAGGCAACGAGCCCTAACGTGGCGTTTTTGTGAATGATATTGCGATGCCGGGGAGCCTGGGAGGGCGATCGGGGCTGGTGCACGGGGCATCCGGGATATTGCACCCGAGCGCAAGGGCAGGATGCACCAGTGACCCGGCTCATCGCTGCAAAAAGGCACGTTGTGGCCCTTTTGTTGCAGTGACCCCATGCTCCCTTGGCAGGTGAGCTGCTGCACTGTGACTGCTGCTCTCCAAACCCTTCCGACAGCAGCTGAGAAGTGCAAGAGGTCGCCGGGGGCGACGGGGCACCGGACGCGCTCCGGGAGAGCATCGCCGGGCACACGGCACGCAGGCCATGTGGGCCCCCGTCTCCCATCCACGCCGCGCACAGGCCCGACCCTGCTTAGCTTCAGGACACGCTCTCGCAACGGGAGTGAATGGGGGCCGGGGGGCCCCGCCCCCACGAGATTGACAAGGAGCTCGGCCAGCCGCAGCGCGGAATGCTGTCTGGCGGCCAATCAGGACGCGCGCGGGGCGGGGCTCCGCTCACTTCCCTACCGCTGCCCTGCTCAATGGGCCTGGCAGCCGCGGCGGCGGGCAGCCCCGGTGCTCCGCTCACCCCCGGTTGGAGCCGTGCTCTGCCTCGTTCTCGCAGTCGCTGCAGTGATCGTGGTCATTCTCCTCCGCGGACGGCCGCTGAGGCCTCGGCGGTGGCCGCCTCACTGCTGTCTCACTGTCGTCCGCCATCTTGAAACGGGACCTCGGCGGCTGCCGCACCCCCGCAACAAAGCGCGCCGCGATTGGGTGGCGGGTCGCGGGGCATGCCGGGACTGGTAGTCTTCGCAAGCTAGACGGCGCCGGGCTGTGCCGGGGCCGGGACTACAACTCCCATGAGTCTTTGGGAGCGCCCGGGGGGCGGGGCTCCGGGAGGTACCGGCAAGGCGGGGCGCCCATACAGGGCAGGTGTGCGGGCAGGAACCTGCGTCCGCTGTGGCGGAGAGCTTTGTCCTGGGGCGCTGTCCGTCCCCCCGCGTGTATACCGCGGGCCCGAGGTGCCTGTATCCCCAAGCGCTTCCTGCCCGAGGGGGCGGGGCCGAGCTGAATAACAGCGGCACCGATTGGCTGAGAGAGGAGACCCGCTTCCTACCAGCCAATAGGCGGGCGCGACACTGCGCGGTACCTGAAGCCGAGCGGAGGGTGAGTGGGTGAGGGCGCCGGTTGGCGGACGGAGGGGCTTCGCACTCCCCGGGCCTGCGGGGCGGGCGGCCTGGCCGCGCCCGGTGCAGCCGGCGGCTGCCGTGGTCCCTCGCGGGGGCTCCCCTCGCTCGGTGCTGCCCGTTCCCACTTGCGACGCTCCGGGTCTCGCAGCACCATCGTGCCCGGTGCCTCCCGGTCCCCCCCCCGGTACCGGCTGTCAGAGCCTGAACTGCAGGAGGGGGCCAGGCCCGAGCAGGCCCCGCAGGGGGACGAGTCGGCCCCGGGGCTCCACCGGGCCGGGGCTGAGCTGGGCAAGTGCTGCCGCCGGGCCGGCCTGGTTTGGGGTACGGGAATGCTCCCGGGAGAGCTGGGTGCGGAGAAACCCCTCCGCGCTTGGGCCTCGACGCCCTCAGCGCCCGCTGTGAAAAGCCCCGGGTGTTTATTTGCGCTGTAGTAACTTTTTTTCCCACCCCTGTCTAATCTCAGGCTCCTCCAGCCGCCCGCCAGGTCCGTCCATACGCCGGGTCCCAGCCCAGGGGGACGCAGGACGGCGAGAGAGCTGCTCGGGGTAACGTGTGGCCCGAGGGCACTTCTTGGCTCGGGCCTTTGAGCCTCTCATGCAGGCCGTGCCTGGTACAGCACTAAATACCTCCTGGTTTGTGGCAGGTGACTCTTACACCTTGCTTAAGCCGGAGAAGTCAAACTACAAATGGGGGACGTTTTGGCACCTTGTCCCCGAAACCCTGCTTCCTCAGGGCTTCAGGGTACACGTGCCTTAGCTCTCTCAGGGCATCCTTGCCTGTGGTAGATATAACTCATTAAGTTTTGTGTTACTCTGATTAGCTTCTGTGGCTGCCTTTTTGCCTTCTGTCACGTTTGTTTTAGTCGATGCAGGCCAAAAATATCTCAGACCAGTGTATTTGGGGGAAAAACTGGTTCTGGCACCTGCCTGTAACATCTGCTGGAATGGGATGGCCTCCCACCCCATGTGTACAGTTCAAACGTAAGCTTATTAAATATTTATATGTTGCACCGTGGATCCTATATCTATATGGTCTCTTTCTGCAACAGTACAAGTATTTTCAAGCCCCACCTGGTTGTGTTTTTCCAGACTAACCCTTCAAACTGCTCTTTTACCGCTTCAGGAATCTTGCAGCAGAGGCCTGCCTGTGTAGGTGCGTAGTGGAGAGACAGAAATAGGTTTATTGGGACGAAATGCCAGCTAAGGCTAGAGGCCAAAGTGTAGGGGTTACTGCAGTTAAAAAGACCATATTTATCCTGCACAGGCAGCCGAGACATCCTTTTTTTAAAAAAAAAAACACAACCAGAGCTTCCAGCCCTGCAAGGTTGTGCACCAAGGGCCTGGTTCTCTCATTCTTTGCACTGCATTAGCCACGTAGGCTGTTTCAGAGGGAGTATAATATCCTGCCACGGAGGGCTGGATTTTAACCTGATGTGATGCTGGGGCAAGAGAACAGAGAGTCAGACCCTCTAGCTGTCACACCGAGCCCACTGTCACACGGGGAAAGGCTCCCCGTGGGGACTGGGTGCTCGCTTGGCAACAAAGCTTCGGATTTATGTCAGCCTCTTGCAAAGCGCTCATGTTTATTGTAGCTGCCCTTTCTGATTCCCTTCGAATTCCCCTTTGCCGCTGCTGGCGGTTAACCCTGTCTGTTTGCCTGGGTTCTTGGGAGGGAAAAGGGCATGGTATCGCTGTGTGCCGGTGTTGGCTCTCTAGCCGCGAAGTAAAGTCAATATGTGACGCCCTGCTGCTGGCAGGTGTGTTGAGGAAATTAGGCTTGTTGGCCATCATAACAGGGCCCGACCCTAGGTTCCTGCAGAAAAGTTCAGAGCCAAATCAAAGCAATTAAAATAATTAAATTTTAATGACGCATGTGCAGTAATTACAGCTCGAGCTGGGTGCCTCCGAAGAGGGACCCCGAACAAAGAAATCCCTGGGCAATTATAGCTTTTTCCAAATTAAGTTTCCCACCTCTCACGCGGTAGTTCAGACCAAGAGTAATGTTTAGGTCTGGGGTCTCCTGCTCCTTAGTGGGTCTCATCGTTGTTCCTAGGCAGGCTGTTTTTCTCCCTTATCTTTACTGTCACGGTTTCTGCTGACGGTTGTACCTTCGTTTCTTGTTGGGTCTTACTGTTGTGTCTCAAGGTCCTGAGGAGGAGGAGGTGATTCCAAACCATAACGATTAACACTGCCCCAGCAATGAGCTGAGGCTTTGCCCCTCCAGGTCCTAATGCCCTGCACTGGTCTTATTTCAAAGCCGTGACGTCCTCCCTTTCGGGGCGTGAGATGCAGGAATGCAGACTGCTTGTAACGTCCTTATCTTCCCAGCTGGAACCAGCTCTGAGGCCCTTTTCTTCCTGGACTAAGTAAAAGTTCATTATTTTATCTAGGTGGGGCCTAAGGCTTCAGCAAATTTAGCTCCTCATGCTAAGCAAGTTTTATAGAAGTTGTGCTAAGCGGCTACGTCTAGACAGTTTCAGTTTGCTATTCCTTAACATAGGCAGAGAGATGGCTACCAAGAAGGTCAGCGTCTGGGGCACGTGGTCCACCAGGAGAGGTGGTGGGAGCTGGGCTCCCGTAGCGGGGCCAAGAGGAGCCTGAGGGGTCTCGAACAGCAGCCTGTGACTTCGTGAAGGGCAGTTAGAAAGGTGACAGAGCCAATTTCTTCTCAGAGGCACCGGATGATATAGCGAGGGGCAACTGCCACAAGCTGGGGCTTGGGAGGTCCGGGTTGGGCACGAGGAGACCCTCCTTGCTGAGCAGGGTGCTGCAGCCCGGAGCCAGCGAGATGGGGAGGCTCCGTCCTTGGGGGTGTCCAGGATCCAGCTGCACAGAGCCCTGGCTGCCCTGGGCTGGTACTGGGGAGGGTCCTGGCTCCTTCTCCGGGGGTTGGAGTGGGGACACCGGGGTCCCTTCCCAGCACTGCTGTGACTGCGTGAGACACGGTGCTGCAGGAGCCCCGGGTTTCTCGGGCAGATGCCACCTTGCTCACAGGAGGCCCCACTTCTTTCTGGAGCAGCTTCCGTGTCGGTGAGCCTTTCAGCAAAAGGGTGCGAGCGGGGTTCGGAGGTTGTGCGGTCTGGATTGAGTTGCGGGAGGTCACCCAGCAAGCTGGGGCCTCAGCGCAGAACCGGTGAGAGAAGTTCTCCGCTCTGGCTTCAGCAGATGGTTACAGGTTCCCTCCCAGCCCCAAAGCTGTCAGCACGCGCAGACCTTTTGGATTTAATGCGGCGTTAATGCCATATTTGCGAGCTGACAGACGCGAGCCTGCTGCATAGAGACGCAATTTCTTTCTTCCTTCATGCCGTCCACGTAGCGCGTGCTGTTGGTGACAGCGCTGGCTTCCAGGTAGCGCGGGGCTGTGATTTACTTACTGGCTTCTGCGGTTTGCGTCCCGATTATGTCAGAGGTAGCTTTTCTCCCGTTACACCCCATCTGTTGAGCTCGAGCAGGGCTATCGCTATCGGTCCTCAGGTTTCCTGGTCTGGGCTGAGATGTTGCGTGAGTTCTTCCCGTTTGTCACTGATTCGGGGTCCCTCGTGACAACCCTGCCAGAAATTTCAAGTGCCTCCTAATTTAGGATGCTGTACGTGAGGCTTGATCCGGGCAAATGCTAAACAGGAGCAATTCCAGCAAGTTGCAGGGAGCTGCAGGTAACCCGACTGAGGAATTTACAATTGGCTCAAGTTGCACATCCAGAATTAGGGGGAGTCTAGGGGGACCTGGCTTAAGCTGCCTCAGTTCTTCAGGCTGTAAAATTGGGGCACCCACTCAGGGTGGAGTCAAAGTTTTAATAATGTCTCGATCGCGCCCTGAAAATGCATGAATATGAAGCGCGATCGGCTTTGAATGAAGTTGCCTGTTTGGGATAAATATTTCCCGCGTGCAGCGTGAATGAAACGGCTCCGTTCTGGTGCGTTTTCAGCTCTTTCTTTCTGTTTCAGAGCACGATGTTCCTGGTTGGACTTTCGGGTGGAATCGCGTCGGGGAAGAGCACGGTCGTGGCCATCCTCCGGGAACTGGGCTGTGCCGTGATTGATGCTGATGTTATTGCCAGGGAAGGTTAGTTCCGCGTAGCTGATCTTTCTCCCTTAGGTTCCCTTGACGACTGGGGGTGATGTTTGGTGAAGCGCAGACGGCAGAGGGTGCTCTGGGTACATTAGATAACCGTTTCCCTCCGATTCCCCAGTCCATGAGGATGTGTGGAGCAGCTGTCTTGGGGGATTGGAGCAAGGATATATTTTTAATTAAAAAAAAAAAAAACACACATCCTGGTGACAAACACAATGGAGAGATCTCGGATCTCACCCCCAGTTTCTCTCTCCTGGAGTGCAGTGCAGTCAGTACTTCTCAGCTTTGAAAGCCAACTCTTTGCAAAGGAACCGCACTTCTCCTCAAAGCATGGTCCCACTGCTTGTTTGACTCCTTTCTTCATCCCCAGGACACTCAACCTGTAACTCGGTTATGTTACATGCTGTCACTAACACGCAGAAAGAGAATTCTCCTCTGTGGTGGATGTTACTCCTTTGTTAATACTGGGAGATCGGTCCATAAAATCATTTATGTCTTAATGTGCTGAAACAAAGAGCCCAGAACTTGTGTTAAGGCTAGAGACATCCCGGATCAGGGAATCTGTCCTTGCTACAGAAGGGACCTAGAGATCCAGGTTTGCTGAATCAGTGGGAGTTAGAGGAGTCTCTGTCCTCCTCAGTTGTCCGTGTGATGTGGGGTGAGACCATTAATCCCACCGTACTATTAGGATAACGAGGAGAGCAGTGCTCACTTCAGTAAAACCTTTTAATTTTGTACACCAAAGGTTTCGGGCCCCCAGCTGAGGAACAGTGCAGGCTTGCCTGTGTCATTTTGAAGTGCCTGTGTTCTTCTGTTTGTCGAAGAACTTACCTTGTAGCCACTCAAAGCTGTGATGCTCTTACATTTTATTGCACTGTAATTCCCCTTGAGGTGCAGAAAATTTGCTAGAGGTGCTGAAAGTCCTCAGAGACTATAGGAAAACTCTGCAGAATACTCAGTGACGGTTTCCTACCAATCGACTCATTTTTCTCCAATTCCTTTCTCATATGTGTTTGTTTGCTGCATAGATTTTACCCGTACTGAAAGTTCAATGTGAAATTCCAATGGAGAAGGAAATTGGTCTTAAAGACTTTTATTAAGCCGCCCTGAGGCTACAACCCATGGCAATGTTCCTGGATTTGGAGAGAAAATTATATATGCTCTGTCTTTCTCTGTGGTTAGCCTCAGCTTGATCTTAATTACGTTTTTATTATTGCATCCTTTTTGTTGGTGATTTTGATGTCTCTAAAATCATATTCTTGTGCAATGTCAGAGTCCCTGCAAATAGCTATTGGGAATTGACCTCTTAGAAGGCTTTTGTGTTCATTCTCACCAAGAATTTGGGGACTGAGGTTAACGACAGTAAAAAAAGAAAAAAACAAAAACAAAAAAACAAACAAACAAAAAAACCCCTTATTAACAGCCAGGGCCAACCACGAACTCATGGCAGCCGAGCTGTATTCACCCAGTGCTAAAGTTTTCAGCTAAAATAACCCTCATATTTTTCCCTTTCTCTTTAAGATCTCCCTGCTCAAATCTTTGCCCTGCCCACGGTGGGAACAGGCTCAGTCCTGTTTCTGCCCATGCCTTAACTGGTAGCCGTCAGCAAGTCCTTTCTCCTGACCTGCTGAATTCTAACCCGGGGCGGCAGCACGCCATTAGGAGGGTTGTGGCGCTGAATTAATGACTGCGGGATGCTTCGATCTCTCGTGTGTCAGCCTGCAAAGGGACCTTGGTCTGCGAGTTCTGCAAACTTGGTCCTGCAGCGCTGATGCCAGGTGTCTGCTAGGTTGCAGCACTGAGACGCGCCAGTCTTGGTTCGGCGTGCGCTGGCAGACAGATGTGTTCTCTGCTGAGAAGAATAAACTCAGTTATTTAATGAACAGAACTCATTTGAGGCCGACTGCTGATGCAAACACTGACTGTGCTGTAGAATTGGCTCTAACCACCGGCTGTTTAATGTTATCAGTGGTGCAGCCCCACTTGAAGGCCTATCAGCAGATAGTGCATTACTTTGGCACCGAGATCCTCTTGGAGAGCGGAGAGATAAATCGCGAGGCTCTAGGAAACATTATCTTCTCCCACCCGGAGAAACGGCAGCTGCTGAACTCCGTCACCCACCCTGAGATCCAGAAGGAGATGCTGAAGCAGGTCTTGAAATACTTTGTGCTAGGTAAGAGACCGGGCGATTCCATGATGCCGGCACTCCGGCTGCACGACAGTCGTCTCCGCTCACGCCGGCTTTGGCTTCAAAGTGGAGAGAGGGACGGGGAGGGAGAACGGGAGCCGATGCTGAGTGACGGCCTTTGTGCTCCGCCACCGGTGGCCTTTAGCATCCGCGTTTGGAGGATTCGTCGCTGCCCTTCTGCCTTTCGTTGCTGCCCTTCACATTCTTCTTCCATGGCTTCAGGTACCTCTGTAGGGCCTGAGAAAAGCATTGTGAGGCCTCTGCTGAGATTACTCGCTGGATAATGTCATACCTTCTGAAACGGCCAAATATTATCCCCTGCCCCCAACCTCTCTGGGCTTCGGTGAAAGCTGCAGAGCGCTTTTAGACTCGATAAGGTGAGAAATGGGCTGACAGCTGTGGCTTCCAAAGTCCCGCTTTTTCCCCTGATAAATATAACAAATACAGCTGTCAAACTTGGTCTAATCAAATGCCAGATAAGATCACCAGCTGTTTCGGAGGTCTCCGTGTAGACAGAAGGATGTCTTAATAGAGTCAGTCTAGTTGGCGGAGCTTATTGAAGCTGAGCTGTGTGACAGCTGAATAGCCCTGTGCCGGGGCATCGGAAGGGCCTCGCTCTCCTGAGGAGAGTGAGGAGGAGGAGGAGGAGGAGGAAGAGAAAGGGCGAAGGCGGCGCCACACAAGAAAACCGGCAGCCAGAGAGATGTGGGGTTTTGAACCCGGGCTGTGAAGTCGGAAGGGAAGCGCTGTCCTGCCCCTTGGCGAGAGCGGCAGCGCGCGCTCCGCCGGCCGCTTTGTCCTCATTAGTCTGGTTTTAATGATTTGGGATAGCTGAATGTCGTCTCTAAGGGCTTGGCTGCGCGAGGAAGGCTCTATTGATCAAGCCATAGGGCAGCAAGAACTCTGCCTGGGTGGAGACGCTGGTAAAATGACGGTTTGCTGGGTGATCACGTCTTCATTAAAGCTTTGATTGCCGCGGCCAGATGAGTTAGGAAGTGTTAGTTTGGTTTGTAAAAAATATTTACACCAACAAAACCGGCGGCATCCCGGCACGCTCTCTGCGTCCGAGCACGCGTACCAGGGAAACGCGGTCCCCTCACTCGCCGCTTTCTCCCCGCTCTCGCGTTCACCCGGCGTCTCCGAGAGCTGCCACGCGCAATCTTGCCGTCTGCGAGGGGTGGAGGAGCGCAGGGACGCGGCGAGGCCGGGGTCAGCCGCGGGGCCCGGGGAGATGCGTCTAGCGGTTGCAGATTCCCCTCTGCCAGCTGCTCCTTGCGGTCAAGGAACCGGAGACGGGAGGTGACAGGTCTGCGAGCTCTCCTGCCTTGTCCTACCTGGAGGCAGGCTCGGCTCGCCTCGTCATCCCTTCGCTCCCGCTGTCCCCGTCGATCCTTGCGGCTCTGTTAGAAGCAGCACAGCTTTTGCCAACAAGGGGTGGCAACACGAGAGGGGGGTTTGCATGCCCCGGGGTGCGGCGGGGAGGGATTTGGGGAGTGCGTTGTGCTGGGCACATGCTGTCGGGGGGATTTTAAATCAAATTTTGTGACATGTTTGAGAGCCTGGCACAGGACATGCCTCTTTCATCAGGGAGATCCTTGTGGATTTTCAGGCCCTGGGAACGTGCCTGGAGGCACTCAAATGTTTCAGTGTCATGGCTATGAGAGATTTGCAATGATTTACTTCCCCTCCTTGTACAAGTGGAACTGTTGAGCTAAAGCTTTCCAAAAAGAGAAGGAAACTAGGCTGGAAACGGAGCTGGAAAACATCAGCTCAAATCACTGTAGTCTGGCAAAGTCTTAGTCAACTGAAAGAGAGAAAAGCAAATTCTGCTGTGGGCACTGCTCCCCTAGAGAGCCTAGCGAAGGCGGCGTGATTGCTCTTGCTAGAGATGCACAGGCGCTTTCGTTTGAGCTTCGTGTTTCAGTTCCTCATTATATTTCTGCAGCTTCACCTTTGCTCGGAGATCATCCAGGTTAGGTTGGTTTTTTTTTTTTTTTTTCCTGTGGAAACTTGGAACGAAACCGTTTGCTCCCTGCGAGAGGGAGGAGGACAAATGTGCTCTGCTCCCCTTCTCTGGAGCAGCTGTAGTCGTGTTGCTGTAAAGCTCCCCCCACTTGCATTGCAGGAGCAGCTGTAGCTGCAGCGCACGTGCAGAGCAAGGAATTTGGAAATGCAAATGATACTTATAATTTTTTGGGGGGGGGGGGGGGTCCCACTTTTGCAGGCTACCGCTACGTGGTCCTCGATATCCCTCTGCTCTTTGAGACCAACAGATTGACCAAGTTTATGAAACACACGGTCCTGGTTTATTGGTAAGTGCCCCGGGAATCATGAGAGCCGGGATGTCACAGCCTCTCTTGGTGGTTGGAGGGGGTTTGTCACCTCCCTCCCTCTCCAGGGAGAATTTAGCTGCAGCGTCCGTGCGAAGCCTTTTCATGCGCTGCCTCTTCCCTGTAAACATGAAGTGACACCTTCCTTTATGCCAGCTAATGAGCATGAGGTTTCTTGCTGAGGTTTCTTTGAAACCTGGCACCATCGTAAGGGGAAAATCGCTGCCCTCGGGCGTTGCACAACCCTGGCTCTGTTGGCTGAGGGTTTTGGGGACTCCCAGGTCTTCTTACGGGCCGTGGGCACGGTAGGGACGCGCGGCAGGATCTGCCTGGGTGGTGGTGGCCTTATCCGTTCTGCTGGCTCTGCTGATGTGGAAGTGGAGACCGGGGGAGTCCAGCGTAAGGGGAGGGTGGCCGTGCTCCATCTCAAGTGAAGAGGGGCAGATCTCCCACCCTCACCCTGGCCGTCCCCCCTCGTGCTGAGGAAGCCCACCAGGACCTGCAGGGCCCCGCGCGGGACCTCCTTCCCTCCCGCGCTCCCGTCTCAGCGCCGCGTTCCCCCCCCGGCAGCGACCCGCGGACGCAGCTGTCGCGGCTGATGAAGAGGAATGGGCTGTCCCGGGCCGAGGCCGAAGCACGCGTCGCCTCCCAGCTGCCGCTGGACAAGAAGCTCAAGTTAGCGAGTCACGTCATCGACAACTCCGGCGACCGCGAGAGCACGCGCCGGCAGGTCCTGCGGCTGCACGCCCAGCTGGAGGGTTCCCTGGACTTCCTCTGGGCACGGCTGGCGGTGGGCACGGCCGTGGCCGGGCTCGGAGGGCTCGTCTACTTCCTCCTCCGGCATTTTGTCTCTTAATTCACCTTTTTCTTAGAGCGTTTCTTCTTTTGTCTTCTAAGGGCCTGGATTTCCAGGTTTGAAAAGGGCAGTGAAAGGCCGCCTGTTTTAATGAGCTTTGCCGGCTGAATGCAGACAGTAAGATGAGGCATCTCCTTGCAGACTTCCCAAGGTGAATGTGAGGGTTTTTTTGCAGCACCGTCTCCCAACTGCTTGCTTTAACTTCGTGCGCAGGTCCTTACGGATCAGCCGTGTCCGTGGGGCGGGATTGCTCCGGGTGCCCGGCTGCTGCCCGCGAGGGGAGCGAGGCCCTTGTTGTCCCTGGGCTGAGCTGCACGGCCGGACTTCAGCCCGGGGTGAGTTTAGGCACTTGGAAGTCTTCCAGGAGAATCTCTTTAGTGGGGGAATACGTGGACTCTCGAGTCCTTTTGCTGCTACCGGCTGTCCCCAGGTTGTCCCCTCCTAGCCGTCGGCCCTGGCTAATCTGAGTTTAGATGCAAGATATCCTCTTCGTCAACGGGGATTTAATGGAAAGGCCTTAAATCTGTCCACGGGGGACAGATGATACATCATCTCACGAGGACTAGGTGTTCAGCTGACAACTCGCGGTCCCTCCAGCCCTGTATTTCTGCCGCTGCTGCCTAAGTAATCGTAGGATCGTTACTCCCGGGCCATCCCCTGCCAAAGGCGGGCGATGCCGTGGGTCGCTGAGGGTGCGGCGCATCCTTGGCGGGGGCTGAGCCCTGGGACCTGCCTCGGAGAAACGCGTTTGCTGCTGTTTGAGGTTTTTTTTTCCTTCAGCGGTTCCCTGGGGGAGAGCGCGAGTCTGGACGAAGCGGGTGCTGGCTCTTCACGGTCTTTTTTAATAAAGTGCTAAACAGCAGCCGGCTCCCTGTGGGTCTCGAATTTCCGGGCTGCGAGCGCTGCTCTTTTCCTCGCCTGCTCCCGCCTTGCTTCGGCGCTGGGGCACGGCCGCCGCTCTGTAAAGTTCATCGCTCGCGAGCAAAGTTTACGAGCGCCGTTGCGCTTTCCCCAGCGCCGCCCCGGCCGCGGTCCCTCTCCCGGCCCCGGGGAGCTTTACGGAGCGTCAGCCCGCGGCGGCCGTGGCGGCCGGGAGAGCGAGGCCGGGTCTCGGCTCGCGGCCCTGGGCCCCGCGCGGTGCGGATCAATGTTTGCACCGCAGTAGCGCAGAGAGCTCCTAGCTGAAGTGGCTGCATCCGACGGCGTGAGCGAGGCTGGGAGGGGACGCGATCCCCGGGCTTCTGAGGTCGAGTCCGCGCTCTTCCCACGCGGCAGCCCTGTCCCCTTGCAGGGTGCTTTAAAAAAGGTGGGTGCAAAGGTGCTGGAGGCTTTCGGGCTGCTGCGGTGCTTGGTGGCCTTGCCCCGAGGTGCTGCAGGGCGGCCGAGCTCCCATTCACTCGCCCCGGGAGCTCGGTGCTTGTGGAGGAGGGGACGTGCTCCGTGCCCCCGGCACCAGCCCTGGCCGAGGCACCTTCCCCAGGGTGGCACAGACCTGCCGGGCTGCTGTCCGGTGCCACCACCTTGCAGCGAGCCTGGCGCTGCTTCCGTGTCCCCTTTGTCGCCGCCTGTGCTGGCATGTCCCTCTGTCACATCGGGCTCATGCAGAGTGGCTTTACCCACCCCTGAGCCAACATCTCCGGTCTGGGCCGATTCCAGACCCCCGGGAACGCTGTAGGTACGGACGGGCAAATCCTTGGGGGTTTAATGATGCCCCGGAGCAGCAAACCGGCAGCGGTAAGGACGAAAGCGGCTCTGGCTCGCTGCCGTGGGCGGCTGCAGCCGCGGTGGAGCATCCCTGTGCTCCGGCCTGGGCATCCCGGCTCTTCGGGGCCGCGCTGGGAGAAGCCGGACGCAAGCAACACCCCTCCGCCATCCTCTGCTCTCCGCACCCGACCCTGCCGCCTGCTTTTTTTTAATGTGCCTTTAATTGCAGTGGCGACGTGGGTGCGGGCAGTCCCTCCCAGCCAGCCATAAATCAGGGCCGGAGCAGGACGGGCCGAGGCAGAGATAAGCGCTGATTGCATTCCTCCCTCCCGGCTCGCCTGCCTCCGCGATAAATGGGGCTGCGATGAGGCCGGGGGGAGCGAGACCGGCGCGGTAATCGCATTTGGCGTTTCGCTCCTGGCCTGCTGACGTTTTCCAGCCGCTAATGAGTTTAGCGGGGCCGAGGGAGGGAGTGTTTTTGGGGGGGGGGGGTGCGAGGCGCAGCGCTGTGCCGGGGTGGTGCGGGAAGGGGCTGGGGGGCTGGTGCCCTGGGCTGGGAATTGGGTGTCCAGCCGGCTGCCCTGGCCCGCAGCACCCAGGGAGAGGGTGCTCAGCACCCCCGTGGAGGCCTCCCGTGGGTACCCGACCATGGGCATCCCCGTGGGAACCCTTCAGGGACGAGCCACTGGGATGCCACATGTCCCCTGCCGCGTTCCCTGTGACCCCTGTCCCTGCTCCGGGGATGCACCCAGCCGGCGGGACCTGCCACCGTCCCCCCCGCCGGTGACAGATGCGTTTGCTCTGCAGGCTGGCAGCGCCGTTTAGTCTCATCGATAGCTCAATCGATGGCCCTGGAGGGAGCCTGAAGGGCAGAGCTGAGGGCCTGGGCGGGCGACAGCGGCTGCGACAGCCGGCGATGGACCGGGGGTGGCCCTGGCCCTGCTCTCCGAGGGGGACTCGTGTCCCCTCTGTGTCCCCTCCGTGTCCCCAGCACCCCATGCACCAGGCCATGGCTCTCCTGGGGACGGAGCAGCCTCGTAGCCCGGCGCTCCCCGAGAAGCGGCTGAGTCCTGCACACTCGTGACACCAGTGGCCACAGCCCAGCTCTGCGGCAGGACCAGGGTTGTTCGCTCTGGGGCCGGTTACGTCGGTCGCTGCGAGCTGGGGGCCCCGTGTGTCGCCCTAGGGTGCGGGCAGAGCGGGGTGGGGGGTGTGGGAACCCAAGGGTGCCACCAGGAGCTGAGACCGCCCCAGCTCGCCGCACCTCCCGCCATCGATCGGGCAGCGGCTGGAGCGGCCGCTCGCCTCTCCCCCTCCGCCTCCTCCAACCGAGCTCTGTTTGAGCAGGGAGCCTGGCGCAGAAGCCAAATATTTAGCTGCTGCAAATTGGTGCCGGGAGGGCTGGGACGTGCCGGGAGGGCTGGGACGTGCCGCGGGCCGGCGGCCCCCTGCCCGGCCGGGATTTTCCATGGGGAAGGGCTTTTGCCCGTGTGCCCATCGCGGGAGGTGGCCTTGCCGTGGGGATGGGGGGAGCTGGGGCCGGCGTGCTGTCCCCCGGGGGGGACGGGGCCCGGGAGCTTGGGCTGGGCGAGGACACTGGCACCCAGGGGTGATGGCCCCCAAGGAGGGGGTGGCCGAGTGGCCCCATGGTGTCCTGAGGGTCACTGCAACTGCACAGCCCCGTGGTGTCACCCAGTGTCCCTGTCCCTGCACGTCCTGCTGTGCCTCCCAGTGTCACGGTCAGCGCCCAGCGTGTAGGATGTCACCCAGTGCTGCTACCCCTGCACATCTCATGGGGTGTCACTGCAGACCCTGCAGGGTCACCTTCTCCCTGCACGTGCCATGGGGTGTCACAGTGTCATCACATGGCCCTTGGTGTGTCACCCAGCATCATCATCCCATCATCCAACATCCCCATCCCGTCACCCAATATTCCCATACTGTCACCAATGTCCTCATCCCATCACCCAATGTCTTTGTCCTGTCACCCAATGTCCTCATCCCATCACCAGATATCCCCATCTGTCACCAGACGTCCCCGTCCCATTATCCAGCATCCCCATCCTGTCACCTGATGCCCCATCCCATCACCCAACATCCCTGTCCCATCACCCGATGGCCCCATCCTGTCACTCAGCGTCCCTGTCTCATCACCCCAAATCCCTGTCCCATCACCCAACATCCCCATCCCGCCACCCAAAATCCCTGTCCCATCACCCAACATTTTCATCCTGCCACCCAGCATCCCCGTCCCATCACCCAAAATCCCTGTCCCATCACCCAATGTCCCCATCCCATCACCCAACATCCCCGTCTCGTCACCAGTGTCCCCATCCCACCACCCCACATCCCCATCCCATCACCCAATGTCCCCATCTCATCACCCAACGTTCCCATCCCATCACCAACATCTTCATCCCATCACCCAACATCCCCATCCCACCACCCCACGTCCCCATCCCACCCCGCCGTGCCGGATGCCGCCGGAGCCCGGTCCGCGCCGCCTCCGAGCAGGCAGGGAGGAGGCACCAGCGAAAATAAATCAATGTGTGACTTTAATATATGTGCTCCCGGCGCCTCTGCGTGCCACAGGATTATGAGTAACCTTGATTCGGACTCCGCGTCCGTGTGCCAAGGGCCCCCGGGGAAGGGAGCGAAATTAGGCAGCCGCGTCCCCGCGCCTGATTGACACGCGGGTAAACACGGCGCGGCGCCGGGGCGGCCGGCAGCCCGCGTTGGACATTGCCGTCACGTTTGGGCGATGCAACCGCTCCGAGGAAAAAAGCTCCGGCCCGGCCCTAATTCGATCGCTCCGAATGAAATCGGCGGCGCCTCCAGGCTCCCCCATAGTCCCGGGGTGCGGCGAGGGCCCAGGCGTCCTGGCACCCGCGGGCGGCCGGGCTGGCACATCCCTGGCGGGGATGGCTCTGCTCCCTGGTGGCCCCCCGGTCCCCCCCGGCTGAGCCGCGGCCCCGGCCCCGCTCGCCTCGCCTGGGAGAGCAGTGATTTTCCGTCAGTCAGCGCCTGTCCCCGTCAGCCAGCCTCTAATTAAGTCGCGGTGTTGCCAGCCCTTAATTGCACACCGGCGGGAGGGGGCTCGGGCCCCGCTGGGCCTGAGACATCGTTAATTAGAGGCCAGGCGACGCGGCCGGGGCTTGCGGGGGGAGCGCGTGGAGGATGCGTCACCCCGGCCGGGCTGGAGCCAGGCGCATCCCGGCTCCCGCCGCGTCCCCGGGGTGGCCCGTGGGATGGGGTGGCCCGGGTGGGTGTGTGTCACCCATGGGGGCTGAGGGACGGTCCTGCGAGGATGGGGATGTGCTGGCACATCCCATCTGAGCCAGCCTGGCCAGCCAACCAGCCAACCAGCTAGCCAACCAGCCAACCAGCTAGCCAACTGGCCAACTAGCCAGCCAACTGGCCAACCAGCCAACCAGCCAGCCAACCAGCCAACTAGCTGGCCAACTGGCCAACCAGCCAACCAACCAGCCAACTCACCAGCCAGCCAGCCAACCAGCTGGCCAGTCTACCATCTACCAGCTAGCCAACCAGCCAATCACCCAGCTAGCCAAATGGCCAGCTGGTCAACCATCTAGTCAACCTTCAAGCCAACCAGCTGGCCAGCCCTCTACTAGGCAGCCGAATGGCCACCCAGCTGTCTGGCTAGCCAGGCGGCCAACTGGCCAGCTCGTTGGTCAGGTCCCCAGCCAAGTGTGCAACGAGCCTATCAACCAAAGTGCCACCTATCCAACCAACTGCTGGCTGCCTGTCAGCTAGCCACCTGGCCACCAGCCAGCTCCTGAAGAGCCAGCCAGATCACCAGCTGGCTGTTGGCTCGCCAGCCAACTTTCTGGTTGCCAGCCAGCACCATCTCTCCAGGTCCTCTCCGAACAGCTGCCCAAGCTTCTGGCTGGAGATGTTTCTCCTCTGCGCGCCCAAGCTCAGCTGGGCTCCCTCCTCACCTGCTGCATGATGGATGCGTGGGTGGCCCAGGACAGGCCCGTGACCAAGGCAGTCTGCAGGGATGTGGGAGCCCAGTGCTGGCTGGGTCCACACCGTGCTGGTGCCCCAAGCTGTCCTCCACCATGCGTCCGTGAGCCCTGTCCCTGGGTGCCCTGGGCTGCACCTGCGCAGCGCCCGGACATGGGCCAGGGACACCCAGCGAGTGACTTCTCCTCCCCTTCAAAGCCCTGGGATGGGCGCCGGGACCCCCAGACCCTGCAGCGTTTGTGCCCATTTTCTCTCCAGCTCAGCACCGGGAGCTGAGTCCTGCCAGGATTATCTGCACCTCGGGATGAGTCCGTGCCACCTTCCCCTGCTCCTGGGCTGATGTACACCCGCTACAGCACCCAGGTGCCACCCTGCACCCCTCCCCGGACAGGTCCTCCCGCCTGGCAGCAGCGCACGCTGCCTTGGTCTGATGGCTTATAGATGGGTGAGCGTGCGGATGGGCGGATGGATTTGGGGATAGATGGGTGCACGGACACATGGGGATGGGTGCATGGATGGATGTGTGGAGAGATGGATACATGGGCACGTGTGCGGATGGGTGCATGGATGCATGGACACATGGGTGGATGGATAGATGGCTGGACAGATGGATGTACAGATGGATAGATGGACGGATGGATGGATGGATGGATAGATGGATGGACGGATGGATGGATGGATGGATGGATAGATGGATGGACGGATGGATGGATGGACGGATGGATACACGGACACATGTGGATGGATGCACGGATGGATGCACATGTGGAGAGATGGAAGTGAAGATGGACGGATGCATGGAAAGAAGGATCTGTGGATGACTGCATGGATGCGTGCGCGGACGAACAGACGTGCACGGGTGCACGGAGAGGTGGATGAGCGGCTGCATGGGTAGATGGACAGAAGGAAGGAAGGATGGACGGATGGACGGATTTGCAGTGGATGGATGCCCCTGCAAGGCAATGGGAACCAGCACAGTGACCCCAGACGAGCTCAGGAGACCTGCATCTCTTCCAGCCCTGCTCCGGCCGCCGTGTGACATGATGCGGGCTGGCAGATGCCGGGGGCACGTGGGGGCTTTGCCCGCCCCCGGCTGCCACGGCGTCACGAGGGGCTCCGGCACCTCCCGTGCGGTACCCGAAGAGCATCCCGTCACGGTGCCGGTGGGGACGCAGGGGACACAGGCGCCGCCACCGCCGTGGGGGCCCGGCTGGGCGGCTCAGCTGTGACGGAGCGGTGGCGTCGCCGCAGGAAGGCGGCCGCGGTGCCGGCTGGCTGTCGCATTTAAACGCGCCCATGGATCATCATTAGCCGCTCGCGTCCTCCCGGGCTCTTCTCCCCGGCAGCCGACCGCGGGCCGGGGCCGCGCTGGGGGTCTGCTGGGTGTTTGGTGGGTCTCACGCACGCCCCTGCCTTGCACACGCGCTGCCCCGTGCACGTGGACACGGCACGGCTCTGTGCACGCACGGCTGTGCTCAGCTGCCCGTGCACCACTTCACACGCGTGTGCACAAGCGTGTGCGCACATATATGCACACGTGCACCCCTACACACACCCGTGCCCACGTGCAGGCCTGAACTCAGCTGTGCACGCACGCGTGCACCCCATACGCAAGCACATGCGTGCACACACACCCCTACACCCACCTGTGCTTGCACACGTGCCCTCCTACGCACACACACGTGCACAAGCACATGCACACACATATGCACACACACCCCATTGCACCTGTCTGTGCATGCACACACACACACAAGCACGTGCCTGCGCACACACTATGCTCACCTGTGCTTGCACACCTGCACCTCTAAACACACGTGTGCAAGCACATGCATGCGTGTGCATGCACCCTTCTACACTCATCTGCACGCACACACACGCTTACACACCTACACTCACTTGCACTTGTACACATGCACCCGTTCACACTCATGTGCACAAGCACAGGCACACCCCTGTTACACTCACGTGTGCACACACACGCACCTGTGCGCACACACACACGTGTGCAAGCACATGCACACACGTGCACACTCCCCTCTATGCTCACCTGCACATGCACACACACATGCTTGCACACCTACACTCACCTGCATGTGCACACATGCCTCATGCACACACACACACGTGCACACACGTGCCATGAACCTCACCTGCACTTGCACAAATGCACACGTGCACACACGTGCAAGTACATGCACACATGTGCACACCCCCCTCTATGCTCACCTACACGTGCTTGCACACCTACACTCACTTGCATGTGCTCACAGGCCCCATGCACACTCACACACACACACGTGCACACATGTGCCACGAGCCTCGGCTGCACTTGCACAAATGCACACGTGCACACACACGTGCAAGCATGTGCACACATGTTCCACAATCCTTGCCTACACTTGCACAAATGCACATGTGCAAACACATGTGCACAAGTACATGCACACATGTGCACACTCCCCTCTATGCTCACCTGCACATGCACACACACATGCTTGCACACCTGCACTCACCTGCATGTGCACACATGCCTCATGCACACACACACACGTGCACACACGTGCCATGAACCTCACCTGCACTTGCACAAATGCACACGTGCACACACACGTGCAAGCACATGCACACATGTGCACACACACCCCTCTATGCTCACCTACACGTGCTTGCACACCTACACTCACTTGCATGTGCTCACAGGCCCCATGCACACTCACACACACACACACACACGTGCACACATGTGCCACGAGCCTCGGCTGCACTTGCACAAATGCACACATGCACACACACATGCGCACACGCATGTGCACACACATGCACACACATGCCACGAGCCTCACCTGTACTTGCACAAGTGCACACGTGCACACACACGTGCAAGCATGTGCACACATGTTCCACAATCCTTGCCTACACTTGCACAAATGCACATGTGCAAACACACATGTGCACAAGTACATGCACACACGTGCACACACCCCTCTATGCTCACATGCACATGCACACACACATGCTTGCACACCTGCACTCACCTGCATGTGCACACATGCCTCATGCACACACACACACGTGCACACACGTGCCATGAACCTCACCTGCACTTGCACAAATGCACACGTGCACACACACGTGCAAGCACATGCACACATGTGCACACACCCCCTCTATGCTCACCTACACGTGCTTGCACACCTACACTCACTTGCATGTGCTCACAGGCCCCATGCACACTCACACACACACACACACACGTGCACACATGTGCCACGAGCCTCGGCTGCACTTGCACAAATGCACACATGCACACACACATGCACACACGCATGTGCACACACATGCACACACATGCCACGAGCCTCACCTGTACTTGCACAAATGCACACGTGCACACACACGTGCAAGCATGTGCACACATGTTCCACAATCCTTGCCTACACTTGCACAAATGCACATGTGCAAACACACATGTGCACAAGTACATGCACACATGTGCACACACCCCTCTATGCTCACCTGCACATGCACACACACATGCTTGCACACCTGCACTCACCTGCATGTGCACACATGCCCCATGCACACACACACGTGCACACACGTGCCATGAACCTCACCTGCACTTGCACAAATGCACACGTGCACACACATATGTGTGCAAGCACGTGCACACACGTGCCACGAGCCTAAATTGCACTTGCACACATGCACACGTGTGCACACACATCTGTTCACCCCTCTGCCTCCGCATCGCCAGCACGGCCCCGCTCCAGCGCCCGCGTTGCCCTCGGCGAACCCACCCTGGGGGGAAACCGAGGCAGGGGGCCAGGCCGACCCCGCGGCACCAAAGCCGCCTTCATCAGCTCCCGGCGTGCAGCGGAGCCGGAGAGGGGGCCGAGCCCCCGCCGCTGGTGGCCCCCGCGGCCGAGCATCGATCGCGGGGCCTGCGCCGCTCGCCCACCTCCCCGCGTAATTATGCAAAGCAAACAGCCGGGGGCTCGCGCTGCGCATCGATCTTGCAGGCGCTGCTGTTAGCTTAACCTTTCCGCAGGAACCGCTGCTCACGTCAACGGGGGCCTCCTGACGGAGCCGCTCGCTTGGGTTTTCTTTAATACCTCCCCTTTTCTTGCAAACTTGGCACTTTGGAGATTTGCTGCTTGTTTGCACCGCTGATGCCGGGATGTCGCACGTGGGGACACGGTGGCTTCGGACGGGGCTGGCCTGGGTGTCGTTGGGGTTGGACGAGCGTCCTGCTGCAAACGGGGTGGCTCGGGAGCGTGCACGGGTGTGTGCACACGACTGTGTGTGCGTGTGTCTGTGTGCACCCGTGCGTGCATGCACGTGTGTGTGGATACACGTGTGTGTGCATGACCGTAGGTGCGTGCATGGGCGCGTGTGCGTGCCTGCGTGTGCATGTGGACACAGGGGTGCTTGCACACAGCTCTGTGTGCACGCGTGTGCAAATGGGCACGTGCATGCGTGTGCATGCAAACACAGCAGTGCATGCACACACCTCTGTGTGCACGCGTGTGCAAATGGGCACGTGCATGCGTGTGCATGCAAAACCAGGGGTGCATGCACACACCTCTGTGTGCACACATGTGCAAATGGGCACGTGCATGCGTGTGCATGCAAACACAGCAGTGCATGCACACACCTCTGTGTGCACACGTGTGCAAATGGGCACATGCATGCGTGTGCATGCAAACACAGCAGTGCTTGCACACACCTCTGTGTGCACACGTGTGCAAATGGGCACGTGCATGTGTGTGCATGCAGACACAGGGGTGCTTGCACACACCTCTGTGTACATGCATGTGCAAACGGGCACGTGCATGCGTGTGCATACAGACACAGGGGTGCTTGCACACACCTCTGTTTGCACGCGTGTGCAAATGGGCACACGCATGTGCATGCAGACCTGCAAGCATGTGCATGACTGCATGCAAGCGTGTGCACATGCAGACACGCGTGCACACTCACGACCCTGCGCACACGCATCCGTGAGCGTGCACAAGGCCGGCGGCTCCCTCCCTCCGGCTTTGCAAAGCCCCGGCACCCGGCGACGACGCGGGTGGCCGGCTCCCATGCCGGGGCACCCACTGCGCCGCAGGGGGGGTGACTCATTTAGCCCATCGCCTCGGCACGGCGTATTTTTAGGAGCTCATTAAAAAAGCAAGAAGGAAGGGGGGGGCAATAGGGAAGAAATGGCAGATTATGAGTTATTTTTCACGCCGGTGACAGCGCGGAGGGGATATGTCAGGGCTCGTCTCTGCAGGGGGGGAGGCTGCAGGTTGGTGCACCCATGGGTGCAAGGGGCAGCTCCTGGCACCCTGCTCCGACATGAGAAAGCTTCCAGGCTTTGAACTGCTCCATAAAGAAAAAGAAAAGCAAAAAGCAAAAAAATCAAAAGAAAAATGCAAAAAAAAGGAAAAAGCAAAAAAAGAAAGCAAAATGCAAAAAAGGCAAAATGCAAAAAAAAGCAATATGCAAAAAAAAAAAGCAAAAAGCGAAAAAAAAGAGCAAAATGCAAAGAAAAAAAAGCCAAAAAGCCTCATTAAGATAATAGGAATAATTGCCTCCCACTTCGGGAGCCTCTTACGAAACATGTTTTTCGGTGGCATCTTTATCTCGCTCTCCAGTAACTAAACCGGCGGGTCATAAGTGGCTAATTGATTTCTGCACGCTGATTAAATTTAAAGCGCTTTACACGAGCGGAGGGAAGAATAAAGAGGTCAGCGCGGCCCCACGCGCCGCAGCGCGCCAGCGGCATCGATTCGCAGATCGATGCTCGGAGCAAGCATTGAACGCGCCCCTCGCCCCAGCCGCCCGCCACGAGGCTCTTGCAAACCGGCGGCGTTGGAGCCCGTCGCGCTCGCCGCCTCGGCCCAGGCCGTCGCAACGGGCTGCGACGCGGGGAGCCCAGCGCGTCCGGCCTTTGGATGCGGGGACGGGTGGCGGTGGTGGCTTGGGGACCGCGGTGCTGCATGGGGACACGGTTGCCGGCGGGCAGGGGAGCTGCTGGTGCACACATGTGTTTGCACGTGCGTTTGTGTGCATGTTGCATCGGCACGTGTGTGCGGCTATGCACATGCCTGCGTGTCTGCGTGCGTGCACGTGTGTGTTTGCACGTGTGCATGTGCGTGCATCCTGCATTGGCACCCGTGTGCAGCTATGCACATGCAGGCATCTGTGCACACGCGTGTGTGCATGCTTGCACGTGTGCATGTGTGTGCACGTTGGATCGGCACACGTGTGCGGCTATGCACATGCATGCATGTCTCTGCGCAGGCGTGTTTGCACGTGCGTTTGTGTGCACGTTGCATCGGCACATATTTGCGGCTAAGCACACGCAGGCGTGTCTGTGTGCGTGCACGTGTGTGCGTGTTGCATCGGCACCTGTGTGCGGCTATGCACATGCACGTGGGTCTGTGCACACGTGTGTGCGTGTTTGCACGGGTGCCTCTGTCTGCATGGGCCTTTGTGTGCACGTCGCGTCAGCACGTGTGCAGCTATGAACACGCAGGCGTGTCTGTGCGCATGCACGTGGGTGTTTGCACACGTACGTGTGCTTGCATGTGTTCGTGTGCGCGTTGCCCCGGCACACGTGTGCAGCTACGCACGTGTGTGTGTGTGTGTGCGCACTGTGCGTGTGCATGTCTGCACGTGTGCATGTGTCTTTGCACATGAGCGTGTTTGCACGCCTTCGTGCGCACGTCGCATCGCCACATGTGCCGCTATGCACATACGTGTGCGCACACTCTGTGTGCACGTTTGCACGTTTGCACGCGGGTGCGACTAAACCCCGCCGATTTTCCCCCCCCCCCCACCGGCGGCGCTCGCAGCCGCCTCGGGGCTGCTCCACCGGCCCCCCAGCCCGGCTCCCCGGGGCCGAAGCGGCGGCAGCCGGCGCCGAGGCGCAGCTGCTGCCGCGGCCGCCGCTCCACGGCAGCGCCGGGGGCGGCTGTCAGTCGCCGCTGATTGATCCGCCAGACGGCGGCCGCGGCGCTGCGGGGCCCGGTCGCTTCCCGCCGCCCCGCGTGGCCCCAGCGCAGGGCTCGGCGCGGGGCAGCGCGCGCGGGCGACCCCGGTGGCGGGGAGGTGGGGGGGGGGGGGGCGGCCGGGGACCCGGGGCGGGCGCGCCGAGGGGGCGGGGCGTGGGCGTGGCCCCTCCCCGCGGGGCACGGAGGGGGCGTGGCCTGGGCGGGGAGCCCCGCCCCTCCCCGCTCGCTGCACGGGGTGGGCGTGGCAATGGGCGTGTCCCAAGCATAGAGCCACGCCCCCTCCCGCACAGTGTGTGGTCATGGGCGTGGTCATGGGCGTGTCCTAAGAGGAGGGCCACGCCCCTCCCCGCCCCTGTGCGCGGAGGTGGGCGTGGCCACGGGCGGCGGGGGGCGTGGCCGGGGGCGTGGCCGGGGCGGGCGCGGGGCGCACCGGAGCCAGCGGAGCGGAGCGGAGCGGAGCGGGCGCCGCCGCCGCCGAGCCCCGCCGCCGCCGCCGCCGCCCTGCCCGCCGCCGGCCCCCCCCCCACCGGCACCATTCCCGCCGCCGGGCGGCAACGCGCCCCGGCCGGGCGGCGGCTCAGCCTCGGCCGCAAAACTTTGCTGGCGGCCGCGGCCGGCGTGGTGATGGTGCTGGTGCTGGTGGTGCTCATCCCGGTGCTGGTGAGCTCGGCGGGCACCGACGGCCGCTACGAGATGCTGGGCACCTGCCGCATGGTGTGCGAGCCCTACGGCGGCCCGCCGCCCGCCGCCACCGGCGCCGGCCCGCTGGGCGAGCGCGGCCCGCTCCCGCCGCCCTCCACCCTGGTGCAGGGCCCCCAGGGCAAACCGGGGCGGCCGGGCAAACCGGGGCCGCCGGGGCCGCCGGGAGAACCGGGGCCGCCGGGAGCCGCGGGACCGCCGGGGGCGCGGGGCGAGCCGGGGCGCCCGGGGCCCCCCGGGTTGCCGGGCCCGGGGGCTCCGGGCGCCGTGAGCGCGGCCACCTACACCACGGTGCCCCGCGTCGCCTTCTACGCCGGCCTCAAGAACCCGCACGAGGGCTACGAGATCCTCAAGTTCGACGACGTGGTCACCAACCTGGGCAACAGCTACGACGCCGCCTCGGGCAAGTTCACCTGCGCCATCGCCGGCACCTACTTCTTCACCTACCACGTCCTCATGCGCGGCGGCGACGGCACCAGCATGTGGGCCGACCTCTGCAAGAACGGGCAGGTAAGGGGTGCCGCCGGGCCGGCCGCCGCCCTCCCGCGCCCCGGCGACGCGCTCCGGGTGCAGCCCCCGGGTGCCCTGTGCTTCTCCCGGTCCTGGGGATGTGCTCCGGGTGCAGCTCCAGGATGCCCTGTCCTTCTCCTGGCTTCAGAGATGTGCTCCGGGTGCACCCTGGGGTGCCCCTGTCCTTTTCCTGGTCCTAGGGATGTGCTCTGGGTGCAGCTCCAGGATGCCTTGTCTTTCTCCCGGTCCTGGGGATGCGCTCCAGTTGCACCTCCAGGATGCCTTCTCCTTCTCCCGGCTCCGGAGATGTGCTCTGGGTGCACCCTGGGGTGCCCTGTCCTTCTCCCAGCCATGGAGATGTGCTCCAGTTGCACCTCCAGGATGCCTTCTCCTTCTCCCAGCTCCAGAGATGCACTCTGGGTGCACCCTGGGGTGCCCTGTCCTTCTCCCAGCTTCAGAGATGTGCTCTGGGTGCACCCTGGGGTGCCCCTGTCCTTCTCCTGGTCCTGGGGATGCGCTCTGGGTGCACCTCCAGGATGCCCTGTCCTTCCTCCTGCTCCGGAGATGCACTCTGGGTGCACCCTGGGGTGCCCAGTCCTTCTCCTGGCTCTGGGGATGCGCTCCGGGTGCACCCTGGGGTGCCCTGTCCTCCTCCCGGCTCCGGAGATATGCTCTGGGTGCACCCTGGGGTGCCCCTGTCCTTCTCCTGGTCCTGGGGATGTGCTCTGGGTGCACCTCCAGGATGCCCTGTCCTTCTTCCGGCTCCGGAGATGCACTCTGGGTGCACCCTGCGGTGCCCAGTCCTTCTCCCGGCTCCGGGAATGTGCCCTGGGTGCACCCTGGGGTGCCCTGTCCTCCTTCTGGTCCTGGGGATGTGCTCTGGGTGCGCCTTGTCCTTCTCCCAGCTCCAGAGACGCGCTCCGGGTGCACCCTCGGGTGCCCTGTCCTTCTCCCGGCTCCAGAGACACGCTCTGGGTGCAGCCCCCGGATGCCCTGCTCTTCCCCCAGCTGCATCCCCGGTGTGTCCCGTCCTTCCCCCGGCTCCGGAGATGCTCCCTGCCATGTCCCCGGGGCACCCGCCGCCGGCCCCCCGCCCCGGGAAGTCCCCGTGGCTGCTCCACCACGGCAGCGCTTGCAGCGGGGAGGGGGGCTACCGCGTGGGTGCCGACCCCCCACACCAGATTTGGGGCACCCTCACCCCCCGCCCAACCCAACCCAACCCAACCCAACCCAACCACCACCATTTTCCGTGGGGCCGCGTTGAGCATCCTCGCGGGCATCCGCTCGGGGCGGAGGACTGGAGCCGCTTCGGCCCTCGCATCCCCGCCGTCGAGGCTTCATTATTATGATTATTATTTAATTTAATTTAATTTTATTCATTATTATTGTTCTTTACGCAAAGCCCGGGCTCGCCGAGCCCGGCCCGCCGGTGCGCTCCAGCGAGCGCGGCCATCTGAGCGCGCAACGCGGATTAAGCCGCGAGCGGAGTCGCCAACTCCGACCGGCGCCGGGCGATTTAACGCTTCGCCTCCCGGCCCCGTCTCCAGCCGTACGGCTCCTGCACCCGGGGCGCGAGCGAGGACCCGCCGGGCTGCGGAGGTCCCGCGGGGCAGCCGCGTCCCCCCCGCCGCCGCGCTGGCACTTAATGAGAGCCAGGGGAGCCCGGTGCCGGGCGGGAGCTGCTCCCAATGATTAATTAGCATTAATTACTCTTATTTGCATTATGTCGGAGTTGAAGGCAAACAGCGAGTGGGGAAACGCTGTGGGCGCTGGGGTACCCGCCGAGGGGGGTGATGCTCCCCGCTTGCACCCTGGGGAGTCCGGCCGAACCCAGCACCCATGCGCCGAGCATCCCGAATATTCCCTACGTGGCGGGTCCGGGTGCCGTGCCGTGCTGCCGGTCCCCATTGCGCGCTGAGGATCCCGGAGCCGTTTGCACGCGCGTTGCACACCAGCTGTCCAGGCCTGTCCGGAAATGGCACTCCCGCTGCACCCGCTGCGGAGCCTGGAGGCATCTGGGTGCTGTGTGCACCCGGAGCTGCCGGACCCTGGGGACCTTGGGGACCTCGGAGGTAGCACCTGCTGCACCCACTGTGCATGCCGAGACCCCCTGCACCAGCACCCATTGCACCCCCCACAAACTGAGACCCCCGAGCCAGCACCCACTGCACCCACTGCACATGCCAAGACCCCCCGAGCCAGCACCCGCTGCACCCATTGCACCCTCCACAACCTGAGACCCTTGAGCCAGCACCTACTGCACCCACTGCACATGCCGAGACACCCCGAGCCAGCACCCGCTGCACCCATTGCACCCCCCACAAACTGAGACCCCCGAGCCAGCACCTACTGCACCCACTGCACATGCCGAGACCCCCCGAGCCAGCACCCACTGCACCCCCCACAAACCGAGACCCCCCAGTACCAGCACCCACTGCGCACGCTACGACCCTCAGAACCAGCACCCACTGCACCCATTGCACCCCCCACAGAGACCCCCAAGCCAGCACCTACTGCACCCACTGCACATGCCGAGACCCCCCGAGCCAGCACCCCCTGCACCCATTGCACCCCCCACAACCTGAGACCCCCAAGCCAGCACCTACTGCACCCACTGCACATGCCGAGACCCCCCAAGCCAGCACCCACTGCACCCCCCACAAACTGAGACCCCCAGCACCAGCACCCACTGCACACGCTGCGACCCTCAGAACCAGCACCCACTGCACCCATTGCACCCCCTACAAACTGAGCTCCCAGCACTAGCACCTGCTGCACCCACTGCACCCTCCACAAACCAAGACCCCAGAGCCAGCACCCGCTGCACCCACTGCACATGCTGAGACCCCAGAGCCACCACCCCCTGCACCCATTGCACCCCCCACAAACTGAGACCCTCGAGCCAGCACCCGCTGCACCCACTGCACATGCTGAGACCCCCCCAAGCCGGCACCCATTGCACCCCCCACAAACTGAGACCCCCCAGAGCCAGCACCCACTGCACACACTGAGATCCCCTGAGCCAGCACCCACTGCACCCATTGCACCCCCACAAACTGAGATCCCCTGAGCCAGCACCCACTGCACCCACTGCACATGCCAAGACCCCCTGAGCCAGCACCCACTGCACCCACTGCACCCCCCACAAAGCGAGTCCGCAGTGCCAGCACCCACTGCGCACCCCAAGATCCCCGATGCAGCACCCGCTGCACGATGGGACCCGAGCCATTGCGCGCTGCACGTGCTGCACCCCAGCACCCCGGACCCGGCACCCTCCATGCCCCCAGCACCCCGGTGCTGCTGGCTGCCTTGCAGCTGGCTGGGGGCCGGGATGGGTGCTGGGAGCCCTCACGGCGGTGCACAGGGGTGGCCCTGGGGAGCCAAGGGAGACGTCGGAGCGCGGCGGGTGCTCTCCTAAAATGCAAAATATTCGGGAGCCGCTTGGCCAGGCCGCGGAGCCGCCGCCGGGGCCACCGTGCCGCAGTGGGGACGGCACCCAAGGGCTCCCCGGGGCCACCGTCGGGCACCCGGGGCCGGAGCGGAGCATCCGAGCCGGCCCGCAGCCGACGTTGGCCCGAGGAGGGATTTTTCGCTTTTATTTCTGTCCCTCGGGGAAACGCGGCTCCGCGACGCTGCCGGTGGCTCGTCACCTCTCCCATTGCTGCGCCCGGGTAAACTGAGGCACGGAGCAGCTCCGCGGTGGCCGGGCGGCTCGGGGGCAGCCGGCAGCTCCGGCCTCGCCATTTATCATGGCTAGTTAGGGCTCACGGCTGGCCGGCGCGCGGTGACAAGGCATCTCCTTAACGAGGGAAGACGAATGGCCCCGCGCTGGCGGCCGAGCGGGGAGGAGGGCGCACGGCGGCTGCACGAAATGGCTCTCCCCGCCGCACCGGCTCGGGGGGGGGGCGAGGATGTCCCCCGGGTGCCTCCGCGCGGTGGGGGACCGTTTCGCTGCCGGCGATGCTTGGGGATGCCGGAGCGCCATCCCTGCCCGGCGGGGATCTGCATGGGGGGGTTTCCAGCTCCCTTGCTTCTTCCCACCCTCCTCTTCTTCGTGCCACGTGCTGCCCTGCGGAGCCTTAATTAAGTGAGCGCGGTGATAGAAAGCGCTCGGCCGCCGCGGCTCCCTTCCTCCGCGGGGCCGGCACCCGCTCCGCCGCCGGCTGCATCCTCCCCGGCGTGTTTCAGAGACGAGGGGCGGCTGCGACGTGGCCGTCCCCAGGGCTGCTGGCGTCCCTGGAGATCGGGGTGCTGTGACAAGTGGCCCTGCGGGGATCTGCTCCCCAGCCTGTGCCTGCCGGGGTGGGGACCCCGGTGGGACGCGGGCGGATGCTGCTGACAAACACCCTGCGCAGCCCGGGCAGCGACACGCTGGCTCCTGCCGGGACCCCCGGCCCCGGGGACGCCCGCTCGCCCCAGCTGCCAGCTCCCGTTGAGGCCAGGCTGTGTCCCCTAGGGCTTCCTCCTTGGAGCTGCTTCCCACAGACTCAGCCGCTCCCAGAGCTGATGCCAGGCAGAGGGGTAGAAATAAGGGTGATTTTGAGTGTGGTGACAGTGTTGGTGACAGCCTGTGGATGACAGCACCGTGGATATGTCTGAGTGTGTGAGAGTAATCCCTGTGAGACTGGGCCATCAGTAGGTTTCAGAGTGAACATATGTTTCTGCATCACCAATCTCCCTCCAAGAGCATCTCGATCCGGGAGCCAGCGCTTGGGGGGAGGATGAAGGGACATGGGGAAGCGCCGCCCTCATTTCACCCGCCAACGGTGTCACCCTAGATGCTCGCTGCCGTCAGTTGGGGTCAGGAGGGACAGGAGAGGGGCCGGCAGGGACCTGCCCCTGCATGGGGCCGTGGGAACCAGGCTTGTTTCATTCCTGCCTCTGGGAAGGGCCAAGATGATGGAGCCGATCTCTTCTTCCTCGCCTTTATAGCTCTGATTATCGCCTTTCTCGCCCAATTTTGGCGCTTTTCCTCGCTCTTTCCCCATGCACACGCCAAGCCCAAGCGGCTCCGCAGCCGGGATGCTGCGTGCGCCCGCAGGGCCGGGGCATTAACGGAGAGAGGTTTCCTGCGAGGCTCCTCCACAGCCGCTCCGCGACGTCTCCCCAAGCGGCGAGAGGCAATTTCGAGCCCGGGATTGTCAGTTATAATTAGGAGCATCTTCTCCCCGGCGCGGTGCTTTGCATTTCACATGGGATTTTTACCTGCCGTCTTGTCACTGTCACCCAGGCCTGCGAAACCTTGCTGCAAAGTCTCCGGAGCGAGGTTAGATCTGATTACCCAAATAATTCTGTATCATCAGCAAGCTACGGAGACATCGCTCCTTTTCCAGGCGTTTAAGGATATATTGAGCAGAGGCGTCCCGGCGGGCTCTGCCGGGACCTCCTGCCCTTGTCCTCCAGCACTGAATGAGTATTTAGCAGCAAGAGCGACTTCTCTCGCCCCGTGGCAGGTTGGTCTCCTTAAGAGGTGCTGGTGAGCGACATGTCTAATTTTGGGGATAAGCCTGTTTGCAAGCTGGGCAGCTGGTCTGTGTTCAGGCCCCGAGCTGCGGTCCTGCATCTGAGGCCAGAGCGGTGGTCTTGTGTCCAAGCCCGGAGCTGTGGTCTCACGTCTGAGCCACGGTCCCACATCCAAGCCCAGAGCTGTGGTCCCACATCTGAGCCCAGAGCCGTGGTCCCGTCTCTGAGCCACGGTCCCACATCTGAGCCCAGAGCCATGGTCCCATATCTGAACCATGGTCCCATGTCTGAGCCATGGCCTCATGTCTGAGCCCAGAGCCATGGTCCCACATCTGAACCATGGTCCCTTGTCTGAGCCATGGTCCCACATCTGAACCATGGTCCTACATCTGAGCCCAGAGCCATGGTCCCACATCTGAACCATGGTCCCTTGTCTGAGCCATGGTCCCACATCTGAACCATGGTCCTACATCTGAGCCCAGAGCCATGGTCCTGCATCTGAACTGTGGTCCCACATCTGAACCATGGTCCCATATCCGAACCTGGAGCCATGGTCCCACATCCAAGTCCATGGTCCAAACCTGGAGCCATGGTCCCATGTTTGAGCCTGCCGGGTCAGGGAGATGCTCTGGAAGATGCTTGGAGGAGTCACAGTGACGGACCCCCAAGCTCTCTGTGCCAGTGCCCTCCAGGCACCCATTTGCCGGTGGGTGGGGGTCCGAGGCAGCCAGCACCCTTGTACTGAGGCACCCAGGAGGGAGCAGGGTGGGGACCAGCATGACAGCAGCACGCTGGGCATCGCTGCTGGGTGGCCTCCAAGCCCACCATGTCCCGTAGGTGGGCTGGGACCCTGCTGAGCATCCCGGTGGGGTGCATGCCCCGGGGCACCCATGGGTGTCCCACAGGTGTGTGGGAGCAGCCTGCCAAGGCCTGTGCAATGTCCTGGAGCCATCGATGGGAGGGAGAGCTGGGGCAAGGGGACCATGCCATGGGGTGCCATCCCTGCCCCTACCCCTGCCCGGCCCTGCCCTGTGCCTGCCTCTGCCGGTGGAGACCCCGGCGCGGACGTCGTGGCAGGCGTGGGGACCGAGGCAGGGACATCCCAGCACGGGGTGCCCCATGGGGTGCCAGGGCATGGGGCTGAGACGGGGCGCAGGGCTGAGGAGGGGACACTGGGACGTGGAGCCGAGGCAGGGAGGCCAGGGCGTGGGGTTGTGGCATTGGGGTACGGGGCTGGCGTGGGGGTGCCCTCGGGGTGGCAGGGCCCAGGCATGGACATAGGACATGGGACTGAGACAGGGACACAGGAGATGGGGCTGAAGCAGAGATACTGGGGCACGGGGCCATGGCAGGGCCATGGGAGGGAGGAAGGGACATGGGCCATGAGGCCAGGGCAGGGACACAGGACACGGGACAGAGACGGGGACACCAGGACACAGGACTGAGGCAGGGACATGGGAGATGCGGCCAAAGCAGGGACATCAGGGCATGGTGCCATGGCAGGGCCACGGGAGGGAGGAAGGGACATGGGACACAGGATGGAAGCAGGGACACTGGACATGAGGCTGAGGCAGGGACACAGGACACGGGATGGAGACAGGGACACCAGGGCACAGGACTGAGGCAGGGATATAGGAGATGGGGCCGAAGCCAGGGACATCGGGGCATGAGGCCAAGGCAGGGACACAGGAGGGAGGAAGGGACATGGGACACGGGATGGAAGCAGGGACATGGGGCTGAAGCAGGAACATCGGGGCATGGCACCATGGCAGGGCTATGGGACACAGGGCCAAGGCAGGACCACGGGAGGGAGGAAGGGACATGGGACACAGGATGGAAGCAGGGATGTGGGCCATGGGGCGGTGGCAGGACCACGGGGCGCCCCTGGGGCTGCCGGGGGGGGGTGACACAGGTGTCCCCCCCCCACAGGTGCGGGCCAGCGCCATCGCACAGGACGCCGACCAGAACTACGACTACGCCAGCAACAGCGTCATCCTGCACCTGGACGCCGGCGACGAGGTCTTCATCAAGCTGGACGGGGGCAAGGCCCACGGCGGCAACAACAACAAGTACAGCACCTTCTCGGGCTTCATCATCTACTCGGACTGAGCCCCCCGGGACCCCCACCGCGGGGGCCGGATGGGGCAGGCGGGGGGGTTTTTGGGGAGGGGGGGGACGGGGACACCACGCTGCCCCCCTGCTGCTCCTTCCCACCTCCCCGTCCCATGGCTGCGGACCCTGCTGAGCCCCATAGCGCCCTGGGGTGCCCCCCCCCCGCCCCAGCCGGCGTGTATATATGTACAGGACGCGCGGACGTGCCCACGGGCCCCTGCTGCCCTCCTCCCTCGTCCGGTGCCGGGGTTGTCTTGGGGGGGGGAAGGGGGGGGGGGCGCGTTCCTGCCCCACGGCGGGGCGAATCCATGGTAAAGCAGAGCTGTGACCTCTCCATGGCCTGGTGTCTTCTTCTCCCCCCCGCCTCCACACCCACTGTGTGGGGCGGAGGCCATTTTTGGATACGGCCCCCCGGGGGATGAGGTCCTCCCCCCGCCGCCATGGTCATCCCCGGGGGGGGGGGGGGGCGAATGGCCCAAATGGGCCCGGCTGGAGCTGAGGGCGTCGCAGCAAGATGGATGCTCAGCTTGTCCCCAAGCCACCTGGCTGGATGCGCAGCCTCCTTTGCCCCCACCCAATTCGGGGACCCATGGGTGCCTCCGGAGTGGGGGCCAGGCCGAGGGGCGCCCATGGAGGCATCGAGGCCGGCGGGGGGCCCATGGAGGCGTCGAGGCCGGGCCGGCCACAACATGGCAGCCGGGCCACAGGCCCAGCGGGGCGCCGAGGGGGCCATTCCCCCCCCCGCCCTGGTTGTAGCTTGCGCCTCAGGGCCGGGCCCTGCGTGCGGCTCTCGGCCCTAATTAGCGGGGCTCGTTAGGGCAGCGCCGGAGCACCGGCGAAGGGGGACGTCAGCTGGAAAACGCGATGCGAAGGCGGTAATTAAGGCCTGGCGCCCCTCCAGCCAGCGCCATGGCCGCCGCCTCGCCTGGCGCCCGCGGGCCGGGGGAAGGGGAGCCCCCGGCCGGGGGTCGCCACGGCCCCGAGGGGACGGGGATGGGCGCCCCGGGCTGGGCGAGGCCGCCTGCCCCTCACTGAGGGGCTCCCGGGGGGGCTCAGCGCCCCTCAAGCGGGCCGTGGTGCCCCCCGCGGGCCCCGGGCGGACGCGGTCCCCCCGCAAGGGGGGGAGGGACCCAGGCGTCCGGGCGAGCCCGCGGCAGCGCCCGGCGCTGCGGGACTACAACTCCCGAGACGCCCCGCGCGCGGCCGGAGGGCCACGTGACGCGGAGGAACCAATGGGGGAAGGGGAGGCGCGCGGCCAATGAGAAGGGCCAGAGGGGGTTGCCGGGAGATTTGAAAGCGGCGAAGCGGAAGCGGTTGGGTGCGGTGGGGCAGGGCCCGGGGGGGCCTGGGAGGGGGCGATGGGGGCCGCGGGGCGGGGGGGGGCGGCGGCTATAGGGGACCAGAGGGGCAGTGGAGCCCGGGGAGGGCGCTAGGGGCCTGGGGGGGCCATAGGGAACCCAGGGGGGCAATAGGAGCCTCGGGCGGGAGGGGGACGTTATGGGCCAGGGGTGGATTATAGGGGACCGGAGGGACAACAGAGCCCGAGGAGGGCACTAGGGCCCCGCCGGGACTATAGGGACCTCGGGGGGGCCATAGGGGCCTCGGGGGGGCATTATGGGCCGGGGGCAGGCTATAGGGGACGGGAGGCCCAATAGAGGACCTGGGAGGGGTGATAGAGGCCATGGGTTGGGTGCTGAGAGGGGCGATAGGGGACCGAGGGGGCCACAGGGGACCGGGGGGAGGGGAACAGGGGACCGAGGGGGGCAATAGGGATTGGGGGGCAGGGCTGGGGGGGGTAGGACCCCAAATGGAGGCATGTAACTGGGTATGGAGGGATGGGGGCAGAGCCCCTGGTGGGGGGCGCGGGGTCCCCAGTGGCCATGTGCTCCCAATGTCCCCCGCTGTCCCCCGGCTTAACCGTTCCCACCCTCAGAGCCTCTGCGGACCCCCGGGGCGCGTGGGGCCGAGGGGGGTAGCGTCTCCCAGCCGGCGCTGGGCCCCGCTGCCTGCAGCCCCATGGCGCTGGGCCCGCCGCCCGAGGAGGGCACCGTCTCCGTCGTGGTGCGCGTGCGGCCCCCCAGCCCCCGCGAGCGGGAGGGGGCCGCGCACGCCGTGCTGCACGTCGTCGACCAGCACATCCTTGTCTTCGACCCTGATGAGCCCGGTGGCCTCCCGGGCGGCCTGTTGGCCGGCCACAAACCCAAGCACCGCGGCAAGGACCTGAAGTTCATCTTTGACCGGGTTTTTGGGGAGGGAGCCACGCAGGAGGAGGTGTTCCAGCACACCACCCGGGAGGTGCTGGACGGTGTCCTCAACGGCTACAACTGCTCCGGTAAGGCCCCTGGCTTCCTGGCACGCCTGTGCCTTTCTATCTGCCCCATTGGGCTTGGGTGCTGGGCTGCCAGGGACGGCTGAGCCGCAGGCGCTGCTCAGCGTGGGTTAATAGGAGCATCATACGACCGAGAGGATTATTTGGCTCTCTCGGAGGCAGCGAGGCCTCAGCTGTGGCACCGCGTCCGCTTTGGGCTCGCTGCTTACAGAGCGATGGAGACGAAGGACAAAGGAGGGCCCCAGAGATGCTTAGCGCTTTAGGAGGTGTGATTTACAGGACGGCTGCAGGAATTGGGCATTGGTGTAGAAAGCGAGACCGAGCAGGTGCTTTCCAGGCACGTAGGGCCGTCCGAGGGAAGGTGATCACTTGCGCTCCGCCGCCCTGGGGCGAGAAAGGCAGAAAGGAATTGGGTGAATTCACAGCGCAAAGAGCGTCTTGGTTTCGCCATCCTTTCCCGACCTAAATCGTTGTGTCAGGAGGAGCCATGAAACTCCCCGCGGCTGCTTCGGGAGGACGTTGAGGTTTGCTGCGGGAGAGGAACGCGCGGCAGGGTGCTTGGGGTGCTGCCGTGCCCCTTGCACACATCTCCCGGGCTGACAGAGCCGTACGGCCGGGCCTGAAAGCTCCTCGCCACGCCTGACGCTGCAGATCTCGCGCCGTTTGCAGGCTGTCAGGAGAAGAATAGCATAACTAGCATGTCACTTCTGCAAGGCAGGCGCTGAGCGGGAGGCGACCGCGCTCTCCTGTCTAATCATGCGCTGGGCTGGGCACTGGGACTGGCGGATGCTATTCCTGGCTCTCCGGCGTGCTCTGTGAGCTGCTGAAGGCTGGCTCTGTCGCTGTGCCCACCTGGCAGGCATGTCTTGTGTCTCTATCTGCATAAAATAACTCCCGGATCCTCAAATGAGATATTCTCCAAGCACAAAGTGTTGCTAATGGGGAGAAGGGCTGAGAGTCTCTAGATTAGTGTGTCCTGCTCTGAGGTTAATGCTTCAAAGAGGGTGTTGAAAGACTGGGAAAAAGAGATGAGTTACAAGGTCTGGGGAAAAAACCACCTTCTGGTGAGAGACAGGGGAAGCCGGGTCTGCTCAGCTTGTTAATGGGAAGGTTAAAGGGTGGCTTGAGTATGGCCTTGAAGTGTCTAAATGGGTGATAGTTTGGGGACTCGCTCTGCCTTTATCTGCTAAATTAGAGATGCTGTGGCCGAAAGCCAAGACTAGACAAAATTGCGCTGGAAAACAGTGCAGATTTTTAGCGCTGAGGGCAATTAACTCCTGAACCAATTTGCCTAGTTTCTGCCTGATCTCCTGCCTTCCGCTACGAAGACTCGGAGGGACCCTGGCCCTGCCGTGGGCCTTGCTGGAGGAAGCTCTCCGGTGGCGGTGAGGCGACACTGCGTTGCTCCCGTCAACGACAGTCTCAAACAGCCACCCTTTCCCTTTGCAGTGTTCGCCTACGGTGCGACCGGAGCGGGGAAAACCTACACCATGCTGGGCTCTGAGAAGAGCCCGGGCATCATGTACCTCACCATGGTGGAGCTGTACAAGAGGATCGAGGCCAGAAAGGACGAGAAGAGCTGTGAGGTGCTCATCTCCTACCAGGAGGTACGCTGTGTCCGAGCTGTCCCCTCCTGCCTCCGAGTCATTGTCCCTAGGATTTAGGGTTGACACAGATCCTGTAATGTCACATGGAGTATCCCAGCTGCTCGGGGTCCCCCCGTGCTGCGGGCTGTGCCAGGGTGGCACTAACTCAGCCAGAGCCTGGCTGGAACCAGCCTCATCTGACCAGTAAGGTGAACTGGTGCTGCTGGTTTCTTCCTGCCTCTCTGCCCTCTGGAGCCTGGGAAGTTTCTCTTCCTTGCCGAGACGACAGAGCATCTGCAGGCTGCACAGCTATCTGCCCTTTGTGTCCGAAAGGGCGTTAGAGGAGCGGTGGCACCGTGACTTGCAAGTAAAGCCTTCGAGAGCTGTCCTCTGCATTTAGAGCACCGTCAGCTGTTCCCGGTGTAACGCCTGGGAGGCTGTTCTTGAGGTGTTTCTTTGGAGGGGGGCACATCTGATTAGGTCGTGTGTGATGCTGGTGTGAAAAGCTGCTTTCTCTGCTTGTTGCGCCTTGCTGCTGGGCAGACAACCTCAGCCTTGCTCTGGGTTGCCTGCTGCAGGTGTACAACGAGCAAATTCACGACCTCCTGGAGCCCAAGGGCCCTTTGGCAATCCGGGAAGATCCCGAGAAAGGCGTCGTGGTTCAGGGTCTCTCCTTCCACCAGGTAGGTGTGAAAGATGGGCACAAGCTCTGGGCCACGTGTGTGCAAAGAGCATGGGGACGCCGTCTGCGCGGCAGCAAATGTGGCTCTGAGCTGAAGCCCTGCAGAGCAGCAGGATGTCTGAGCTGCTGTAGTTGTTTGGTGTCAGCTTGACTCCGTGCCTGCTAATCTCCGCCTCTCTGCATCCTCTCCCAGCCCAAATCGGCAGAGCAGCTCCTGGAGATGTTGGCCAACGGCAACAAAAACCGCACGCAGCACCCCACCGACGCCAACGCCACCTCCTCCCGCTCGCACGCGGTCTTCCAGGTGAGGGGTGATGGCTGGGGGATCGCTCGGGCTTTGTGCCAAAAGTGGGGCTAAGACGCAAGCCTGTGCAGGGTCCAACCTCCCAAGGGCTGAAGTTTCACCTCATGCTTTCGACTCTCACAGTTTTGGCGGTTGGGAACCGTATGTGTTACCTGGCTTGGAGCAAATGGGACCAGTTATGACAGGCTCCTTCTTGTGCCTCCTAAGTGCCTATGGGCAGCCTCTCTGCTCCACCATCCCCCTCGGCGCTGAGCCAAGAATTACGTCCCCGGCTCTGTAAGATTGGCCCCGGTTCGTTGGTGCTCCCCTGCAGAAACCTCCCAGTTGATTGCAATTCCAGCCAGGCCCTTCCCCGAATTAGCAAGGCCGTCACAGCTGCGTGAGGACACTGGGGCCTCTGACTGTAATTTCAGTGTGGACCTGGTGCCTTGCCCGGTGCTGCTTGCAGGGGAAGTACAGGTGTCTGGACGGCTTCCCAGCTGGCTTCCCAGCTGGCCACGGCGGTGGGCTCTGGATTCCTGCCTGCCGCGAATCCATTAGCCTGCTGGAAATCTGCCCTTCTTGCCGCCGGTTCTGCCTCCCGGCAGGCGAACCACGGTCTGGTGAGGAAGCAGAACCGGCCTCTCCAGCGCGAACGCCTCAGCCCATGGGAGACAATAGTGTGTCCCGGGGACAAGCAAGCTGCTGAGGATGTTTTATGGTGGCGGGAGAAGTGCTTGCTTCTCCTGGAAGATCTTTAGGGATGCAGAAGGCAATGATGTGAAGCAGTGCAGCAGAACGAGCCTTGGCAGCAGTGTCGCTCCTCGCCTGAGCCAGCTGTGAAGTGGCCTCAGCACCGAGAAGCCTTGGCCAAGACCCCCTTGGGGACATCACTAGGCTGTGCCGGCTGGCCCCGGGGGGCTTGCAGCCCTTGTCAGGGTCCAAGTTCGCAGGCGTGCACCTGGATTATCATCTTCCAGCACCCTCCTTGAGGCAAGACCCACAGCTGGACTTGTAGCTTGAGGCTGACACCGTGCATGAGCACTTTCCAGGTCCCAGCAGGATCTCAGCCAGCATGTAGCCCTTCGGAGACCCAACTCGCTGTGTGCCGCCTGCTGACAAAGCATAGGAGATGCTGATTGTTTTCCCTAGCTCTGTAACGTCATGTGAGGTCACTTCCATGGCTTTGCCGCTCATGTCATCGCAGTTTTGGCTTGTCTTTTCAAAGTGTCATGGCCCTCTTTTCCCCCTGCCTGACATCCTGGTGCCTGTGATCCACTTCACTGTCCTTTTATGAGCATCAGCACCTTATCCTGCTGGCGATGCAGCCTCCAACCCGCAACCTCACCCCTTATTCAGCAGCAGTCTCACCGATCTCTGTCCTTGCAGATCTACGTGAAGCAGCGGGACCGTGTTGTCGGCCTCGCTCAGGACCTGCAAGTAGCCAAGATGAGTTTGATCGACCTGGCAGGCTCAGAGAGAGCTTCGGTCACCAAGACCAAAGGAGAGCGGCTCCGGGAGGGTGCCAACATCAACCGCTCGCTGCTGGCCCTCATCAACGTCATCAACGCTCTGGCCGACGCGAAGGTAATGCTGCTCCTCGTGTAGCACTGCCGGCCTCTGGGGTAGGTGAATGTGAGGGAGGTCCTTGTGCACCAGACCTGTCCTGGTGCGGTGGGGATGGCAACCTGGGTTGGGGACAGCGGTAGGGATGGGTCTGATAGGTGGCATGGGGCGTGCGTAGCCATCCCATCATGGCACGGGACTCGGGGCTAAGCTTCTGTGAGCCAAAAGCTGACCAGACCCTTGATCTCTTGGTACAGAGCAAGAAAACCCACATCCCATACAGGGACAGCAAGCTCACGCGGTTGCTGAAGGACTCCATCGGCGGCAACTGCCGCACCATCATGATCGCTGCCGTGAGCCCCTCCGCGCTGGCCTACGAGGACACCTACAACACGCTCAAGTATGCCAGTCGGGCCAAGGAGATCAAGCTGTCGGTGAGGACCTCGCGTTGCGGCAGAGAGCTGCTATGGTTTTTGGGAGCGGCTGGGGATGGTGGGAAGGAGTAGAGTTTTGCAACCTGCCCTGGTGCGTGTGGGGTGGCTTGGTGGGTGCTTCTCTGCCCCATCTTCAGTTTCCCAGTCCTGGGAGTGCTGCTCCAGGCAGAATCCAGCCCATGAAGATGCTGAGCAGCCTGTCTTCTGCTAAAGCCCCTCAGCCCGGAGCCTAGAAAGGCTCCTGAGTGGGCCAGCAGGTCCCTGGGCGTAGATCATGTCTGCTGCAGCCGCCCCAGGGCTCCCTGGGGATCCTTGAGCCCAGGAGAGGATGAGTAGCTGCCTTCCTCTGGAGCAGGGAGAGGGGGCACGCGCTGCCTCTGCGCTTCTTTAACCTCTCGCTCCCCCCGGCTCCGCAGCTGAAGAGCAACGTGCTCAGCCTCGACTGCCACATCAGTAAATACGCCGTGATCTGCGAGCAGCTGAAAGCGGAGGTGAGGTGCGGGCAAGGAGGGAGGGCTTGGGGAGACAAGACGCAGCCCTCCGACTTCCCCGGTCCTCCACGAGCTGCATGAAGGTGCCATCTGCCAGGGGGGCTGTGTTGACCCCCCCGCGGTCGCAGGGAGCTCTGATCTCCCCCAGGCTGCGAAACCGGCTGTGAAAGGGATGAACTTTCCTCGTAGGTGGCAGATCTGCGGGCGAAACTCCACGCCTACGAGGGCAGGGCCGAGGATGCAGAAAAGCAGGTGCTGGCGCCGCTGGCTCCCCCCAGCTCGAGCCCGGTGGGGCTGCCCAGGTGAGGCTGTGGGGCTGGCAGGGAGAGGGCACAGAGCTGAACGCGACCTCCTCATGCTGAGGAGTCTGCAGGGTTTTAGTGCTGATTGGAGCCCAGGATAAGTCCAAAAGCAGATGAGCTCGTCTGCCAGTGTGCACCATCTTCTTGACTGCATGCAGACCTAACGAAGCCGGACAGACCGCAATGTGCAAGCATCGTGCAAGTTGGGCTGCAGAGACCAAATCTTGTTCTGTCTCATTCATCCCCAAACTTCTTAGAGGAATGCGACAGCTTTCCCAGCAGATCTTCTCTGGCTCAGTGACTTCCCCTCTGGAGATTTCTCTTCCCCAGGGTCGTTTCTGGTTTCTGTAGGTTGGAGGAAGCTGTCCCACAGACACGCTCGGACCCCCAGGTTTCCTGGGACGGTGACCAAGAGGCAGTTGCAGCACAGCCGCAGTTGGAAGCCCAACGGCCTGTTCAGCCACAGAAGCTGGAACGGGAGGAAGAGGTGAGAGGAGGAGTGGGCAATGAGGGAGGGCTTGCCATGGCAAGCCAGGCCGGTCGGGGGACACCTTTGTGGCACAGCTCGGTCTGCTGAGAGAGGGCAGGAGCTCAGCAGGCCTGCGGGGTCCCGGGGCACCTGGCTCAGCGTGTGCCAGGCTCTGTTGCTAGCAAAACCCGTTAACTTCCGTGATAACAGGGCATTTAAGGGAGCAAATGCAGCTTAGATATGGGCTAATCCTGGGCTAGATGGCTAAGTGCTCTTGGATGATCCCTCCAGGCTCAAGAAGAAATGCCCCCCAGCAGCCCCAGAGCATCCCATCACACAGATCTCCAGCTGGAAACGAAGAAAGCAAGCCTTCCTCTACAGGGGTTGTCCAACAGCCGGACAGAGACGTGAGTGTCCTTGTGCCGTCCCCATGTGTCCCTTCCTCTTGGTTGCCTATGAGCACTGTTTCCCAGGGAGGGTGGGTTGCGTTCATTCTTGTTGCACGTAGCCATCCGAGGAACAGTCTGCACGGACTTGGTAATAGGTTTCTGCTTGTAGACAACTGCCTGCCTTGTAAAGAGAGCAGATTTGGCTCCTGGGGATTTAATCCCATGGGATAACCTTTCCCAGGCATGAAGCAGAGAGAGACAGATAGTCCATGGGGATTCACTTGTGGAAGGTCCTCTTTTTATACATGCCCTCATCAGCTGTCATGCCTGGGAACAAGAAGACATTAGCTCAAGAAGCGAATACACGGTGCAATGAGTGGTGGAACAAGCCTTCTCTGTGTCCTGGAAATGCTGCTTCCACCGGCAGAGAGAGGTTTCCAGGCACAGCAAAAGCAGGAGCCTTAAGTGCAAGTCGTTAGTCCCGAAATCACCTCTGCAGAGACTCTCCTCCTGCCTTGGCTCCCCCAGGTCCTGCCCTGGCAGGGCTCCCGTGGCACCATCTACCGAAGTCTCTGCCCACCCATCTTGGCAGAATGAACCTCTTTAGAAAGATGTCTGGAAGGAGGCTGGCCTTGATGTGTGCCTGGATCTCTGTCTGACTCTAGCCAAGCTAACGAGTGTCTGAAGCCTGGCAGAAAGTCTGTGGATGCTGCTTGGCCCCTTGTAACCAACAGGTGAACACACAACTCGTAGCTATGGCTCTCTGGTAGGAGATTTACAGCTTGGGTATCTCACGGCTTCAAAGTTTGCCTCTCTTCCTCCTAAGCTTTGCACTAATGAGCTCTGTCCCAATGGAGCAGGTATCTAGAGGTGATGCTGGTGGTTCTGAGCCTCTGCTGCTGGTGATACTGGCCCAAGATCGCTGGCTAACTGGTTCTTGGGTCTGAATGCAGATAGGTTGCTTTGTGCCACGTCAGAGGGAGGTCACGTCTCCATCATCTGGCGTTGTGTCCCTCTCTGTCCCAGCCTCATAGCTGCTGTCCTGAGCATTGCCCGGAGGCAGTACTCCCTCCTGAAGGCTGCCAACCTCTTAACTCCTGACATGGTCTCCGAATTTGAGGAACTGGAGCTCAAGGTCCAAAAGGAGGCTGGTGCGAGCCTGGAACAAGCCAGGCTGCCGCACAGACCCGCAGAGACCAGCGGGGCTGCTCCAGCCCGAGGGACGCAGCAGGACTGTCGCGGTGAGGACTTGGGACAGTCGGTGTGCTCGCCTCTGCTATGCCTCGGGGAGCAAATGGTGTGCTGGAGGGGCGTTTTGGAGGAGATGGTGGTGGCTGTGGGCACAGGGCTGAGAGCTGAGTTTCCTCCTGAGGTGGTCCCTAGTGGACCAAGGGCAGCTCCCAGCCGCGCTTTGTAGGGCCTTTCAGGCTAACGAGCATCTCTGGCAGCCTGGGGCACCTCGGACCAGCGTATTTGTGGTCCAGGGGACTAAGGTAGCAGTTTTTTGATCCTTTTGTGGCTGGATTTACTCCTCCTTGGTTCATTTTCCCAAGTCAGCCCAGCTACAGCCTTCCAGCTGGCATCTGAAGAGCTTCCTCCATGTCCTCAGTGCCAAGGTTTGCCCACAAACCCAGCAGTGAAGTCGTGGATCCTGCAGGCTCTGTTTTCCAGGGGCAGACTGGGCACTTGTTTTAGGGCTGGTCCGGTGCCTTTAGATTAAGGAGGCGTCAGGATTTGTCCTGACTCTCTCCCTCTGGGTTTAACGTGAGCGTGGTTTGATGGAAATACGTAGGCTCATACCTAGGGCTGGGCAGATTCAGCTCAGCTGTGATGATGGGCAGAGGGGGATGTCCCCGGACCGGAGCAGTGCCTGGGTACGGCTGTGGACAGGGAGGTGACTATTTTGCTTCTCTGCTTCTCTAGCTGAGGCATCTGTCAGCGTTCCTGCCACCGAGCACAGTGCCCCTGTGACCAGAGCCGCTCTGCGACGCTGGCAGCAGCTTGCTCCGCTCGCCAGCCCCACGCTGAAGGCTCCCGGCCTGGCTAAGAAGAGGAAGAGGTCGGAGATGAGAAGCGCTTCCAGACGAGGAACTCCCCACAGCCTCAAAACGCAGGCAAAACGCCAGCGCAAATCCTCCCCGCCGGACCTGCGGAAGGGCTCCGGGAGAGAAGCGGAGACTCCTGGGGCGATGCAGAGCCAGGGCACCCCCTCTCCCGAAGGGACTGAGTCCTCCCAGCTGCCGCCATGTCGCACCCCCAAAATCTGCCCGTCGACGGTCACCAAAAGGCGCCCGCCCCTGGCGACGTCGGCCGCCCAAAACTGCTGCACCCCAGCTGCCCTGACTCTCCGCGACCTCAACATGACTTTCGACCTCTCCGAGGACAGCGGTTCTCCGGACGTGGCCAAGCCAGGGACCTTCAGCCTGCCCCAGTTCCCCGGCTGGGAGAACGTCCAGTGCCTCTTCAACAAGCAGGACGGCCCCTTTGCGCCCAGGTTAGTGCTGCCGCCCCCGGGGTCTCGAGGGCTCCGGGTGGGTTACCCTGCGAACGGTGCGGGGCTGCATGTTGTGGGATCTCTCCTGCTTGCTCTCACTTTCTGGTTGAATCGCGTCTGTGGACTCTGAATCGCAGCAGCTGGACTGAGAGGAGAGATGTCAGAAGTAGCTCGGCCTGTTGGGTGGGCAGTGGGCCAAGCTCGTGCACAAATTGCCTGCAAAGATATAGAAAGTGTTCCGAAAAATCGGTTCCTCCTTTTCCCTTTCTGTTTGGACTCTGGACGAGGATCCTTCAGACGGCTTGTTGAGCCTCAAGTGCATGTCTTGAACCAGGCGGGCCTTGCCTCTTTCCTGAGGGAGCCAAGGAGAAGTTAGAAGGGGGATCCGGGACTGTGCGGTGATATCTTTACTTTTGGCACTTCAGAGATGCTCTGGCTTCTGCAGAGCTGTGTGAATTGTGCGGCCCTCTGGAAATGGAGATTGTGATGCCCTTGGTGATGTGGGAGATCTTGAAGGAAATGTTTCCTGTAAAGGATAACTGGGGAAATGGAGGTGGAGAGGAACAGCTCGACCATGACCGCCTTGGAGAGCGGCGGTAGCTGGGCACCTGTCTCCTCTGTGCAGATCTGTCGAGGCCTCATCCATGCTCGACTCATTTCCCCCGCGAAGCTGGGCAGGTCGCGTGGTTGCCTGTGACTTCAGTTCCCCGCATGCATGTGGCGCTGGCCCAGTTGCATCCCAGCCTCATGAGCACGGGGGGGTCTGGATCCGACCTCAGCATTTTTCGGGGCCCCGGTGCTAACCCTCTTCTTTGGCTGCAGAACCTCCATCCCGGTGTTCACCATGAGGGGCTCCTCCATCCCCAAGCCCTCCTCCGTCTCCAAAGCGTCCACCCAGAAGCGGAGGCGATCGGTGAGGTGAGATGGCGAAGGTCCCCGGCACACTGTGTCCCGGGGCGCGAGTTTGTGGCTTGCTCCGGTGCTCTCCTCTGGATCCCGGAGCTCGGAGCCGCCGTCCTTGGGAGGACTGGGGAGCAGCCGTGTCCGCTCTGAGCCTCGGGGGTTTATAACGGCTCCTGAAATGGCCCTTCCCAAGCGTCCCGCTTCTCTTCGACAGCACTGCTTCCCGCTCGCTGGGAGGGCTCCAGAGCCGCATCACCCGCCTCCCGGGCGGCAGCTGGAGGTCCGCGCAGCCCCCGAGGGTCGCAGGTGAGCCCCTCGCCGCACCAGCCGGCCACCCGGGGACCCGGTCTCCCCGTGAAGCCCTGGGGCAGGCAGCGAGCTGGTGCTGCTCTCTGCCAGCCAAATCCCTTGTGCGGTTCAGGCTACTGGGAAGGAAAATACCCGGCGTCGGTACCTTTGGCGCTGGTGGAAGACGCTGTTTGGGGTTTGCCGCTTCCTGATGGCAGGAGTGTGGGTGCAGCCTCTGGGAAGGGTGGTGGGTGCTTGGAGCAGGCTGTAAAGGAGGATGGAGCTGGCGGCTCCTGGATCTCCTCTGGGACGGGGCCTGGTTTGCTCGTTTTACCCAGTCCCTCATCCTCCTCTCTCTGTTTCCATCCTCAGAACATCGTTCGGGCAGCCTTGGCCAGAAGGGCAGCAAGAGAAGCACGAAAGAGGTAGCAGCCTCTGCTGCCCCCAAACCCCAGGCCATGAAGCTCCTATGCTGATTGCCCCCAAAGTCCAGGACCCCTTGCCGTGGCCTAGCCCCCTCCTGGGGGCCCAAACCCAGGTGCCAGAATTTGCCTTTCTCTACGAGCCCCATCGCATCCTTCCAGCTCCTTCCTTGAGGTGTGGGGACCGATCTGCCCCTTCTTCTCTGCTCTGTATGAGGGAAGGAGCTCAGGGCCTTGTTCCCAGCCGCCTCCTGCCCTGTGTCCACCCTGGGGCCCCCCAAAACTGGCCAAACACCTTCCAGCTCCCATTGCCGGGGTCTGGCAACGTCCTGGAATACATTTGCCTTCGCTTGGCACAGCTCTGTATGTTTTTGTAGCAGATGGATTATTGCTGTTCCCTCTCAGCCCCTCTGTAATCCGCGCCGGGGTGTCGAGTGCTAACAGATGGGTGCTGCTAAGAAATAACACAAGCTTTTAATAAATCTTTTCGCTTAAAACCGGAGGGGTGAGGGGAGACGTGTGGCTGTTGCTTCTCGCCTCCTTGCCGCGCGGAGGGAGCAGTGGTTGGGGACCGCATCCCATCGAAGCGGGCCCTGGACTGGCCCTCGCTCCCTTGGTAGCTGCTGAGGGTGGGCTCCCAGCCCATCGCGGCTTCCTGGCTTCACGCTGGTGGCTTTGGTCCTCATCTCCCATCGTTGGAGGCTCCGTAAGTGGCTTTTGCCCCTCTGTCAGCTGTGTCGTGCAGGGGCCGGGGGGGGGGGGGTTTCCATGTTCTATGGAGTAGGCGAGGGGCGATATCTCTGCCCGGGTACCGCGGCGGTTCCCCATTCTTCCACGCCGAGGACCTGCCTCTTAGCTGCTCTCCTTTCCCACCAGCCCTGGCAGGGCGCAAAGCGCCGCTGCATCCTGTTTTTCCAGGCAGGGCTCGGTCCCTGGGTGCTCTGACGCATCCGAATCCCCGGGGCTGGCGTCGAAGGCGGCTTCCTCCCGCGAAGCTTTGGAGCTGGCCCAATTTGCCGAAGGGGCATGGGGAAGAGGGATGCGGGGAAGAGGGACGTGGGGGCCGGGTGCTCGGCTGCCTCCCCAGTGCCCTGGCCCCCGCGCCCCTGCCTGTGGAGCCGCGCACGAGCTGCTCCCGCGGGGCTCAGGGACACCCGGCTCCCGCTGACCTACTTCGCTCGGCCGGCTCCGGCGCGGAGAGCTGCCTCGCAGCGGCGGGCGTTCGCCTTTGTGTTCGTGGAGGCTGGAAGCTTGTAATTAAAACTTCCAGCTCTCTCTAAGTTCGTTTGTCTCATTAAGAGGTGGCCGGAGGTGGGGGCAGAGCCCTGATCTGACTCCCCGCAGCCCCCGGGAGCAACAGCTTTTCACAAGAGGTGTTGATGCTTTGATCCCAGCTGCGTAGGAGCTGGGAGAAAATAAGTATCGGGGGGATCAGCGGAGACTTTCTTGGCACCCTGAAGACCCGGCACCCACCTTGCTGGCATGGCAGTGGCCATAGCAAGAGCCCCACGTCCCTCCGGCTTCAGAGCAGGGTGCTCTTGTGGTGAAATTCGGCTCAAGGTGCCCGACAATCCCCACGGCGGGGTGGTTTTATGCTCATTGGAGCCGTCGTGGACGAGGAGCTTCGCTGGGGAGTGAATCGCTGTGATTTAATCCCTCCCGCAGGCTGCAGCCCCCCTGCGTGAGCTGGGGTCTGGCGGCAGGGCCCAGGCGTCCTGGCATGGGCTCTGTCCCCCGTGAGCATCCTGCATCCCACCCTGCTCCTGTCCCCAGCATGGCCAGGACCCCGGTCCCCATGGCCAGGGCAGGGGCCGAGTGGGGGTCCCAGCGCTGTCCCCGGCTCTGCCCAGCCGGGACCAGGGGCTGCTGGGCTGGAAGGACGAGGCTGTCCCCTCCGGCTGTGGCCATGGGACGTAGCCCTGGGGACACTGGTGGCCCAGCCACGGCCCCGCAGCGGCTCTTGCCACCGGTGCAGACGGGGAGCCTTTCCCGGCCATCGGCTGCCATCTAGCTGCCGGCCGGCGAGGCCTGTCCCTGTCCCCGCAGTGTCCCCACCAGTGCGTGAAGGTCCCCCATCGATGTGCCCGGGGTCGGTCACCCTTGGTGGCCCCATCCCAGCCACCCCCCGGGGCTCCCGCTGGCCCCCTAAGCCACCACGCGTGTCCCTCGTGTCCCCAAAACACTCTTGTCCCTTGCTGTGCTCCCCAGTCCCCACCAGCCTGGAGGTGCTGGATGCCACCCAGGATGTCCCCAAGGCCCCGCTGTCCCCAGCCCCCTATTCGTGGTGCCACGGCTCGGAGGGGGACGTGAACCCCCCCCAAATCATGCCCGGCAGCCGGAAGCCGGGAAAACCCCACGATCCGGCTTCCCGACGGCGAGCAGCTCCGCGTCCCGGCGCCAGCCCGGCAGAAAGGCACCCTCATTGCTATGCCGGGGCGGTCGGGTGCCCTCGGCGCGGCCCCGGGCGCCACTCGCCGCCCCGCAGCGCACAAAGCCCCTTTCACGGCGCTCGCCGTGCTGCGAAAGCCTCTGGCCCCCGGCCACGCGGGGGGGACGGGAAGGGCGCCAGGGACATGGGGGGGCCCCTCCTTGCATTCCCGCGGTTGCAAAAGGGGGAAAATAACCCCGATTCGGTGCATGGGTGAGCAGCCCGCGGGGACGGTGGCAGCAGGTCCCCGTGGCACCAAGGGCTTTGCCGTGGCCTCGGAGGTGTCGGAGTCCCGGCATCACCGGGACATCACTCCCGGGGCAGTGGCTTTAACGAAGGGCTCCTCGTTAGCCTCCCGCTGCAGCCATCCCCGGGGCGGCAGGAGCAGGGATCCCTGCAGGCCTCCTGCTCTCTCAAAACCCCAAACTCCGTTTTTTTCTCGTATTTCTTTTCCCTGAGATTGGAAACGAAGCCCCAGAGTTTCCCGGGCTCCCCTGTTGCCGCACGGAGCTGCAAATGGGACCCAGGAGTCCTGGCCGGGGCTGGGAGTTTGCGCTGCTCTTAGAGACCCGCTGGGGTGGAACTGGCTTTGGAGGGTTCAAATAGGCACTTAATTATCGTCTGCCGTAATTAGCATTTGCTCCGCGGGGCCGAACTGCCTTCAAAGCTGCCTGAATGGGGCCGGTGGACACGTATGTGCACATGTGTAGGTGGAGGGATGAGCATGCATGTGCATAGCCATACATCCACATGTGTATATAGAGGGATGGGCATGTATGTGCACAGCTGTGCGTGCACGTGTGTGCGCACGTATATGGGGGACACCAACACGCATGTGCATAGCTGTGCGTGCACGTATGTGCACACATGTACGGGGGACACAGACATGCATATGCACAGCTGTCCATGCACATGTGTGCACACATGTACGGGGGACACTGACATGCATGTGCATAGCTGTGCGTGCACGTATGCACACACGTATATGGGGGACACAGACATGCACGTGCATAGCTGTGCGTGCACGTATGTGCACACGTATATGGGGGACACAGACATGCATGTGCATAGCTGTGCATGCACGTATGTGCACACATATATGGGGGACACAGACATGCATGTGCATAGCTGTGCATGCACGTATGTGCACACGTATATGGGGGACACCAACATGCATGTGCACAGCCGTGCGTGCATGTATTACCAGCGGCTTCGTGGCAGCTTTCCAGCCCTGGGCACAGCTGCACCCGTGCCCGTTGCATGGCACGTGTGGGTGCACGGGGCGCTTGCACCGCTCTGCCTGCAGCACCCTGGAGACTCCATCCTCCTGACTCCCGTGGGCACCCGCGGGGCTGGCGGAGCTGCCGTGCCGTGCCACGGCGCCCGGGCAGGGTGCCAGCCCGCGTCCCTCCCCGCCGGGCCCCACAAAAGCCGGGGGCTGTGCTCGCCTCGGCGCTCGCTGGCCTCCCGCCAGCCCCTCCGCATAAAACCCGCCGGCCGGGCGCCGCGCGGCCACCCCGCGCCATGGAGAGCCAGCGGCTGTCCTCCTACGGGCGCCGCTTCGGCCCCGCCACCGCCCCGGCACCCCGCGTCGTCCCCGTGCGCTGGGGACCGCCCGCCGGCTCCCCGGCCCGGCTCGTCGCCGCCCGGGCCAGGAGCGTCCAGCTCGGCGCCCGCTCGGGCTCCCGCCTGGGGCTGGGCAAGATGGACTTCTCGCTGGCCGACGCGCTCAACTCGGAGTTCAGGGAGACGCGCACCAACGAGAAGGTGGAGATGATGGAGCTCAACGACCGCTTCGCCAGCTACATCGAGAAGGTCCGGCTGCTGGAGCAGCAGAACAAGGTGCTGGTGGTGGAGCTCAACCAGGCGCGGGACCAGGAGCCCTCGCGGCTGGCCGACATCTACCAGGAGGAGCTGCGCGACCTGCGGCACCACGTGGAGCAGCTCGCCACCGCCAAAGCCCGCCTGGAGATCGAGCGGGACAACCTCGCTGAGGACCTTGGTGGTCTCCGGCAAAAGTAAGGGGCTGCCCTGCTCGGAGGAAGCAGGGTGGCCCCGGGAGCAGGGGTATGATGGGGACCAGGTGGTGATGGGGACAAAGGTGGCCATCAAGATGAGGGTGGTGAGAGCATCGAGGGGCCCTGGGGACAAGGGTGGCCACCAGGACCAGGGTTGTGATGGAGACCAGAGTTGTCCCAGGGACCAGGGTGGCCACTGGGATGGAGATCAGAGTGGCCACTGGGACCAGAGTAACCCTAAGGACCAGTGTGATAATGGGGATCAGCATGGCCCCAGGGAGCGAGGTGACCACCAGGACCAGGGCGACCCTAGGAACCATGGTGGTGATAGGGACCAGGGTGGTGACTGGGAGCAGGGTGGCCCCGGGGATCAGGGTGGTGGTGAGGACTGGGATGATGCTGAGGACCAGGGTGGTAATGGGGACCAGGGTGGTAATGGGGACCACGATGACCCTGGGGACCAGGGTGATGATAGGAACCAGCAGGACCCTGGGGACCAGGGTGGCCCCGGGGACCAGGGTGGTGATGGGGCCCAGGCTGCTCCTGAGGAAGACCATGGTGCCCACCAAGGGATGTGGGATGAGCTGGGGCTTTACGGGGCTCCGGGCACACACGTGGAGGGGACGCAGGGCGCAGTATGCCAGCTGGTGTGCCCGGACGCCTGGGTCCTGCTGTGGGACACTATCCCACTGCAGTGGGGCCGACCTCTAAGGGTGACCCTTTCTAACCAGGCTTCATCGCAGGTGCTCAGCCCCGCTGCTGCTCAGCCCCACACATGTATCTGTCAGGCACAGGGGTGCAGGGGGCTGGAGGAGGTGCTGGTTCGGGTGCGTGCTTGGAGCTGAGGCCAGGGCCATGCGTGCACGGTCGTGTCCATGTCCGTGCACACGTCTGTGTCCATGCGTGCACAGCCATGTCCGTGTCTCCGCAGGCGTGTCTGTGTCCGTGTCCACGTCCATGCATGTGTGTCCGTGCATGCATGGCCATGTCCGTGTCTCTGCACGCGTGTCTGTGTCCATGTCGACGTCCATGCATGCGTGTCCATGCGTGTGCAGCTGTGTCCGTGTCCACGCATGCGTGTCCGTGTCTGTGCCTGTGCTCGCATGGCCATGGCTGCGGCCAGACTCGACTCCAGGACACGTGAGACAGCCGAGGGGGTCTGAAACCTCCCCGAAAACCCGAGGGGAAGCTCTGTGGGACACGTGCCCACGCACCCCGCGACAGCCCCAGCAGCCCCTGGGGTCCCCCTGCAAGGCCACGCGTGCCTGGGGACCACCATGTAAGGGACACGTGTGACACGGTGAGCTGGCGGTGCAGCATGGCTGGGACCTCGTGCGTGCCAGCGCGAGCGGGGGGACGTGATGCTGGTGCGTGTCCTGCCTGGGGAGGGGACACGGGGCAGCCGCGTGGGTGGCACGGGGGGACACGGGGGCAGGAGGGTGGCGGGGGCGTGCGGGGCCGTGCCCGCGCGCTGATGCGGGTGCTGGGGCCACCGCGATGAGTATCGGTGCCTAACGAGTACCGCCGCGTAACGAGTGCCGGTGCCTGACGAGTGACACTACACAAGTAGCGATGGTACCCGCTAATGGTGCCTAATGAGCACCGGTGCCTAACGAGCGAGGCGGCGCCAGGAGTAACGGCGGTCTCCGCGCAGGCTCCAGGACGAGGTGACCCTGCGGCTGGAGGCCGAGAGCACCCTGGCTGCCTACAGGCAGGTGAGGGTGGGGGCCGGATCCTGCCCCCCGGCTGGGATGGGCTGGGCCCAGGGGCAGGGATGGGCTGGGACAGACTGGGACCAGCTGGGACCCTCAGGGTCGAGCAGGGAAGAGGCTGAGGACAGGCAGGGACACGTAGAAATGGGCAGGAGACAGGCAGGGATGGGCAGGGATGGGCAGGGCTAGAGGCAGGGATGGGCAGGGATGGTCTGGGACAAGCAGGGATGGGCAGGGATGGGCAGGGACAGGCAGGGACAGGCTGGGATGGTCTGGGACAGGCAGGGATGGGCAGGGATGGGCAGGGGATAGGCAGGGACAGGCAGGGATGGTCTGGGACAGGCAGGGCTAGAGGCAGGGATGGGCAGGGACAGGCAGGGACAGGCAGGGATGGTCTGGGACAGGCAGGGCTAGAGGCAGGGATGGGCAGGGACAGGCAGGGACAGGCAGGGATGGTCTGGGACAGGCAGGGCTAGAGGCAGGGATGGGCAGGGACAGGCAGGGATGGGTAGGGATGGTCTGGGGACAGGCAGGGATGGGCAGGGATGGTCTGGGGACAGGCAGGGACAGGCAGGGATGGTCTGGGACAGGCAGGGCTAGAGGCAGGGATGGGCAGGGACAGGCAGGGATGGGCAGGGATGGTCTGGGACAGGCAGGACTGGGCTGAGATGGGCAGGGGACAGGCAGGGATGGGCAGGAATGGTCCAGGACACTCAGGGACCATCTGGGGCAGGCAGGGATGGTCAGGACTGGGCTGGGCTGGGCAGCGATGGTCTGTGACACTTGGGGACAGGCAGAGCTGGGCAGGAAGGAGCCAGCAGGGGCTGGGCTGGGCTGGGGCAGGGCAGTTGCTGGGACAGGCAGCACCGTCCCTCCTCTTCCTCCCTCCCGCGGCAGGACGTGGATGCGGCCGCGCTGGCTCGCCTGGACCTGGAGCGCAGGGTGGGCTCCCTGCAGGAGGAGATCACCTTCCTGAGGAAGGTCCACGACGAGGTAGTGTTGCGGCCGGGCACGCGCAGGGCTGGGGGCCGCGGGGCCGTGGGGGCTGACGCCCGCGGGCGCCTCGGCAGGAGCTGCGGGAGCTGCAGGAGCAGCTGGCCCAGCACCAGGTGCACATCGAGATGGACGTGAGCAAGCCGGACCTGACGGCGGCCCTGCGGGAGATCCGCACCCAGTACGAGTCCATGGCTGCCAGCAACATCCAGGAGACCGAGGAGTGGTACAAGTCCAAGGTACGAGGGACACCGCTCCGGGACGTGCCGCTGCCAGCCGGGGCCAGCCCAGGGCGCAGGAGCAGCTGATGATGCCCTGGTGCTGCATGGGGTGGTGGTGGTGGCACACAGGGCCACCTTCTCAGGGCTGGGGTTGAACCCCGGGTCTGGACAGCTCTGCAGCATGTGTGGATCGGGTGCCCCTGCTGTCCCCGCTCGTGTCCCATGTCCTCTTTTGGTTCCCATGTCCTCCCATGGGGAGTGGGAATCTCCCATTGATGGTGAGTCCCATGTGGGCTGGCCCTAAAGAGATGTGTCCCCAACAGCGTGTCACACGTGCACCATCCCATTGACCCCCAGGACCTGGCCATGTCCCTAGTGCCACTGGCCATCAGGGCCTCATCCTCCAGCACCATCCCTCCCTCCTGTGGGAGCAGGGCCGTGTCCCCAGCAACACCTGCCACTGGGGCCATGTCCCACTGTCCCTTCCTCCCGTGAGATCAGGGTCATGTCCCAGTGCCATGTGCCATCAGGACTACATCCTTCCCACAGAAGCAGGAATGTGTCCCCGGTGACACATGCCACTGGGGACATGTCCCATGTCCCACTGTCCCTTCCTCCCGTGGGAGCAGGGCCCTGCCCCCACGACACGTGCCATCAGGGCAGCATCCCTCCTGCGGGAGCAGGGACGTCGGGGCACAACCCCGGGGCCGTCCCTCGCTCCGGTGGCCCCGGCCCATGGCCTGTGCCTGCCCAGTTCGCAGACCTGACGGACGCGGCGGCCCGGCACGCGGAGGCCCTGCGCCTGGCCAAGCAGGAGGCCAACGACTACCGGCGCCAGCTCCAGGCCCTCACGTGCGACCTGGAGGCTCTGCGGGGCTCGGTAGGTGCCGGCCGTGGGAGATGCCCAAGTTTTGGGATGAAGGTGAGGGTACAAGGCATCATGGCCACCCTCTTCGCCCCAGAACGAGTCCCTGGAGAGGCAGCTGCGGGAGATGGAGGACCGCTACGCCCTGGAGACGGCCGGCTACCAGGACACGGTCCTGCGGCTGGAGGAGGACATCCGCAGCCTCAAGGAGGAGATGGCGCGGCACCTGCAGGAGTACCAAGACCTGCTCAACGTCAAGCTGGCCCTGGACATCGAGATCGCCACATATCGCAAGCTGCTGGAGGGCGAGGAGAGCAGGTGAAGGAACAACGTGGCCCGTTCCCAGTTGGATGCCAATCTCTCCCTCCTCCCAGCCATGCCCCAAGCTGGCCCCAAGCCCTCATGGTCCCTCCAGGGCATCCATCCCTTCTGGGGACCATTCTCCAGCCCTCCTGCCCCAGCCTTGGTGGATGCACCTGGGGCACTGGGGACCCCCATCCCACAGCCCCTGCCCACGTGCCCTGCTGACGTCTCCCCGTCGCTCCCACAGGATCACCATTCCTGTGCAGACCTTCTCCAACCTGCAGATCCGAGGTGAGGCCACATGCGGAGATGGAGGGGGTCCGGGGCTTTGTGGTGGTGGGCCAGCTGGAACGCTGGCATGAGCAGGAGGGCTGGGAATGCCTAGGATCTCCATGCAAGGAGATGTGTTGTCTCTTCATTCCCACCCAGTCCAGAGGGATTGAGAGATTTTTCCTTGAATCCCAAGGAACAAGGACTCCTGGGTCTTGTCCCTGGCATTAACCTGCTGTCAGGTCTCTGTGCCAAGGTGGGGTTCCTCCATGGTCTCCCACGGTGGGAGGTGAGGAGTGTGCCGTGGCCACATTCCCAGGGCCATCTGTGTCCCCAAGGCCAACCATTTCCCCGAGACCAACCACCTCCCTGAGACCAGTCACGTCCTCGTGGCTGTTGCTACCCATGGTTTGGGGTTTCCCAGCCCGACCTGGTCCCTTTGAGCCACTCTGCTTGAGCACTGGTGGAGGGTCTATGGCCAGGGCACGGGGTCACCACCGCATCCTGCCCGTGTCCCCTAGAGACCAGCCTGGACACCAAATCTGTGTCGGAAGCTCACCTGAAGAGGAGCATCGTGGTCAAGACTGTGGAGACCAGAGATGGAGAGGTGGGAAATGCTTGTCTGCGCCTCCCACGTGACCTCTCCTCTGTCCCAGGCACCCTGCAGTGTCCCCTGTACCCCCAACACGATGACCGGTCACACACCTTGTGCCACCATCCCTCAGCCCCAGGAGCAGCCTGGGCAGGGAGGCGGCTCTGGACCATGATGGAGTCTGAGCCTGGCAACTTGTGGAGAAAGCCAGCCCTGTCCCTGCTCCTGGGCCTGCTCGGAGCCCAGGAGGGCTCAGCCAGGGAGGAGCGCCCAAGCCCAGGGTGATGGTCCTTCTCCCTCTGCCTCCAGGTGATCAAGGAGTCCAAGCAGGAGCACAAGGAGGTGGCATAAGCTGGGGAGGACGCAGGCGGACGCTAGCAGCAGACGCACGCTTGTAGCCATAGCTATGTAGGTCCTGGCCGCCGTCCTGTGCCCAGCTGCTGCGAGGGAGCCCCGTGGCCAGGCACGGGTCGCCGCCTCCATGGCCCGACCGGAGGAGCTGGTGGTCCCGACGTGTGGGACATGGCTGCACGTTGGCTGGGACATCTCTCCCTGGGCCGTGGGGACCTCACTGACACCTGGTCCCTTCACAGGGGGTTGGCAAAACACCCCGGCTGACCACACGCTGTGCGGGGAGGAGACGGGTGTTACGGGGCAGAAGCGAGTGGTACTCGGGCAGAGCCAAGCTCTCCTCCCCCGGGATGCTGCCGTGTTTCCGCAGCACGGAGGGACGAGGGTTTTGGAGGGGCCGCACCAGCATTTGCTTTGGATATCTGGCTTGGCCGACGTGCGGGGAGGGAGCCTGTCCCGTTTCCATCTCTCTGCGCTCATCGGGCAAGAGGAGAGAGCAAGGAGCATCTGTCTCTGCGTCCCACCTTGCTGCCCACCCTCTGCTCCGGGAGGCCACCCTCAATCTCCCCGGTGTGTCCAGGTCCTGAGCATCACAGGGGAGTCCGAGGGGACGAGGTGCTGGCTGGCAAGGGACCTTTCCCCATCACTGAGCATCGAGCGTAGCCAAGAGGAGAAAGGGGAGGATGGAACTGCACGAGGAAAACACGGTGCTGTCAGGAGGCTGCAAAGCGGTGATGAAATCAGGATAATGAGGAATGTCGGGGACTCTGGGTTGTCAGGGGCGGTTCGAGGGGCCGGAGTGATGGCGGGCACGGCCACGTGGGGCAGTGGGGTGGGTGGGCCGTGGTGGCATTCCCTGGCATGGAGCCACGTGATCCCGATGGGGTACCCACCACCGAGATGCCCCCATCCCCACGGTGGGGAAAATGGTCCCCAGGGGCTCATGGCGAGGGGTCACGCAATGCCATGTGCCTGGTCCCTCACTTAGGAGGTTCCTACGGAGGTAAAAATGAAGAGGAGGGGAGTGAAAGGAAGAGAGGGGAAGAGGAGGAGGAGGAGGAGGGTGTCCAGGCACCCGTGGGTGCTCTCAGGAGCAGGAGGTGCTGGGGAAGGAAGGCTGCAGCCATCCTCATTCTGCCTGTCCCACCTGGGCTTGCAGCAAGTCCCACCACTGCTTTCCCACTATGGTGAGCTGGGGGATGGAGACCTGGCTCTGCATGAGCCGCAATCCCTGCCATGCGCAGAGCCCCCAAGCCTGGCTCCCCATGTGGGCACACAAAATGGGATTGGGAAGAAATCCCTCATCCCCGGGGCTTGCGTGGCCCTGTCCCCCTCATCCTCCCTCGCTGCCCCCATCCAGACCAGCACACACCACTAGTCCATCCAGGGCTGCAGCCTGGCACAGAGCAGCTCCGCGGGGTGCCGGGGCTCCCTGGCAACCCTCCGCCCCCACCTCAGATTTAGCTACTGACCGCAAGCAAAACCTGCCCCGCTTTTCGGCTATGCTGCCTGAGCCACCTACCATAGGAGCAACGACCCGGTGGTGCTTCCCTTATCCCGTAAGCCCGTAGTGATGAGCGCGTGGGATGCCACCAGGATGACGTCCCTCTCACCCCCTGGCTCGGGTGCTCAGCGTGCTTTGCAGATGCTAACTCCAGAAAGCTCATCCCTGGGTGCAAGGGGTGTTACTGGGGGAGACCCAGGTCCTGCCCAGCTTTGGCCTCTGGGGCTCAGCCCCACTCAAGGGTGTCCTGCAAGAGCCCTGCAGGTGGTACTCACTGCCATGGGGTCCCTGCAATGGTCAGGCTGGAGATGGCTCGGGGCCAGGGGGCTCAGCCAGTCCCCCGTGTCCTGCGTCCTGGGATGAGCCAGGCTGCGCGTAAGCAGCCTCCAGCTGAAGCGCTTGCAGTACACATCGCTACTGAACCAATGTACTAACGTCCGCGGCAGCATGAGACGAGAAATAAAGCTAACGCAAGCGCTGCGCTTCGATGGTTGTGTCTGCGGTCTGCCTCTCTGTGCCGGCACCTGACCCGTCAGGAGGGATACAGCCAGCGCTGTAGGTTATTTGGGATTAGTGAGGGCCACAGAGTCCTTCAGGAGCCCGAGCCCGCTGCTGTCGGGGGACACAGGCTGAGACCTGAACCCCAAGGCATGGCCAACACGCTCGGCCGTTCATGGCGTGGTTTGAAGACCCATAAGTGATTGCAACATGGGGGGAGGCGGGCACGGGAAAAAGCAGCCTGGAGCTAGCAGCTGGGCAGCAGAACAGGAGAGATCTTCTTCCCAGGAGAAAGGAAAAGCAGTGTTTTGGGGTCTTCAGCCCCATATCCAGCTCCTTCCCTGTATGAGCCAAGACTGCTGCACCTGGGAAGCTCCTGGGATCCTCGGTAGCTGTCAGGACCGATGGTTGATTCGTAAGATCCTGCAAAGGGCCAGCAAGGAAAGGTTGTATTTGCAAACAGCAGGAAAATGCTGCTGGTTAGCGGGCACCAAAGAGGGATGCGAGGACTTTGGCAGCCCAAGCCCACCCCTGGCTGGGATGGACGCCAGCCAGGGCACGCAGATGGAGATATTTGCTGGCGGAGGATGCTGCAAGATCCTGTGTGTTGTCTATGTATGTGGTGTGCATGCCTTCCTTTGGAGCGGCGCTTAGGGCTGGTACGGACAAGAGGACACGGGGTGGCAAGAGACCCCACGCAGATGCCGTCCTCTTTGGAGGATGTCTTTTTTCGTGGACAAATGTGGACTTGCAGAAATCCAAATAGCTCATAGGCCCACGCCGATTTGGGCAAGCTCAAAAAAAAAAGGGGGGGGGGGGAAGCCACCAGGGAAATTTCTGAAGAAATACGCTGGTTTTGTTTTGAAATTTCTTTTTTTTTTTCCTTCAAAAATGAAAAAAGTGAAAAAACTCCAAATTTTTTTTAAAAAAGGTTTGTTCCAGCTAAAAAGCTCCAATGAACACCACAAGTGTTGAAACTTGGACGTTCAAAGTTTTCAGCAAAGGAAAAACATAAAAAAGTAAGGAAAGTAAGAAAGAATAAGTCAGAGTAAAATATTTCAGCTTGTCTTTTTACAGCAGCCCGTTAACAAACAAAACAGCCCTAAAGAATCACTGACGTGGTTTAGCAACTCTGTAACACTTGGCCAGAAAACACTACAACAACTCAAAGTATTCTCTTAAAAAGGATTATATTGAGGTTAAAATCACACCGCAAGCCAGCAGCATGACCAGGAGCAGACTCCAGGGCTCCCAAATCCCAGCCTGTCCCTTCCAAGCCAGTGTCCTGGAGCATGGTAGGCTTTCAGCTTCAGTCCTCATGGTCCCTGCTTGACCCAAAAGGGAGGGAGTGAGCAGGTAACATTTTGCTCACATTTATTTCTAACCCGGCTTAGGATGCTTCTCAGCAGCCTGAGGGAGAACGGTCCAAGTCGTAACAGTGATGAGATAACTAATTGCCCGAGGCCATAGCGGAGACGCTATGTCCTGGGAGGGCACCAGAAGAGCTGCCTGCAGCAGCGGCACAGGTGGATGCCCAAGAAGATGATGGTGATGAGGACGTAGCTCGTGAGGATGGTCTTGATGGCGTACATCGTCTCAGGATCGTCGAGCGTCCGCTTGCGCTGACTCTCGTAGCTGACGCTGAGCCGGAAGCCAGCCACCAGCTCGCCCTCTCGCCAGCAGTAGTAGGTGCCTCTGTCGCTGAGCCGGACGCGGAGGATGTGCAGGTGGTTGCCGTGGTCGATGAAGATGCGCATGCTCCTGTTGACGCCGAGGAGGTAGTGGGAGCGGTAGAGCCGAACGGAGCCTTTGTCCCAGGCCACGGCGTGCTCAGGCCTGGCCCTCGGGCAGGCAATGACCAGCCCGCTGCCGGCGGGGTGCTTGTGGAGCTGCGTGGGGATGGGGGGCTGCCAGGGCTTTTGGCCAAGCTTCGAAATGATGTTGGAGATGGCCCGCACTCCTTCTTCAGGGACCTCCTCCTTCAGACAAGGGGTCAGGCAACTTCGGATGACCACCTCCGGCCTCCGGAGTCGGCCAGGGTGGTGGAAGAGTGCGGGGACAGCCTTCGAGCCGCACGACGTCACATTGGGCACGGCGGTGCGGTACCGGGGGTGCAGCTGGGAGCTCCTCACATAGCAGAGACCGATTCGCCGCTGCTCGCCTCTCACCCCACAGCGGTCACACTTGGTCCAGTCCCAGAAAGTGGTGAAGAGGCTGAAGACCTTCCTGGTGTAATCTTTTTGAGCGTGCTGACCTCTGTCCACAAAAGCCACCGTGATGCGCTTGGTTGGCTGTACGTCCACATCGTAGCCATAAAAGAAGTCCCCTTTCTTCGTGCCGCAGAGGTAGAGGCCCGAGTCCCCCGCCTGGGCCCGGAAGACGATGAGACTGAACATGCGGATGCTGAAACGCTTCAGCACATCGCTGCCCACGTGGATATGGCCTGAGTCCACCACCATGGTGCCAGCAAAGTCCGTCAGGACTGTGGTTTGGTGGCTCCCCTCATCCTTCTGGAAGTACCAGACTACAGAAGTGACCTCTTCTGGCTTGCAGTTGCAGGGGAGCTCGAAGGTCATATCAGCCAAATAAGCAGCATTTTCAAAGAGCAGGAAAGCAGGACAAGCCGTTCGCTTGAATATGTCATCTTTCTCTTCAATAGCAAAGGCGTGGAGAGCATCTGCCATGCAGAGGACAACAGTGACTCCCAGCAGCCTCGCCATTTATTAGCACGTGCTGTTCCACTTTTGTTGCTCACTGGGGCAAGGCTGTCCCCAGGGCACCCAGAACATGGACTCTAGAACCCTTATTTTCTCTCTCGCATCCATTCTAGAGTGCGGGTGCCCCCAGAAGATGCTCGGACCCCACACGGCTCTTTTCACACAACGTTCGTTACACACTATGTACCTCAGCACTGCCAAAAGGCCACCACTGCTGCAACGGAGGGCAGCGGGCAAGTGGATCGTTCGAGTGGCACAACCAGGAGGGAAGATGCAGACCCCAGGGTAGATGGGGACCCAGTGCAGTGGGAACCAGGCTTCCACTGCTCAGGTTTTCTTGAAAGATTCACGTGCAGGAAATGGTGAGGATTTCACTTATTCCTCTGCGTGCAACAAACACAGAGAAGAACCTGTTCCAACTGCAGCTGCTCTCTGTAGCCCAAAACAAAGGGTTTCAAACATGATATTTAGACTTCTACATCCTCCCTGTTGGTTTTCCAAGTGCTTGTGTGCTGAAGCCCTCAGCATAGCTAATATCGGAGACTCTCCCTCTCTGAGTGATCACGTGAGGCTTTCCATTCACATCACCTTTGCCTTGGCTAATGCTGGCAACAGCCCTGGAGGCCTTAAACGCATCTCTCCTATGGTAAAGGTGAGCTATTTGCTCCCCACTGAACCCGGCCAGACCTTCAACTCAGCTTCTGCAGTTCTTGAGCAAGTGCTCAGATCAGACCATGAACTGACTGCTGGGGAAACCGATTCCAGCCAGTCTAACAGCCCTTCCTTCTGCTGATATTCATGTAACCTCTCCTTTGAGGAGGAGCTCAGCACTTGCATCTCATTTCTCCTGAGTCTTCCAAGCAAACAACAGGGATTTTGCTTCTCCCAAATGACAGGGATGCAGCAGACTGCCCCCGTCCTTCAGATGAGATACAAATACAAGCCCCGAGCCTTGGGACTTGCTAAAAGCACTGCGGCAGTTCCCACCAGATCCTAAACTGCAGCCAGCTCACACAGTCATGCAGGGGCTGTTCCAGCACGGAATGGGTACCCACAAGGATTCCTCGAAAGGATGATGCTGAACTCCTGTCATATGTGGCCACTGGAGAAGGAGCCGTTGCCCACTGTCAGTGTAAACCCCTCACACTTTGACCACTGTCCCAGGAAGAAAAGGACCTGACTTTGGGCTGTTGAAGCTTTCTGAAGTTTCAATCCCACTCCACAATCTGAGAGGAATAAGGAATTACCCTAACACCCAGTTTACACCCCAGTAAGCAGGAGAAAAGGCTCAGGGGCAGGGTAGGAAAGATACTCACACATCATTTGGAAACCAAGCCACTGCAGTGATGAAAAGGTCCTGAGTTAAGAGCACAGACAATGACTCTGCACCTTAGGAGTATGCTTAGCCATGGAAGGAGAGCCCTGGGTTCCCATCTCTTCTTCAGGATTATTTTGTGATTGATTCTTGTAAATAGCAGAAACGATCCTGACAGAAGAGCCTGTTGCTCCCCACCACGGAGAGCCACCCCCAGCAGTCTCTCCTTAACTTCAGCAGGGACCTCTGCAGAGCCTGAATGTCAGGGTAGGGAGGCTCTGGGTCGGAGCCATCATTGTCTGGCAAGAACCACAGTCTCCTACAGCCCTGTGTGTTGCCTGTGTGTTGTCAGCTGGGGGCAACTCTACCTTCTGTTCTTCCAGCTGGATTTCTGAACAAAACAAACCTGGCAGTTGTTTCTGAACTGAATGCAAGGGAGTCTGAGCAGTTTAACATACACCAGGCTCCTCAGCTCCTCCCAGATCTTCCCAGAGCAGAACTGCGAGGGAGCTTGATGGGTAGCTGCTGAGCTGTGCCAGCCGAGGGCCTTTCTGAATACTTGGAGACACCTGGGAAGTTAGCAGCCAAAATGGAAAAGCTACTCAATTAGAAACAATATTAGGCAGTGTTGGAGAGTCTCTTTCTTGGATTGATGCCCATCAACCCCATCTAAATTTCAATTACTGTGGAATTTAGGCAAACTAGATCATGCCCAAGATCACAGGGTCACGAGGTAACAGGATCTCTGGGATTTACCCTGTGCACTGTTTAAAATAGCACCTCGTTGGACCAGTCCCAGATACACCACCTTGCCCCACATTTTCACCTCCATCAGCTGATTCTTCAGTGGCTGCATGGATAAATATGGAAGTGTCATTGATTCTTCTTAGGTGATTCTTAAATCACCTGAGTGACCAGGAATACATGGACAGAGATGAAAAAGGGAGGGGACTATCTGGGTTTTGTTTTCTCTTTTGTAAATACCAGCCCAGTTTTTCCTTCCCTCAGTTGTTTTCCTCATCTAAGAGACTCTCACCGAGTCATTCTGTGAGGACACTCTGCCCCAGAGATCACAACACAGTCCTCTCTGTAACTAACCTTTATTTGTGCAGAGTTATTGCTCTCGGTGAATCCCAGCTACAGAGGGAAATGCAATCAGCAACACTCCAAAGGTGTCTGATTTATCTATAAGTCTCTGTCACAGTGTCTGATGACAAAGCTGACCTGGGAGCCCCTTTTGCACTGTTCCTACATAACCACTGTGCTTCTGCTGCTTCAGTCAACTTGATAACGTTTCATTAGCTCCATCACTATGTTTTCCTCAGCTTCCTTTTGCAAACTGGTGCTTCTGAGGTGCGCTTCTCTCTCTGCTTCGCAGTCAGCTGGGCCACTGAGATGGCCAGCGGTCCAATAATTTCTGCTCATGCTCTGCAGCTTCCTAAACAAATCCCTGCCGCTCTCCTTCTCCGACTCGCTGAGAAGATCCATGTTCAACCCAAAGCGCTTGGTGCTGGAAAGGCTCTGTAAGATCTGCAGGATGGCATCTCTGTCTTCATGACAGACATTCTCTGCCAGCACGGTAAGGAATTCACCCAGGAGGCCAAAACCCAGGTCAGCCTGAAAGAGCCTGCCCAAGGCCTTGCCTCCAAGTTTAAGCAAAAGCTGATATTTTTCTTTTCCGCTTTTTAAGCATCTGCGCCAATCTCTGTAAAACTCGGCAGAGGTTCCAGGCAGTTGATCTAGTTCCTGCAGGAAAAATTAGTTGCTGAGTTCCTTGTGTTTTGTTCCCACTTGAAAATTTTTATCCCCCCTTATCAATCCATGGATGTCTGACAGCCGCTTTTAATATAGGCTTCGACAGCATAAAGGGCTACGTAAAGCTAGTGAGGTGGCAAAGCATGCAGAAAGACAAACAAATATCAGATTAGTCAAGCTCAAAGGAAACCAGAGAACTTCAGAGGGAAGTAACAGAAGAATGGGTGAGACATGAAACACTGTGGAAGATAACTAGTGGAGTAACCCTAACCCTAATCAGAACCATTAAGAGGCTCTGCTGAGTCTGGATCCACTGCCACTGCTCAGGAAAGGATCTGCTGGAGACTGTGGTACTTCAGCAAAAACCTCTGCTCCATCTCAGGCACGATGAAGCAAATCAAAGGGATGAGGAGATAAAAGATATCGGATGTAAAACCCAGAAATTGTTCTGATGCCCCTAGCACACCCTTTCCTTACATACTGCATTCCTATGGGCCTCTGGTAAAGTGTTTGGACTAAAAGAGAGAGACACGCTAAATGTGGCATCTCCAGATAAAAGGAAATCTGTTATATCCAACATGTAATCAGACTGCTGAACTCATCACTGCCAACTTAACTCAGACACAGATTGAAGTAAGATTTAAATATTTAGGCTTTTATACAGATAGTGAAAACAAGCCACAGCAATAACAGGCTGTGTTTAAATACAAAATGTAGATGCCCTCGAGTTCAGAGCCCAAGCACTAATGAGATTAGGAACAGAATTTCCTCTAGGACGATCACTGTTCAGCGCAGCCAAATCTAATGCTGCCTGGAAGACTTGCAGAAGGATCTCATAATAACAGGCAAATGAGATTCACTGTCAAAAAATTCATGAGACACTTGTGAGAAGCATCCACGGGAAATCTCTCCAACTACATGTTCAGTGATAGACCCTACTGTAGCTCCCATCAGGCAAGAAAGTATCCCTGTCACTGTGTCACTGGGCCACTAAAAGTCATGGTGGATATTCTTCTGAAAACATCAGCTCATGCTCAGCAGCAGTCAAACCGGCAAAGCCAGTGTGGGGAGTTAGTAGGAAAGCACCTGAGAATAAAACAGAACGATTGTTTTGTGACTGTATAAATCCATAGGGTGCCCATACCTTGAATACTGCCTGAAGTTTGGCTACCATTTTGCACAAAAAAAAAGCTAGCACTGGAGAAGACAAGGGCAACAAGGGTGGTTGGAGGCACAGAATGCTTTTGATATCAGAAGGCATTAAACTGACTGGGACTCTTCAGCTTGGACAGAGTCCACTGAGGGGGTAGGACAGGTGTCAGTCAAATCACAATCGGCCTGGATAGGATATGTTTACTTGCTCTTTCCCACAACTGAAGAACTAAGGAGCATCCCAGGAACTCCTCAGGAAGCAGGTTTAAAACAAACAAAATAGTACTTTTTCATAGCATGCATAATTAAACTGTGAGGTGGAAAAGGACTGGCCCTATCACAGAAGATACGTCATCTGTGGCTATTAAATGTGACAATCCTTATGCACAGACTGGCTCTTGGTCTCTAAACGGCAGCCAGCTGGAAGAGTATGGTCAAGGGAGGGCACTCTTCCCCCAGAATCTGTTACTGGCCACCATCAGAGGTGGGGCACTGTACAGCTGGTCCTAGATTCCCAAAGGGTTGAAACAGCCTCTCCTTGAAGCAGCTAGCGCAAGCCCTTGTCAGGAACAAAATAGGGGCCAAGACTGAACCCTGCGGTTATCTAATTCCAGTATTTCTGGGGATTTTGAGGGCTCGTTCCCACGTAGAAATATTTTCGAGTAACTCTCGCACTTTAATACCCCAAATTATTCCGGAGTAATTTTTAGATGTGGACAAAGTCCCAGAAAGCGTCTCCCTCACCTGGGCTATTTCCACGTTGCTGGACTGCTCGCCCTTAGCGCGGGTTGCACAAGGATTCCACAGCACGTTTCTTTTTCTACCCATTTTGTCCTCTCTCTCTAGGGGCTTCAAGTGTGATGCCAGCACGATATCCCTGCAGGCAACAGAAGGGGAATGGGATACTTAGCAAGATCGAATACTTCCAGGCTCGGCGTCTCTTCTGCAGTGCCTCCTGCGAGGCTGGCAATTTCTGAGTTTGTGGCATGATATGTAGCAAACAAGATCTGGATTCAAATAAGTTCATGAAGCATCATAGATGGATCAGAGGAAGAAAGAAGATACTGCGTGGGCCACCTGGCAGGTGCATCTTGCTCACCTACTCAGTATTAATCCGATCATCAGGATCAACCGAGCAGGAATTACCCCGGAGGCTGGACTGCTATAACGCACTGTGATGGTGCCTCCCCAGCATGGAGAACACGAGATGGGCATTTTCACCTAACAGTCCTTGCCAGAGCCAAGGCCCAAGGATACTTTTCTCCTGCCCTTTTCTTATGGTACACTGAAGTTTTTGTCACTTTTAGACGTTCGCAGGGAAGAGCCTAATTTCCTACAGTGCCTAGGGATTGTTTTATAGTCCACACAGTGCTAGACAGGTACGTTTACGTGGATTCATTTGAATTCAGTGTCTTATTACACTGCCATCTATCACCGCAGCAGCCTGGACTTAACGGCTCACACGGTTCCTCTCACTCGGTGGGATGATTGTGTCTCGTTAGCCCTCACAATAATTAGCTGCAGGAGATCTTCTGAGCGGCCCAGGACCCTGCTACTGTGCTAGTGGGCCTCTCTAGTAAAGGCACGGCACCCACAGAAGCTGTTCTGTTGCCTCCCTCAGATTACTTCTGTCTTTAATAATACAGCTGCATTGCAGTTTTTGCGGCCAGAGCAGGAATGTGATATTTTTTTCACACTTTAGCCAACTGATACTACACTGATAAAACTCTGTAGCATAGAAACACTGTCACAGGAACCCTTTTAGAGGGACCAGAAGGCAGAAAATACCATTTTAAAGTTTTTCTTCCCTTTCACAGATCTGACAGCACGACTGACCGCATCTGGAGGTGAGACCATGAATGCAATTCGCTTTAGTTCTGGATAAATCTGTCAAGGGGTGCTCAGGTTCCTGGATCCATCTACAAATCTGGTTGTGGATATCAATGGATGAGAACTTGATGGGCAACAACTAGGGTTGGGGTGGCAACTGGGGCATTCTGTGCCACCGCCGCCCTCCCAAGACTGTGTTTCACATCCGCTCAGAGCCTTGGCTACATGATGGTGACTCTGGGTGCAAGAACACCCCGAGTGGGGTGGTGGGGACCACGCATCACCTTGTCCCTCTGTACCACCATCACTACGGAGGGCTGGAGGAGCCTGCGGGAGGGAAGGGAGGTGAGGAGAAAACCAGCTGCGTGAGCACGTTGGTGTGTAGTGAGCTCAGGCCTGTCTCTAAAAGGGCTCAAACTTAATCGCTGTTACTCATAAGGTTGTGTTGGCTCTGTGTCAGGAACGTTGAGTGCTACGCACGGGGTGCTGCCGATTTAGAAAAGTGACGCCGACCCGCTCAGCCCTAATCCCTTTAAACCCGAGGGAACACGGCAGAGGACGTAACGCATCTCTGCCGGATAGGAAATAAAGCAAAGCTTTCCTCGACTACAGACTGCCGCGCTGCGAGGACGGCTTTCGGCGGACCTGAACTCCTCGTAAGATGCCACCTTCTGGTGCACGGCCCGGAACTTGGCGCTGTTCTCCCTCTCGTACTTCTCGTCGGCAGCCACGGCCGCCCGCAGCTCTTTCTCCAGAGCGCCGAAGTCGATCGCTCCGGCCGCCTCCGTCGCTCCGGCCGCCTCCATCCCGCACCTGGGAGAGACGGAGAGCGCGAGCCCGGGCTGCCGGAGCTCAGGGCCCCCCGGCTGGCGGCAGCGCCCCGGGGCGGCACCCACACGGCCCCGGCCAGCGGGTGGGATGGCTGGGCCCCGAGGGGGAGGACGCAGGGCTGGCGTCACCCATCAGGAAGGAGGCTCAGGGGACACGGGGACAACCGCTCATATCATGACAAGCACAACGGGCTGGCTTGAGCCCACAGTCGGCTGCAGGAACAACTGCTTCTGTCACGACAGCTCTGCTGGGCTGAGCACACCGCTGGGCTCAGGGACTCCTGCTGCTATCGTGATAGCCCCACTAGGCTGAGCGCACCGCCGACATCAGGGACACCCATTCCTATCGCGACAGTCCCACCAAGGCGGGCACACGGCCGGCCTCAGGGATACCCACTTGTATCGCGACAGCTCCACCAGGCTGAGCAAACCGCCGCCGTCAGGGATACTCGCTCCTATCGTGACAGTCCCGCCGCGCCGGGACAGCCCGCTCCTATCGCGACTGTCGCGACGCGCCGGGCTCTCCCTGCCGCGCGCGCGCGGGCGCCCCTCGCGTCGCCATGGCGACAGGGCAGCGCGGCGCGAGGCCCCGGCCCGGGGCTGCCCCGGTCAGCGCCTGACAGAAACCGCCCCGCCGCGCAGGGCGGCCCGGCCCGGCCCGAGGGTGCCGGGACCCCGCTGAGCCCCCGCCCGGCCCCTCCCGCCCCGTCTCGCGCGGGCCGCGGCGCTGCGGCGGGTCGGTGCCGTCAGGCGGCGCGGGCAGCCCGGGGTCCTTCAGCGGCGGTGTCGCGCGGCGCCAGCGGCGAGGGCAGCGCGCGGCGGGGGAGCGGGGCCCGGCGGAGCGGGAGCCGGGGCAGGTCCGGGAGCCGGGCGGGGGCGGGGGCGGGGGCGGGCCCGGCCCGGGGGAACGGGGAGGGGAGGGGGTGCTTCGCGAGCGGCACGGGGCCAGCGCCGGGCTCCGGTGCGCGGGGCGGGATGGGGCTGCCCGGAGCGGGGGGGCAGGCCGTGCCGGGCAGGGGTCCCGGGACGGGCCCAGCGCAGGCTGTACCGGGCATGAGGTCCCGGTGTGGAGCAGTCCCGGGACAGGGTCAGTGCAGGCCGTACCGGGCAGGGGGTCCCGGTGTGGAGCAGTCCCGGGACAGGGTCAGCGCAGGCCGTACCGGGCAGGGGGTCCCGGTGTGGAGCAGTCCCGGGACAGGGTCAGTGCAGGCCGTACCGGGCAGGGGGTCCCGGTGTGGGGCAGTCCCGGGACGGGGTCAGCGCAGGCCGTACCGGGCAGGGGGTCAGCGCACACGCGCAGCAGTATCACCACCCACCCGCTGACCCGCGTCCCCTCCCTCTGACCCGCAGCATGGACACCGACCTGTACGACGAGTTCGGGAACTACATCGGGCCGGAGCTGGACTCGGACGACGACGACGACGAGCTGGGCAGAGAGTCCAAGGACCTGGACGAGGTGAGGGACGGGGACGGCTTGAGCTCCGGAGTCTGGGGGAGCTTCGCGCCCGCCCTGGCCTGGCCCTTACTCGCCTCATCGACGCTGGGTGCGAAAAGGGCCACGCGGAGCAGGCACCGAGCCCCCAGCCAAACCCGCGGTCGCCACGAGCTGCTGGCGATTCCTTTTTCATGCCGGGCTCTGGTTCTGCGGCGAGACTTTCTTCAGCGATGGACTTTGATCCTAGTTTATTCCTAATGAGCAGAGTGGATTTGATTTTTTAAAAAAATTAGGAAAAGCTCTGCTCCGATTAGTGTGATAAAGAGCAAGAAATACTGTTTGTGCTTGAATCTCTGTTACAGCTGGGATCTTATGTAGTTCAAATCATGTTTGACTTTATTTGTGTTCGGTTGGAAGATCCAGATCCATTCAGTGAGGTCTTTAGACTGCCTCTTAGTCCTTTCCTAGTATACGCCAGCGCCATGGTGGTATTAGAAGGAGCTCAATTCCTTGATGATGAGCGCGGCGTAAGACTGTGGGCGCTAGAGTGGAGGTATGGGCAGTGTTTATGAGGACAGCAGGGGCAGGCAGTGTGCTGTGCCATGGCAGTGAAAGGTTTGGAGGATCTAGGAAGCCCCTTTCGGTCTAGTTTTCCTGCAGCTAAAAAGTGGTGTCTGCACATGCGTGTGATTCTGTCGTGTTTGTGAATGAAGGACAAGAGCTGCGCTCTGTGCAGACATCACTGCAAATGCCGTTGTTTTAACGGTGGCCTGTGGCTTTCAGGAATGGTCCCGTGGGAAGATGCGTGTCGCTTACAGAGGTCTTTTCGGCAAATCGCGCTGCAGTTGGTTGCAATATGTCGGGGTTGTCCTCATTGGTGGCTCCTTGGCTGCGTGTGGGTTTAGGGCTCTTTTTTGATGTGTGATGCCAAGGCTTGTAAGACTTTCTGGGGAGGATGATGGTTATAAAGCATGTTGATGCCTTGGAGGGAGGGCAGCAGCTAAACGTGAGCGTTGGTTGCAGCTCGAGGATGATGACGATGATGATGATATGGGGGACCATGACGAGGACCACCCAGGCATGGAGGTGGTGCTGCACGAGGACAAGAAGTACTATCCCACCGCTGAGGAGGTCTACGGGCCTGAAGTAGAAACGATAGTGCAAGAGGAAGATACGCAGCCTCTCACTGGTGAGTATTGTAAAGCAGCGAGTTGGGTGTGGAGCAAGAAGACTCTTAGCAGATCTTTGGAAAAGGGAAAGTGTTATTCCCTTCCATTCTCCCCATCCCCCATCGGTTTTAACGCCCCTCTTAAAAACCCTCGCAGCCTCTAAAATGCGGAGACTGTTCCTGTTTGTCTAGCGGTGCCCAGATTTTGGCACTCTGGATTATTGCAAATGCCAAACAAACTATCTTTTGAAGAACAGATATTGGCAGACACTGGAAGGTTATTTAAAGAGATGTGAAAATGTGTTTAAGTCATCTCATTTCTTCCCGTAAAAAGATAAAAGAATCTCTCAGCCTGAAAATTGTGTTTCTATCTGCAAAAATCCCCATTTAGTAGGAGCATTTCTGACAACACTGTTGTTCGGGGTCATTGATAACAATTTTTTTGCACTTTCTCTTGTTTTCAGAGCCTATTATTAAACCCGTGAAAACCAAAAAATTTTCTTTGATGGAACAGACGTTACCGGTCACTGTCTATGAGATGGAGTAAGTAATATGTAGGGGTTTTAAGCGTGTACTTCGGATCAATCCATCTGTGCTGTGACTCCCTCGCTACTTGTTGTTTACATGCAAAGGTAGAGAGGCAGAGTGGTGTGTGCTATAACGGAGGAGAAGGCTTAGAAGGGGCATTGGGTTTGTTTCTTACTGATACCAGCAATATAACTGTGAGTGCAGCTGTTTCTCCTGCTTTGATCCAAAAAGAAGAGGAAGAAAGTACAAGAGTAACCAAAATATACAAATATTTTCCCTCCATAGTGTGCAGTGCATTTACTTTCCTACCACTTAAATCTTCTGTCATCTCAACAGCTGATGAAGACCTTGGCGATTGGAAACCCTCATGGTGTGGGTTTGCTGAAAGCAAGTTTTCTTGATTAGACTCAGGAAAATTATTTATAAAAACTTCATATAAGTGTGCACTGTGTTGCACACTTCATATTGAGATAGCCAGAAAGGACATTTTGCTTTGATCTCAATGAATATAGGCCTATGGCTATATCAGATTCATTCCTATCTGCTGGAAGAGTTTCTAGGAGGGATTTGTCTACCACCAGTTGCACCCAAGCCACTGCCAAGCTGTGTGTGGGTTAGTATAAAGCTGCAGTTAAGCTGTGCTTCTGCTGCACTTGATGGCATCTGCTGGTCGTACCCCACAAAGCAGCCTCTGGGGATACCAAGTGTCTGGAGCAAACCTCATGGAAAAAATTCCAAACAGACTTAAAAATTGAGTTATTCTATCTCAAATTCTATCTAAAAGCGCTTTTTTTAACCTTCTCTATTAAAAATGTATGTGCTTAGTATCAACATCTAGGCACCGTGTTTTGTTGATGGGTAGAAGGGCTCTTTATCATCACATTTATAGTGTTTCCGTATGTTTTCTTCTGTTTGAAGATGAACAGCTTGAGCTGCATGAGTGTCTTGTAAGGCGCATCCTCCAACCCAAACAGCATTTCTTGGCTAATCTCAGCCTTTTCCAATGTTTAATAGTCATCTTTAAGAGTAAATCCCAGAACCAGATGCAGGTTTAGTAGCAGTCCCCTTTGTACCAAACAGGGCCCAGCACCAGCATCCTCCTTTATATCCTCAAGGATCCAGTTGCAGCAACACAATTTCTCTGGAGTTTGTATTTGGTCAATTATTTACTTGGACCCCCCAGGACCTTTTTGAAATGGCTGCATCCCTGGGCTGTCCTGTGTTCTTTGCTCAGAGAGATTTTCAGTAAAGCCAGATGTAAAACACTGAGCATGTTTGATCTGATTTTTCTAAGCAGTCCCTTTTGCTCTTGGTCAGTGACCTGTACTCTTCATTATCTACCGCTTTTCTGATCCTTGTGTTCTCTACTCATTCTGTCGGTGATGAATTTTTCTTCTTCCTGTTCATTGATATAAACGGTTAGCAAGGGGCCGAGAGGAAGTCCTTCTGGGACTTAACCAGGAACATGCAAGCTTGGTATTGATTTCCCACTTAGCCCTATTTTGAGACCAATCAACAAGCTTTTAATCTATATTGTTATTGATTTTTTGTATTTTTTAGCTTTTAATCAAATTTTTTTATGCTAAATGCCTTACAGAAAGAGTCCACCACATGAGTAAAATTTAAAATCTTTTAAAATAGAGATTATTTGGCAGGACTTTTTCCACAATCCCGTAGTAACTGATATTTGTTGTGTAGCCTTCCGTTATCTTTAAAGGGGTTGCTAATTTAGGATCTCAGTTATGTTTTCCCCAGGATTTATATAGAAGTGACCAGCCCATTGTTACCTGCTCAGTTGCTGATTTTGGAGAGATTTAAACTCCATTACTGTTTCCTTGAGTCCTCAAGAGCTTCACTTTATTACCACTTGCTAAAAATCGGAATTAATGGTCTGTGGAGCCCTGACACTACCTTTTAAAGCTGTCTGGGGTGCCTGTTATCCAGCTCTGTGATTTTGTTGACTAACGGCCACCACTTGAGTGGAAGTATTTCATCATCTAATACATGGATGTGACTTTTCCTCTAATACTGGCTGGAAGAGAAGGAAGATATTTAACAATATTTTATCACTAGCAGTTTTACCAACTCTGTCTCTTCCCACCCACTGCCATCTGTCTAGGACTCCAACTTTCTTGTCCTCCCCATCTGGAAAGTGAGATTCTTCCTCCGCAGGGCATTGGCAGAATGAAAGCTTGGAGAGGATTCAGGTGGAGACCTTGGAGAGAAACTGTAGTTGAAGTGGCCTCTGCTTTTCTTAGACATGGTAGCAACCTCTAACAGTCTTTTGTGTTTCATTCCTCTAGTTTTCTGGCAGATCTGATGGACAACTCGGAGCTAATTCGAAATGTGACTCTGTGTGGGCACCTCCACCATGGCAAGGTAGTACGGTTACCCAACAGTACCCAAAAGTATATTGAGTAGTAGTGATGATCTGTCAGCTGCTTGCTTTTACCATTGCTTTTTGACCCCTTCATCTCAGCAGCAGTGATCTCTGTCTCCTGCTGCTGCTATGCAATTATTTGTAGTTTTTTCTTTCAGCCTTGTGGAAATAATGTGCCACCCACCTTTCTCTGCGCAGCATAGAAGAGAGGTGACGATTTACTTGTGTTTTTCTGTTTAAACATAGTCATCTGCTTTCTTTTGTGCTCCAATATTTTTCAGACTTGTTTTGTTGACTGCCTGATAGAACAGACACACCCAGAAATCCGGAAGCGCTACGACCAGGACGTAAGTGAGCTTTCAGTGTATTGCTGCCCTTAGGAAGGATGGCATAGGCTTGGTCTTAGGCTTTGCACGAGCAAGACTATATGCATGGAAAGTGTCATTTAGTGATGAGAACATAGGATTGGAAAGCCAGAGCTCGGTCCTAGTTCCAAGTCTGTCACTTATTTACCACGCTAACCATGTGTAAAGAATTATCACTTCCTGTTTCACACTTAGCGTTTGATACCAAAATGTGATGTTCTGACTTGAGGATTTTGCTCTGTTTTTGCAGCTCTGCTACACTGATATATTGTTCACAGAGCAAGAGGTAAGTGAACCCTGTAAAATAGGCAGTGATTGTAACCTATTATCTCATGCTTTGTTCACAGTTAATTTACTCTAGGCAGTGTCCTCTTCCACTGTAACATCTTTATTTGCCCGAGATGATAACCTCTACAATGTCGAAAATCTGTACCAGAGCTATCGCAAGAGTTGTGGGTGCCTCCCTTTTTCTTTGAGGGAAAGATGCGATAGGGGTTGTTCACAGCAGTGGTGGGCGAGAAGAAAAACTCTTTTCTCAGAATAAACACAGTATTTTTGTTAGGCTTCCCAGGCTGGAAGCTGGGTGCTCTGACTCGTGTGGTTGGGCATAGATGGGAACCTTGTTTTGTCCTACTTGCTAGATGTCGTTATATCATCATGTCCAGAACAATCCTGTCAACCGTTTCTTTTTCTCCTCATTTTAATGCTGTACTTCACACTCCGTATGATCAAATCTTATGCATTGAGGCATAACTTGATAGCAACAGAAGGGTGAAAGCACAGGAAAAAATGGGTCTTCTGTCTCTGGTATTGCATATTATTCTTCCTTGGCTGAAATTAGGCACGGACTATGCTGTGTTAGAGTGATAGCTCACCAATCTGAGCCAGTGTGGATGGAGGAGCTGGCCTGGGGGGGTGCAGTGAGCTGGGGTTGTTTTTCCCTCCCTGAGCATGAGAGGTTGGGCTGGATGGTTATTTTCCTCTTTCCATCTTTTTGATTAGTTTTTTCGTGATCATCCTCTGCATCTTCAGGTTGTGATTTTTTTCTTTAGCTGATAATCCTTGTTTCCTCTCTTTCAGAGGGGTGTAGGGATCAAGAGCACACCAGTGACCATTGTTCTGCCAGACACCAAAGGGAAGTCTTTTCTCTTCAACATCATCGATACTCCAGGTGATTATATAATCCTGAAAATCCCTTTTTTGGGAGTCACTTAGTAGAAGGCAGCTTAATGTGTGAAGCAGAAATATGAATAAAGGTTTCTCTCAGTAATAAAGCTCTGATCCTCCTGATAGGGCTCTTGACGGGAGCAGTGCAGTAAAAACATGTATGGGTTAAATGATTGTGGTGGGGTTGTGTTAGCATTGGCTCTCAGAAAAAACAGAATGGAAATCTGTACCCTTAAACTGCATTGATCCATTATTTTGTCTGGAAATGCTACTTAAGTGGCATGATACCCTGGGAAGTTTCCTTTCACAGATGGAAAACCTGTGTTTGGTTTTGTATTTTTGTAGGTGATTCTAGCCTGGTCTTGGAACCTGGGCCTTTAGCTGGGTTCATTCTTCTGAAATCAATTCCAGCAGTAATGACTCTGTGGCTGGCTTTTAGTTACAATTGTTTCCAATTTTCAGGCATAATGAGGGCTAATGGAGCAGAAAACGTTTGACTCAAGTATATGAGAAGCAGATGCAGAATTGGCTTTTTCAGGTTTTCTCAAATGCTGTTGCCCCACAGTGAGACTCTCAGTGCGTTCCTTCAAGCCTCTGACAAGCTCCTATGGGGGGATGTAATCACAGATCAGCACTTTGCAGGAAACTGAGGCAGAGCTTTAGGAAAGAGGGATTCTAGACACCTCTGTTAGTTTACAGCTGAAGGTAAGGGAGGTTAAAGTGCAGGAGAAAGAGGCTAGAGGGAGAAGCCTCTGTTGTTCTTCCATGAGAAGTAATTGCCCTCTTTTTTCTTGAAGTATTTGCACCGAGCTTTGGGAAAAACAGTGACAAATGCAAGGAAAAGTGCCTGTTAAACTAGTTGTTGTGTTTGGTCACAAAAAATAGCATTAACACTGAAGTGAGTCCCTACACGGAGCTCTGGCAGCTGCTCCTGAGTCACCGTCCGAGGAGGGGAGCAGCCTGTGTCCTGCCTCGCTGGGTGGCGGTGACCAGAGCAAGTAGCAGAGCAGCGGGGCAGCTTTCTCCCTTCTGTGCTGCTGGCATCAGGGCTGTGCTTACTCTGGTCCTCTTTTCCATTTTGTTTTTGAAGGGCACGTCAATTTTTCTGATGAGGTCACGGCTGGCCTTCGTATTTCGGATGGCGTTGTGCTTTTCATTGATGCGGCTGAGGGGGTGAGTTAACCTGGGGGTTAATTTCAAAGCATCTTGCATTGGATTCTTTGATCCTGCCTTATGGTGAAGGCATGGGATGGGCTCAGCTTTCTGTGAAGGGCTTTTGGAGGACAGTTTGAAAAGTGACAGTGCTTTCCAACCAAAGCACGGAGTCAGGCGTCTGGATTCTGTTTCCAGGTCTGATGTGATGCGTATGAACCGTAGGCTGATTATCTAACTTCTTTGCATCTCCATCTCCATCATCTAAAATTGAGCAGATTATTTATATCGGAAATGTCCAAGGGGTAGGATTCAAGAAATTTGGTTGGGTTAGCACCTACTTCTACATTTTAGGAAGATCAGCTGATCACTGATGGCTGAGCTTAGGCTTTACTACAGGCTACAGCCCTGTGTGTAAGGGTCACTGCTTTCTGTTACGCCCTAGATAGCATTTTGTGGAGGGCTTTTGCTAGGGGTGTTTGTGCTCATTACTCCCGCAGGTGATGCTGAACACGGAGAGGCTGATCAAGCACGCGGTGCAGGAGAGGCTAGCAGTGACTGTGTGCATCAACAAGATAGACCGCCTGATCCTGGAGCTCAAATTGCCCCCTACAGATGCTTATTACAAACTCCGACATATCGTAGATGAAGTTAATGGTCTGATCAGGTACGGGTCTCTCTTATTGGGATAATATGTCATTGGTGCCTGTTGTCCCTGTTCCATTGCAGATGCTCTTCTTTAGGGGCCCTGTGTGTGCTAAAATCACATTTGTCTCTTGATATGTTGAATCATAGAAAATGGAGCAGGAAGAACCATTGAAAGTTCATCTCAGATAATTTAATGTATTAGGAAGGATTGACTCTTCCTGTGTGACTTCTGACTGGAATCAATTTTTTTTCCCCATAGACCGTACAGAGAGTGGACATAGGACTTGGGGGGAACTTTTGTGCTCCTTAATGTGTCTCAGATATACTGAGATTGTAGGCTGTGTCCCAGATCATAGGCTGAGATTTCTCAAATCTCCTAAAAGATTTTAACAAAAAATAATGGGAATTGTCTGTCCCAGCCCCTAAACTGATACCATAATATTGCTACGGTGAAATCTCCCTGCAGGACTACCCCCCAAGAATGAGGGGAATCTTCTCTAACCTTGACAATAGCAATGCAACTAGTATTTTACTGTCATTATTTCTGGGATACCTTTGCCAGTCAGCTCATTTTTTAGTAGCAGACTTCCCTTCAGTTTTTTTGTGTCTGCGTTGTAACCTGTATAACCCCAAATTTGAATTTGCACACGACTTCACTTGCATGTCTCTGTTCAATTGCTACTGGCATCATGCAACTCAGAGCATGATAATTTATCCTGTCTAGCATGCTTGTGAACTCATTAAAATAATTTCCATTCAATTCTATCTGTGCCTTATTTGCCTTGTATTATCTTCTCCCTCAGTTGACTGACTTTGCTCCCTTTTTTAGAGGAAAAAAAAAACCCTACCTAACAAGAATACAAAGCACTTGTGCTGGTAACCTGTTAGTTCTAGGTCTATGAATATTTTTTTTATACACTAGTGCTTTGAAATTTGTAGTAACAAAATGATATTGATCCTGAAATTCTGACAGCCAAGCATGTTGCAACCAGTTTTCAGCCACTATTTGGCAATGCAGAATCCTCCGGTATCACATACTGGTGTTTGGTGTGGGGAGTAGATTTAAGTGTCTTTCTTGGTTCATAACATTGATATTTTTCTCTTGTATCTAAAATATGTCTTCCCTCAGCATGTATTCCACCGATGAAAACCTGGTCCTGTCTCCCCTTCTGGGGAACGTGTGTTTCTCCAGTTCACAGTACAGCATCTGCTTCACGCTGGGATCTTTTGCAAAGATTTATGCAGACACATATGGTGAGGATTATCCAGAAACCTTGTACAGTTTAACATTTCGTTTCCTAACACTTTTTTGTTGAGATTTTCTAAGCCGTTCGGCTTCTGCTTTTCACTGCTCGTATATGGCCAATATGCGCACTCCAGACTCGAGAGTTACTGCAAATCTCAGTCTGGATGACTTTATTGCAGTCTTTCTGTGCTGGTAAAAAGCAGGGATCCAGTGCTAACTTGCTCTTAGCTAAATAGTTTCTCCTGATAAGTATTTCCTGAGTCAGAAGCCAGTGTCTTGTACGTACCCTTAAGCAGAAGAAATGAACCCTGCTCTGGCAAGGGAAGGCAAATTTGTGTGTTGTGCTCTGCCTCCATATCAGAGCATCTCAGAAGTGAAGCAGTTAAGTTCTCTCAGCCTTTTCACAAAAGTCTCCAGAGTCCAAGACTCAGCTGCAGCCAGGCACAAGCTTGGCCCATGAGGTTTTGCACTCTTGCCCTTCAGTCTTTTTTAAGAAACTGTCTTTTTCTGGCTTTGATTTAATTCTCTGCTCCCCAGCTGCCAACTCAAGGCAATCTGCCACTTGTAAAAGTGGGCCTTTTGCTTGCATTATCCAGCTGAGCAGCCAAGATTTTGAAGTCTCACGTTGGGAATTTGGGGTGATCTGTAGGAGCAGAGAGCAGGGAAGAAGAATATTGTGAAGCATCTGGCCTAGCTCTTGCAAAGCAGTTGGCCTCAGGGAGGAAGAAGTTGTAGAGGTCAGGGACTGATGTGCTGGGATATCATGTGTCCTCATGAGTCTGGAGGAATAAATGAGTTCCCTGGCCATCACAGAATTCACTCAATGCCCCCTAAGATGATTCTCCTTTCAGGGACAAATAAAGCATGCAGGCAGTAGATGTCAGCCATGCGGGGAAGACATGGGCTGAACTGGGTGCTTTAAGTCAGCAATACTTGGTTGTGGCCACCAGGGATTTTTTACGCAGCCACCAAAGCGTGAATTATAGTAGTGTAACTGTCAAAACCACAGCCACCATGAAATTTCTTACACTTGTACATCTGCCCTCAGCAAAAGCTTGTTTGAAAACTGCTGTAGATTATCAGTGTTGTCTTATTATTGGTAAATCCACCATGACAGTCAAACATTACCCTATTCCTTCAGCACTTGGATATTTTGCTATGGACTTCATACATCAGCTAAAAAAGAGAAAAGAACCTGAGGATGTTCAGCAAGGCAGAAAATGCTTGCGATAAGCCTGCGGGGCAGATGGGGTGTAAGCCATCCCAGCACCTTGGCACTACAGAGTCAGGCTGCAGTGTTAATGTTTGGAAGATGAAGCAGATGTAGCAGGATTCCTGCAGTGTGGAGTCTGGCAAACCAGCTTTTCTCATCCATAACCTTTTGTGTAACTGAGACAGTTGAAATGTTCCTGAGAAGCAAATGTGCAAACCCACATTGCAGTTGGGCTGCTGATGTCACCCTCAGTGGACAATTTTCTACCCACCTCCCTGCAAGGTCTTCCCAGATCAGGGTTTAGACATTTGTCCAGGACTGGGACAAAGCACTGTCTGTAGCTGCCTTGTTCCACCCACCAGCATTGGTTCATTGCATTGAATCCTCATGGTTGTTTTACTGGAAATCTGCTTTTTCTTTTTATGAGAGAAATGCATTTTATCAGTGATATCAGAGATTTTTGTTGTTTGATTTTTTTCCCCTTAGGAGATATCAATTATCAGGAGTTCGCAAAGCGGCTTTGGGGTGACATCTACTTCAACCCGAAGACGTAAGAAGCTTATTTAAATGTCTGTTAGCTTATGGCAGGGTTTTCTCTTCCTTGCCCTCTAGAACGTGGACTAGATGACCACCCAAGGTTCCTTCCAATGTGAATTATCCTGTAATCCTATGATAAAGGGATAGCTGGGAAGGGTTGAGTCAGGCCTCCTGCTTGATGTGAATCTGCATGGTTGTTCTGAATCCCATAAGCGGGAGCAGAAAGTCTCTGCTGGCCTTCACAGGAGTCATGCGTACTCCAAATGTCCATGACTCTTTCCCAGGGAGACTGGGAGGGAGAAGGGGAAAACCTGAGGAGAACAGAGGCTGTGCAGGTGTGTTGGTAGTTGGGGTGCCTGCAGGCTGCAGAGCGCTTGCCCCTCATGTCTCTCCTTTTGTCTCCTAACAGACGGAAGTTCACTAAAAAGGCCCCAACTAGCAGTTCCCAGCGCAGCTTTGTGGAGTTCATCCTTGAGCCTCTTTACAAGATCTTGGCTCAGGTATGTGGTGGTTCATTCTCCTTTCTGCAGTTCTGGAGCTGAACATTTGGGGACTGAACACTAGGTGGTGGTGTGTATGGCGTCTCTGGGACGCTCCTATCCCGTTATGCAGCATGATGTTCACGTGTTTCTGGGATTAAGGGTGCAGAGAATTGGTGGGCAACTCTTACAGTTGCTCCTTACACATTCAGCCCCGTGTTTGCGCAGCCAATAGAACTTCCTTTGCTCTGGCTTTGTAACGTGCTCGGGTATTAGCCAAATGGTAATTTGAACTAGACAGGCAGTTCCCACGTGAGCACTAAACCAGAGCGAGTCAAGAGCCCTGGAGGTAACAAGCTGGTGTGTGAAGCTGCACCTGCGAGTCAGTGGCCTGGGTGCTCGTGTCGAAGGTGACAGTGGTGCTTGCTGCCTTGCAGGTGGTGGGGGATGTGGACACGACCCTGCCCAGGACTCTGGATGAACTCGGCATCCACCTGACCAAAGAGGAGCTGAAACTGAACATTCGACCCCTCCTGCGGCTTGTCTGCAAGAAGTTCTTTGGGGAATTCACGGGTAAACGCTGTTCCTCTTCCCCTCCACAGTCTCCCTGATAGCTAAGTCTTGCATGGGCAGAGTTAAGTGCTGTGCTGCAGCCATGGAGTCCTGCACTTGCAAAGATCTCTTCTCAACTCTTGCCTTTCCAAACATAAAATAAAAACCATCTCCCCAAAAGAGAGCTTGAGACACTGTTCGTATCTCCCCATGGCTGTGGTTGCACTGCAGCCAGAAGGGCCTAGGCTTGTGTTTGTTGGAGCCCTTTTCTTTTCTCTGTTTTGAAGTCCTCTGCTTAATCACGTCCTCACAAAACATTACTTTTCCAGGCTTTGTGGACATGTGTGTGCAGCATATCCCTTCCCCAAAGGTGGGCGCCAAGACCAAAATTGAGCACACCTACACCGGTGGTGTTGACTCCGATCTAGGCGAGGCCATGAGTGAATGCGACCCTGATGTAAGGAAACATTTCTCTCTTTGCTTTAAATTTTCAAAAGCGTGGCAAATAGACCCTCCTTTCATAGCCTTGCTAGGGCAGCTGCCTTTTAGGCAGGCATCTGCACAGATTTGACTTCCAGCATTTTGAAACCTCTCATCCGATACTGAAGCAAATCTCTTCACTCTGAGAAACTTTAGCTGCCTGCCAGGGCAGCCCTTCGGTGAGAGAATTGTTTGACAATGTTCAGAGAAGAGCAGAGATTACGTCAGGGCTTCAGAGGGACCTGCAGGGTGATTTTTGTGTCCTTTTGCTGCCTTTTTGTCTCTTTTCTGTGAAGTTTGATTCTCTTTCCAAACTCAGAAAACTGATCTAAACTATACTGACAAAAATACCCTTGTGAGTTAGCCAGCATCTTCCCTATTAAAGAAACCTCACGAAACCATCCTCTTCAAACATGCCTTGCACGGAGTTGGCATTCAGAGTTGTCCAGAGCCACCGATGCTAACTAGCAGCTTAATGAAGAACTTGTGAGTGACTTTTGCCTCCATGTCTGGAGAGGAAGTGAATCTTTGAGTTGGAATTATCTACATAAAACCTTACAGTGGTTACTGTCACTAGATCACTAGCTATGGAGTGACCTTTTGGGGCTGAAAGCTGTGATCTGCAGCAGCTCAGGTGTTGTACCCTGCAGGGGGATAGATTGTGCTGGTTTGCAGAGCTGCAGATGACACTTCTCTTCATACATAGTCCGCCTAAGTCATGGCCTCATCCTCACTGCTATTTATTGTTCCACAAAAGTATGGAGTAGAGCACCAGAAAAGTGCACCAAAGTCATTCCATGGGGCTCTGTACAAGGAGAGAGGAAGTAAAGCTTCCCATGGAAGGAAATCAAGGACTTCGAAATACTTCTTTTGATGTGCCAAGTTCTAGCCCATTAATCAATGCGTCCTGCTAGGTCTGTGTCTGTTTCTTGTCTGTGTATTTTAGAAAAGGCTTATTTCTCTCTCCCTTTTGTGGAAAGGGTCCACTGATGTGTCACACCACAAAAATGTACAGCACAGATGATGGCGTTCAGTTCCATGCCTTTGGCAGAGTGCTCAGTGGCACTATCCATGCTGGACAGCCTGTGAAGGTCCTTGGAGAAAACTATACCCTGGAGGATGAGGAGGATTCCCAGATCTGCACTGTCGGACGCCTCTGGATCTCAGTTGCGAGGTAGGGAAAGCTCTGGCAACGTGTTTATTTGGGAGAGGAGTCACCTGGAGTCATTGCTGTCAAGGACAGGGAGGAGGACAGCGTTGTAACTGCCTGGAGGCTGGTGGCAGCGAGCTGTGCAGTGATGCTGCCTTGCCTTGTAGGTACCACATTGAGGTGAACCGGGTTCCTGCTGGCAACTGGGTGCTGATAGAAGGAGTGGACCAGCCCATCGTGAAGACCGCAACCGTCACGGAGCCGCGAGGAAATGAGGAGGTACTTTGCATAGCTGGTATCACTCAGTGTTACAGGGAATCAAGGTGACGGAGGGCATCTTAAAAGCACCAGTGGTAGGGTTAAAAAAAACTGCCTGACAAGATGCCAGGGCACAAGAGCCACTAGTGGGAGATTAATTCCAAATGCTGTGTCCAACTCCAGCATCCATCTGATGGTGCAGAGATTCAGGTCTTTGTCCGTGTCTGGTTTCAGGCTCAGATCTTCCGTCCTTTGAAGTTCAATACCACATCTGTCATCAAAATAGCTGTAGAGCCAGTCAATCCCTCTGAGCTGCCCAAAATGTTAGATGGTCTCCGCAAAGTCAACAAAAGTTACCCGTCGCTTACTACTAAGGTATTTCTGGTATTTTGACTGTTTTCAACCCATGCTTTGGGCTACCCTGTAGGCTGATCTTGAAAAATAAGCATTTTCTTTCTGTGGGTTGTTTTGCCTGTTGTGGGTTTTCTCATGCTGCTGCAGCTGATGTCATAAACCATGTGGAAACAGCAGAACACTATAAATCAAGCAAAAATACACACACCTTGCTGTGCCAGGGAGGCAGCTTTCTGCAGAGCACATCAGCACTTTCTGCTAGAAAAGGCTGGTGGCCAATTTGCCGTGAGTCTGGCCGTGACCAGGCAGTCGTGACAGCTACTAGCAGTGCTGTTGCTGATAAGCCAGGACTGGGGTGGTTCTTTCTGTGGCCAGCCATTCTCTCTACTTGCATTGCTAGGGAACGTGCTTTGGGAGCTTTCCTTGGGTGGTCTGATCCCAACCGGTTTGTTTGTAGTTGATATTTCCTCAGGCTTGCATAGGAGCCTAGAAGGCAATGGCCTGTGAGCAGTAATGCTGTAAGTTGAACCCTTCTCTCATTTTTCAGGTGGAAGAGTCTGGGGAACATGTGATCCTGGGGACGGGGGAGCTCTATCTGGATTGTGTAATGCATGATCTACGGAAGATGTATTCAGAGATTGATATCAAGGTGAGGAAATGAGAGAGGGAGATCATTCCCAGTGGGAGGGAGTTTCCTCCCCATAACTCAGAAGAATTAAAAAATAAACCTAGCAAAATGTACAGAGTTTCTGTCCTCCTCTGGTCCCTCTCTGGTGCAGGAAGAGGGGGCTTGGGGAGGTCATGGCAATAAGCTCGCTGTGGCAGCTTGCGAGTTGTTGAGAGATTTCTCTGGCTAGACCTTCAGGTGCCTATTCCTACCTTGGCCCTGGCTTGCTCTGTGATGAGCAGGCAGCCAGTTCTGGTTATGCAGGAGGCAGTGAGGTTTGGTGTGTTTGAGGCTGTGCGGTGAAAGGACCAGGAGGAGGTAAGGGACAGTTCCATTGTCCAGAGCTAAGGCGCCTTTGTCACTGCCAAGGTCTGCTCTCTCTTGGTGCAAGCAGGGTCCCTTGCTCCTTAGCATGGACTTTGTTAGCTTTCTTTAAAAAGAAAAGGGCTGTCTGCATACAAAAGTAACTCTTACAGCCTGACTGTACTGGGCTGCTGTAGTTGAGAGCCTGAAAATTGCCATGGAGAGGAGTGGGTGACCATGCTCCAGCCCTTTCCTGTACTTCAGCCATTGCATGGCCAGCATCAGTTGAGATCAGTGTATTTCCAAATCTGGAAAGAAGAGATGTCTCTGTCTAGCGATGTCTGTGGATTGACAGCTCGGTTTCCTTAGCTTTAAATATTTCTCTCTTGTTTGGATGAAGGAGTTGCTAAAGCTGCCTGTGCAGGCTTCAGTGGTACGTATGAAATGCTGAGTAAAACACTGGCAGATGAGACAGGTTTTTCTTGTAGATGTTCAAAGGTTTCAGGCTGTCTCTCTGTAAAAGCAAAATATTGCTGAAAAACTAGGTGGTACAAACACCCCTACAAACCTGTTGCTGTTCTTCCAGGTTGCCGATCCAGTTGTCACGTTCTGCGAGACGGTGGTGGAAACGTCCTCCCTGAAGTGCTTTGCTGAGACACCCAATAAGAAGTAAGAACCCTTGGCAATCCAGGCGAGCCAGGCACCTTAGACTAGGCAGATGGAGGGGTTTGCTGGAGACTAAATTTCCTTGCCTCCAAGGGGTCTGCTCTCAGCAGCTGTTGTCCAGAGAAGTGGCAACGGTCCAAGGTTTGCAGTCTTCCATTGCAGCAGCTCTGTTAAACTCCTCAGTAACACACTGAGTCCCAGGGTTGTTTCTGTACTTCGTAGTATCTCTCAAAAAGGAAGGAACAAAGAAAGATTCATATCATCCTTTCTTTTAGCTAAATTTCACAGTAAACTATCACTTTCTCAGCGCTTGTTTGGTGTTTCTGAGATTAAGAAGCATATCCTAGAGCAGGTGCCAAAGAGCCAAGTGCTGCCTTCAGTATTCCCCAAGTTCATCATGAAAGCTTTGCTTTCTTTTATTCATTCTTAATCTTGGAACAGATTTGCTCCTTTCTAGCCTTTCTGCTTAGTCTTGTCTTCCTTCTCCAGCAGTGCATTATGAGATGGACGTATTTGAAGGAGGGAGATTTGGGAGACGATATAGGCTGAATAACCAGGAAATGTTCACAGAATAAGATCTAGGAGCCCAGGGCATTTTTATGCCTGGACTTTCATGGCAGTCATGGTCTGTAGTGTCACCTTGAGCACAACTTTCCTGTGCTCCGCTGTGGGTTTTGGTTCTTCTTGCCTTCTTTCACTGTGGTGTAGTCTCCCCATAAAGTTGGAAACTTTATTGTTGGAAACTTTATTTTTGGGAACAGAAAAAGTTCCAGTTTTAGGTCAGTTTTTGAACTGTTGGGCATGCGGAGGTGACCTATTCCGGGGCCAGTTTACCCATGTTGGTGTGGTTTCTGAGGCGATGTCCCATATGTCTGACACACCTGGTACTGCCACTGACAGGGGGACATGACCTGGCCCATGGGCCTGGTCGGGGCTGGCTGTGCTTCCTTCTGCAGCCCACCATGCCAAGCTCTGGTATCTGGCAGGACGGAGAGAGCAGTCCTGTCCCTTAGTGATCCACTTCTGGAAATGAGTGGATTTTGGAGAGCAGTTGTTAGGATCAGGGCTTCAGGGCTGTGAGCGTGCAGATTCTGCCTTTACAATCGACAGTAACACCAAAGGGCACAAACGACTTCATCTCCCTGGCCATGTTCTAGGCAGTGAGCAATCCCTGAGGTCCTGCCAATTATCCCATTTCCATACTTCTGCGGACTAATTGTGACTGTTTCTCCTCTCAGGAACAAGATCACGATGATTGCTGAGCCTCTGGAGAAGGGACTCGCTGAGGACATTGAAAATGAAGTGGTCCAGATAACATGGAACAGGTATGACTAATTTGGGGAAAGCGCAAATCCTTCTCGGAGGAAGTAATGGGAAAATAGGGAACCCTGGAGATCTGGGAGGTGTGCATTATTAGACAACAGCCTCTAGGCAGAGATCTTGTGTCCAGTATTGACACCAGCTAGTCCATGAGCATCCCTACCCCAACAAATGAGGTGCTCGAGGAAAAAGCTGAGATCATTTTATGCCTGCAGGGAACAGGGTCATAAATATGTTGTGAGTGCAGGTGGAATATTTTGCTTTCTAAAGTTTCTTCCTTTCTTCTTGTTCTATCAGAAAGAAGCTGGGTGAATTCTTCCAGACCAAATATGACTGGGATTTGCTGGCTGCCCGCTCCATCTGGGCTTTCGGGCCAGATGCAACCGGCCCAAACATCTTAGTAGATGATACGCTGCCCTCAGAGGTGAGAAATGCAGGTGCTGGGGTTGTGTTTCAGTGAACCAATGGTCCTGTGGTGTCCAGAGGTTACAGCTTCTTTCCGGACCTGCTAGCAAGGTCCTAATGCTGTTGGAGTGCTTATTGGTTTGCCAGCTCTGATCTGTTATACTTTCCATGACATAGTCATGCCCTGGTGAGTAAATTGCCTGTGATTTTTGGGGGTCCTGATATTTGACCCAAAGTCCTCAAAATTGGCAACAAAATGGCCTGTCTTTAAGCGTTATCAAAATATAGACTCTTAATTTATAGCTCTAGATGCCAAACTGAAGATGATGCTCCTGAGCTGTGACAGGGAGTAACAGACTTTGTGGGGTTTAGGGGGACAGGGCTGCTCTTCTAGGAAGTGGCTCTGAAACACTGGGGTCTGTCTGTTAATGCCTTGCGATGCATATTCAGTCTCAGAAGCTGTCTGTCTGTCTGTAGGTGGACAAGGCGCTGCTGGGCTCTGTGAAGGACAGCATTGTGCAGGGATTTCAGTGGGGAACCAGAGAAGGGCCCCTCTGTGATGAATGTAAGTAGGACCCGTGGAGGAGTGAAGCTAATAAAATGGAGGAATTTTGCCATCCGTAAGCATCCACGTGATTGTGTTGGGACAGGGCTGGCTCTGAGCACCACATCCCTCGGTGACCAGTTGCCCTTGCACACCACAGAGAGCTGGGGATGGGTGACAAGGGGGATTACAAACTCCCCCTCTCCCTGATGGAGACGCAGCGCAGGCCGCGGCACTTGCTGCCTACCTGCAAATGAAGTTAGCAGGCAGCCTGGTTCCCCCAGAGCTTGGTTCTGCTCCCAGTAGAGTTCAGCTACAGCCCGCTGAGCACCCTGCAAGATTATCTGCTAAATTGCCTCTCCTGGGATATGCAGGGTTTGGACATGGTCATACTTGCCCCGTTGGACTTCAGTTTAGGAGAACCTCCTCTGGTGGCACTAGGTCTTTGCCTGGATCTCTATCGCTACATGTTCAGTGTCTCTGGGGATGCATGGTTGGTGCTGGTATGGTGGAGAACATACCCCTGAAGTCACTTGCTGTCATTTCTTCCCTTCCGCAGTGATCCGCAATGTGAAGTTTAAGATCCTGGATGCAGTGATTGCTCAGGAGCCCTTGCACCGGGGTGGAGGACAGATCATCCCGACAGCCCGGAGGGTGGTGTATTCGGCTTTCCTGATGGTGAGGACAGTGCTGTGTGTGACAAAGACCGAGCCTCACGCTGTGCTGGCCCCCGTGAGGTCTGGGAGGATGCAGGCACCAAGGAGCACAGGTTGCACGTGTGCTGCAGTTCCTGCCCCAAGGATGTCGGATTAAACTGACTCATTCACCCATTAATGTTCCCAGCGCCCTTGCAGACAGGCAGACAGGTTTTACAAGCAATCACATTCCCTGGAAACCTGCCTGCATCTGCTCTGTTTCCTGTTTCACTAATGTTTGGCTTGCCAGGAAAGGTGGGCATGGGGGAGAGAAGCGTATGGCTCAGGGCCAGCAGGAGGAAAGCTCCTTTCAAGATTTGTTTGAGGTTTCTTTGAGCACCCATGGGACAGAGATGGGAACCCTTTTATCCCCAGTCAGGCACTGTGTTTGACCAGAGCATGCTGGTCTCTGACTCTCACTCAAACCGTACTGTGTTGGCACTGCTGCTGGCTCAGTTGTGTGTTTCCCTTCCTCCCCGCAGGCCACCCCTCGCCTGATGGAGCCGTACTACTTTGTGGAGGTTCAGGCCCCTGCCGACTGCGTGTCTGCGGTGTACACGGTGCTGGCTAGGCGGAGGTGAGCTGCTTTCTGACCGGCTGCCATCACTTTAGGGTTGCAGAGCAGCGACTGCTCCCTTGGGATCTGGGTTCCTAGAGATTTTTACAGTCCTGGCACTGATTTTTAAAGTGAAGAGAGAGGGTGAAGTCCATACGATGGGATACTTGAAGGTTTTCTAGACTGATCCTGGCCACTGTACTGTGTGAAGAGGGGGTATCCAAGATCACATGAAGCTTTTGGGTTGTGCCCGTTTTTTCCTGAGCGTCAGAGAGGAGAGATGGAAAGGAACATGTAGGAAGACTAATCTTTGGACTCTTTGGCAGAGGCCATGTGACGCAAGATGCTCCGATCCCAGGCTCCCCTCTCTACACCATCAAAGCCTTCATCCCAGCCATTGATTCGTTCGGGTTTGAGACAGACCTGAGGACCCACACTCAGGGACAAGCCTTCTCGCTCTCTGTCTTCCACCACTGGCAGGTGAGTGTGTGCACTGGTGAGATAGGGAAGAGGGACACGATAGGGACAGGCACCAGGTACTCTCTGTAGAGCTCAGTGCCGTAGCTCACCTAGAGCAAGCTAATTTCTCTGGCTGACATCCTTGGAAGATCTCGATTGCAGAGGATTTGGGAGCTGGTGGAGGCTTTGTACGTTAGCTGTAAACTGTCAGCCAGAAGCCAATGGCTTTGTTCCAAGCTACGTCACCATTTGCCTTAGCGAGGGAGCGCGCGACGCTGCTGCTCGCTGAGCGTGAGGGTCCTTCAGCGCCTGGAGAAAGGGCATCCTCGTTCAGGGGAAGGGAAGCTGTCGGTGCACTGAGCTCTCTGCAGCTTGGGGAGCAGAAAGCTTGGAGCGGGGCTTAGAGTCCATCTGCTAGAAGATGCCCTAATCTAGAAGGCAGGAGGCTACATTTCAGCTGTGCCACTCGGAGAAGTTGTGACAGAGCTATGGAAAACAGGGTTTGGTACAGAATATTGTCCTCCAGCCACTTCTCTGGCTGGGGTGAATTGAGTCTTGTGGGAGCTACTGCTGTGAGCCACCGCCTGGGAAGTGTACGGCTGCTCGTGGTACAGCGAGACGGGAGCAGCAGCAGCGATCTGAGCCCCAAGAGCTGACTTAAATGTCAGGACGTGAAAACCTGAGGCTTGGCTCTGAAAAGAATTGAATGTACCTAATTTCTAGAGCCGACTGCTCCAGTTGGGACCCTTGTGGGTCTTTTAGGTTAGCAGATATTTGAGAGGTCTTGGAGTAAAATGACAAGTGGGGAAGGTGGGATGTATTCTTGGCTTGGATTAGCATTACCGTATTAGTGAATCCTGGCAGTAATGACTGAGGACGTGGGTAGCGATGTGACAGTTTTTCTGTGCCAGGAAAGCTGATGTGTTGTTGGGGCTGTGATGCCAGAGCCAAGGGTGTCTGCAGGACCTGGGGGTGTTTCCCATTGCGCTGTGATTCAGGCTCGCCTGGAGGTTGAACCAGCCCCCGGCATCGCTCAGTGAATGTTCTCACGTCCTGGACCTGTGTTTCAGATTGTGCCTGGTGACCCCTTGGACAAGAGTATCGTCATCCGGCCTCTGGAGCCCCAGCCAGCCCCACATCTGGCCAGAGAGTTCATGATCAAGACCAGGCGTAGGAAGGTATGTCTGGGAGTAACCCCAGCAGCATCCCTCTATCTGTACTGGCAGCTTAGATGTTGCAATGTTCTCCCTCAAGCATGCCCTGTCCCCAGTGTGTTCCCAGAGTTAAATCATGTCCTTTGTGCCTCGGGGACTTCTCTTTCTGATGATCCTCCATGCTGCTTGTTTGGTGCCTGCGATGGTCCCATGAGCGTGCTGATCTGGCGGTGACTCCAGCCAAAAGCAGAGTCCTGCAGCGTCCGCTGAGCCCCGCTCCCTCATCAGTGCCTGTTTTACTCTGGTGGCCTGATTGAGCTCATTAGCTCTGCAAAAAAAAAAAAAAAAGTGGCTGTTTTCTGTGCTGGTTTAGTGAGCTGGACAGAGGGGTTGGAGGGGGTCTGTCCTGCGTGCTCTACAAGGCCTTACCTCTGGCTTTGCGATTACTCCACAGGGCTTGAGCGAGGACGTGAGCATCAGCAAGTTCTTCGACGACCCCATGTTGCTGGAGCTGGCCAAGCAAGACGTCGTTCTCAACTATCCCATGTGAACGTGCTGCGTCGGCCGCTGCGTCGTCAGGGCTGACCCGAGTCCTGGCTGGCACCTGCCTGCCCTTCCCCAGCCCTGGCTCCTGGGTGCTGGGGGGTGGCAGGGAACTGCTCCCCAGGTCGCTCCTCCACGGCTGAAGTCTCCCCGCCTGGGCACGCGCGAGCCCTGGGTCAGGAGCAACCCAGAGCGACGATGCTTTTTGTAGCGCTAGTACTCAGCCGTGGTGGCCTCCAGCGAGGAGGTTTTCCCTTCGGACGTGCTCTCTCCAGGCACATGGATTATCCCCGCACGTGGCCCCCGCTGTCGCACAGCAGCGTGAATATAACGTTAAGATTACTAGGGAAAGCACAGCGTAACTGTGCGTCAAGCAGTTGAGCTGGGGTGAGCCTCTGAATGTGATTTCGATACCGCTGCCCCGCTCTCCTGGCTGCCACAGGGCTATTTTGCCTGGGGCAGAGCATGTCTTATGGCAGCTGAAGACGGGGGAAATGCTGGGTTTTTTTGTGGGGGTGGGCTCCTACCTTCCTAGGATAAATGGCAAGGCTGGATTTTACCATTTTGTACACGTTTTTCTGAGCCCTTGTAAATGTTTAATACAAATTGCCAGCCAGGGCTCTGTGTGTGATCGCTCCAAGGGACCAGAGGGCTGGGAGAGGCTCTGCCTTCGCTGGCGCTTGGAGCAGGCAGCCACTGCCGTGAGTCCCCTGCCTTCGCTGCTGCCCCTGCGGCCCTTGGGGCTCTTGCTGCTAAAACTATGCTGTAAATCCAGGTTCTTTGGGCGTTTGCTGCCCTCTCTCTGCCTCCTGGCCCTGCTGCTTGGCAGCACCTCTGAGGCTCTTCCCAAATTGCTCCGAGCCCTCGCTTGGGATGAGCCGTCCAGCACAGTGGGCTGAGCTGGGCACGGCCCCAGCACGGGCTGAGGCCGGGACGGCCGGGTGCTCAGCGCCCTTGCCGTGGGGCTGGAGGCCTGCGGGGCTTGCAGCTGAACAGGGGCCAGGCTGGACGCCGCTCTCGTTGTCTTATTGCTGTTTAACTCCTGTGAGGCCCAGGGAAACCCTCTCTTTGGCCTTACGGTGGAGGATGGAGCCTCTTTAGCACCTGAGACCTGGTTGAGACCAGTCGTAGAGTCTGTGCTAGGGGCAAAACCGGGATTTCCATGTGCTGGGTATTTTTTTCAACCCAAGCAGCATCCTCCCTCGTGTCCTCCTGCCACCGTCCCTCCACTGCCGCTTTGGTACCTAAAGGCGAAGCTGAGCCCCCCCAACCCCTCTCATGGCAGCTGTGGGGTGCTCATGGCCCAGTTTCCCCCCGTGCGTGGGCTCGCAGGGGGCACGGGGACGCCCTGCGAAGGAAGCAGCCCGCGGAAACGGAGCAGTGTGGGGGCTCGGGCAGCGGGGCGCGGAAAGCACCAGGGAAGGATTTCCTGCCGCAGCCCCCGAAACAAAGGCCCGGCCTGGGCAAGCGGTGCCGGGGCGGACGAGGGGGGGGGGCTGCGGCCTTATCGCTCTGCTCAGCGTTTTCCGGCGGGGCAACGCCGGGAGGTTCCCTGCGGTCGGCCCGGCCCTGAACGGCTTTGGGGGCTGCAAAACGCCCCCGGGGCGCTCGGGGGACGGTGCTGGGCCGCAAGATGTCCGCCTCCGGGTGCCGCAGAGGCCGGAGCACCGCAGCGTGATGGGTGGCTGGGCACGGATGCCACCAGTGCCACCCCGGCGGCGCGTCCCTCGCTGAGGGGGGTGCCGGCACGGCACGGGCCCCCCAGGAGCGGCGGCAGCCGGCGGCGGCCCGGCTCCTCGGAGCGGCCTTGCCGTGGGAAGGGAGGCGGTTCTCACGCGGGCCCTTCCCAGCGGCTGGAAAACGGTGACCCGCGCCGGCTCCGGGGAGGGAGATAAGCGGCCGGGGCCGTGCGAGCGCTCGCGGCCGGACGCCACCGTGGTGGGCTGGGAATTTTCCGCGGAAACGGCCCGGCCCTGGGAAATTGCCCCGACCCTGTGGCCGACCCTGGCTCATGGGCCGTCGCTTCGCGGCAAAGACTTCGGCGTTCGCTCCCGGCCTGCCGGAATAAGCTCCAAAGCCGGCGTTTTAGCAAAACCACTTCGGTTTCCAGGCACGCCAGGGGAGCGCGATCCATCCTTGGCACGAGTTGGCCAGGGCTCAGCAGCACAAGACAGCAGCGAACGGCCCCCTCCGCCCCGGGATAAGCGGGCAGGAGTCCCCCTCGGTCCCGCCATGTGGTGCGACCAGCTCTCCAGCGCCCTGCGTTCGGGGGCGAGCCCGTTTTGGAGGTGCCCCCCCCCCCCGCCATGTTCAGGCTATAGGTGAAGGTACACGCAGGGCTGTGTTTAGGGGTGTGCGTAAGGGTGGATAGAGACGTATATACCGGGCTGTACCCAAAGCACCCAGAAAGGGCAGCCTGGGTGCGGCCGCCGATGGGGCGACGACCGAGGGCGCAGCTCGGGGCCGGGCGAGCCGCGCAGCCAGGCCACCGCTGCGGGGTGCAAAGCTAACGAGCACGGCGGCACCTGCAAGCGTGAGGCCCGCCCGGCCCCACCCGCTCCCGAGGGCACCCGCTCCCCCGCGGCACGTTTGCGACGGCCCCTCCCCCCCCCAGCGCTCTTCAGCGCTCGCGGCGCCGCTCGCAGCGTGAGGCACCGGCCGGCGCGCGCCGCGCGTGGGGGCGGTGCCCGGCGGCACGTGGCGGCCGGGGCCCCGCGTGCTGCCAGCGCCCCCGGGCCGCCTGCGCGGGCTCCCGCGCTGCCGCGCCGGGCTGGGGGGGGGGGGGGGAGGAGGGAGGGGGGCTGCGCGCATGCGCCCCGCGCCCCCCTCCCCGACGGGGGGCAGCGGCCGGCTGAGCCCGCCGCGGCGGCGCGCGTGGGCGGCCGAGGGGAGGCTGCGGGGGCCCCGCCGGGACCATGCGCTGGAGCCGCGGGGGGCGGCGGCGGCGGTGGCGTGAGTGAGGGGGGCGGGAGCCCGCGCGCCGGCAGCGACCCTCGCGGCTGCTCTGAGGGGGGAGGGGGGGAGCAGCGCGAGGGAAACTTCCCGCGCGAGCCCGGGGCCGAGCGGCCGTTGGGGGGGGGGGGCGGGGATCCTGAGGGGACCGAGCGGCCGTTGGGGGGGGGGGAGGGGGCGGGGAGCCTGAGGGGACCAAGCGGCCGTTGGGCCGGGGGGAGGGGGCGGGGAGCCTGAGGGGACCAAGCGGCCGTTGGGCCGGGTGGGGGCGGCGGCTGAGGGGAGCTGGGGGGGGGCCTGAGGGGACCGGACGGCTGAGGGGAGCTGGGGGGGGACCTGAGGGGACCGGACGGCTGAGGGGAGCTGGGGGGGGGGGCTGAGGGGACCGAGCGGCCGTTGGGCCGGGTGGGGGCGGCGGCTGAGGGGAGCTGGGGGGGGGGCCTGAGGGGACCGGACGGCTGAGGGGAGCTGGGGGGGGGGGCTGAGGGGACCGAGCGGCCGTTGGGCCGCGGAGAGGCGGGGGCCACCCGGCAGCCGCCAAGGCCCCGCGCTGGCGGCCGGTCCTGCCTCCGACGAGCGTCCCCGTGCGCTGGCGGCTGCGGACGGACGGCGGCGGTGGGGGGGGATGTGCTGAGCCCGAGCCGCGGGGCGGCCGTGCCCGCGCATCGCCGCCGCCGTCTTTGTCCCTCCGAAGTTCCCCGGCGGGGCGCAGCCCGCCCTGTGGCCGCCGCCGCGTGCGAGGCAGCCGGGCGGCCGCGACGGGCTCTCGCCGGCGTCGGAGACGGCCCCGGGGCACAGCTGGGTCGCTGGCGGTTGCTTTTAGTGACGGGTCTTTCTAGTGTGTTCTTTCGAAATGAAGAAATAAAAGACCTATTTCCAGCTTTCTGGCATTAGAAACATGCTGTGTGCTGGTAGTACAAACTGCTGGGTTTTTACTGCTTCCAATACTCCAGTTTGCTGCTTCATACGGTGCAGGTGCTAGTTCCAAGTAACAGGTATTTTTTCTTTTTTAAGAAACACTGCCTCTCTGAGCATCGATGAGTAAAAGCAATGTAGTTAGCTTTGCGAAGGGCTGCAGTGCCATTTCGCTTCCTCGGCTTGGCAGGATGGTGCTTGGCAGATCCCAGCGCTTGACTCGGTCCGTGAGCGTTCAGTCCGCGGTTAAAGACACTGTTGTATCACCAAAACGAGGTTAGAAATCAGGAGCTCGTTATGATCTTTGTGCAGATAAAAGCTTATACTGCTGTTGATGTGCTGAGTTAACCCTCCGTCAAGCAAACTTCGGCTACGGCGGTGCCGTTTGACGCTTCGGCGTGCTGGATCTGAAGATGCAGAGTGCAAGGAGAAACGTTCTGCCCCCCTGTCAGCTCATGGGAGTTTTGTTATGAAAGTTTTGGCTTCTGTTAGGCCTCACTTTGGTTTTAAAATTTCACAAGGATAATGTATGTATAGTTACTTCTAGTGGCCTTTTTTATCTGATTCTCTTTTGTACTGGGAAAGATTCTGGCTTTTGCTGGCTGTTGAGACCTTGCTTCCTAGGGAAGCGCTAATTCTGTGCCATGGTCACATTGATTACAGCTAGGAGATGGTGCATATAGGTTTAATTAGGACATGTATGTACTATATGGATGCTTGAGCGGCAATTAGTAACACTGGAATCTGCTTTTGTTTATCATTTAGCCAGTATTTAGAAATGAGGGGGAAAACAAAAACCATGCATTTGACAGTTGATTATTCTTGTTCTCTGTATTTCTGTGTTTCTGCACACTGTGAGTAGAGGAGAACCAGCAGAAAAAATTTCTCTTCCTTTGGGTCAGAAATCTATTTCACCCTGATGTTCAGTGAATCAACTGTGTGAATCAGGTTACCGAAATCCACCTTTCCTTTATTGAGATCATTTAGAAGAGGAAAGCCATTGTTTTGTACTGAGATTTGTGTTTAAAGAAATGAAAGATGCTCTTCTCCTTATTTTTGATTCTTTCTAAGAATATGTTAAAGTTATGCTTATGTTTTCCTGGGGGAACAAATAAGCTCCAATATGCTATATGTAACTAGATATGTAAGATTGTTTTTAAAGAAAATTAATGTACAGATTTACATGTAACTCGAGCATTCCTTATTCTTTCCATATGACTGCAAACAGCTGGAAGTTCTGTATGTGCAAAAATCCTAAAATTAACTTCAGCTTTTTTGCAGCCCTCTACAAGAAAGAGGGGAGGATACGTGTTCCTCCCCCTGTGTCGCTCTCCTGACTGAAACAGATGTCAAGGGGTTGACAGTGGGTGGGGTGAGCTGTTACATATTTTCTCTGTCTGACGAATGCGCAGGCTGCATAGCATCAGTCGTTCTCCACTTGCTGGTCGGTGGCAAAAGCTCATAACTAGATGGTCTTGGTGTTTCAAGCCAGGGTAGGGTGCTCTGAACGCAGTGATAACCTGATACCCACGGTTCGGGAGCCAGCTTTGATCCTTTTTATGGCCAGAAGTTTCCTACCATGTCTGTAGCTGAGAAGAAGGCAAGGTAAGGAAATTACAGGGCTCAGAGCAAAAGTTCAGGTGAACTGGAGCTGGTTGATGGTGCATTGAGGCTGGGCGCAGTGGTTACATGCTGTGGCTGAATGTTATATCGAGTTTGGAGATCTGTCTTGGAAATATTTCTACAATTTCTTGTAAAGTTGATCCTTTTGCAGTGTTTTTCTCTTTTGAACAGCTGTAACTTGACTGTCACATTTTCTGAATTGAAATGGCAAAGGATGGGGCAAAATAAAAGGATGAACTTATTTTGATAAGTTTTGGCAGGTATATTTGAAGGCTTGTGTTGATTAAAACTAAACTTATTTTGCAAGACCATCTCACTTTTTTTCAACCGTACTGAAAACGTGTTCAGTAAATATTTGTTACAGCTTCTTCTGTTTATCACCTAGCTTGCCTCATCCTTGCTGTGGCTTTTTAAAATCAGCTTTATCATATTTCAAATCAGTTTAAATTTTGAGAAGTTATTAATAAAACCTTAATGACTGGCTGTGCGCTTAATAAAGTGACTACCTTTAAAACTTCTTAAGGCTAAAATTGCAAGTTCTATTGTACTATCACTGATGCAGTAAAGCTTGAATTATTGGTAATAGAAAACATTTTAATTTAAAAAACTGGAAGTAAGTATTTTTTTTTTAAAATGGTGCAGCAACATAAAGGTTTTTGTTAAAAAGCTAGTTAAAGGTTGGAATGCATGATTATAAAAGGGAAATTGTTGCAAAGCATCTGTTTCCTAGATGGATTCCATAGGTACCCCTTCTTAACCTCTCATTAGTGAATATTTTTGTCCGTTATTTGGAAGAAAAATCCATGTTATCCTGGTTAACATGCAGGTGATGCAAAGATTGGTAAATAACTGAAAAATCGGGGTCGCAGACTGAGAGCGCTATGGCTTACTTTGAGCAAGTTAGAGAAGAGCCAAGAAAGGATCGGAAAACATGCTTGCCCTGAAGAATTCCAGCAGCCCCGTCTGTCTCTTAGCAGAGGGAAGGTTAAAAGAAGACTTGATAACGGTTTATAGGTGCGTTTGCGGGGAAAATAAATGTGGTGACAGAATGGTCTCCAATCTAGCAAAGGCATAGAGAACTTGTGCTCAGAAGGTAAAAGTTAGATGAGTTTAGACCAGCTTTAACGACTTAGCAGAGGCTTTAGTATGTACTTTACACTTTTAAATTTTAGACACTGTTTTTTCTAAAGAATTTTCTGTGGTAAATGATAATTTATTTGGGAATTGTGCTGCATAGGTGAAACACTACCTTAAAGGTTTCTTCTGGCCTTAATCTGTATGGTTTTGTATCTGATGAGGGCAAGATTCAAGGGCGCAGTTCTTAAATTGTGAAATCTAGTTGTTGGTGAAAAGTTTATGTTGAGTGTTGACGTACATAGTTGTTGACTTAGTAATTTTTTTTCCAACCACCAGCAACTTCTCTAAATCCAAAAAACCCAAAGTCTTCTCTAAACAGTGCTTTTCGCCATTTGATGCAAGCAAGGGATGAGATTCAGAACGCAGCTTGTAGTACCTGAAACTATACCGAGGTGTAATTTAGACGCTTAAGACCAACAAAGCAATGTGGAAAGACTTTATCAGGAGCCGCTCAATCCTGAGAGTGTCTACATTGTGGTGGGTAGATAGTGAAGTTCCTGAGACTCCTGTGCTGCTGGTAGGGGAGCTGGTGCCAGTTGGTGCTCAAAATACATCTACTGCTGCTTTTTGACTAAGCAGCAATGCTGGAGAACAAGGACTTGTTATAACGCATTATGTTTTCAATTAAAAGCTTCTAAGGCAAAATGGGGTAAATTGGAAAAGGAGAAACCCAGGCAGATTGTGCTCATCAGCTGAATTTTGATGAATGATTTTGAATCCGCCTGCCAGTGTTCCTCTCTTGTGGTCGTTTGTACCTGCTGTGGCTGCAGGTGTGGCTGTGTAACGCTTTCTCCTCTCTAATCAACCAGCGGTGGAGTTTTTGTTAATACCATGCTTTGTCTGTCATCTTGCAAAACCCAGATGTCACAGAAGCTGAATCCTCGCAGTGACTTCACGAGCTCCTTCAGCGTGGTCTTACTCATGCTTTGAGGAGGTTTAGGGCATCTGTATCCCGAGTCCATTAAAAGCCACTGCAGTCACAGTTCAAAACCGTGGGATGGATTGTGACTCACTTTTGTTTGAGTGCCAGATACTGAAAGTGCCCCTCCAAGACTGGGAAGCTCAAGTTTGGTTGTTTTCTCAGCTTGAAGGAATTAATGTCTCAGCTTTGACTTCCCAGGAGCTTAAGTGCTGCACTATGGAGTAGTGACGGGTGCTGAGCCATCCTCTGCTGCTCCTCTTGAAGCCGAGCTAGTGCAGAGCCATGGTGGAAAAATCACAAATCCACAGAGGCTGTAGCTTCACTGCTAGCACTGAGCCAGGAAGAGGGAGGCAATTTTGTGGCTCTTTCCTAATGCTGCTTCCAGTTTTCACTATCTTTTTTTCAACCCTTGACAACCTGAAGCGAGTTCTGGCCGGTACCTCATTTGTGCTTTAGCCTTATTGCTCAGACAGGTTTTTGTGAGTGGTGGCAGAAGCTTAGACAATAGTAACGATCATTAAATAGTTTAAGAGGGGCAGCACTGGTGATGGGTGGATAATGGACCCTTTTGTTGTCTGCACTATTGTGTGGGGATCTGTGAGGGTACACGCTGCTTTGATGGAAGGTATTTCTTCCCCTATGATTTTCAGCTTTTGTTTTTCATGCGGTCATTCAGCAAAGTCTCTTTGTGCCCCAGATTGTTGCAGAATCTAGTTAATGGGAAGGAAATCATTCCTGTGAAAAATGTTTCACTAATGTTTCCCGCTTACTTTTTTCCAATATTGATGCTTGCTCTAGTCTTAACCCTGCTACTCCATGTCCCTTCCTAGCATCCCTGCGTGGGGCGCATGGAGAATCCCTGAATTACAAAAGCGCTTTTGAGAGCGGGTCCCTGGACCACAGCCCTGCAGCCACTTGAGGGTGACTGTATCGCGTCCTCTTTTCAGGGAGACGGCCCTTTTTGTTACACTTTGTGAATGAATATGTTATTGCAAAAACCCACGTAATTATCAGCCTTTCCAGCTGCTCTTTGTACTTCCTCCGATCAGCAGGAGTGGAATTCCTCCGTCCTGTACTCATACCCTGCAATAATCCTGCGTATTTGCTTTGGGCTGAAGTTGTTAATAATGATAGGATTGTATGAATTCAGATTTCACTTACCGTGTTCGATACTGCTTGCTTTTTAAATGCTGCATCTGAGGAAACCTTACTTTCTAAATGTCTAAATTATGTATTTACTGGCCAAGCTTTGTAACATTTTTGGTAGGCTGTTTGCTTTCCATTAGAAGCCACAAAAATGAATTAATCCTTAAAATGCTCCTAGGAGGGGGAAAAGGCATTTAGATTCCCTTTTCAGAGCTCCTTTTACAACAGATATGAATCATTGTCGTTGTTTGGATAGTAGCACGCAGCTTTTTTTCCGAATCGTGAACTGTCAAGAAAATCTGGTCGGGATTTTAAAACCTTGTTTTTCTTTTATGCAGGATCAAGAGTTAGGGTAAAAGTTCACGGATGCGTTATGAATTAAATTGGCATGCTGGTATGTGTGCTTCGGCAAAGATAGAAGATGATAGTCTGATGACGTTACTAGGTATTTCCTGGGTAACGCATATTTCTGAAGGAATGTTAAGTGAGCAATGAAAATTTTGGAGATGTTCTACAGAGAACAGTAAATCTTGTAGCAAAAATAGCTCATTTTTCTGCAAATGTGGAGGGCTTAGTTCAATACGTAAATATTGGACGCTAGGCTAATAATTTCTTAATGATTGCATTTCAGGGAAAATCCCAGAGATTTAAGTAACAACATGAGTTACAGGGCTTTCTTGCTCTATAAATAAAAAGCTATATTTGGAAAACCGAATGGTGTATTTATGGACAAAACTGTATTAAGGGAAATGTGATGGAAAATTTGAGTCAGATGAGCTGATGTATGAGGCATTTCCCTATGGAGTCATTGGGCTGAAAAATGTTTTATATGCTTAAACTTGAACAGATGCTTCAAAACACGCACGCACACACACACACACGCATGTTTTCCCCCTCCCCCAAATTTAATATTAGCCCTTCTGTTCATACCACTGTGATTTAATTTATAGACAGGTCTGTTTTAGTCTCTGTTTTCCAGGGATTTCAGTGTATTTCCAGATCATCCAGGTACTTAAGCCCATACCTAACTGTAAATATGCAAACAGCCCAGTTATTAGCAGGATTTCTTTCGTGCTTTAAATTAGGCATGTGCTTAAATAACTCACTGAACTGGGATTTACGTTTTTACGGGTGAGCAAAGAATTTCTCCCAATTACCTTTCTTAGATGAAAATCGTTGAAGTCAGCAGGGTTTTTTGCCTAAATAAGGGCATGGTATCAGCTTTCAGCTCGTACAGATATTAGTTCCACCTTTTTAGTTACACATTTGTCAGAAAATAGAATTATGATTGTATATGCCTGGCCTTGTTTAAAATATTGTGGAAGAATTAAAAGAAGACATACAGTCTAGTTCACCAGCAAATCCTGCCTACCATCCTTCTCAGGGTGAACGTCACATTTGGCGGTGCCGGAGAGGGAGATGACAACTGTGCGTTATTATTTTCCTTTGAGCACTCTTTGCTGTGTTCTGCTCGGCCATTAATCCGCTTTCCTGGGTTGGTTTTATTCACCTTTTAGGTACCCATGCATGGCGCCTCTTCGCTTTAAAAACCAAAAATCCCCAAAGCCCTTCCTAAAAAAAAAAAAAGAAAGAAAAGAAAAAAAAAAAGAAAAAAAAAAAAGGCAATGCACTATGATTTTTTTTTTCCAATTGAGCAAAATGTAGGAATGGGAAAAGTTACTTCTGGATTTAAAAATAAGGATAGAAGTGCTTCTGGAGTGCATGGCACGCAGGATAACCGATGATGCCTTGGGACGTAAAGGTCATGCTGACTTTTGCTTGCGGTGACGTTCAAGACTTGGATGCTCATGAATGATGCAGCTATGCCAAATGCACGTATAACTAATCATCGTTTATAGAGCTGTGTGTTCTCTTGTGTGGCATGTACGCTTAAAATAGGAGAGGGCCTGGAAGGGTAATTGTATTTCTTGGGCATATAGATGTTTTTGCATTTGTTACCTTAAGGATGAGTTTCCGACTCCTCCTTAACTCCTGGAGGTCGTACTCTGGTAAGCGTTCAGTGACACAGCTTACAAGTAATGCTGTAAAATCTAGGGGCATCAGGTTAAAAAAAAAAAAAAAGCATTTGTGGATGGTAGATGCACATCTGGCTGGCCCTGGTGTTACTTTTTTTTTAATGGGGTAAAATTATGATGATTAAGATTCTTATATACAGAATATATGTGTTTTATGGGTAAGCTGTCCTGTGTGCAAAGTCATGTCTTGATTTTTACTGGAAAACATCTGATTTTTCACTGCAAACGTTTTTTAGGTATTTAAGAAATGACTAAACTTTAATTAAAGCAGACATTCGATAACAAGAGTTCCTTAACTGACATTCAAATATATAGTTAAACTTTTTAAGAAGAGAAGCATTTTCAGAGGAAACTGTGATTCCTGGGTTATATATATTAAAAAGAAATTGAAGCGTTTGAAAAAATACGAAGGGATCTTCACTATAGGCGCATGGGAAGGATCTTCCTCATTCCCTGGTTCAAATAGTCTTTGTTTCTACTGTACTGTTCAGTTGAAATCTCCACCTCTGTGGCAATATTGAGCTTGATTTACATTCCTCAGCCTGGTCTTACTCTCTTTGCAATCAGTGGCAAAGCCCTTATTGATTTGGGTGTCTGCAAAATCCATTTCCCTGGAGTATTGTGCTGCAGACATATTGGCCGAAATAAATCACTGCTGCACCTCAAAAGCAGGGGGAAGCGTGAGGTCTGGCCAATCTATATAAATACCAATCCGTTGTAACTTGCCAGCTATTAATAGCCTGCAGTACCAGGTTTTTATTTTTTTTATTTTTTAGCCTCTGCTAGTGTCTTTCTTTTGGCCGATGGATTACTACATCTCTTACCCCCGCTCAGCTTTACAGCACTTCACTGCAGACAGTGGTTTCTCTTTCCTTTAGAACATCCTTACTGGATCCTTCTGTTTCTGATGCTGGTCAAAAGTGGAAGCTAAAGGAAAAACAGAGGAGAAGCATGTTGGAAACTTCTCCCACCGGGAGACATGCCCCTAGTGTGAAGAACGGTCGCTTTTGTTAATTTTTAAGGGCGAGTGAATGATCAGCTGCTTTCCCTTTCCAGGCTACTCAAGACTTTATAGTTCTCTATCCTTTTTGCCCCCTCAGACATCTTTTTTTCCACTGTTCTTCATTGAACAGCCAGTCCATACCTTTGGTGGATCTCGTTGCCCTTCTCTGAAGCTGCTCCCGTCCTGCTCTGTTGGGGATGGCGAGAGCGCCCAGAGCCGCGTGCGAGATGCAGGCAACCCGCGGCCTCCCGCAGCGGCACGACAGTACGCTCTGTCAGTGCTCGCTTCCTTTCCCGACATCCATAAAATTGTATTTGCTTTCTGGAACATGCTGAGCTGCACCGATGCTTTCATAGAACAGCCTGTCAGCCCAAGATGTCATGCCTGCCTGGAAAGGGCATCTCAGGGCACATCATTTTTAGTGTGAAATTGGATTTTTAAAATTTTTTTTGGTGTATGCATCACTTTGTCTACATGGAATTTCATCTGCCGCTTTATTAGCAGGTCTTGGTGTCATAAGGTCCTTCTGCAGCTCGTCGTAGTCGCTTACCTTCCTCGCCTTGAATATCACCATCAGCATCCTTAGTCACTTGCTGCTCACATCACTGTGTTCTAGTTTACTCATAAATAATACGCGGGTCCTAGCATGTGTCCTCTGACCTCCCTCCACGGCTGGAACTGACTGTTTACTCCTACTCTTTGTTTATTATCTTTCACCCAGTTACTCATCCATGAAAGGACCGTCCCTTTTCCAGTATAGCTTTAGTTTCCTTATATGAAGCCTTTGATGAGAGTGTCCCACAAGTCTTGAAAATCCAAGTAGTGTATGTTACCTTTTGTAAGGTTGTATTGACTTTTTTCCCCCAGTGAATCATAATTATACAGATATAGCAGATGTATCAGTTATCCCCTAATTCTAGTCTGTATTATAGTGTTGCCTAATTTGTTCCATATGAATGTCAGGTTTGGAGGCCTGCAGTTTTCCAGGATCATCTTTGGAGCCCTTGTGTTAAAGATTTGGCATCAGACTTGCTGCCCTGCGGTTCTCAAGTATCAAGGCAATTTTAAGGAAAGCTCTAGCCTTAAAAACTCTTTGATGGATACCATCCAGTCCTGGCATTGTGTTGCTCTTCAGTTTGGCTCTTTATTCTGTAACCTCTTCTGTGGTCATTTCAGTATGAGACAGATTTTCCCATAGCATCCCCGAAGGAAGGGGCCTTGGCAAAGGAGTTGGATCTATCTCTACTACCGTGAATACATATGTAAAGAATTTGGTTAATTTTTCTGGTGTGGCATTGTCCTTTCTCTTTTAGTAGCCCTAAGGAATGAAGCTTTTGCTGGTGGTGGCTTTCAATAGGGAGGTTCCCTCAAGGTACAGCTAGGCTATCTGAAGCAGTAGCATAGAGTAATGGCGAATCCATCAAATAGTCAGTGTTCCTTGTTAGGAATTACTTTACTTTGCAGCTAATATCCCTTTTCTTTGAGTGAGTGAGGAGATGCGCTACCGCAGATGCTTAAGTACCCGTTGTGTTAAGAATATTTTCGTAAGCAAGCCTACTCGTGTTTCTATTAGAAAACAGTTGGACCACATGTACGTACCAATGATTTAACCCTTCAGAGTACTGGCAAAGCAATTACTAGCATAGGTTAATAGATCTTTGAGTATGCACTAGAAAAAATAGTAAAGCTGTATCTACATTTATCACTGAAGCTTTTTAATGTGTTAACTCTCTTTTTCTCTCTACTTCATAAGGTCCTCCGAAGATTTTATTCTTGTAAGGCAAATGAGAAATTACATGGATCGCAACTTCACAGTATAGTCTTGGCCAGACATGGGAGCAGACCAGCTCGTGGAGGCCTCTAGTTGTTCAGAAGGAGATTTTCTCGTTGCTACAGGTTCTGTTTTTAAGTGCTCTGTTTTCTTTGTTGCTTTTTTATAGTTAAAGTAACGAAAATAAGTTTTCAGAAACGTAGGTGTTCTGGATTATTCTGGGTAAGATCTCACTTGTAAAGCCAAACTTTTAACTTGGCCAGTGCTTTGTAATACTGTTTACACTGCCCACTTTGTGACAGTGGTTGAACAATAAATCTGGATTTTTCTGTAGTTTTGCTAAATGGCAGTTATCTGTTGTACTCAAGTTGGAGTTCAAGGAGAATGCACACAACGCAACCAAAAATTCACTCAGTGACTAGCAAGGCTGTGTTAGGATGTGACCACTCACCTAAAATCTTGAAAGCCTGGAAATAAGAAATAGGGGGAAGTTTAGCATTGTCACATTGCCTGCAGTTCTGTCAGTAATATTTTTTGCAATGCATTTTTTCCAGCAGTACCCAAAGCAGCATGTATCGTAGCCTCATCGAGTCTGCGCTCTTAATATCAAGCTTTTCCTTATGCTTTTGTATCGCCAGGTCACATGCTTGACTTCTGCGGTCTCCATTCATTTGGGAGCCTGATGTGCATTAAAGGTGCTGATAATTTTCATAATCCTTGTTAATAATAAGGCTGGCAAAATACATGGCAGTGTAAAGCAGTCAGCTGAGAAAAATTTAACTGCCTGCTACTCTGTGCTTGGTTAAGTGCGTCTTTCTGTGTGGCGTGAGGCATGGTGGGAACAGGCCTTCTGTCTTCCTCTCATAAAATGAGTTATTTGCAGCTATTTTCAGAAAATTAGTTGGTATGCGTGTTCTCCCAGCGTATAGCTGATATGATTGTAATTGCTGCGTGAGGAACAGTGTAGAGAGCACAATCAGTACTTCAGATTCCTTCCCAAAGGAGAGAAAAGCTTCCAAGTCTTTCAGAAAATGGTAATTCTGGGTTTCTTATTTCACTATAGCAAATAATTTTTTTCCAACAAAGAACTAAAAATAATTCACGTAGTAAAATTAGATCTGTATTTATATTCTGTATTTCTTTTGCAAAATAGAGCTGTTAAAATTAAACTGTGACCTGAGTAAAATCTTAATTACAAGGCAGCAGCCTGCTCTGACTTACTACATTCCTTTTCGCAAAACAAATTGTATGAAAACTGATTTACTGAAACAAACTCTTCAATTGATTTCTTATGTTTAGTTGCGCTTACAAGGAAGGTGAAGCTGCAGGCCAGTATTTGGCAGGAGAAATAGTCTGCTTGACCAGCTTGTGTTTTTGCTGTTCTTACTCTGGTGAACCGCTTCTCTTTCCACACGGCACTTTGCAGAGAGCATCTATGCTTGTGCGTTCTGTGCGTGGAGTCTGCGCTGCGCTCGGCCATATGTCTGCTGGATACAGTCTCGTTATAGAAAATGCTATTGATGGTCTGGTAAGGCACCGGGATTCTCTGAGTGTAGGTATTGCCAACGTGATCCTGATAAATTGCTGTGGTGTACAGATAATTTAAAATAGCTCAGCAAGAGGGCCGTCTTGCTTAGCTAACTGCTTACAGTTAGCACCTTCCTGAGTTGAGTATGTTCTGCCTAAGGAGGCTTAAAGTCATGTAAGGTAATAGAGGTCTGGAAAGCTTCCTTGTCCTCCATCTCGGCAAGTGGAAAATCTAGACTAGATTTAGCAGAGCTATTCTAAGTGTTGGGCATCTTGTTAAGCAGTCATGGTAGGAAGGATTTAGGATATATAGTCCCAAAAGGTCCTTTTCTGCATTCAGAAAATTCTTCCTTTTCTCTAAAAATTAATCACAAAGCTTCTGTTTAAGAAACTATTATATGAAATTGAATGCTACAGTTGTAGGGAGAGGTGGCATCTCTTACTATACCAGCTGGCAGAGTGGGAAGGGAAAGTCTTCTGAATTTAGATTACAGTGAAACAGCTGCCATTCTTAAATGTTGCTTTTGCAGAATTGAGGATGTTGTGGCAGACCGTGTCATGGTATGGAGTATCTGTTTTATTGACATCATTTGTATTAATTTGTTTTCAGGCTTAGCTATGAAACAAAGACTCTCATAGTTTCTCTTGACTGTCATAATATGGTGGTAGGTGAATTAGGTGTTCATACCAATTTGATCGTCTCCAGTTCAGTTGACTGTAAAGAGCCTTTTGACTTACAGGAGCAGACAGAATTGCTCTCTTTCGGCTTCTTTCTTTTTTCCTGAAATGGCTGTGAGAATGATATTTGGGTCAGCTGCCTCAAGTGTGTGGTTTTCTCCTGACACTCATCCCTGTGAGCACATAGGAGGAGCCCCGTGGGGAAACACTGTGGTGCTGTTGGCTGCAGTGGAATCGGGAGTAGTTAAGGGTATTGCAGTTATTCAACTCCGTTAATCATGTCAAGACAGGGAAATGTCTCTAATGCCTGACTGAAATGGTATGTGAGTGAAGATGGGCTTGCACAGACTTGACTGTAAGAGAGATGGAGTGACCCTGGGAAGTGCAGCAGGACCTCTGGCGCGTTGCTCTCTCCAACAGCATGTGCCCGTTGGTATACAGAAGGCTTTACTGCGTACCGTTACTTGTGGGTTCCTTACTTTGGACTGGAGACCTTCCTTCTTGGCCTTGCTGAGAGAACATGATTTTTCCTTTCTGCTCTTACCAGTGTTCTGGATGTCAGTGCAAAAGTCACTGTCCTTAGGTCCATCAAGGGCCATACAGAAATTTTAGGTAGGGTGTTATAGCCTGAATAGCTTCCTGATTGCATATGCTGCTCTGGTTCGCTTGGGCTTCACTCTTTCCTCCACTCCTGAGCGTTGGACCTGCCTATACAAGTGCCGTTGCAGAGCTTGAAGCAGGATGCTGTCCTGTGGGTTCTTGCCCTCTGCTCTTTGCCAGCCTGCAGACGTGTCCCAAATCTGCAGGATTAGTGGGCAGGTGTGTATGGTAACCCCCCCCCCCGCCCCCCATCCTGCTCTCTGTCCCTTCTCTGTCATTTTGGAGTTCTGCTGTTGGTCACTTAGTACCTAGCTTTTGTAATTGTCTCCATTGTGTTGTTTTTCCACCTGTCACTCTTCCATTGCCCATATTTGTTGATGTTAAAATAACTACTGAGAATACAGATGCAATAATCTACAGTATAATGTTCTTAAAATTTCAGTAATGTATTGTTTACATATCACGCTGCTGGTAAAAATGCTCAGAGCATCTTGTGGGTGACTGTGCACAGCATCCCTCCTGTCTTTGCTCTGCATTCATACTCTTCTGGGCAGTCATCCTGCACTACGAAGGGGAAAGATTTCAGGTCGCGGTATAACCTTCCCATGCGTTTCATTTCCCTGTAGTACATCCCCTCTCATTACCTTGATTCTTACGGGAAAAACTGCTTTGCTCTCTGCTCTTGTTCCAGATGCTCTCCAGTGGTATCCAGCGAAAGGACGAGAGGCGGTGGGCACAGATTGAAATACAGGAAGGTCAATTTAAATATAAGAAAAAAGGGTGGTCACACATTGGAACAGGTTGCTAGAGAGGCCATGGTGTCTCCATCTTTGGAGATGCTCAAAACTCAACTGGATATGGTCTTGAGCAACCTGCTTCGTTGACCCTGCTCTGAGCCGGGGGGCTGGACTAGCTGATCTCCAGAGGTCCCGTCCAACCTCAACGATTCTGTGGATGGCTACTCGGCAAACTTCTCAGAAACGTGTCTTTGATGGCTAGTGGGGTATGCCGATATTTGCAAACGTTGCTCAGGAGTCTGCCCTGTACCTTTGTCAGAATAGTAGGTTGAAAACGGAAGCTGGAATTTGTATTTTAATCTACCAACTGGTGGAGTATTGTAAATTCTTTAGGCTAATGCCTTATTGGTACAAGGGAACCTAGGGGCTAAGCATGTTAAAAATAAAACATTGAAGTAAGTTGCTGCTGCTTGCAAAGGAGCTAACATATCATCAGACTTGTCAGGCATTCAGTGCACTTGATCTCTCAAGTACATTGGCAAGCAGTAATGCACAGAGTTTGGACTGTGGTTTACTAATCCTGAGCTAAAGAGCGGCTGGTATCTTATTAAATGGATAGCTGACTGGCGGATGAGTGGTGGCTATGTATGATCACCTCATGGGAAAGCCTGCAGAATGCGGGTGGTGTGTAACGGCAGGAACTGACAGCTCCCAGTAAGGAATATTTTGTGGACCTGAAGCCGTCCTGAGGCCAGGCTCACCTGTTAAGATAGCCATTTCTGTTAAGAGGAGCAGTCTTTCTTGGGGATACTCTCCTGGTCTTTGCTTGGATTTTGTAAGGGTCTAGGTAGCAGACCCTTGCCACGTTGTTTGCAGCCAGCCTGGACTGGCAGTCTGAGAGTTCAGGTTTTGCTTAAACGCTTGGTCTTGATTTTACAACAGAAGTTTTGGATGTTTTCTCTACTACGATTTGAGCTGCAGATTCAACCTTTCTGTAAAGAGTTGCCCTTTGCTCCTGTAATTCCTTGTTTTCAATGTCCAACTGAATTACACAGGGAAACACTGTTCCTGGCTCCTCTGTAGTGGAGAGCACCCAGCAGGGTTGAGGCCGGGTGCAGTGCTGAGCCCAGGTTGGTAAGTTATGCTGGACTTGCGCCAGCTCTGTGTGAGGCCCGTTCATATAGGAGCTAGTCAAACCCATCTGGGCTTAGTGGGGTTAAATTACACTGTGGCAAAGTCCTTTGAAGTGGTGTGAGGCTCTAGAAAAGAGATATCCTTCAGGCAAGAATGTTACTGAGGTCTTGGGCCAAGTCAGCTCTGCAGTGTACCAGTTCATTTCTTGTTTTATTCCTGAAGCCACATGCCACGTTGAAGGGAGAGGGGGTTACTCATGCAGCAGGTTTCAAGAGCTCCTGTTACTGTGCTGGTAGGAGCCAAATTTTGGGCTCAGTGCCGTGTCTGACTGTGGCTTACTGCCTTGAGGATCAAGTGTTTCATTGCAAAGACTGTCAAATAATGCGCATCTCATCTTGTAATCTGCTGAGCAATTTATTATCCCTGTTATTACATTTCCCATCACCAGAATACAAATATCATTTGGGGCTTGCTTTTGAAGTGTGTTGATGCCTGAAATCTGCAGGACAGATCTAAAGAGCGACTTGATCAGACTTGCTGAGCATCTGGCAACTCTGTCATGGGTTGCTACAGACGTGCCACATTTGGGAGCTCGCTATTCCAGGCTGTTTGCAGCTGATGCACCTCATTCCTACCAATCTGAAAGGATAATGAATGCTGAGCCTGTATGAAGGGATAAAGGCTGACCTGGACCCAAGAAAAGGACTCTGAAAACTTCTTGAGAGAATACAGGCTCTACAGGCCATTTTTGATGGGCTTCCAGTCTCAAGTGAAGTTGAGCTAGTCGTCTTTTATGCCCCCACGCTGGAGGGACGGGGAGCACGAGTGGCCCCGATGGATGCCGCTGGTTGAAAGTCTCTGACCTCTTATGCTCTGAGGTGTGTGCCCTGGCAATGATGCTTTTTGAAGGCTCGTGGTTGCTGCAGGTGAAGTAAATGCTAGTTTTGGACAGCATGAAACATGTAACAATTTCATTTGAATTGTGTCACTGCAGGGGGACGTTGCTAGAATTGTCACTTTGCTTTCCACGTTAGCATTACCTAGAGGGCACTCTAAGGCTATCAGAGGTTCGTTTCTTATCTGCAAATTCCAGTTTATCTTTACGCTGAATGCTTGGGTGAATATATGTATGTTGATTTTCAAAAACAGACGTATTTGACATCTTTATTTTTTTGACAGCACAAGAATCTTTTTATATCTCTACCTCTTACCCATATTTTCGTATTCTATTTATATCCAACATAAGATCTGCGGTCTCAACACGGGGCTTTTTAGAGTCAAGGGAATTGGATCTGGGGGATCCGCAGATCCTTGTTAAAATGCCCAGGGTTTGAAGGCCCAGTTGAGGAATTGTGTCCAGATAGACATAGATGCGGTGGCTTTTCCTAGATTCTTCTCCGCTTTCTGCTTGCCACATGAGACTTACAAGATAGACTGAGTACTTCCAGTTATTTGAGGAAGCGTTCTGTTTTTTTCTCCAAAAAGTGCCAGCCTTCTCACTCCCAAATATTATACAATATGGATAAATATTATTCAGTACAGTTTTTATATTTCCATCTGCACAGTGCTGTACACATTTCTTAAAAATACAGGAATAAAGTAAGCGATGTTTGAACCCATTTCTTTCACAAGCGATGGAAGCACAGCAGTAATGAAGTGTCTTCTCCTAGTCGTCTGTCACCCCAGAAAATCCCTGCGTCCTTCACCTTGCATAATTTAGGAGGACTTGGCACTGGAAATGCAGATCACATTGGAAACGTATTAGCCGAGATGTGGGGGTATGCTCGTGTCTTGCCGGTGCTGGGTTTGACTATGACTAACTTGTTTCCATCAGGAATAGAAGTCTTGTTCATTTTTCAAGTTAAAGAGGAGCCCCCGTGCTTCTTCACCCATAACTGTAAATTATGCGAACATTTACATTTAAATGTAAATGAGATTTGAATGAATAATGCTAATAATTCATTCATCCTAATTCAAATCCTATTTTAATTAGCCTGTGGGCCCAATTTCACTTTCATGCAGCATGAAACCTCTTTTGAATATCAACAAAATTACGATGCATTTATTCTGGAATTTTTTTTCTGCTCAGCATGTATCTTTTTTTAAACTGCTTGAAAACTAAACAAAATGTGTGTATCATTAATGCATTAATCAAATTTACTTAGGATGACATGGTAGGATATGTTTAAAAAAAAAAAAAACACTTCTCTAAATGTCTTCCCCTTAATGATTGCCTTTTGACTACAAAATCTCTCTTTCCCTAGGTATACTGTTAAGGCTAACCTTTTCCAAGGAAAGCTTGGTACTAGTGTCCTGCTGAAATTCGGTTTGATCTGACAGCTTCAGTTGCTCCCCTCTGGGAGTTGCATCTTATGGCTGGAAGCAGCACTCCGGAGTACGCCTGTGGTGTATTTGAAACATATTCGAGGCAAAACTCACTCGTGATCCGAAGTCCGAGCTCAGATGTGGACTTAGGCCAGGCAAGCGTGTCTCTAACTAGGAGGAAGGTGAGCTGGGTTGGGAAAGGTGGATTTGCTGCCTGCCTTTGCAGCACTGTTGTTCAGGCAGGGTTGAGGAGTCAGTTGCACAGTCCTTCCAACAAAAGGCCTAATCCTGTACATTGAAAAGGCACTGGGGATTAGATAGGCTGAAATGAGACTCTCCTTAAAACAGCTGCTGCATGCTGCACCAAAGTATAGATACCCTCCATCTCAGGGGTGGAAGGTATCTCAGGGAGCGCAGACAACTCCCTGGTTCAAGGCACCTGTGTTCTCCCAGTCCCACTGTTCATCCCTGCTGCACCTTGATCATCTCATTCGAAAAGAGGATTTTAAGGCGGCTGGTGTGAATTGCTCCTCAGAGGTGCTTTTCTTTCTTCCATAATTGGAGGGAGGCTGTTACGATTAGATTAAAAAGCTGAGGCTGGATGGAATTAATCCCGTGTTTAAATTCATATTCAAAATCACACATGGGTTGGATGGGGGAAGCTCACACATGAGGGTCTGTTCACTGTACGTGTCTCTATTTGAACAATATAGATAAAATAGAAGGATTCCTGCAGTGAATCTGTTTACCCCAAACTGACTTTTTTTCCATGTGCCTCCTGCAAATTATTCTTTGTTCTTTGCGGACGTCAGTGTCTGCTGAGAGCTGGTTTGCTCAACTTTGATTCACAAGAGCCAGCTTGCTGTCAGAGATGAGTGTCACGCTATTTGCATCATATATCCTGTCTAGTCTGAGGAGCCGGCTCTGCCATAAGTGGCATTATGAACTTATGACAAATACAAGGAATGAAAGTCTTTCTCAAATGCACTTTCTGGCATGACTTAAATTAGATGAAATTGCTGACATTTTGCTTTTTTCAGATACATGTCAGTGTCCATAGACTTTTGTTTCAAGCGATGGAAAGTTATCGAGTTAAATGTTCCCAGAACAACGTATCTGGGGAAATATTAAGTGTACGTTAGGTGAAGGTTACTGCAGTTTGTCTGGATCCTGCAGTACACACGTCGTAAAGGCAGAAACATGCTCACTCTAACCTTGGGTGGTCTCGTGAGATCACTGAAGGATATCACCATTTTAAGCACCCTCATTCTGCTTGCAACTTTTTACTCAAACACTACTTTTAATTTGGGTGGGCTGAAAATTTCCATTGGAATCAAGATTTCATCACAGGTCACTTCACTGAACCAAAATGTTTCCTTAAAAACAGAGGTGCCAGAAATTATTTGGCAGATTCTCCCGTATTTGTGTTAGTAGCTCTGCTTCCGACTAAAACTAAATTTAAAATAAATAATGTTTTCTTGTGAAGCGAAAACGGTGCTTTTTGGGAAGCTCAAATCTTGCTAGTGAGAACTCCCCGGTCAACGGTAAGTCTTGGGTATTAAACACGCGGCTGGTGAGAGTGCGGTCTTCCACATCCAAAGCCAGTGAATAATCTAAATGTAAAAGTCTGCGTTGTCGATGCCTATGCATAAGTTTGTCACAGTCTTCATTTATATACTCGGTGCAATTTGGGATGCGATTTCCCTTTCCTAAAGCAAGCTCTGAAATGGGCCAGATGCATTGTGCCCTCAAGTGGCTGTTTGCTGTGCTTAGCTCCTACCTACGCTGCAGCCAGCTGAGCGAGGTGAAGTGTACCCACCGTCCCTCCTGGGATATTCATGTTTGCAACACAGCAAGATAAGACTTCCAAAAAAAAAAAAAGTGATTATAAACCAGCAGTTGTGTCCCACAGGTAGAAAAAGCACCTTGGAAGGGCTGACAGTTGCCTCAAAAGAATTTGCCAAGTGTCGAGTTAGTAGTTTGTCTAAATCCAAAGACTCAATTTCCTCTCTCGTATTGCAAACTGCTCTGATTTAAAACTTCTCTTCTGTGTTAGGAACTGCTGATGAATAAACATTGACATTATCTGAAAATTTAAAGGCCAGTTCCTGCTGTTATTCCAGATTTACACCAGCAAAAGCCTGTTTAATTCATTTTGAATTTACTCAGTAGTTTACTTATAAAAAAACAATTTGGCCTTAACATTTTTAGTGAGTAAAAATTAACCCCTTTTTAGCCCCCACTTGTTTTTTGTCTGATTGATCAACTAAACCACATCAGTAGCAACACATATGTCATATTATGCGTTCTTGTTCAGCAACTAGATTTTCAAGGCATCTTGGTTTGAATCTAGGTGTTGTGACAACCCCATAATCCCTAGTTCTGGATGTGATTTTCACTCGAGTTTTCTTTTAGCAAATCAAAGATGTTTTTAAAGCTCACAGGTTATCCCTAACCTTGTCCTACTGCCAGTTTTGAATCCCAATCCAAGGTAGTCGTTGGAAAATGCCCGAGATACGGGTGTCTGAAATACTGTCTCATCTAGCTCTAAGGCTGAACGTGAGGTTGCAAAGCTGTAGTTCGGTACCTCTCTGAAACCGGAGTTCAGAACCTGAAACCACTTTCTGCGGTAAGGTACTACACTGGAACCAGAATCTTTTGCTTTTTTTTTTTTCTTTTTTTCCGTTAAAAGAACAGCTCAGTCCTAATCCTTGGACTGGTTGCATGCTCAGCTGACAGACACAAGATTAAGTGACTCGCTGGTAATCCTTCCTTTTCTACCCATGTTTCCCAGCTAAATAAATTGAACTCTCTAAATCTCTCACTTTTAGGCTTCTCCTCTGCTCTTCACATGGTTTTGAGAATAACGTATTCAATCTCTGGTGCTTAAACGACTCTTGAAGGATGCAGGCAGAGGCACTGTACGCTGTCTTGCTAGCAAGGAGGTAAGATCACCCTCCTTGTTCCTGTTTGTTATGCAGCCCAGGATTGCAGTAACCATTTTTGGTACATCACCTGCTCTTGTTGAAATGCTGATCCACTAGGACCCTAACGCCCTTTGCTGTTAACCGATATCTAGCGTAACTGCTCTCTTATTTAAAAAGTGATCGTCCTTGTTTTCTTTCTATGGGTATCTTTGCATTAAGCTATGTTAAAGCATTGTTTCGGTGGACTAGGACACTAATGCAATCCATGTTTTTCCGCATCGCTGATATTCTCCTGTTTATTTGTCAGTCTGCAAACTTCTGTGCCTGTGCAGATTTTGTCAGCAGCCGTTTTCTGTTTAGGTCTGGATCACAGAGGAAAATATAGACTAGTTGCCAGGCCTGTTTCTGGTCTTTGTAGAGCTGACTGTAATCACAAACAATTCATCTTGACCCTAACGTGGGAATCATTTTTCAAGACTTTTCTGTTACCTTTAGTGTACTTAATGTGTGCTTTTCTATCATTATATCACACTATTTTTCCCTCATGCTGTCATGGAGTACTAAATCAGATGTCTTGCACTGCCTAGACTTATTACGTCTGTGCTGTTGCCTTTATCAATGAAGCATTTAATTTCACCAGAAAGGAATTACATTCATATCCTTAAAGTCGGCATTGATTACATCCCCTCAAATTTCATTATTTTGCCTGCAAATAGCTCTGTAGTTATGAGGAAAAGGTTGAATAGCTGTAAATACTAGTTTTCTTCCAGCCATCTGGAATTTCCTTAGTTTAAGAGTGAATTACTTAAGATCACAGGTCCAGAGGTGTGTTCTGTCCAGCCCTGGTTTTAGGACCTTTGAACAAATGTTATGTAGGCCTTCTGATTTTAAAATCTCTATTACTAATAGATGTTTAACATCATTAGCGAGACTGACAGATACTTTATTCTCGGCTGCTGTAGGAACATCAAACGGTTCTTCCTGTTCTCAGCATTGCACCAGTTTTACTATTTAGAGCTTATGCTCAGCCTATGTCGCTGCTGGAGTTTTTTGTTTGTTATACTATGTAGTATTGCCAGCCATGAGTTCCTACTGATAATATTTCTTTTTCTACTTTTATGACAACAAATTTATATTGCTTGATATCTAACATCTATCTTTTAACATTTTAGACAACTCTTTAGCTAGGTTTTCCTTCCACTTTCTCAACAACACTACAAGAATAAGCATGTACTAAGGTCTTTTCTTCCCTCCGAAAGGGACTGTTCGCCTCCCTAAGGGACTGAACCAAAATCCAGAGAAAGAATAGTTTGAGCATCAAGTTTAGATGTTCGTTAGGTCGCATCCTGTCTCTGGCCTAGATTTGCAGGATGGCACTGCACGAGTCACTATCTGTATCAGGTTTCCCTGTCTTTAAGACAAAGATAATACAGGCTGCCTGCCTCTTTGGCTTTGACCAGGTGATTTGTTTCCATCCTAAGACAGCTGGCATTGCCCTCTGGAGATAATTACTCTCTCTGTTGGCTAAAGGAGAGGCTGAGATTGCTAGCTCAGAATTGAACAATGCTTGGCCACCTCCATGTGGTTAAGACCAATCTTACTGCTGGTGGTGGGATGCGTAGCCAACAGTGCCCATGAGATTTCACAGGAACTGAGCTTTCAGATCCACTATACTTTGAAGATTTCAGCCTAAAGTTTAAATGCTTTTAGTAACATTTGAAATACAGGGCGGCCACATCTCTGTCTTCTGCTTAGAAGTAGCTTTGGGAGCAGGTTTTGTTTGTGGAAATGGCAGTTAACCTTTTTCTTTTTCTTTTATAGTGGATTTCTCAAAAACATCCAGAAGAGACCTAGAATCCTCAAGCAAATTCTGGCTGCTGGAGGCTCCCGATAACAGGTGATACTGTAAAAATGGCCTTGTGAAGGTTGTAAAATTTTTCAAGAACTTTCTAAGTCTCTTGATTGAATGCTTTCAGTATTTAGATTAAAGCTGATAAACTCTAAATATTTGAGTTTTTTGTTTGTTTGTTTTTAAGATAAAATTATTTGACCACCATGAGTTGGAGTTTTTTGACCCGCCTGTTAGAGGAGATCCACAATCACTCAACCTTTGTTGGCAAAATCTGGCTGACAGTGCTGATTGTATTTCGGATTGTCCTAACTGCTGTGGGAGGAGAATCCATTTACTATGATGAACAAAGCAAGTTTGTGTGCAACACGGAGCAGCCTGGCTGTGAGAATGTTTGTTACGATGCTTTTGCGCCTCTTTCACATGTGAGATTTTGGGTGTTTCAGATCATTCTTGTAGCCACTCCATCTGTGATGTATTTAGGCTACGCAATTCATAAAATTGCCCGGATGGTGGAACACAGCGAAGCTGACAGAAGAATCAGAAGCAAAAGTTTCTCGATGCGCTGGAAACAACACCGTGGCTTAGAGGAAGCCGAGGAGGATCATGAGGAAGACCCGATGATGTACCCAGAAATAGAGCTGGAAAGTGAGCGGGAGAACAAAGAGCAGCAGGCCCCTGCCAAAGCTAAGCATGATGGCAGGCGGCGGATTCGTGAAGATGGACTCATGAAAATTTATGTGCTGCAGCTTCTTGCAAGGACTACGTTTGAAATTGGTTTTCTTGTGGGTCAGTATTTTTTGTACGGTTTTGAGGTCAGCCCCGTATTTGTGTGTAGTCGGAAGCCGTGCCCGCACAAGATAGATTGTTTTATTTCAAGGCCAACCGAAAAGACCATTTTCCTACTAATAATGTATGGTGTGAGCTGTCTGTGTTTGCTTTTGAATGTTTGGGAGATGCTCCATTTGGGATTTGGCACAATCCGGGACACGTTAAACAACAAAAGAAGAGAGCTGGAAGACTCTGGTACCTATAACTACCCTTTTACTTGGAACACACCATCTGCTCCTCCTGGCTATAACATTGCGGTCAAGCCGGATCAAATCCAGTATACTGAATTGTCCAATGCCAAAATGGCCTACAAACAGAACAAAGCCAATATAGCTCAGGAACAGCAGTATGGAAGCAATGAAGAGAACATTCCAGCCGACCTTGAAAATCTGCAGAGGGAAATTAAAGTGGCTCAGGAACGCCTGGACCTTGCGATCCAGGCTTATAACAACCAAAACAATCCCAGCAGTTCCAGAGAGAAGAAGTCCAAAGCAGGCTCAAACAAAAGCAGTGCCAGTAGCAAATCAGGAGACGGGAAGAACTCTGTCTGGATTTGATGTTGGTTGAGTTTAAATATTGTGTTTTTCTCCTCGTTTATCATAACCAGCAACCCCTTGAATAATTGCTTCTACTGAGTAAATATTTGGCTCTGCTTATTTTCAGGGATACCATTGGCTAGCGATCCAGGCTCTCAGAAAGTGTTTATACACATATTCTAGCATTACAGAACTTTATTCTTCTGTCTTCCAAGTCAGGAGACAAATAAGTATATTTAAATCATTCTCTTTGAACGGTTTATGCTGTATGTACAGTATTATAGTACATTTATTATGCACAACTTTTGTATTTGTACACTGGATCTCTGAACTTACACTTTTTTATATTAATGAAGAGAGAACGGTAGGTAGCTGTTAGCATTTTGTTAGTTTTATTACTGTGGTCTGCAGGTTCATTGTTTTTTGTTTTGTTTTGTTTTGTTTTAAATGTAAAACTTTCTATGCTGCATTTCAAAAGTGCCTCGAACACACCACGGAAGATTCTTTGGCTATCACTTAGCAGCAGAGCAGTGAAAGATTCGGAGGATATCTGTTAATGGTGCTGCTGATTGTACTTTTACAAAAATGATGTGCTACTTAAAAACAGAAGAGTCATACTATGATTAATATGTGCTACAGTTCTTTTTAACCTATGGAAAATTACTTACGGAAAAATGCATATGTATTAAATGCTTGTGTTCAGAGCAAGATTGCTGCCATAGCGCAGAGTGGGGTCAGACCTCCCTGCAAGCTTTATTCAACAGGAGGGAGGAGAAACTTGATCTCCTGTAAAATATTCAAAAAAAGTAAACAGAAATTTACTGTATTCAGTAATTCCACATATTTATGTAATATCTATGGAAACATATGTTTTAGAGGTCTGTTATTATATAACACCCCACCCCTGAGGGCATTAAATTGTTACAATACCTTTTGGATAACAAATTTCTGTCTTTTCGAAGTAATCTGGTTAGATGGAGTCATGGTAATTTTTTTTCCCATGCTTTACATTCAAGGAGTAACCTTCCTCCCCCCCCCCCGCACCCAGCACACACGCATGCTGTCTACAAGAGTTTTTACAAAGCAGTTGCTGAATATAAATGATAATGCCTTATTCCAACCCCTCTTCCTTCCATTATGTCCGAGGAATTAAGTTCAGACAGAGCAATATGTATAATTTAGATTTCTGCTTGAGAGACCAGTCAGATTTGGCATTCTGTGGTCTTGGCATTAAACTTGAATTTATAATTAGAAAAAGGCAAACGCGGTATTTACTGCCTTTGGCGGTGTCTTTTTGGCAAGGATGAGCATTAATGTTTGAGAGATGCTGATAAATCTGTATGCTTTTTTTGCTACTATTTATAATGTAGTCAGGAGCTTGCTCTGTTTTCTCTTTTGTTAGGTTTTAGCCCATTTCATATATGGGGAGGGGGTGGTTTCAAGCGGGAGGGGAACTGTCGTGTTTCGAGGCTACCTCAGTCTTTACTGCCCTTGTTACAGTCTGCTCAGGAGCAGGACTGAGACGTAAGGCTACGTAGAAGAGCGCATGTAAACCCGTTCTCCAGCTCTGTTCTGCAGAGCATCTAAGTGGAGGCTTTACGTTAAATTTAAGGAGATATGAGTTACCCCATGGAAACTGCAAGCACGTGCTCACATCCCTTTGCTTTACCCAAGCATTTGCTGAAAACAGAGGTTTTGCTGAATTGTTTTCATGGTCTGTTTTCACTTTGGGACCCCAGACAGTCTTGAGTGTCCAAGCGTAGTTGTGTTTTGGAAGCAAACTTGCTCCTTCTTCTGCCAGTACTGTCTGCCCCTTATTCTGGGAAAGGAGCAACCTCACAATTTCACACGTGACAGCTTTGGGATGGTCTTTTTCTCTTAACTGATAAAAATACTAAGTATGTAGCCAGCTCTGAAAGCTTAAGTGGACTCGCAGGCTGAGACAGCTAGCCGGTGGGATGAGCGTTGTGGGGTGAGAGAGTTTAGTGGTGTTCCCTTAGTTAAACAGGAGGATGAAGAGAAGTACACTGCCTGGGGACGGGCAGAGAGGCTTTGCCTGTGGAAAGATGCGAGTGTGCGGGAGAAGCTGGGTGAAAAACATGTTGTCTGAAAGTACTAGAGAAAGACATTTGGAGCCTGGAGATAAACACTGATGCATGGCTACAATGCGCTCATTATCCCCAAACACTGCGGCTCAGTTGTTCTTTTCAGCTTCCCAAAAGGGTTGTGTTGCTTTTAACCCCATGAGATGATTCTGAATGCCCTTTAATCAGCCGAATTGCAAGAAGTTAGAATTCTTCTCCCCTTGCTGCTGTCTTCACAAACTGTATCAGTGCAGCACTTTCTTGTTAATAGCTTAAATTACCTTTGCAATCAGTTCATCGCAGCTGCTTCACCTGCTATTTGTATTAGCCCTTTCCTGATTAATAATCTAAACCATTACCTGCATAAAACTATGTCTCAGGTCAGCCCTGTGAGCTTTTGTCCAGACTGGTAAATAATTCCATTAGTGACCAGAGTATTTAGGATATTCCACTCCCAGTGCCAAATTCACTCCAAAAAAGTAATGGGACTGTTTTTGTTATCATTTTAATTGTGTAAAAAGGTGCACATTTTCTTTGAAACTGAGTGTGTATTATTAGTAGCGGATGTCTGTTAAAGCCCTAAATGTTCATGTCTGTGACTGTATTCAATTTCAAAGTATTGGGCTTGATTTTTTTTTTCCTTTTGAAGAAGTGATACATGCATTACTTTAAAATGCTCTCCTGCTTTGGCTTAAATTTAGGCCATTCTGAAATAAACATTCAGAACAGACTTTTTAAAAAAAAAATTGAACGTAACTTGTATTTGTGTTGTCATTCTCTGGTTTTGGATGCAGTTTGGAAGAATATCTATTAAATCCAGTGGATTACTGAAAAATCCACTCTGAATGAGATGGCTTGTTTTCCAGCAATAGAATATGCGCTGAATATGTGAGTGGGGGAGAGGGATATTTAATGATTTGTCTTACACAACAACTTGGAATTTTTATATATTTGACCTTGTTTACTCTAATAAAGAGTTAGTTAGAAATCGACTGTGCTGTTTTGCATGTGAATTGCTCTTCCGTGACAAGAACGATTGCATTAAAAAAAGAGAAATCCAAACTTTGGGAGTCAGACCTTGACAAGGGTACCACTCATCAGAACATTTTATTACTGAAATCTGCATTTATGCATATGAATGAGCATGCTGATATTGTCCAGTGAACTGTGCCGCATTAGCTGGCCTAATTTAGCTGCGATTTTCGAAGGAACATAAGGGAGCTGGCTGCCCAGCTCCTTTTAAAAATTGCAGCTGAATGGCTGTCTGTTTTGCAGCCACAAAAGATGGCTTTTGTCTGTGTCCCATGCTTTCCCCTCATTTAAAATTTTGCTTCAAAAATGGAAGTATGCGTAAGGAGGCATTAACTGGTTTGCCATGTCACGCAGCTCTGAGAAAGCCAAAAGTAAAATGGGCTTGGTGGGAAGAAGTTCGAATGAAAGGCTGTTTGTCCTTAGCAGTGTCTATATAGACCTCTCCCCTCTGTCTCAAAGAGGAAAAACCCAACGCTATAGGCAAGGACTGTATTGCTTCTGGCTGCAGAGTATGTTTTGTTCTGAACCCCTGCTCTGACCGCAATAGCAGAATTCGTAGTTATCTTTAAGCATGTGGTTATCTCGGCATGAGTCAATGCGACCAGCTACAGGCATCCAGTTAAGCATGTGCTTAAGTGTTTTAAAGTGTAGAACCCTTCATTTGGCAACAAATTTGCAGGCAGAAATTCTGAAATGCTTCAGGCATTTTAACCCTAACTGAAAAAGGGAATGGTTGCAGCATCCTTTGCTTGTGAAATCTGTTTGCTGGGAAATCATCTATTAGAGACTGTTGTGTGATGGCTGCGTTTGATCTTGTGATCAAAAACCGGGAAAATCGGGAGGTCTAAACCTGGATCTTAGGCAGTCGCCCCAGGCTTGTTTCAGTTGCCGTTTGAGATGTCCTGGGGTGTTTTGCGTGGCCTCCGGCTGCTGCTCCAAAAGGACACATCTTCCAAAGGTCTCGTGTCACATTTGCTAGCCCTGTGCAGGTGCCTCGAGTACCTCAAGGCCTCTCGGAGGGTCTGATACACCTACACGTGGGCAACTGAATCGATCCTTTGCATCTCCTGGCAGATCCCTTAACATTTCCACCTTGTCTTCCTTTGCTATAAAGCAAAGAGAATACAACCTGCTTCCTAATGGGTATTGCGAGTATAAATTATAGTTTTACTGTTGGAAGAAAAGGTTAGGATGTGTTAATATTAGGTTAGCAATAAGTGTTCCAGCTTTTAGTTTAGTTACAGCCTTGTAGCAGCTATGCAATTGTTGTCGTAGCACCATTTGTTAATAATTCAAGAATTCTCGAAATCAGGTGCCTGACTTGCCACCTGTGAGATTGCTTGCAGAAAGAGCTGTGGATTGAGATGCTCACCTTTGCTCTCGTAGCATTCGCGGAGCGCTTAATTCCTGTGAATCCAACGTGCTGTGCTTTGCACATTGTGCAGTTACCGTGAAACAGTTCCTGAAAGACAGATCTGTAAGTGTGAGCTAAATGATGTTTTGCTGTTAATGGTGTAACTACACCTAATCCACCTCACTAGCAACACAGAAAGGAGCACTGGGGCTTCAGCTGTGCTCCTCCAGGGCTTGCCGTTCATTTTTTCTGTATCAGTGGAAACTTAAAATACCGGTTTATCATAGCTTGGAAAATGACATTCTGCTTTCTATGGAGTGATGTTGCTGTCGTATAAATTCTGTGTTGATGGATTAAAAAAAATTCATGCCTTCAAAGGGGGATTTTAAGGCCTGTGATTAATGCTAATCAACAGTAGGCTATAAGTTTCTACAGTTTGGATTTTGTCCACTCCCCCCTTTATTTTTCTCTTAGTTGAGGTGTCCTGGCAAAACATGTCTCGTTTGCTGACCGTGGATCCAAGCTTGCTGCTTCCCCAGGAGCAGGACTGAGACCACCATGGCTGCATCTCAACCCACTTATGGTCTCAGGCCGCACCGTGCTCCCCAGTGTTTCTACACCTAACCGCTGTTCAGAGCACACTGATTTCGGTCTGCCTTGTGGGCCTGGATTTTCTTTAGATGGAAATCAAGTATTGCAGAGAAGTTGGAGCTGCATACGCGGTTTCTCTAATTGAGAGCCACATGGCCACAGCACGTACCCAGCAGACCTATGTATCTCTTGCAACTCACTTTGCCAAGAGATTAGTCTTGGTGTTCAAATAGAAGTTATGGTCCAGATCTCAGGTGGTGAATAAGATTTTGCAAGTCAGCAAATAAACTAATAGTTCAGCTTTGGGTAAGTATTGGGGAACACAGAAATAGTTCATCATACTAACTTCTAAGCTTTTGTTTTGCCTTTATGTAAATCCATGTCGGGACTTAGGCAAGTTAATTTTTCTCTCTCAGTATTCCTTATCCCCAGAAATTCAGCACTTGTCTTAATGAATGTTCATCAAATGTAAGTATGTTTCAGGAGATTTATTCTAGGCTTTATACATCTTTTCCTGTAAACCTGAAATCCACTAAAAAAACACTATCCAAAACCTTTTTAAAAATCCTGTTCTGCATGGAAAATGTTTTTGGTAATATGTTGATATTACCATAAATACTTATTGTTTATCAGTATTTCTGAAGTTACCTCATCACCTTTGGCTGTTATTCTCCTTGATTTTTTGTGCAGGGAAGAAGGTAAGGAGATCTGACCCATGGTGAGTGAGTTTAAATGTGATGATTGCAAGCGCTGAAACAAAATTTCTCACTTTATATTGCCAATAGCAATATTCTTTATTTTCTCGGGTGCTAGTATAGCTATATGGAGTGGTTTTTCTTGCTGCATGTATTCTTGTCTTATAGGAGAAGTTAAGACTTACTGCACCAGATTTATCTTTGCAGTGTTTGCATTAATTGGATTTACACCAGAGATCATAGTAAACACACCGGTGCGGGCACTGGTGAAACATTTTATGCAAAGTACGAATTTATAAAGAGGAGTTTTCTGTGGGACTTGTGCATGTTTCCTGGCCAGCCGCCTAAATGGTGTTAAAAGTCTGGGGAGGCCTTTGAGCCTTCTTGGATGTTAAATGCAAACAGCTCTTACATGAGTGGTTTTAAAAGGAGGGAGAAGAGACCCATGAAGACCCCATAACCACTGCTCAGATCAGCTCGACTCCAGAGAACCTGCTCAAAGGAGAAGCAGCACCAGGAGAGAGGCTGCAGCAGGAGAAAAAGCAGCACCAGGAGACACACTGCAACTGGACGGGAATCAAGTTCCCTTGAGTTTGCTTGGCAGGGCGCCGCGTTTCATTAATCAGTTCCTGCACTAACTGAAGGCCCGTGTGTTGGGTGGTCCGTTCACAGGTAAGTTGGATATGTTAGAAACCGCATAAAGAGCAGCCTTTGCGAGAGGTCCAGACCTTTGGAATGAGTTGCTTTCCACTGAGCTAGAAGTGACCCTTCAGCACAGATAAGGCCCTTTATCCGACATGTAAAGCATGAATCAGAAAACATGGCTGATTAGTCAACCATATTTGGTAATAAACTTGTTAACGTTTCAAAAGCGCTTTGAAGAAGCCGTTGAAAAGTCAGTTTGATTATATCAGCCGCATGCTGAATCTCTGGGCACGTAGCTGGAATGCACTCAGCATGCGAGATTAACACGTAGGTTCCCTGGGAGTGTGTGCATTTTCCATAAGCTCCAAGGGTAAACAGAGAGCTTTGCTTGTATGGACACATGCCCTTGTTAATGCTCGTAAAATGAGGTGAAAGGAGTAACATGAAAACAGAAGTGCAACAGGGGTTTATCAAAATCAGGGCTAGATTAATCTGATAACTTTTGTGATAAAGCAGATGATTCGGACAAGAAGCGTGATAAATGTATGCTTTCTGGAGGTCAGTCACTATCTTACAGTGCTGCATAAGAAATTATTAGACCAGAGAAGGTGGGGTGTTCTTAGAAGACGGGTGAAGCTCACGGGAGCAACGCGGGACGTGATGTGAGGACACTGGGTAGATGGGGCGTTGCCGGGCTGGAGGGCCGAAGGAGCTGTGCTGCTGGTCTTTAAAGGAGCCTTCTTGGAACAGCTCTTCGTTGATGTTTCCATTGATGTTCTTGGAGCATCTGTTGAACCTACTGATGGAATTTGCTGGTAGCGTGAAATTGGGAGGCACGTGTCAAGTTGGTACAGGTTTGAAGACAGCAGCTGCTGCTATCGGTGCTACAGAGTACTTGGACCCTGCCTTGACTAAGGGCTGTTCTACAGCTAATATATTCCGTGCCTGCTCCCAGAGATGATGGAAAAATGGGTTAATTTTTTGTTCTTCTCATAAAGTTTGACCTGGGTGCACAGTATTGAACCTCTCAGAGCAAAACTGCTTGTTGCTGTAGAAATATGTGCAGCCTTCCTTCGTTTTTACCATCTCTCTTCGGCCTTCCAGCAGGTGCCTGTTGCCTTCAGGCAAACCGAAGAGAAGTTCAAGACATCCCCAGGCCCAGAAGATGATGGGGACCAGAAGGGCTTCTGTTGAAAACCAGAAGAATATTTATTAGCGAGGACTTTGGTAGTACGGCTGGGCAGCTGCTGAGCGGAGATGCCAGACCACGTGGCAGCAGCTCCTCAGGCCCACCAGCCAGCACCTGCGGCCTGCCGTCTGCCAGGGGTGTGCGTTCGAGGCCACGCGGCCGGGAGCCTTGCTGAGATAAGAGACTTTTAAAATAAGAGAACAGATGTAACTGTATCAAATAGAAAATGAGTTTATTAAATGCAACACGGGGGGCACAGCGCAGATAGAGGTTTCGCCTCTGCGTAGAACATGAATGTGATCCAGCTGGTGCTGTTCAAACGTGCGGTGGCTGCAGCTCCAGCGCGGCGGAGATCTTTGCTGTTACTTGCATTGCGACAGTACCTAGGTGCTGCAGGGAAGACTGGGGTCCACAGCACAACACAGGTATAGAAAGAGATGCTTCTCTTTCCCATAAACCTTAGAGGTGTGCAGCTGGACAGAGGGCAAGCGGGAAAGCTTTAGGAGTTGGTTCACGCAGAACGTGGCATTTCCAGGAGGCCTCCAGCTTCCTTGACGTTTCCTTCATCAGCTGTTAGATCCCAGAGACCCTGAACGTTTCTTCCTTGGATCCTGGGAGAGGTTAAGGAGACAGAGGTCCATTTGGGAGGACAGTTCATTGCTAGACCGTCGTGGCAAGGGACTAGTTCAGAGTATACCACAAGGCTGTGAAAGGAGAATTCTGGTTTAATCATCAGCTCCGAAATCTGGTTTCTTGCCACCTGTTTCCTTCTCTTGCAGACGAGCTGGTTGTAGCAGCAGCGTTACATAATGACCTGTTTGGGGGAGGAAAAAAAAAAGTTATCATTCCTCTGCAGTATTATACTTTTTTGCATTCGCTATTTGTATGTGTGCTCTTACGGGGAAAAAAAAGGAAATCTTGGTTAAGAAAGTAGATGTTCAGAAAAGCGATAGTACTCGGCGCAGAGGTAAGGAGATAATTACGTAACTGATCTGACCTGGAGTGCCGTGATACTGCGGAGAGGAGCTCTGAGATCTTTGGGATCTCGAGAGACTTGAAGGCTCATTTTATAAATTGCTGTTTCGTAGTTACGAACTAACATCCGCAAGAGGAGGAAGAAACGCTCGCGAAAAGAGAAAACGGAGCCTTTCCTTTGGCTGGCGCCAGTTTAATTCAGCGATCTCTCATCCGTAGTTACTACAAGTCAACGTAAGGTAGTGATGATTTCACATCTAGCTTGCAGTCGCGCGTAGGGGTCGGGGAGACGCGGGGTCTGCCGTGCCGTGCGCGATGGCCGGGGCCTGTGGAATAGAGAGTTCAGCAGCCCAGCCGCCGTTCTGCATCGCGCCTGGATGTGCCTCGGCGGCTCCTGGGTTAAGCTTACCGGCAGCAGCAATGTGAACTGAGGCGTTCAGAGGACTTTTCATAGAGAAAAGCAGCGAGGCTGGACCGTGCCTGCGATGACATGATCTTTGAGCTGGAAAAGACCTGTAAGGCAACGCAGTCGGCATCCTGGCCAGCGGAATATTGCTTCTTAAAGGGCATTTGACTTTTTTTTTTGCGCGCTGTCTAGTCATAACAGGCTCAAGGAACTGGGTTTCCCCCGTTTCCTCTGGGATATTCACACTCTGACATCCGCGCAGCCTAACCAAAGAAGAAAGCTTTCCATTGCACTTTCGGACCACTGGCTGTGTTCTGGGCTAGCAGAAATCCTTCCCGTTTCTTCGGCAGCTCCCTCCCGGGGCTGGCTACGCACGGAGGCACTGGGCTTGCGCGTCTTGCTGCTGGGCCCGTATCGAAAGCGAGTAGTTACCAATGCAGCAGCTCTTTGACACACGAGCTGCTTGATAGCCTGCGGTGTGCGTGCGTCCCATTTCGAAGCGATACAGGTGCAGGGTCAGGCCCCGGCCCTTGCCGCGGTGCCCCGGGTTGCTAAACCCTCCTCGCTGCATCTGCAAGCAGAAACCTCTGATTAGGAGCTCTCTTATCCCCAGCTGGACTTCAACTGTTGCCTTCGATGGCATGGGACTGCTCTCCCCATCACTCCAGTTGCTCATCCATCCTTTGGGACTCGGCGCTTCTTTTTTTTCTGTTTTTTTCTGACTTCCCGAGTGTTCAGCAGCATGGCGGGGGGATGCTGAAGGATCCTTCATGCCCTGGTGCTGGGCCGGTAGCCGCTGGTCCTGGGAGCTCCTTCCACCTGAACTAATTCGCCATCACAGAGGTGTTTTGGAGTGATTTTAGATTTGACGTGTCGGCTTTGTAGAGCGTGCACTGTTGGGTTTTGCTGCAGCACTTAGCCTCTGCTCTTGAGGGACACACGTTGCCACTGGAAGTCACATCAGCGGTGTCTCAACTTGGGCAGTGAAAGGTTTTGACTTTGCTAGCTTCGGTTTTGCTAAAAAGTAAAGGTTTTCGCTAAAAACAATATTCAGCTTCCCTGTGCAAAGTGCTTTAAGCGCCACGTGACGCTGGGTGTGGTGTTCCCCCAAATGTGCTTCCTAATGTGGCTGGCGGGAGGGACCCCAGATGGGACACGTGGTCACCGCGACCTGTCGCGGGCAGAGCTGCAGCAAACGTTTGCTGAGATTCCCGTAGCCCCTTCGGGCTAATCCGTTTCCAGCCAATGCTGGAGTGGCCGGCTCGGCCTCCCCAAATCCTGCCCGTGCACCTGACGCTGGAGTCACCTCCGTTGCGGACGTGTCCTCCTTAAGGAGCCCTCGGCGGCCGAAAACATGATGCTCCCCTTTCCCCCGGTTTCCGATCAGCGCACGGCGCTGGAGCGCTCTTTGGACTGATAGCGTTGTGCAAGACGCTCAGAGCCCCGGCTGCTTGGAGACTTGGCCACTTTCCCCTGAACTGCCTCTTTTCCATCATTTGTTTCTTGTTTCCAGCTGGAGCCTAATCAGCGAAATCCCCATCGCAGGTGAGACCAAGCTGGGATCTGCATTCGCTGCTTCTCTTTGCCGCTTACCGGCTGTTTGCCTGTAGAATTTCTCTGCGGTCGCGTGGACCTCTCCTGTGGCAAAAAGAAGAATTTCCTTAAAATCTTTGTATCAAATAAGAGCAACACGGGTCATATCGGCTTGGAGAGGCAGCCCTTGTGCAGCTCATCGGGAGGAGAATGGCCGAGGACCGAACTGAGTCCCAGCACCGGCCGGGTCGCGCAGCAACAGGCTTTGGGGAGAGTCAGAGCAGGCTCTTCCCATCCCATCCCGCTCTTTCTGTCTCCCTGGGCCTCAATTTTCCATGGGGGAAAAAGAAGTGGTAACGTGGCTAAAGGAGGCTGCATCGTCTCCCAGAGTGTGAAGGCTCCAGAGCGGAAAGCGCTCGTTGCTCCGCGGCATGGGTGCAGCCTGCGCGGCCTCTCCCGGGGGTGTTTGGGCGAGACTGGAGCGCTGCAGCCGGGGAGAAGCAGCAGACGGTCCCCTCCTGCGCGAGCGGGGCTGGAAGCGGTGGTTTTACTGCCTGAAAAACGTGCGTCTTGGTTTGCGCTCGGATCGAAGCCTCTCTGGTTTATTTGCTGTATCCGCACGGGACGTTGGTGACTCCCTCCGGTGGGAACGGAGACACCTGAAATTAAGCAGCCACCTCGAACGCTGCTGTTCTGTCCCAGCTCCCCCTTGCACAGGGCCATGAAAGCAGCCGCAGGTTCTCGAGTGAAGAGCTGTGATTGCTGCAAGCTGCGTGCCGGAGCTGCCTCTCCCCCGTCCTGCAACGAGGACATCGCTTCTCAGCCGCGCGCCGAGCTGCGATTCAGGGTGTTACTTTCTTCTGCTCGCCATTTATTCCCGAAAGGAAACTCCCCTTCAGGATGACATTTACCCATCTCATTCCACGTGGCAGCTTTGGCTCCTGCCCATCTCGTGTCTCCCTGTGCTCTTCAACGCGGACCGTAACACGCGGAGGCTCACGCGACCGGCCTCCCACGTCAGGGGCCCCGACTGTCCTGCTCCTGGGGCGTCCTTGAGCATTTTCTTCCCTGTGCCCACCCTAAAACAAAGATCTGCTTTGCTTGATGATGGTTAAAAAAAAATCACAGCCAGATGGTCAGCTGTATCTTCTGGACCCAAAAGAGCAGAGATTTTTCTAGGTTCAAGAGTTTCCCATTATGTAACGGTACAGACACGCAGGAGGCTGGAGAAGATTCATGTTTGTTTGGTTTCTTTTTTTCTAAACTAATAACGAGGGGATTTTTTTGTTTTGTTTTGTTTAGTCCTTCAAGGATTCTCGTGATGGGCAGGAGCTGCCCTGGGACTTGTTAGCTGCACGCTGCTGTTTGCAGCCGAAAGATGGGCAAACAGGACTTTGATTTTATTTATTTTTTATACCCTCCTCAGCAACAGCTGCTATGAGAAACGTATCCCTCCAGCCGACCCAAGACGTTGCTCCCTGCAGCTTGCAGGTGCTCGCCTTACGGCAGGAGGTATCGCACCGCCGCTGGGGCGAGGGCTTTGCAAAGGGCCCCGGAGGAACCCGAAAGCGGCATCTCGGCAACCCAGCGGTGCTCGAACGGTGACGCTAACCTGAGCACTGCCGAAGTGTCCTTCAGCAGCAATTAATGAGAAGTCTGCATCGGGGCCGACTACCGAGGTGGATTTTGAACGCGATGCAATGGGAGAAAGAGCTCGGAAAGGACAGAGAAAGGTGGCCGCGGGTCCTGCTTGATGGACCCGGCTCGTTCATGCTCCAGCTGGCGTGTTTTGGGCCAGGAAAGGCAGATGGAGGAACCTAAAAGGGAGCCGGAGCCATTTGCCACGTGGCTGGTGGCGGGAGGCCATTGGAGGTGTACGTGGCCGCTGGGCTGCAGACCGGATTCGGGGCGCTGGTAGGGCTTTGAGCCACCTTTTTGTCCTCCTGACCCCGGCGGCCCTGAATAACTGAACGTTCAAAAACCCTCCTGCGCGTCTGGCCTCTTTCGAACGCACTCAGCGCCGGGGTATCTAGGCGCCAGCCCAAAATAGCTCCTCCGCGATGCAGCTCCGTTGACGCTGGCAGCGAAAGCCGTGGCCAAAGTCCTTGAGGGGCATGAAGAGGTCTCCTGCGTCCTCCGCCCGGGGGAGGGAAGGACCCTGTTCCCCTTGCTTGGCCGAGCTGCTTTGAGCGCTGGCGGCAGGGATTTCTCCAGGCTACGCTGCCCGAGGGCATGCGGAAAGGGATCGCATGGGTGCTGGAAGCGGCTCCATCTTCACGGGGCCCGTTGCGTGGAGGCTGGGAGGAGCTGGCCCTGGTGGCCTGGAGCTCCGCGCAGGCGCCGGGAGGCTGATGGTGCCGCTTGCTTTGCGCCCGCTGCTCCGACAGCGAAGGATGTTGGCACCATGCAGCCGGCTCCGCGGCGGCTCCCTCTCACCCCGGCCGCCGCTGCTCCCTGTTGCTGCGAAAGCTGCGGCATCGGGGGCCCTTCCCTGCTCTCTTAGCGTTGCCCATCGCTGCTTGGCAGCGTCTTCCTGGCCCCATGTTGCCTCCCGAAAGGCCGTAGCTGAAGGCGACAGGGTGCCCGGGTGACGCTTATTGCTTTAATAAGACGCTTGCAGACCCCGCAGCACGGCCCCCGCATTGGCTGCCGCCGGCCGGCTTTCCCCACCCGCGGCTGACGGCACCACGGGATCCCCTCGCCTGGGGGAGCGTTGGGACCCGCCGGCCGCGCAGCTCTGGGCACGGGGCACCGAGCCGTCGCCGGGGCTCGGCCCCGGGGTGCGGACGCTGAGGGAGGACGCCAGGCCTTGCCCTCGTCTCCGGCGGGCTGCCTGCCCCCTCCGTCATTTTGAATCTGTCCTCGTGCTTCGGTGCTCCCAGCTCGGTCTGGGTGAGCCGCGCTTGTCCCCGCGGGGAAGTGGGAGCCCGGCCTGCGGGTGCTCGGAGCTGCTGCCCCACGGCCCAGCGCGAGTGGGCCCAGTGCTTCGGCCCCCAGCTGCCGCCGCCATTTCATGGTCGGTGGCTCCTGAGGGGGAAATATGGCAGCCCTTCCCCAGGCCTGTGCCTCTCCCCCAACCCCTCTGTGGCGGCCACGGTCCCTGTGGTGGTGGCCAGGGTCCCTGCAGTGGTGGCCGGGGTCCTTGCGACTGTCACCGCGGAGGCCGGGCGCCTGCCCTCGGCCCGGCGCAGCCCAGACTCACAGGCCGCAGGCCTAGCTCGGCCCCACAGCCCCCCGCCACCATGGCCAGCGTCTTCCCCCCCCCCGTCGATGGGTGCAGAGAGGCCTCGCGCGTGCGGCGCGCGTGGGGGGAGCCCTCTCGTGGCCGGCGCGCCGAGGAGTCGGACCCCGACGCCGGAGCAGGCACCCAGGCCGTGGGCACCCTGGCCGCAAAGCCACCCCGGGTGCCCCCCACCCGCCGGGAGAGGCCATGGCCCGGCCTGGGTGTCCCGCCGGGGAGGGAGAGGACATTTGGGAGGAAAAGGCCTTGCACCGCCATGGCGATTCCCACCCTCTCCCCGGCCGGGGCTGGCGAAAGGCAGCAAATTTTCAAAGTCTTTATTGTAAATAAAGTCTGCGACATTGCAGGAGGCGTCCCGGCGGGGGGCGGGGGGGGGGGCTGGAACTGGGGCGGGGGGGCGCGGAGCGAGGCGGCCGGCAGCCTCGGCCCGCCGCCGCCGCCGCCGGCTCCCCGCCGGGGTCCAGCCCGAGGGCCAGCGCGTGCAAAGCGGGCGTGCGACCACGAGACGATGTGCGGGCGTTGGGCGGGGGGGGGACTTTCGGGGGGGGGGGGTCAGCAAGGCCGGGACCCTGCAGAACCGGGCTCTGGCCTGGCCGCAGGCAGTAGCGAAGAGCAAGGCATTGCGTTATGGTGAGGCGGCAGCCGGTGAGGTAACGGCACCCCTGGGGGGTGCCACCCCCCCCCGCCCCCGGTGTGCCCCCCACCCTCGGTGCAACCTAAGACCAGGCCTTTCGGCTCATCCCGCTTTGGGGTTTGGCTTTTTTCGGCTCTGGAAACCCCCCCGGCAGAGCCGCCAGCCCTCCCCTGCGGGCGGAAGGGGAGCCGTGGCGCCCAAGGCACCGCTTGGCCGTGTAGCATTAAAATCCATCTTTTTTTTTGTTTTTTTTTGGGGGGGGGGGAATCCCCTGCCCCCCCCCCCCCCCCAAAGCAGTGATAACCGTGGCGTCTTGCTGTGAAACAAGCAGCAAAATAGGGGCATGGCCCCCCCCCCCCCCCCCCCAACCGCCCAGCACCCATGAGCAGCATGATGCGCCCTGGCTCCACAGGGACCAGAAGAGCAGGGTGCCCCCCCCCCCCCAAAACTGCAAGGGGCCCAGCTGTGACCTTGACAGCTATAGGGACATCTTGGTGACAGTGACTGTGCCAGACCCCCCCCCTCCCCCAAGTGCAGGCCCCCCCCCCCCAACAGTCCCAGTATACATCCCCCCCCCCCAACCCAGCACCCAGCTATGCTGGTGCGGTGACAAGCCACCCGCTTCCCTTCCTGCACCAGTGTCACCACAGAGTGTGGCACAAAGTCACTGTCGGTCCCTGCTGCAGCGCTGGCCACGAGCCGCTTCTGGTTGCCAGCCCGGGCACGGGCATCAGGGCAGTGCTTAGTGCTTCAACCAGCACATCGCGAGCACCCATGGGTGCCGTGGAGCTCCTGGCAGGGCGCTCGCTGTTCCTGGTGACAGCTGGGCTTGGGGACAATCCCCCTCCCCCCCCCCACCGGGGTCCAGCCTCCAAAGCCACGCACCTGCCACCCCCCACCCCCCCACCCAAACCCATGGTCTCCTCCCAAAGTGGCTCCACAGTGGACAGGGACACCGGGTGTGGAGGGACACCCCCCCCCCCCCCCAATGGGTGCTGGGTCCCCCTCCAAAATGCTGAGTGTCACCAGTGCTGCAAGGGCCCCCGTCCCCATCCCTGGGGTGCCCCCCCCCCCCCAACAGAGCCACCCCACACAGGTAGCCTGCCCCATGACACCTGCCCCGCCCCCCCCCAACGGACGATCTGGCCCCGCTGTTCAGGGTGCAATGGCCAGGGCTGGGTGGGTGCTGGGTGGGTGCCAGCACCCATGGCCGCGGCAGCCAGGCCCCATGGTGTGGGGAGGGGGCATGCCCCACATTTGGGCAGTGCCGCCCTGGCTTCCAGGGACCTGGGGGGGGGGGAGTTTAGGGGACACAGCCCCCCCCCCCCCCAAAAAAGAACACAGGGTGCAGAGCCAGCATCAGGGCTGGGGACCGGGGCGGGGGGGGGGGGGGGGGCAGATCCTGCACCGGGGCATGGCAGGAGGGACTGAGGGCTGGGGGACGTTTGGGGCAGCAGATCTGGGGGAGGGGGGACTGCAGCCCCCATGGCGGGACGCTGGCCTGGGGTGGGGGGGGGGGGGAGGAGGGGGCTCCAGGCTCTTGGGGCTCAGCCCCACGGCCCCACGCAGGGTGGGGGGGGTGTGTGTGGGGGGAGAGGTTACATTCGTCGCGGTGCCGTGAATTTAAGAACAAAACCAGGCCGGGCCCAGGCCGGGGGCCCCCCCCGGGCACCGAGGGCCACGCACGGCCGCCCCGGCGCTCTCCTCCTCCGGAAGACTCTCGCCGCCGGCCGGGGCCCGGCGTAAGCGCTGGCCGCTTGGGCGCGAAGGCCCGGCGAGGCGCGGGGGGCCGGGCGGGCGCCCGCTTAGGCCCCCCCGGACCTGCAACAGAGAAGCGAGGCGGGGGGGGAGGTTTAGTGTGTGTGTGTGTGGAGAGGCCGCGATGGCGGCCGCCGAGCCGAAACGAGCCGGGGCCGCCGCGGGGGCCTGCGCGGCCTGCGTGGGGGCCCGGGCGAAGCGGCGGGGCCACAGAGACGGACACAGCACACGGGGCGGCCGGACACACAGCGACAGGACAGGGGGACGGGCGCCGGGAGGCGACGGCCGGGCCGGGAGACCAGCCCCCGGCGGCGGCTGTGGGGCGGCCGTGGGTCCCGTCCCCCTCGCTCCGGCTGCGCCCCGGCTCCCACGCGGCCGCCCTGCCCGCGCCGCGGACGGAGGCGGCTGCGGCGGCGGCGGCGGAGCGCCCGGCGCCCCCCCGCCATGGTGATGGTGAGGAGGAGACGACACGGGGAGGATGGAGGTGGACGGCAGACGGGGAAGGGGGGGCTACACGCCCTGCTGAGCCGGGTCGTACCTTCCTCTCCGGATATTCCTTGGCAGGGGGGAAAGGGAGGAAGGGGAAAGGGGGAGAGAGGGGGAAAAAAAAAAAAGAGCATTAGCGCCCAGCCCGGGTGCCCCCAGCCCCATGTGTGCCAGCTTGGGGCTGCCACCCGCTGGGGGGGGGGGGACACCCTTAGGGTGCTCCCAGCGCCAGGCCGGGGGGACAAAGCCTGGCACAAGCACGGCTTTTGGCCCCCCACCCGCTTGGGGCCATGGCGCCTGCAGCCGGGGTGATGGTCATGCGGGGGGGGGACCCGGGCCACTGGAGGAGACAGGTGCCGGAGGCGAGGGCCCCCTGCCCCCCCCCCCGGCACCCGGCTGCGACCCCGAGCTAAGTGGCACTGGGTGTCCCTGGAGGCCAGGAGCGAAGCTGGGAAGGGCTCCTGGCCCCAGCTGCTTGCCCCTGGCACGGAAGGACACGGCAGGACTGGAGAAAGGAGAAGGAGGAGGAGGAGGAGGAGGAAGAAGAGGCATGCGGTGTTTGCTTACTTAAATCCCCAGCCAGTGCCCCCTAGGACTATGGCAGCCACCAGCACGGCCCCAGCGATGGAGCCAATAATGATATTAGTGCCACTGGGACCTGTGACAAAGGGGACAGGGAGAGGCATCAGTGTGTGTAGGGGACACAGGCCCCCAAGGGCAGCGCTGGGGCAGACCGAGCGCTGCAGGGAGCAGGGGCACCGGAGCCGGGCGCCATCCAGCTGTGCCCAGCTGTGCCCGCCAGCTGCAGAGCCACAGAGGGGCCAGGCAGCACCCTGTCCCCATCCCCGCCGCCGCGCACAGACCCTTGTATCGCTCCGTCTCGCCCGTGGGCTTCGGCTCGGGGATGGGGTCGTACACGCTGCAGTCCTTGCCCGTCCACTCGGGCTGGCAGATGCATTTGCCCTCGTTGCTGCAGACCTGGGGGGGGGGGGGCCGGGGTGAGTGCCCGCCGCGCGCCCAGCGTCCCCCCCATGCCAGGCACCGCCGCGACTCACCCCATGGTCAAAGCAGATCTTCCCGTCCCAGCTGCCGGGACAGGAGCTGAAGTTAAAGGCCGTCACTGGAAGGCATTTATGGTCAAGACACAGCATGCTGGGCCCGCACGGAGTGCCGTCCTCCACGTAGCTCAGGTCCGAGCCGTCCACCAGCTGCACGTGGCCACCCCTGCGGTGGCACGGGGACAAGGTGGCACGCGCGGCCCCACCAGCACATGCTTAGCCCCCACCGGCTGAGCCATGGTCCAGTGTCCCCCATGTCCCACCCCCCCAACCTGCAGTCCACGTAGCGGTTTTGATGGAAGAAGGTCATGGTGGCGATCTCGCCGCTGAGCTCGCCCAGCCGGGGCGCCCCGCTGATGTTGGCGCAGAGGAGGAAGCCGCAGAGGACGTCCCTGCAAGGCACAGGCGGTGCTGGGGCCCCGGCAGCCCGTGGGGACACAGCCACCGCTTGCCTGGGCGTCCCCACGCTGGGGGGGACGCGGGGGGACGCTCACTGCTTGTTGCACTGCATCCAGCCCAGGCCCTCGCGCCCGCAGTTGCCCCGCTCCGTCCCTTCCACGTTGAGCTTCTCGTAGCAGAACCGCTCGGCCGAGCCTGGGGAGGAAAAGCAGAAAAACCCCCAAACCAAACCAAAACACAAAAAAAAGAGGCATCATCCAGGGATTTCTTCCCCTGCTGTGGGCAAACCTGGCGCCCCACATGCTGCCTGCGCCATGGGGGGCATGGGCATGGGGGGCTTCCCGCAATGATCCTGCCTGCCCCGTCCTCCCCGCCGGCCGCAGGAGGAGCAAAATGCCCGGGGGGGGGCGGGGGGGGAACCGTTGCGACTTACCGCGGCCCCACAGCGCATTGCACTGCCGGTCTCGGGTTTTGCAGCGGCCGCCGTAGCATCGGCCCTGGGGAGTGGGCAGCGGGGTCACGGCGCAGCGGCGGGTGGGGGGGGGAGTGCCGCTTATCCGGGGGGGTGCCCAGCCCGCTCACCTGCTCGTTCTCGCAGAAGTAGCCATCGAGCTTGTGCAGGTTGGGGGGACACTGCAGGGCAGGGCGAGAGGACAGGGGTGACGCCAGCTGCCCCCCACTCTGCAATGCCCCCCCCCCCCGGCACCAGCCCACTCACCTGGCTGGAGTCGCCGGTGCAAGTCTCGGGGATGTCGCACTCGTTCACGGCCTCCCGGCAGGACACGCCGCGCGGCTCGTACTGCAAAAACGAGACAAAAATAAAAGGGTGGGTGGTGCATCGGGGTGCAAAGACCGGCCTGGCGCCGGGGGCCCCGGCGTGCCCCCCCTTCGCACCTTGCAGCCTTTGCAGCACAGCCCGTCGCTGCACATGGCGTCGTGGGTCAGCGTGCACTTCTTGCAGCAGCTGCCGCCGCTCTTGGCACACTCCTGCCCGAAAGAGCGGCGCGAGGGCCGTGAGCCGGCGCCGGCAAAGCCCCCCCGCCGTCCCCGCCGCCACCGCTCACCGCCAGCGAGCCGCAGTCGCACTCTTCGCCCGCCTCCACGAAGCCGTTGCCGCACTCGGGTGCATCCAACAACTGGCAGCGAAGGAAGGAGAAAGCTGCAGCGAGGGGCCCGGAGCGGTGGCAGGGCAGAGCCGCCCCGCGCGGGTGCCACAAAAAGGCCATCGGGACCCCGGCGGGACCCTGCAGGTTGGCAACCCGCCACCCCGAAGGACCCGGCACCCCCCGTCCCAAACACCTCCTACCTTCAGGGGCTTGTTGAAGAGGCAGCTGCCGCCGCCGTCCTGCAGGAACTGGTTGTACTCGTCGATGCTGCAGCGGGAGAACTTGCGCGGCAGGTAGTAGCTGGCGGATGGGAGGTGACAAGGTGACACCGCGGGACGCCTCGCTCCTTCCCCGGAGCAGGGTGCCGAGCTGCTAATGGCAGCTCCTCCGACTCCACCGCGCGCCTCGGCCGTAAGGGCTTCACGCCGGGTGCATCCTGCATTTTTGGGAGCCCCAGTGGCGTGACACCGGCACTCACCCCGTGTCCTCCATGATGCAGCCCAGCCACGAGTCCGGACACCGGCAGTCGCCTGCGGGAGAGGAGAGGCGCTGGCGGGGGGCCGATGGTGCCCTGGTGGCCCTTGGTGGCGGAGAGGGGACACCCAAGGGTGCCGGGTGGGCGGGAGGCTACCTGCCGAGCTGCGATGCTTGTTCCACATCATGCCCACGTTCTGCCCCAGCGTCTGCGCCAGCGTCACCGCCATGGCCGCCACGCTGCCGTACTGCGCGGGAGGGAAGCCGGGGTCAGCGGAGCAACCACCGCCGGGGGCCCCGGCGTCCGGCGCGCCCCGTACCCACCTCGTTGACTCCCCCGCCGCGGGCGGGCGAGCAGATGCCCCCCACGAAGGCGGCGCCGCTGCGGCTGCTCTGAAACGTCCGGCCCCTGCAAGGACGAGCAACGGGGAGCTGCAGGCAGCCGCCGGCGGTGGTGGGTTCCCCCCGACGTGCCGGCCCGGCCCGCGGGGCGCTCACGAGAAGAGGTGGACGGTGTCGCTGGGCTCCGGCGCCGTCTCCTTGCGGTACTTCATGAAGCGGGCGAGCGTCTCCAGCGAGTCCTCCTCCACGCGGATCTTGTCCTCGGAGGCCCAGGTCTCCATGGCCACCAGGACGATGCGCGTGTTGAGCTGCTCCTTGTAGAGCTGCGGCGGGCGGGCGCGTGAGCCCGCTGGCCCCGACGGTGTCCCCCGCCACCCCCCCGCGTGCCCCCCGCTCACCATGTCGGCCAGGTTCACCACGGACTTGGCGAAGTTGCTGGTGAGCACCACGGACTTGCGGAGCTGCAGGAACTGCGGGGGAGCAGCGGGGCGGTGGGATGGCGATGGAGGACGCGACGGGCGGCCCCCACCGCCCCGCTGCTCCCCGGGGGGGGGGGGGGAACGGCGGCCGCGGCGCTCACCAGCTGATGGTCGTTCACCACCGCCAGCTCGATGTACTTGGTCTCGCTGTGCACCGTGTGCTGGGCTCGCCGCACCTGCGGGCGCCGGGCGACAGCTCAGCCGGGCCCCCGCGGCTCGGCCGTGGCGGCGGCCGCCGAGGGCCCAAGCTGGCGCCTACCTGCCGCCGCCGGCGCGGCTTCGGCGAGCCGCCGGCGTGCCGGAGCGGGGCCGGGAGGCAGCCTGCAGGGAAAGGAGGCAGCTGGCGGCGGGGCCCGGGCGCTCGCCGGGAGCCGGCCCGGCCGGTTGCCCGCAGCCGGGCCCGGCCGTGAGGTGACGCCTGGCCGCCATGAGGTGACGCCTGGCCGCCGTGAGGTGACGCCTCGCCGCCGCTCACCTGGCTCCGAGCAGCCGGGGCCGTGTCGGGGCGCCCGCCGGATCACGTGCGGTCGCGGGCCCTGGTGTGAGGGGGGAGAAGCCGGTCACAACCCCCCAGTCAGGCCCCGGACTCCCTCAGCAGAGGCGCCGCCGCCATTACGGGGGAACGGAGTGAGGGGGAGGCCATGGCGGCCGGGCCCCGCCGTGGTGCTCACCTGCCCGCGCTGGGCGCCGGCGTGGGGCTCGATCAGGTAGGTGGCCCTGCCGTCCGAGAAGACGCCGCTGCAAGGGAAGCCGCCGTGGGTCACAGGGTGCCGTGGGGCGGCCCCCACCCCCACCCCAAAATGGCGGCCCCCCCCCACCGCCGCCATACTCACTGCAGGCCCTGGCAGCTGGAGAGCGCCGCGAAGGAGCGGGGCCGCCCGCGCACGCTGCCCTGGTAGTAGCAATGCTCCCCGGCGCCCTGCGGCAGAGCGGACGGGGAACGGCCCGCTGCGGCCCACCGGACGCCTGGGCCCCACTCCCCGGCCGGCGCCACCGCGAGCCGCCCTCCCGCACCGCCAACCCGCCGCCTTCCTCCCTCCCCAACGCCGCCATGGCCGCCGCTCGCGCCCCTCCGGCCGGCGCCTCCGAAACGCCCCGTCCTCGCCGGGGCGGCTTAGCGCGGGCCCAGGCGTCCGGCATTACTGCTGCTCTACTTAAAGGGCCGCCGTTGCGCCCGGCGCGGGCGCATCTGCACGGCGGGCAGGGCCGCCGGAGAGGAGCTATTTCGGGAAACCCCATTCATCTTTTTCACGCCGCCGCCGCTCTGCCCGCCGCCGCCGCGGGGTCCTCGCCGGCCTCCCGCCCGGGGGGGGGGGAAACCTCGGCGGCCAGCTGAGCCCCCCCCCCACCGCGCGTGAGATGCGGCAGCGCGTTCGGGAGCATCCTGACCCGGCGGCTTGCCGGGGAGCTGCTTTAGTCCTCGGCTGCAGGAATCGATGGATGGCTTGGAGCGGTGCCGGCATCTCCCCCTGCGCCCGCTGTGCCGCCCGGCTGGGAGACGCCGGCCCACGCGGTGCCCCGGGGCGAAGGGCCAGTGAGAGCCCAGCTGGGGCTTGCGATGGGGCAGGATGCGGCCCGTCGTGGCTACGGCACGCGAGAGCCTTGCAATGGGGCAGGATGGGGCCCGCCGCAGCTCCGGCACGCGAGAGCCTTGCAATGGGGCAGGATGGGTCCTGCCACAGCTCCGGCATGCGAGAGCCTTGCAATGGGGCAGGATGGGTCCCGCCGCAGCTCCGGCACGCGAGAGCCTTGCAGTGGGGCAGGATGGGTCCCGCCGCAGCTCTGGCATGCGAGAGCCTTGCAATGGGGCAGGATGGGGCCCGCCGCAGCTCCGGCACACGAGAGCCTTGCAATGGGGCAGGATGGGGCCCGCCGCAGCTCCGGCACGCGAGAGCCTTGCAATGGGGCAGGATGGGTCCCGCCGCAGCTCCGGCACGCGAGAGCCTTCCAATGGGGCAGGATGGGGCCCGCCACAGCTCCGGCACGCGAGAGCCTTGCAATGGGGCAGGATGGGGCCTGCCGCAGCTCCGGCACGCGAGAGCCTTGCAATGGGGCAGGATGGGTCCCGCCGCAGCTCCGGCATGCGAGAGCCTTGCAATGGGGCAGGATGGGGCCCGCCGCAGCTCCGGCACGCGAGAGCCTTGCAATGGGGCAGGATGGGGCCTGCCGCAGCTCCGGCACGCGAGAGCCTTGCAATGGGGCAGGATGGGTCCCGCCGCAGCTCCGGCATGCGAGAGCCTTGCAATGGGGCAGGATGGGTCCCGCCGCAGCTCTGGCGCGCGAGAGCCTTGCAATGGGGCAGGATGGGGCCCGCCGCAGCTCCGGCACGCGAGAGCCTTGCAATGGGGCAGGATGGGGCCTGCCGCAGCTCCGGCACGCGAGAGCCTTGCAATGGGGCAGGATGGGTCCCACTGCAATTCTGGTATGCAAGAGCCTTGCCGTGGGGCAGGATGGGTCCCACCGCAGTTCTGGCATGCGAGAGCCTTGCCATGGGGCAGGATGGGTCCTGCCGCAGCTCCGGCACGCGAGAGCCTTCCAATGGGGCAGGATGGGGCCCGCCGCAGCTCCGGCACGCGAGAGCCTTGCAATGGGGCAGGATGGGTCCCGCCGCAGCTCCGGCACGCGAGAGCCTTGCAATGGGGCAGGATGGGGCCCACCGCAGCTCTGGCACGCGAGCGCCTTGCAATGGGGCAGGATGGGTCCCACTGCAGCTCTGGCACGCGAGCGCCTTGCAATGGGGCAGGATGGGTCCCACTGCAGCTCTGGCATGCGAGCGCCTTGCAATGGGGCAGGATGGGTCCCGCTGCAGCTCTGGCATGCGAGAGCCTTGCAATGGGGCAGGATGGGTCCCACTGCAGCTCTGGCATGCGAGCGCCTTGCAATGGGGCAGGATGGGTCCCACTGCAGCTCTGGCACGCGAGCGCCTTGCAATGGGGCAGGATGGGTCCCACTGCAGCTCTGGCATGCGAGAGCCTTGCAATGGGGCAGGATGGGTCCCACTGCAGCTCTGGCACGCGAGAGCCTTGCAATGGGGCAGGATGGGTCCCACTGCAGCTCTGGCACGCGAGCGCCTTGCAATGGGGCAGGATGGGTCCCGCTGCAGCTCCAACACCCCTGGACCAGCGCGCACTGGGCTCCCTCCTCCCGTGGGTGGTCCCAGCCCCGACTCAGCTCCCCAGCACCCGTGGGTGCCCACGGCCCCCTGCGCAGCGCCCAGCTTACCGTGCTGCGGCTGCCGTTGCCGCCCGTGCCGACGTGCCGCTCCACGTAGCGCGAGGCCAGGAGGTGGCTGCGGGCAACGGCGACGGGGGCTCAGCACCGGGACCCCGATCCGTCCCCGCCGGCTCCCCTTTCCCCCCCCAGCCCGACGGTTCCCCCTCCATCACGGGACGCTACCGGCATCTCGGCCGGCCCCGGCGCGACACTCACTGGTTCAGCTCCAGGTCCAGGGTGAAGGCCGAGCCGAAGGCGCGCACCAAGAAGCTCACCCGCGCCAGATGTGCCGCCTGCGCGAAAACGGGAGCCCCGCTGAGGCCGAACCCGCCCGCGCCGCCGAGCCGCCACGTCGCCGAGACCCCCCTGCGGCGGGAGCCCGGCGGCCTTCGCTCGCCGTCGGGAAAAGCCCCGGCACCGAGCCTGATGAGCGACTCGCTGCCAGCTGGAGGTGCCGGAAACGGCCTCAGCCGGCGCCCGAAGCCGACGCAGCCGGTTCTGCTTTTTGCTCGGCAAAAGAGAAAAATTTAAAAAAAAAAATCTCCCTAAACCTAGATACTTGCGGGCTCTTCTGCACTTAAAAAATTAAATAAATCTCAGTTTAAAAAAAAATCGCTAGTTTTTGGCTTAAAACGGCTCCCTCCCCGTGGCCTGACCCGTGCGCGGTTTTGGCAGCGCCGGGAGCGTGTTCACGGGATGGAGGGGCAGCGCGGGAATCGCCCTCTCCGGCCTCCTCGGGGGGACGTGGCGGTCCTGGGAGGCCGCTGGAGCCCGAGCGCGGCTCCCCGGGGATGGGGACGGGAGGCCCCAAGTGCCACCGCTGAGTCCCCCGGGGAGGGGACGGGGAGGGTCTCGCTGGCCGGAGGACGCTTTCCCCGCTCCAAGTTTGGAGGTCGCGCGGGGACAGAGCCTCTCCGGCCGCCGGCCCTGCGGCACCCCGGGGCCGCGCAGCGGGTCCGGTCGGCCGCTTGTTTAATGCGCTCTTAAATCCCCCCCCGCCGCCGGCCATTTACCCCCCCGCCCCGGCCGAAGCGTCCTCGCGGTTACGAGGTTTTACTTAGCGCCGAGCTTAAATCACCTCGGCTGCAATTTAAGGCCATTAATTTGCCGCGGAGCCGGCGAGGACGCGGGCGCATCGATCGGCACCGCTCTCGCTGCGGCCGCCCCGTCTTGCAGAGCTGCCCCTCGAGGGACGGTGCCCCCCCCCCCGCCACCGCCGGGGGCTGCAGCGGCTCCCCGAAACGCAGCCAGTGCCCCCCCCCGCTGGGGCCAACCCGGGCAAAACCGAAGGGTGGTGAGAAGCTGGGAAAGCTGGAAAGGTCGGTGCCGGTGGGCGACCTGCAAGGAGCCGGGTGGCCCCGGGAAGTGGCACCCGGGGCCTGTCCGTCTGTCCGCCCCGGGGCTGTGACGGGAAGGGAGCGGAGGGAGGGGGGTGACGGACGCGGGTCACTTACGGGGCCTCCTCCTCGAGGCTCATGCCTGACCCTGGTGTCCAGCTGAGGCTTCGGGACTTCGCCCCCCGAGCTCTGCCCCACTAACCTGCTGGGGTGGGTGATCTGGGACACGAGGCGCCCGTCCTGCCATCCGGCCCGTGGGACCCTCCGCTGCAGAGCGCCGGCCGCCGCGGCGGGACCTGCCGGCGAGGAGAGGCGCTCGGTGGGGACCGGGGACGGCGGCGTGGCCCGGAGGGGATGGCTGGGGGATGAGGAGGGCTGGTACGGGGGCCTGTCCTGGAAGGGATGGCTGGGGGACATCATGGGGAGCCAGGTGTGGTGGCATGGCATGTAGGGGACAGCCAGAGGACAAGGAGGGCTGGTAGGGGGACCTGTCTTGGAAGGGATGGCTGGGGGACACCATGGGGACCCAAATGTGGTGGCATGGCACATAGGGGATGGCCGGGGGACAAGGAGGGCTGGTACAGGGGCCAGTCCTGCAGGGGATGGGCAGGGGACATGATGGGGACCCAGGTGTGGTGGCATGGCACATAGGGGATAGCCGGGGGATGAGGAGGGCTGGTAAGGGGGCCTGTCCTGGAAGGGACGGCTGGGGGACATCATGGGGACCCAAATGTGGTGGCATAGCACATAGGGGATGGCTGGGGGACATCACAGGGACCCAAGTGTGGTGGCATGGCACATAGGAGATGGCCAGGGGACGAGGAGGGCTGGTATGGGGGCCTGTCCTGGAAGGGATGGCCGGGGGGGCATCATGGGGACCCAGGTGTGGTGGCATGGCACACAGGGGATGGCTAGGGCACATGATGGGGACCCAGGTGTGGTGGCATGGCAATAGGGGATGGCCGGGGGACAAGGAGGGCCACTACAGGGGCCAGTCCTGCAGGACATGGGCAGGGGACATGATGGGGACCCAGGTGTGGTGGCATGGCACATAGGGGATGGCCGGGGGATGAGGAGGGCTGGTACCAGCGTCTGTTCTGGAAGGGATGGCTGGGGGACATCATGGGGACCCAGATGTGGTGGCATGGCACATAGGGGATGGCTGGGGGACACCACGGGGACCCGAGTGTGGTGGCATGGCACATAGGAGATGGCCAGGGGACGAGGAGGGCTGGTATGGGGGCCTGTCCTGGAAGGGATGGCCAGGGGGCATCATGGTGACCCAGTTGTGGTGGCATGGCATGTAGGGGACAGCCGGGGGCGAGGAGGGCTGGTAGGGGGGCCTGTCCTGCAGGGGCAGCCAGGGGACATCATGGGGACCCAGGTGTGGTGGCATGGCACATAGGGGACAGCTGGGGGACGAGGAGAGCTGATACACGGGCCTGTCCTGGAGAAGATGGACAAGGGACATGACGGGGACCCAGGTGTGGTGGCACGGGCTGGAGGGGATGGCTGGAAGACATGATGGGGACCCAGGTACGATGAGGTGGCCAGGAAGGGATGGGTGACATCGGGGCCTGTCCTGGAGGGGACAGCTGGGGACCCAGGTATGGTGGCACAGCCTGAAGGAGATGGCCAGAGACGTGATGGGGACCCAGATATGGCGGCACAACCCAGAGGGGACATGGAGGGCCCGTTTGGGGGCACATCCCTTAGGGGACAGCCAGGGGACACCCAGGGACAGCAGCATGTCCTGCAGGGGGTGGCCAGGGGACATGGAGGGCCAGTACGGAGACGTGTCCTGGAGCGGACGGCTTGGGGACACGGGGGGACCCAGGCGCGGTGTCGTGCCCCGGAAAGGCCACCCGAGGACCCAGGTAGGGCAGGACCTCCTCGAGGGGACACCCAGGGGACAGAGCTGGCCGGTGTGGGGACACAGGCCAGAGGGGACACCCGGGGGATGCCGAGGGCCCCAGGTACGGCGCTGTGACCCGGAGGGGACACGGGGGACCCAGGCAGAGCAGCGCGTGGCGGAGGGGACACCGGGGGCACCGGTATGGGGACACATCCTGGAGGGGACACCCAGGTGCGTGTCCCCTGGAGGACACACACGGGTGCGGTGCCATGTCCCACGGGGGGGGACCGGGAGCCACCGGGGGGGGGGGACCGGGGCAGGGCAGACACCCTGGGGACACGCGTGGGGACACATCCCGGAGGGGACACCCGGGTGGCATCAGGGGACCCAGGCGCAGCGCTGCGCTCCGGGGGGGGGGGGGGCGGTCGCTTGTCCCCCCCCCCCCCCAGCGCGGCGCCGCGTCCCCGCGGGCACCGGCAGCGCCCGCAGCCCGGGGCCCCCCCGGCAGCGCCCCGGCGGCACCGGGGCCGCCCGCAGCGGGGCAGCCGGGACCGGGCGAGGCGGCGGCGGCGGCGGCGGCGGGTGGAGGGGAGGGGGGGGGCACCGGGGAGCGGGGGGGGCGGCGCTGCCGCCCGGGCCGCTGCGGGGCGGCGCTGCAGAAAAATGTGTCGATGCAGCAAAAAAGCCCGCAGCGGCGGCGGCACCGGTAACCGGGGCGGGGGGGGGAACCGGGCCGGGGGGGGGGGAACCTACCTGCCCGCGGCGTGAGCGAGAGGAGGGCGGCGAGCAGCCAGCTCCGCAGGGGGCTCATGGCTCCCTCATAATCCTCCCGCTGCCGGGGTCCACCGGGGCCGGGGCTTGCCAGGACCGGGGCCGCCGCTGCCCTTGCTGCTTCCTCCACCTCCTCCTCCTCCTCCTCCTCCTCCGCCGCCGCGGGCCGGGCATGGGCGGCGGCGCTGCCGGCGCTGCCGCCGAGCGGGCAGGGAGCGGCCGCGGGGGGCCCGGGAGCGCCGCCCCCGCCACCTGCCCGCGCACTGCACCGGCCCCGGCGGCGGCGGCGGCGGCGGCACCGCCTCCCTCCCCCCCCCCCCCCCGGCTCCGCCGGCCCCGGTGGCGGCGCCGCCCCGCGCCCGCCCCCCGCGCCCGCCCCGCGCCCCGGCTGCCGCAGCGCCGCTCGCACCCCGGCTGCCGCAGCGGCGGTACCGGCGTCCCGCTCCCAGCTGGTGCCGGTGCCGGTGCGGAGCCCCCAGCCGGGACCGGAGCCCCCAGCCGGGACCAAAGCCCTAGCTGATATCGAGCCCCCAGGTGATCCCGAGGGCTCCAGCAGGTACCGAGCGTCCAACCGGTACCGGGTCCCCCAGGAGGTACCAGGTCCCTGCTGGTCCCCGGTCCCCCAGGCAGTACCAGGTCCAGCGTTTTGCCGCCGCAGCGCATCAGGCCCCGTGGGTCAGGCCGGGACCTTCCCCCTGGGGACACGGGGCTGATTTCGTGGTTCAGGTCCCCAGGAGCGGTGGGGTGGACGGAGGCTCTGGCACATGGTGGCTTTGACCTTGCTGGATGAGTCTGGCAGCGGGAGATGGGGCTGGAGACCGGACTGAGGTGAGGCTGCAGTGTGGGTCCAAGGCCCGTCCAGGGGACAGGGCTGGAGACCAGCTACCTACAGCATAGCTCTGAGGTCCATCCAGGAGACAGGGCCAGAGATGGGACAGGAGACAGAATCACTGGACCATTGAGGTCAGAAGGGACCTCTGGACATCATCTAGTGCAACCCCCCTCCTCAAAGCAGGGTCACCTAGGGCAGATGGGACTGCATCCAGTCATGTTCTGGACATCTCCAGGCATGGAGACTCCACAAGCTCTCTGGACAACCAGCGTTTGACCGCAGGAAGACAAGCGCACCTACGGCCCAGCCCAGGCAAGCGCTGGGTGCCCAGGCTGAAACAGAGCTCTTGGGCCTACAGGGGCAGAGGTGGGGAGCCCCAGGGGAAACAAGGCATATTGGTGCCCTCAGGGTGCTGAGAAGGTTGTCTGAGAGGTCAGCCGTGGTGTGGAGGGGACAATCGCAGAGGATGGAGCTCAAGGGCATCGCAGGAAGGCCCTGATGGTCCCTGAGCCTGGACATCACACGTGTGCTCTGCCCATAGCCAGGCAGACAGCTCCCACCATGGGAACCAAGCTCTCCCGGGTGGCTGAGCCATGACGCGGGAGCAAGGGTGCTCCACGAGAAAGCACGCCGCAAAATGCAGCACCCCTGCAAAGGTGACCATCAGAGGGTCCAACTCACGCCATTCCTCATGACCTGGGCAGGGGGAGCTGGGCTGGTGGGACATCCACTGCCTGGCTAGGGGTAGGACCACACCTGGGAGGACCCAGCTCTGTCCTTGGGAGCTGGGTGCTCAGTCCACGGGTCCTGGTTCAATCCGGAGTGCCCTTAAGCTTGTAGCTGTCATATATGCAAGAGGGAGGCACCAAGACACATTTCTGGCTGCTCATCAGCTCCTGACCGGCAGGATCAGCTGGATGCAGGATCCTTCCTGACCTCATGGATGGTTGTGCCAGGCCACCTCGTGCTGTCCTGCCCTCCTCAGAGCCATGGGATGCTGGCAAGGAGAAAAGGAGGAACATGGAGGAGCAGCATGAGGCCACAGGAGGCACTTGGCACCTCAGCTGCGTCTTACGACAGCTGCAAGCCTACGAGGGAATTTGGGGGGCGTTTTGGTGGCAGCCTGGCTGCTGCCCCCCAATCCCTTGGGTTTCCTGCAGGAAAACCGGGCTCCGTTACCTGTGCACAGCCTTCCCCCAGGGAACGAGTATGTTGCCCCAGGACCAGACTCCTGCAGGAGAAGGGGGTCCCGGGGTGCTGGAGGGCTCAACAGGAGCGCGGCAGAACGGAGGTGGCCAGCATCGCCCCCGGCCGTCCGTATCATCTGCAGTGCTGGACCGACGCGGCTCACGTGCTGCACAAGTGGGTCAGTGCAAAGCCTCCCGGGGAGCAGCAGCCACCTCCTTTCCTCCGAGTACAAATGAGAACATCTTGGCTCCAGGCTGGACCGAGGCAGAGGCTCATTTAAAATAGATCTGCTCGCCCTCCCTCACCTCGCCTGGCTGCGGCACAAGCAGCGCTGGCAGAGAAAGCCCTAGAGAGCATCGTCTCGGGGTTGAGCTCGGTTGAGCTGCGGTCGAGCCCCAAGAAAAGACTAAGGTGGGGGGTCCTGAGCCCTGGCCCCCTTCGCTTCCCAGCCCTCAGGCTCCTCCGGGGGAAATCATTTCACATTTAAGCATTTGTGATTCATTTAATTCCGTTCCTCCTTTCCACGTTAGCACCCTGGCTGAATTCCTCCTGAGCTGCCTCAGGGATGGTTGTCTCTGCGGCAGCCGGACCTGCTGCTCCACCACGCTGCCAGCGAGGACCATCCACCACGGGCTTGCTACAGCCACGAGCCCCGTCGAGCCCCGTCCCTAACGCTACCTCCTCTCGCTCCAGCCGGCATCGCCAGGCCAGGGCTCTACCCCACCCTCCCCTTCCCGGTACCTCCCTGCCTGCTCCGTGAGCTTAGTCGGGGTTGTGATGATCCCAAGGAACCGATTCCCTGCACCGCAGCACCCCGACCATCCTTCCGGCCAGGCAGAGCCGCAGGGAGCTGGGGAGCCCCATGAATTACCCCCCCAGCAGAGTCTCAGCGCAGGGTGGGACCAGCCGTTGCTCTTGCGCTGGATTCCCTCTTCCGAGCACCTGCCCTCTGGACCTGCTCCCACCTTCCCCCTCTCCCACCAGGACTCACGTGCCTGCTGGTAACAAAAGCCTTTGGGTACCTGGTTGTAGCTCTGCAGCACAAACGCGACAGCAAAAACGCCTGGCTTGCTTCGCCTTGAAGTTTGTCGAGTATTTTAAGCAGTGACTCACGTTATTTCAGCGGGCACCTTCCCCGCACACGCCAAAGACGCGCTGAACAACGTGAACGGGTGCTTTGCTTTCCATCTCAAATCCCCACTTATTGTGCAAGGGGGAGTCAAAAGCATTTGGAAGTGGAAGCGAAGGGAGAACGAGGGAGGGATGTGCCCAGGAGCGGAGAGCGGGAGAGCAGCATTAGCCCCAGCTCTCCTAATTCCCACTTCCCAAATCCCGCTGATCGCCTCCTATCATCAACACTTTGCACAATGTTAAGGAATTAAAACCTGCAGCAGCTCCGGGGGGTAGGGGAGCCTCAGCCTGACTTGCCCTGGAGAGGAGCTGCCGAGAGGGTCCCGCTCAGGCGAGGCCCTGGCTTCCGCCCCCTCATCCTCTGCTCAGCCCCTGCCGAGCCCCCCTGCAGCAGGACACACGTGCGCACGGGGGATCTGGGCGCACGGGGGCTGCCGCGCCTGCGCTCGGGGAAATCTCTCCCACGCTGTTTTGTCAGACAGCTGCACGGGAGAACTCAAGGCTGGGAACAGACTCCAGGAAACTGGGATCGTCTCCGTGGCCGCACTGCAGGGATTTAACCCAGCCGAGGGCTGCTGAATTACACGTGTCGATCGGCACTTTGAGAAGTGCCGCAACACCCAGCAAAGTTGGATTTACTGCCTGGAGCCGAGGGGCCAGGCCTGGGCTGTACCTGGCCCCTGCCTCTGTCCCAGGGCAACATTGATACAGCTGTTTCATGCCCAGACCTTCCCCAGCAAGGGTGGCTAGACCAGCCTAACACCCCTCCACCACGCAAAGCTGGGCAGAGGAGGTGTTCCTCAGGACAGGCAGGGATTTGAGGCAGGTGACCTGCTGTCTGCAGGCCTCTGGCTTCCTCCACGCAGTAACGAGCAAGGAACCAACACAAGGAACCTGCGGCACCAAGCACGGCTCAGCTGCTCCAGCACCGGTCAGGGCTAGTCTACACTTCAGCAGGGATTGCAAGGCCTCCTGCCCAAGGGGGACGGCCTCTCCCAGTGCCCTCCTGACCCACCAGTGCATGAGGAGCACCCTGGGCAGGGAGCAAGACAGTGATGATGGAGAGGAAGGGCTGCAGGTGCAGTGACAAAGCGGATGGGTATTTTGCAAGAAGGGTCTATGCCATCTGCCAGATGACAGCAGGCAAACATCGAGCACGTTTCTGGCAGTGCATCTGACCCAAGGTCTAACAATCACAAAGGGTCTAAAAAGCGGCTCCACAGCTCCCAAAAACCAGACCCCTCATGGCACCAGTCACTAGCAGACCTTAGGAGAGAACAGGCAACAACTAGGGCTCCCTCTCCGCTCCACATAAGGCCCAAGCACTATGCGTGATGAAGGACGAGCATCCTCCCCTCACAGCTGATCTCCCAACACCAGGGTGGGGGGAGACAACCTCTGCTAATGCCCCAGATGAAGCTCTCTGCCTTCAGAGCAACATTGCTATGGGATAACTGGATCTGTGCAGGGAACAAATGACCCCATGGGCTTTGGTCACATCCATCACCTTGTCTTGAGGGATTCAGTTTTGGCTCAGCCTGCAGCCCTGAGTGACACCCAGGCCAAATCACCCCTCTGTCCCTCTTTGTTGCCCAAGTGGTGCAGAGCTGGTTGCTGAGCACAAGATGAACCAGCTCTGCAACCCCGTGCCTGAGGTGCTTTATTTCTTCTTGCAGCAGCTTTGCTATGTTCTCATTAACCCTTAGTAACCTGTATAACTTCTTCAGCAGTGCAGGAGTTAAGCCAAATTATTCTCTGGTGCAATGACCAAGCAGAGACCTCTGAAGTCTCTAGTCCAGCCTCCTGCTCAGGGCCACGTCCACTCAAGGCTTGAAAAGCTCCAAGAACAGAGAAGCCTCATTGCTTCAGGCACTTGGCCCAGGACTGCACCGCCCTACGGCGCAAGGAGCCTTTCCTTTTCCCAGCTTCAACCCCAGAAGCCCTAGCTTGTGGCATCACCGAGAAGAGTTTGGCTCCATTGTAACGGTAAACGCCCCTCAAGAAGTCACAGGCCACTTTTAAGACACCCCTCAGTTTCCTCTTGGCAAGACTCAACCAGCCCAGCTCCTGCCTCCTCCTCTCCTTGCCCTGGCCCTGGCCAATGCAGTAGCCTCCAGTGGCTCCTCTTTGGTTTCTCCACACATCCCTCTTTACCTACAGCACCAGCATTGGACACCATCCCAGAAGTGGCCTCCACTATGCTGAGCAGAGGTACAACAACTTTCCTCAACCTGGTGACCACATTCCTATGTGTCACCCACGTACTGGGTGATATTATGTGACTAGAGCCACTGCTGACTCTTGTCCAACCTGATGTCCACCCTCACCTCCAGCTCCTTTTCAGCAAGGCTTCTGCCCAGTCACTGCCCAGCACGTACTGATTTGTTTCATGCTATTTTGAGCTGGCTGTACTCAGGCCACCAAACAAATTTCACCCAGCATACAGCACAACAGTATCCTCTCATTTTATTTCAAAGTTTGAAAGATTGCTAAAAAAAAACAATTTAAGACCAGTTACAATTATCTGTAGCTACTCACAGAGACACCCAACAAAACCCCAAACCATACGAAGAACACAAACCTCACCCCCATGGCCCTCCTCTCCCCCATCTTTGCAGCACCAAAGACTGGAGGAGAAGGAATGGGCTGGGCTCTCTGAATCTGGAAAAGCAGAGAGCATATTCCTGCTGAAGACTTCTTCTAGAGAAAGACCACCTTGTCAGCAGCCTGATAAGGACTTAAAGAACAAGGCTACCAGGTATAAATGTTAAAGAGTTGGGAAGATCCAAGCCCCTATCAAGATGGCTAAATCACTGATTCACCCATTGGTTCCCAACAGGAGAGCTGTCAAGTTTCAGACCTTGAATGACTGCATGAGAAGGAAGCATTTATCACCCCATCCTGCCAAGGCTGGGATTGACAGCTGGTCTTCAAGCTCAACCTGCTGCAGTATGTTTATCTCACAGATGTAGTGAAATGTAGCCACTAAGAACAGAGCTGAGACTTGTAGCCACTGGCATTTTTCCCTCCAGGAAATCAGGCAAGAAAGCTGCTCCCCTGGATGTGAGAGGCTAGGGAAGCCAGCACTGGACAAACCACACCAGTGAGGTGTCAGCACATCTCAGTCCTCCAGGCTCAACCCAGATTGTCTGCAGCTGGCTGGAGGAGACCCTGCAGCTGGCTGTCCTCACTCCAGCTCTCGCTGTACCTCCTAGACTGTTCCTGGCCCTGACAGGAAAGGTGGTGTGTCCAGTCCCTTTCCAGCCATTTCACAGCTCCTATTAAGGGCCCAGAGAACAGCCAGGAGGTAGTTTTAACTAGTCCAGCTGCCAAGAGAGGTCTCAGATATAGGGAAAGAAGCTCCTTCGGTCTCTGTGCAGCAGTTCCGGCAGCTCCTGTCATCTTTGCCTGCCCAGTCCAGCTCCGACTTCCGCTTCAGAACGGAGGGGAGCTGCGACTCATACCCACTGTCCCTTACACTGACACATGTCCTTCGGAGCAAATGCCTGTCCACAGGCAGAATCCTGCTGCCCTGGACACCCGTTAACATGGAGAGCAGCTGGATGTCCCAGTCTGACTCAGCAGCTGTCCTGAAGTCCAGGTCAGCCTGTGTGTTGTGAGGAAGAGGGAGCCCAGGGCCAGGAGTCAACTCTTTGCTATGGCCTGGGAGGTCACATAGTTCAGGGGCTACTTTCTCTGCTGCTCTGTCACAGAGCGAGTGGCAACATCCTGCTTCGGCCACAGGCAGTTTTTGGGAGGGCAGCTGGCCAGTAGGACAACTGGTCTTGCTCACTGTGGAGGTCCTGCACTCCCAGTCATGACCATCCACACTCAGAGGTGTACTTTCTTCCTCCTCTCCAAGCTGCTTCCCATGGGAACTCACATCCGCTCTACTCCAGCCACACTGGCTGACGGTGCTTGCTGCAGCCATCCCTGGGGGATCAAAACCCACAGAAGCAGCTCCAAGGGAAGCCCGCTGTGTTGCAGGGTCCCCAGGGTCCCCGCACAGGCACAGCTCCAAAGCCGGGGAACTACGAGGTCTGGTGGAAAGCTCTGTGCTTAAGGGCAAGCTGCCAGCCTGTGCCACGCTGGGCAAGTCCAGCTCAGGTACGTGCCCTGCATCCTGCACACCCATCCCACCATCCACTTGGCTTGTCTGCTCATACCGAGAGAGGGCACCACCCAGCTCCAGCCTGGGCTTCTTTCCCACCTGGGCGCTCTGTCTGGAGGAGAGCTGGCGCTTCCTGGTGATGGGCAGCACTTGCAGAAGATGGCTGACAGGCCCAAGCACTTCCTTCTTCGTCTGAACCTCATAAACAGCAATTGCTGTTCTGACCTGAGCAGTCTCTACATAGGTCTCCTGGCCGAGGCTAGGAGCCACGCTTGAATCTGCATCCCCCACAACAGATCCTTCCGTGGTGCCCTGCACAGCACAGACCCCTCTGGTGAGTCCTGCTCCAGCAGGCAGCCCTGGAGAGCAGTTCTCAGACAATTCCCTTCCTTCTCTGAGATTACTAACCCTGTTATTGGGCAGGTGAGCGGAGCATTCCTTCATCTTCAGGCCAGGATCAGTCTTTGCATCAGTAAACAGTTCCACAGGAGCCTGCTGGCTCTCCTTTCCCAGCTCAGCTATCAGCATCTCATTTCCTCTGGTAACTTGTGCTTGAGGCTTTAAGTGTTCGTCTGTCAGGCACGACCATGGCACCCTGAGAAGAAGCATCAGTTAACACTCGCTCTCTCTAGCCTTAGGAACTCTCTTTCCCCCAGGAAGACGAAGCATTTTCTGCAGTGAAGGGTGTTAGAGGCCCTTGCTCAGGAGGCAGTAAGAGAGTTTAGACAGATATCCCTGATATCACCACTGGCAGAGGAGACAGCCAGCACAAGGGATCTCTCAAGACTTCTTGACAGCCAGAGGCCTGGTCACAGGAGTGCTACAGGGCATCAGGGTTTGTATCAGACATGGGGACAGAGGAGAAGGACCCAGCTGTTTTTTCCAGTTTAAAAGGCCCTAGAAATCCAGAGTTTCATGAAGCAGAAAGCCCACAAACTCAACTCAAAGAAGAACATTTCCCACAGCTCATCTAAACCTTGACTGGCAAGTGCCAGGCTTTGCAATACGAGGTCAGTTCTGCAGGGTCAGCCCAAGCCCTCTCTGTTCCCTGCTGGCAGATTTCCTGGCACAGTAGCATAGATATTCAGGTCCTGTCACTGTGACCAGGCCACGTGGCAGCATACTGCCTTGCTGCTCCAGGAGTTACCAGGTACATCAAGACTTACTTGGCTGACTGCTCCACAAAGTTGTTGGTGAGCTGTGAGATAACGTGATCCACAGGGGCATATTGAGAGTCGTCCAGTGCAAACCGCTTGTGCTGGGGGCTCTGGAGATGCTGGAAGGTAGCAAAGGCCCTTTTAGCAACACTTACGCTCTCACCAGAGGGAAATCTGCAGTAACACTCACCTCCCACAGCCTAACAGACTAGAGGGCAAACAGTCTTTACACCAGATAGGGCTGCTGTTTGGAAGCAGATTCGGGAAACGTAGGCAACACTGTTACCCCAGGATGCTTATAGTGAATGTTCTGTTCCCAGACACCTGCTGATGAGGAGGTTGTGTCTGTATCTAACAGCAGCCTACGGCTTTCCCCAGCAGCTACTGAAAACACAGACTCCAAATATGTAGTGTCTATCACTAAAGGCTGGGCTCTAAAAGCCACCCCATTTGGCATCTCGTAGCAGATAAAACCCCCTTCCTACTTTTTAAAATCAGCCTATGCCCCTCAACTGCCATGGAACAGGCTTCCCACCTTGCAGCCCAGGTAACAGTGTGGTCCTCAAGGCTTTCCCACCACCAGAGATGAGCATGTCATGCTTGCCTCCTCAAAACTGTCGCCTGCACAGACATACTATGGCTTTCATCTGCGAGACTGATCCTATTAGATATCAGGAAGGCTGCATGTATAAAAATCTGCCTTCTTTCTAAAAGGGTCTGTACTGATAACAGACACACCATGATAACTAAGTGGCTGAGTGAATCCCATAGCTTTTTGTAAGGAATCAGCTCCCAGGGGAGCCCTTACCTTTTGCAGCTCTTCAAAGGTCTCTTGGCAGCACTCACAAAATCCCCTCTTCCTCTTTGGCACAGTGACTGGTGTGGACTGGGGGCTCTTTCCTCCCTCGCTGCGCATCGGACAGCCCTCCACGTCCCTGCAAGGCAGCGGCAAAGATCTCCCCTGATCACAGCTCACAGGAGAGCTGCAGCAGCAGGCACCCAGATCCCACATAAAGGCCAGGGACAGAATGCTGCTTTCCAGCTACGGCTGTTTAACCTGGAACAGCAACAGCGGGAGCTGTAGGGACCCACGGGGCTCCTTTTGCCATCATCCAGAAGACAAGTGGTTCTCTAAATCCCAGGAACCTGCAGGGCAACAGCTAGCATGGGAGTTGGTTAAACTCTTGCACAGAAGTAGCTACAACCTACCTGGCCCTGCAAGAATTCGAGAGGCTTTTCAGAGGCTCAAATGGGCTGGAGCTTTTGGGTGCCAGGAAGTTCAGGTCAGGAAAGCTTTTGAACTGGTGATGGAAGGGTCGGAATCGCCTGGAAGAAGCGGATCAGGACATCACATTTCTGACAGTGACAGCACGGTTAATGTTGTCATCCCTTCCTCAGGGGGGTTCAATGCATTGACTCATTTATGATGGGACACTGGCCACTGCTGTCTCTCCATTTGGCTGTTCCAGAGATTCCACATTTCTCACTGGGGCAGGAAAGTACTAAACCTGATTCCTGGTATGGCATTAAGGTGGGGGGGATGCTTTGAACAGAAGGCAAGCTTGCCTGCTCAGCTGAAAAACCCACTTTTCACCCCCAAGGTACAGCACTGGCAGCCGGTGCAGTATTTTCAGCTACATAGCAGCATGGGAAAGTTTCAGCTCCCAGATGACATCTCTCCTCTTTGTGCTTTATTGTATGCAGCATGTAAAACCTAGTATTTGACCCTGCAGCTGCCTTCAGTGTTGTCTTCAGAATAATTAATGCTCTAGATACTGTTAGAGTTACAGAGGTAAAAACACCACAGAGATCAGATCCCCTTGTGCAGGATGTTGTAATCAAGTTACAGGCCCTGACCTCATGCACTTCAGTCTATTTCCCTATTTCAGAGGGCTCAAGCAGATTAAGTGACCTGCCCAGGATCACACATGGAATCTGAGCAAGGAAGTAACTGTTATCAAGCCTTGTTTAGCACCTTTCTTCTGACATATGAGCCACCTAGATTGTTTCTCTGAACCTCCTTTGCCTCCTCTAGAAGAGTGTCAGCTTCCTGGTGTTTGAGCGGGCCTTCAAAGACGACACGCTTTGCCTTGTGGACAAAATATTCACTGCCCCCCATGTAAGGGGCAGAGGTGGTAAAGGATTCCCTTCCTGGGAGCCCTTGAAGTTTTAATATAGTTTGGCTGTGATATTTAGAAAAAAACCTCATTTACCTGCTCTGGTCTTCAACCTTCAGAAAAGGGGGCTTCAGTTTTCCTGCTAGAAAGACAGTTGGTTAGAATTTACCCTGGCCAAATTCTCCACTTTATCATTTGTTCCCTGACTGAATTGGGCTCTAGAGCCAAGCTCATCAGTATTTCTACCACCTGTGAATGCCAAGTGTTGACTAAAAGCATAGCTGAGACAGAATTCAGAAAACATTCAGAAAATTTGGGTAATCTACAGCAGCCTCATCTCCAGAGTATTCGGTAGGCTGACCAAACCCTGAAGGCAATACAATAGCGGACCGTTTTCACTATTAAACTTGGAAAGAACATCCAGCTTCTCCCTGGACCTTCATGCAAAAGCCTGGAGTTCAGAATAGTTCAGACCAGGACTCTTAAGTCTAGGAAAGCCACGGAGATAAAAGCTGCTGGAGACAAACCAATGTGCACTTAACATGCTGCACAGCCAAGCCTGGCACGAGAATTCTGCTCAATAGCAATGTTTGGCCTCAGCTTGGTCCCTGAGGAGGGCAAACAACAGCTACGCTTCCTACAGAGAAATATATTAAGGGAGCTGAAGAAAGCCTCGGCAGTGCATTTGGTGAAAAGGCTTTCAGAGCCAGGCAGATGAATCCCAGCAGACGACCAGGCTGGGAGAAGATGCTGCCTCCCTCCTGCCTGGCAGGCTTGTTCAACTCATGGCTGATAATGTTATGGTCAGCCTGGAAATCTTAGTACAGACCTGATTTAAAAAACAAAACCAACAAAAAATCCCTCACACCCCAAGGTGCCATCAATGGGCATCTGCCTGACCCTGACACCAATGCTCTTGTGTCTCCCTCATTGCCTCTGAAGGGCAAGAGGCTTTGTTTCCTTGTAATCCTGGAGCTCAAAGCTCTTTTCTCCAAACAAATTTTAACCTTGATCTCTGGAAAGGCTGAGTCCACCCGCCCCCACTAGAGTTCCTTGAGTCTCATCCCGAGCTTGCATCAAATGTACTGTTACAACGCTGAAATAGCTATTTAAACACAGGATCAACGTTTCCACATAAATGCTGCCAAGCACTTAGCACTTCTGAAAGCAAAGCCTCATTTAGGGGGCCCAAATAAAACCAAGACTGGCGTGCAGGTCCAAAGCTCTTATGGCAGAGTGCTGAACAGTGACAAATGGTTCAGCTGTCACAAGCTCCCAGGCAGAGCTCAGAGGATGCCACAACTTAGAGGTCTTAGCTTTCAGCAGACAATCTGGCTGACAGCTTTTCAAGCCTTTTTTCACAACCTTTATCCCAAACAGGAAAATAATGTCACACACTGAATCCAGGTTAGAGTTCAATCTAAGGTATTACTGAACTCTGAATTACTGAATTTGCTTCTCCAATAGGCCAAGTCAAGCAAGTCAGAAATTTGTTTACGTCACCAGAGCAAATTCCAGTACCACAGTCAGCTCTGGTCTAATTGCAGATGAGAACCTGTTTTTTTCCCTCCCTCCCTTAAAAGTGTTAGCCCTAGATTGGTGTCTCAGCAGTGTATTTCAGCCTAACAGAAGTGAGTGGGTTGTGAGGAACATGCTCTCCTCTCTAGGATGCATTATTATTCAAAACTTAGTTTGAGCCAGTGGATTCAACACACAGTGCCAGCAACACAGTTCTTAGGTGCCTCAGGATTCTGGGAGTTGAGCTGCAAGCAAATCATGGGATTTTTAAAAACAGTCCCCAAAATCAAAGGCATAACATTCTTTGCCGTTTTAGGAGGCTGCAGCTAGACTCAGACAAGGAGTCACAAAAACCATTCAAGAGAAACTGCCTTAATGGTTACCAGACTTTGAAAATCCATCTGAAACGTCAACAAACCAAATTCTAAATGAGGCTTCTTCAAGCAATTCTGCATTCAACTGCAAATGGAAACAACTTCCAAGCCTACCTTTGCGAACTTTTGATCCAGACGCAAGGCATTTTGCCTAAAGGAAAGAGTGACACATTTAGTATAGGAGCCAGTGCAGGCAGAACCGTAATTACTGATCCCAGAGCAGCAAGTCGGGATTACAGCAGTCTCACCCACCACTTCAGAGCTCCTGCATCACCGACTATCGCCTCCCGCTAATATTTTGTCTCCCAGCTACCTAGAGTTACTTTAAATATGATATACAGACGGCATACTCTGATCTTATGCCCTATCTTCTCACTGGCCTTTCCAAGGCATTAAAAAAAGTTCAGAAAGCCAGCACTCTAGTTACATATGATCTTGGTCTTACCCTCAGGTCCTTACAAGTCGAAACTTGGTGTTAGTTGTGCTACAGATGAGGTTGAGAGCTAACAGCTACCTCCCTACTTTATAAAAGGAAAAAGCCCTTTACTTTTGTCATCTACATCAATGAGCAGGAGCAACAGATTATCTGATGTTGAATCAAAACCTAGAAGGCCACCCTGCTTATTAGCTAGAAGAACTGGCTAGAGCTATTGTGGGATCCTGAGAGCCTCAAACTGGGCAGGAGTTAGAGCAGTTACCTCTGTCTTCTGGCTCCGTTTCCTGGCTCCTGAGATGGCATGCAGCAGCTGCTGAGCGTATGACAACATTTCTGTGCAGGGGGGATGTCAAAGAGCCATAGCTGAACAAGACAAGGTGAGCTGTTCCTCCTCCTGCCTATCTGCACTGAGGAAAGCGTGCAGCGCCTGAGCCTGCCATCATCTGGCAAAGCATCACTACTACACAGTTGATTCTCCCAAAAGGAGGCCAAGAAAAAGTAGAGCACTTTGAGGGAAGGCTCCTCATTTTACCCTCTAGCAAAGCAGGAGGCTTGTTTAAGTCTCTGCAGAAATTAGACACCGTGAGAAGTTTTGCAGTAGATGGACCAGACCTTGGTGTTTGAAAGACTTGGCAGACTTGCAACACTGCTGCAAGTTGGCTGCTCAGGAACATGTACTAGCAGTAGCAGCCTCCACCGCACACCCAGACAAGTTCAGCCAGGCCTGTATGTCACTGTCAGCAGACACTCTGGAGCCTTTTATTCTAGGCTTATTAGAATCACAACTTCACCATCTGTCTTCTCCTGTCACCCCCTTCCCATTTGCCACGGAGATGAGAAGCTCCTTCCAACACAGATGCTCAAACATCAGCACTTCCTAATTAAAACAACTAAATCCTGCCATTACTGTTATCTCTATTTCCAAGTCAATTAACAAGAATGCTCTTTCTGGAACAGATCCATGCACTGATCTAGCTATTAAACTTCTCACAGTATCATAGCTTCAGTATTTTATCACATACTTAATGTTGCCTATTGTATATAGGACAGTACCATGTTCTACATACAAAGAGCTAATCTGGTTTTTGAAGGCCAGACCTAGCCAACGACAGCCAGGAGAGCGTCAGTCAAGTACTAGGTATTCTTTGCAAATTCTTTCTTCCATACAACACACTCACCACATCTCTTCTGCCCTGTCTTTAAATCACTGATTTACCAGAACCTAAATTCCAGCAGTACAGAGAAGGATACCATCGATGTGCACGATCTGGACTCCCCACAAACGAGCATTGGCGAGGATACCGTTGCCACTGCAGGCGTCCTGGACAAACAAGAGGGATTGGGGAAGGTTACAGCTCAAAACCAAGATGACTGTGTGAGCGCATGCAGGTCTAGATTTAGTTTAGTGGGTTGTTTGTTTTTTGTTTTTTTTCCTGTTGCTCAGTTGCCAGACCAACATGTCAGCGTTATTAAAACAAGCTTCAGCGCACAACCAAAAAGGTTCCAACTCATGCTTTTATGTACCCCAAATCAACAGCAGCATCTAGTTCATATTTTTAATTCCTGCTATAATGTGAGTTTCCAAGGTGGGCACCAAGATCCTCTTGGCTGCTGTGATACCAGTGTAAAGACTCCAGAGGAGCCTTTTGCCCCCACTATGTGGCTTTAATTCTTCCTATGCTAAAAATGTTTCTAACAGTGGTCTTACATAGTTTTCTTGTGTTGAGCAACCAGACCCCTGGGACAGACCTTAGAAGTAGCTAACGTGGAAGGGTGAAATGGTTCTGTGAAGAACAGCGTCTGAAAACACTGCACAACACTCGACAGAGCCACAAGGGACTGTTTCACACCTTTACCAGTCCTACAGTCTGCTTCCTTTGACAGTCAGGGGCTCTGAAGGATTGGCTACCACTACCCTGGCAATGCTCAGCAGTACTTTGAACATATCCAGCTAGAGAGAAAGCCCACCCACGTGGTGCCCACCTGATTCTTCATGGCCTTCTGCAGCAGTTCCTTTCCTCGGCTGATCAGGACCTGCAGAAGAAAGAAGCCAAGTAATGTGTTGGAGCTGAGAGTGGCCAGGCAGCAACAAGCTAATGACAAAAGACAGCTGTCCATTAAGGATGATTTCTAGTGATACGCACTCTCTGCTGGGGAGAGGAGTTTGGCCAGGACTTCATCTCAAAGACAACAAGACTCAGTATTTCCAGGGAACCAAAACCACAAAGGCACCTTTTCAGCCCACACTGAGCAGCCACTGAGCCAAGGCTCAGCTTTTATTGAAGAGCAGTGAAAGCTCCAGAGTGAGCCAAGAGGAGGCCGCATCTTCGCTTTGAAGCTCCACGTGCCACATCCCATCACACTGCCAGGGCTTAGAAACATCCTTGCCAGGCCGCTCTCAAGAAGGGAGTCCCTTTTGCTAGCCTATGATTTGATAGATTTCAGCAACAGTGTTAAGCTCTTTGTAAGACGAGTGGATGGTGCTGTGAGCAAGGACAGGGGAAAAACATATCGTGAGTGAAGCCTCCGACATCAGTTCAGGCATCTCCAAGAGATATCATGCTTTGGTGGTCCAGATCCAGCTGGTAGAGATGCCCACAGCCTAGATGGGGGTAACCCGTCTCTGCCAGCATTGCTACTCCCCAAAGCCACAGCTGCCACCAGAACCCTGCATTCTACGCAGGACACAAGAACTTTTGCCACAAGCATCACTGATCAGAAAGCCCAGCTCAGGCAGGGTGAACAGGACCTACAGAAATCTCTTCTTGCAAGCTGGATTTGTAGATCTCCTCCCAGACTACAATTGCTCCGCTCTGTGAGTGCACATCCACAGCCTGCAACAGCTCTGAGACAGTTTTAACGTCTACAACTCTCTGGTCTTCTAGATGCACCTCTGCAGCAGGACAGACTGCCTGTTCTGTTGGAAGGCCAACCAAGCCTTGTATTTCCTCTGCCATTTAAGTAGGTGCCCTTGTACCAGCTCACAGCTGTCACATGCACTTTGGGGTGGACAATGATGCACGGATACAAGGAACATCAGTACTAACACAAATGGTCAGGCTGGGACAAACACAGCATGATTGCTCAGAGCAGAAACAACTCCCTTCTATCACTGGTCTCAGGTTCTGCTCTATACACAGCCTTTGGGTCAAACCTTGAGGTGGCCTAATCACTTATAGCTCTTACAGTGTCTGGTGGCTTCTGGTGAGGTCTGGTATAGTTCCCCTTGGAGGCAGAGGGCACTGGGCTCTTGGCTTTTGCACCTTCTGAGGTAGCATTGCTCCACTTCTCAGTCCGAGTCTTGGCCTTGTCTCGTTTGGCCTCTTTGCTGCTGGAAACCACGTAACTGACTTCTTTACTCAGGAAGCTTTCGGTCACCTGGAGCCAAAGACAGAACAGCGCTAGATCTAAAACCTTCCCACAGTTCTGGGATTCGAAAGAGTCCTGCTGAGCAAGAACTCTTGCCTTTAATTGACCCACTCACAGCTAAGGGGCTGCTGAATGTACTCATCTTTACAAACAGCTCTTCCTTCCATTCCTTACTGCCATCTCCCAGAAGGAGAGGCAATCCTGTGATCAGCAGTTAGCACACTTCCTACAGATAACAAACTGCAAATAATCAGAGTCTTCAGATTGAGACTTCCTTGACAGGATGCTGTCTCATATCATTTACTCCTTGAACAATAATTTCACAAAAAAGCAAGGGCTAGCTTCTCAGGTATTCAGTTTCTGTTAGTTAGGTAGCAATCAGCTTCAGAGAGCTGAGTATCCAATATTAATCCCCT